>NC_134701.1:147746575-149140742 GCF_043290135.1 Rhipicephalus microplus
CACATACCTAAGTATAAGCGTAGGCACGTTCTCGTATTCCAGCTTTATAAATATGCTGCGGTGAATGGAACCAGCGAAATTTTGCTCACAATTTCATTTGATTACTGCTGTTATCTATTTCAGCATAACTCGTCTGCAGGCACCAAAGTCGCTCATGTGTCTTGTAATAAGAATATTGTAACAAAATTTGTCTATAAGTACAAAACACCCTTACGTTCACCACTATACCGTGCTAGATTGCACCGAATTAGTTAGGTAGCAGCGGAGATTCATTAAAATGTAAGGTCGTGTTAAATAGGGGAAGACATTTGAGGCACATTTTCAAACATTGCATGCATCGATTTATGTGTGGTTTTATTTATGTGGTGCACCTGGAGTGTTGTTTACTTGCACTTGGCGGGATAGTGCATGGATTGCTCGGTGGCTTAAGGCCAGGGAGCGATTATTTTTTTAGCTACAGTCGTTGATGAAAGGCGAGTGCTTGGCTTTGCACAGCCCACCAAAACGTCTGTTACAACGTACGCGGCATCCCTTAAGCGCTGTAGCAGGCGCTCGCGGAACTGAAGCTTAGATGCAGCAAATCATTGGCTATCATCGTATACTCTCGATGCTAGACGCTTTGCGTGCTACCTTGATATTATCGGCACACACTTCTTTCTTTCCTTGTTGTTTCATCGGATATCATGTGTCCTTCTTGCCCTCTTAAGTGCCGAATAAGTTAAATGCATACCCGCGCTATAGTAATCCCTCCAGATAAGAGAATTCTTGGCTAAGAAAATGCGTAGCCAAGAAAAAGCTTTGTGAATTCGGCCCCTGGTGCCCTTAGTCATTACGTATCTTTCGTGCTCCCTTAGATACTCAGCTCCATTATTTATCCAAATGCCCAAGTAGTTGCATTTATCCACTATTTTTAGCGTAAGTTCCTGAATTTTATGCTCACTGCCTTTGTTATTATTAAAAATCGTGATTGCCAATTTTCTCTGCTGAACTTCAAATTTAACCAATCTCCCTCATTACCGCAGATGTCTATCAATCCTTGCAGACCTTCCTTGTTGTCGGCTATTAATACTATATCATCTTCATACATCGATTCTGGTATTACCTGTTCAATGTGTTTTCCTTGCTTTGCAAAAGAGAGTAGATCATACATCCTATTTGACATTATTTCGTAATCTATCGTCGACTGCAGCCTTCTCACTTCCCATTTTATCTGTCCTTTGCATTTCTCGGTGCTCATGGAAATGAATAAATCATGCCTTTCACACACATTCATTAGCATTCTGCCTGTTGGGTCAGTATATCCATTCATATATTTTATGTGCGCATTTATATCTCCTAATTTAATTACCTCGCACTCTTCTAGTTCGTCAATGTCATTTTTTATGCACTGCACCGTTTGTTGGTTTTCCTCCCTAGCTTTTGCCCCTGCCCACAAGTATTCATAACCCAGGAGCGTCATTTGCCCTGCCACTTTTCTTTTAGACATAAATGTTCCTTACACTCCTGTTTGACCCTTTGCCAGTCTGTACTTTTATGAAATAATGCCCCAATACCACCCCCCTTTCTGCTGTCTTCTGTTCTAATACAATATTCCCAGGCGCATTCCGTATTGTTAGGTGGTTGTTCCAAGTCCTTATGGTGTGTTCCTACAAAACCATATACCATCAGCCTCTCCTTCCTTAGCTGTTCTTCTATCTCTTCCCACCTCAGCCTATTCCTGACACCCTGCATGTTAATATACCCTATGTCTGAATTAGCTCAGCCCTCATGATTACGTCAATTTATTGCCCAGACTCTACGTGTCTTAGATATTGGTGCTACTTTGGAATCGTATCTGTCTATACCACCTGTCAAAGAGTTACCTTGGTTTTTTTTTCTTGTTACTAGCTATACTGGGCCCCTAAGGGCCCATGTGACCCTCAAAATAGCTACTGGGCTTCCTGAAAGTCACCAACTCCCCTCATGACCTAGCCTCCCATCGAAGTGAATTTTGTCTCGTTGAAAACAACCCGACCTATGAACCTCTCTGTTTATTTCCACCACCTCAAAGCATTTCTCTCGACTCATCCGCTATACCTCACACAGACACACACACACACACACACACACACACACACACACACACACACACACACACACACACACACATACACACACACACACACACACACACACACTCACACACACACCCAAACACGCGCGCGCGTGCACACACACAAGCATCAAACACGCACAGTGCTGTGTTTGCGTGTGTGCGTGAATGTAACGTGTGTTAGCGCTAAAATTAATTGTTTGCATGCAATGATCTACCAAGTAGCCCACCAAGAAGTAGTCCTACTCACTTAGACACTCGCGCCAGATTTCACTCTAGGTATTGTGGTATAAAATTTTACGCTGAAACCGTGGCTTTCTAAATCGGCATTAGCAATGCGATTGCCGATCACTGACGACACTGATGTGAAAATACTCGCTGACTTACGTCATTTCGGTAAAAGCGGGTACGACCGGTGATGCCAGGGCCTTCAGTATTGTACTCCGTTGTGCAACTTTTCTGCGCGGAGTTAGCGCTTCGCCGCATCATTGTGATATACACTAAAAAGAACTAGAAGTATCGTTTGGTCACTTTGGTGCCGTGTAGGGTACCATTTAGGATGCACAAACAGGCAAATGTACAGACAGACAGACAGACAGACAGAGAAAAATTTTTGCGTCAAAGGTGACCAAGAAAGACTTAAAAATTTGACGAATAGTGCTGCCCCGGCGCCGCGCCGCCTATATGGCGCGGCGGTGGCGGCGGCGGCGGCGGCGGCAGCGGCGTGCCCGCTCTGAAAATTTCAGCGGCAGCGCCAAGTAGCGCGAAGAAACCAGGCGGCGGCGGCAGCGCACAGCTCTAGATGTGGTAATCTTAAATTGTGGCCGCCTTTGCGCATTTTCTAAGACGATAGACCTTCGACCTTCGACGCAAAATGTTTGGTCAGTCTGTATGTCTCTACATTTGTCTGTTTGTCCACTCCTAACAGCACCAAGTACTTGAAATGACCGACATCATTCGCAGCGCCCACCAATGTTGCTCAAGATTTAGCGTTGATGCTTCTGCAATTGTCCATTAAAAAATAATTATTGCGCATGTCTGGGGCACCATAACAACACGTTAATATTCTGCATGTGCGTTTTTTGCGAGAAAAGGCATACATAAGTAATTTTGAGGACCGTAGCGCCCAATACGCTGCGCTAACCATTGAACGCTTGCACGGTAAGGCGAGTGTTTCCAACTGATTGCTAAGACGAGACTGTGGTGGCACCTAGACGTTGCTATGCGTTCTACACCTTATCACCTCTTAGACGGGTGCGCGCATCCGTCTCAGAGCCACGCGCTTCGTTTTCCAAGAAAACTGCCAGATGGCGCTCATGTTTCACTTGTGACGTGACTTGATGCGCTCGTTCGCCTCCTCTGCACGCCCGAGACACTCTAGCGCAGCGCCTCCAGAATACCATTCACTAATTTTCTTGCGCAGAACATCAAATAAATGTTTCGTTCACTCTCTCCACACGCAAGACTATCGCCTTTCGACGACATTTGCAGATTAACAGTATACGGTGTAAACTTTTTTTTCCAAAGAAAGTTTCTGCTATATCAAACGTGCTACGTTCCGCTGAGTAGTGAAATACTCTCATTTTAGTGCTTGCTCTTCTATCTTACAGGCAAAGTAAAACAAAACGTTTTTCAGTATAGTATTCTATTTTTAAATAACCACAAAAAACAAGGCACCAGGTTGCAAGAACAATAATGTCTGTTCAATCAAAAGGCCTTGTTCGTGATTTTGTTCATTAAACTCGCATTCAAAACGTAATTACAAAACTTGCTGACATGGCCGAGAGCGCGTTTCTGACCGCACGCAACGATAATCTTCAATATAGCAGGTATAGGTACTGTAGTCACATGTACGGGCCACCATTTATCGCCTTCTGAGCGTAGCTGTTACAACTTTACAAGACTGTGGACATATCGTTAGAGTATCTGAAGAATGCACGCGAGAAAACGTACAAGATTTTATGATAACGCCCTTCTTTCAGAGGGAAGACATCGAATTGTAAACTTTCTTTTGAAGGTAGCTAAGAAACAGTAAAATATGAGTACTTCTTTGCCACGACCACCATAAAGATCTTCGAAAGTAAGTGGTCTAGCTCAAACCCGAGAAGCACGCTTTCGAAAACCTGGATCAAAGAGAAACTGAAGGGGAGGTAGGATTCTTTTCCAGATAAGAACTCTTCGGAGACGCATCGTGACACTCTTTAGTGGTTTCTAGGAGTCATCACTGAGTTCTTTTCTTATTGTTGAAAACCCACCGAAGCATTGGCGTCTTCTTTCATAGGTGCTCCACTGATCGCCCCAAACAGAACCAGTGAAGGATATCAATTTCACTTGCTTCTGAGCGTTTTTCAACTCTTGTACGTGGTATGATCGAAAAATATAACAAAATAAAAAAACAAGCAAAACCTTGGAAGGTGACTGATTTTCTATTTGTGCACAGAAAAAAAGGAGAATCAAGTGGAACCGTTTTCTAGACTACATTTAGCCAATAGAGGGCTGCCTGCGCAACAGCAAGTAAAAAAGCGTTGAGCTGTTTTTATGACATGGCTTGGTAAGCGGGCACATTTCTTACTTGTTTTTGTTGTGTTTAAGCCGTCATTGTGTTCAACTGCAGTCGGCGGCGGAACGTGGATGCACTGCTCTATATCAGTTCTTCCTAAAGGAGATACTCGCTTCGCCTGGGAAGGTTTATTATTCGTACTTTGAAATTTTACATGCAGAGCATTTCTGAGCTTACCAAATACTTTCGGACACTATCTATCTATCTATCTATCTATCTATCTATCTATCTATCTATCTATCTATCTATCTATCTATCTATCTATCTATCTATCCATCTATCTATCTTGCCAGATGGTTACGCCAGGTTGCTATTTTTATTCTCTCCTTAGTTTTAATTATGCCTAGAATGGCATATTAAGGGAAATAATCATTCAAGACTGTTTTGTAACATTGGAAACAGTGCAACAGCGGAACGGAATCTTGCTGACGTCACTCCTTCCAATAAATGGAGAAGAGGTGCTGGAGCCATTCTTCGGAATAGCTTCGGAATGGCCAGAAAAAGTACAAAAACTTAGAGCGAAAGCTGTACTGCTACTTGTCTTACGAGTTCATTCATCGCGTCAAGGGATGCTGAGCAGCTGGAGCGCACATGCAAGGCAAAAAGAGTAAGACGGGCCTTAATAAAAATGTAAGAGCCGCATGTCACGACGCACAGGCCAGCTACAAAGGGAAACGCTCTTGACCCACGACTGTTTCGTGCGCTACAGCTGAAACTTCTGCCCTTTCCTCCATGCGTCTCTTTTGCTCAAAATCGCTTTTCTTGGTGCACTGTAGGAATGCGTCGCAACGGGCACGTTAGGATGGAGCCTCGTCACCGCAGTACCACGTGACTAGTCGAAGGGTTACTGGCTGCTTCACCGACGTTTCGTCACTCAGCCTTTTTATGGATGGCGCTTCGGATGAGCTGTGCGTGGGTACGCTTCAGAGATAGAGTGCGAGAAAAACATTAAGTGAAAGACAGGAAGGTTAACCAAAAGAAAATTTCCGGTTTGCTACAAAAAAATTACTATCAGCACTCAGTGCGCGCAATAGGCTGAACAAAATAGTTCAGTAGATGCATCTAAGGGGCAGGATACGAAACATCAAGCAAACAAAAAACTAGCCTCATAAACACTTAAAAGAAATGCAGGACACAACACCCTCATTGAGATGGTTACCAAGCGTAACAAAGTGCCAAGATGAAATCCACTCCAATGAGAATTTCCGTAGAAGCTTTGAGCAAAACACACCAATTGCATGTAGTAACTATCAATACACAAGATGTATTTCAGTACGTATTTTCTCCTCATCATAACTTTCATTGATGCACTGTTCGTAATAACAATGGATTGACATAAACCACCAAATAAAATTTGTACTCTGAGAACTTCGTGTGACCTTAGCATACTTTCGAAGAATACCCGCTGAAGCTGGATGGAATATTCTTTTGTCACAGCAACCCTCTATTCCATGTAGCCAATCGATAACAGTTGGATATCATGGTTTATCAGAATAATCGACTGTTTTTTTTTGTTTGTTTAGCACACCTATGTAGTATATAGTAAGTGCGATGCTGTATGGATAGTAATTTACTCGGCTCCTGGATGGAGTTGAATGCAGTAAGTTCATTCTTCTTAGTACCTATAACGAAAATCCTATGCAGGTGCTGTACCCATTCAAAAAAAGATCACCACCTCGCCCACTTTGCTTTGTTGGCACCCTTATGAGTGGGTGAAAACATATAGAATACCATTCACACAGTAAATCTGCATCCCTTTTTAAAGCACTGTTTTTCAGAGGCTCGCCTAATCACCTTGCGTTAAAGGTAAAACCGATGTGTCTAACAGTAGTTTATTGTAACCTATCTCACAAGAAACTATACTTATCTAACATTTTTTGAAAATTAAAGTCGCACACTCCAATTGTAAGCCAAACAACCTATTCGGTTTTTGGCTGCCACAACAACAAAAAATGCTTCCTCACTGACACCATATATCAAGGTGCTATTCACGACTAATTCATAAGTTTACCAATCTTCTTACGTAAGATGAATGCAGGTTTTGAATACTGCCTGAGAATGATGATAAGAGAGACTTGAGCGATAGCCAGTTAATGACATTTGAAACGCCAAACACAGTTCTGACAAACAACACGATAATTTGTGCACCATTACACTATCGCTTGAACGTCACTGATTTGTTGATTTTTCCTTATTTCTCATCAGAAATGCATAAAGAAGTCTTCAAAGAGCGTCAAATATGACAAACAAGCAGGACATGCAGTTGTTGCCATGGCTTTGTGTGTTTCTGTGTGGTCCATCCTCCTTGAATTGTTTGATTGATTGATTTGTGGGGTTTAACGTCCCAAAACCACCATATGATTTTGAGAGACGCCGTAGTGGAGGGCTCCGGAAATTTTGACCACCTGGGGTTCTTTAACGTGCACCCAAATCTGAGCACACGGGCCTACAACATTTCCGCCTCCATCGGAAATGCATCCGCCGCAGCCGGGATTTGAACCCGCGACCTGCGGGTTAGCAGCCGAGTACCTTAGCCACTAGACCACCGCGGCGGGGCTCCTTGAATTGTTTAAATTATCCTAAAGATGAGCGAACACACGCAATCGTTGGCTTTATTCTTGTATATGTTTACACAAGTTTAAATATATACCGACGTGCGTCATCGCAAAATTTCCTGCGTTCACTGCCTGCGTCTAAACACTGCGCTCAAAAATGCACGTGATAGTTTCGATGAACATACTGAACTCAGCATCGCTTGCAGACACGAAAGGCCAGCGCCAGTGCTGCATGCCCATGATCAAAGTTAGATATGTGACATAGCAGCGCTGAAGCCATTGGACATTAATTTGGTTGCCATGACAACAATCCCAGAACTCGTTTTTGACGTGGGAAGCAATCATCCAAAACCACGGGGGCCTACTATTCCCCCCCCCCCCCATCGAATTCGTTTCTTTCTACATCACTAAGTGTCACCATGTCGGACGTACTCTTCTCTCATCAGTTTCGTAAGTAAGGCTTTACTTCGTTTTCACTGTTTGCTTGAGAAGCTCTTCTGTTGTCAGCTTTTCCATCGTTCTGACCATTACAGTTGGCAGACCCTCAATCATCCCTATATTTTTTGTCTTGGGTATATGTGAAGCTGCTTTTACATTGTATAACGTTTGTCTGCGAAGCTTCCTTGCCTAGTATATAGAGCTATTGTTTTCTGAACGCCTCTTATTGGCAGGCTTGGCTTAACTACTTAGGCTTGCCCTTGCGAGTTTCTTACGAGACAACATGTCTAGTATTTTGCATAGGCGTTAAAATGTTTGTGACATAAGCACAATACCGCTATACTTACCGTGTTGCTATCTAACATAATAAAGTTTACAGGCATGTAAAATTTCTCTGGTGTTACGCCTAGTTCTATTTTATTGATACATCTGAGTTACAATAAATACTTGTCTTGAATTAACATTTGTCTGAATACTTGTTCCAAAGGCAAGTGCGTTTCATTTCTCGCCAACGTCACCCTCTGATCTCTGATACTTAATCTCTAATTTCAGTATTGAACATGTTCAATCATATAAATATGTAGACGTGACATTATCATCTGAACATTCCTGGAACGCACTCATCAGCATCATATCATCCGCGAACAGATACATCGGTTATCTAAACTGTCAGTTGCGTCACGCACAGGTAGACCAAAATCTTTTCACGTACAGATCCCTCATCCGATCGAAACATGCAGCACTCATCTGGAGCCTACACCAGCTATATTTATTTAAAACTATAGTCTGTATAAAATTGTGCTCCTAAGTTCATTCATTCTTCATAGTCATGTGATATAAGTATATGATCCCTAAAATGCTGCTAAGTCCATGCTGCTAATTTTTGCTTGCGTCACCGCATCACCAGTCTTTGCTTCACAAATTCTTTCACAGTTACCTCATGAAGCACCTCACATAATCCCACCATCGCTCATATTTTACCAAAAAAACCCATCCTTATTCAATCGCAGGCACACGTTCCTGCAATGCTACTTTTGTCGAATTACTTTTCTTTCGCACAGCTGTGAACAAGAATGGCCATCCCCGTGTCCTTGCAACAATCACGTGTTCATCAACTTTTGCGAACAACTTAACTGGATATTGTTAGTCATGAAGATCACTCTCTGTAACCCACATTTGTTAGCCACCTCCTATGTATTACACCCTAACCACGACCCTTGAGGCAATAAAGTTAATCGAAGTCTTTTCAGCGGAAATGACACTATCTAATCACCTAACCTTGTCTGTACATGCATAAACATAAAACGGGACTGAGGAGAGAGACAAATAAGTTCTGTTCGAAGACAAATGTCACCTAACAATAAAGATAATTTATGTATTTGGTGTTTTTAGGCTGCTAGCTCTAAAATTGCACTATGGCGGGGCAGAGTCGTAAATCCGGTTTGTGGTAATCCTCCAGCTGTAAATAAAAAGTATTATTGCTGAGTGCACTCCTTAGCGCGCTTCTCAACGTCAATCCAAAATAAATAACATAGTAAAATGTAAATGCAAGGACAAAAGCGAAAACAACGTTGCGAAAGAAGCAGGAAGAGCTCGCCGGGTATACGGGCAGCGTCGCAGCAGCAACCAGGCAGCCTTAGCTCACGCTTCGCGCCAATATGTCGATATCGCTGCAGTAGTGGACATTCTTCTTCACTATAGTTTGTCCCCCGTCGGAAAAGCAGCCATCCTGGTGACTCGAAAAGAACAGAGTACGAGCGGATCGCAATAAGGTTTTAACAGCTGTACGTGAACGGCTTCACAACCCCGAAAGTGCTGGTCTGTGGATAGCGTAACGGGTTCTACAATGAAGTTAACAGGTGAAGTCGGCGAGACAACGTGGTAGGGTCCCTGGTATTTTGAAACAAGCTTCAAGCAAATGCCTGTAGGGACAGCGGGAACCCAAAGCCACACAATGGTGTCCGAGACAAAGTTAGGGTACGGGTGATTATGGTCACATCGAAATTTTTGTCTCCATTGGTCGATGGTTGTGAATGACTGGGTGAGCTTATGGCATTCCTAGGCGTGGCGGGCAGCTTCATAGATGAGCGTTGATTCGGAGTAATCGGGGTGGTACGGCAGAATGATATCTAGTGTGGTGGAAGGGTCTCGGACATATAACAGAAAAAATAGCGAAAAGCCCGTAGTCACCTGTGGAGCAGTGTTATATGTGTACGTCACAAAAGGCAGAATGAGGTCCCAATCGGAGTTATCTGAGGCAACATACTTAGATATGACGTCCGCTAGCGTACGGCTGAATCTTGCCGTCAAACCACTCTTTTGCGGATGGTAGGCGGTCGTTGTGTGGTGAATGATACGGCATTTGGCAAGGAGTGCGTTGACGACTTCAGAGACGACCACACGTCCTCTGTCGCTCAGAAGTTTACGGGGTGGGCCGTGACGGAGAATGAAGTTCCACAGAAGAAAAAGATGATACGTCAAATGCTGTGGCAGCCGGCATAGCGGCTGTTTCTGCGTATCGCGTGAAGTAGTCGACAGCGAAAACGATACAACGGTTCCCGGAAGCCATGAGTGAAAGAGGCCTATACAGATTGATTCCAACGCAGTCGCAAGGCCTGGCTGGGCAAGGGATTGGCTGAATCGGACCAGAGGTGTGATGAGGGAGAGCTTTGCGTCGTTGGCATTGCGGGCATGGGTAAATGTATTTGCGCACAAAGGTGTACATGCCTCGCCAATAGAACCGGGAGGAAAGCCGAGCGTATGTTTTGAAGACGCCTGCATGTTCGCACTGAGGGTCAGTGTGGAAAGCTGAACATGTTGCAGCTCGAAGATGGCGAGGTGTGACCAGTATAATCACTTTCAGCCGTCGGACTTGTAATTCCTGCGATAAAGGAGGCCATCGCGCACCTCAAAGTGAGCCGCTATACGGCGCAACGTTAGAGAAGATAGAGAAGCCAACGGGTCTGAAAGGAATTGCAGAAGAGCGCTGATCCAATCATCCTTACGTTGCTCATGTGCCATTTCGCCGTTTGCTGGGACCGCAACCGTTTCGTCCGTGGCAGATAAAGATGCAGAGCTTTTGCAGGACACAGGTGAACGTGATAGGGCGTCGGCATCAGTGTGACGTCGACCAGACTTTTGGACAACACGCATGTCGAACTCTTGCAACTCCAAAGCCCAGTGAGCTAAACGGTCGTAGGCGTATCTCATTGTGGATAACCAACGAAGCGCATGGTGATCAGTGACTACGTCGACGGGGGGACCATATAAGTACAGCCTAAATTTACTTAGAGCCCAAATAATTGCCAGACACTCCTTCTCTGTCACAGAATAGTTCTCCGCTTTGGTGAGGGTATGGCTTGCGTATGCGACTACGGATTCCTTTAGTCCAGGTTTGCGCTGCGCGAGCATGGCGCCGACGAGTTCAACACCACTGGCATCGGTGTGTACCTCAGTCGGAGCAGTTGGGTTGGCGGCGATGTTAAGAGGCGGCACAACTTTTCGAAGGCATCGTCACAGGCGGGTGACCTAGCGTAACTTTTCGAGTCACTCAATAGAAGTTCAGTCAAAGCGGTGGTATCATCGCAAAATTCCGAATAAAGCTGCGGAAATACAAGCAGAGGCCAAAGAAGCTGCGCATATCCTTCAGAGACGCAGGTTTACGAAGCTCTGCAAATGCCCGAAGCTTGGCGGTGTCAGAAAGAATACTGTCTTTATAGAGAACATGGCCGAAAATGGCGAGCTGACTTGCGCCGAAGCGGCATTTCTTCAAGTTGAGCTGAAAGCCGGCGCCAGTTAGGCACTTTAGTGCTTCATCTAGCCAGCGTAGATGCGTTGGAAAAACTGGTGAAAATATAACCACGTCATCCAAATAGCACAGGCATGCTGTCCACTTCAGGCTACGCAAAAGATTGTCCATCATTTGCTCGAATATTGCGGGCGTGTTGCAAAAGGCAAAAGGCATGACACAGAACTCGTTAAGGCCATCAAGTGTGACAAAGGCCGTCTTAAGCTGATTTTCAGGTGCCAGAGGAACTTTCCAGTAGCCACTCCGTTAGTCAAAAGAAGAGAATAACTCCGCACATTGGAGGCAGTCAAGGGCATCGTAGATTCTCGGGAAGGGGTAAACGTCCTTTCAAGTTACTTTTTGAAGATGATGGTAATCAACACATAAGCGAATTGACCCATCCTTCTTCTTAAATAGAATGACAGGAGATGCCCAAGGGCTATTCAAAGGCTGGATGACGCCACGCTTGAGCATGTCAGCTACTTGGTCATCGATAACCTGGCGCTCGGCTGCGGAAACGTGAATGGGGTCTTTGACGCAGTGGCGCGTTGGTACTCGTGTTAATGCACTGACACACAGCGGACGTGCGGCCGAGGAGAGTATGCTGGAAGTCAAAGGAAGAACGGAACTTGTCCAGGACTCCTGAAAGCTTAACGTATCGTTAAAAAATGGTTAACGTATCGGCGATGCAGCTGCTCAGTACGTCGGTTCTAGTAGACTTTGGTGAACAGGCACAGGCCACTCCGACGACTTCGTCTCCGGCGGAAGAACCAGTAGGCATGTCAATAATTGTAGAAGTGTCGAGACTGTGAACACGCCCGACGCAATCACCCCGAAGTAGTGTGACAGGGCATGACAACAGGTTCGAGATGAGCAGTCTGCTGATGCCGTCATGAAGTTCTCGAAGGGCATAAGGTAGCGGCAAACACGACGAACGAAAACGGCAGTAGCGTGGAAAGGGCACTCGACCTGGCAAGCGAGTTGCAAGACACCATGGGAAGGGCAAAAAAATGCGGCGGAATGGTGACGTCATTACCAACAAGTAGTTTGTTTCCGGTTTCAAGAGAATCATATAACTAAGCGTCGCCAAACGCTTCAAATGCCACTTCAGCACGAAATCAGTCGACGACAACCTTATTAGCGGAAAGTCGCAACCCAAAATGATATCATGGGATCAGGAATCAAACAATAGCAAGTCGACGACATGTATGAGGCCATCAATTGCAATGCGAGAACTACAGGCAGCAACCGACGTGACGTGCTGTGCGCTGGCTGTATGAAGCGATATACTTGCTAGTGGCATCATAACTTTATTGAGCAAGTGGCATAGTCTGGCACTGACCACTGAAACTGAGGCTCCAGTGTCGACAAGAGCAAGTGCGCCGACGCCGTCCACATAGACGTCGAGAACATTCGTCGGTGAAAAGAGAGGACTTGATTTTTTCGTGGGTGGCACAGTGCCTGTTACAGTAACTGGCGCAATTAGTTTTCCCGTTCAGGCGATGAAAGACAAGGACGCATCGGCGATAACGAGCAGCTGTTAATAGGAAGGCGGTGATCAGCGCACGATGACATCTGGTGAGGGTGCTGAGAGCCTGTGAACGAAGAGTGGGGTGGCGCATAAGGGGCAGGTTTGAAGCTCTGGTGGTAGCTATGGTGATAGAAAGAGACGCGCCAACGGCAGTATTATGTGGCCAGTGTAAGGAAAGGACTTGAAGACGCCGAGGAACGTCAAACCAGAACTGAAGAATACGAGCGGAGGACAGGTGACACGAAGGTGACAACAAGAAATGAAGAAGAAGAGGAGAAGAAGAAGGAACGTGCGGAACAAGGCACGTGCAATTACGAGGCAACTGTGCTCCAATCAGCTGATGACCAGTGGTTGCCCATAGAGGTGGCGTGCCACGATTGGGCCACGTGTGACCATTTCGTGGCGGTAGGCTTTGTGGCTGGGGACGAGCTGAAGCAGCGGCAGACGGAAGACAGCGGGCCGAAGCGTCGGACGCAGGCGATCCAGGTTCCGGCCAGGGAACACGGCCGTCCACGCTGCTGCCGTCCAACCACCAGCGGCGGCGGCATTGCCGGCACGAGTACTGCATCTCGGGGCGTGGCCTGGCCTGCTGTTCTTTTCCTTGCCGAGGGCATCGCGGATCTCGGCGAGGCGTCTCCACGGTCAGTCGTTCGGCACAGCGATGAACGTCGCCTGGCTAATGGTCATGGTTGCGCCGAGCATCGCGTCTCGGCGCACGCTCTTCGCTGGACGGGCTGGCCATTCCCCGCATGGAGCATCGCGTCTCTGAAGCGGGTTGACTGCTTTGTAGCCGCACCCATGCCATCAAGCGCCGGTGTCACCAGAGCGTCGTACATCGGCAAGGAACGAGCGAGACGTTCTGCCGGGCGAGACGCGGACGTGTGTACAGAGGACCACGGAGCCGGGCGAGGTTCAGGATGGTCGAAGATCCAGGTGCCAGGGGAGTTGCTGGCTGAATCGAGGATCGCCGAGCGGTGCCGAGCCGTACCGAGCGACGCGCCAGACTCGGACGTGGGCCGCGAGATCATGAGCTGCAGTGTGCACCCGAGGGTACCTGGCGGTGCCCTGGCCAAGAAGAAGGAACGTGGAACGTGGCTCGAGGGTTGAGGCCACGAAGGCAGACGAAGCGGTGCGCCGCTCGAGAGGGCGAGTTCCTGGCAGCGTTCCTGGGCCGGACGTGGGACCCGTACGTGTCGGCCAGGTCGAGCTCCGGTGTGTCTGTCGAGGTCGAGTCCGTCGGCCTGTACAAGGTCCAAGGACGGGGCCTGCCGAACGGCTCCTGCCTGGGTGCAGTGGCCGGGAGCAGGTTCGTGGGCGAGGCCTACCGGGTGTGGTCCTCGTGAGCCGTGGCCTGATCCTGGACCTCAGGATTTGCGACCCTGACTGCTGGGTTGGCCGCGACGTCCGACTCAATGGCGCTGCACACGGTAGCGCATCCGTCCTTTGCCCTCGCGCACGTCGACGACCGCATCATGTCGGGACGACGGGGACCCAAACTGTGAGGCAGCGGTTTCTTCTTGCGAACCGAGAACAATATGCGCTGGACACTGAGTTAGCGTAGCCGCGAGCTCTCCGCGTAATAGAGGTCTGAGTCTCGTGCAGGTGGCGTGATGCTTGGCGTGTAGGGTTTGATATATAGTTTTATTTTCACCTGCCACTTCCTTCTCTAGTGTGCAATATAAAGCTTCTTTTATTCGCATCAATTGTTGATGTTAATCCTTTCTCGTCGGCTATTAACAAACATAAAGACGAACGTCCGTAACCATCACAGCCAGGTAGGGCACATGCAAGGCATATTAGCCGATTGTCGAGTGTACGCCATTGTCCACAACTCTGGACGGGTTTTGGCTGAGTGAACCGAGGAGTGGGTCGCAGTGGTGCGGCTCATTGTAGCGACCTAAAAGTCTGAAAAGGTGGTTAAGCGGTAGCTTCAGCATACCTTAGAGGTGCATTCATCTCGGCACCGGCAACATGGTCGCCAACGGTGAAGTGTCGCGGGCAGATGGCAGAGCCGTGCTAACTGGGTCCTGGATGATCTGGCGAATGCTTGCGGGAAGAGATGACGGAGGTTGACCGGCTGTTGATTGCAGCGATAGCTGACCAGTGACCTGAGCGCGAACAAACTGTTGATCTGTGATAGCAGCGACTGAAGGTCAGAGGTGGTAGTCAGGCTTGAGAAGGTGTCATCCGGTACGTTAGAGCATCGCGTGAAAAGACGCTGTCGTCGGAGCTTGTCGAAACTCTGACACAGCTCGATGGGCTCGGAGCGAGGGACAGGGTTCTTCGAGAGCAGCATTTGAAAGGCTTCGTCAGAAATGCTTTTCAGGATATGTCATACTTCGTCAGTTTCCGCCATCGTCGGGTCGAGACGCCGGCAGAGCTCGAGGATATTCTCGACGTAGCTGGTGATGAATATCTCAACAGTTTGTTGGGACCGACTTCGTAGGCGTTCTTTTGCGCGAAGTTTACGCATACTAAGTAATAAAGCTTTTTAATAAAGCTTTTTTAGAACAGGAAAGGAACAACCAGGTATTAGATAATCGTAATCACGCAACAAGTGGGTTGTCAAATGCGCCAACCTTATACAAAAGCTTGATCTTGTTCGCCTATTAATCATTGCGCATAATCACCGTGGGAGACTGTGCGCATTACAAAATCTTTTGTCATGATTTTTTATCGTCGTCAGCCACAGCTCACACAAACTGCGCAAAGATTCTTGCAAGTGTGCAGCAGCTACCATGCTTCTCCGAAGAATTACGAAGGCTGGCATAGTAAATGCCTGCCTACAACGCAATGAATATTGACATAGTGGGTACCCTGCAGGTGTGCTTTCAGCAGATACCCAAAGGGTGTTACAAGGGCTTCTAAAGGCCACTGTTCTAGCTTCCACTGTGACAGTGCTGCACGTTCAGTGCAGGCCTGGTGGTTTTTATTTACATTTTGATGCACTATACACGTTTTAATCAAATATACATTGTTACACGACATCGGCAACGAAAGAGTATCATAGACGACGAAGACATTGAAAGCGACCGTGCTCGTGTTGTTGTTGCTGCTGTTCTTCATCTTGGCTGCAGCTGCCTCTGACTATCCCTGCATATATTGTAAATATATTTATTTCAATCATTCTCTCACCCCTGTAACATTTAATGGTGCTGTGGGGTACAACACGATATAACGGAGCTCCGCAGTGGCCAACGCTCGGATTTTTCCACCATGAGCGATGTCCACTTGCGGTCTACCATGCAGAGTCTACGCTTGCCCCACGTAGACCCGTCGCTACACTTGTTCGTTCTACACGATGACATTCTTTACCGACGCAACGCCAGCGCCGAAGGACCAGAGCTACAACTCGTAGTTCCTTCGACACTCAGTTACGCTGTACTTGAACAGCTTCACAACGCCCCAACTGCGGGACATCTCGGGGTCACGCGCACGTACGATCGCGTACGCCATAGATTATTCTGGCCAGGCCTTTACCGTTACCAGGCCTGCACCAATACGTTGCTGCATGTGAGTCCTGCCAGCGCTCCAAACATTCCACGTTGCCACCAGCTGGTCCGCTCCAACCAATAAACATACCCACCGTTCCCTTCTACCACGTCGGTCTTGATCTAGTTGGACCATTTCCTACTTCTCTCACTGGAAACAAGTGGATAGCCGTAGCCACTGATTACGCCACAAGATACGCTATCACATGAGTGCTACCGACAAGCTGTGCAACTGACGTCGCGGACTTCTTGCTTCATGACGTAATTCTTCACCATGGCGCTCCTCGACAGCTGATGACTGATCCTGGTCGCTCATTTCTTTCAAAAGTAGTAAGTCACATCCTTCGCTCGTGTTCGACGCGTCACAAGCTCACTACGGCCGATGACCCACAAACAAATGGTCTTACTGAGCGCCTAAATTGAACATTGACAAAACAATGCTGTCCATGTACGTTTCCAAAGATCACCTTGATTGGGATAGTACTTTGCCTTATGTGACATCCGCGTACAATTCGTCACGCCATGACACCGCTGGCTTCTGCCCCTTCTATTTATTGTTCGGCCGCCATCCAGCGTTATCCTTCGAGACTCTTCTCCCAGCAACTACGCAAACGGTTAAAGAGTACGCCCGGGATGCCACTTCTCGGGCTTAAGTGGCCCTCTAAATCGCACGGGAACGTCTTCTTGGCTCGCAGCTCTCTCAGAAGGCCCGCTACGATAGCCATCACAGAGTAGTTTCCTACTCTCCAGGTTCATTGGTCCTCCTGTGGACACCATGCCGCCACGTTGGCCTCTCTTCAAAGCTCCTGTCTCGCTACTAGGGGCCTTACAAGGTTTTACGCCGGCTTACCGATGTCACATACGAGATTGCTCCGTTGGAGAGTCAGTCATCGTCGTCCGCAACCCCTACTGACGTCGTCCACGTGACCCGCCTCAAACCATACATATCCGTACATAACCCTACTCCCCTTTAGGCGCCGAGACGGCGCTGCCACCAGCGGGGGGTTATATGTTTCACGACATCGGCAACGAAAGAGCATCATTGATGACGAAGACGATGAAAGCGACCGTGCTCGTGTTGTTGTTGCTGCTGTTCTTCCATCTTGGCTGCAGCTGCCTCTGACTCTCCCTGCATATATTGTAAATATAATTATTTCAATCATTCTCTCACGCCCGTAACATAATGTTGCCCCACCACGGTGGTCTAGTGGCTAGTGTACTAGGCTGCTGACCAGCAGGTAGCGGGATCGAATTCAGGCTGCGGCGGCTCCATTTTCAATAGAGGGGATAGGCCACTGGGCTCAGATTTGGGTACACGTTCAAAAACCTTAGATAGACGAACTCGCTGCAGCCGTCCACTACGGTGTCTCTCATAATCATATGGTGGTTTGAGGACGCTAAACCTAACATATAAATAAATCATCGAAAATGCTGATTACATATATTCATAAAAGATGCCCTTTTTGTAAGTACAAGAAGGACGTCCTCGATGAGCTTACGGACTTGTTTTTCAATAATGATCAGCGTGCAGAGTTCAGGGTGGTCTATGCATGATGTGCATAGTGTATGAAAAACAAATATCTTACCAAACAGAAGGGCTTGTGTCTCGAAACCAATGAAAGAACGTAAGACCCCTGGATGAAGAAAAAGGGCGAGTATCACCGTCATCGCCGAGCTAATTCTCATTGGCGGCGTCTCCCCTCGCAGCTACGGACCCGATTCACCCAGACTGTTGCCGTAACGCCGAATTCTCTTCTGAGTGATGCATTTGAAGCATCGGAGAGAACATAACACGTACAGAAGCCGAATATCTTGCACGCAACGCTCCCTCCGGATTCTCTTAGTAGAAGCACGTATTCGATGTCATCACTCCCGGTGCGAGACTTTGTATTCAGATTGAGCAATACTCAGGATTTCAGTCGAAACCATGGCCACTATGTCGTCCGCTGACTTCTGATGCTACCACACCGAATTTGTTGTTGTGACAGTATGGTTTATTCATTTGTCCCTTGGGACACTAAGTGATTATGAAAGAAAGCTGAGTGGAAGACTGCTAAGTTTGCTCCGCCCGCATGCACTTTTCGATATTGAACTCGTGACACTTCCGTGGTCCCAAACTATTATACCTACTCAGCCCCAATCATTGCGAATATATAAAACAGAAACCTTTGTTGCTAGAAGCACAATATTAACGTAGACCTTGTGTTTGCCACATTGCTAATTATTGCCACATGCCCCCCTTTCTTTTCATCTTCATCTTACAGCTTCATTACAGGTGTGACTGCTGCCTTGCGCTGGTCAGTTTTTTTTGCGACAGCCGACGCTCTCTTTGCTGCTATCGATCTGCAGCATGTATTTCTTGTAGCGTGACGTTTTCGTTTCTCGGGTGAGCTTCGCCAAAATAGAAAAGAGTGGCAGCATATCTACGTATGAATAATGGAGAGTGGGGCAAAGCATCTGTCCGTTCATTCGTTCTTGCTTCCGTCCGTCTATGCATTCATATGTGTAACCGTCCATGCGTCCATCCGCCCGTCCGTGCGTGCGTCTGTTCGTGCGTCCGCACGTCCATCCATGCGTCCGTCCTGTGTTCATCCATGCATCCGCCCCTGCGTCTGTCCGTGCGTCCCTCCGTCCGTTCAGCCATCCGTGCGTCCGTCTATGCATCTCTCTGTGTGTCCGCTCGTCCATCTAGTCAACACTCCAAGTACCACCATCTCGTATCTTTTCATCATATATTCCGCATATAGAAGCATCGCCATCCAGCGGACATTCCAAGGACTAAACCAGAGGTAGCACACGCACACTTTCTTGCGGCTTCCGTTTCGTGTATACTTCCAACCTTTAACCACCTCGAATTCATGGTATATACTTGTTGACTGTACTCATGGCACTGCGGCCCAACGCTCGCTAAACTTTTCTAAAACCGAGAAGGTTGCGAGTATAACGTAGCAACCGTTTTATGTCAGATAGTGCTTAGTGTATATGCCAATGGCTGCTAATTGGAATGAGAGACAGGAGAATTCGGCTTTTAGCTAACGCGAACGCTGCGAATTTTTTTATTGTTCAACAAAGCACAGGAAAAATCTCCCACCGGCACCACCTTCCAGGTCAAAGCGGAAGACATGTTGCGCACTACTACGAGGGAGGAACGGGTGCCGCTTTAGGAAGCTTCGCCCCTAAATGTCACAGCTTTGACGCAAAGCGAAGCAATGAAAGAGATGGCAACAAATTCGAAGGCTAAGGGCAGAAAGGAGAGCAGATCGAAACGAGCCCCGCGTTTCTCACGCACAATGATGGACAAAGCGTACTCACAGGTACAGATGCACGTAGATAAGCGTCTCAGTTATTATTTCGCTGTGTTTGAAAAGCACGCGCTTTTCTCAAACGGAGACCACAATGATTGCAGGCACCATTGTGCATCCGGTAACTACAACAGAATCATTCCAGATAAAGCTCGACGCCAGCCAAGGCGTACTACCCTCCCTACCGCGAGGTAATAACGTGCGAGGGAGCGCCGCTCCCCTCCTCTAAGTGGGGCAGTGTACGCGTGGAAATTAAAGCGCGTGCGCAGCCACGCGATATGTCGACGCGCGTTAATTACGCCATCTTCCTGGTAATGCTGAGAAATTCATAATTCTCCCTGAGATGTCCATAAGCAGTGGTAAGTGGTATAAATAAATAGCTTACCCGTTGAAAGTTGGCGGACGTGCTCCGAAGCGGCTCATTGGTTAATGCCTCGCACTCACGATTCTGTGGAATCATAAATTGATTCCGCGCACCGAAGTCTTTTTGTGGATTTTTGTCTTTCTTGCATTTTCATATATATAGATACGCATACATATACGGTGAGTGACGGCAACACCAGCGGCAAAATCTAGCCGAGAGTGTCCATATAATTGCCATTGCAAAGAACGTTCAATGTTCGAAACATTCGACAAAGCCACGACCCCTTGACATTTTGTGTGGGTGCTTTGGGGTTAGTGTAATGAACATTCCCCTCCAGCCGTCAATCAAGACCAGCCACCGAAGGGACATCAACGCCAACTGTGAAAATCGAATCAGCAGCAGGCGGCAAGGTCTTTCACCAGACTACGGACCAATACTCAACAAGAGCGGGACCACGACGAAGACGACAACAGCCCCAAGGATAGCGGCTGTGTCGCCTCCAACAATCGACATGAATCGCCTCACGGAGCCGCCGACTATATTTGGCTGAGTACGTGGGGATCCAGAGCTCTGGTGCATGACCGGCTTCCATCGTTCAACGATAGGGACAGTGAGGAGCAGCTGTGCAACGTTTATTTTGCTTTAATGATGGCGTAAGAACCAGGACCCAGAAAAAAAAGACCATGCTGGCATCATGGGATCTCTTCTTCACCGGATTACTTAACACTATCCCGAGCGTCATCCGCAAAAACATAGCTGTAACCCAGCTTTTACACGAGAACATAGGGATGTAGGCAGAAGCAGTGTATACAAACTCCACTACATTCGATAAAGCGAAGGTTCACTTCCTGGTGCGGGAAGATAATTTCTTGAATGTACAAGGTTTTTGCGGGACGGTCCAGTGCTCTCTCATAGTTGAATATGGAGTACTCGAAAGCGTTATACATTTTTTCTAAACACACTTCGTTTCACACCGTATTACCACCGTTAGAACTGCCATCGACCTGCCGACCAGAGCTGTGCCTCGAGAAAAAGTGACATCTGGCGCTTCACTGAAAACGTCCCACTTTTCTTTCACTGCAGGGAAGCCAGTCGTACCTGCTTCGCCCCCACTGCCCACATGTGACACTACGTGGCTTCTCCGTCTATGTCCAAGGTCCGTAGTGTAGAGACAACCATTCACAATTTTAGTACACATCGCGCAGGAAGGCCACGTTTATCATGCATGTAGTAATAAGCATGATCATTGTTTTTTAGTCAAAGTGCTTGCTTTTTTTTAATGCTAGCATAAGATGACAATGCTGTAAGTCACCTAAAACCTTTTATATAAACATGACATCAGCCTATGCGGCAGTAGTTACCTTAACTTCCATTACAGCTTAACTTTTGACTCCACTCAAAGGAAACACATGTTGCCACTTCTACTTCACCGCCAACTAACCATTCAGCAGGCTAAGTGCACCTGTAACACCTATTTTCAGTGGGGTTTTGGCTATGTACACGGGTTACACGGTAAGTTATCTTATGGTCAGTCACTTCGCGTTGGAAGTATGATGACATTACTGATATATTTGTTCCAATTTTTTCCATTTGTCCTGCTAATTTTTTGATCTGCTGTAAAAATTGACATCATGAATTAAACAACATTGCTGAGTTATCACAATCAAAGGAGGTTCCTCTTAATTCCTAGAAAATTGTGCTGTTTTTCTGGTATCAGGTTCTACGAGGAGATTTCAGCTTGTCAACAGGATGAGAGCCACTCCACCAAAAAGTAGACACACGTCGCAAAGCTTACGCATCTTCACATATTATAGTGCAAAAAAAGCAATCATGCACTCCTTTTTCTAATTGGACGAATGGGCCAATTGGTGGTACATCATCTAAGTGTATCACGCGTTATAAAACACGGACGGAAAAAAGACAAGGACAAGAGAGTTGGACAGAGAGTTTGTGAGGATCAGCAGCAAAATTACAAAAGTCGGACATGGTGAAATGGCCGACGTGTGATGGCAGATGGGAAAATCTTTCAGAATAGTGACAGCACAAATAAGAAATATAAAATACATTGTAACAATATGGAGGATTACGAGAAAATGCGAACTCCAGATTAACAAAGGAGAGTACTGAAAGAAACTGGGTTGCCACCCTGTGCCCTTGTTGGTTTCCTTTGCAGACGATGAAGATTGAAGATGTTTTGCATACGAGCAAATGATGTGATGACTTTGTGAAAGAAAACGAAAACATTCGAAAGTGAAACCATTGTAACTAAATATAGATTTTTGCGGTTCCTACATTTGTGAAATACTAACTCCGACAGCCAAAAGATTTCACGATAGTAACACAACCGAGAAACTGTGTTGAGAAAAAGTGGTTAATGATTTTGAGCACTTAGTACTCTAGTATGGGAGAGTCTCAAGTAGTCCCGTGTGCCTTGACAGACTACTTTAAGACGCTGTCAAGTTTAGACCACAATGGTTAACGATTGTGAGCACTAGGTACTTTACTATGAGAGAGCATAGAGCCGTCCCGTGGGCCTCGCACTTGATATGAGGTCGCGTGCTCCGCAGCACCCTTAATGCTGATGGAACTGCGGCTCGGCGATATAGAGAGCGTTGGCTGTAATGTAATATTCAAGCAAAAACAGCACAAAAAATCCCAAAACCATCCTTTGCGGCTGCGTGTGCTCCTCCGTCTCGTCTTATTCGCTTTCATGTTAAGTGTTCTGCGATGTCTCAACATTGGAGCATGAATGATCTTTTTAACTAGTGAGCTCTTGTTTTATAGCATAGCTCTTAGGCTCCCATTCCGGCTTTCAGCGTCATCGCCACTGTGTTAACCAATACAGCTAGCGAACACAAAAAAGAGCAAAAAAGAGACAGACCCCAAAAAATGATGTACCATAAGAGCCACGTGGCCACTGTGTTAGCGCCTGCAATGCTTTGTGGCAGCTCGCGCTTCTTCGAGCAACGAGCACGAGCACCTTCGGGGCTAGAGGGGAAAACGTGACTTGTCCTTTTTTCTAGGAATTGGTAAAACGCGAAAGTCAAAAGCACTGTGACAGTAGTTGTTGTCATGTATTGTTTCGCCACAAGGACGAAGAAAGAAATGCTGCAGCAGCAAACCGCAATATCACGTGAAGAACGGCAAGCAGCTCGAAAGATACAGCGCACATCTGAAGTATAAAGCACGCATGAACTGAGCATACACATGACAAGCGCGGACTAACAACTGTCACAACTCGCCACTTATAGCGTGCTGTTCCAACAGAAGGAAATACGCGTGAACTGAACGCACAAGCAAACACGGGACAAGCGCAAACAACTGTCAACATTCTTCTTTGTTTGTGAACAGCGTGCTATTTTCGTAAATGAGGCTGCGGCAGCGAGACAAGTGACCTTCGTGCTGTCCCGAGTCAAGCGACTGATAACGTGAACTCTACAAAGACATGCTCCATGGAGGCTGCGCTCCCCGAAACGCGAGAAGCGACGACCTTGGGACTGCACCAATCTTACACTGTGAACTGCACTCAACGCTGCCCAATGGGGCTTCATCCATTGCTAGGTAGCCCGCAAAGCGGTAATGTCTATCTATCTATCTATCTATCTATCTATCTATCTATCTATCTATCTATCTATCTATCTATCTATCTATCTATCTATCTGTGTGTCTGTCTGTCTGTCTGTCTGTCCATCTATCTATCTGTCTATCTATCTATCTATCTATCTATCTATCTATCTATCTATCTATCTATCTATCTATCTATCCACCTACGACATTTAGCTCTCCTGGCCGTTTCGATAATGGTATCGATATCAAACTTGGTATGACACAACATGACTGTATGAAGAACAAATTTGACTAGTCATAACATAAAAATCATGGCATGTCCTTGATGAATGTCATGATTTACATTTCACGGTCATGCAGCTCTTGCGGTGGTTTCGTTCACATGACATGTTGTAGAACTGGTGGATTATAACATTATTACTTGGCAAACACAACCGACAGACCCTAGCATGAAAATCATAAGAACCTTTCATGTAGCAACATGACTTCATCCCAACCATGATGCGCTTGCGGTCATGTGTGGTCATGACCTTGCAGTCATGTGATGCGCTTGCGGTAAACTGCAGAGAGACTAAGGATGAACATGAGTGATTCTGGAGCGCATGCGGGAAATGAGAAGTGGTGATAGTCAGGAAACACAAGGAGAAAAGGAACGACACTTGCGAGACGACATTTTATGCAGCGGCCACCCGCGACGCCATGGCATTGTGCACACTCGTGTGGTCGTGACTATCGGCTTACTAAGGTATTGAGCGAGGGCGTTCACTTATAACATATGTGAAAATTCTTTGCAAAAAACACCCCATAGAGGAGTTATGTTCGTGAAACTTCAATTCTGTTTGGAGTTCTGGCTATCTAAGTTTCTAAGCATTACATATGCTGAAAAAGCGGCACCCACGCTCTCGAGTGCACGCGTGCCGCTCCTCTAGCCTGGCCGTGATAACTCCTATGATACAGGCATCAGATCGGGTTACATTTGATTGAATACCATAGCGCTATCCGCTAGAGGTGGTCTATGTAGAATAGCCAGGGCTACTTTCCTTGCAAGCACAAGCGCTGCACCAGACATTACCACTTCTGGTTCTGGGAATGCGGATGTTGCTGTCGACACCATTATGCAACAGTAAATAAGTAGCTATTGAATACATATGCGAATGTTCAAAATAGGTCTGTGCCTTTAAAATTATTACGTAGGTTAATCACAATTTGTTAACGGTTCGCCTAATAAAAATTATACATCAGCCACCTTTTTTTCCGCTCGCTTCACATAACATCGAACGCGTGTTTGCTGAATTTCTATAATCGCTGTGCGGACACACACACACGAAAATAAACTTTGAAGTTTGCTAACGTAAAAAGCGAAACCAGCTTTCCAAACTTTCAAATTTGCAAGTGGTGACCTTTGTATTACAAGATGATGAAATTTAGAACAAAGTGATAAGAAAAAAGAGTGCAAAAAAAACTAGGCTATCGGGGGCACCGTATTGTTTGCTCTCTTTTTTTATCGACTGCGTGAATGTACGTCAATAAAAAGGTTACTGCGGAAATGGTTTCCTTGTCATGAAGAAGCTCGAAAGCGAAGTCCAAAGGACTTCTCAGACATTGTTCAAGCGCTTTACCATCTTCGCGTCAAAAACGCACTGGCAGTGGGCCAGAAGCAAAACATCCGGACGACTGCCCAGTGTATTAAAAAAAAGCACGATCGTAAGAAGACGAAGACAACACTGCGAGATGTCACGACGGAAGAAAGTAGTGTATTGTAAACTTGGCAGCGTCGTATTTATTACATTAAGTACACTGCATTGTGAAGTACTGTTTTGGTCCCCTTATGTTTGCTTACAAGTTAACCTATGAACATTATTTATCAAATTATTTCATGGAAACGCTAGGCCGTAATTTATGTGTCACATTTGAGGTAAGGTTTCAACTACGTTTTTTTGTTATATAAGATGCACATGTTCCTGCCTTCTCAGTCAAATGCAGCAGTGCTTGCTGACGCCAACTGTACAAGAGCTATGTAGGCTCAACTAATACGTGAAGGTTCCCATTCTGGCTATGCTGTCGCGTAGGTGTTTGTTCTGCGCTCTTCTCTCCTACCTCCACTATTCTCCGCTTACCCGGCGAACGCATGCGCTGATGCGTTCGGAGATTTCAGGAGTATAGCCTGCAGGGTGGATCCCACGGGAACAAAACGTGCTCGTGCTTGCGCTCACATGCGCTAGCTCCAATCACGTGTAATGATAAGAATCCAAGTCCTCGGGCCCTGTGGTTGTTTACATAGACTGTATGCTTACATAAGTGGTATTCTGAGGTTACTCAAACTGCACCTTCCACGGAGACTTGCCATCACAAGAAGTTCGTTCAAGTAGCGCGATTCTATTGCATCAGTGCAGCTAAGGACACCGTCAGTTTTTGAAGCAGTTGCCTGGCTTTGCAGTTCTTAGGCAATAAAACCTCGCTGTGTGTAGACTACGGAACGGGGAGTGATCTGATAGACTTTAGCAGACCGATACAAGCTCCCCTTGTTATTGGCCAGTCTCTTCTCAGTTAGCACAACCAGGCGGTTGTGCTAGTTGAGAAAAGTTTCCTTAAGGGAACAAGCGTGTGCCTCAGCTTGTGCTACTTTCCTTTCGAATGAACAGCAATTCTCTCAAACGGCAAGCTGTAAAAAACCAGGGGCACATTCGTCTAAAAATAAAATAGGTCGTTGTAACTAGGCTTTAGTGGGTTCGTGGGCCATCAGACACTGAGCAATGGCAACAAAACATCTATAGACAACATTTAAAAGAAGAAAAATACACAAACATACACTTGTCGAACGCTACTATACACAACTACCCTTTTTCTAAGCTTCAGTTCTTTCCGTCCGGTATATATGCTGACGTGAGTCTCCACGTGTCCTGCCTATTAAGGTGTCTATGGCTCCGTATATAGATATCACTCGTGGTAGTGAAGACCTTGTAGCTGACGCATGCTCAAGGCACGAGAGGCACTATGGCCCAATAAAGAGGCAGTACCGAATCCTGAGCTGCTCGCTCAAGCCCGCAATGGACCACGATGCACCCATGGTAGCCAGCTCCCCATATGGCTAACTTCCCATTTGGCCATACGAGAGCTTCCGCCTTGAAGTTACCCGTTGCCGTCAATAAAACATTTTAATAATTAGTTTCTGATTTAAAAAGAAAAATGTGATCATCAGGATTTTCTATAAAAAATACCACGGCTTGCTTGCTTTCAATTTGAATAAAAGTCTAATTATTTATTGGAACACAACATGATGCAAATTGTGTCTCAATGTGGACGAAGATGATGATTTTGTGAAATTTGCGGATTTTTGTCTCTTAAAGTTTCTTCACTTGTGAGTAAAAAGATCATTTTCTCCTAAGATATACCTTCTGTGGAAAAAGTATTCATTGCTCAAATACTCATGCAAAGTGCATTATTTCGATAGGAAAATACAAATATAGCACATTCTGGCCTAATTTTGAAGGCGTATGTGGCTGAAGAATCGCGCTAATATTACTGACCCCTTCGAACACGCAACGCAAGTCACTTCATTAAATACGTAGATCAACGTGGCTACAAAAAATGAGCGGTACTTTTCAAACTCTTTTTCTCAAACAGCCCTCAGACAGTATTCTGGAAAGTTCGGAAACGTATTATGTGACCCAAAAAATTCTGTCAGAATATTCTATAAATTTCACTGTTTTCAATGCAGTGAATCAGCACAATGTTTTCCGAATACATTTTCTATGATCTCCAATATGACTGGGAGGTTTATCGTAGAATGCTAGACTGATTTGACTTTGATTTGAGCACTTCAAGAAAGTGATCTCGCATGCTGCGGATCGGTTCAAGGCAGTAATAAAAATGAGTAGAGCTGCGTGTCTTAGGAAGAGCATAAAATTTTTCATTGATCATCTCAACATAGTCACTAATTTTCGTTTGTCGCATATTTAGCACATCTTTAGTAAGCTCAGCTTAATTTTTTTACGATACACATTTTAACATCGTAACCAGCAACGGTATTGCGTTTTCTTCTAAGAGAGGTCCCTCTAAACTTTTTTCGAGCTCTACATAACTTATAAAGGAAGTTGTGTACGAAGTGTGTCCTTTAATCTGAAATCGTTTCATAGAATTCGCAACATATCCCGAAGCTGTTGTCTATCAACTTCCGCCTGTTTCTTACTACATCCTCTTTTTTTTTAGGTCCACTTCTTGCAACATAACTGTAGACTGATGGCGCTTCACTCGCCACCAGTCCAGTAAATGTGAACACGGCAACAGTTACCCAAACAACATATGGCCGAGGACGTTTATGGAGCTAAAAGCCCCTTGCCTACATGCCATAGGTGCCTAAAACCTGGCTAGAAGAAACATCTGAGCATGAGCTGCCCTCTAATGCTTTTTGCCAACAACGTTAGTAAAACACAACACCCTTCCCTAGATGCCCGTTTTCAAGCTTCGCACCATTAGTGCTTCAATAAAAAACCTCTCAGAAAACAATGTAGCGAATTACCTCAGTTACGCGCCTCTCGCGGCTCATTAGCACAAATTACGCTGTGGGAAACAGCGGCACACCCTGAATGATTTATCCTTTCCTAGGGGTCACGTTAAGAAAAGTGAAATGCCGTCACTTAAGTGTTTCGCACTTTCGTAATGTTTTTTTATTGCGTGTGGTAGTGGGTGCAAATGCCAACGATGGTAGCCAAGGGCACTTACGTCACAAAAATCGGGTGCCCTTCTAATCTTTTAACAACTTTAGCCCTCTAATATAAGTATATTGGTCAGGGAAATTGTGAAAGAACGCACCTTTATGTAAGACATTGGTTCATAGTTTTCAAAACTTTTTCCTCAGACCTCCCCCCCCCCTCCTATGATCTCGTGGGTATGATGCTCAACCACTGACCCACAGATCGTGGGATGATTTCCCGGGCGCTCCGGCCGCATCTTCAAACAGGGCAATGCTGAGGCCCATGTACTTAGATTTAGGTGCACGTTAGAGAATCCCCGGTGGTCGTAACTTCCGAAGCCCTTCCATATGGCGGATCTCATAGTCATCACGAATGCGGGCACCACATCGCATCTGTGAAGACGAATCCACACAAGATTTTTGCGCACACTGTCCTTTATTTTGAAGTATGCTCTGCAATGCTGGGATCACGACCACCGGATTCTGGATTATTTCTTGTTCCCTGGCCAGTTTGCACGCAACCGGTACTGACGTTGCATGAAGCCGACTACACAGTCTAGCATCGAGGCACGGCTGCTTTCTGTATCACTGGCAGCAGATATAAAAGTCACCAGACCTCGTTGGCTTCGAGCATGGCACCGCATCTGTGATGATGAACTCACAAAAGCTGTTTTTGTATGTTTGTTACCTATCTGGTGTTTTGTGTGAGAGCATCAGCAATATAGCTTTTGCTAAAACTGTCGTGCCCTGCACATCTTCCTGATGTATGGAAGTGATTACACGCTATTGCTTCTGATGCGTGCTGAGCATATTTAAAGCATTGATACTGATGCTTTAAAGTGATATTGAGCCCAACCATGGTCTGATGACTGAGGTGGAGGCGGAAAAGCTTTCAAGTGTCGTAGATAGACTTGCTGAAATAGAAGAAGCACACGCAGAAGTCGTTTCTGAACTAACAATTGTGATCAAGGGGAACGGTTCTGCACAAGTGGACGTGACGGAGGTCGAGCAGAGAAACGTGGTGCTGCATGCCGAAATAAAAAGTACGAAAGACGAACGAGCAACCCACCAGCGGAAAATCAAGCTTCTTAACGCAAGGTTTACGCCCCCAGAAACAAACACCGCTCGGAAAACATGGCCAATTCTACCACTGGAGCCGATGTACTACAGGGCGCTTCTATTGAGCTTGTAACAATTATTTCTAGATGTGAGAATGCAGAAAACTAGCGACGACGATCTCACTTGGTTTTCGATAGTATTTATAACCATTATCAAGAGGACAGGGTAGTATCAGAGCATAAAAGGCTAAATGAGCAGACAAGCTGGAAATACAAGCAACTGGTGCACACTTCCAACGCGTGCACCGGCTAGGCAAAGATATTGCTGATAAGCACTGGTATCGCATAGCCAAATTCACGTTCTTTAAAGATAAACAAGACGTTTTTGAAGCAGTGCGTAAGCTCAAAGTCTCATCATTCTTCATTCGCGAAGGCTTCGCCTTAGCAAGCTAGAATAATTAAAATAGATTTTGCCAAGGCTGAAAACGAATCATACAAGTTACCTTTCGATAAGCTGCGCGGCGGTACATCTCCTTGGGTCAAGGTTATGGACATACAAATTTTGTTATATCTAAATAAACAACTATAGAGGCCCACACGCACTGAGAACTATCATGGATCACCATCTAATCATTTATACAAACATGTGAAGTCCTGCTTCAAAGCAGGACAATTATTCGTCCTTCCCATAATAACGTAGTGTGAACGCACACTGACACAAGGACAATGAGAGGGAACGACATATTATTCTCAAATTTCATGCGTGAGTGTGCGCTGAAAATAGGTTATTATTCTTTAATACCAACTAGCTCCTTGTGCAGTATTGCTTTAGTTCTTCCTTTTTCGAGATGCCGATTGTAATGTTGTTATTCTTAAAGAAATCTGGCTTCATTCCGCTTTTCCTTATACTGCACTGTTTTTCTTCGCGAGCACTTTCAATATGTATCGATGCAACCACCTTAACAGACGAAGCGGTGGTGTCTTCGTTGCCATTAAAAAGTTATTTACTTACCATTGTAATTACACGGACACAACTTCGAGATTATTTTGGGCCATCTGTCAATCCTGTTCTAAGATAGTGCTAACTGGTGCTTGTTACCATCCTCCAGATTCAAAAGAGCACTTTATTACCGAGCTTCGTGACAATATTCACAATTATTTCATGGCTAGCCAAGCATGCTCTGTTTTTGAATGATTTTATATTTCTGCACATCCAATGGCAAAGCTAACCCCTCCTTGCCGAATGGCATCAATTTCATCAATTTATTCATGGATTTTATTTTAACGCAGGCTGTCAACCAACCCACACGCCAATATTATCTATTAGACTTAGTACTTACAGGCAACCCGGAAACAAATAAATTACATAGATGGCTTAGCGGACATTATCTGCTGCAATTAGGCAATGTTATTTCATTGCATTTTATGGGCAGAGTAAGCAAAACTGTTCATTACTTAAGCAAGGGTGACTACATTACCATGAATGCTAAAAAACAATTGTTTTTCCATAATTACTTTCATCCTTCTCTGCACAGTCGAACGGTCGAGGAGAATAGGGTGCGGTTCCGTAAAAAATGATGCTCTTGAGTAAGCCAGTGTATCCCATTGTTTAAAAGAACTAATTATAAATCCAACCCATATGCTCATGAAGTTTATTAGGCCATTTAGAAATAATAATAAACGTGTTGCCACGTTCCATTTCTCAAGTTTTTGTTATCGTTCCGAAACACCGCACGATTCTCGGCGCAAACCGCGCCTGCAGGTTTCGAGAAGTTTTTGGACTGTAGTAGATCATTTCGATAAGATCACGCCCACTGTGCGAACGGTACAGATTGTTCTGGAACCTACGCCACCGCCAGCGATAACGCTAGAACATTCGACGGCAAGGGTATAAATGCCGACGCGCTTCGCCGCTTGTCAGTTGTTGATCGAAGGCCGACGCTGCGTTTGCCGCTATCAGTCCGAGACTGCTATCTGTGCAAGACTGCTGCTGTAATTAGACTTTCCCTTTACCGGGCACAGGTTCGCCCGAATAAACAGTTAAATCCCAACACGAAGTTTCCTGTCTTTGGCCACGTCACGACCTCGTGACAGTGTTTACAAGAGTGTCGTAAAAATAAATGACTAGGCGACATGGGCGAAATAGAGTGATTGTCTACAAAACTATATCTTGGCTTCAAGCACAGTGACACTCCACCATACCTGAGGTCCCCAAGATTTAGTTTCAGTATATGGCAACCATTCAAATCTGTATCAATGGCATTATTACACTGATGAACAATCTTCAATTACCTAATTCTTGAGGCGTCCATGAAATTAACTCCCAAGTAATAAAGAACACCGTACGTCGAGCAATATTATATCTCATTCTGAGGCTGTCACTACTTTCAGCAAAACTTCCGTCTTATTGGAAGATTTCGAAAAGAGTCCCCTCATTTGAAAGCGACTGCAAACCCTCACCAGACAACCATAGACCAATTTCACTAACCTGCATTTGTTTTAAAATGCTCGAGAACATCATTGCATCGCACATATACAATCATCCACAATCAAGTCATTCTTTCTCAGCAATTAACATGGGTTCAGGAGGAGATTTTCCAGTGAGTCACATGTTTTAAAATTTACAACAGACTTGCATTTTGACATGAACAGTTACTTACAGATTGGTAGTAAATTTCTTCATCTTTCCAAAACCATTAAACCATGTAGCTCACTACCACCTGGTTTCAAGATTAACTGCTCTTAGCTGGATTCACAGACCCTATGGCTTCAAATTTTTATTTCAATTCCAGGCGGCTTACAATAGTAAGAATTCACCCATTTTTTCTATGCTAAGTTACTTCCGGCGTTCCACAAGGCAGCGTTCTTGGGTCGCTCCTATTTCTAACTTATATCAATGACCTCTTTAATAACCGAGCTCCCCGTGTTTGGCTTTTCGGAGGTCATTGCATATTATACCACCCTATATCTGGCCCAATCGACCATCACAATATACATAGTGATATTCATCTCAATTTTCATTGGGGGAAATTTTAGGTAGTGACCTTCAGTTCAAATAAATGAAATGTAGTAAATTTTACCCGAAAACACTCAGTTTCCATTTTTCTGATGACATGAAACACAACCCGATTTTCTTGCTACTGCAAACAAGTACTTGGGAGTTCATGGCACATCAAACTTTCCTGGAACCTTAACGTCACCACCATATGTGGTAACGCTTCAAAGTCACTGGGGTTCTTGCGTCGATCCTCGAGAAGTTCTCTCTCCGAGGTCCACAAGCTAGCTTTTCAAACATCTTTTAGCCTGCTGCTTGAAAACACCTGTGTAATATGGTCACGCCATCATAACAGTTTAATTGAATAAGTACAAAATAGGGCCCTTGCGTTTATCTCTCATAACTATACTTACAGATCTATAGGATCTCACGAATAAAACAAGATATTTCACTTCCATGACTCAGTGCTCATAGGGACTTTTCGCTTATGTAATTTTTCCACAAGTACCTTATTTTGGTAAAAACATTTTGCTTGCGGCTTGAAGTCTCACCTTGCAAATATCGCAGATTATATACCCGAGTTAGTTTCGCTCACATGTACGAAAGCATTCACACATTCAGTTCGCCTGATCTTCCTCGCGCTGTTCTATTGCAGAATGCACTTCCGGGTTCCATGGTGTCTGAAAACAAATACCTGATAAATTTTGTCAACTGATCATTTTGCGTTTCTCTGCAGAAACTGGTCATATATGCTCCGTCCCCCTCTTTTTTTTCACTTTGTACGTTCTATTAGTTCAAACTTATGATTCCGTTATTTTTTGGTTCATTTGTTATACTGCCATGATTTTTTACGTTGAATTGCTTGCACGTTTAACAAAATGTATCGGTTCACGTTCACTCTCATTTGTTTGGACAGCGTTAAACTATCATTCGCTCCTTTTTATTGTTAGTCGATATTTTAAATGTTTGTGGTGGTATTTGCGTGCTTTAACCTATTTCATCATGTATGATGGAAAGCCACAGCTTCGTTGTAAAGGCGAAGCAATGAACGTGATAGCAACAAATGGGAAGGTCACGCGCAGAATGCCAAGCACATGAAAACGTGCCCCACGATTCTCACGCACAAATGACACATGAAACGTACTCACAGATACAGATGAACGCGAATAAGCATCTCAGTTGTTACTTCGCTGTGTCTAAAAAGTGCGCTTTTTTCGCAAACAGAGGCTGTACAACAATTGCAGTGACCTTTGTTGGCCTTGTAACAACAGCAGAATCGTTCTGGTGAAACCCAAAGGCTCGCCAAGACGTCCGATCCTCCCCACTGCAAGATAAAAGTGTGCGATCAAACGTACACCCCATTATTCTTGTTGAAGATGAAGAAGCGACACGGCAGCGATGAGGCCACGACGAGGTAACAGCTTAAATTCAGGACGCAGGCGTAGGCGGAGTGGCTGCTGCGGAGTCCGAAGCTAGTTGGTTGGTTCCTCAATACCTTGGCGCAACTCACCTAGGGGGATAGGCTATGAATGGGATGGTGCCTTGCTTTTTAAATTAATTCACTTCTTGAAAGAGAGGGTTGGAATAATTAGGTTATATAGGTAATATTATAAATGTGTTAAATTTCAAAAAAAACATAAAACCCTGAAAAGAAAACATAACAAACACGCACACACACAAAGAAAAAAATTTATACTTAAAACAAATGAAGTTTTTTTATTTTTAGCATTCCATTCTTTTAGATTCACGTAAAAAATTTGTAACAGCGGTAAAGACGCTCCTGTGGCTGAATCCAAATGCGACTGCGCCAAATGAAAGAATCACCGGAACTGTCAAGTTTAAGTCCAACTTTCGTAGGGGTTCTTCTACTAGATTTTTTTTTTTGACTTTTGAATTTTCGGCACGATAAAAAGAAGTGCTCCAAAGATTCCCTCTCATTACAATAAAGGCACAAAGGCGACTGTGCCAGACCCGACCTGTGAAGGTAAAAGTTCAATAAAGGGACTCGGCAACGCGGCCTGGTAATTACTATTTCTTTCTTTCTTGATGAGCCCCACTTGTTCTTCCAAGGGAACTTCAGTTGTGGGTAGTCTGATACAAAAAGAGGAGTTTTTTTGAAGTTATTGGCCGTTGTGCGTTTTTCAAAGCGTTCTGCAGTGATATACGTCAATGTAGGCAAAATAGGTAAAACAGGACAATCAAGATATGGCTTGTGCATCTGCATGCTGATTGAGAGCTAAACTTCTATGGCCTGGTGCCCACACAAGTTGAACGAGTCGCACATGTCTAGGATTGAGCGAGTAGAAGGTTTCTACGGTACGCAAAAAAGTTAGTGAGCTTAAGGCAGTACGGACCGAGAGACAGTCTGTTAGAATAATCACCGCTGATAGATCTTGCGGCCCTTTAGGCAATACTAGGACTATTGCCTGTAGCTCAGCTAAATAAATAGGTGTAAAGTCGGGCAGTAGAATTGAGAAAACTCGATCTAGAGAGGATGATACGATTTTTACGCGAGCCTTCTTTTCATAAAGAGAAGCGTCAGTCGCTATCACAATGGATGTTTCATGATTTACCAAATGGTCTTCCAAAATGCCATTTATATACTGATAAGGTGAATTTTTTTGCATTCTTGGGATATATATCGTCAAATTCAATCCTAATTGCATTTACACTGTTGAGAACAAGAATTACCCAAAGGTTAACTCTTAAGGGCTCCAAAGGTTTCTGTGTATATATTACTTGAGGGCACCGTAGTTTAGACCATTTGTGGTTGAAAAATGAGTTCTGCTGGTTAGTGGACACATACTGTGACTTCCGTTGAGGTGATGCATAGATTTTACGTACTGTTAAAATATGAAATCTCCTGATAAGAGAAGGCAGGCGGGATTCTTCGTATCGAATATTGTTGGCAACATATTTAGGTAGCCCTAGGCATAAGCGTAAAGATTCGCGTTCTAGCAGAGTCAGTGGTCGAACTTTGTAGGCCGTAGCGCCAAAAGACAAAACAGCCTAATTCTAATATCGGTCGAATGTACATGGAATATATCATGACGAGCACGTCTCTACCAAAGAGGCACGATAATTACTGAGCCTGCGCAGCAACCCTACGGCCCAAGCTCCTTTAGCAGCCATGTTTTTTGTGTGGAAACTCGAGTTAAGTGTTTCGGTGTAGGTTACCCCCAAGTACCTAACTGACTCTACCCTAGTTATGGCGTCTTGTCGGTACTTGGTGAAATTCGCACTGGGGCATTTCGTGCGAAAACTGTGATTGCACTTTAGCTTTATTGAGGCATATGTTGATATCCTCCAGCCACGTTTGCAGGCTATTCATGTATGTCTGCAGAATCAGATACAATGTGTGAATGTCCGCCGACGCAGCGAAAAATGCGATATCATCAGTATACACATAGACCTGTACATCTTGCTGTATGGGAATGGTACATAGTAGTGCATTAAATGATAAGGGCGATTGTACTGACCCTTGCGGTATACCTCTCGTTTGCCTATATATTGAAGAGTGGACACCAGATTGCGGGCAGTAAAATTCTCTATCAACTAAGAAAGCATGGATCTAGGCTAGGCCATTCTGAAATTCCTCGAGGCTCACTTCTTTGGCGCGACCAGCTGGCCAAATCTAGCGTGGCGCTACATACTATACGCACGCCAAAGTACGCGTGAGAGATGAGTTGCATCAGAAAGGACAATTGGGCGAGTTGGTGCACTTCCATCTTAAACAAATATTAGCATGACGAAAAAAGGACGGGAAAGAAAACACAAACTACAGCGCTGACTTCCAACTAAAGTTCATTCCTAAAAGAATCGCAATTCAAGACATCTGAAAAAAGCAAAACAAAGGCAAGAAAAGAACCACCGCGCACGCTCAAAGTGACAAAACTCTATAAATCCTTATGTGGCTATTTAAACGTGCAAGCTACCTCTGAGATATGAAACTTCTGCACCTGATATAATTATGGAAGGCTGGCTTCCAGTGACATATAAAAAGCTTCCATGATTTCTCGGGACCGTTGGTGTCTTTGGCAATGCAAAATTTCAGTCTTATCTAAATAAGGTTTACACCCATTTCTGTGACAATGAATCGCCAAATGAGAACCTGTGCCAATTTTTACATTGCGCGCATGCTCAAGGACTCTTATATTCAGGCATCGACTAGTTTGCCCAATGTTAATTTTGTTACAAGAACATGGTATCTTTTAGTTTTTTCACCATCCCGGCTGCGGCAGCCGCATTTCCGATAGAGGCAGAAATGTTGTAGGCCCATGTGCTCAGATTTAGGTGCATGTTAAAGAACCCCAGGTGGTAAAAAGTTCCGGAGCCCTCCACTAAGGCGTCTCTCATAATCTTATGGTGGTTTTGGGACGTTAAACCCTACATATCAATCAATCAGAGTTTTGTCACTTTGAGCTTGCGCGATTGTTCTTTTCTTGTCTTTGCTTTGCTTTTCCGAAATATCATATACTCTGCTTGCTTCAGGAACAAACTTTAGTTGCGAGTCAGTGCTGTAGCTTTTTTCCCCGTCCCTGTTTTCGTCGCGCTAATATTTGTGCAAGATGTGAGAAATGAGAGCCGCTGCGCGCTCAGTGTGCTATCTTGCTGATAATGCTAAAAACACTATAGCTTCCCCTCCATCCCCGAGACAGCCGCCAACAGCGGTAAGTGGTATTTATAAATAGCTGGCCGTTTTAACGTCCAAGGAGGTAGCCCCCGGTGGCTCAGTGGATAACGCGTCACATAGACGCGGAGACCTCACGTACGATTCCACGCACCGGAGTCTTCTTTATGAATTTTTTTTCTTTCTTGCGTTTTCATATATATTTATACGTATACATATACGGTGCATGATATAGACGCCAACGCCCACGCCGACGCGAGCGGTGAAATCCAGCCGAGAGTGTATATATAATTGCTGTCGCAATAATAAGTATTCACTGTGTGGGATCATTTATTCTTTGTAAGGACCCTTACCCGATGCTTCTAAGGGGGCCTGTAAGACTTTAAATAATAAATAAATGCCATGGTGTTTTGACGTTAAGCCTTAAGAATTATTAATATTTTCAAGCAAAAAGCTAGTCATTGATCATGGCTATGAGGCTTCGTGAGTTACGCAGGGTGACTGACAGGAAGGAAGACTTTGTGCTAGAAGAATCGATCGCCACGTTTAGTGAAAAATGACATGACGATTGCCGGAGTTAGTCTGCGAGCTTAGAAATCGAATGACGTCACCTCAACTCTGCAATCGGCCGTTAATAATTATGGATGACACAGAATTCTAAGTGAGGGGTTTGCGAATCAAGAAGTGCGGTACTGATTTAGAGTTTATTTAATGCTTACATCGCCACTTTAACACATATTCTTAACAGGTGCCTTAAGGCTAGTACCATCGTTTTCCAAGGAGAGAAGACGCAACTCTCTTGCGGACAGTGGCAAGGAAACAGAGGGGCTGACGTCACTGTCTAAGCCGCACATTTTTTCGGGAGTCACGCCTATTTGCCACGATATATACTGCTTTATTACAACACCCGGGTAGCCTTAAGTGGAAAGTTCTACTGAGACTCCATTGCACAGATTAGAGCAACAGCAAAGCACTATATATTTATTTATTTATTCAAAATACCTTACAGGCCCACTGAAGGGCATTGAGTAAGGGGGGCATCAGTATACAAACAAAATAACAATAAAGGAGAAAAGCAGACGAAAAAATATATACATATATAAAAGATTACAAAAATCAAAAATCAAGGTGCAACAGCGTTATACAATGCTAGAGTGCAACGAATTCAGGTTGTCACGAAAGATTTCACGGTTACAAATGGATACAACATGATCGGGAAGACCGTTCCAATATGCAATGGCTCGAGGTAGTGATGATAAGTTAAATGCCTCCGTGTGACCATGAATGCGCATAAAACTACGGGCATTGTGAATGCGCTGGGAAGTGCGCGCAGGAGAATAAAGTGGCAAACAGTGAATTTCGTTACTATAAATGTACCTATGAAACAGACATAAAAGAGCAATGTTGCGGCGTATTTCTAGTGACTGAAATGCAAGGTCTTGTTTTATTAGGGTAATACTTGAATGATAGTCGTAGTTTCCGGAGATGAATCTCGCTGCCCTATTCTGGACGGCTTCCAACATACGTACCAAGTAATCTTGATATGGTGACCATGTGGATGATGCATACTCTAGCTGTGGGCGAACATAAGTAATATATGATAATGCGCGTACGTTAGAAGGAGCGTTGCGCCAGTTTCTGCGGAGATATCCGAGAGATTGAGATGCTTTCGATGAGACAGCTGCTATATGCGTAGTCCAGGATAGATCCGATGTAAGGTGAACGCCTAAATATTTGTAAGATGGTGTAGGTGACATAACGGCATTATTAATCTTATAGTAAAATGCTGAATTGTTATGCTTTCGAGTGAACGAGATTAACTTGCATTTAGAGGCGTTAAGGGACATCTGCCATGTTTCGCACCACCGGAAGGTTAGGTCAAGGTCATTTTGGAGAACGGAATGATCATTAAAACATTTAATGTTGCGGTATATGGCGCAATCGTCAGCGGACAGCCTAACTGTGGATGAAAGGTTATCGGGCAAATCATTAATGTATATTAGAAAAAGTAACGGACCTATTACACTGCTTCGGGGAACACCGGATGTGACGTCGCAAATGTTAGATGAAATGTCGTTGATCACCGTAAGCTGCTGACGTGAAGACAGGAAGCTTCGTAGCCAAGACAGGATTAATGAATCAATACGGAGTGCGGCCAATTTAGAGATTAAACGACAATGAGGGACAGTATCGAATGCCTTGGCGAAATCAAGGAAGAGGCAATCAGTTTGTTCGTTAGCGTTCATATTAAAGTGAAGGTCAGTCGTGAATTCGAATAACTGGGTGTCACAAGAGTAGCCTTTTCTAAAGCCATGCTGATGGGAGAAGAAGAAGTTGTGCGATTCAAGGTGATCGTAGATATGAGAAGCCACGATATGTTCTAGTAGTTTGCAAGAGATGCATGTAAGTGAAATGGGTCGATAATTACGGGGCGAGTGCCTGTCACCGGACTTAAATACGGGAATCACCTTACCAATCTTCCAATCCTTGGGCAGTTCGCCTGATGATAGCGACTGGTTAAATAGGAGACAGAGGAAGCGGCTGGAAATATCTGTGGTGTTCTTCAATATTTTAGAGTTAATGTTATCAATACCTGATGAAGTAGAAACCTTAAGATTCGTGATGAGTTGGGCTATACCTTCGGCAGTGACAATGATTGGGGCCATTAAAGCGAAAAGGTGATCTGGAACAAATGGCACATTGGAACAATCTTCCTGTGTAAAAACAGACGCGAAGTATTCATTGAAAGCAATAGCGGAAGCTTCATCAGAAAGCGGCGTTAGTTCACTATCGTGTATTGTAATGTGATTAGGAGACTTGTTGTAGGGTGAAATTATTTGCCAGAACTTTTTGGGGTTATTTTTGAGAAGTGACGGCAAGTCCTGCGAATAATATTTCTTCTTCGCTGTGTCTAAGGCTTTACAATAGTCTTGTAAGCAGACCTTGTATTTATCCCAGTAGGACACAGAGCCAATGCGTTTTGCGGTATCATAGAAACGTTTCTTTTTATTGCGTAATGTTCGAAGATGTTTAGTAAACCAAGGGTTAGTTTCATCGTTGGAAACAGAGATCAGCGGCACAAGCTGGTCAACTAACTCTAATAATTTTACTTTAAAAAGAATCCAGTTTTCGTTCACGGTTCGAGAGGCAAATGACGGCAAAAAAAGTTCCTGATAAAAGTCTTCTAGCTCCGTCCTGAATTGATGGAAATTCGCACGGTTATAATCCCGGATTGTTTTTCTCACTGAGCCTGTGAGAGTTACAGGTAGGTTGATTTGGAAGTTAAGGAGCTTGTGGTCGCTAAACCCTTCTATGTAAGAAATCGCTCCAGTGGTTTCTGGTGCATTAGTGAAAACAAGGTCAAGTATGTTAGTACCACGGGTGCATTGGTGAACAACTTGTGATAAGTTGTAATCGAGGGTTACTTCGAGAAAAAGTGATGAGGCGTGACATTTCGTAGTCATGGTAGACCAATCAATGAGCGGGTAGTTGAAATCGCCAAAAAGGTATATAATGTCAGCTGAATAGAGTTGCGTAATAATACGGTAATACGGTGAATATAATACGGTACCGAGAATGGTCCTAGAAAGAACGTAGCGGAAGGTCACGTTTCCACGTGGTAAGAATGCAGCAGTCGAAACGGCGGTAAATCCGAGAAAAAAATGTTCCTTACGGTCAGGCGATGCCACCGTCATATATTGGAAGGAACCAATCGTTCAGTGGAGCTCTCTATATACTACTTCCTCTTGCATTTTTCTTCCCTCAGCCATAGTATTTATCAGAAGGTCGCAAATCGGCTCGTAAGGAGTGGCTTCTCTTGCTCATCACTTTTTTTTCTTTCTTCATATCTCTTACATAGTTCTGTACGTCCTTCCCGTGCTAACCCACGAGCCAAACTTCCTGACACGGCTGACGCATTAATACCCGGCAGTCCCGCAAGTGTTGCTCTTTCGAGCCAAAGCTCGAGGTGATGACGCCAAAATAGCTGCAACTTTGTGTCTACGGTGAGAAAACTAAGAGCACAGTTTCTTCCATCCTGCAATTTTCTTACGCGGAGTCTTTCTATGACTGCGTATATTGAAGTTTACCCAATGTATCGTTTCCCTTTATTCTGCAAGCTGCCTATTTCTTTGTTGCTTCAACTGGCGACCTATACCAGCATCAAAGAGCACTATTGATGAACGGCCAGAGAAACGAAGCCCACAATTCGTTCATATCCCAGGTGATTCTGGAGCTGCACATGCGTCGTAAATGAATACATGCTACCGGTTCTGAACCAAACGGACTTGCTGCGCTATAAGAGACAAAAAGCACCAGCGCCCCTCCTATGAGGAAATGACCCTGACGTACTCAAAGCAGAGGCGTGTAGAGGCTTTGTGCTTTTTGTACTGTTTCGCCTGATGACGTTCTTTTTTTCTTCTCGTGTTACCCTCTGCGAGTAACCTACGTACCGATATGAAGTTTGGTTTCGAGTTGTCTCCTGCTTTTAAATGTTGAGGAGTCGAAGTGATAGCTTTCGTTGTCAAACTTCACAAGTCGGGTTGACGAATTGTATAACAAACAAGAGCCTCGTCTTCATTAGCTGCTCACACCCGCTAACTACACTGCCTGACATGATGATGGGCTAGACTGTGCTCTTACGAACGATGACACCGCGGGACAGTATGTTTCTCATATTTGACCACATTTTATGATCAGTCTTTATTTCTGAATTCTAAACCGAGAATTCGTTGACGTTTTGGCAAGCCTGTTGTTAAAGAATATTAACTGCATATTAACTGAATATTAACTGAATATTTGGGCAGGGTTTCACCGCCAGCATGCGGCCACGGAATAATCTGCTCTTGTACGTTCTGCAGATTCTCGCCTTGTGCCTGGGGTTATCATCGGATGGATGGTCACCGGAAAGCCTGCTGCCAGTGATTTTGTCACCCGACGCCAATCAGCGCAGTCCTGAATTCCGCTGCACAGATGAATTTTCCTGGATTCGGTGGCCAGCTCAAGTTTCGGTTTCCGGTGCTTTGAACTACACAGTCAAATCGACAGCGACAAGCGAGGCCTCGAGATACGCCCCACACGTTTTCAGCGGCATTGGGCAGGGTTTCACCGCCAGCATGCGGCCACGGAATAATCTGCTCTTGTACGTTCTGCAGATTCTCGCCTTGTGCCTGGGGTTATCATCGGATGGATGGTCACCGGAAAGCCTGCTGCCAGTGATTTTGTCACCCGACGCCAATCAGCGCAGTCCTGAATTCCGCTGCACAGATGAATTTTCCTGGATTCGGTGGCCAGCTCAAGTTTCGGTTTCCGGTGCTTTGAACTACACAGTCAAATCGACAGCGACAAGCGAGGCCTCGAGATACGCCCCACACGTTTTCAGCGGCATTGGGCAGGGTTTCACCGCCAGCATGCGGCCACGGAATAATCTGCTCTTGTACGTTCTGCAGGTTAGTAAAAAACATTCCTATTCCAAATGCACCACGACTTTCCGGTGCCTGGTGGTGTTGCCTTGCCCAAGAGCCTTTTGTGATGGAGTGGCCGAGTGCTTTGATGCTGCGTGTATGTTGGTATTGCTTCTGAGTGGGGACATTGAAATGAACCCGGGCCCTAATGATTCTGCAATGCAGGAGCTACTTAAAGGTCAAAAAGAAATACTTGAGGTGATGGGAACAATTAGAAAGAAGCTCGACGACTACATTGCTCTTACGGATCAGAGGTTAGACTCAATTGAAAGTGAATTAAAATGCCTTGCCGGTAAAAGTGTACAATTTGAACGTTGTGAGAAAACAGTGGATCGAATATCGGCAGGCATTGTTGAGATGCAAGTGAAACTCGATGATCTTGAGAACAGAAGCAGACGTAATAATTTGGTTGTATATGGGTTGAAAGAAAGTACTGGTGAAACAACTGAATCACTTCGTAAAACTGTTCTTGACGATATTTTTACTGCTAAAATGGGTGTCACCTTAATGAGTGTTGAAAGAATTCACCGCATTGGAACAAAGAAGCGGGGGAAGAACAGACCAGTCATTCTACGGCTTTACAACTTTCGAGAAAAAGCTGATCTCTACAAAAATGCACACAAATTGAAAGATTCTGGCTTATCAATCAGTGACGACTATTCCAAGCAGGTGCGCGAAAAAAGAAAGCACTTATGGGAATATGCAAAATCAAAAAAAGCAGATGGTCACACAGTGAAACTTTCTTTTGATAAGCTTATCATTGACGGTAGGACTTACACTTGGGATAGTGTTGCGCAAGATGTCACAAAAGTAAGACGTTCGTGACGCGATAACAAAGAAGTGAGACAAAAGCCCCAAGGTGCCCGAGATATTGCCCTTCTGATGATGAATTGCCGAAGTGTTAAGAATAAAGCTGATGAGCTGGGTGGCCTTATTGGGTCAGTGAACGCTGACTTAGTCATTGGGTCAGAATCTTGGCTTGACGAAGCAGTTTCGAACTCTGAAATGTTTCCTTGCAATTTTCAAACATATCGAAAAGACCGGTCAACGCATGGTGGTGGTGTTTTCATTCTTGTGAAGGATTCTTTGATGTCCGAAGAAATTTTTATTGATAACAATGAAACTGAATCTGTTTGGTGCCGAGTAGTGCAAAGTAATCGTTCTAGTTTCATTGTTGGTGCTTTCTATCGGCCTCCTGTCTTTGAACCGAATGTTATGCGTCAGCTGAGAAAAATTGCCTGCACATTTTCTAAAGAATGTGTCGTTCTTGCTGGTGACTTTAATTTACCGGATGCTGAGTGGAATAACGGTAATTGTGTCTTAAAGTCTCAGGCAGCGACATACTGTGAATTGAAAACGTTGACTGACGTGCTCGGCCTCATGCAGTATGTTTCCAGTCCTACGCGAGGTGACAACATTCTGGATTTGTTGTTTTGTAATACCCCTGATGTCATTAATGAAACACACGTTATTCCCGGTATTAGTGATCACAACGCCGTCTTTGCAAAGCTAACAAGATCTCGGGTAAATACAAAGAAATGCGAATCTAGGAGAATCTTCTTTTATAGTAAAGCAAACTATCAGCAAATATCAGCTGGTCTTGAGCAACAATTTCTGTCTTTTGAATGCAGTGCAGACGAAGCAACTGTTGAGCAGCTATGGCAAGTGTTTAAGGAACGCATTACTGGGCTCATTCGGCGTCACGTCCCGAGCGTCTCAAGCGATAAACTGAGTAAAATAAAGAAACCTTGGATTAAGGGGCATCTTATTCAGCTTATCAAAAAGCGCAAGAGGGCTTTTTCCCGATACTGCCAAAAAAAATCCCCTGAAAATTTTAATAAAATGAAAGATTTGACATCACTTTATAAAATGGAACTGAAAGAAGCCAAGAAAAAGTATTTTAAGAGTCTGGCCGCTGACTTTTCTAATAAGAAAAGGTTTTGGAAATATATGAGACGATGTGGTACTGAGAAGGTTAGCCCACCAAACCTACGTCACGGTGGCGAGATTGTAATTGAGGATCGAGATAAAGCCACACTTTTTAACGACTTCTTTAAATCGGTCTTCCGCCCACCTACACAAGTGATTGTCACGAATAAAAAAGAACAATATTTGCCTATGGGTGAGATAGAGCTTTCATTCAATGGCATAATGAAGTTGTTACAGCGCATTGACGAAGGTAAAGCAACTGGCCCAGATGGCATATCACCAAGAGTTTTAAAACTTTGCTCTGAGGCAGTGGCTCGTTACCTTTATGTTATCTATAAAAAATCACTCGATGAAGGCAAGCTTCCTGATGATTGGAAAATAGCTAATGTTGTGCCAGTTTTCAAAAGTGGTTCTAAATCAGACGTATCAAATTACAGACCAATTTCTTTGACGCCGATTTGTTGTAAAGTACTTGAACATGTTCTTTTTTCTGCTTTAATGAATCACCTGACTTCAATTAAATTTTTTAATCCTAAACAACACGGATTTAGACAGGGTTTTTCATGCACAACCCAATTAATTGAATTCTATCATGATATAGCATCAGTTTTAGATAATCGAGGACAGATTGATTGTTTATTTTTAGACTTCAGAAAGGCTTTCGATACGGTATCACACTCTATTCTGATTCAAAAACTGCAGAACTTGAACATTCATCAAACCATTTGCCGTTGGATTGCGGACTATTTAACTTCAAGAAAACAAAAGGTTGTGCTTGGTGGATCTTGTTCGTGTTTAGCTTCGGTGACATCAGGGGTACCTCAGGGTTCCGTACTCGGTCCGCTTCTCTTCCTTGTGTTTATTAATGATATTTCGGATACAATTAGGTGTCGTATTAGAATGTTTGCTGATGACTGTGTGTTGTATACTGAATTGACCGACCAAACGGATTCCACCCAGCTTCAGGATGACCTTAATCACGTGGAGGCATGGTGTAAAAATAATGACATGGTATTAAACACGAACAAATGTGTTCACGTCAGTTTCACCAAAAAGGTTAATAGATTTACAAATCAGTACATCTTAAACAATGAAGTTATTAGGTATGAACACAAATATAAGTATTTGGGTGTCACGCTTTCTGAGGATGGGGGATGGTCTGAGCACATTGGCAGTGTTGTAAGTAGAGCGGGAAAAGCCCTAGGCTTTTTACAAAGAAATCTTAAACATGTAACCAAGGAAGTTAAACAGGCCGCATATTATGCCTATGTGAGACCAATACTAGAATACGCCTGTCCTGTGTGGGATCCGTTTAACAAAATACATATTCATGAATTAGAGCGCATTCAGTCGATGGCAGCAAGATTTGTTCTGGGAAAATATGGCCGAACTGAAAGCTCCCGTTGTATGAAAAGAGAACTTAATTGGCAATACTTACAAGATCGAAGACGTAATCTAAGATTAAAACTATTTTATTCGATATATAACAATAAAACGGGCATTAATGCTTCAGATTATTTAAAAAAAGCGTATTATCAATCCTCCCGTCATGATCACAAATTTAAAGTACGGCCATACAACCCCAGAACGGATCTTTTTAAGCATTCTTTTTTTCCGCAATCCATTGTTGAATGGAACACGTTACCAGCCGATGTAGTTGGCCGCAAGACTGCGGATTCATTTTATGAGGCTCTGTGCCCCCCGCAATAATGCCTAAGTGGCGCTGCGGGATTTGTTTCAAATAAAAAAAAAAACTAAGGAACATAGTATATACTACACATGGTGAGATGAATAATTGAAATAAAGAGGCAAAAAAAGACAGTAGTGTGGCTGACAAAATGTTATTTATTTATTTATTTGTACCACGACATAACAATTGAAGCGGCTTGTGGCAAATGGTGTTGTTCATAAAAACGTCACCTGACTAGGCCTCGAGCACTACACTTATATTCACCGCAAAAAATACTTGCATGCTTGTAGTATTAATTATTCAAAAACTAGCACTCATGAATCAACGGTAGAAATGCCTTGAAGACAGTGGTAGAATTTTGTATATACCACAATATTGTGACTTCAACAAGCAGAAACAAGATAACACAATTAATCACCCGTCGACTACAGAGATTACACGAGGTAAACACAGCCAGTACATAAAGAAATACACGAAAAATAACTTAATGAACTTCTACACTGGTAAACATAAAAAATTATGGTATAAAAGTTCGTGAGTACATTGCTGTTTACACACACTGCCAGAATTACCTGATAAAGTTCACAAGGTGGTAGGCTGCCAATACACGCTCATTGGTTGTGTAACAAAGAAACTATGTGTATGCGGCAGAGCAATCTCTAGAAGGAAAAAAAAATGGTAAGAAATAGAGGGTGGCAATCCATGGCTAAGCCCCTTGTCCTACTCTGCATTGGAAAAATGGGAAAGGAGAATAAAAGGTACGAAGAGAAAAAGAAACTTCACAGCTGCCACCGACTTAGAATAAGTCTGGTGGTTCATATCTTGGACATTGAATCAGTCCACCATTCTAAAAATGTCACAGCAGCACATACGTTAGCTGTCAAAGTTGTTAAGCGTAGTCTCATAGTGGCACTAAATTGCCGAAGATGAAAGCGTTTCAGCCCAGCTGCCTTTCACATACTTCTGAACTTTAAACAGAAAGTTGTTCCATGGATTGGCGTTTATATTTTTTCACGCGTAGGTACAAGTGACAGCGTGTCACTTGTACTTAAGGTTCAGTGCCATTTAAGAAGAGACAACCGAAATAAGGGCTGCTATATACATGACGCCAAATAATTTTTCGAAACTGTTCAAAAATAAAAAAAATTCTCATTTCCGACATTTATCTATATACCTACGTTCCCATAAATGTCTTGGTTCTACAGCAAAAGAAAAAAACAACACAAAAATGTGTCTATTTTATCTCAAACACATAAGAAACTGCTGTAGTAGCGTGGTTCTTTATAACAAAAGCCTTTTATGTGCATTGCAGCTGTTTAAAAAGTAGTCATACGTGTTTAAGACTCCCTTTAAAATACTCGCTCAGATTGAGGCACTCTTTTCTCTTTTTCTCTTCTAGGTTCTGAGGCTAAAACAGCGTTTGCATGCAGGATAAATTGCCATTCTAACCATTGAAAAATTGTAGTCTCACTCTCCCGTAGCTTTCTCCAAAAATTTTTTATGTAAATGATTTCTGTCTCTTACCTGATTAGCTGCACGCTTTCACCGGAATCATGTAAATCGATCCCACCGGCCTGTTTCACCGACGCTAACGCATGCGCTATCACTTTAGATCCAGCTTTGTATTTCATATTGCAGAATTGTGAACGCATACACAGCCCTGTTATAGTGAATAAATATATTGAAAATCCAAAGCTGAGATATATGGCAAGTGCCATTTTCAAAGCGCTTAGTCGTGCGTAGGCTAGTGCCTTAGCGAAAGACAGACAGGGAGGTCTTAGACACGATTGTCAGAAAAAACATGGGAGTAGGAATGATCCCGCAACTACAAAACACCTCAATTTAAGTAGGTGCTTTACAAAAATAGTGTGTGCAATATGATGCAGTTTTAATGTTCTCCGTTTTCTTTACCTGCATGTTTTTTTTTAGTTTGCCTTTTCTGGAGTGTTTGTTCGTTCAAAAGTGGTCTTTTTACTTACAGAAAACTTATAGTGACAACGATGAATACCTCGATTTTCTTTTACTTTGACGAATAATAAATGGGAGAGCTTCACAAACGAGTGGTGATTAACTGAATACGTTACCCTGACTGTCATTTTTGTGACGTGCGTTACTTAACGCAGAGTTACGTGATCATCGGCTGAGGTGCTGTTTCTGCGCTTTCTGTTTGTATCGGGGGTGACAAAGGATACAATTCTGTATGGGGATTTTATGAACAGATGGCTATTATAATCATGTTTTATTTGATGCATCTGAAGGCGTGTACCCCCCAAGTACCATCGCGGAAAAATGGAACTTCACACAGCTTTTTCTGGGTAACATGAAATTCTTTTATTGAAACTGGCATTTTTTAGTGCCGACACTATAGTCTCCGTCATCTGCGATGATATTTTTGACAATGTTCGATTGTGCTTATGTTGTCGTGTGGTTGTGACGGTATACAAGCCCACAGCAAGACTGGGAAGTACAGAACGCTTTATTTGGGTGACGTCGTACCCGTCAAATAGAAGATCAATGCACAAAGAATTCACACTATATACAGATAAGACGAGAAGTAGCGCCCGCCGTTGACTAATCTACACCCGTTGTTAGGTGTGTCTATTGTTGGATGCAACTTAACAAAGCAGTGACATTTCCCCCTCACAGGCTGATGTGCACGAGCCTCCACCAATAGACGCGCACTTCAGGTGACGTCATGTGCCAGACTACACTAGCCACTGACTCAGCCGACGGAGAACACGCCTAACACTGCCGCCCTCGCTATGAACTGGGCTGAGTCCCGTTAGCTGTGTGCGTCTCCCTTCGCCAGAGTGCAATCGAATTATGTTTGGTGGTTTGTCATGCCGGAAATATTATTGAGAGCTTACAATACACTATTTGGCCCATGTGGGTTTGTTCTGAGCCATGAGCCAGCGAAGAGAGATTGCAGCGAACATCGGTGACGCTGCGCTACGCTTGGTCTGGAAACAGGACCTTTTTTCTCGGCGAAATACTGAAGCAAGCATCATGCGTGTTTGTTTTATGGTGTTTCATTTGCGCCTAAGTGAAGTTACGACGAGGAGACTTTACTGAAGCCTGGTATCTACTGTTAGTGGTGAGTGTGTTTTGTGCACTGTGCCCCTGCGGTTCTCGTCGGACGTGGCGAAGTGTTGGAGCAAAACCATTATCAGGATAAATAAAAAAAGCGTGCGCGAATGATAGCAGCCTCCGAGTTTCTCAAGAAAAAATATTTCCGAGGGCAAGCTCCAACGAGAAGATTCGTTGCTGCCCGCTGAGCACGCAAACGACCGATCAGTGGCAGCAGTGAGATAACATAGCCGAACGTCAAGCAGCGTCGTTCGAGCGTTGTGTAGCACCGTCGATCAATTGCTTTCCATCAATGCTAACAATCAGTGACTAACACGCGCTGCTTCAGAGAATGTCATTGGATTATTAATGGTCAGACGTTTCGGACGGTGTTTGTTTACCTAATGTTTGCCTCAGTGCTAATATAAAATTATGACTGATACACTGGTGCCGGTACAAGAGAGCTTTGCATGAATTCGTACAGCTCTGTGGTTTGGAACTCTTCACTGACTGAACGCGCCAGCAGTAGGATGCCTGCTGTGGCACAATCGCACATAAGTTGTAGCGCCACCACTCAGCTTGCTCTCTCATAACACAGCTTAGAGCTGTTTTTCGATTGTTGTGATATGTCACTTCTAAAAAGTTCCTATGACAGAGAAGGCAACGAACCCATTATGTGCATTAAAAAAGCACGATAAAGCAGGCACAGCTGCTTGTGAACTGACTCTTAATAGTTCTGCTTACGCCTGCGTTAAGTGCGTGTGCGTTTTTTTGCACATTTGTCATTTAACAACTTTCTATTTTAGATCTGTTTTCGAGCTAAGGTTTTTGTGAATGCGTGTGAATATGTGAGCGCTTTCACGTCTGTACACGTTTATTCCCCTATCTGTCATTTTTGCGGTTGTTTTAGCAAAGCATGCTGCAGCCACATCTTTCTTTACAATATCACTAACACGTTAAACATTGCTAAGCTTGTTTTTGAAATGTAAACATCACAACGCAATTCTAGCAAGAGAGAGAGAGAGAGAAACAAGAAAAAAGGAAGGCAGGGAGGTTAACCAGATGCTAGTATCCGGTATGCTACCCTACACTGGGGTTGGGGAATAGGGAGTTGAAAGAGAAAGAGGGAGTTAAAAATAAATGAGAGAAAAACACCGACAAACACGCACACAAAAACTCTGTCCACTCAGAGGCGTTTCCACAGGCCAGTAGTTCGCAAGAAGCCCAGTAGCGCTTGCACGGCTTTCTTCTGTGATGATGAGTCATGACGATGGCGCAATATTCTTTATTCTGACAGCGGCTGGTCATCTAACCTGTTTAGTGTATTAGAAAGGTGTTGTCTTTCCAGGTTGTATTCCGGGCAGTCACTCAGGATATGTCGAAATGTTTCTTCATCTCTGCAGTGTGCACAGTCGGCGGTGTCGGCCATCCCTATGCGGAACGCGTACGCACGGGTAAACGCGACTCTCAACCATAGTCTGCACAGAGCAGTAGCGTCACCTCGTTGAATTTTCGTTGGAAGATGTAAGCTTAACGTTGGATAAAGGGGTCGTAATCTTGCATGCGTATAGAGAGGCTCATTGAAAAGAGCCATGGAGCGTTGGCGAGCAAGCATGCGGAGCCTCCTAGCAGCATCCGTCCTTGAGAGAGGTATTTACTGGTTGTTGTCTTCTGTATGGGTTGAACGGGCAGCTTGGTGAGCTCGTTCGTTACCGATATTTCCACAGTGGCTTCGCAACCAATGAAATATAACGTGGTGCCCTTTTTCTGTTATATGTTGTAGCATTTCTGCTGTTTCAAATATCAAATGCTCGTGGGGATCACGGCGTAGATTTGACAGAAGTGACTGCAGTGCCGCATTGCTGTCGCAAAAAATCGTCCACCGTTGCGTGCTTTGGTCGTTAATGAAACGCTGCGCAGCGCGAAGCGCTGCAAGCTCTGCTGCCGTTGTTGTGGTTGCGCGAGCTGTCCTGAATTTGGTGGTTGTGGCGTTCGTTAGAATAACGACCCACGCAGTTGAACTGTTTGTCAGGACGGAGCCGTCGGTGTAGACGTGGGTGCAGCCTTGGTACCTCTAGTACAGCAGAAGTAAGGCGAGCTGCTTGAGGGCTGGTGTTGAGAAATCTTGTTTTTTCTGGATGCCTGGTATTGTCAGGTTGATCACTGGCTGTTTGAGGCCCCATGAAGAAATCGAAGGTCTCGTCGCGGGCGTAAAACCAGTTGGAAGGGAGTGACCATGTGTAGTTATTGTTCGACACAGGAAGTATGAGCTCTATCCGCTGGTAGAGAGGCTAGGTGGTGATGGGGAGTCCGGCCCACATGCCTTATGTGTGTCCTCAAAGCTTAAATTTCAATATGGGTGTGCACGAGGTGGTCTTTGGCTAAAGCTATAGGCGCCACTGTTGAGGCACCCTGAGGCAGACCTAGACATATTCGAAGCGTCTGTACCTGAATGCTTTGTATCATGCATCGACTTGTTTTGCTGGCATTTGACCATTCAGGCAGACTGTATCGTAAAAGTCCATGAAAAAGCACCCCGTACAGTCATACCATAGCATTATAGGCGGCCTTCCCCAAGTTTTATCAGCAAGAAACTTGAAAAGATGGCATATGCCTGTCAATAGCTTTTTCAAATACGACACATGAGGGCTCCGTAATATGTCTCTGTCGACTATGAGGATCGCTAGGTGGCGTCGAGGAGCGCGGACGTGGGGTGGCGTCGAGGAGCGCGGACGTTTTTTTGGGGGGCAAGCGTGCCCTCCGGGGTGCAGGATAGCTAGTAACGAGGAAAACAACCAGGGAGACTCTTCGACAGGTGGTATGGACAGATACGATTCTAAAGTGGCACCAATATCTAAGATACGTAGAGTCCGGGGCATAAATAGACGTAGCCACGAGCGCCGTGCCAATTCAGACATAGGGTATATTAACATGCAGGGTGGTAGGAACAGACTGAAGTGGGAAGAGATAGAAGAACAGCTAAGGGAAGAGAGGCCGATGGTATACGATTTTGTAGAAACACATCTCAGGGACATGGAACAACCTCCGAACAATCCGGACTACGCGTGGGAGTATTGTAATAGAACAGAAGGCAGCAGAAAGGGGGGTGGTATTGTGGCATTCATTCATAAAAGTACAGACTGGCAAAGGGTCAAGCAGGAGTGCAAGGAACACTTATGGCTAAAAGGGAAAGTGGCAGGTCAAATGACACTCCTTGGTTTCGTGTACTTGTGGACGGGAGCAAAGGCCAGAGAGGAAAACCAGGCAATGGTAGAGTGTATATCAAAGGACATTCAGGAGTTAGGCAGGGAGTGCGAGATAATTATACTAGGAGACATGAATGCGCACATAAAAGATATAGATGGGTATACATACCTGACAGGCAAAATGATCATGGATATGTGTGAAAGGCTTGATTTGATCATTTGCAACAGTACCGAAAAGTGTGAAGGGCAAATAACATGAGAGGTAGGAAGGCTTCAGTCGACGATAGATTATGCACTGATGTAACATAGGATGTATGATAAGCTCAGGGAAATGCACATAGATGAAGGTGGCTCCAGAAGTCTGGGTAGCGATCAAAAACGTATCAAGCTAAGTTTTGGAAGAGCAGTGAAAGTGGGAAGGAGACAAGATGAGCAACTACAGGAAAATTTTTATCCAGAAAGGCAAATTGAAATAGCCACTAAACAAATTGAGAAAGTAATCACGGAGGATAATAAGACAGTGTGGACATACACGAATCTAATTAGACTCTTTGAGATTGAGCTTGCTAAGACGCGTGACAATTCACCCCGGAAAAGAAGACACAAACCCAAAAGTTGGTGGGATGAGGAAGTTACGAGAGCCATAGCAAAACGTCAGGAAGCCTCTAGGGAACACAGACATGCTAAGCAGCGGGGTGAACCGACAGATGATGTGGAAAGAAAATGGGCAACCTTTCTAAGCTGTAGAAGGGATGCATCCCTTCTGATCAATGAAAAGATTAGAAGGAAGGGAGCTCAGTGGCTGGCAGAAGTACATAAAAAAGATAGAAAGGCAGCTGCGAAATTTTGGAACCATCTAAACTCCCTAAGAAATGAGACGAGCCTAGAGCAGAACTTTATAACTACAGCCCAAGGTGCTAGGCTAGAAGGGGACGAAGCTATTGAATATATAAGAACAAGGGTGACAGAAAAATTTCAACAAAGAAGTACTTTATGCACCACAATAGACAAAGACGAATCAAGTGGTGCAATGGCTCCATTTTCACAACAAGAGTGGGAAAGGGCTGAGAAAAGGGTTCCTAGTAGTACATCAACAGGCCCAGATGGCATTCCAATTAGGCTGATAAAAACATTAGGTCTGAAGTCTAAGCAGGCTTTGAGAGAGGCAGTGAGTACAATAATAATCGATGGTGAAGTTCCCGATGGATGGAAACTTAGCAGGATGAGCATGATTTATAAAGGAAAGGGGGACAAAGCTGACATAAACAACTACCGTCCTATAACAGTGACATCAGTGGTATACAGGCTGGCGATGCAGATTATAAAGGAAAGACTGCAGGCGTGGATAGAGGATGAGGGGGTGCTGGGGGAACTGCAGAATGGGTTTCGGAAACACAGGAGGTTGGAAGACAATCTGTTCTCACTGACGCAGTGCATCGAAATAGCAGAAAAAGAACACAGGCCCCTTTGGCTAGCATTTTTGGATATCAAGGGAGCGTACGATAGCGTGGTTCAAGAGGAATTCTGGGGAATACTGGACACACTAGGTGTGGAATATGTAGTCACTAGTCTTTTAGAGGGTGTCTATAAAGGTAACAAGGTAGTTATAAAGTGGGAAAACAGGTATCCAAGCCGGCAGAGGTAAAACGGGGGCTTAGGCAGGGGTGCCCCCTGTCACCCTTATTATTCATGATGTACCTACAAGGATTAGAGGCAAAATTAGAGGGAAGTGGACTGGGCTTCAACCTCTCTTTAGTCAAACAAGGAAAACTTATTGATCAGGCACTACCAGCATTAATGTACGCAGATGATATAGTGCTAATGGCCAACAACAAGGAAAATTTGCAGAGATTGATGGAACTCTGCGGTAATGAGGGAGATAGGTTAGATTTTAGATTCAGCAGGGAAAAATCAGCAGTCATGATTTTCAATGACAACGAAGGTAGTGAGCTTAGAATACAGGAGCTCACGCTATAGATAACAGATAAATACAAATATCTGGGCGTATGGATAAGCAATGGGACCGAGTATCTGAGGGAACACGAAATATACATGACGACTAAAGGTAACAGGAATGCGGCAGTCATGAAAAATAGGGCACTGTGGAATTACAATAGGTATGATGTTGTGAGAGGAATATGAAAAGGGGTCATGGTTCCTGGGCTGAAGTTCAGCAATGCGGTCTTGTGCATGAGATCAGAAGTTCAAGCAAGATTAGAAATTAAGCAACGTGGAATAGGTAGGCTTGCTTTAGGAGCTCACGGGAATACACCAAATCAGGGAGTACAAGGTGATATGAGATGGACATCATTTGAGGGCAGGGAAGCTAGCAGCCAGATAAAATTTGAGAAGCGATTGAGAGAAATGGGGGAAGAGCGTTGGGCTAGGAAGGTTTTCAGCTACTTGTACATGAAGAATGTCGATACAAAATGGAGGAAGCGAACCAGGGAGTTGACTGGTAAATACTTAGAAAACAGCAGGTGGCCAAATCAAAAAGAACTATCGGTTAAGAAAAAAGTGAAGGAAACGGAGACTGACGTGTGGAAAATGGGCATGATTAAGAAGTCCGCACTAGTGATCTATCGAACTTTTAAGCAGGAAATTGCCAAGGAAAGGATCTATGATAATACTCGGGGTAGTTCCCTACTGTTTGAGGCCAGGACGGGAGTACTGCGAACCAAGACATATCGGGCCAAATACGAAGGGGTCGACATAGTATGCAGTGCGTGTGGAGAGGAAGAAGAAACTGCCGAACACTTGATAATGTTCTGTAAAGGGCTTCACCCTATAGTTCAGGATGATGGCGCAGAGTTTTCAAAGCACTGGGATTTAGGGACAGCGAGGGCAAAATAGACTTTAAGCAGGTAGACTTAACTAGAAGGATGTTATCTGATTGGTGGCTAAAGTCAAGACTCGAGTGAAAATTAAACCCTTCACTGCGAAGTACGAATCTTCAACATCATTATTTAAAGGAAAAAAAAAGATACATGTAATGGTTAGTTCACTAAGTATTACGGCTAGGTGGCGTTAGCCGCCGCCTGATCTAAAGGGTACAGCCACATCCATCCATCCATCCATCCGTGAAAACGTCGGCTGCCGCTTTTCTAAATGTTTTCGGTTGTTTCTTTGCTCCAAGATCACTTGGCTTTGTGCTTATTCAAACAAGCAAGCTCTGCGGTTTCAGTGGACACGCCATATTTGGCGGTGAGTGAACTCTTAGACATATTTTTGTGCTTTAAATTTGCGACGCGGCGAGCGTCCCCGCTAACCCTAACCACACTTAGGGTTGGCGAGGAGTACGGCCGTTACACGTAGCCAAGGGCTCGGCCAGACGCGGCAGCTGCTGGATCAACCTCCGTACGTCGCAGCCAACAACCAGGCACTGAAAATGCCTTCCACCATAACCATGTAGGGAATGGAAGCAAGCGCAGGTATCTTCAACGGACCAGAATGGGCCACCACCATGGGACGCCGAAGACAGACGACTCCGCCGAACGAGAAGCTGGCCGCTGGGACGGTTGAGCACGGCAACCAGCCGAAGCACCCCAGGGGCTTTAAAAAAGTTAATCGGCACTACACCATGTGGTATCCGCTTCCAGGCTACCCCGCCTACCCAAGGACCAGATCAGGGTAATTATGAGACCCAGAGGAGGATTGGACGAAGCCCGAGTCGACCTCGTTCTGCTGGCGAGAGCCGTCATCATGACCGCCCAGATCACCGACGAACAAGCACGGATGGGACACGATCTGCCCCAACAATATGCAAAATATCATTGTTATTTCTACGCTGTACCAAAATAATGCTACATCATACGTGAACGTGCAGAAACTGCACACAAACCAAGGCTCGTTCGAAGTTGCCGCATACGTGGCCGCGCCCAATATTACATGCAAGGGCGTCATCAAGAACGTTGACCTCTCCCTTGACGACGCAACGCTCAAACGCCTGATTGTGCACGACCAAAATCCCACTGCGATCGAGGCAAGACGCATTAAAAAGACCAAAGTCGTCGCAATCCTCTTTGACGGGTTGCGCGTTCCAAGCACAGTGATATGCGGAACCGCCATGGTTCCCTGCTCGCTCTACAAGCGACAAGTCGATGTTTGCAAAACGTGCGGAGGAGTCGGTCATCGCACTGATGTTTGCCGGCACACAAATGCAACAAGCAAGAAATGTCACAACTGCGGTGAAACGCTACAAGAAGACGGCGTGCATCACTGCGAGCCGAAATGCAAGCTTTGCGATGGAAATGACCCCACCGGAGATCGCGAACGCAAAAGACGCTTCCACATTCCATACATAGTGAGAAGGAGAAGAAGACGCAGAAAGCAACAGTGGCAAGCAAAACAACGTCAAGACGCACCAACATCTGTCACGTTTAAGGAACCCTGCCACAACCAGGTGCCGAGACGGGAGAACACCTCGAGCGTCCATCACCGTTCTCCATCTAGGGGGAGATCCCGATCCAGAGGGTGTTCCTGATCCAGAAGGCGTTTTCGATCCAGAGGCCGTTCTCGTTCCGGAGGGCGCCCATCGACCCTGTCGGGATCTGACAACCACCTGTCATCTCGGGAGTGCTCCAGATCCCGATCGAGAACGAGACCAACAGCCACGCAGCAGCAGCAGCGAACAATGGCTCCTGGGCCAGCAGGATTGCGGGTGAATCACGAAGCACAAGTAGCCAGCCCAAAGGTAAGGCACAGCCAGAGCATGCTCCCGAATCTCGTATTGTAGCGCTTGAACAAGAAAATGGGGCCCTCAAGAAGGAGCTTGAAAAGCTCCGGGCCTCAATAGCTGGAATAGAGAGCTGCCACAGAATTAATCTGTCGAGCTCACCGGCACCACAGACAACACGCTCACAACAAACGATCCACAACACACACAAACGCAAAGCCGTAGACAGTGACAGTGACACGACGGAGGAGATCGAGATGGTCTTGATAGAAAAAGAATCCCCACTGACAAATGTCGAGTCCGCGACAACTAAGCTCAACGACAAAATTGATACGTTGGTGAACACGCTTTCCAAGCTTATGGACATAAGACTTACTCTGAAAAGCTAACCAGAGGCTCGTGAGCCTGGAGAAGATGGCAGCCAACCCACCTCTGGCAGGTGCTCCTAAGAACCTAAGCGCGGACAAACCAGCGGTTACGGCAAGCGTGCCGAGCATAACTTCTAGAGCTAAAGTTCGACCAGTCAAAGCACGCAATCCCGCTGCCTGTAAAAAAAGCAACGTATAATATTGCTACAGGAATGTAGAGAAAGCAAAACTGCTAAAAGCATTGGCATATAGGGGTACGGAGTAGCCAGGCCGACCCTGCACCCAGAGCAGAACAAGACGCTAGGAGTGGCTGCCTTCATGCGAAAGTACATAAAGTTCGCCGAAAGGGCGCCCCCGTATACAAAAAAAGGCCTGGCAACGGTCCTTGTGGAAATCTTACCACACAGGGCTGTTAAAAGAAGCATCTTTGTGCTCAATGTTTACAGTCCTCCATCAGATAAAAAAAGAGATTTCAACAGACTGCTTACCTCGGCGGTAAAAATGGCGGGTTACGATCCGCTCATATTAGCGGGCGATTTTAACGCCAGGAGTACTGAATGGGGATACCTAAAAGCGAAGGCAAAGGCACCAAGTGAGCAGAAAGCGCGAATGCACTGGACCTGCAGCTGATAAACAACCTTGCCCTCCCTTCAAGAAGAGGTAATTTGGTACAGCGTGACAAAATGCCGGACTTAACCTTCACCAAGAACGTCAGAACTACCTGAGATAACCTCGCCGAAGACCTAGGTAGCGACCACTGCATCCTGAAAATTACCGTTGAGAATGAGGCGAAAGCGCCAAGAAAAGTCATAATCACAGACTTGGACCAGTTTCCTCAAATACGGGAGCAGAAGGGCAATACAGAACTATCATATGAAGCCCTCTTAAATGAAATAAAAATGGCAGCGAGACTGATGAATCCATCCAGGCAATGAACTCTCACCTGGCCAGTTTGCTGCAGAAAAAGCATGACCTAAAAGAAGCGTGGCGTAAAAACAAGCTGAACAGACACGCACAAAAATCGCGGACCTTGGCCGCGAAATCGAATCTCACGCCAAAACACTCTGCGCCCAGCAGTGGAACAACAGATGTGACGAAGCAGATGGCAAAATGAGGAAGGGAAGCAAATGGGGGATGCTCAAACACCTTATGTCGGACAGCGACAAACGCACCAGAGGCGGCACCCAGCTGCAAATTGAACGATTGGTGCACAAGCACGCCCAAAGTAGTGGTGCATCCCAAGCTCTCCTCAAAACGCTAGGCCAAAAATATCTCCCACAGGAAAGCAAATCAGTAGCCTGGGAAAACAAAAATCCCACATATGGAGGCCGACCGCAAGAAAAGCTAGACAAACCATTCAGCGAAGCTGAAATACGGTACGCTCTACAACAACTCAATGGCAGAGCGGCGCCAGGGCCAGATCGAATCGACAATAAACTGCTACGGAATCTAGACGATAAAGCAATTGTAATTATTACTAAGAAGATAAATGAGCCATGGGAAACGGGAACCGTGCCTAAAGAATGGCATAGTACCAAGGTATCGCTCATCGCGAAACCTGGAAAACCGCTGAGCATCGATAACTTCAGGCCCATATCACTCACATCATGCGTTGGGAAAGTAGCTGAGCATGCAATACTCAACCGTATCACGGACCACATTGAGAGCAATGGGCTCTTTCGACACAACATTATTGGCTTCCGCAGGGCACTGTCCACTCAGGACGCCACGTTGATGTTAAGAGAACACATATGTTACGGCCTCCTCCACATGCCGTAAGCCATATTAGCCCTGAACCTCGCCAAGGCCTTTGACACCGTAAAACATGAACACATACTGGGTGAAATATTGCACATGAACCTAGGCGAGAAATTATGCAACTACATTAAAGGCTTTGTGGCGAACCGAACCACCACCATACGCATAGGAGAGCAATGCGGCGAACCCGAACGACTCGGAAGTATCGGCACCCCACAAGGGTCAGTACTCTCGCCATTGATCTTTAATGTGGCGATGCACAGGTTGTCCGAGAAGCTCGTTCAAATCCCATCCGTGCACCATGCAATATACGCGGATGATATTACCATATGGTTCCCATGTGGCCACTCGTATGGTGCCTTGGAAGGAATCCTTCAACACACACTGACTACAACTGAAGAATTTCTTAAGCCAACTGGACTCGCACTGTCCCTCAATAAATCTACTCTAACGCTCTTTCACCCTCGACGAAATTCGGGCCAAGAGGAGCAGCAAGTAGTGCTCAAAGCTGAGAACAACCAAACAATACCGCAAGTATATACGCTCAAAGTACTGGGGCTAACGTTTAGCACCAAGGAGGGCCACAACAAAGAAGCACTCAAGCGCCTTGAAAAAAGTACGAACAATTTTTCAAGAGGCATTGCTAGAATCGCCAACATAAGAGCAGGCCTCCTAGAAGACAACATCATGAAGACGTATCACGCTTTTTTCGTAAGTCACGTAGCATACGCGTTCCCGTTTCTGAAACTTACGAAGGCTAAAATCAAAAAGGTCGGCTCCATGCTCTGCAAGAGACTGAAAACGGCACTCGGCTTTCCCAATAGCACGAGCAACGGGAAACTCGAGCAACTTGGTCTGCACAACACAGCCGAAGAAAATTTTGAGGCTCAGAGAGTGGCGCAGATCACACTCCTGTCGTTGATTGACGCAGGCAGGCCATCTCATCCTACAAGACGCAGGCATTTGCCCAATTTTTTAACCAGAGAAAAGAACACAACTTGGTAATGATGTGAGGAAACACATTAGGGTTGAGCCAATCCCCCGCAATGTTCACCCTACGTTCAACAAAGGGCGAAGGAAGGACAGAGCGAGGGCGCTCATAAACAAGGCAAAAAAGCACAACACGCACGTGCTATTCGTAGATGCCGCCCGCTACTATGGCAGGAAGGCGTTTGCCATAGTGGTCGTTGATATAGACGGAAACCTCATAAACGCAGCAACCGTCCAAACAAGCCATGTCCACGAAGCAGGGGAAATGGCGATCACGCTAGCCTTGCAAAGCTGCAAAGCCTACTCCACAATATACACAGACTCTAAGACGGCGGCACGAACGTTCGCGGCTGGCCTAGTAGCTAGAAGCACTGGAAAACTCACCGTCAGCGCAATGAGAGAGTACGAGAGCAAGGAAACCCTTGTTAAGGAAGAGAAAGCTCAAATCTACGTATCCTGGTTCCCAGCCCACATGGGAGAGTTACCGGGACTCGACCACTGCAATTTCAACGAAGAGGTCAACCACCTGGCGCGTGAGCTCACACGCCGCGCCGCGGACAACGACCCCTCGATGAGTGAGCGGTACGAAAATTTCTGCAGCCAGGACAAAGCACTCACATACCACGACATCACTTCACATTACCGGTGACAAAGACGTGCTTTCCCAGCACCGCACCCAAATCTTAACAAAGCACAAGCCCTAGCTCTCAGAAGATTGCAAACACGTACGTACATAACACTATCCACCTTACACAGAGTCGACCTCGACACACCACCCACATGCTCCCTTCCCAACCAATCCAATGCAATTTCGAACACATGCTCTGGCTGTGCCCTACCCATAGCGCAGCACAACTCAATACCCAAGAGGCTTGGCAGGAAGCCTCTTGGGTAATCAATACAAGCTGCAACTACAGGCGGTCCAGAGGGCCCGGGACATCGCTACAAGCCTTCAGCTGCCAGCGCCCTCCTGGGCGGAGCCTTCAGGTTGAATTAGGGGTCGGAATGGCCCTTTCTCAGCCTCCTCAGGATATGTTTAATAAAGTCAATCTCTGTGTTTCTCTGTCGACTATGACACCCTGAAATTTTTGAAATCGACGATATGGTATACTTTGACCGTTATTTGACACTGTGTAATGCGACATGGTTTTGCACGTAAATACCAGAAGAGCGCACTTTCCGGAGGAAATTTCCAGGCCTCCATTGTGGAGATACATAGCAGTTGCAGTAGCAGCTCTCTGTATTCTCGCTCGTAACTGCAGGCGAGTTACCGCAGATTTCCGGAAGCAGATGTCACCAGTGTATGTTGATAGATAATTATTGTTTGGTAGGTGCGTATGGAGAGCAATTAGTGTTATATTGAATAGCACAGGGCTCAGTACACCATCCTGAGGGACGCCATGACAACTGAAATGTGCAGGCGTGTTCCCGGCCTCCGTACTCACAAAAAAAGATAACATTTGGAGATAACTGCGTATCCACTTAAACATTCGACCACCCATACCAATCTCTTCTAGTGCGATAAGGAAGGCTTCATGTGTAACGTTATCATAGGCTCCTTTGACGCCAAGAAACAGAGAGGTGCAAAGACGCTTATGGCCTTTCTCGTGTTCAACGTACGTGATTAGGTCGATGACGTATCGATCGATGATCGACCACGTTGAAAGCCAGCCGTGGCATTTTGGTAGATCTCATGATACTCCAAGTACCATTCGAGTCAGCCGAGAATCGTTTTTCCATCACTTTCCACACGCAACTAGCCAATGTTATCGGGTGATAGGAGGAGAGTTCCAACGGTGATTTGCCAGGTTTTAGCAGTGGTACTAGAAGACTAGTTTTACAACTTAAGGGGACAGTGCCTTCTAGCCTACAATCATTATATAGCTGAAGTAGAGCTATTCTCGCGCGCTCACCCAGATGACACAGGGCTCTGTAGGAGATTCCGTCAGGTCCTGGTGCGGAGGTACGTTTGCATGAAGTGCGTGCTGCCTTGAGCTCCTTAACGGCGAACGCGAAGTTCATACAGGAACCACGTGGTGGCGGACAACTGCTCGAACGTGGTGAGCTGCTAATTGCTGTAGTTTGCCCTGGTAATTTAGCGCAGAACTCTTCAGCAACGTCCACATCTGGTCGAATTTCGTAAAGGGCTAAGGCCTTGAATGGTGACTTCAAAATGAGGGATGACCGCAAACCTCTTACCATCCTTCATATCTGCGATAAAGGCTTACGAGGGTCCAGTGACTCGCAGAAAGTAATCCAGCGTTGGAATTCTAGCTTGTCTAACCGACGTTTGATCTTCTTCTGCATGCGTCTAGCAGTTCGTAAATCTTCTATGTCCTTCATGTGCCGGTACCTTCTTTCAACTCGTCGTCGCAAGGCTCGAAGCCGCTCCAGCTTTATGTCGATGTCCATGATTCTTACAGGGCATGGGATCGTACACACAGTCTCTTTTATAGTGCTGCTGATGGCCTCTTGTAAATCGGATATGTGTTATTGGCATTGATCTTCCATACCAGACTGAATTTCTTTCCAGTCCACTCTTTTCACCATGTCGCGCCCTTTAGGAGGCGACAATCCTCTGATCTTGACGTATGTTGGAATGTGATCGCTCCCATGCGTTTCTATATCCGTAAACCATTCAGTATGTTTCACTAGGCTTCGCGAAACAAAAGCCAAGTCGAGACAACTACTGTGTAAGGAGCCACGTAAAAATATAGGACTACCATCGTTCAGTAACCAAAGTTTGTTGTCGGACGCAAAAGACACCAAGTTTCTGCCCTTCATGTTGATATTCTGACTTCCCCATTATGTATGATGCGCGTTAAAATCCCCGATGAAAGCAAACGGGTTGGAGTTAACGCTATGATGTCTCGTAGCTTTCTTGGTAAAACCGGCTTGATGGTGATAGGTATGCGCCTACCACGGTGATGTTGAGCCTCCTCTTTTTCACTCTTAAGCATACGTAATTGTTTCCGTCATGAGGTGGTACAGGTTGAAGGATGTAATTGAGGTCTCGGCAAATGAACACCAGAACCTTGCTGCTTTCAGTAACAGTAGACGACATAAAAGGTTCGTATTCCGAGAGTCGTATTGCACTCCATAAGTTCGGCTTGCAGATGATGATAATGGGAAACATATTTACGTACAGAAATCAACGAAAGTCACCAATGCGCGATCTCCGTCCCCTGGCATTCTACTGCAGTATTGCTGCTTTACGAACCTCATCCCTGAAAGACAGTGGTGAGTTAGCCATGGTCTACTTTACTGCTGCTAGCACTGGACTAAGTGGGTCCAGTACTTGAAGGGCACTTTTGGCTGACGGTGTATTCATGTCGCTTAACAACACGCGAATGGTGTCCACTAATGATCATAGCATCACCATCACGCGATGATCTGGCTTCCCGGCCATTGCAGCATCTTGTGCTTGTTCTTGAGGCGGCTTCTGTTGAGGCTCAACAGGTCGTGTAGGCGGCTTGTGTTGAGTCTCAACAGATCGTCTAGGCAGAAGGGGTGGGCATTCCTTTGGTGAGAGAGATCTCCCAGCATCTTCTCTTTCAGCGCAGATGTTTGCCATGCTCGGAGACACGCCTGTCGATTGCACTTGAGTTTCTGACTTTGTCGTTAGATTTTCACTGTTGTTCGTGAGGACCTTTGACGATGACGGCGCCTTCGCTTTACATTGTGCGCAGCTTCTCTGTGAGTCGAGTTGTCTCGCACCATTTGCCTCAGAATATAAATCTCTTTCTTAATCTCAGGACAGTCCTCAGAGGAAGCACTGTGAGCGCCGTGGCAGTTGGGGCATTTCAACGTAGTTGCACTACAGTCGTCTTCTGAGTGGTGTTCAGCGCATCGGGGGCACATTGCGAAGTTTCTGCGAACGCTATTCACATGGCCAATCTTCTGGCACTTGAAACACTGCATAGGCTTCGGAATAAATGGGCGAACCTGGCGACGGAAATGGCCAACCTTCACGTAGGAGGGCAGACAGGCACCCTTGAATGTTATTCGCACACAACGAGAGTTGCCTAGGCGACCAGCATGCACAATTACGTTGTTTTCACTCACAGGTTGTATCAGTACAGGAAAATCTTCATTCGCGATTTCAGTATCTTTGTCCTAGATAACTTTTGTTACGGTGTCACCATTCGCTGGTATGATGGATCAGACTTCGTGTTTCCTAGCTCCGACACATGCTGTAGCATGTTCAGTGCAATCGGGTTCATCACGTCGATTGCCAAAATATTCTTCCTCGTGTTTATCCTGATATCCTTAATCTCGTTAGGCACAATGTTTTCAAGGTACAAGGACACTACTTGCCTAATGAGGATGCGTAGATTGGCAGTAGTGGTCTGCGGCACAAACAGAATGGAGTGAGGCCATCGCTGAGGCGCTCTCCTCACAGTGGCTGTACTTGATGCCGATTATGCGTTCATGATTCCTCGTTTGCCTTGCGGTAGAGCACATGTTCGAAGCCGTCTTCCGAGGACTCGTTGTCTGATGCAGAATACAGCTTGGTGTCTTCGCTCTCACTAGATGCATTACCACGCTTTCTTGAAGCGATGCCTGTGGATGAACTGGTGCCGGGCGAGATCTCTGGAGATTGTACATCCATTACCACGATGTAGGTGGCTGGAGACCCCGCTGTTGCGCTCTGGAACGCAGAAAAAAACAGCACAGACTGCAAAATGTGTTCCACAAGAGAAGCACTTCGTCTTCTTCCCGCAATCCTAGCAAAGTTAATCACGTTAATAGTTGTGCTAAAATTCCGTTACTTGCCCAAGCGGATTTACCAAATTAAAAATTGGCGATGACAACACTTCAATTCTCAAAGCAGACAGGTAACAGAATCATAAAGTGTACTGAGACTACTGCTATTTTATTATGAGGCGCGTCACAAGTGACGGTGACTGCCTGAACGCGTATTTTGGGCCTCACTAGGCTTATGATGTTCTATATTTGTTCTTTTATTTGCGTTAGGTATGTGAGCCAGATAACGAAAATAAGCAATGCAGCCACCTGAATGTGCTTTGACATGCAAGCTGCTGCTACCAGTGGCTGTCAGTTTTGTGTTGACTGCTCCTATTTCACCAGCACTGGCTTTGACAACACTTCAATTCTCAGTGTGCTACGACTACTGAGTTTCAGTGACAGGCGCGACACACTCGACAGTGGCTGCTTAAACTAGCCATTCGGGCCTCAATATGCTTTTGCCACGTTCATTACCTGAAGTTTTGTTATCACCCTGATACACTACTTTCAGCGCAAACCACGCCTATGGTGATCAAGAATCTTCGAGGCTTTAGTAGGTCGTTTCGTTAAGATTACGCCCACTTCGGGAACGTTACAGATTATTCGAGACCTACGTCGCCGCAAGCAATAACGCTAGAGTATTCGATGGCAAGTGTAAAAATGCCGACACGCTTCCCCGCTTGTCAGTTCCTCGACTTCCGACGCTCTGGTCGCCGCTATCAGTGCCAGTGTCTTGCTGTAATCAGATTTTTTTCTTTTACGTGGCCACAAGTTCGGCTCAAATAAACAGTTTATTATTCGACCTGCAACTGCTCCGTTGTTCCACGTCATGACCCCGTGACATCTGGTGGAGGTGCGGCTTTCTCCATGTACCGGAAACACCCATCGAGACGGTAACGCAGCACAAGTCATGAGGAAGACGCCGACACCAACAGCGAACAGCGAGCAAGCCGCAGGCAGAGAGGACTGAAGCCAGAATATAGGCCCCTACACGAAAAAACCAGGCAGCCCCGGATTGCGAAATCGACAGCAGCAGCAATGACCGCCGGCGTGTAGCCTGTACTAGTCGTTTTCCAGCAACCCAAAAAGCCACCAACTTTCCGCGGTTCGAGACTTGAAGACCCGAAAAGCTAGATTGAAAGGTTCGACTGCATCGCCATCTTCAACAAACGGACCGATGAGGACAAGCTCCGGCATTTGTATATCGCTTTCAAGATGCTGCTCAGACCTGATTCAAAAATCAAGAGCGAAGCCTCACGTTTCGGGACGTCTTTCGCGCCAGGTTTTTCACCACTTTCGCAAGTGCGGTCTGCAAGCAGAAGGCTGCAGCACTCCTCGAAACCCATATACAGATGATAAATGAAAACGTGGCAATAATCACGTAAGATATAATTAAACTCATTCGCCACGCTGACACCGGCGTGTCCGAGGAGAAGATTCGTCCGCTCATGCGAGCATTCAAGGAATAACTCTTCACCGACCTGATCAAGAACCCGCCAAAGATGGTTCACCGAATTCGTTCCGGAAGCATCTACGATATTGAAGACACTGGAGATGCGAACGCGCCAATATAACTATAACCTCGTGTGCAAGCTACACCGACATATAAGCGCTAGGAACGACCGACTTGCGTGAGAAGATCCTAGTGATCGTGCAAAAAGACCAACGAAAATTGCTTCCTTCAGCGCAGCCGCACGTGGACTTCATGGCGAACGTCGTACGCCAGGAGATTCAGCAATCGCTGGGCGTTCCTCAGTTTCCAGAGCCGCAGCTCCAAGTCATGACGCGCTCCAAGCTGCAGCCCGGTGTCACAACCCTCCTCCACGCCCAAGCAAAACACCACCCCATCGCACTTCTCTCGCCAGACGCCACATCCGCCACCACCACCACCACCGATGTCCTACCGTTCGCCAGCGGACCAGCGCAGAGCGCCGAGGAAAACCGATGTTTGGTGTGCACCTGACAACCACCCCCTCTGCTACCACTGCGGTGAAGCCGGGCACACCTACCGCCGTTCCCAGTACCGACAGATGGGTCTACGGGGCTTCGACATCATCCCGACGTGCCCACAATGGAGTTAACGACCAGATTACATCGCCGACTACTTCGCGGGAGCGCAGTCGACACCCCCGCGACCTTATAGTTCGCAGTCGCCAGGCCGCTACGCCTCATTTCACTGCGGGCAGTACACCGGCTCTGTTCGGGGTTGATCTCTGGGCTCTGACTCGGAAAGCTAAGGGCAGCAACCGATGAAGGTGCGGTTACTGTGCGACAAATTACCGAAGATCCTCCACCACCAACGACGACGACGCCATGAAATCGAGAGCACGTGCCGCAAGACAAAAAGGGCCTTGACGTTGAACCTTCGCAGTCTGCAGAAGACGTCACGACTCAACGTGGAAGCAGCGCAGAAAATAGTCGTAGCCGTGACCCGACGCCACGACCCAACCGCAACGCACGATGACAAACCAGCGACCTCGGCATAACATTCGACGGCCACCTTGTAACTGCTCTCGTTGATACTGGAGCCGACTATTCCGTCGTCAGAGGGTCTTTCGCAACGAAGTTGAAAAAAAGGGAGGACTGCATGGCAAGACCCCGAAATCCGGACCGCTGGAGGTAACTTAATAACGCCGACTGGAGTCTGCACAGCGAGAGTCAAGATCAGTTACCAGACTGATCCCGCGAGCTTTGTAATCATACAAAGTCGCTCTGAAGATGTGATACTTTGGGTAGACTTTCTGATTTAACACGACCTTGTCATCGACCTGAGGTCTGAGTCAATCACACTAAGCTCAGAAAACTCGCTGCCGACCTCTACAACGCCAAATAATCATGCATTGTATATGCTAGAATGTGCCGCCTTTCTCCAGCGTCGTCGTTTCCATTGGCGCCAAAAAAAAACTGAAGGCTTTGAAGGCGTCGTCGAGGGCCATCAGTACCTTCTTCGGAACCGTCAGATTTACGTCGCAGGAGGCATAGCTGAGTAGCATGACGGGAAAGTAAAGGTGGTGCTGGCGAACCTCAGTCATGAATATAGACACCTTAATCGTGGTACGGCGGTCGCCCACACCGACGATATTGTGGAGGCCAGCAATTCATTCGCCCTTTTCGATGCTGCCGATGCTGCTTTGACGAATCGAGGTGCCGAGCCAGATTTCGATGTCAACCCGAGCCTTTCGAAGTGCAAGCAAAAACAGCTGAAGCCCCTGTTTTAGCTATTCAAGGACTGCTTCTCGTCATTATCGCGAATTTGACAAACCTTAGTCGCGAAAGATCGCATCAAAACAAAAGAAAGTGCCCGACCAGTTTGAGAAAGCCCGTACCAAGTCTCGACGTGCGAATGCGATGCCGCGAAGAAAAATGTCAACGAAATGCTACGCGACGGCATCATTCAGCCATCCAAGAGTCCGTGAGTGTCACCTGTGGTATTAGGGAAGAAGAAGGATGGGGCCATACGTTTTTGCGTCGATTACCGCCGCCTGAACAAAATCACAAAGAAAAAAATTAGCCGATCCCAGGTACAGTGGGAATTGATGATACGCAAAGCACGAATGAGGAAGGATGATATGTCACTTGATAATCAGCACAATGTTACGAGCTGAAGGTAAATGATGCCATGCATGGCTTACGTGTCATGATTATCATGTTTGGATGTGTCATATACCTTGGTGATCTATTCACATCTTTATGATGTTTGAATGCGTCGTTCACCTTCGTCATCTATTCACGTCATGTGATACCAAATTTAGTATATGTTGAGCTAGCAAAATGGCCGCTAGAACGCTATGAGCGTCGTGTGTTTTCATGTTCTTACATGACACGCATGTCGGGAGTATCATGTTTGCACCTGTCATATATTTTGTCATCCATTGACGTCACGTCACACCAAATTTAGATTATTGTGAGGAACCGGTTTATGCAGCCAGTCTCGAGCTAAATCACGCTGGTGATGATATTTTCAGATGAAGAAGATGTACAGGTGATGATGATATCAAAGAGAATAAAGAGTCATTCGCTTGTCGCGCTCACACTAATTCCCCCGCGCGGTGAAAGCGGCCGCCTGGTCACTTGACAGTATTATGAAATGCGTCGCGCATAAGGCTTTAAACGAGGTACATGCACTATCTCACCGCGATACGAATGATGTCGCGGATAAGCGCACGCAAGTCGAGGGGTGCAGGCAAACGAACGTCGGTGGCATCGTAGCAAAGGCGAAGAGACTGAAGCTCGTCAAGTCGCTGAGAGATGGTTATCACGTCCTGGGTGGTGGCAGAATTTTGCGTGGCGAGGGCGTTAAAGGCGACGGTGTTAATGCCTTTAATAATGTGGCGTATTTGGTCGTTCTCAGACATGCCGGTGTTAACGCGCTTGCACATTGCAAGGACATCCTCAATATAAGAGGTGTTAGATTCAGCCGGCAGCTGCGTGCGTTCAGCGAGTTTCTTCTTTGCTGCCTCAGTGCGAACTGCAGGGGCACCAAATATCTGACGAATTCGCTGCTCGAAAGTGTCCCAGTCGGGAAGATCCGGGTGGTGGTTCCAGAACCAAGTTTTCGCGACATCGGACAAGTAAAATGGGACGCTGCGCAACTTCTGTGGATTGTCCCACCTGTTCAAATCGCTGACGAGGTCGTAGTTCTTGATCCAGTCTTCGACATCACCGCCTCGGAGACCGGAAAACACAGGTGGATCACGCAGGCGAGTGTTGTTGGGCGGAGCGAATGGCGGTGGCTGCAGTAGGACGGCGACGTTGGATGGGCCAGGGTTTTCTTGGGCCGCCATGGCAGGGGGTTGTATGCGACGACCCGAGCGGAGCTCCAGCGAGAACGGGCGAGAGGACTTGAGGGAACCAAAAGCACAGTCCACCACTTGTGAGGAATCGGTTTATGCAGCCAGGCTCGAGATAAATCACGCTGGTGATGATATTTTCAGATGAAGAAGATGTACAGGTGATGATGATATCAAAGAGAATAAAGAGTCATTCGCTTGTCGCGCTCACAATATGTGGAGTTAGAAAACGGCCACGAACGCATCATGAAGCGTCCAATATACTCCAAGTTAGCGTTGACGCCCGCGTACGCTGGGCACAGCGACGCTACGTTAGCGAAACGCGGGCACTCTATAGTCTGACGCCAGCTGCGACCAGCGTCCGTCGGCGCGACCCGACGGCAACCGGCGCGAAACGTGACATGCTGCATTTCGCGCTTATGCAACCCAGACAACACTCTGTCTCCCTCTTTTCGTGACGTAGGGACGTGGTGGTGGTAAAAAACATTTATTTCAGAAAAAGTCTACTACAGAGTGCTGACGTGACCCATCGGCGTGCTAGAGGGGCAAGACCCTATTCCGGGACGCCAGTGGAGCTGGAAGCTGCCCGCGCGCGCTCCACCAAGGAGCATTGTGCAGCCAAGGTAGAGCAGCCGAGCAGGTGCTCCTCCCAAGCCTCTCTAGTTGGATAGGAAAAGGGGATGAGAAAGGGACGTGATTAACTGGGCACGTTGCTACGACGTGATATGTGTCGGTGAGGACATGACAGGTCAAGCAGGTGCCATTGATTTCCGGCAAAAAGTGCCTTGCGACCGCCGGACTGATAAAGGTGTTCGTCTGCAGGCGGCGTAGCAGTCGTTCGTCCGCTTTCTCCAAACCGCGTGCGGGGTCCAGGTAGAGGCGGCGCGAAGCCCGGTAATAAGCCAAAATTTCGCGAAAGCGCGTCAGGTTGGTATTGCCAGATTCCGTCTCGGGACATGGAGGGGCAACGGCCCGGACAGGAGAAGCGCGGGCAGCGGCATTTGCCGCCTCGTTGCCGGGCAGGCCCGAGTGGCCTGGGGTCCAGACTATACGAATGGGATGAGGATTAAAGCGCCAAGAGGCTGCCTGTAGTAGGCCAGCCGCCAGCGGGGCAATGCAACCCTGAAGGTACTGAGAACAGGCCAAGCGCGAGTCCGTCAGGATGGTGCGTGAGGCAGGGTGAGAGGCGGCCAAAGCTATGGCAACCTCTTCAGCGTGCGTTACTGTGTCTGCTCGAAAGGAGAGGCCATCTACGTGTTTGCCCTCTGTAATCACGGCAGCCGTGAAGTGATCCGAGGGGGAGGGACCCGAGACGTCCACGTAGAAAACACCAGGACGATCGGAGTGTCGCGTATGAAGGGCCGCAGCGCGTGCTAGTCTACGGCCAGGATGGAGGTCGGGGTTCATATTACGGGGTAGAGGTTCCACCCATAGCTTTTGACACCAGAGCTCTGGTACCGGCTCCAGAGGGTCTTGGTCAGATATCGGGTTAAGGCCAAGTCTGTGTAGAAGACGGCGCCCTGAAGGCGTCTGCGACAGTCGATTGATTTGGTTAACGCGATGAGCTTCGCGCATCTCTGCAAAGGTGTTGTGTACCCCCAGAGCCGTGAATCGGCTGTTGGAAGTTGCAATAGGTAGGCCCAGAGCGCGTTTGCATACTGAACGAAGAAGGACGTCCAGCTGGTGCTCGTGTCGACGACGCAGGCGAAGGTAAGGCAAGGCGTAGAGGACGCGACTGGTCACAAACGCGTGGGCCAATCGGAGGGACTGAGACCCGCGGAGGCCGCCGCGCTTGGTAGACACTCGCCGTATCATGCGGCTCACCTGTTCGCTGGTGCGTCTGAGACCTGCTATTGTGCCCTTTGGACCCAAGAACGATGTGAGGTGAAGGCCAAGAACCCGAATACTTTTGCACTGACGAGACGGGCCCGGACGGAAGAAAAATTTGAAGCGGCGGTAGCGGAGAGACTGAAAGAAGAGCCGATTTAGCTGGAGAGCACTCCAGGCCGCATGAACCTGCGTAGGTGTCCACCAGAAGGGCAGCCCTTTGCAGGCGTTCTTCGATTTGCGCTAAGGAGCCGGTGTTGGTCCAGATTGTGATATCGTCCGCATATAGTGCGTGTTGTATTCCTTCGACCTCGCTTAGAAGAGAGGGGAGGTTGATCATCGCCAAGTTAAAAAGCAGAGGAGACAGGACTGCCCCTTGAGGTGTACCCCGCGTGCCTAATAAGTACGGGCCGTGTTCGGTAGAATTAAGGCGAATGAAGGCGGTGCGATGTGATAGAAAGGCGCGAATGTAGTTGAAAGTCTTCTGCCCGCAGTTTGTGGTAGACAGGTTAGTGAGTATAGTGCTGTGTTTGACGTTGTCGAACGCCCCGCGGAGATCGAGAGCGAGCACGGCTTTATCGTTATGGCGCATAGTAGCCGGCTCTATGATATTGTGTTGAAGCTGGAGCAGGACGTCCTGCGCCGACAGATGCGGGCGAAAGCCAAACATCGTGTCGGCAAAGGTCCTCCTGGCCTCCAAGTAGGCGGAAAGGCGTTCGCGAACCATGGTTTCCATGAGTTTGCCTGCGCGAGACGTAAGTGAGATCGGTCTCAGTGCCTCAATACTAACGGACTTTGCCGATTTGGGAATGAATGTCACGACCGATGTGGTCCATTCCGTTGGAAGCGGAGAACCGTCCCATATTGAATTTATAAGGTGGAGTAGCGAGCGGTGTGCTTGGTCGGGAAGATTTGCCAGGAGCGATACTGTGATTCCGTCGCGTCCAGGGGCCGTGCCCCGCCGCATTTTCGTGAGTGCAAATCGTAAATCAGAAAGCGTGTATGGGGCGTCGAGGTCGGTGTTAGGGGCGTTGGAATACGTATATGCTGGGCCTGCGGGATCAATTTTGCAGCAGATGTAGCGGTCACAAAGTTCTTGCGCGAGTTCATCCGTAGTGCCCTGAAAGACATGCAGAACACGGTGGAGCTGGCGTTCCGTTTTTCCCCTGGTGGAGGAGGGATCGAGAAGGCTTCTAAAGAGTCGCCACGCACTTTTAGAGCTCATCTGCTTTGCAGCCTTCGAACAGGTGTCTGCCCAGTTAGCATCGGAAAGTTGTGCGGAGTATGCGGCCGCCTCTGCAGTGAGCGCCTCAATGCGAGCGCGAAGTTTCCGATTAAGTTTGTTGCGTTTCCAGCGCCTTATGAGCCCGCGGCGAGCGTGCCAAAGATGTAGGAGGTGTGGATCGATTGCAGGAGTCACATTAGAGGTTGCAAGGGTGCGAGTGTTCGCTTGTTTCATATGAAGAGCGTATGATGCCCACGCTGCATATTCGGTCGAGGAGAGGCCGGCGGGGAATGGTTGCATTCTGAACTGAGTCCAATCAGTGAGACGGGCTTGGCCCCAGTGTTGGCGCATTTTCTGCCGCGGTGTGAACGAAATGCGGAGTAAAAAGTGATCGCTGCCTAGGGTTTCGCCTATATTTTCCCATGTAGCATCGCGGATGTGACGGGTGAGGGAGAGGTCGGGGCATGTGTCTCGCGTGACTGAGTTGCCGGAACGTGTGGGTTGTGCCGGATCGGTAAGAAGCGTCAGGCTCAGCGAGGAAATGAGCTCCTTGAGCTCTCTGCCCCGGGCCTTCTCGTAGTGGTAACCCCAGTGAGGGCTGGGGGCATTAAAGTCCCCGACAATCACCAGTGGTTGTCGCGCCGCTATACGCAGTGCCCGATGGAAGAGATGCGCAAACGAAGCCCTCGCAAGGCGAGGGGGAGAGAACACGTTTAAGATATGTATTGATGGTGGGCCCCTCCGCTGCGACAGCACTGATATCATGCAGTAGTCGTAAGGAAGATCCAGATCGAGGTCAATCTGTATCGCCGTGTAAGCTTTATGCACGAGGAGGCATGTGGTGGTGCCGTCTACATAGGAGCAGTATCCAGAAAGGGATGGAGCAAGGCCAGATTCTTGGAGCGCCAAGACGGCCGGCTGAGAGCCAAGTGAGCTGAGGAAAAGGGAAAGATGTGAACGCTTTCGCCTGTTCCCGAAGCCTCCAGGGTTCCACTGTATGATCTCAAATTCAGACGCAATGTTTGAACGGGACGTACGATTGGTAGCCATCGTGACTGTCTTAGGTTTTATAATTGGTCCTCCGTGTCCCGCTCGGAATCCTCAGAGGCAGGGAGGGGCACAGAGGCCGGATTGTCCGACGGCGGGGTGGTGATAGCCACCTTACGACGACGCCGTGGAGCTGTACCCTCACTGCTCACCGAGCAGGAGCGGGAACGCGATGCCTTGGGTTGAAACTGGGTGATTGCCCAGGCTTGAATAGCCTGGGTAACCTCTACTACTATGCGTTGGACCGAGAAGCTGGTGAGGAGGTGATTAATCGAAGCTTCGACGCGCGTGAGGCGTTCCTCTACGCGCGGGGTGCGCTCTTCGCTAGGGAGAGTTTGGTTAGCGGGCAAGAGAACCTGAGGTGCCCCAGGAGCCTCAAGAGCTTCTGGAGTAGATGGGGCACCGGTTCCGAGTGCTGGAGTACACATGGCTACTTGAACCGGCGGTTTAATGGGAGTGGACTTAGCGCGAGGACTAAGCTTGGACGTAGCTGGCGTAGTTGCCTGGACAGAGGAGGCAATACCGGATGGCCTTGCAGTACACTGTTGTTGGGGTTGAAGTCGCTTATTTAAGAGTTCGAGTTGTTTAGTTAAAAGAGAATTTTGCTTTTGAAGTGCCGACACTTGCTGGCGAAGGGCCGCAAGTTCGGGAGAAGGAGGATCAACAGAAGGGGGTGAGAGAGGCTTAGAAGCAGCTTTCCCTGCCCAACTGCTCACCTGAGGTACCGCCGCTGGTGCTTTGAGCGGTGGGAATGCTTGAGTGTCGGCGTTGAGTGGTGGAGCCGAATGATGCAGGTTGGTGCTGCTGTCTGGCTGTGACGAACATGACGTGGTCCCTCGAGGAAATGTTGAGGGCTGCTTGCGTTTCCGATATTTTCGATATTTCGCCGTGCAGCCACTGGTCCCAGTCTCATGGGCGTCGTGGCAGAGGAGGCACTTGGGGTGGCAGTCGTGAGCATTGAGACCTGCAGGTGTGGGGGTTCCACATTTGGCACACTGGGTTGGAGCGGCGTGAGGACACTGAGGTGGTCGATGACCGATGGTACCGCACTTGTTGCATACAGGGACCGTTTTCTTGTAGGCGCGGATGTACGTCGCCACGCAGTGGTAGAAGAGGAAGCGGGGTAACTTCGTGCCCTCGAAAGTCACCACCACTGCCGCGGAATCTCCGAGTTTGCGGACCGCAAGGATAGTACCTCGAGGCCAATACAGTTCAGACTTTATCTTCTCCGGGCTTTCAGCAGGGTTTACGTTGATGACGCCGTTGCATGTATCCCCTGGTGGCTTGGCGTGGCCTCGAACGGGCAGCTGCTGATCCCCCACTTGCAGCTGGAAGTCCCCGAGGAGTCGCTGTGCCATAGGCAAAATGGTGGTGCTACAGACCAAGATGTTCTGTTCCCAGATTGGCCACACTTGAATTTGCGTGGTAGTCCGGTCGCCGAGGTAGCTGCGGATGGCGTCGCCCGCGCGATCGGCCGGGACAAATGTGCGTAGCTCGCAGGGAACGCGAGGTTTCACTACCACGATGTAGTCGTCGCGAGAAAGGCGAGGAGTTTGACGCGGACGCCACTTGCGTTGCTTCGCTGGCTGCGAGGACGGAGCTGAGGTAAGCACACCACCGGAGGGATGGCGCGCCGGCGTTCCTTGCAAGGCTGGGGAATGGTGGCCGGCTGTGGCGTCTCGTTGTTGTTGAGACGCAGACTTCGATTTCGCTTGCTTGCGTTGCCACAGTCTCACCATGTCGTCGAGGTATTCATCTTCTGATGGCATAGTGTTTTCGGAGGAGGAAATCTCTATGGACAGCATTTGGCTTGAGGTAGGATCATAGCCCGTAACCACGTTAGCGGCCGCCATCGCCGGGATGAGAGCTCTTAGCGAGGCGGCGTTGTAGCCGGGAGTGAAGGACGTCCCTCAAGTTGTCAAAACTGGACCCACCTGGACGAAGGTGTTGTCTAGGCGAAGCGGAGAGCTTGGCGGTGACGATAAATTCAAGTTTCAGGGGTACCAAGGTGGATGTCCGCAGAAATAGCATAAAATCTACGGAGGCGATGTGGAGTGCGTCCGTCACCATCGAGCGCTCGCAGCGCCCCCCGTAGGGACGCTGGACGCGCTGAAACACTGATGCGTCAAAGCAACGCCCTGACTTTTAGAAAAGCACATGTATTTTTGAAACGTATACGCCAGGCTACGCCTTTTGACTTGGTGTTACCAGATCTCATGAAATTCGGGGGTGTAGAGTCATGATTCTCTTTTCAGATGTGACTAGTGTGATGACTAAGAGCAGCGTAATGGAGGCTCTGGGCGTGAGGAGCTAGATAGAAGAAGCAGTGGAGGAACAAGGGGGCAGTTTAGAACAGCCGGCCTGGCAGACAGGCGTTATCTCTTTTCTCTCCGTTACAATGGCGCAGTGACGCTAGTTACAAAGAAACAATTTATTTTCAACCTATATGTAACACACTAAAATCTATCAAGAACGCCAGCTGGATATACGCCTTGGCTTTTTACTGCGACTGCAACCGAGTGTACAACAAAACCTTCTCCGTTCTCTCTCCTTTTACGGGAAGCGTTGTATTCCATAAGGCCGCGTTCACACTGAGCATTCCGGCCGCCGAAAGTGCTCCGAATCTGGTTCGGCGGTGGCGAGATCCGCCGAAAGGTCCCCCTCCGCGCCGATCGCTCTCGGACCGATTTTCGCGGCGTCTGCCGCCGAATCGGTCACTGCGGACCAATAGGAGCGCTAGTCAAGAAATTTTGAAAAATGGCGGCCAAGCCTTACTCACTTTTTATGGCGCAGTGCACGTAACTGAATGTTAAAACCAACGGGAGTTTAACCTACTCTGTGCCTACTTCGCCTCCGTATTTCGTAAAAGAGGTGGCCGAGCTTGCTGTTGGCATGACCGTGCTTCTTGCGGTCTTGCACAGCAAAACGAACCCACCAACGCCGCAGGCGTCGGTGGTTTTTCTGCTCTTCGTGCATTACAAGACAGCCACTTGCCAGCAAAGTAAGCAGTACTGTCTTTTCTTGCTTCTTGCGTACGAGAATTGTTGAAGTATACACCACCGGATAGCGTAGTGGCGTTTGCGAGGCGTGACAACAACCGGATGACAGCGCATCCATCCCGCATTCGCCCCGTAGTAGATGGCTTATTCGGCGGCGTGGGGCGCGTCCAGTGCGAATTACGCTGCGTTTCGGCGGCAGGGGAATTTCGGTCGCTGTAGAAAGCGGATGTTTCAGTGTGAACTAGGCATAAGAAATATAACCAAATGTAGCACCCTTTCGGAACATGTTAATGTGGCACTGAATTTTAAGGATTGCACGATACAAATGAGCTTCTGAGGGAGTCTTCCTCTCTGCCCGTGAATCTTACCCTCTAGAGATGATAGTATTCGCAAGCTAAATATCCGTGTCAAAGCCAATAAAGCTTATAAATATTCCCAGTCTACTGCGAAATTAGCTTTGAGAGAAAGTTTTGCATGATAAAAAAGAAACGGTTGAACACACACACTCTGGAAATTTATGTGGTCCGAAGTAGCCAGCCAGAGAAACTCATGATGTGCATTACATGCATGTCCATATTTAGTAAGTGCACATGTATGCATCATAGTGTGAAGCTCATTGGACACATGACCGATTACCTTCACACTATGTTGCATGCAATGGTAGGCGGCGCAGCGATGCTCCACCACGAGCTACACATGCCGCAAGCAATCGTTGTTGATAGTACGAGGCACCTATTCTGCATTCGGCCCCACGGAAGCTGGCAGGCCTCTTTTCACGCATCGCGGCGGCGCAATAGCTGACCCTTTGTGGTAAAACATACACGGCTGTTTTTACCTTGCGCTATGCTCATGGTCTACGGAATTCGTCTTACGTGCGGCAAAGTTTATATCGACAAGACCGGCACTGCGTTAATGCCAGAACCAGGGAACATGAGTTTTTGATTGAAAATAACTTTATTACCTAGTTACACAGCGAACCTTGCATGCGGGGGCTGTACCGTACAAATATTCGCATGCTTCTAAGGAGCAACAACACTGTGGAACGTGAACTTTTAAATCCGTATTTAATTAATTTGAAGCTAGCTGTGTGCATCAGTGACACGTCCGTCACTCTGCATCAAGCAGTAGTGCGATTCTCGTATTTTTTGCTATCGTGATGCCATAAACATGGGATTGTTCTTCAATGTTCTGCGGAACCGTAACTGCGTACACGTCTGCATGCTGATATAAAAAAAAAAGCTGTTATTTTTTTTTCAGAAGATGTCAGTACCAAATTCACATTCACTCCGGTCTCTTTCTCTCTTTTGACGTATACGTGGCTTACCTTCTTCAACTTTCTTCAGACTACGGTTACGTGGCCCTACGTCACGCTCCTCTCGTCTTTTATTTGTCCTGCTTACTTAAACTTATTCGCAGTGGTCTTTCTTACACTTTCTGTCTTAATTACTATTTATTTCAATTATTCTTGTGTTTATTTTTCTACATGTTGTTTTTTGTTTTTTTTGTTTTTCTTCGACTTTTTTTCAGGTCTATCTTACTCTCCGTGTACATCTTTTCTCTTTTGTCGATGTTGTTTTTCCTCTTTATGTTGTGTTTCTCTCACCCAACAGAGTTATCACGTCCCAAGCCAGAAAAATCTGCGCAGCCGGAGCACACGCGCCACATGCCTGTATTGAGGGAGGGAAGACAGCAATTGCTGGTGCACTGATATTTTTCACGAAACCTATGCAGTGTTAGGGCGAGCATAAACAGCTGCACAGTAAACTATATGAAAGAAAAATTATAAGCGGATAGTGTTCTCGGTAGTAAGGATAATATTCACGATACTATAGAGGAATTACACACAATAAAATCGAGCCCTTAAATTTTGACATCCGTCACTCATTACAATTGTCTCGTTCTGTCAGAATTGGTGCCTTCAGATAGTATACGAGAGTTTTGTTGGTGGGCTGCGCGTGATAAGATCAACTGCTAAATGACACCAACATGCAAAAAGAGTTTTCCACACTAGCAGCAATAGCAACAAGCGGCGTGGAGTGACGCACCAACGTTTACATGATCACATGCATCTCGTAAAATGTACACTGGAATTACCGACACCGTAGCTCAGTTGCGACAGCATCTCACGTGTCATTCAAAAGTTGCAAGTTCGTATCGTGCCGGTGGCGTCTTATCTCATCTTCTACTTTTCCTTCTTGACATTTACATTCGAATCTGGTCCAATACCTTCTCCCGCACGTCTTTTGGCATCATTGTATATCAGTGCTCCACGATTTTGTGTCTAACCACTAAGGTCAAACAAATAAAAAGAGTTCTTAAGCCTAAAATTCTTTCCTGCATACTATTCGCGAATACGTTCATTATGCTTTTGATATTACCCTTAGTTAAAGCGAACCTGTCACGGCAAACCGTGTTCATATGTCGGCGTTCGCTATAACGTGTGGCATGACCAAAGAAAAAGGAGAAGCCTCTCGAGAACAGAAAGGAATCGAAATAAAGTGATCGACAACGGTAAAATGTTGCTGGTCATGGAAGTGAGTAGAGTGCTCAATAAGGCAAAATATATTTCCCTGGCAAAATGAGTTGAAACCCGGGTCCTCACGGTGTGAAGACAAATATCACAACCGTAGACGTTGTGTGGTAAAATGAATTCTCGTACAAAAATCTAACGTCTGCAACAAACGGCAGCCGCACACTAGTCTTTTATAGCCTTCTTCCGTATACGTGATAATGAAAAACAGCCTTAGAAACAGATTTTTTTCTAAAGTGTTAAAAAACTTCCGCGCGAGCAGCATGTAGTACCACTGGCTTGAATCGGATTACCGTTTAATAGCACGTCAGCATTTAACTGCGTCATTTGTGGAGCCACTCAACATAAGTTACAATTTCAAATGCGTGCGTTGCTGTGTGACATTTAGAAAAAGTTCAATCAATATCAAGGTCCATGTGTAAAAATACAGTTCTATTGAATAGTCCGCCGGTGAGAAGGCGAGGATATTTATCCACAAGATTTGAATTCTTTGGCGCATAGATTAGAATGCAGGCAAATAATATGTTTAGAACAGCGAAAGCACACGCAACAAAAAATAAATATTAGTGGTATTCAGTTCAGCGGGCATTCGTGCACGTATTAAATAAACATAAAATCTACTTCAAAGGCTTCTCTTGGAAAGATTGTATTCTACTATAAAAGGTTATTTGATCATTCAAAACGATTGCGTGGTTTTCTAAAACTAAAGTGAGGATAGATTTCTATGGACTCCGCAGCAAAGCTTGCGAAGGGTCGTTCGACATCGGCTTCCAAAATTTCATGAATTCTGATCGTGCGAAACGGGAGCACATCGATAGAGCAAGATGAATAGACGATGCGGTTGAGAGAAATGCAATATTTGCTGTTTTGGACGCATCGTGTTTCTCTTAACTTCTACAGACGGAGTTACAAATCTCTTGCTTGTACTGCCCTCGTTTATTCCGGAAGTTGAATGATAACCTCCACGTTTCCATTTGCGTCGCAGTTGTGAATAATGGGAGACTTCCATCACTCTACCGTACTACAACAGCACACAGTGTTATTGGCTTTGTGACATCAGATGAATTGGCACGGCAATTATTTTTCAGCTAAAGGTCAATAAATAAAAGTTGGCTGCATGATCTGTTTATATGTGAGTATGTAGCATGTGCGGTGTTATTTTCATACATTATTAAGAAAATTACTATCAGTTAAGTAGTTATAACAGCAGCAAATGTTAACATAATAAAGAAATATTTCTACGTAATTACGTGGCATTGTCGATTCGCCGAAGATAAGCTGGATTCAGAGACAATGCAAACAAACAGAGGTGTAGGCAGCCTAACAAAGAGGGTTGTATCTACACATGGCAATGAAATGAAAAAACACAGAAATAAAGTGAATTCTGCCTTAGAAACAAAAGATTGAAGCAGTAAGGCCTAGTGCACTGTGCAGAAGTAGCGTACGGGGAACCATTTTGCAAGGTTTATGAACCTCTGGAGCTGGGAAATCACTGGGTCAACGTTGCTAGAAGAAACTCAGTTTGAAATCCCCGGCTGTATTTTTGCCAGCAGAAAAAGGTTGGCCGAACGGTGGTCGCGAGAACTTGTGGCACTGAAGTCACATTTTTCGCTTCTCTTGGCGCATCGTCTGCTACGGCGGTGGTGGTAGTAGTAGAAAATATCTTATTTCAGAAAATGTATCACAGAGTTGCGGTATGTTGCATGCTTGAGTAGAAAGAGCCATATCCGGCACGCCTATGAAGTTGCCCACTGACCGAGCACGCCTCACCAAGGAGCGTTAAGAAGCCAAGGTGAAGCAGCCGAGCAAGTACTTCTCCCAAGCATCTCAGTTGGGATGGGGAAAGGTGATGAAAAAGGAATAGGTGGGGGAGGGGTAAGAAGTGATGACGTGGTAGGTGTGGGCCAGGACCTGGCAGGTCGATCACGTTCCACTGATTTCCGGCAAAAAATGCCTGGCGACTGCCGAGCTTAGATAGGGGTTCGTCTGAAGGTGGCGTAGTATTCGCTAGTCCGCTTTCACGAAATCACGTCTGGCGTCGACGTAGAGGCACGCCCGGATGAGAGAAGCGCGGGCAGCGGCGTTCGCCGCCTCATTGCCGGGCAGAACCGAGTGGTTTCGCGGTGGATTTCTTGTTCTACTATTATCAAACTTAACTATTCATTGTGCTTCAAGTCTAGCGTCAAATTTGTTGACAGCTTATGTGGACATGCACGAGGTCACCTGTACAGATTGGCCCGGATACACAACTCGTTGCAAGTTGGCTGAGAATCGATGCCCTGCCTACATTCGAGCTGTCTGCACGGTGGTTAACCTTGATGTATGGGAAGTTACACGTGAAAGAGCATTTTTAGTGCACTTTGTAGAAATACTGCTATCGTTTTAGCGAGAGCCGTCTTGCGTAGAAGGCCCGCCACGGTGGTCTAGCGGCTAAGGTACTCAGCAGCCGACCCGCAGTTTGCGGGATCGAATACCGGCAGGGGCAGCTGCATTTTCGGTGCAGACAAAATTGCTGAAGACCTGTGGGCTCAGATTCAAGCGCCTGTAAAAGAACCCAAGTTGGTCGAAATTTCTGCAGCCTACGTACGGCGTCTCTCATAATCTTATGGTGGTTTTGGGACGTTATTAACCCCACATATCAACCAAACGTCGCTTTGACGAAAGACGGTCCAAAATATCCGTGAAAGCCTCACATAATGGTATACAAAGCTGCTCTCGAAAAACGTCAATTATGTTTTCCACTATTGAAAAATTAAAAAAAAAACGTTCTCGAAAAACAGTACTTATAATTTACACGGTCAAACAGACACGTCTTCGCGAGTTTTATCAATAAAGAGCAGAGTGCAAATGTTACAGCAACTTCACCTTCTTTGTCGCGTTTACCACTTTTTCAGAAAGCTCATAAGTATTTTTCTTGAAAAAAAGAAAAAAAAGATGTTACAGCATATTCACTGAGTGAATGATAATGAGTGGTGCGAAGCTTGGGAGGGTTTCTTCGGTGACTTGTCCGTCCGTGTGTCTGTTCGTACTTCTGTCAGTCTAACTTTCTGTCTGTCTGTCCATCCATTTCTGCATCCTACCGTCCATTCATCCATCCACCTGTCTGTCCGTATGTCTGTCTGTCTGCCTGTCTGTCTGTCTGTCTGTTTGTCTGTCTGTCTGTCTGTCTGTCTGTCTGTCTGTTTGTCTGTCTGTCTGTCTGTCTTTTCGTCCATTCGCACCTGCACAGTGAGGTATAGAACTAGCAGGGACATGCATGTACATACCCACGGCTTAAGAAACTTCGCCCCTAAAGGAAGGATATTTTCATAACTATATGAAACAATACTACTCTAGCCATCACGTTCTCATCATGAGTGGTATAACTGAAAAGATGCAGTATCAACCACTCCTACGTTTTAAGCACAATCCAAAAGAGGTCACCAACTACAGGGTTTTCGTGAAATGTATTTAGACAGCTTTCTTAAATGCTTTTATTGTAGAAAGATGGCCGCGTAATGAATGATGTCAGCAGCCTTCTTGAAAACACCTTATCTGAGTGAGTACACTTTCGTACTGTTTGGGCCTGCCTACCCCAGGAGTACTTTTGAGAAATGCTAGGTACTCCCTGAACGTTGTCCCTTATTCAATTTTTCTGTGAACGTAGTCACAAATGTAGAACACTCACCGTGTGTTACTGGTAAAATACGCAGCAGCGGGAAGTGAAAACAACATGTGCAACACCCCGTTGCCTGAAACAAGGTCGATAAATTAGAACACCGAGATTGAGAAAAATATCTAGGGATGTAATATGAAGCAAATGTAACAACACATTGTTGCTGGTAAAAGATGACCACCTGTATACAATTGTGTTGGTTCATAAAGGAAATATATATTAAAGGAAAAATACACACTGCTTTGAAGGTAGAGCAGCACTTGGCAATAGATAGAATGTCAGTGGTATCTAACTCTCTAAGTATCGAGAGCGTTGTTCGTCACGTCTATTTTATATTCCAGTTCTATTTCTGGCGGCTCCTCCAGACTGGGAACTGGAAATACGAGGGTTGTCATGTTTTTTTTTTAAAGGGGGGATCGGCGTCTTGGTTAGGAACATTTTGGCTTCGATATATGGCTTATAAGTGCTGGGAACAAGCCTGTATGTACCGTATACGATCTCGAACTTTCCGCGTGGGATCAAAACTTCTTGTGCAGAATAACATGATGGTAGTGCATTACCGCGTCGTCATTCTCAAATTGAATGTAATGACCTTCCGCAGTTTGCAGTGAGCTTTCTATCTTTGCGGCGCAAACCTTGCTGCAACCTTTCGACTTGCGTTGGCTTTTTTTGTAGGTTTGTCACAGTCAACATTAAATGGTATACCCTAATCAAGAACAAATGATGACTCTCCAATAATTACTTCCCCATGCCAGATTTCAAAGCTTAGCTATATATAGTAGCATGGTCTCAACTGGTTTTGCCCATCCGCTCACTTTTCTGTGGTATTTTTGTGGGAGGTTACAACTACCTTTGAGTAGGTGCCTTGGCTATGCCCTAAAATTAGGTTGCTGGATAAACGACTGTCTTTTCACCTATTCCTAAATTTATGATATTTCATCACTGTATATTATTTGAAGGCGATAGCGTTACATAGCATGTTTTGCAGAAATTCTGATGTCGGCGTCTCCGGTTGTGAATGAAAAAACATCATCTTGTCCGTGACAAAAAAAGGGCAGCACATTTACGGGGTGAATGATGGACAGTGGAGCGAAGCATCCGTCCGTCCATTTATTCTTGCTTCCGTCCATCCACGCGTCCGTCTGTGGGAACATCATTGCGTCCATCCGCCCGTCCGTGCCCGCACATCCATCCATGCATCCGTCCCTGCCTTTGTGCAAGCATCCGCCCCTGCGTTCATCCATGCGTCCATCCGTCCATGCAGCCATACGTGCGTCCGTCGACGCATCTGTCTGTGTGTCCGTTCGTACATCTAGTCAACACTCCAAGTATGACCATCTCGTATTTTTTCATCATATATTCTCATTATAAAAGCACCACCATACAGCGGACATTCCAAGGACTAAACGAGAGGTGGCACATGCACACTTTCTTACGGCTTGCCCTTCGAGTCTACTTTCCACCTTTAACCACCTCGTGTTCATGGTATATACTAGTTCACTGTATACATGGCACTGCGGCCCAACGCTCGCTAAACCACTCTAAAACCAAGGAGGTTACGCCCAGCGAGTATAACGTAGCAACCCCTTCTTGTCAGATTGTGCTTACTGTGCATGCCAATGGCTGCTAATGGGGGATCAGAGACAGGAGAATTCGGCTTTTAGTTAACCTGCACGCTGCGAATTTTTTATTGTTCAGCAACACAAAGGAGAAATCTCGCACCGGCACCACCTTGCAGGTCAAAGCGTACGACTGGTTACGCACTACGACTACGACAAGGGACGAACGGGTGCTGCCTTAAGGAGATTCGCCCCTAAAATCAAGAAACCTGCCAATAAACTAGTTAATAAAGAGCTTCAATCAAAGCACTGAAACTTATATCCACGTGTTGCCTCACGCAAGCGTACAGGGTCCTTCGGGGATCGGCCTAGTTGGCAGTTAACGATTGTACTTTCAATATACAATCTACGATAGCTTGAAAAGCCCTGTGTTGCACGCACAGTGGTTCGTTCCCTCACGGCATGGTTGATGTATACAACAAGATCGAAGTTAGGCTAGTTTGAAAAGGTGATTCGCACAGGGTCCGGGGACGCTATCATGGTCTACTGATAAAGGTGAAGCTCAAGCGTCGTCATAGTTCCGGAATTGCTCTGTTTGTAACTGTTGTGTAATTGTTACCAACAATGAAGTATACTCCACAGTGTCGCCTCTGCCATATTATCTAAATGCTTTTGCTTGTAATAATAATAATATTAATAATAATAATAGTAATAATAATATTAATAATAATAATAATGCAATGGAATGATAATTTTCATTTGCACAGCAAAAGTAAAATCTCGTGCGATGCTTGGAAGGAAATTTCCGTACGATCGTCCGTCCACTTTCCCGTCACCGCAGGGGGAACGAGACCGCAGCTACATATATAACATTCTCAAGCTGCTGCTAGCAGCTTTTGTCTTGACCCCTGCCACTGTGTGTAGATGCTCTCAAATAAAAAAAAATTAGCCCCGTATCTGCATGTTAATCTGCAAATGTTGTCGAAAAACGATAGCCTTGCGCGTGAAGAGATTTAACAAACGTTGATTTGATGTTCTGCGCAAGGAAATCGGTGATTGGTGTTCTGGAGGCGCTGCGTTGAAGTGCATAGAGTGGGCAGCAGAGGCGAACTAGCGTACCAAGTCACGTCACAGGTGAGACATGAGCGCTGTCTGGCAGTTATCTTGGAAAACAAAAAGCGCGGCTCTGAGACGTGCGTGCACGCCCGTCCAAGAGGTGATAAGGTGTAGAACGAGAGGCGAAGGGTAGGTTCCACTACCGTGTCGTCTTAGCAAAGTGTTAAAAACACTTCCCTTTTCGTGCAAGCATTGCGTGGTACGCGCAGCGTGATAAAAGCTACGGTCCCTAAAATTACTTTTGTATGCCTTTTCTAGTAAAAGACGCACATACAGAACTAAGGAGTGTGTTTATGGTGCCTCAGATATGCGCGATAGTTAGTTTTTCAATCGGCAATCGCAAAAGTATGAAGGATGAATAATGAGCAACATTGGCGGGCGCTGCAGATGGGGTCGGCCGTTTGGGGTATCCGGTTGCACTGTTTAAAGTGCCCGATACCACTAAGGATGGACAAAGATACAAAAGGACAGACAGACGAAAATTTTTGTGTTGTAGGTCCCCAAGCAAGGCTATCGTCTTTTAAAAAATACGAATAAACAACCAAATGAACAAGTTGCGTGAAGTTAAGTCGTCATTGTGGTCATCGCTTTTGGAGCCTGGTGCAGAGCAGGTCACCTTACTTCACTGTAGAAGAATCTGCTTCTCCTCGGTACGCTTCATACATCACAAACGCGTCTTTGGACAAGAAACTACGTTCTCTTAAGATCAGCCCGAGAAGTGACGTGCAAATACAGCGCAACGCAATAACTGCTATCCATCGCCGCCACCGATCACAACAGCGCCAACACGCGCGCCCCGGGCCGTGGCAGCGAATTTGAACTGCAGCGCCAGTAGTTCCTACGACCGCTACCCGACCCACTTCTCCAGTGGAGATTTCAAACTGAGTTTTACTCATGGGTCTCGGATATCTGAAGCAATGTGACTGCACGATGAGCAAGCTTCTTCCCGCCGCTCTTAGTTCTCCTTTCTTACACACATACACACACACACACGCACAAACAAACACACACACGCACACACACGCACGCACGCACGCACGCACACACACGCACAAACACACACGCACACGCATACACAAACACACGCACGCACAAACACACTCACACACACTTACGCACGCACACGCGCGCTCATGCCCATACGTATGTACGTGCACACGCAACGCACACATGTCTTTACATGCATCTCCGCTAAACAAAGAACATACATTCTTTCTCAAAGATCAGCTTCACTGTGATGTGTGGTGCCTAATTATATGAAGTCCCTCAACGCATATTACTTGCGAATAGAAAATTTAAAATCAGGATTCTTATAGAATTACTGAAGATCTCGCTACTTGTTTTTGGGTGCTTATTTTAGGGGCGAAGCTCCTTAAGGCATGGATATGTCCATTCCTTCTATGTACGTGACCACCTATAGTTCCACATTTGCAAACTGCTCACTACATTGTGTTTGCGAACATCCCACTATGCCAAATTACCGATCGACCACTACACCGTTTACGAAGCCGGTATAATGAAGGGGTAACGAAAGCGACGTATAGCTACCACTTGAAATAATATTTATTGTGTAAACATATACAGTGGTTTTAACACCTTTGATGATGTACTGGCGATATTCGCAGATGGTTCACGGTTTAGCGATAAAACCCTTTAGCGCTTCGCCCCAGTCATCATCATTCACTCTATGAATATGCTGTGATTTTTTGCTGGTGCTTTAGGTTGAAAGCGTTATCGCAGGGCATCACTAGGACACTTGTTTTGCCCAGCCAGTATTGCTCCCTGACACGAAGGTTACCTCTCAACGTTTGATTTACAGTTACCCTTTTATTCTCATGTCACACAATATTTTTAATTTTATGATTGGTAAACAATAAGAAAATAAATGCTCTCCTATATAACCAGTGTGCCAATAGTCGGTCAGAAACCAAGTCACGTTTCCTTATTTGTTAGGACAAACAGCGAGAGTCACTAACAGTACCACGTGCCATTTTGGAAATTTTGTTTACACTTTCATTGTTTCTTGCTATGTCGTACAGAAGTACAAGTTTACTTTCGGAGTGTGTGAGTTTACTTGCTGTTCAATAAGGAACAGAAGCAGTGAAAATCCCTGACGCAATTTTTGTGTTTATGTCATCAGTATAACGTTAGAATAGCTAGGAAAAACAATAATGCCTAGGAAACCAAAAAATTCTAGTCACGCGTGAAAAAAATTGTTTGACCGAGTATGTGAGCCTTCAAAAAAAAGACAAAAAAAGGAGGGAAGCTTACAAGCCTCAGTGCACAGCCGTGAAGGAGCACCTGAGTTCAACATTTCTGTGATTGGCACATGGTAAAGTGCAAGGACGTGCTTGTTCTTGCGTTTTTGCGTAGACGATTACGGCCGCCATGAAATTTTAAGCTACCTTCAAGCTACATAGAGCACATTTAAACAAAGTAAGCTCAGCCAAGGTGACAAATGCATCCACAGAGGTTCTCGCTGAAGAAAAACCTTACAAAGGAAGACTGGACAATGACTTCTTTTGTTTTCTTGCACCTAATGGGTCTGGTACTTTAGTTTGACATAGCTAGGCACGTAGAAGCGTTTCATCTGAAAGATGTCGCCTCCATGTTGATAAGAATAACCTGACTTGGCTTGTCGCATCACCTCTCACTGTCACTGAACTACCTCACGAGGGTGGTTTGGGAACAAAATTTAGAATAGTGCATCGTGAAGGATAATTGTCTATTACTGCGCATTGGGGGAATCAATTTTTTGAGGATTAAGATGAGGATGTTCTAGGTACCCAGCTGATCTAGCCTTGCGTAATTGGCAGGCAATTGCACCATGTGGTTTTCTATTTGCCAATGAGAAGCAGTCGGTGAGTAGTACCCTATGTGGCGTTTTAGGGGTGAATTTCCTTAAGCCGTGGGTCGTGCAACCCCGATGTGTGTAGTAATAGTAGTAGTAGTAGTAGGTAGCCACCTCCTGTTTAGTCCTTGAAATGTCCGCTGAATAGCGGTACTTGTACATGATTATTATATGATGAAAAGATGCGAGATGGCTGAACTTAGACTGCTCACTAGATGAATGGTTGGATGGACAGACGGACAGACCTAAACACAGATGAACGTAGCGACGAACGGACGGACTAATGGACAGACAGACAGACAGACAGACAGACAGACCTACAGATGGACGGTCGCACGGACGCACGGACAGACGGAAGCAACGGCGGACAAATGCACGGACATAACGACGGACGCTTCGCCCCACTCATCATCAACCACTCCATTGATATGCTAACATTTTTTTTATCACCCCACAGTTTGTTTAGTGGAAACTGTGGGTGTAGTTCTTTGTGAGCAAAAATATAAGAAATGCAGATAACAAGGCAATAAATATTGTTCGGTACAACTGCACACCAACCATATACCTTCAGCGGGGCAAGCAGGCGTTTTACTAGAATGCTTACCACTAGATCCGAAAACTCCACCCTAAAGAACAATGTTATAAGAATAACGCGTATTGAGATTCCGCCCCCCCCTTTTTTTTTTGTCACATGCAATGTTGCGCGCCCAAATCGCCGGAAATCACCGGGTATCAATTCATGAGAATTGCTCAACGAGCTTGTGGATAAGATTGTTTGCCCATTACAACGTGTCGAGCAACGCATGGACGCGTCACACCTTACAGACATGTAGGAGGCACTTAGTCAAAATGAAAAAAAAAAAAACAGAATTATGGCGTAGTGAACGCTCAAAACTCTGATTGTAATTATTATTCTCAAAAATAATTTTAAACGGACAAAGTTAAGCACAAAACACGTTCATTTTCTTGTCACAAACTCAAAGTGAATGCGTAGAAAGACCGATGGAATTCTCAAATTGTACACTTGAAAGAAAAATGAAGCTTCCTATAATTATTACGCTTGAGCCTTACGAGGTCAATCAATGTCTGTTTTTGTACTAAATTGAGTAGTATTGCGGATATTTTTCGCTTTCCAGGTGAGCAACATGGGGCAACTATAAGGTTGTCGCTTACGTTACAGCGAATTCTGTCTGTTTTCACCATGAAATGCATCAATGAAATGTATATACTGCACCGCGATCATCTTTAGTGGTGTTCGGTATGTTGAGGCAACGTTTAACTTTGCCTTGCTGAGTGACGGCAGAAATTATAAATGATTGTCGCATTGTTAAAATATTGCATAGCCACACTCGACAGTAGTCAGTTTGTGTGCGCTAACATGTGACATAATCGCCACGTAAGTATGGCCGTGTGATCGGACAGACATCTGCTAAATGACGTTGTGTTTTGTGAAGGGCATGCGTTTTGTGGTAGTGTGAGTTTATTAGTGGCATTCGAGTGGAGTTTGTGAGGGTGACATGAGTATATTTATTGCGTTTAGCAGATGTGGTAGTTCTGTAAGGTTAATTTAACAGAATTTGTATATGGGAGTTCAATCTATTCAAACAAGTTGTTGAATGGCCTTGTTTCTTCGCTCTTTTTAATTTGTTTTGCATTACGCTGCAGACGTTGGTGATGTGCACGTACTATTCTCATTGTGCACGCAATTTGCGACAAGGTTAAAGTTCTGGTATGCGATCCTGGTTTCTTTCTCGCTTCAGAACAAGCATGGTGTTAACTTTCGCCATCGATCAATACCAAGTCGCTAAATCTTCAGTCCTAAACAGAACGTTCGAAGTTGATCAGGAAGCTAGTGCCCAACTTGTTCAATGGCAAAAAGTGAATCTAATTAGCATTCACACCCTTTTACACTATAATGCTAACTTCTCTGACATAAAATTTAATTTGAATTGTTGTACATACGACAAGAGTAACACTCCTTCGGTTTTTTCGCATTTTTTTCCTTCTTGTATTTTTCTCCAGGTTCACTTTAGGTGAAAAACTCACAGGTAACTACTTAGCAGCCACTCAATGTTGCATTTGTTTTTGTTTTCCAAAATATTTCTCTGTCATTATGGTCAAAGGTGAGTAATTGGCAAGAACATTATTTCACAAAGCTCAATAAACGTTTTTGTCGTTTTGAGTATGACATTTCTAGCTAAGCAGCAAGAGTTGCTTACCTACTTTTTTGTGTACAAAACAGTGCATTGTAGGAACACTCAATGCTGTCTCACTGTACACTATCCTCAATATTTCGTACATCTTACAGCATTTACAAAGTGCTTTCTGAAACCAACTTTCGGAAACACAATTATGAAGAGAACCCGTTGTAAGAGCCCTCCAGCCAGAAGATTTAACTACACGTTCCACCATCGGTGACCCGGTGACATCGGTCGATGTGGCTCCGCCTTGAGGCCTTTTGCGACGGCATCACGTGTAGAAAAGTCTCTTTTCCTTTGCCCCACCAAAGAGAGTTTTCGCTCTCTCCCTCCCTGTCTTTTGTGGCATGCGTTTGCACCGTCCAGAACTCTACAACGACGTCACTTAGGGAGAAAAGAGGCAATAGTTCCTAATTGCACTCCTCGGCAATTAGCAGACGATCGCTTTTCTCGCCTCGCCACCAACGGACCCTTGCTTTCAAAGTGTCGCTGGTAATTAGGCCACGCTTCAGCACAATTTTTCTCTCACTGTTCGAAAAAATTCGTAAGAGGCGCACAGCTGCCGGGCGACTTTATTTAAGACGGAGTTAAGCAGGCGACGTCCTGTTTGTTTAATGATACAAGGCTATTTCTTGTCTTTAGGCATTGTTTATAGATGCTGGCAAGCTGTGTTCTGTCTCTGTTGTTCCACCATTCGTGTCGACAACATCGAGCTGCAATTTGACGTCAATCGAAATCACACCAGAGAAGCAAAACGCGTACCTTTTTGTAACTTGAGGGTTGGTCGCACCACTTTTTAATTGACCTTTTTCGCTTTTGTAACCGCCAAGAGCCTGTTTCGATCATGTCATTAGGCCTATTAAGGGCTTGGAGGTTCCCATTGTAGCTCTTACGACGCACACATTGTCTTGCAATATAAAGAATATAATAATTGCGTGAAGTTCGGCGAAAAATACCTTATTTGTTTGCTTGCTGAATTTGTGAGATATAGACTATATTTTAGCGTGTGCTCTTGCATTCTCCTCTTGAAAAATAGAAGTGCCTACGTGTATATTTATCCCCGCTTCTTTCATTACCTCGCGGTACCTTTGGTGTTCATATTACGCACTTTAACGCGACTTTGGTACCATGATATATTCTTTGCCTTATAATTTCTAATCCAAGAAAAAATTTATGCATAAATACTATGAAATGTGACCTTGGTAAACTCTGTATTGTTACTCGACTCATATCCGTGATTCACTGTCCTATCTCGGAAAAATGCTGCTTCTCCCATCCCACACTCCGAAGTAACATCACATGAGATGTAGATCGTTTGTAATCAACTGCCAATAGTACTCCGATACAGTCGTCATCACGACAGTCAAGTGTTCGACAGTCATATACGTTCACGTATACCAAGAGCGGTTTTCATTCACGTTAGAAATATCACAATAATATTTATTTATGCTTAAACGTAACATCGTCAAAAAGCCAATTCACTGAAATTCCTGTGTCATTGTCGGTGAGGCAACTTTTTTGTCATTAGAAAATTGTCAACAGAAATAATAACTAAGAACCACTGCTCCGAGCTAGAATCTAATCCAGGCCTTCTAAGTGGCAAGCAGGTGTTCTACACTCAGACGTCCCAGTTCTTGGAGCTGACCATCTGAAACGTCACCCGCACAGTTGAACTTGTGGCCACTTTGAATTATCCTTGAATGTTTATTGCAAGTGCAAGCACGATGCATTTGATATGTCTACTGAGTAGCGAAGCTTGACGAGGCAATGAGAATGTGACGAGAAGCGATGCCTACATAGCAGAATATGATCTCGCGTTCGAGTCTTGAAGGTGATGCTCAAGCGTCCTGTTGGCAAATGATTGCTTTAAAAGAAAACATTTAAAATACACACAACTCAGTGCACTAAAAAACGGCAGCAAAAGTCATAACGTCATTGTTTTTTTCTCATTCTCACCTTCGTGACTAAGCTGCATGATAACTGATTTCAATATTGCCCATGCACATGAAAACTTAATTTCTTAGGATGCTTTTATGTGCAACACGTAAGTCCATCAAGTGAGCTGGTATTTGTAGTTTCATATATGCCCCAATTTGCGATTACTTATAAGACATTAGTCTTCACATAACAATTCAAAACGACAAAACTTGGTCACGGGGGTAGACCAAAGTTTGAAGGCAAAGATATAGACATTTTTTCGATTCGGCTATCACGGTAACTGCATAAGATGCAATAATATTTCTTTGCGGGATCTATTTTTACCATACTGCCACATCGTTCCTCGTTCGGTAACAACAAACTCCATGATTGGTCTACTTGATGCTACGTTATCGACGGGGCAAGCACAGTGGTGCATGATAAGTACTCTCGGAAAGCTTGCACAATATAACCGGCAGCCTTTTGGTCTGGAAAGGACGTATATATTGCATGAAATAACGCTAACAAAAAGCGAGAAAACAGAAGATGTGAATTGGAAGATGTGTGACAAGCGTTGTACTAGTGCTGACTCCGTCAAACAGCTAAAAACCAGAACACGGCAGGTATGATGAACGCAAGTTGAAGCATCCATGTTCTGAGAGTCATTGTGTCAGCGTCGTCATGTTACCAAAAAGATAAGAACGCGATGACAACAAATGCAAACGGCAAAGTACTAACACGCCGCACCGTTCACCTTTCTTTTCATCTACCCTGCACGTATCAAAGTTACAATGAAGTCGCACTGCTGTCCTTACGTCCGGCCCTTGTCATATCATGCCTAAACTCTTTCTCTGTGCTATCTAGTTTCAATCTCGATACATTTGGCGTTAGTTCAGAATCTCGTACAGTGAAGATGGAGAACATGCGTGGTGCAATCAAGTATTGTTAACGTTATAGAAAGAACAATAGAATGAAAATGCCTGGTGCTTGATGGAAACACGCCACCCAAACAAGTGTGTTCCTACGAGAACTGTACACACCGCCTTTTTGCGTGTCGTAAAATGCGTAATTATGTTTGCCGTATGCTTTCAGCCCGAATGATTCCCTCGTTTTCTAAGACTGCTCACCCGAAGTTCTCTATGGCGCCTATCGCAAACAAACTTCTTCATCTCGCCATACTGCGCGAGAAATGTTATTCAAATGTTTTCAATTTTCCCTAAATCTCGCGTGACAGTCCACACTGCCGAGAAAACTGCGACTTGATCTTGTGAATTCTGCAACTCTCAGTTTTATATACTTTGCATACCATACATATTCAACCACGCACAGTCGTTAGTATTTCACGAATCCCGCTCGCACCTAGAAGTGCCATCGCACAAAGTATAGCGAACATCGAAAGTTTCATTATGAAGACGAATGAGGTCGACAAAGAATGCAAAACACATACCTAGCATGTAGTTCTATTGTACTTTGTCTAGCACGTTATTACATTATGCGTTACCGTTCACATCACGTAGCTGCCACACGCATAACAAGCTGAAACATGTACATTGAAAACAAGGCATGTACGCAATAATCAATAAAATAAATACATTCAAACGTTATGCATCTACTCTGAAACAATCCGAGACTCAGATTCACTATAATAATATTTATTGAGGTTCAACGTCCCAAAAGCACCGTATGAATATAAGAGATGCCGTTGTCACAGAACGAGCGCTAAAAATGGGCGCGCCGCCAAATTCCCGTGACGAAACACCGGAGTGACGCCGCGAGGTCAAAAGAAAAAGAGAAAAAAGAAAACAAGCTGCCCGGGCACGCTCCCTCTCCTCTCGGAAGCGTGGCTTCGCCGACGAACCTCCTCACCCCACATCGGCGGCCGAGCAAGCCCTCGAAATTTCTAGAAGGAAAGGGGCGTGGTCATGCCGGGTTGAGTCATCCATCGCGGAGGGCATTCGAACCGTCTCGCCCTCTCCCCAGCCTTCGCTGCGTATCGCGCCGACGAAATGACGAGAACCTTCTGGAATCTGGCGCGGAAGGTATTTAATCGAGCAGCCAGGAGAAGACGGAAGAAGACGGAAGTTAGCGCCAGAGCGCGTAGGGTATCCCGCTTTGTAGTCGGCCAAGGTTTTGTCCGTAGAGATAAAGCGGGAGAGGATGATTTTCACTGGAGGGTGACGACTCGAGCTACAGGCAAGAGTGTGTGTTTACCGCTATCGAGAGAAGACGCGTGGCAACAGCTGCGTGTGTGAAGCCAACGTGTTTCCGGCAAAGAAGTTTGAAGCTTGGAGAGTGGCCTATTGAAGACGTGAGGTTTCCTGGAAGAGAAACTTCGGCGAGGTTTCCTGGAAGAAAAACTTCGTGGGCAGCGGAACGACAACAACGCTGGACTTTGAGTGAGTGATTCTCGGAAGAGTATCATCCACACTTTTGCTTCAAGAACTTTGGACTGAATTGGTTTTCTATCTCTTTAGTCTTTCAGTGTCTTGGTTGTTCAATGCATGCGACTGCATTGTAGTGCGTATTGTTGTCTGTGTCCGTTGTTTCGAGTGTGGCTGAGTGTACTGTGTATTATGTTGTTTGATTGGTGACATATTGTATGCAACTATTGTAGAGTGTGCATACTTGTGTGTTGGTTTGATCTGCCTTTATTGAGAATATAATTCTGTTTTGTTTATCAATTCTCGACTCTGACTGGTTCTTTGGGCCACAGCCGGCGTCCGCCGGCGCGCCAAGAAGGACCACTTCTAAATTGTCCACGCTTTCGTGGTGCGGTTCGGGGGGCCGATACTTCGGCCCTTAGAATTAGCCCGGCAATCGCCTCCCGAATTAACGGGACTTGTGTGACAATTAATCTGGCGTCCGCGACAGGACCTTTTGGTGCACAGTGTGTCCAAAGTAGTGAGAAAGAGCCTCGAGTTGTTGATAGTGCTATCGGAACGATTTTGTGTGTTGTTCAGTGTTCCTGTAACGAGTGCAGGGGAGTGTTCCGATAGACTGATTTAGGCAGATACCTTTTACACGCGGCAAGGTTTTATTTGCGAGACAAAATGGATCTCGAAAAGTTAGTAGCTCTTGGTGAGAAGATGGGTCTTTCCGGCACCGAACTATGGAAGTGGGTAAGCCAGAAGGAGAAAGAGGCGGTGGAGAGAGATAGGTTGGCAGCTGAGAGAGCCAAGGAAGAAAAAGCAGCTGAGTTATAACGAGAGAGGTTGGCACCTGAGAGAGCCAAGGAAGAAAAAGCAGCTGAGTTGGAACGAGAGAGGTTGGCAGCTGAGAGAGCCAAGGAAGAAAAAGCAGCTGAGTTGGAACGAGAGAGGTTGGCAGCTGAAAGGGCGAGGGAAGAAAGAGAAGCGGAGATGGCTGAAAGGGAACGGCAGCGGCAGCACAAGATGGAATTCGAGCGACTCCGTTTGCAACAACGAAGTGAAACTCCGGTCCAAGCTAGATTTGAAAGCAGTGAACGGGAAGACCATGGCTTCCGCTTGAATCCAAGCAAGCTGCTCGTAGCGTTTGATGAAAGGAAGGACGACCTTGACGCGTACCTTCACCGATTTGAGACAATTGTGTGGAGCCAGAATTGGGTGGGCGGAACATCAATGGGCAACTGCTTTGAGCACTTGCTTGAGTGGTGAAGCGCTCAGTGTGTACGGTAGGCTGACGCCGACCGATGCAGCCAACTATGCAAAGGTGAAAGCTGCTTTGCTGAAGCGATTTAGATTTACCGTGGAAGGATTCCGGGACAAATTTCGGTCAGGAAAGCCAGCTGATGGTGAGACGGCTACGCAGTATGCCGCTCGACTTTGCCATTATTTCGAGAGATGGATTGAACTTTCAAGAACAGCGCAGGAGTACGATGAGCTTAGAGAGCTCCTAATTAGAGAACAATTTCTTACTAGTTGCCACCCAAGCCTGTCGCTGTACTTGAAAGAGACGAAGGCTGACTCACTTGAAGGCATGCTTGAATTGGCTGATCAATTCTTGGAAGCGCAAGGTGGCAAAAATTTGGCCAAGGTCAAGAGGAATTGTCCCGAAGATTCGATGAAATTGGCTCCCAAAGAAAAGAAGCGTGCACCAGAGAGCATTCCGCGATGTTTTCTGTGTAACCGAGTGGGTCATCGCGCGAAAAACTGTCGAAGGATCTTTACGAGCCCTGCGGTAGTAAAATGTTTTAAGTGTGGTCAGACTGGGCACAAAGCAGACGCATGTCGAAACGGAGCGAGTCAAACTCACCAGGTGTCCTGTGTGCTAGCAGCACCGAAATACGATGATAAGGCCGTCACAGATGGATTCGTAGAGTTGAAAAATGGGGAGAAAATTCCTATTGTGGGTGCTGTAATGGCAAAAATGCCAACCGGTGTTATGAAGGGAATGCCAACGCTGCCTGGAAAGGCTGCGGGCAAGAAGATTACGGTTCTAAGAGACACCGGTAGCTTCACGGTTATCGTGCGGAGAAATTTGGTACGGGAAAGTGAGTTGACAGGCAGAACGAAACCGGTTTGCCTAATTGACCGTACGGTTCGGATGCTTCCCGAAGTAGAGATTGAGGTTGAAACCCCGTACTTCAGCGGGAAGGTTACTACTTTATGCATGACGACGCCCCTTTACGACCTTGTCATCGGAAACATCGCCGGGGCGCGAGGACCGAATGATCCGGAATGCTTGGGAGAAGACCCTAAGAGAGAGCCCTCACCTACCCAGCGACCGCGAGATACCGTGGAGGAGCATACCGTGACGGATCTCAAAAGAGCCCAAGGTGAAGCCGCGGCGCAAGAGACAGCGAATGAGAAGACGATCGTGTTGAATGAGTTCACGTGCTGGGCAGCTGGACGTACGTCGGCACGACCCCAACCGACCAACAGTGTAATGATGACGGAGTTGGCCAGCCAAGCCCAATGCCGTGACATGAACGAGCTGGTAAATAACCAGACAGGACCCGTTGAACGTTATGACCCGCCAACGGTGTCGGAAGTGACAACGATGGCTGAGACGCCGCCTCAGATATCGTCGTTGGAAAGGGCTCGCCGAAAAAGAACGTGGAAACACAAGAAGAGATCGAGCGAGCACCGCAAGAAAGGGCGCAAGCGCCGCTCAAAGTACACAGGATAAGTGCTGAAGTCGAATCAGAATGTGTTTGGCAGTGCTGAGTGCCATATGTTGTGTTAATGTTGTGTTATCCTGTGTCACAAGTGTCGAAGTGTCTGTGCTGGGATGTGATGTATAGTGTTGTATAATTGTTGTAAAGACAGAACTTTGTACGTTTCTATTGTTTGGAATGTGTGATGAAGCGTTGTACTCATGTAGCTGCGGTTATATTTCATGTGTTGTGGAATTGAACTACAATGTACGATTGTATTGAGCGATCTATTGTGAATGTGAAGTGTCATGAGCGACAGTTTGTGTTACAGTCTTTCAGAGTGTGTGGTGACTGTTCGCGCTCGTTTGTGTGGTTTTGAATATTATGAGATAATATTCTTAAAGTGGGGGGCAGTGTCACAGAACAAGTGCTAAAAATGGGCGCGCTGTCAAATTCCCGCGACGAAACGCCGGAGTGACGCCGCGAGGTCAAAAAAAAGAGAAAAAAGAAAACAAGCTCCCCGGGCACGCTCCCTCTTCTCTCGGAAGCGTGGCTTCGCCGACGAACCTCTTCACCCCACATCGGCGGCCGAGCAAGCACTCGAAATTTCTAGAAGGAAAGGGAGAAACACAAGCCTGGCCGTCCAGAGGGCCCGCGCGAGGGCCGTCAGGTTTAACCTGATGGTTCCCGAGTGGGCCTAGCCAGGTGACGCTGAGTTTACTCGCGTCTATTGTGGACTGAATCAAGTTGTTTCACTCACTCACTCACTCACTAGAAGAAAAGGGGCGTGGTCATGCCGGGTTGAGTCATCCATCGCGGAGGGCATTCGAACCGTCTCGTCCTCTCCCCAGCCTTCGCTGCGTATCGCGCCGACGAAATGACGAGAACCTTTTGGAATCTCGCGCGGCAGGTATTTAATCGAGACGAGAGAGCAGAAGAACACGGAAGTTAGCGCCAGAGCGCGTAGGGTATCCCGCCGTGCAGTCGGTGAAGGTTTTGTCCGTAGAGACAAAGCGGGAGAAGATGATTTCCACCTGAGGGGTGACGACTCGAGCTACAGGCAAGAGTGTGTGTTTATCGCTATCGAGCGAAGACGCGTGGCAACAGCTGCGTGTGTGAAGCCGACGTGTTTCCGGCGAAGAAGTTTGAAGCTTGGAGAGTGGCCTATTGAAGACGTGAGGTTTCCTGGAAGAGAAACTTCGGCGAGGTTTCCTGGAAGAGAAACTTCGTGGGCAGCGGAACGACAACAACGCTGGACTTTGAGTGATTCTCGGAAGAGTATCATCCACACTTTTGCTCCAAGAACTTTGGACTGAATTGGTTTTCTATCTCTTTAGTCTTTCAGCGTCTTGGTTGTTCAATGCATGCGACTGCATTGTAGTGCGTATTGTTGTCTGTGTCCGTTGTTTCGAGTGTGGCTGAGTGTACTGTGTATTATGTTGTTTGATTGGTGACACATTGTATGCAACCATTGTGGAGTGTGCATACTTGTGTGTTGGTTTGATCTGCCTTTATTGAGAGTATAATTCTGTTTTGTTTATCAACTCTCGGCTCTGACTTGTTCTTTGGGCCACAGCCGGCGTCCGCTGGCGCGCCAAAAAAGACCACTTCTAAATTGTCCACGCTTTCGTGGCGCGGTTCGGGGGGCCGATACTTCGGCCCTTGGAATTTGCCCGGCGATCGCCTCCCGAATTAACGGGACTTGTGTGACAGCCGTATTGAAGGACTTTAAAAACATGGAACACCTGGGGAACTTTAACGTTATTCTAAATATAGACACGCAGACCTCAACAATTTTCACCTCCATTAAAAATGTGTAATGACTCAGAGTAAAACTGACACAAAATAAATATATGGATGCTATTTCCCTTGCGAAAGTATATGTACAGTGAAACTGCATCAAACACCACACTTATACTAGAGAGAGAGAGAGAGAGAGAGAGAGTTACCTGCTTCATTATAACTTTAGAGTAATGGCAGGAACAGTCGCGAAGTGGTGCCTTTGTTAGACCATAAATAATTGCTCCACAGCCATTTTCAGCAAGACGAATCTAATCCATAGGTTTTTTCCTTACGTTCACTCTGCGTTTCTGCTGTCTCTAATTTTCTTGGTTTACATATGACAATATTCAAATAAACTGAGTTGCTCGACGGGTCTCCCTTTGATACATGGAAGCGTGAAACTCTCATCGGAAATAAAAAAAAGAAAACGCCAAGCCAGCATGGATGGTGCAGCACTGTCACAGCGAAATCTAGAAGAGTGGCCTTTAAGAGGCATTTTTAAACACTCATTGGATAACTTCTGCAAGCACACTTGCTTGATACGCACTACGGCTATAATAATAAAAATTTTTGTGTAGTACTCTGGCGTTGGCTATGCTATTTTTCGTCGTTTTTTTGAGAAGCGCGGTATCCGCAAAACAGTTGGAAGGATTTTCGCGCCAATTGCTCATGCAGTGGCTGACGATGAGGAATTATGGCTGTAGCGAGTATGCGCCACAGTTAATAGGGAAGCAAGAAGAAGCTTTTGTTATGGGTAGAAGCATAGAAAGACCCACTTGTTACTCTATTCTATTGTGCAACCACTGACTGTTTTTTCGCTGTTTTAAAATGCTTTGTAAATCGTATTCTCGCGACTGCTTTACCGACATCAACTCTGCCTATAAGGCAAGTGTACCAACAAGTCCCAAGCAACGGTGTAACTCAGGGATAGAATACTCTGCTGGAACCCAGCGGACGCGGATTAGAGCCCCACTGTGTTATTGGTGCTAGTTTTTTTTTTTTCGTGCGATGTGGTTACGGTTACTGGCGGCGCCGGCGGTGGCGGACAACGGCGAGTCACCCAAGCTGTGATCTCATAAGAGCTTTCGCTGTAAAACAAAAAGTCGTTTCAACGTCAATCGAAACTCTCGTGTGAATGAAAAGCAGCTGCAATCTAGTCTCTAAGAATAACGCGTGACCTGTTTTATCTCAACTGTCTGATCACCCATTACGTGGCTTTGACGCTTCTGGTATGGTTTTCGTGAGTGACATGTGTTAAGAAGTTATATGTTGTAAACCTGATTATACACAAATATCTGCCATTCGCCTTCACATGTTAATGGGTCTCTAAATCACCCAGAGCTTCAAAACGAGATGTTACAATGAAAACATTATATTTATGGAAAAGCACACAAAATGTATACGTTCCCTATTGTAGGACTCCTATATGAGAACGTCTCTATAGCCCGGGATAGCCGAACGAGCACCCAAAAGACTGTCATGAAGATGCATTTTCACTGCTCTCAGGTACTAGTGGAACGAACAATTGGTGGTTAAAGAAGGAAGCGGGTAGTGGGGCTCTGTGCGATGGCGTGATGCATTGTCTACATAGCAGCACATATTCTCAGGCACTTGTATAGCGAAATGGGCATATTTTAAAAGGTAATTTTATGTATTTTTTGTGTTTCCCGTGGTCTAAAAAGATATTCAAACGCATTTGTGTGCGCGTAACATTCAGTGTTACGCAGAATCGTTTTTGGCTTGCCGCAAAAACTTTACCACTACAAAACAATGAATCTTTGCTAGGTGAAGCATTGGAACTGCTGCACGGAAAGCGTAGAAGGCGTGACCTACAGCGTTCCACCGGTATGCAAAAAACAGCGCGTTTACAAAACGGGCAGATGCCTAAAAGGCCGGTTGGGCGAACAAATTAACAATGAACAGTGGGCACTAAGACCTTCATTGCAGCACTTGTGCAGAGTTGCGAACTCCTACTTGAAAAATGCTGAGTGGTGCGGCGCGCTGGTCCTCAGTTAACGCGTGAGATCATTGAGGCGTCTACTTAATTGCCTTGATGAATAAAGGAGTTCGATCTATGTCTCGTGCGCGTGATGGACAAAAGTAGTGAAGGCTGCCATTCTGAAAAATTATTATAATTTATTTTGCCAATTGTGCTTTGGCAATGTTTTTGTTCACGTGTTTGTTTCTTTATAGCCTGTTTTTATAGGAAATGTACTTCACTTGTAAGTACTAAGCATTTTTTTTTACACTGCGCCCTTGTTCTTTCCTTTTGTCCGACCGATTATATCATATAATCGTAAAATTAGCATACCTGTTGGAAACAAGTGGATCCTTAAAGCCCCAAGATTTGTCACAAAATTTCCACAAGCTTCCACGTGTCTTCGCTTTAGCTAACAATATGCTAAAGATCTCATTTCAAGTGTAAATATCTATTTATAAGTATCTATTTTTCACCTCATAGAATGAGATAAGAACAATTTTGTGATGTATCGCTTTCCAGTGTGTTCCCATATATTCATCTTCCCCATACTAATAATACATCGCGTTGGTTTCACTTTCTTAATTTAAATTCGTGCTTTTTCAGTAGCAGAATATACAAATCTGAGGAAGCTTTCGGGAAATTGTGATAATAGCTGGGATACTCACAATAATGATTTCTTTTACAAAAAAACGCTTGCATGTTATTTATTCAAACATTAACAGTCAGCACATGCTTTGCTACTACTGTGTCGATGGACACGCTGTGTATTTTTGTTTAGTTCTTTCATTGTTATCTTAAAGAGAACTTTACAAACATTTTAATATTGGGAAATCACTTCTCTTCTGTACTTTCTCATCATTTTCAGTGCTTGTGTATTTTATCTGATGGCTGCAGGTATTCAGAGATCAAATGCTATGGGACATCTGCTTGAAAGCTATGATCTTTCGAGCGTAAGTATGACTCGCATGGGAGTAGTTATGAGGGCATAATGACATTGCTATTTTACGACGAATGAAATAAACTACCTGTAAATGATCAGCATGCTTCTTTATATATATATTTATGTATCACGGCGATTACACGTACAGTAAAACTAGTTAATTTGAACTTGGAGAGGAGTATAAAACTGTTAAAATTAGGTGGACTTTGAATGAGTGGGCTGGTGCTAGAAAGAACAAACACTTCGCTACGGGGCACAGGCACAATCAAAAGTAGCCGCCTCTAGACTGATTATCGTGAACTAGGCACCACTACACGCTAGCGGCCGCTTGATATTGTGAATATATATCATGGACTTCTTAAAGTAACCAGAAATAATTGATTGGAGTACGCCAGGAACAAGCTCTAACTTGTATTCAATGGCGCATTGGCGCAGTGAGCCCTATTGTCAAAACATATACTAATTATGCTACAAAACACGCTTACTTACATGCCAGAGTTGATGTAATCGAAATTGAAAGTAATCAGAAATTAGTGGGCGTCATTTCTAGCTCTGGACTCGAACAACACATATAGGCAGTCAAACGGGCCTGCGACGCAGCAGACAGACTTGGTATTTCTGTGCCGACGTGGGAGCGACCTGTATTGTGCCTAAGCAAGATCCGAGCAACCCAATGAAGTTCATTCATCGATATATACAGTGCTTGCAGCTTTCCCAACAGCTTCAACACAACATCCACGCTCTAACCTTCTGAGAAATTAGGCTGCTTCATTGTTTCGCATCCGTAGTAAACGTGGATTAGGTTGGTTATTCAACGCCTTATGAATGCTCTAGGCTGACTCTTGCGAGGAGTTACCGAAACTAGGGACTCTCGGTTTGAACAGTTTGTTGTGACTACCAACGCGGTCTAATTAACGGGATTTTCCCCTCATATCAACACGCTGAGTTAAGCCGGGACCAGGGCGTTTGTTCGAATAAACAATGACTTTGAATTTTCCGAGTTTGATTGACAGAAGTTTTGCTCTATGCAGACTACCTCTTGCAAATCAGGACGAAGTGTCTGAGAACCTTCCAGATTATTTTAGAACTTTCTGCTAAGACGGTGCGACATCCGCAACGGGTATAGTTTATGCTGCAACTAATTTGGGCACCATCAATAAAGCAGAGAAGTTTGTAAGGGTATGTGGAAAAGCTGACGACGCGTTTCATCGAAATGCAAATTAGCCAACCCCCCCCCCTCCAAACCCAACAGAGCTGACCATAATGATTGATATGTGGGGTTTAACGTCCCAAGACAACCATATGATTATGAGGGCCGCCGTAGTGGAGGGCTCCGGAGATTTCGACCACCTGGGGTTCTTTAACGTGCACCAAAATCTGAGCACACGGGCCTACAACATTTTTGCCTCCATCGGAATTGCAGCCACCACAGCCGTGATTTGAACCCGCGCCCTGCGGGTCAGCAGCCGAGTACCTTAGCCACTAGACCACTGTGGTGGGGCATCTCTGCTGACCATCAATAAGCATCTCGTTTTTACTGGCTGCATTCTATGGTTGTTTTCTCCTTTTTTATATGGTATAATTGGACCAAGGGTATACATCAACAGTGTATCAGAAGGCAATACCGTAGTAGTGAACCTATTTATAGAAAAAAAACATTGATTGGGAAACGATTTTATCTACAACCAAATAACAGGTGAAAATTCGTAAACCCGACGTTTCTGAACCGAATTGGTTCCTTCCTCAAAATGAGGACTGTGGCGACGTTGGAGTGGCGTCTTTAAAGGGCCACTCACCAGGTTTGACAATTTTGAGCTGACAAGCGCAATGCGTAGACGAGGCGTTCATGATCACGTCTGCCAAAATTTGCAACGCTACGCGCCGCGGAAATGGGTGAAATTCCCAGATGAAAGCTGCTCCCCCTCCCCTCTGCCGGCGCACGCGTAGAGATTGAGGGCATGACGTAGGCGTAGGAATGGCCCTACGTAGACGGCAATGCAGTGACGTTGGTCCTCTACAGAGACCAGTCTGCTCTCATGTTGTCAACAGTACACCACGTGACATGGCAAAAATGAATTAACACAACATGCGTAGTTTATGTATTTGTTGCTTTAAGAGATTAATAAAACTTGAAATAAATAATGAGACGCAACCAAAAGATGTGTGCGTTTTTCTTCCATTTGTTCCCGTGAAATGCTACGAGATGCGGGGCTAATCTGCCAGCGTTCCGGATGCGGTCGTGTCCTCGTGGTCAGCGCATTGAGCAGACGACCGCCGTGTCACGCTCCTACGCGTTCGCACACTTATTGTGCTCATCTACTCTACTCAAGGAGGATTAAAGACTCTACCGCGTCTAAACCAGCGTTTCCAAACCATCCCGCAGAAACAGGCAGAAGACCACAAAATAACGCTGGTCAACAAAGCAACGCCGCTCGCGTGCTCAGGGGATGAACTTGTTTGGTCACGTCATGCGCACGTCACTCCTTGGTCGGATGCCCGAGAGGGCGGGGAAGAGATTTAGCTTGCGAAGGCTACGCGTAGGAACGGCAAGGGTTTTGAGCTCGCCTCCTCTCAGGCTCCTTTCGCGCCACTTCAAAAAACCTGTTTTCTCCGCTCGTGATGAACCGGTTCGAAAAATTTTTTTGGTTCGGCATAGGGCTGGTGAGTGGTCCTTTAAGGCACTCGCGGGGCGGTTAATGACCCCCTTCCTTCCGTTTTGCTGTGGAGCGTAGTGCAAGTGCATACAATGAGAGAAGGGTACCGAAAGGAAGGTTGATGTTTTGGGCCGTTTGCTTAAAACATAGTAGCATGAAAAGAAAGAAAATAGTAATCTTCTTTAATACCTATCTTTACACAGTCTCCACGTAAATCAGTCATAAACTTTTATGTTGCATAAGTAACGTTTGGTCACTTAAGTAGAATTTTCACTTTGAGATTTCAGAAAGAGCTGCGCAAGGGCAATGTCCCGAAATTGTGTTCGGCGTAGTGCACTCATTAACAGCGAATAAAGAGATGGACTTCGCTTAGTTTGAGGATAGGTCAATACGGCGGCCTTACTACCTGTAGTCAACACACCTTGAATGCATGCTATTTAGCAGATACGATATCTGTCATATCGTAGCCTAAGCATCAACGTACATCACCATCATTTTTATCGAGTGAACAGGACTCTTCTAATACGTGCTGCCATATATCGCACCCTCGCGGTGCTGTGCTGTATTATACAAAAATAAAAGGTTTACGTGTTCCCAAATTTCTACCGATGCATTCTTGCTATATTGCCTGTCATGTATTCCCTTTATAAATAGCTTCATTAGTTAGATATATTGCGCATTTTAGTTTCAGGCCCGCTGCATCATCTGCATTTTGTTCCTGGTTCTCGCGAAGGCTTCATTTCTGATAGCTTTTATTTTGCTCAAATGAGAAGTTATAGACGCATACACTGAGTGTCTACGTTCACACTGAGGAGTTGTGCGCTCAGCATAAACCAATCTCGTGAACCTCAAGCAATGTGTCGCACGAAAACATATAAAGGACACAGCTCAAAGTTAAAACAAAACTAAAGTATGTCAGGACGTCTGACGCGGAGACTCCGCCCACATAAAGTGGGAACCAACAAGCGACCTACCGAAGTTCAATTGCCAGTTGTTGCGGGATACAGTACGCTGCACTTGAGCCACTCCAAGCGTAAGTGGATATTTCGTTTGACTTGCATTTAGTGAAAACTAAATTGTTAGATAGGACTTCTTCTACTAACTACAACTAGGCTAAAAAGAAAAAAAAGGCAGAAGGGCGTTGCTAACAAGAAACAGTTCAAGCTTTATAATAAATCCCAGCACTGACCTCGCCAGGCAGCATTCAGTGAAGGAAATTAGTGACATTTTGGCATGCTAAATTCATTAAGCAAGCAGGTTAACGGGATGACGTACGCAGCGCAGAGAAATGATACGCAAGCAGTTTGTATTTGAGGCATGCCGACTTTCAAAACCATTGCAGCCTCGACAAGGCACCCTTAAATAAAAATACTAGTCACTGCAAACCATATAGATGGTTCGTACAATACCAAAAGTGCAAAGGGAACCTAGCGTTCTAAGTTTTGTATCTAAAAGCTTACAAAGTGAGAACTTGCCGCAGTGAATTCCGCAGCACCATTGCCGAGTTCTGCCTTTGTAAGAACAGCACGCTCTTTCAGTACTATTAAGAACAGTAATTTGAACTCTTAAATGTAATTAGGTTTGAAACTTGGAACTTCGTGGATCGCATTGTAAAAACGACCTCGTCGGACGAAAATTCAATACCAGTTTACGTACTCACAGAAAGAAGCTATCTGTAAAAAGCCAGGCGACCTTTAAGGAACCTCCTTAGGCCACGAAAATAGCCTTCTAGATCTTGTATACTTTTTACCTATTTTTATTTTATCTTTACGTTTTTTGCTGCGCTGAGAAAAAAATCTGTTCTTATCCGGTGAAATGCGACTCAGCCCCCGGACTTGTCTGTAAGCTTATAAGATTCAGGTTTCCATCGCTCTTTCTTTTGCCCTCCGGCAGATGTACTTAACGTTTTTGAGACAGTTACCAATGAGCGCAGTGCGCATTTCTTTTCTGCTGCTTTCCTTTTAGCCAAAAATAAAAAATACCATAACTGTTGCATTCCACGTACAGTGTCAATTTTTATGAAAGGGAACATGGCGACTCGTGGCCTGCGCATTCCGCAAGCGGGAGCAATAGCAACCACAGTCTTATTTTGCGTCATCACGCGGCGAAAAAAACAACCATTTGTTGCTGTTATAGAACGGCAAGTTTGCAACCCCTCCCCTTCAAGGCGATTACCAGCTCTCGCGTAGTCACCTTGCCGGGGGAGGGGACGAAACCTTGCCGCTGGTTCCATATCAGCAACGAATGGTTGTCTTGCTCGCCGCGAGATGACGCGAAAGGAGACTGTGGTTGCTATCGCTCTCGCTTGAATGCGCTGCCAGCAGCCGCCGGAGTGAGAAGGCAACGCGCTCAAGGGTGCCCTTTCATAAAAAATGACTGTACATGTGTGCTTGCGCTACGGGAGGTACAGCATTTAATCCGCAGTGCCAGCCGGCCACCCACCGGTTTAAAAACAGCGTACAGGTGGGCTTTGGAGCGGTGATGTGGCGCCTGCGGTGAAGCGTACTCTGCCTGGAGGACTTCGAACCCGTTGCGCGGAACCCGGAGAAATAAAGACGACTACAAGTTGTGGCGACGCTAAAGATGACGTGGGCAAATTTCCATGGGACACTTGCCCTCGTAGTTTCCTCTGTACTCCCTTTGTCTCTTGTCCCCTTTACAATCGTGTCCTTCTTGTCGCTTGCACTGACCAGCCGGCAGGACCACGCGAAGCAGGTTATGTAGTCTTCTCAGCAGTGATACGCGTACACTCACTGCAAAAAAAAACAAAGCTCGGGAAATTTTACTATGAAGCGTAGAAAATTTTGACAAGCAAGCCACACCCTAGAAAACAACGTGGACATAAGCTCAAAAGTAATATAAAACCACTGAAAAATGTGGCTGATCCCTCTCCTTAGGAATTCGTGTAACACAAAAGTGAACCATGTCCTCGCAGAAGTGGTTGAGCGTTTCTTGGGCATTTTTTTCGCCACAAGGACGAAGGAATCAATGTTTTAGCATCACAATTTATTTACACGAGATGAAAGGCAAGAAGCTTGAAACTTGCAGCGTGCAGCTCAAGCACAAAGCACGCACAAAAGGAAAAATGACAGGAAAAAGGTAATAAGTGAAAACTGAAAGCGCTTTCAAGTGCTCTCCAAGATAGAGTTTACCGGATAGGTTTTCTCAAGATATGTTGCTAAGAAAGCTAAAGAAGTGTCTCGTTTTGCAAAAGCAAAAAAGCACAACAAGCGCGGAAGCAGAGGGGAGGTGCAGCAAAAGGTTGCTGCAAGCATCTGGAGAAGGCCCATGCGTTTTATAAAAGAGTACTCCCTTTGTGAAGTTTAACATCAGGATACGGTACACCGCACCCTAATGTTAAACTGAAACAAGCAGTCATAGTACTTTTACAACCACTTGACATGTACACGTATGGCGGGTCAATATGGTCACCGGTAAATATAACCTCGATGAAAGCGTTTTCACCACTGAGAAGATATAGGTACCACTGAGCTACAAATCGCAATTCCAAGATGCACAGGAATTTTCGCAGCTATTTCTCAAGTAATAATAGTAAATAGATTCTGTCGTCTGTGATAACGAAGCACAGTTATCCGTCTACAGCCCTGGCATTTCTTTCTTACCCTATAATTTTTCATTCCTTTCTCTACTTGCCCGGAGCACTATCTGACCAGGCTCAGCCCTGGTTGAACCCCTGCCTTCTTTTGAAATTCAAATTTTTTTCTACTCTTCCCCGCCTCAATGACAGTGTCGTTCCGACAATGCATCGCGTTCCCGATTAAGTATACAGGTCATGCAATGTGCATATAAGAGTGCAAAACTGATTGATGTGATATTCCTCGATAATAACTTGCGCCTATTTGTCTTAGCTCGCGCGGCATAGGCGGCTAAGGGTATACTTGTACAGCTAAATTCAGTGTGAACACGGGAACTGTTCAGCGATGGGAAGTTGCCGATCAGCGACTTGGCGCGGCACGCAACTCGTCAATTCATCTAAACCAGTAACAATTAACGACGGCCTCCGCTCCCCGCCCCTTCTGTGGTTTAGAAAAGTGGTCAGAACGCGCGAAAGTTTGAAACCAACTAAAACCATTGTTCTAACACTGTACCTTCCTTACTATTGCACGTATTCGCAAAATTCTTGCAGCAGCATATTCCCAAAGCATAAGTGCGCATATTCTTAATAACAACAATATTCGGACCTCGGGGTTTTTCACTGGACATTTAGGACGAGGATCTTCTTGACATGGGGCTTGAATTCTTACATTCGATGCCCGCGGAAAAGTATACCAATATTTGATGCGGGTAATGTAAGGGATGTTGTAGTTCGAATGCGTGCTGAGAGGGAACTGTCAATTGTTTGCTTGCACCGGTTTCTATCAGAAGCCACACAAAGAGTGGCCAAGATCTCTTGGCGTTGCATTTGCATGGAAATACGATTTCCTATGCTCAGAACGCAACATCTGGTTGTGGATGCATTATTCATGCCGATGTGAGCAGCGGAAAGGTAACATCCCGAATATTTGAGTGCGAGTTGCCCATGCGGTGCGAATGTTTTTCTGATGACTCACGAAAGAGCTTTCTGAGTTGAAGCTAAAACGAATTAGATACTTTGTGGGACACATCACCAGAAGAAAAAAAAATTGGCAGCATATCCACGGAGTGAATGATGGAGAGTGGAGCGAAGCATTCGTCCGTCAAATCATTCTTGCTTCCGTCCGTCCATGCATCCGCCTGTGTAACCACCCGTGCGTCTATCCGCCCATCCGTGCGTGCGTCTGTTCGTGCATCCGTCCCTGCGTTCATCCATGCATCCGCCCCTGCGTCCGTTCATGCGTCCATCCATGCATCTGTCTGCGTGTCCGTTCGTCCATCTATTCAACACTCCTAGTACCACCAACTCGCATCTTTTCCCCATATATTCCCCATATAAAAGCACCGCCATTCAGCGGACATTCCAAGAACTAAACGCGAAGTGGCACACGCACACTTTCTTACGGCTTGCGCGTCGTATCTACTTCCCACCTTTAACCACCTCGAGTTCATTCATGGTATGGACTAGTTCATGTTATTCATGGCACTGCGGCTCAACGCTCGCTAAACCTTTCTAAAACTAAGAAGGTCACACCCAGCGAGTATAACGTAGCAACCCTTTCTTTTCAGATAGTGCTCAATGTACATGCCAATGGCTGCTAATGAGGATCGCAGCGTGCGCGTTAACTAAAAGCCGAATGCTCCTTTCTGTCATTCCATATTAGCAGCCATTGGCTGCTAATATGGAATGACAGAAAGGAGAATGTTCTCTGAGCCAACTCAGAGAACAAATCTCTCACCGGCACCAACCTGAAGGTGAAAATGTTATTGTTGTTACATACTACAACGGCTACGAGAGACGAACAAGTGCCGCTATAAAGAGTTTCGCCCCTAAAACTCACCAACTTTGGCCAAAATAACACTGTTCTCCCTTGGTACCAGATATAAAACTGGAACGCAGAGCACTTCTTCGGATTTTATATGGACTGAAAATTTCGAAGCTAGCATGCAGCGTTTCAGTAAACGTCACATTTAAGGCCTCTAATGTCTATGGCTGTGACAGTCACAAAACTTTTCACGCATATCACATAGGTAGAGCCGCTCGACGAATACTGAAACATGGCCTGCTAGCTTTGATATATGTTTTCTGTACCTGCAGTGAGTTCTGTACCTACAGTGAGTTAAAGTCCAGCGGTTCTACTTACACGGTCAATATACTCATGCCGCAGCTAGGAAACTGGTGGCTACTACAGTATTGCAGAAACGTTTTCATAAAAAGTTCACGACGCATTGCAGTCTGCAAAGGCGCAAGATAAGGGAAGCTGTGTACCACGCGGAAAAGCGGTGACATCAAATTTTGATGAAGCAAACAGAAATGTTCACCGGTCGTCTCTTGAGCTTCGCGCAACACGTATCAAGTTTACAATTTTCTCGATTTCTAGACATCTTGATTTCGCTATCTCAATTTCTATACATCTTACTTGACGAAAGTTTAGTAGTGCGGTAAGCTCAATTTAAGTGGCGTATAATGGTTTTGCCTGAGGATTCGTTCATTTCAGGGGATCAGTGAGGGGTAGTTATAAGAGAACTTGTTGTTGGGCTAGTTGGTAGATCATTTAAAAAGGTAATTAGAGCGCGAAAACTTGACACAATCACTCACACACGCAATTAGAGCGCTGTGTGTTTGATGCATGGGTGTGCGCGTGTGTGAGTGATTGTGTCAAGTTTTCGCGCTCTAATTAACTTTTGAAAGAGGGGTAGTTAGTTTACCGAATTCCTATCCGATTGAATTGGCTGCTGACTACGCATTTGCAATTCACTCAAAACGGTCAGCTAGGTGACAAATACGTGGCGTTACAGCAGCTTTCACAGCTTTTTTTGTTGGTGTTGAAATCACGTCCCCGACGCCTCCTCCATAGCGGTCGTTTCCTGACCATATTGAGCATAACTGATTTCCACAAGGCGTGGAACCTGTTCGATGTTTATATGCATATATGCCTTTTTTCATATAGGTCTGTTTTGCCTGGTAAAACCTAGTTGCGAGTAAGCGCTTGTCCTGGTTTCCTATTCTTCGCCCGCATTCCATTTGCACTGCATCCACATAACGTGAGCGCGTACCAACTAATCGGATATACTACAACGTTCATTTACCTTCTTATTGCGTCATTTTTGTCTAAGAGGGGAGCTTGCGTTTTTCTTACAGTAGATTACATGGTACTTTAAATCTTTCATACTTTTTTAAGCAGGTTCCTAGTAGTCCTGCCTCTTTGACAGCCGTGCTGTTCTAATATCACGCTGGTGCAATTTTTTACATATGACTTTGTTGTGATTCTATCTTCAATTTTCGACATTTAAAATTTCTTTCCTTCTAAGTGTCGTAAATCTTACTGACGCATTGGGTGTTGTTACTTATGCGTTAGCAAGCATTACATCTTTTCAAGTAATGGTTACACATACATAATGTGTCTGTCGTGAACTCGGTCGGGCTTTCAAAACACCACACGCTTAAAAACCTTAGAGAAAAATGCTTTTAAGCAGAAACTTATGTAGGATGATACATATTGTTTGAATATACCCTAAAAATGAAAGAAGCTGCTCTATTCCGATGCCCCAGTATGCATTTTTATATTATGGGAGATTCACAAGTGTAAAATGAATATTATGACGTAGCTCATTACAACAACAAGACTAGATACAGGCTTCAGAAAACAAAATTCTGCAGTTAATAAGAGTGTTAGGCAGGAAGACACAATCTCACCAATGATATACACCGCGTGTTTACAGAGGGTATTCGGCGCCTTAGATATGGAAAATTTAGGGTTAACTGTTAATGGAGGATATCTTAGTAACCTGCCATTCGCTGATGTTATTGCCATGATGGGTAACTCAGCGGATGAATCACAGCTCAGGATTACTGTACTGGACACAGAAAAGAAGAAATCAGGTCTTAAAGTGAATATACACAAAACTAAAATAATGTGAAACAGTCCGGCAGAAAAAAGCACTTTGTGATAGGGTTAAACATACTGGAAGTTGTAAAGTAATATGTCTACTTAGGACAGCTAGCAACCACGCAGCCTAACCATGAGAGTCTGATAACTAGAAGAATAACGATGGCGTGGATCACATTTGGCAAGCATTCTCAAACTATGTATGGTAATCTGCCACTAAGCCTTTAGAGAAAAAGTACATAACAGCTGCATCTTGACGGTACTTACCTGAGGAACAAAAACCCGGTGTGAAACAAGAAAAGAAAAGGAAGTCAGGGAGGTTAACCAGATGATGATATCCACTATGCTACCCTACAATGGGGTTGGATAATAGGGAGTTGAGAGAGAAAAAGTTAAACAATAAATAAAACCAAAACACGAACACACACGCACACAGAAAATCTGTCCACTTACAGGCGTTTCTACAGACCACTATAGTTCAAAAGAAGCCCAGTAGCGTTTGCACGGCCTTGTTCTTTGATGATGAGTCATGACGATGGCGCAGTATACTTTTATCTGACAGTGGCTGGTCACCTAACTTATTTAGTGTATTTGAAAGGTATTGTTTTTCTATGTTTTCTTCCGGGCTGTCACACAGGACGTATCGAATGGTCTCTTTGTCTCCGCCGTGTGCACACGCGGTGGTGTCAGTTATTCATATGCGGAACGCATTCGCACGGGTAAACGCGACGCCCAACCATAGCCTCCACAGAGCAGTAGCGTCACCTCATCGAAGTTTTGTAGGAAGCCGTTAGCTTAACGTAGGACCAAGAGATCGTTATCTCAGAAACGTGGAGTTTTACAAATAGGGCTCTGCTTATATTGAGGACGACGCTGCGAACTGTGGAAAGGAAAAGGATAGATGTAACCTTAAGAGACAAGAAAAGAGCAGAGTGGGTCACAGAACAGTACAAGGTAAGGAAAGAATCGTTAAAATCAAGAAGAATAAATGAATATGGGCAGGCTACGTAGCACCTAGGCAGAATAATCACTTCTCATTCAGGGTAACTGACTGAATTCCCAGAAGATTCAAACACACGAATAGGAGACGGAGAGTTAGGTGGGCCAGTGACACTTCAAAGTTGGCCGGTATAATGTGGCAACGGAAAACACAAGACCAGGTTGGTTGGCAGATCATGAGAGAGGCCCTTTCCTGCAGTGGGCGTAGGAAGGCTGCTGATGATGATGACTATGATACAATAAATAAGTTACCCAGTAGGAACGTGTTACTATTACTACCAAACTTTGGCCGCAAGTATGTGATATGTGTGGTAGGCAAGTGGATATATGGGCTTCTGCGGTTAAACTCGAGGTGTTGCATATGGTAAAAAACAAAAGGCAAAAGTAATTGCTGACCGTAGGCTAAATTTCTTAAGCATTCATTATCCGCCTTTCACATTTTTGTTTGTGTCTGTCTTTCTCTGATTTTGCGCATTTCACCATCAGCTTTTTTTTAACCACATGCGCATGTTAGTACGACAGGCACTTTCATAAGGCAATGTTTTCTTGCAGAGAAAAACCGATTGGTATTTTGGGCTCGTCGTTTCATGTCCCGTAGTTAGTTTGTCATGCGCCTGTGTTAACTATGGCTAGTTTTGAATATCGGTGAACATAAACTAGCCTGCCTTTTTGGTTATACTTATTTGGTTTGTATAAATAGCCATTAAGCTAGTTTTAAACATCCCCATCATTGCTAGTGTACCTGACGAGAATAGTTCATTATTTACAGTTCTTGTTGCGAATGGCCGATAGGTATAGTTTTAAACTACTAATTTTTTGCGGACCAAATGTGCCTCATTGAGCTTGATGAAATTCTGTGGCACATACGCATTAGTAGCTGTATTACACTTCACGAGTATTTGCCTCAATCATAATATCTCCGCTATTAAAAGGTTATCTCTCGTGTGTGCAGTCGAAAACTAGCCAGGCACGCTTTTATTAGGTTCATTCAGAAGATATTATGGAATTTTTTGTGTTCAAAAACGTTTCGAAAGTCTGTGTTTTCTCAAATGACGAAATACGCTTCTCATGCAACTTTGTTATCGTATTACCTTTTTTGGCGGGTATTTCTCTGCCTGCTTGTCTCTGTTAACTTTATTTTGTGCGTATTCTCAAACTCTTGCGTTATCAGACATATTCAAATTGGTCACCTTTGGTACACGTTCTGGATTTTGGCATGTTGAAGTTCTTTCTGGTGCACCAATAAATTTCTGTTGGTTAGTCTAGCCACTGAATTTTAAGAACCAATTTGAATTTGCCTGTTTTCGAGAGATAATGAGTTCTGGCAGACCATTATGTGAATCCATGTGCGTGTGTTGTTGTAAATATGCACGAGGCTGGCGAACTTGACAAAAGTGTGCGCTTCTCCTGATTTTGCTACTGTAACATCAAGGTTATGCAACAAAGTTACTCTTTACAAGTCAAATATAAATTTATTGTGTCAGCTTCGCAATTTTAACAGTTTTGAGCAGTAATAATTGCCCAAAATTTATGCAGGCTATTTATTAGGAAGTGGTTGCATGGAGTAAGAGAAAGTTTATCATACAAAACATATTTCCGAAGGTTCGCCGCTTGTTCAAAGTGTTGAGGTCGCCCTGTCAGCCAGTTTCCAGCAGATTTGGCTTTGCTTGTATTGTAATATCCAGTGTCACTATTCTCTCCTATAGTATCGCCGTCACGCGCGCATGGGTGTGCACAAGCGCTGAAATACACACGCACCGCTCGAAACTGTCTTGCAAATGCACTTAAAAAATGAGCACGAGCTTAGAGTTCGAGGATGAAAGCATTTCAGCTTCAAGTTTTATGGCGACGTTGTTTTGCGTCAACCTGAGACATCAGCAGCCGTTCATGGGTTTGTTTTGTTTACGACCTTAAGTTTTCTCCTGCGCCAAAATTGCGTAGCTGCTGATTTTTGTGTAACATCTCATGGTTACTCTGGTTGCTTATAAGGTCCACACTAAGCTATAGAAAGTGATGTGCTAGCGTTGGCTGCATAGCTTCTTCTAACGACAACAAGCCCACCGGAGCACATCTTCGCCCTGACTACGGAGCAGTGCGAAACGTTTTAGAAATGCATGCAATATTGCTCTTTTCAATACAACATGCAATATGCTAAGAAAAATGCTTGGGTGCACAGATGGATTCATACAGATGCACGTGTCAACCTATGTGGAGTGAGCTGACTCATAGGAAGATGTGACGCTAGACTAAATAGCGACGTCCATTGGATAATTTGGTTTATGAAGGGATTATTCACATCAAAGGTATCCGTCCAAAGAGAAGACCTGGAGGCTCTTAACGCAAAAAAGAAAAATCACTGATAAAACTGTACGAGTTCACTTGTGTCTCGAGAAAATCAACCAATGCTTCACCACACCGCACGAGCAACGAAGCTGCACCTCGATTCTGATTTTCTTAGTCTGTTTGGATAGGAACATTTTCTACAACATTTATTATTTTTTGACACTATTCCTCAATCTTTTATTTTCACGTAGTAAATTCTGAATTTTCTTCGTTTTTATTGTTTTTCATTTATAGTGTTTTATTGTACTGTTTAACAGGTGGGAACAAAAACTGGACACTTTTCACGTTTTATTCACTATAAACTCTTTTTGTTGATCTAGAACATGTACTTCCTGGAAAGAGCACTTCATTGTGCGAACTTTGGTATGCCGTTATGCGTGGTTTAGTTTCTTTAAACTAGCTAAAACGATCTTCCTGGGGCATGAGAAAGATAACCATTTTCGCGCTGTAACGAAAGAGTTAGGAGCAGACTTCCACATTTAGCTTTTTTAGTATTTTGGTTTTTAAGTTTCCATTCAGAGTTAATTCAGTTTGTTTTACATAAAAAGGAAACTCATTGAAATGCAACGTCAGCTTAATAAATATTTTCTCACAATTTGTTCGCATGCACTTGGCTGTAAAATGCGTTTAATATTGTTCTACGACAATTTTTGAGCGCATAATAAGTTTTACAAGTCGCACCGTAATTCTGTAGCGGAAACTGCTCTGAATAATACTTGATATCGGGCATCGAATAACGTAAGCACACCACCTTAAATGGGAAAAAGGAAGGATCCCTCAAGAACGCATCAGTGATGGCCCGTACGATGGTGCCATGACAGGCTCACCAGGCTATTGGAAAACTAGCAGAAAAACTCACGAGTAATATAAGCTATACATTGGTTTCTATATAAGTTATTATATGTATCATATGATTCACGCATGAGTATGACAGCAGTCTTCTAAGTGGCTTCAATAGTGAACTGACGTAATGGGTTGGTGTAACGCTGATATTAATGACTCGTAGGCACTTGCCTCAACGACGATACCTTTGCCTGACGATCGAGAAGACGAGAACTGACCGCATATAGTGCTGCTCCCTCTACTGCTCATGATGCTTGTTACTTTAAAGGGGGTGATAAGAAAAAAATGTTCATTTGTTGTGTTCGCTTGCTCTCTTATTGCTCTGTTCTGGCTGTTACACACTAAAAGGGGTGGACGAAGAAGCCTGCATTTAATGTAAGTGAACCCTTAAAGGCTCCACAAGATCAAAATATTTGCACAGCGCAAGACTACGAGTAGTTACAACGCAACTACAGAAGAAGAGACAAGGACAGAAACAGCGCTGAACAGGAACAGACAAGGACAGAAAGTGCGCAGTGCTCTTTCTGTCCTTGTGTCTTCTTCTGTAGTTGCGTCGTAACTACTCGTAGTCTTGCGCTGTGCAAACATGTTGATTCCCAATCACCAACTAGCCCAAGCATTTGTCTTATCAATTCAGAAGATCAAAGTAAAAGTGATTACATTATTTTATTTTGGCAGAATATGGCAATTTTGACACTCCAGTAGAAAAGAGAAAACAAACGAAAACCAATATAATTCGTCAAATGACTTATAATTATTTATAATACACTATTTGTGTGGCATCGGAGACGAACGGCATCATCACCAGCAAGAAGCGCGGCTCGCCGGTCTGGTGACGCTCGCGCTGCGTGGCAGCTCGGATTCACCGAATCTCTGGCTGGCCTGGAATGAACAACTTGCCACCTATGTTCTTTTGGGTCAGTGTCATGCGTTGTAACAATTTTAGTAAGTTAATTTATTGCAGTTTAATAGTGAAATAATAAACATAATATTAGTTTTTAGAGAGAGATGATTATTAGCTCAGCAAAGTATACATCACACAGGAATTCATATAAGGGCCTGCAGATGTTCCTGTTGCGAAGTTTCAATGAAGCAGCCACCAAGGACAGACTATTTAGAGTACCGAGTTGAATAGCTACTTTTGACGCGATAGCGTAAAAGAGCTTGTTTAGCAAAAACTGCGGTGTCGGTGTGCATGTCCGTGTCGTTGCTTGAGGGCGAAAAATGATCGTAAGCGTGAGAGAAAAGTCGAGAACAATGCATATAAAATAAATGATAAAAATGCTGAGGGAGATTGGGAATTGAACTCATGTCACTTGGGTTTGAGTGGGGATTGAACCCAACTCGTTTCCGTGGCAAGCGAATGTTCTACCACACGGCCACACGCCTGCTTGACGATACAGTGAAAATAACTTCCTCTGCTTAAAAATGCAGTGAAAGTATGTTTCCTATTTTAAAAACGCACGCGTCCTATATGTACCCTTTACGATGCAACGCAAAATACTGCAGCACTAATGCGTGGTAAAAGAGTTCGTTGCCAGAGGCCGTCAGATCATGTGATTAACAAAATGGCTTCGTGGTTTAAAGCTGGTCACCCGCTAATAAAGGTACACACGCTATTGTTTCTATTCCCTTAAAGCAATGTAGTGGTGCATAGCAAGTTTGAAAAGGTGTGATGCAAACATTCGTGATTTTTTCACTATAAACAGCACATCGTTATCGCCTTCAACTCTCAAAGGCGACGCTTGAAGGTCACCTAACTTTTAATAGAATTTCAAACAATTTCTTTTGCATTTTTAAACGGCGAAGTGTTAGTAGAAAGTGGTCGATATTTTCTGGTTCATTACAGTACGAGCACAAGCCGGTGGCACCAGTGCATACCTGCTTGAGTAGAAATTAAGCGGTGCTATACGGCATCATAATTTTGTTATGGAGAGTGGCAGTTTGCGAACGGTACACCATTTATACTTCCGTGTTAAGTTCAATGGTCAGAATTGTGAGTTGGGTGTAGCAACCAATAACGAGTTCTCAAGAAGGGAAGTTTTCTGAACCTAGCTGCTGTAACATAAGCTGTAGGAGACATGATTGCCACAATCTGACTATCAAGACATGCTCGCGCAAGAGAGTCAGCAATCTCATCTGCAAACGGACCACTCTGACCTGGCACCCATGCCAACCGCACTAGGCCCGCACCTGCTTTCTCGTCACTCATAGATGCATCCGTTACAATTGTGGTGCTCTTCGTATCATTGCTATAGTACATTACAAATGTGGTTTAAGAAACCGTGCATTAGTATTGCATATACGTTGTGATCTATTGCAGTGGGGAATGTAGATGCCCCTGCCTATTGTATACATGCTACGAGATCAGAAAAAAAAACACCCAGATCTCGCAGGGCCAGCCGAACTCCGCTATTAAATCATGATCACCAATGGCCTTGGTAGACAATAAAACAGACTCCAAAAAGATCACTTTAGTTCTATCAACACATAGACGTTGCTGTAGAAAATGCACATAAACTAAGCGTTATACCTTAGGAACCACCCTTCATTGAAATAAAAAAAGCACTGTTGGAAGTCACTAGCCCAAATAAATACGCCGTACACAAAGTCATTCTTCTATTAAGCCCGGTATCACAGGTAAACGGAATCACACCAGTCTGGAGAGGATGGCTTGAACGCGTGCGCTTATTAAAATTAGAGTTTGTGTCCACTACAAATCCTTCCTAAGGGCAACTAGCTTTTGCTCAACTATTGCGACCAACGAGAAGCTTTAGTAAATAGACAGACCAGCAAAAAAAATCCCTTATGCGACCTTGTACACCCACTACGAGATTCCTTATTATGCATCAGCGCCGTCTTTGCAGCTGCTCAGCCGCAATATTTGTGTCTGCAATCTCGCAGCCCTCAAAGGTGAGACACAATGCACTCGACTTGGTGCTTTGCTTCTGGGGTTGCTGGAATAATTGTGTAAGCATGTCAAAGTTCATTATGACTCCTAGCTGACCCGCAATGCAGCCAGGTTTGAGGTGAGGGTAGTAGGTAATCAGGATACGTGCACGTCGAGTCACATGATGGGATCTTCTGCTTGCCTGGAGCGCATAATTAATGTCGAGAGCACGCTCAATCGTTGACTACTCTTCTAAGAAGCTCTTCCGACATTCGGGTTTGTAGTTGCCTGTTCTGTCACTGTTTTTCTTTCAGATAAGTAGTTTTTTGGGCGGCTAACTGTAATGTTATACGAAGTACGGCTTTTATGTTCGATATAGCGTAACACAACAAAACGCTGGTAGGAAAGGTCAAGGCTGCTCTAGCGACAGAAGCTGTTGCCATGCGGCCTTGTCCTATAAACGCGAACTAAGTGTTGGGAACACAGAAATCTTACTATAGCCACGTCTTTATGGAAGTTGAGACAGCGTGCGTGCCAGTTGTTTCGACTACACCATTCTAAGTAAAAATCACTATTGTTGCTCGAGAGAAACAGCCCTGCAATGCTCCTCACCCCAATGCTTTTTAGATGTGCCCCGGCACGCTCCTTCCTGTCATTTACTGTCGGTGTGACGAGCCAACGACGCCGAGCTTTGCATGAGCAGGGGTGTGTTATCGCATGTTTTTGTCCGACGTGTACGCCTAGTTTAATCTTAGCTTCCGCGGCCCTCCTCTCCAGCTGTCAGACGCCTTTAATAGTACGTATAGCTTACGATACGTAGGGCGATGTAATCAAGGTTCCTGGGCGGTACAGCGATGGAAACAAAACCACTGAGAGTGCCCATAATATTGTAATCGCATTAGAAGTATGCTTTTCATATCACCCATTTTAGAAGTTGAGGCGCACAGTGAACATTATCAAGCAGAGTGCATAGAACACGTTGACGAAGATAAGGGCTCATTTCCTGCAGTTTACTTAATACCTTCATGAGCAATGAGACCGCAAAGTCACTTAGAAAATTGTTGAAAGCTTAAAAATTACACAAGAAAAATTTTTTGTTCGCTCTGTAACAGTTGAATTCAAGAGTGATAGAAGACGCTGCGGCATGTTTATTCTGCAAAATTTGGTCATAGACAAGGACAGATGTGGGATGTATAAGGCTTTTAAACGTAACAAAAGTCGACCAGAGCACGGTAACGATTAAAGTGAGTCGTGCATGGTTCGAACCAGCGACCCCCTGAAATTCTGAATTATAGGCTGCTTGCTACTAGCTTGTTACTGGATTGTTTCTGAACTACTTCTATATTGATTCACAGCACTCGAAGGTTTGAGTTAAACAGAGAGTCACAGACAAGACACTCATGTCCAAACTTAACCCACATCTTTTGACGGGTGAGGTGTAAATGCCTCTGCTCATGTAATATAAATGCTTGGTCCAAATATGTTTTTCTGGAGATTTTCCTCTCCCCTTGATCAAGCTTGAGGCCTCATTGGACAGAGAAAGAAAAAAATATTTAGGGCAGAACAACACACGGAAAAGCAATGACCACGGTACTGGCGCTAACGGCCTGTCAGTGTGTTGCTTTGCGCTTAATAATACTTACTTTCAGAAGTCATGAATCAACTATCCAATGAAAGCCCTTTGCATATACATAGAAAACTGCAGCTGTTGTCTCTTGAACAAGGTTTAGTGATGGGAAAGAATATATAGAAACATTGCCAAGTTATAAATGAGGAAGTTCTTTCAGACACAGCTCCTCAATTTTATCATCAGCTGTGTTGCCGGTGTTCCAGAACGACGTCCTCGTATGAAATATTGCACTTCGATGATGTCTCGAAATGGATCCCACGGGAAATCAGCACTTGTACACCTGACATCTCCATCTTCTCACTCAGCCCATAAATTTCTATGAAACTAACGCTGAGCGAATCGCTTGGTTCTGATTATAAATTGTATTTCTCAGTACTGTTAGTTTCTTTCGTTAAGCCTAAACCTGCTGCAATTCTTTAAACAAGAAGCTATATGGGAGGTAAAGATAAAATAACAATTTAACACCCACTTTGTTATCTTTTTGTAGTTTTGCGGTTTTCAGGAATATTTTGAAAATTATCAGAAAGACAACAAGAATGTTTCATCGGGCAACACTTTATTCTCCTCAAATCCTAAAGATTCAACTAAGAAATAATGTTAATCGAAGTGTAATCGAATAAAGACAAACACCAGGTAAAGGCAACCACTTTGATTTTCACTAAATTCACAGTTGGGGAAAGGCTCATCTTATTCATGTATAAAGTGCAAAGATATATTTTTTACGAAGCTACGAGTCTATGAAGAAACATTGGAAGTCCACTCAGCGTAGTCTCCCTGAGTTTTGACATCATTGATTGCTGCAGGAAAAATAACAGTGCATTATATTCGAAAGAATTATGTAGAACCCCTGTTCGGTTGGCGGCTTCATAATGCATACGAATAAACTATTATGACCATCCCTGCAATACGTTACTAAGAATAGTGAAAGCTTCCGTAATACATTGCACCAAATATTTACAGAAAATAATACGCTCTTTTATTCTGTAAACCTGAAAATAGATGATGAAAAATCAGAAAGGAAAGAAAAAAATGTAACAGAAAAGAAACGAAGCAATGTAATCATTTAAGCAAAACGTAGTACGCTTCTCTTCACTGTGAAACAGGATGAGGAAACTATAAAAATAAAGATTGAGAGAGATATTGATATAAGAGGAACGTGCACAGACACACGAACTCCCAGATCGCAGAGTCATATCTCCATGGGTTTACAAACACCAGTATCTTCTCATATGTCTAAACGATTTGAGCACCGTCTTCATCGCATTCATCAGTGATGACCCCATAGGGCGATATTCTAATTTCTGACGGCATGAAGTCATGCGATATTTTAATGGTCATTGAGATAAAGATGGCGGCTTCCCTAGATTTTTTTGAAAGCCGACTCACCCGCTCGAGCAATGCGCACGTGATACAAAGATAATCTAAGTTCTAAAAGGCTGATGTTAGCAGACCACAATCAAATTTTCATGATACATTCTGAAATAAGGTTAGTCGAACGAAACTCTTCGAAATTTACGTTCAAATGAAGAAGGCGGTGTTCACACCGATTTTCGGTGTTCTAAGTGTATGAAAATCGGTGTTCACACTGATTTTCATACACTTATAACATTTGAGTCATAATTTAAAGTCAGACTGCCAAAAATGTTTGTTTTGATCTCAAATTGCTCTCTTTAGTATTTGCAAACGGTATTCTTTCTTAGTATTTGTAATACCACACGGGTCCGGTTTATTAATTCGTAAAAAAAACGTGTCTACCCTTTTTTGTTAGCTTAACTGCACTTGTAAACAATTCGAATGCGTTGTGCAATACTCAAAATTGTCGGGGTTGAAAGCACTCTATCTTTTCAACAAAAATGTTGTAGATATCACTAGTATTAACCCTGAGTCAAAGGTCATTGTTTATGTACACGGCACAAGTAGTTTTTTTTCTGGTAATAACCCATGCCTTATTGGGACAATTTAATAATGTAATAAAAATCTAACAATGTCTGAAAATAAATTTCATGAAAACAAACGTAAACAAGATAAAAGCAATCACAATAAAACAGAACAAGCTGATATCTCAACATTAAGGTATTAGGTCATATTTCCTCTAGATACATAGCTGTGGCCGAATCAATGCTTTCGCATAGAAGAACCGCTCCCGTGGCCTCAATTTGAGGATGAATGGATATCTGAAAGAAGAAAGAGTGATAACAGAGCGAACAAAAAAGCGAAATGGGAAGCAAGAAAATCTTGAAAGCAAGTGCAGCATGCATAAAGTAATTCATTTTTCTTCCGTCCTTCGGGAAGTACCCTCTACAATGCAGCAATCCACGCTATGAAAACCCGACTACCAGTAAGAATGCACCAATGCATGGCGAGATTAAGCGAAATCATTCAACCGTTTTTGAGGCATAAAATGAATTGGAATTTTACCAGATCAGATGAACGGAGATTAAACACACAATCTGCCACAGAGCTTCTGTGTTCACGGATGAGAACACGAGTTTTTGTCGGCGCACATGCAAAAAAGATCTTCTTTTCGTTTTTCAGCGTGACGTTTTTTGCGACAAATTCCAACATTAACTTAAGCCACAGAAGATAGCCAGCGAATAAGCTGGGAACCACGCGTAAAATGGCAACGTCTGCTCACATGTGGAAGCGATGAACCAGTTCACCTGCCGAGTTTTACGGCGTTGTATTGGCTCGGCAGCATTTGGCCATCTTTATGCATTTGCCCCGCCATTGACTAAAAGCTGAAGGGTCAAGTGTTTACCACATTTTCCAGATATATAGGAAGCGTTTTAAAGTTTATCCTCAGAGCAAATGTCAAATAGAGCTGTCTGCTTGGTTAAATGACGCTTATGCGGCTTAGCCAGAAATGTGTGTTTAGATATCAATCGAACACACCTTCAAAATATTACCGTGTCCTTGTTGAATTAGTCAAATAGCGTAAATGGTGCCCGATGAAATATAAAACGATAGCGTAGAAATTACGGAAACAACTAAAGTCAGAAACGCTAAAAAGTACGGAAAGCTTAGAAAGACGGAGCCAGTGATTGTATATTTATACGAAGGCACTTCTTCTCTTATATAGCACGTGCTGTGCACCAATCCCCTTGTTTTTGAATATGAATTCACGGAAATGTTTCTGCAACGTGCTCGGCAACTGTGCATTCCTCATCTAACGGTTTCTTGAAGCGATCGCAATGTAAAGCAGGCACTTCGATAGATTTCAAAAGACAAGAAGTACGCAGAAAATACGTGCTTTCAAGGGCCAAACTCAGTTTTTGACCATCCTAATTCGCGTTACCGCGTTCATTCTTTCAATTCGTGCGCGTCAAATGCCACATTCTTCCCTGATGCACATTCACTTATAAAGTATTGATTGCAACTTCGAGCACAAGCTTCCATCAAAGCCTGCACAACGCCACAAGCTCAAATGTGAAATATAGTCCAAGCCCTATGTTGGAGCAAGGCTTTTAAGCTTCCCAGTGTTTTTATCGACTTCTATTTTAAATATATGGACAGGGGTCAAAGAATTACGCGAACGCAGTTTATTGATTTAACAAAAAACAATTTGGGAATTCCGTAAGGCGAAATCACGAAATGGCCCATATGAATCTATGACCAGGAGACTCAGTCCAGAATAATGCATAAAATGGTGAAATTTCAAGATTCAATCTTCCAAAGGTGTGTCTACATGGGGTCTCATGTAGACATTCGCTTCCTAATGCAATCTTAAATTTATGCATATATTTATACAACTACTGCTGAAGTACTGCTACTACTATGGGTGAAAAGCACACGACGTGGAAAAAATGCACTGCAGTAAAGCTAGTAATGGTAACTGAAACCTCAGGTTTCTTGTAACAGTGTATTCATAGATGAATCAATCTACTTTCTAAGAGGTCATAGCACAATGCAATCAAACTGTTTCAATGCAAAAGGGCAGTCATGAATAGTTCGTCACCTACATGCATAACTATATGATAAATTACAGTAGACAATAAATGTAAATGTTTCATCGGTCGAACAAGCTCAGATTCACAGAATTTAACGTGAAATCAAAAGACCATGCATGCCAACTCGCATGCAGAATTGCTCAAACTAACAAGGGCAGGTTCATCCAACTTCGAAGGTTGCTGTCGGCTTCGACCTATGTATACCAGTCAACATCAGAACTCAGTGACATGATGTAAAATTCATGGTAACCTAAGTAAGCGCAATACTTAGATCAATATACTTACACTGAGTAAGTCAACGTGCTTATGACCCGAAAAAAACACTAAAGAATAATAAGCGAAGTTAGATTCGGTAATGCAGGTTCAGTCCTAGCCCACGGTAAGTTGTATTTTCATCAATGTTACCATCTTGACAATTATGTTGGAGTTACTTCTAATAACATCTCCTACACTTTTTTGACATGACTGTCTGTTATTGGTCTGAATATTGTCGTGTCTTACAAAGAAAACGAGCTTTTATTTGTACACCTCTCTCCTTCACTCTTAGTGATGTTCTCGTTCTACCAGACTTGGAGCCATAAGTGGTATACGAGGAAACATTGGTGAGCTGCCAGCTCGAAATAAGTTCGCTCGCTACGTGATGCCAAACAGGCTGATAAAGAAAGTTCCACCCTCGCTGCCATTGCGCCTTTCCGAAGACTCATTAAGCGGTTCTGTGCGTTGACTATAAATATAATGGAGTAACTCTAGTCATTGAACAATACCCTTAAATGTCGCAGAAGCCTCTCCAGCTTCTACCACAACGACAGAAGCAAAAAATTAAAAAAACGAACCTTAAGTAATCATTATCCAAAAGTTTAGAGAAATTAGACCGAACAAGTGTAACGAACATAAATAAAAAAAGTGAGTGAGGACATGAGCGCTTGCCTACACGCATAAAAAGCGAGAGGAAAAGAAGAGCATAAAAATGCAAGAGAGAAAGAAAGAAGCTGACACTGAGGCACATAAGACAGCAAGTCCTATTACAAGACGAACAAATTTACTACAGGAAAGACAAGTTGCCGCCCACCAGAAATCGGTTAGCAAAGACGCTGTAGGTTTACTTGTGAACGTTTTGCTCCCTCTCTTTTCATTGAGCCTTCTACTTTTGTACACAGCGATTGATAATGTTACAGGTAGATAGCATCCTAGCTGCAACGTATAAATTTAGAGCTGCTCTCGCTCAAGAGAAGCCCGAGGTGCACGAAAAAAAAAAGGGTAGCACTCGCGTCTTCTATATAGCTCGCATTTAAGTCCCTCCGCTGTAAACAAACAAAAAAAGCCAGAACAGTTGATTCGTTCCTGGAAATAGGGTAGATGGTGTGAAAGCACCCAGTGGGTGCTCAACGAAGTAAGATTGTACGAAATAAATTTAAAAAGGAAACAAGTCATTATCATAAAAATTGAAGCAATGATATTGTTGTAGGCTCCGGTAAGGCTTTTTTTCCGATTGACCACTTGTGCTCCAGGGAAGACTGATGCATCACCGTTGTCAATTAGATCTTGCCTCCACGAAAATCGCTGACCAGTTTACTTTAATTTATTGTTTCTGCTCTTTCGCGATGGTTAGTTCTCGTGCCTTCAGGCCACATCAACGAAACAAAGTAACCTTTGCGAAATGACTCCTTCAATTTCTGTACAATGAGCTCGCTGTGGTTGAGTGTCCCGCCGGCGAGATTTTTCACCCAAAGCTCAATCAGAAAAGAACACGTATGCTACTTTCAGTACTGCGAATCAGTACCCATCTTTCTTGGCAGTAAATATCGCGCTAACTGCACCCAACGTTGACAAATAACATATCGCTCCCCCCCTCCCTTCTCCCAGAAGGCCTCCAGCCCTTACGGCGCTTCTTCTGAAGCCTGGCGGCAGGCTTTATGGCTCAGAAGACGTGGTTTCCTATTATCAAGGAGAAGATAGAGGCGATGGTAAGCGTGGCTTTCATGTCACGTGCGTTCTTTCTAAGTTATGAGCAAAAACGGAATAAATCTTTGTTTGAAAAGAAACATTTCACTTCACCTCTCACGTGCTTTTTCGAAGGCGAGGTAGAGGCTGTGGTCAATAGCGTGAAAAATGACACAAGGGTGCCTTCTAAACATTCAAACTCGTAAAAAAAGTATTTATTGCTATTCACTGTCGCTGATGGCTTGTTATTTATTTCATTTTTTATTTACAAGGGAATTTTGCATTGGTTAAAAAAAGCAGCTGCTGGCTTAATACGTTACTTTGAGAAACTGAATAGCCACAAGGGTGTTAATAATATATTGCGCAGACGAAAAAAAATAGGGATGTAGAAAGTGTGAGCAGGGTTGTGCATTGTACTAGCTTTCGTTAATAGGAGAATGAAAAAAAGAGAATATTGGCATTACGTGATATATTCGTTGTAATTATTGTTTTTCCTTGTGATTTTTTTTCAAAATACACTTCAATTTGTATGTATTTCAATATATGTATATAGTGCTGATTATCACGCCTTTTTTAATTTATCGTAAAGAACAGCTTCGTTTGAACATTCAAGCAATACTTTTTGGATTGTTGTAGTGTTGCTTGTTTATTATTTTTTGTATGTATGTTATTGAAAATTTCTATTTACTGTTTTGCTGTACCTGTGCCTAAGAGCCTCACGGAGATTGGGCCTGGTCAGGAGACACATTCTACTTGTGCACCCCTCTGGGTCATTTTTAGAAAACGCCCATGTAATAAAAATAATAAATAAAAAACAGCTGGCACAAAAAACCCCGTTTTTCGCGTAATATAAGATGACGTAATTAGCCTGCTGAACGAGGTGAGAGCTGAAAGTAGCACTGCATAATAGGACAGCATTGTTAGAAGGTTCTAATATTAGCTGCAATTCTCATGTCATTCTTTTTACTGACGATTATCTTTCTTGGGATACTTCATCGCATAAATTTTGGTCTGCCTGTCTGTCTTTCACAAGAATATGCCATGCGGCCAAAGTTTAGGCACTTGCCGAGGACCCAGCCATTTTCAACTGGTGCCTGCGTTCATACTTCTCATCATTTTTGACAAAAAAGCAAATATTACGGATATCTCAGGCGCAACATCAATACGTGAGTAATAAGTGGTGTGTTCCTTTACTAGAAAGTACACAGAAGCATGATTCTAAAAAGCCTAGAGCTTCTAACACTGTGCTGATAATGTGAATCCAACCACACACAAAAAACAGTGTTTCTTACGCTGCGCTGAAAATGTGACGCAATGCACAAAAAATGCTCTCCTCGCGATATGGTACTGCCACCTGGCAGTTGCAGGTAGTCTGAGCCATTATGGCGAACTGTACTGGCATGCATGTATATGCACTTCTTTTAGAACTGATGGAAATAAGAGATTTTCATGCTAAAACTAAAAACATTTTTTTGAAGCAACTGGTGTAAGCAGACAGGGATATTTCTACACGCCATATTTGGCCACTTCTATTACACTAAAGGTTGCCACCAAGAGAAGGTAATGGCCAGTCTTGTAAGGTGTTTTTCCTTTTTAGATACCACATTTAGGCAAATTGACAATCACGCCACGGAAATTATTTTGGGTGGTATTTGTTGTGTTACCACAAAGTGGGAAACAATTCAAGTTGACAAAAATGTAACTTGCCACCCATAAGTAGCGAACCTGTTGAATTTGAAAAACACGTGCAAAACTCTACTAACTAAGCTATGGTGGCTGTTCTTTTCGTATTGGTTTTATGAAGTATGTTTGGCCATTTAAATCTCGAAGTGTTTAGCAGCGGCGCTTGTACCCAAAATGGTGAATGTGCATACTTTTTTTTGCCAGCCGGCAGACGAATTGATCAGAAAGTAGGTGAGCAGATAGAATGAATTGACATGTGGGGCTTAACGTCCCAAAACCACCATATGATTATGAGAGACGCCGTAGTGGAGGGCTCCGGAAATTTCGACCACCTGGGGTTCTTTAACATGCACCCAAATCTGAGCACACGGGCCTACAACATTTCCGCCTCCATCGGAAATGCAGCCGCCGCAGCCGGGATTCGAACTCGCGACCTGCGGGTCAGCAGCCGAGTACCTTAGCCACTAGACCACCACGGCGGGACGCAGATAAAATGAAGACAAGTTTATTCGATGTATGAAGAAAACGCCTATTGTTATAGAGACTTTAACAAAAATAAAACACGATTTTAAGTGAAAGAGAGTGTGCATTCCACGTAAAGTGCGCTTACAGCAGATAATACGTACCAGAAGAAATTGGTTAAATCGCTTCACATTGCGCACCTCTCAGTGTAATTATCTTTCAATCATTCTTCATATTACCATGAATACCGTGAGAAATTGGTTCTTATCGAGCCGCTTCTGTAGCATTGCAGAGCGTTGCATAGTATTGTATAGAAAAGGTTTGGCATAAATATTTAGTGGTGAGGAAGGATCCTGTAGGGTTGAGGATGAAGTAAAAAAGGATGAGTTAGGATAAAGCATGGTGTAGCTTCTACAACATATCTTTTAAGGGGGCGAGCACGGGAAGTGAGACCGAGGTGGTTTGCTCTTAAGTAGAAGAGTACGAAGTGAAAAGGCGAGCAGTTCAAACGTGACATAGCCATATACGATATAGCTTAGCAATGACTGGCAAATTGTAGTGAGGATTCAAGGGAACAAATGGAGGAAGGGAGCCATCATAGAAAGGTAAAAATATTATAGACAAAATAAGAAATAAAATTTAAACAAAACAATAGACACTAGAACATGAGAAGAAGAAGAAGAAGAAGAAGAAGAAGAAGAAGAAGAAGAAGAAGAAGAAGAAGAAGAAGAAGAAGAAGAAGAAGAAGAAGAAGAAGAAGAAGAAGAAGAAGAAGAAGAAGAAGAAGAAGAAAAATTACCCCATTTGCGCTAGCCAGGTGAAGGCGCTTGGTTGGCAGTTCTACCGTTTATTTATATTGAACTGCTGTGGCACTGCGTGTAGTGTTTTCAGTTGCATTAATCAGCCAACACTTAGAAATGAAAGGTGAATCCTATGAAGTTTCTGGACAGCGCTAGCGCGAAGTCATTATTTTGCAGTACTAACCGATGTGGGGCATTACGAGTCAAAGCAAAGTTGTGTTATACAAGCCACCAATAGCGATCACAAGATGATATTAACCACGGTTCAGACAACATTTTAGCCTACCTGAGTCCTCATCTAGAGATATATTCAGACGTTACACGTTATTTGACTATCGCTAACAACAACAACCACTACTGGTATTACATGTGCCTATAATCAAACACAGACTTTCGTGACTGAGACAGTGAAAACGAACGCTTAAAAACACTTTGTTAAAAATGCAGATAATATATCAGCGCTTCAAATACAAGAGGAAATTAGCAAGGTCACATTCTGCGTCTTGAAATTGTTACGGTTGTCGACGTCATCATGCACTTCATCTCCTGTAAAAAAAAAAAAGTGGCCACTTATCGGAGTGCTTCGCTGCAAATGTTGTCGAAGGACGATAATCTTTGCCGGCCAAGTGGCGAATCATGTTTTATTTTGCCTCAGACAGCACCTCATCTATGTTGAATCGACCGCATCTAGATGACATTGATAAAGTAGAGGTGGCGCTGCGTGAGATACGAACGCCATTTGGCAGTGCCGTCAGAAAATATAAGCTTCTACAGAAATCTCGTGCAAAAACCTCTCCCCTCTCTGCATTTTCGCACAATTGCTGCCGGTTAGTTCCAACCTTTGGCTTTCTCCTTCCACTCTGCTGTTTTTTTATGCCTTGGGTGCAATAGAATTTAGTTTTGTCTTTTATCTATAATATAAGCGCCATAGTCTCGGCTGGAAACAGCACTAGTACCTGAAGTTTACTACACAGTATTATCTTGCCCTTAGGTAAAATGTAAATATGACTTCTACTGCTCACAAGGCATCAAAACAGCAGACTAGAAGGAGAAGCTCAAAGGTAGCAACTAACTGGCAGCAATTCCACAACTATGCAGAAACATAATAGTTTTCTCGCCTACAATGAACAGACTGTGAGCATTATTTGTTACCTAATTGCATGGCGTGATTATATCTCCCTCACGTTCTCCGTGATCCCCTCGGTTCCCAGCAAATCCCATGGCTGTTTTGTTCACGTCAGTGGAGCGAGCATACCTGACAAAAAACGCAATTCAGAACATTTGTTGCATCTATTCTCGACATCAGTCCCTATAGTTCACCGTCATCTTCCAACTTGCGTGCTCGGCTGTGCTTTGAATGCTCTTGGCCGCGGGCTAAGCTGTAGATCATGAAACTAAGATCAAGAAACACGGTGCGAATTGCGGCACTACTACAGTTAAAAAATATGCCGGTTTACAAGGGTATCTTATGCTCCGTCACAATTCATCCTCTAATCACCATCGTAGCCATTCAATACATGATGAGTGCTTCGTATTTGCTCTCGTTGTCTATTTAAATATCCTGCATAAATAAAAGCATCTCTTATACTGCGTCCACTTTCCGTAAAAATCAGAAGACCGCATTTTATAGTCATGGGACCTCTTACTTGAATGTAAACAGCTTGTTTTGAGATCCCGCTGAGCACAGAGACTTACTGTCCTTCCTAAACTTCGAATAGGTTTGAATGAAGAATACGAAAAACCAAGGTTTAGAAAGATAACGAAATATTTTAGGGGCGAAGCTTCCTAGGGCGTGGGTCTGTTGCTCCTCTGTATGTATGTATGTATGTATGTATGTATGTATGTATGTATGTATGTATGTATGTATGTATGTATGTATGTATGTATGTATGTATGAATGTATGTATGTATGTTTGTATGTATGTGTGTATGTATGTATGTATGTATGTATGTATGTATGTATGTATGTATGTATGTATGTATGTATGTATGTATGTATTGTAAAGAAGAGGAAGTACTCCGGCGCAGAGGCAGCAGCATCGAGTGTGCAGCAGCGGCTCGAGCTCGGAAATTGCGCCTGGTGCATCGCCTTCCAAGCCTTCCAAGCACCCACCTTTCTGCTTAATAAATCTCCTTTATAATTGGTGGAGGGGCGGGGTACCGTCCCTTACACCTTCCCGCTACCATTCTGGAACTCCGTTCTCGATGGCTACCTTCTGCTATGCCGGACGCCGATCAGCAGACGCTTCCATCTCTTCCGGCCACCTGTCCAGGCAGTGTTCCTCAGCGGGAGCCTCCAATCTTCAGTGGAACAGATGACAACGACGTTGAAGAGTGCCTCTCGACTTTCGAACGGGTGAGCGCTTTAAACAGATGGACGGACGCGGACAAGTTGACACGCGTTTCGTTCTATCTCACGGGTGTAGCCGGCCTTTGGCTTAGAAACCACCAGGCAGACGTCTGAACGTGGCCGCAATTTAAAACGTCGATTGTAGCAGTCTTCGATCGACCTGCCGTCCGAAAACTTCGTGCCGAGCAACGTTTACGCACACGCGCACAAGAAACGGGTGAAACGTTTACAAGTTACATAGAGGACGTCGTCTATTTGTGCAGACGCGTGAACGCCGAAATGACGGGAGCTGAAAAATGTAAGCACATCCTCAAAGCGATTGACGACGACGCTTTTCAAATGCTCTTGGCGAAAAGCCCGACCACTGTTAACGACGTAATTAGCCTCTGCCAAAGCTACGATGAATTGCGGAAGCAGCGAGCTCTGACAAGACGTCCTCCAGCGCACGATTTGGCATCGCTGTCTATTGTGATCAGTGGTCATGACCACGCGTCACTAATAGCCGAAATAAAAGCATTTGTCCGCGAAGAAGTTGCACGACAGCTTTCCTTGGTGCCTTTCACACCAGAAGCTACCACAACTTTACCATCGTCTCTACGTGACGTCATTCCAGGAGAGGTCGCCGAGGCCTTACCAGCTGCTCGCGAGCCTAATCTTGTGGCTGCTCCTCTCACCTACGCCGCGGCTGCAGCCATGCCAACTCGCAAGGCGCCTGTGCCTCCGTTCCAGCCTCGCGCGAGCTATCCCCCAGCTCCAGTTCACTGGACCAGCACTAACACCGCCAACCCGTGGCGCACCCTCGATAATCGCCCGATATGTTACGCTTGTCGATACCCCGGACACGTCGCAAGGTATTGTCGCCGCCGGACGCATATCACCAATGAAAACCGCCGTGAGCCTTTCTTCCCGCTTGACTCCAACGCGCGATACGGTTCCTCCGCTCCAATGCCAGCCCGCTACCAGGAGTACCACCGCCCTCGGCCGGGACGTCTTCGCTCGCCCTCTCCACGCCGCCGCTCGCCTTCTCCTATGCGTGGACGGCCCGCACCTAACGAGGAGGAAAACTAGACGACGCAGTTCCTGAGGCAAGAACTGCGCAAGTTTCGGTTTGCCCAAGTCCTCATTTGTCACCTACCAATGTTATTGATGTGTTCGTCGAAAATATCCCTACTGTCGCTCTTGTAGATACCGGTGCAGCTGTTTCGGTAATAGATGCTGGATTTTGCCGCTCAATTCGTAAGGTTACGACGCCTTTCTCCGGATTATCGCTTCGCACAGCCAGTGCTCAACCTGTTCAGCCGACCGCAGTATGTACAGCCCGCGTGACAATTCAGGACGTTCTGTATACGATAGAGTTCGTTGTTCTTTCATCATGCTCCCATAATATTATTTTGGGATGGGACTTTTTGTCGCGTCATAACGCCGTAATCGTCTGTGCTAGGGCTGAGGTCGAATTTTGCTCACTGGATGACCAAGCGTCCGTCGACACCCAGTTTGCCGCTAAACTTGTCGTTAGCGATGACACCTACATCTCTCCATGCTCTTTTGCGTTCGTGCCAGTTTCATGCAGCGCCATATCCGACGGCATGGTCTTCTTCACACCATCTCCAATATCCGTCGCCCGAAGAGCTCTCCCCCTGCCTTTTGCTGCTCTCGATCTTGTAGAAGGGTCAACCACAATGCCAATTTATAATCATGAGTCGTCGTCTTTATCTCTACTTTGTCGCGAGTGCCTTGGCCACGTCGAGACAATCAGTTCTTCCAGAATTATATCCGTCCCCGACGAGGTGCCTTCTACCTCCGTCTGTGCACTGGCTGTCGTCTCAGCGCCTGACTCAACGTCGGCAAACATATTTCAACCATTCATCGCTGCAGATTTGACATCTTCGCAGCGTTCACAACTCCTCACCATTCTTGAGAGCTACCGCCACTCTTTCGACGTTGAACAAACATCTCTCGGCCGTGCCTTAGCAGTAGAACACCACATCGACACTGGGTCCCACTCACCGCTGCGACAACGACCATATCGCGTGTCCGCTACAGAACGCCGCGTCATTGCTGACCAAGTAGACGACATGCTTCGCAGAGGCGTCATTCGACCTTCACAGAGCCCATGGGCGTCTCCGGTGGTTCTCGTCAAAAAGAAAGACGGTTCTATTCGTTTCTGTGTCGATTTCCGGCGATTGAACAAGATCACGCTGAAGGATGTCTATCCACTACCGCGCATTGACGATGCTTTGGACAGTTTGCAGGGTGCCGAGTTCTTTTCCTCGTTAGACTTGCGGTCAGGCTACTGGCAGATGCCTATGGCGGAGGCCGATCGCCCCAAAACCGCTTTTGTCACGCCAGACGGCTTATATGTATTCACCGTCATGCCCTTCGGACTTTGCAATGCACCTGCAACGTTAGAACGAATGATGGACAGCATCCTCCGTGGACTAAAATGAAAGATATGCTTGTGTTACCTCGATGATATCGTGGTCTTCGCCCCTAACTTTGACACACACGTCGCCTCAGCACGTCCTTACTTGCTTAACTAACGCCGGTTTGCAATTAAACTTCAAAAAATGTCGATTCGCCATGCGTCAACTGAACATTTTGGGCCACGTTGTTTCCAAGAAAGGCTTCCTCCCGGATCCCGATAAATTGCGAGCTGTTACGGCGTTTCCTAAACCTGCCACCATCAAAGAACTTCGAAGTTTCATCGGCTTGTGTTCGTATTTCCGACGATTCGTCCGAAACTTCGCGTCTATTATATCACCTCTCACGCAACTTCTCAGCAGCTGTAAAGACCTCTTATCGTGGTCCCCTGCCTGCGACGAGGCTTTCAACACCCTGCGAAGGCTTCTTACGACGCCAACAATTCTACGCCATGTCGATCCTGAAGCTCCAACTGAAATCCACACCGACGCCAGTGGTGTAGGCCTGGGTGCTGTGCTCGCACAGCGTAAACAGGAACATCAGGAATACGTCGTGGCATACGCTAGTCGCACACTTACCAAGGCTGAGAGCAACTACAGCGTCACAGAAAAGGAGTGCTTGGCCATTGTGTGGGCCCTTGGAAAGTTTCGCCCATATCTATATGGTCGTTCTTTTGACGTCGTGACCGACCACCACGCGCTGTGCTGGCTTTCGACGTTAAAAGACCCATCTGGCCGCCTCGCTCGCTGGGCGTTGAAAATTCAAGATTACGACATACGCGTGGTTTATCGGTCAGGACGGAAGCATGCTGACGCCGACGCCCTTTCTCGTTCCCTCCTGTCCCAGAATGCCACATCTGACTCCGCTTGCGATTCCACATTGTCATCGCTTGACTTTGACACCATTGCTATCGAACAACGCAATGACCCGTGGACTGCGTCTCTCCTCAATCATCTCTCCGACACTTCTGAACTCCCAAAGACGCGAACGCTTCGGCGCCAAGTTCCACACTTCTCGATACGTGACACGCTTCTCTATTGACGTAACTACGCACCAGAGGGACGCAAGTGGCTGCTCGTCGTTCCACGAACCCTGAGGTCGCAGATTTGTTCCTCTTTTCACGCTGACCCACAATGTGGCCACGCAGGAGTCTTCAAGACCTACGAAAGGCTTCGACATCGCTACTACTGGCGTGGCATGTATACCTTCGTCCGCAACTTCGTCCGCTCTTGTGCCGAATGTCAGCGCCGAAAATCTCCACCACACGCCTCCGCCGGTGAACTGCAGCCTTTACCATGCCCTTCCCGACCCTTCTAACGGGTTGGAATAGATATTTATGGGCCACTTCCATTGACTCCGACTGGCAACAGGTGGATAATAGTTGCTATCGGCCACCTAACGCGCTATGCTGAGACCGCTGCTCTTAAAACGGCTACAGCACAGGAGGTTGCCACTTTCCTACTGCGTCATTTTGTGTTGCGTCATGGAGGCCCTCAAGAACTCCTCAGTGACCGCGGCCGCGCCTTCTTGTCCAAGGTCATTGAAAAATTGCTCGCTGAGTGTGCTATTGTACATCGCACATGTACCCCTTACCACCCACAAACCAATGGGGCTACCGAGCGCTTTAATCGTACTCTCGGTGACATGCTATCTATGTATGGGACGCCTGACCACTCTAACTGGGACTTAGTTCTCCCATTCATTACATACGCCTACAATACGGCAACGCAAGCGACAACAGGCTTCTCCCCTTTTTACCTCCTCTACGGCCGTCACCCCTCCCACACCATTGACACCATTTTGCCCTATCGACCAGACGTGTCCGAGTGCCTACCGATCTTGGACGCCGCCAGACACGCAGAAGAATGCCGCCAGTTAGCTCGTCGCTTTACCTGCGATGACCAAAACAGGCAAAAAGCAATTCGTGATGCCCAGACCTCAACTCCCGTTTTTCTTCCGGGTTCTCTTGTATGGCTGTCAGTGCCGCATCGCACACCTGGGCTCTCTTCCAAACTTCTGCCAAAGTACGATGGGCCATATCGTATTGTCGAACAAACTTCGCCAGTAAACTACCTCATTGAGCCTCTTACGCCACCATCAGACTTGCGACGTCGCAACCGCGAGGTTGTACACGTACAGAGGCTCAAGCAATACCACGGTTCAACGCCGCCTGCACAGGACTAAGTCGCCAGGATGGCTCCTTTTTTTCTCCGTGGGGCCATTGTAAAGAAGAGGAAGTACTCCGGCGCAGAGGCAGCAGCATCGAGTGTGCAGCAGCAGCTCGAGCTCGGAAATTGCGGCTGGTGCATCGCCTTCCAAGCCTTCCAAGCACCCACCTTTCTGCTTAATAAATCTCCTTTATAGTATGTATGTATGTATGTATGTATGTATGCAGCCACCGGTGGCACATACCCGCCCAGGAACGTGTATTTGCAACAGGGGTTGCGCGTTTTGAGATGGCGGTACGTGGAGTGTTCACTAGATAGACGCACGGACAGATTTACAGACAGACTAGCAGACGGACGGACGGAGGAATGAATGGACGCGCGGACGTACGGACAGATGGACGCACAATCAGATGGACAGACGGGCGGACGCATGGATTGACGTATGGATGGTCGCGCAGACAGACAGAACTAAGAACGAATGGACGAACGAAAGCACGGACGGGCTGATATACGCTTCACCCCCTCATCAGCATTCACTCCGTGAATATGCTGTGATTTTTTTAGTAGAATTCTGAAGGAGCGAAACCAGGTTAGAATATTTTAATGATCGAGAAGGCTGTAAGGTTGTGAAAGCCTTGGGAACGAGAGTGGAAGAAGTCAGGGCTTCACTTCAGTGTAGAAGCACGTTATCCGGCGGTTGGATAACATTGTCATAATGTTTGTAGGGAATATTTCGTGTAGGAGCGGTTAGCCAAAGTTCTGTGGCTGAGCTATGCTGACTTTCCAGAACTTAACGTATAAATCATTACTCTTCACCAACATCGCTAATACCGTTTTTCAATGGTGAGTGACAAATTGCAGCCAATTCCTCAAAAATGTGAAACCTTGGTGAAAGTTCCTAACTATAGATAATTGTAGTCGGGTAAGGTGATATAAAAAAAACTAAAAACGCATGTTCGTCAATTTGTGCAAACTTCAAGTGCAAGAAACATTAAAACACGTACTGTTCTACTTGACTGCATCGGTTGCCCTCCATCCGTACTGTTTTCAATGCGGAATTTGATACGATGTTCTGTGTAAATTATACCCGAAAGCTGAAGGCTGTAAGGAGTTCCAGTATGCCTAAAAACCTGCCCCCTCCCTCAAAACAAGTGTGTGCATATATTCCAACTTTATTTTTGCATCTGTAACATGAACCATTGCTGTTCTTCAATTCACGGGGCAAAACTATCACTATATGGTAGGTCACGCAGAAGCAGACCGGCTGGCACAGTCACATGAACGCAAAAAACAATGAAATCCAGGAAATCAGTGGAGATTCCCACCTTCTACTTATAGTTTTATAAATATTCAGTAACAAAAACACAACTTGGCAAAAACTTTTGGTGGCGCCTTAGCTTGACTAGGATACTTATGCAACTCAAAGCTTGTTACAGTTAGTTATACTTTACAACTCTCGTAAAAAAAAGCCGAGTTTGCCGACGGGACAATATGGCTAGTGAAATGTATTGTACTTCAAATGCTCAGTACCGTAATTTTGTCAATTTTTGAAGCTGTCTTGATAGGCGAACACAAGCTCGACACCGTAGCCAGCATCCCAACGTCCAGCTTGCCGAAGCTCCCCTTCCTGTCTCGTTTCAGGCTGCCACTTTGATTGCTTTAACAATATAAATAGTTGCCTTTGTAAGTCATTAGCAAGCCCAGTGACATGCGCAGAATGGTCTGACACTGAAGGCGGCTTTCACTGCGAGTACAGTGCGTGTAACTACTGCCCAGATAGAGAAGCGCCCTGACTCCCTTTCTTCCATCGTGCGGGCTCAGCAGAACGGCTGAACTGAAGCACACACCCTCTGACCCGACGTGGCAGTAACAGCAAGGAGTCACGTGGTTAATTCCGTGGCACGGCTCGCGAGGCCACTTTTGATTTGAAGTGAAGCGACTATTTGCATGGTTTGCATTCTTCTCTTCAAGACAAACGACATACGAGTTCTTCGCTTCAAGTCAAAGTGGTGATAAATGAGGGACCTCGTGGGGCTAAGCCAGTAACGCTTTCGCTTTAAAGATACTGTTTGCCAGCGATGGTAACCGGGGCCACAACCACATTTTTAAGGCTGCTCTGTACAACCACTGTACAATAAGGAAGAGGGGGGGGGCTGTTATCTGGTAGGATTCCTGAGCTCTTTCTTTATTCACTGGGCTGTTGGCGAATTCAAAAAATGACGGCCATATCCACAAAGTCAATGATGTTAGAGGGGCGTCCTCGGAGATAATCGGCTAACCCAAGAATACTTCGTTCACATTTGGAAGATCACATATAGACATACTAAAGTTGTTATATATATATATACATTATACACAATGGTTATTCATTTACAATTGGATGCACTATGTACAGTGCTCATCTCTCATGTCTATAACGACGGAGTGCCCCACCGCGGTGGTCTAGTGGCTAAGGCACTCGTCTGCCGACCCACAGGTCGTGGGATCGAATCCCGGCTGCGGCGGCGGCATTTCCGATGGAGGCGGAAATTTTGTAGGCCCGTGTGCTCAGATTTGGGTGCACGTTGAAGAAACCCGGGTGGTCGAAATTTCCGGAGCCCTGAAGTACGGCGTCTCTCATAATCATATATGGTGGTTTTGGGACGTTAAACCCTATATGTCAACCAATCAATAACGACTGAGCGTCGCACGCGGAACAGCACGAGTGACATCTGCAGTCGCAAATATACCACATCTGAGCATGTGCGGTGCCAGTCAGGTGCCTGCCTTACACTTTCCACCATTCGTTATCTCTGCGGTCGCGATGTTTGATTTGGCCGTCGAAACGCTGCCAACATTATTCGACCAAAAGAAAATAAAAGAAAGAAAAGCAGCATGTGCCCGGATAGGCACCTTTTCTAATCAATGAACTTATTTTTTCTTCGTGATATCAAATCACACTGAAGCGGTTCGCTTCGTTTGTATTATTTGCTTTTCTTATTTTTTTGCTAAATTGTTCAGAGTGCTTACCACGTCCAAGGTGGTTGTTGCAACCGCGGTGATAAACAGGGATCAGTATTGCAAGGCAAGCACACCACTAGCGCCGCGCATGCTCAGGTGGGGCGCATTTGTGACTTAAGATGTCGCTCGTACTGTTGATTGATTGATATGTGGGGTTTAACGTCCCAAAACCACTATATGATTATGAGAGACATTGTAGTGGAGGGCTCCGGAAATTTTGACCACCTGGGGTTCTTTAACGTGCACCCAAATCTGAGCACACGGGCCTACAACATTTCCGCCTCCATCGGAAATGCAGCTACTACAGCCGGCATACGAACCCGCGACCTGCGGGTCAGCAGCCGAGTACCTTAGCCACTAGACCACAGCGGCGGGGCGCTCGTACTGTTCCGCGCGCAACGCTCCGGCGTTATAGACATGAGAGTTCAGAATTGTACATTTTAATAAACTATATATAGGTCATATACACAATAGATGTTATTTTGCAAAGTACAGGCAGGACGTCGATTCATGATGATCGCTTTGCATGATGTCGACGTTGAGATCTCCGACGGCTACGAATGGGCTGGATTTAAACGTGGTCTGTATGGATGTACCTATTGATTTACTTCTGACGTCTCTTTCTGACAAGTTCAGCGCCAAGTACACGACCATGACTGCTATCTTGGATGTGAGCTTCACAGCGTCGTGCTCCCCGTTATTGGTCTGGCTGGTTATTGGCAATGCGTAATCTTCAGCTGCATCAGATAGCTTCACGAAGATTTCGACACGGCCTGCAGGACACTCCGCTTCTTTGGTGCAGACAATTAGAACGAACCAATTGATGCGCATGTTTCAAGCGTTCCACATCTATGTGAAGCGGAACATGTCGGCTCCAATCAGGACGAGGTCATAATCGATGTCATAAACGTGTGCGTTGAGTGACAGCAGGATCAGAAGAGCAAGGGTGAACTGGATCGAGCGGAAAATTTACGCATTGGGCAGCTGCACGCCATCTAGTGAGCATTGTTGAAATTACCGGAGGGGATGACGTGGCGGCGACCGGAAAAGTGTACAGCAGAAACACTAGTGTACGCGCCGGCCATCGCCGCCCCCGGACAGACGTGAGCGTAAAAAGCTTCCCTAATGAGCTCTTAAAAAAAAAAACTAGTTCATCCACCGTTCGTGCGAATCGGTTCTGTGCGCGCTACTGCGAATACAGAAACACATGTGTAATACAAAACGTATATGTGTAAAGCTCAATAAAGAACAGAGAAAAAAAAACGTTTTTCAAGGCTTACGTTGCTGTCCCGTTCACGAAGCTTTCTAGGAAGAATGAACAAGAGTTAGAGCATAAGATGGCGTGCTGTCAGGATGAGACTCCTTTTCTGAAGGAGTTCAGACTAACAACAGGACTTCAAGTGCACAACGTACATTGCGGCTACGTCATATATGCGCGTTCTAATGACACGTATATTCTTCGTTCCTTGAAACACGTACATGATCCTGTTTCAGTTAACGTTCTTCTTTAATGTTTAAGCAAAAAGACTGCGGTTGTGGTTTTAAAGCAAGCGTTGTTTTTGTAAATTAAAAACTACAACGACAGAACGTTAAATGAGAGAAATGTTCTCCTTTCTACGAAAACGCATGTGTAAGTGTAGCATAGACGTGTATCGCTAATTTCTATCATACTGCCTTCATTTTGTTTTTCCTATAGAGTTTTATACAGTATTATCTAGAGAGGAATTTGTCGTTGCGATCTTGTACTCTAATGGGAATTATGGGTAAGTAAGGCTTCTATTTGAATTGCGTTTCTTTGCAAACTGTCTACGAATCTGTTTCACAGTTTTAGTTCCTTTCTTCGCACAACGTGGGTTGTGGGGTGTGGAGCAAAGCGCTGAAGCAGTGCCTGTATTGTTCAAAGAGGCCGAAAACCACTACATCTCTTCACTTGTGGCGACGTTGCAGCTTCACAAGTGGTATTTTACAGTTTAAGTAAAGCGTCGTCTACTCATCGCTGCGCAAATACATGTAGCGTCCTATGCCAGTGGAGGCTATTGGAGTTCATGTTTTTCACTAGCGCCGTTCGCCTAAACTCATTCCAATCGACTGCAATACGACAGTAAACTAAGTGCACACACCATCATGCTTCTCTGACTTGACTTCACATCAAAACGAAAAGTGGGGGCAGACCACTTGAACAGACACGCCTGACATTGCAAAAGAAGAAAAATTTTATGTTTCTCGTCTAATTCTGTACTGTTGTTTCCATAAATAGATAATGCGTACTTTAAAGGGAAAAACAAGCACATATGTTATCAAGTGAATTGTAAAGGGGAAAGTACATATGTTTGTTTTCAATTTTTGTAAAATATTATTCACTATAACTTGATGGCAAACTTGAAACGAATCGGCAGAGCAATGCACACACTGGGGCTAAATTTGTCCAGGTTTCACTTCTCCGTGAAGGTTAAGGAAACGTTTTGCAATAAGATTTACGTAGAGAATAACGATGCTAGTTTAATTTTAATATAACTTCATATCACGTTGTTTTACACTCGGAAAACAAGCGTTACAAACTTGAAAAACGTAATCCATCTGAAGTAGACTCCAAGCCTGCACTTTCCATGATTACGATGGCTGTACATGCACCACTGAAGTGACAGGCTGGCTTCCCTTTAGGTATTCTTGAATGAAACTCTATTTTTCGTTTTCTTCTCACTCCAAACAAAATGAAATCGTCTTTCTGGTTTTAGTAATGCATAAAGCAGCGCTGGTCTCGGTAATTTTTTTCTGGAGTAGGATTTACCATGACACGACACATGCATAGACAAAGCACATCCTGCATACCAACGAAGCGCTCCCTAATGGAACTCGACGCGCCCATAATTGGACTCCGCCAGAAGCAATCTTAGCGTTGGCTACGCTTCACAGCTCCGTGAAGCCAATCAGTGTCGAGCAATTGTTTTTTTTTTCATAGTGTTTCCCAAGTATACCAACCTCCTCAGCTTCATCCTACAACCACTTTCTATTCGCAATACAAGTGAGAGCCCTGAGAGACAATTGCTGTTTAGTTGCAAACTTAAGCTTGTAAACTTCCTACTACAGTACAGAAACAAACTAGAGAGAAATCAATCTAGATGTGGATCTGGTAGTATGTGCATATCAGAGCTCTACACACAGTCTTGTGGTGATAACGCAACTTCTTCAACATATAGTTTCCTTGCCTAACATTCACAGATTTTTATCACAACATCATTTGTTGCTACGCCAACAGAAATTTGAACAGGTAAGCGGGTTATTGTTCTGCACTGTGGCACAGCTGCAGAGCCTACCGATAGAATAGACGAGAAGCATTGCTTACATATTTAGGTGTATATCTACAATAAAGCTTTCGATAGAAGAATTAACGTCACACAACTGCATATTGGCTCATGAGTAAACATTTTGTGTATAGCATTGCAACTCTTATAATATTCACGCACAGCACATAACCTGAATAATTCTTTGTACGACCGCAGCAGATTTTGCTTAATGCTGACAACGAATTTGGTGATCTGACACCCTCCTTTAAATTCTGCTCAATGCTCCTGCACGGACCACAGTGCTATTTCAAAACATTGTTTATTGCGTGGCTCCTGCCTGCAAGGAACAAAATCCAGTGCAGCTAGAAAGCGATGTAATAAAGTTAACGCAATATACTGCGTTTCGGGATAGTAATATATCTAGCAACTGCCTTTGATTACGTTTTGTACGGTCATTAAATCATTGCGTCAAATATTTATTGAATAAGCGAGAAAATATGAAGAAGGGTATGCTCACAGTTTTAATTAGATGCATAAATTAGCAAACGGTTGCACCAACACGTCGTGATATATTTCATTCCATACAATAATTGTTATTATAGCTTTAGAACCAGTAGGTTCAGCGCTCATGCACGTGTTCGTTGCGTTCTACAACGCTGCAACCCCTCCAATAAGTTAGGCCGAGTGAGCGGAAGTGGTTCTTTCGATCTGTCGTGGTCGGAGTGGTAATGCATACGTACATACGTACCGTAGCACTACGTGGTGGCACCTACATATCTTACTCGACATGCTTTTAGTGACGCGTTCAATTATGAAAACTCCCCTTGGGGGAATTTCGAATGGCAGCGAAAGAGCTTTGGCAACTATTGGAACGACAAAAATGAAATAAAAAATTCTCGCCGCACCGCTTTTTTTTAACGTTTCATGTGCACTGCTTCTATTATTCTGCGCTAATGTTTGTCATTATCACGAGGTTCTTCTCTATCATGTGTACCTTATCATTCGGAAAGTGAAACTGTAGTTTTACTATCAGGTAGAGAAGGATCGACGAAAGGCCTGCACGCGAGAACTGCCTGCACGCGAGAACCCTTCTTATTAAAGAGTCATCACATTTTACAGCGGACATCGGCTTTCACCAGAGGCTTCTGAGCTTGCTAGGAACATGTTCAATTTGTAAGAGGACCTGACTGGTGACCCACTTTTTCTACGCGTCTGCTTATTCTAAAATTTCCTCCACATGCCTATAAGAAGAAGATATACTAAAAAAAACTCTTCAGTTTACAGTGATTTCTACAGCAGTGAGGGCATGTTTGTGAGTGTTTTATTGGAAACTTTTTGGTCTACAACGAACACCTTTTATTGCAAGTTTTTGTTTGACGATGCAAACTTTAGTAAATTGGCCACAAACCATCAATAAAGCACAAAAAATCTGTATCTTAGACGTACCAAAGCAGAATAATTCCGCTTTTGCGATAGGTTAAGGATGACCATTTTTCTTTTCAAGATTTTGTAACATTTTATGAAAAAAGCCTCCCACTAGGACCATGCATCTAATGTCCACAGGGAGTTTACGGCTCCAGTGAACAGTAATATTTACATGTGTGAGTACAATCTCATAAAACCTGACTTGTTTACCGTTGTACCGTACTTCTGTGGCGGACTAAGGCTGCTAAAATCTGCTGGCAGTGCAAAGGTCTTAATTGGCTAATAACTAGTGGTTGCTAATGAAAAGAAACTTCTTGCCATCGCTTCATAAAGTCATTGTGACAAAAAAGCAAAACCTCACAGCGTAAGCAATAGGTGAACTGAAAAATAAATACCACATCTTTACGTCCTGTTGGCAAAAGGCCAGCTATTGTTGAATCGGTCATGTTGCACTTCTATACTCTAAGAGTACAAAGAATTTACACAGGCGCCTACCTACGGAGCCTTACGCTTACCACCAAGCCCCCGACTTTGATGTAGGGTTTTTTGTTAGGCACGTTAGAACCTGTCCGTCAATGTACCTGGGGAAAAACAAGTTACCGTGTATCGGTCACTTCATCGAGCGGCCGTATTTTCCCGGAAGAAATCAGTAAAAATGAAGGCATAAACTTAAAGGTGTGATAGTTCTTTCAGCGCTTCTTCAGGAGTTTATAATTTTTTTTTGGTAAGAGGGTGAACATGCTAGTGGCATGCGTCGGCCCTGTGTTGTCATGCATAGCAGAGTTACCGTATGTTTCATCAGAGTGCAAAATGAAAAGCCCTCAACATCTCTCTTGCGGCTTGCCACTTCTGCTAAAAGAAGAAATATATTGATCACGCCTACGGATAGCTATGTTTGTTGACCGTCAAGGAGTAACAGTGACAACAGTAGAAGTGACGGCTGCTTATACTGAATTAGCGGATCTTTCCTTTCGGTGTCTCTACCGGCAGCACCACCGGAAGGGTGCCCAGAGACCTTTGTGCAACGATCATCTCGTTTCGAGCACCTCTAGTAATGGTGTTTAGTGCCGTGTGTATAGAATTTTGGGGGCTCTCAGTCCTCAGGCCACGAGTTTCGTTGTGACTTTTCATCTTTACATTTACTACATGACGGACCAGAGGACGCTGATGACTGTGAACACTGAGTCTTCACTTACTGACGCCTACACTTCGTGCCTTTCAGTGTTTCGGGAGACTTGTTTCTGGCGAATCAGTGAAGAGAAAGAAAAGAAGCGTATTGGATTATACAGGAATGATAGAAGGCATGTTGGAGGTAATGCTGTCACTCCGGTGGTCAGGAAGGCGTGCCTCGCTTTATCAGCTGATGCACTTGGCATCTCTTTAAGCGTGCCTGTTTATGTGTTTGCGTGCATCTGCCTCTTTGGAAAAGCAGGTATACGAAGAATAGGATTATTTGTGCTCATCGAAAACTCGGAAACTAAGTTTGTTCCGCTAATGTATATAAACTAGGATACTAAGGGATGCAGGAGTACTCCCCCTATTGAGCACATTGTAAGCTTTTTGTAGAGTAATCAAAATCCAACTGTTGTGTGGAGTGATATTCTCTTCCCCCGAGTCACTTGCATATGTAGCATTGTAAATCATTTCAGATCTTTGTGGTTATTGTGCAGAGGTCACCAAATTTACAGGAAATAATTATGTGCACTTGAATATTTAGACATTTTTGAGAAATTGAGTTTTAAAGAACATGATAATTGATGTGTGGGTGTACCTCATTCAAAACACAATGACTTATTGTCCGATTCGTTGCGTCCGATCTACGAAGGCTACCACTTCACCACATCCTGCGTGTGCATATTTTTTTTATTAATTTTTGTACCAAGTGACAACGGTTCGTACAAAACGACAAGCAAAGCACTTTGCCTAGTTTTCTAAACGTTATGTGCAGATACGACATATAATCTTCATATCGGATGCGGGGGATATAAAAACGCTTCGTATGATGAGACAAAATATTTCAGTACCTTTTTTTCCTCTCAAAGATATTATCTTGCATCCCAGTTTGCTCATCAATATGATAAGCATGAACCCGTCGACAATGTATTATCAGGTTGGTATTTCAAGCATTCAAGTCTTTTAGAAGGTCATAGAAACGGCGCAAGGAGGGTTTCAAAATAAAGAAGTAGGCGCAATAATTTTTAATTACGTTGAACACGTGTCACATCGATTTACTTAGCATCACAGCTGACGTAAACTATGATGTTCTATGATGTTCTCAAACATTTTGCTACCACGTGTAGATATGCCCCGATATTAAAAATACCCCAGAACGATGCACTGCTAAGATAGGTAAATGCGATGTTTATTAGTATAATAGATGGGGAGTTCAAACGCAAAGACACATCCATGAACATACATGAAGTATGGCTGAACTACCCCCTCCTTCTCCAAAAACATTTCTGACTACGCAAGTGCTAACGAAACTTTTTCTAGCACCGATAGGCTAATCAAAAGTTTACATACTCTGATTCACCCATCACCATCATCATCATCAGCAGCAGCAGCAGCAGCAAGCAAAAGCAGCAGCAAGCAGAAGCAACTAGCAAGCAGCCGCAGCAGCAAGCAGCAAGCAACAGCAGCAAGCAGCAGCAAGCAGCAACGCTATGCGCAAAAATGCAAGTGTTTCCTGCGATCTGCTGAAACGATACGAAGCAGTAGCAGCAGCAGCAGCAGCCTGACGGCGTTCATTGCAGGACGTAGGCCTTTGACCTGTACCGCCAGGGAATGCGGCCCTGTTCTTGCTGCTGCCACTTTCTACCCGCAAAGTTCCTAATCTCCTCTGTCCACCTATGTTTATATCTCCGCCTCATGCCCTTGCCTTTTCTGGGAATCCAATCAGTTAGCCTGAATGACCAGTGGGGACCCTGTCTACGCGCTACACGCCCGGCTCATGTCCATTTCTTCATTATTTCGACTCACCACTCACCAATCAAGACATTCCGGCCATTGCAGTTGCCCTGCTGGCTCTATCGAAATAAATATTCTTAATGCTTTGTGGTATGACGTTATTACCGCAATTATTGCATACCGGTACCATGTATATATTTGGAATCAGAACTTCATATGAACTAGAAGTAATGTTGCACATACATGCAACAAAAACAGCAAGAGAAACCATTCAGCAGATAGCCATTTTTCAGTGTTGAAGGCAACGAGACGATGAATTCACCCGTAACAAGATTTTCTACACTAGTGTGGCATTTAGGAGGAGGAGGAATGAAAGAAGAAGGACAGAGAGGTTAGCCAGGCATTTAGAAGAGACCGCAAAGTAGGTGCGGCGCTGTGTGGCAAGCGCTGCACGACTAAGGAAGGAAATGTCAGCTAGCTCGCACGAAAATACGCAGCATTTATATGACATAAAAGTCGAAGCCAACCCGCAATATTTCGGGGTAAAATGCGTTTGTGAGAAATTTGGTACTGTTTTTGAAACTTCGTAGAAATCAACCTACTTCTCCTCTCATTGAAGACTCGGCCGCTGCTATGAAGTATACTTCGAGAGACATGTTCTGTGGATGGCCTTTGAAGAGAGAAGAGGTTGGGAGAGATTCGTTTTATTCGTGGCGCAGTGTCTCGCAGCATTTTTACGAAGTACGACAGGGAAGGACGAAAAATCGCATTGAATTAAATTCTGCAAAACGAGAAAGCCACTGCGCGGTTCCTGTTCTCTTTTTTAATCTAACAATAAGAATGGCCTCTTTAGTTCTCGCGTCGAAAGAAACGCAGAGAACAGTTTTTTAACTGTTAATTTCGTATTTTATAGCGATGATTGCATAAACTAGTGCACAACCATGAGAGTCGGAAAGCAGCAGACGATGACGAAGAAGTAGGGATTGTGGGCTGCTGTCTCCTCTGTTCTTGCGCCAAGAAGTGCGTGCACCCTTAACATCATCATAGAGAGTAGCGTTCATTTGTCGCCATTAAAGACATTCTTTTGCTTTTAAGGCGGCTCCGTATTTATGGCGGCCCCTCATCAATCGAAGGCTGGTGTTCCGCGACAGTGGGTGTATGGTTTGTTTAAGGACGGCAGACAGACACACTGAAGATTTTTAAAAGGGCCTGCAAGAACTTTCCAAGCAGCCAAGAGTAGTTTTCACTGAAGAAGCTTATCACCTCACAAATTGACCACCGCTAAATTTTGAGAATACATTCAGTACGAGTTGAGTTATAAACAATTGTAGCAGGCAGCAACTGCATTCATCCGGCTCTTGTCTCGCCAAAAGCGCTGAGTGCTAAGCAGGGAGGAATGACATGGGAGAAGGCTTTACGGCACGCATGCCTCATGACATTGAACACATTTTAAAACGATAATCTTCCTTAGGATACTTCGACGCAAAAACGTTGGTCTATCTGTTGGTTGGTTGGTTGGTTGACTTTTCTACATGTGTTACCCGAAACTGCCAAAAATCCAACCGCATTTGCAGCGTGCCCACCCATATTGATCTGATTTCGGTGCTCAAAGAAGAAAGAACGAGCGTATCTGAGGAACAATCTCAAAAAGTCAATATCGGTGGTGAGTATCTTTGTCCTATATAAGTCTTACATAAGTAATTACAATAAACGTAGCGATTATTACGCTGCGCTCACTATGCAACGCTAAGCGCAAAAATGCGAGTGCTTGCTGTGATCTGCTAAAACGATACGGTCGTCGTATCTATCCACCGCCTCGCATACTGCAAATTATGGCATCCTAGAGTTCACGCAGTTGCCGCACGCCCGCTAAATTCATGGCCGTCATTTAGTTTTTTTTTTCAATATTCCTGCCACATAGTGTTCATGTCTCACGCGGCGCCCGCAGAATCCTTTTCACAGATTTTCTCGCGTAGAATGTAAAGCTCTCCTGGCCATTTCGATAATCGCATCTATACCAAAATTGATATGGCATAACATGACTGTACCAGGAGCCTAGGTGACCAGTCACATCAAAATATTGACGTGTATGTCATAAATGCCACGCATGAGATGTCATGTTCTTGCTGCTCGTCCAGTGGTTTCGTTCACATGACATATCGCAAGACTGGTATGGTATGACAAGACTGCGCGGCGAACATGAGTGACAGGCCCTAACATGGAAATCATGAGATGCATATCATGTGAGTCCTGACTACACGCCAACCTCACCATGCGCCCGCGGTCGTTTCGATAGTTTCATATACACCGAATTCGGTATTACTGGACGTGAACAGACAACGAAGGTAAATGACATGTACAAATATGATAATCATGATATGCATAAGTCATGTAAAAAAAATTGGCAGCATATTGACGGAGTGAATAATGGAGAGTGGGGCGAAGCATTCGTCCATCCATTCGTTCTTGCTTCCGTCCATCCTTGCGTCTGTCTGTGTGACCGTCCATGCGTCCATCCGCCCGTCCGTGCGTTCGTCCATGCATCCGCCCCAGCATCCTTTCATGCGTCTATCTATGCATTTGCCTGTGTGTCCGTTCGTCCATCTATTCAACACTCCAAGTACCACCATCTCGTATCTTTTCATCATATAGTCCTCATAGAGAAGCACCACCATCCAGCGGACATTCTAAGGACTAAACGAAAGGTGGCACACGCACACTTTCTTACGGCTTGCGCTTCGGGTGTACTTCCCACCTTTAACCACCTCGAATTCATGGTATATACTAGTTCACTGTATTCATGGCACTGCGACCCAACGCTCGCTGAACCTTTCTAAAACCAAGGAGGTTACGCCCAGCGAGTATAACGTAGCAACCTTTTCCTGTCAGATAGTGTTCAATGTATATGCCAATGGCTTCTAATGGGAAATGATAGACAGGAGAATTCGGCTTTTACCTTCTCACGGCTTGCGCTTCGTATCTACTTCCAACCTTTAACCACCTCGAGTTCGTTCATGGCATACACTATTCATTGTATTCATGGTACTGCGGCTCAACGCTCGCTAAACCTTTCTAAAACTAAGGAGGTTACACTCAGCGAGTTTAACGTATCAACCCTTTCTTGTCAGATAGTGGTCAATGTACATGCCAATGGCTACTAATGGGGATAGCAGCGTGCGCGTTAACTCAAAGCTGTATGCTCCCGTCTCTTGTTCCCCATCAGCAGGCCATTGGCATGTACATTGAGCACTATTATTTATTGTTCAACAACGCACAGAAGAAGTCTCTCACCTTCAACCCTTTGGAGGTCAAAATGTTATACTTGTTACATACTACAACGGCTATGAGGGACGAACGGGTGCCGCTATCAGAAGCTTCGCCCCTAAAATTATTACATACTAAGCTCTTAACGTGCTCCCATGTTGTTTTGCTAGCTTCACAAATACCAAGTTTGGTATTACGTGATGTGAATAGACGATGAACACAATTGCCCGGCGCAAACATGATTATCATGGTATGGAAGTCATGTTCGGCATAATTAACGTCCGCCACGTGCTAATCACTAAAAAGATTAATTTGGTAACATCCCCTCACAAACGAATTTAAATTTTGTCCGCTTAATATATTAATAAACAGCACCCCATAGGCTAATCGGAGGCCCAACTCCGTATTCTCTAGACCCTTGATTAAGGGGGTAATCAGCAGAAATCTCATGTCATTAAAACATTTTTATAAAAATAACCACAAAATTGACTGATACAACGCTAAAACCTACATTTAGAACATAACAATCTGGGTGCAGCGACGGCGTAGTGGTTAGAGCATCCGACTCGCATGCAAGAGGTGCGTGGTTCAAATCCCGGTGCCGCGCAGTTCCCAACCGGAAAAAAAAAATCCGCGTGTTGATGGAACTGCATTAAGAGGCCTGGGGTGCGGCCTGTTATGCCAGCGAGTCCTCGTCAAACGTCCGTGCCTCTGAAACAGGCAATCTGGGTCACGGCCAGCCCGCAGTCCGCCGGGCGCGAACAACTCCACGGCGTGAACACGCGCGGCGCATCTCTGGCCCACGTGCATTGAGTCAGTTGCGCACGTGACAGCGAGCCGGCGTCCTCATGTCTGGTGGTCTGACGCATCGCGCGGCGAACCCCATTGGAGGAGTCGGCTCTGACGACCAGCGGCGCTTCTGATTGGACGTTTTGGTTGGACCCGGTGCAAATAAAAGAAGCCCTGCGGCGTGTCGCGATCAGCGGGCTTAGGCGAAAGGCTGAACTATGTGTTAGAGAGAAGAGCTCGGCTCTTCGAGTCTCTGTCGGCCCCAGTGCCGAAATTGTAACGCCTCTGTATATATGCTGTACATAAACCTTGTTTGACTCACCGTCGTCTCGTCCGCTCGTCTGATCAGCTCTGCGCAGAAGCAGTCGCGAGCTGAGAAACATACGCTACCAAACGGCTGGTGACCTTCCCGGCGGAGTCGGAAGCAGTGGCGCCTTCGGCACCGTGTTGGCGTCGCCGTCTTTCGCAACAGTGGTTGGCAGCTGCGGGATCGGCCGGCGTCAGCGACATCGATGCGGTGAGTGCCTGATGTTTTCCCCTCAGTTCACCAGACTACTCTAGCTCAGGTTGTAGTAGTTTAGAGAAAGGGCTGTGTGAAGCATTTAAGTGAGCTTTGATCGTTTCAAGCCAAGTTGAAGTGCTTTGAAACCAAAGTTAATGCGGAGGTGGTAAACACGGGAGGGTGAAAAATTGCTTGCGCGTCTTGCTAGTAGGCTTATAGTGGGTACGGCAAGTAGATTCTTAACAGGGGCAAACAGCAAGAGGCTAGTGTGAACGATGGAGAACCTTAAAGTGAAGGAACTCATCGAAATTTGTGAGGAACTCGGCATTACTTTGGGCCGTGCGAAACGAAAGCAAGCGATCCTTGATATCATGAAGGATGAGGGAGTGTCGGCTGAGGAAGTCGATGAGGCCTGGGTGGATATTAAAGCACGCCGTGAGGAGGCTGAAAGGCGAGAAGTAGAAGCTCGCGAACGTGAGGAGGCTGAAAGGCGCGAAGCTCGCGAAGAAGCTGAAAGGCGCGAAGCTCGCGAACGTGAAGAAGCTGAAAGGCGCGAAGCTCGCGAAGAAGCTGAAAGGCGCGAAGCTCGCGAACGTGAACAAGCTGAAAGGCGCGAAGCTCGCGAAGAGGCTGAAAGGCGCGAAGCTCGCGAACGTGAAGAAGCTGAAAGGCGCGAACGTCGCGAGGAGGCCGAGAGACAGGAGCGCCTTGAGATGAAACGACTAGAATTGGCAATCCTACAGTGTTCGCAGGCGCCTAGCGTAGCTTCTCCGACGATTCAGGTCAGCGGTTTTAGAATTCGGGACCAACTGCCACCGTTCGTTGTAGGCGAGGACGTGGCGAAGTATCTCGTCAAGTTTGAACACGTCTGTGAGCGAAACGCTTTGGAGCGGTGTCTTTGGGCGCGGAACCTGTTAGCTCTTCTTCCCGGCGAAGTGTCCGACGCGATAACTTGCTTGTCGAGGGAAGCGTTTGAGAGCTATGACGAGGTTAAGGAAGTGCTCTTAAGACGTTATAAATTGTCACCCGAGGCTTTCAGGCAAAGGTTCCGGTATGCTAAAAAGGGGAATGAGTCACACGTTGACTTCGCATTTCGTCTTAAAGCCGATTTGATCGAATGGCTCAAGGGCGAAGGTGTTTATGACGACCGCGATAAAGTGGTGGAATGCGTTGCATTGGAGCAATTCTACCGCTGCATCGAGGAGGATGTTAAACTTTGGCTGCAGGACAAACTTGGTGAAGTACAGCTAAACAAGGCAGCAGAGTTAGCTGAGGAGTATTATACTCGCCGAAAGTTGCATAGCAGGGCAGTGCGCGTTGAAAAGGATGAAAGAAAGGAGGGCTTTTCAAAGAAACCTGATCAACGGAAACCCGCTCCGCACCGTAATTTCAAAAAGGACCCGTCTCTTACGAAGGACACTGTAGAGGAAGGGAAAACAGAAGCGGAAAAATCGAGTGAGGTCTCTAAACAACGCACTGATACCACACGGGCGTTTGAATCACGGAAGCCACTAATCTGCTACAACTGCAAAAAGGAAGGGCACATCGCGATAAACTGTAAGCAAAAGTTTGCTTTTGCAACAATTAGAGAATCGGAAAAGAACATGCGGTTGTTGGAGCCGTATATCCAAGAAATTAGTGTGAATGGGAAAGCGTGTCGAGCACTTAGAGACTCCGCGGCAACTATGGATGTTGTCCATCCTTCATTGGTGTCCCCGGATGACTTTACAGGAGAATGCGCGTGGATCAGGCAAGTCGCCGAGGAGCAGAGTGCTTGCTTACCTATCGCCACGGTTGTCATTGAAGGCCCGTTCGGTAAGCTTTGCACCGAAGCGGCTGTGTCTGCCGCGCTTCCCGATCGTTTTCCTTATCTCTTCTCCAACAACTCAGAGCAGCTTCTCAAAGAGCAGGGTAAATCGTTCTTCCCCAACTTAGCGTACATGGCCCTCACGCGATCGCAAGCGCAGAAGCTCTCGCAAGAGCTTGACCTTGTTCAAAGCGGTGAACTCTCAAGTGACCTTGTCGGCGGGTCGACGGAACCTCAGAGAGGAAACTTTCCGCGTGAGTCATGTGAGCAGTCGCGCGAGCGGCCCGTCGCCGATCCGACCGGCGCAGTTTCCGTGGAAAGGGAAGGCGACCTGGCGCCATTGGATCAGAGCGAGAGGGCTGCAACGCTCTCGCCTGTAGCGGAAAGTTGGAGTGAGCTGTCGAGGGTTGATCGAGAAACGCTCATTCGAGAGCAGCGTGAGGACCTCTCGATTAAAGCGCTAATGGAAAGCGTAAACTTAGAAAAAAAGAAAAAGAATGTTTCTTTTTTTGAGAAAGCGGGGCTTTTGTATCGGAGCTACACAAATGCGCAAGGTCGCAAGTATGAGCAGCTCTTAGTGCCACAAAAGTATCGTCGCCAACTATTGGAACTGGCGCATGAAAACGCATGGGCAGGGCATCTGGGCATAAAAAAAAGCAAGGCTAGAGTTTCCCTTCAGTTTTATTGGCCGAAATGCTGGAAGGATATCGAAGACTTTGTGCGCTCATGCGACACTTGTCAGAGAGCGGGGAAATCCACGGACAAGTGGAAGGCACCCATGAAGCTTGTGCCGATTATCACAGAACCTTTTCGGCGCCTAGTAATTGATATAGTCGGGCCATTGCCAGAGTCAAGGCAAGGTTGTCGGTACATCCTGACGGCTCTCTGTGTAGCCACAAAATTTCCGGAAGCGATACCCCTTAAGGAGCTCAATTCCCCTCATGTCGTGGATGCGCTGCTATCCATTTTTGCACGCGTCGGATTTCCTTCTGAAATCCAATGCGACAATGGTAGTGTCTTCACCAGCTGCCTTACCTCTACCTTTATGGATAGATGTGGAATAAAAGTAGTGCACAGCTCGATCCATCACCCGCAATCTAATCCGGTAGAGCGTATGCATTCCGTTCTGAAACGGATACTGAGAGCTCTCTGCTACGAGCACAAATGCGACTGGGAAGCGTGTATTCCTCCCGCTATGTTCGCTTTAAGATCAGCTCCTCATGAGAGCACAGGTTTTAGCCCTGCAGAGCTTGTGTATGGCAGGAGTTTGAGAACACCATTGCAAATGCTACGCGAGTCCTGGGAGGGATTCGATGAGGACCCTAATGTAGTCGCGTATGTTCTAGACCTCCTTCAGAGGCTTGGAAAAACGAAAGATCTGGTGGAAAGCCACATGAAGGCTGCACAAGTATTGTCGAAGGAGTACTACGACAAATCGGCGAAGAAGCGCACATTTGAAGTTGGTAGTCAAGTAATGCTGCTGCGGCCGTCCAAAAAGAACAAGCTTGAGGTTCATTGGGAAGGGCCTGCCAAAGTAATATCGAAGCTTTCTGATACCAATTATGAAGTGAAATTAGGAAGGCGCCCGAACAAAATTTACCACAGTAACTTGATGAAACCCTACGTTCAACGTCAAGCGGTCGTAAATCTGCTGTTGAATGCTGCAGAGGAAGAGGGAGAAGAAATTTTGAATTCTAGTGATGTAATCGAAAGGGGATCGGAGGTAATCTTGGAGCAGTTGAACCTAGAGCCTAGGTTAAGTGAAGTCCAGAAGGAGGACCTGAGAAGGATTGTTTCCGAGTTTCAAGACGTGTTTTCGGACCGTCCCGGAAACACGACGGTGATCGAGCACGATATCGAGCTAACTTGTGAGGAGCCAATCCGTAGCAAGCCGTATCGTTGTTCCCCCGTGCAAAAGCAGCTCATGAAAGAGGAGATCGATAAAATGCTGGAGTTGGGAGTCATAGTACCGGGCGAGAGTGACTATACATCCCCTCTAATATTGGTTCAGGTGCCAGGAAAAGATCCGAGGCCATGCATCGATTACCGGCGTCTTAACGCAATAACTCGGGACCAAACTTACCCGATACCAAACCTAGAGGAGAGGGTGGAAACTGTGTCACAGTCCAGCTATATTTCCACGTTAGACCTCGTGCGAGGGTATTGGCAAGTCCCCCTTACAGAGCGTGCCAGCCGCTATGCCACATTTGTTTCTCCATTTGGAACGTATCGCCCACTTAAGCTGAGCTTTGGATTGAAAAATGCACCCTTTTGTTTTTCAGGCTTAATGGACCGCGTTCTTAAAGGCCTCTCCGAGTTCGCTCTGCCGTATATTGACGATGTCGCCATCTTCTCCAACAACTGGGAAGAACATGTCGAGCACTTACGCGTCGTGCTGAACAGGTTGAGAAAGGCTGGCCTTACCGTGAAACCTACTAAATGTCACCTAGGGTGTGGCGAGGTGTCTTACCTGGGGCACGTTGTGGGGCGTGGCCGGCGTAGACCTTCAGAAATTAAGGTAGCCGCTGTCGTGAACTATCCACGACCAACCACAAAATCAGAGATAAGGGCATTCTTGGGCCTGGCTGGATACTATCAGCATTACGTGCAAAATTACTCTAGCATGGCCAGCCCTCTCACTGACGCGCTTCGAAAGTCCGAGCCGGTTAAAGTAGTATGGGACTCAGAAAAGGAGACTGCGTTTTGCCAGCTAAAACAGGCCCTAGGTGAAAAGCCTGTTCTCATGGCACCCGATTTCTCTAAGAGATTTGTGATTCAATGCGACGCGAGTGATCGCGGCATGGGAGCTGTATTGTGCCAGGAGGACAGTGCTGGTAACGAAAGGCCAGTTTTGTATTTAAGCCGAAAACTCAGCGGCAGGGAAGAGGCGTACAGTACCTCTGAAAAGGAATGCGCTTGCCTCGTGTGGGCCGTTCAAAAGCTAGCTTGTTATGTCTCCGGTTCGAGGTTTGTGGTTGAAACGGACCACTGTCCTCTAACCTGGTTAAATAACATGTCGCCTAAAAGTGGCCGGTTACTGAGGTGGAGCATGATACTCCAACAGCACAACTTTGACGTTCGCTACAAAAAAGGAAGGCTAAACGCTAATGCAGACGCATTGAGCCGTGCGTTTAGTTAGTACCTCCTCAACCTTTCGGTTTCTCGCTGGCGATTCGGGGCAAAATTTTGACCTCATCACGACCTGGGCTGAGCGCTCTCGTTCAGAGTGATCTCAAGGGGCCAACTTTATGTGGTATTCTAATTCGTTGCGGGGTTGTAATTGTGAAAAATTCAAGTTCTTACTTTAGGAGTCTTTTGTCCCACATGTGCCTCTTGATGTAGAGGGAACGAAATTCCGATAGACACGTAGATAGGTATATGTTGTTCTATACTTTGTCTGGTGTTCTGTTGGGTGACCGAGGGCACTTGCTTGTGTCGTGTGTTGTCTGTTGTCGAACCGTTCTTAGCAAGTTGCAGAACCATCGACAAGTGCTGAAACCGAAGATGGTCGGAAGAGACGAGCGAAGTTGGCCAGCAAGTTGTGGCGACAAGCCCGTGGAGCTGGGATCCGTCGTCAAAATGGGATGTGTTCCCGGAACAGTCTGGAGCTGTATTCTCCCCATGGCCCTGGAGGCGAACCTGGAGGGACCGGGCGAACGAGCGCACCTGACATCCGAGCCCCGTGGAAGCAGCTCGTCTTTCCGGTGCATTGTCTGGCGGCGGGGGTGCTGTTATGCCAGCGAGTCCTCGTCAAACGTCCGTGCCTCTGAAACAGGCAATCTGGGTCACGGCCAGCCCGCAGTCCGCCGGGCGCGAACAACTCCACGGCGTGAACACGCGCGGCGCATCTCTGGCCCACGTGCATTGAGTCAGTTGCGCACGTGACAGCGAGCCGGCGTCCTCATGTCTGGTGGTCTGACGCATCGCGCGGCGAACGCCATTGGAGGAGTCGGCTCTGACGACCAGCGGCGCTTCTGATTGGACGTTTTGGTTGGACCCGGTGCAAATAAAAGAAGCCCTGCGGCGTGTCGCGATCAGCGGGCTTAGGCGAAAGGCTGAACTATGTGTTAGAGAGAAGAGCTCGGCTCTTCGAGTCTCTGTCGGCCCCAGTGCCGAAATTGTAACGCCTCTGTATATATGCTGTACATAAACCTTGTTTGACTCACCGTCGTCTCGTCCGCTCGTCTGATCAGCTCTGCGCAGAAGCAGTCGCGAGCTGAGAAACATACGCTACCAAACGGCTGGTGACCTTCCCGGCGGAGTCGGAAGCAGTGGCGCCTTCGGCACCGTGTTGGCGTCGCCGTCTTTCGCAACAGGCCTCACCGGTAACCACCGCCGGGAACGCACTCCCTCACCAGAAAAGGATTGTCCACCCTGGTGCAGTATTTGGCCCCTACCTCCCACATGCATACGTCAAATTACTCACGGCCCTCAGTACCCAGCAGCTGCGAAGCAACTGACCATGGCGGCGGTCAGATCAGCAACGCAGCAGAGGGTGCTAAGAATCTCTGGACAACAGGCCGCCATTGGAACCTGAACCTGGCAACGTTTAACGCTAGAACCTTATCTAGTGAGGGAAGTCTAGCTGTACTATTCGAGAGGCTTGAGGGTGTTAAATTGGATATAATAGGGCTCAGTGAGGTTAGGAGGACAGATGAGGCCTATACTGTGCTACAGAATGGGCATGTCCTTTGCTATCGGGGCTCGGCAGACAGAAGAAAACTAGGAGTGGGGTTCCTAATTCACAGAAACATAGCTGGCAACATAGAGGAATACTATAGCAATAATGAAAGGATGGTAGGTATTGTAATTAAACTGAATAAAAGATACCAGATGAAGGTAGTACAGGCTTACGCGCCTACATCCAGCCATGATGACGCTTCAGTTGAAAGCTTCTATGAGGACGTGGAATGGGCAATGAGTAAGGTAAAAACACAGTATACTATAGTGATGGGCGACTTTAAGGCAAAGGTAGGGAAGAAGCAGGCTGGAGACCAGGCAGTAGGAGATTATGGCATCGGTACTAGAAACGTCAGAGGAGAGCTACTAGTAGAATTTGCAGAACGCAATAATTTGCGGATTTTGAATGCCTTCTACCGAAAACGAGAAAACCGCAAGTGGACATGGAGGAGCCCTAATGGCGAAAATAAGAACGAATTAGACTTTGTAATGACTGCACACCCAGGAATCGTGCAGGATGTTGAAGTGGTTGGCAAGGTACGATGCAGTGACCAAAGAATAGTACGGTCTCGAATTCGCCTAGACGTGAAGAAGAAACGACAGAAACTGATACGCAAGAAGCTAATCAATGAGCTAGCACTGAGAGGGAAAGTACAGGAATTCAGAGTGTCGCTGCAGAACAGGTACTCGGCTCTTAGTGAGGAAACCAACCTTAGCGTAGATAGAATGAATGATAATCTGACGAGTATCATTATGGAGTGTGCAGTGAAAGTTTGAGGCAGGGTAGTTAGACAGGACACTGGCAAGCTTTCCCAGAAAACGAAGAACCTAATTAAGAAGCGTAAAATCATGAAAGTGTCAAGTACAACAGACAATATAGAACTGGCAGAGCTTTCGAAGTTGATTAATAGACGTAAAGTATGCGATGTAAGAAGGTATAACATGGAGAGAATCGAACACGCTCTGAAAAACGGAGGAAGCGTCAAAGCAGTGAAGAGGAAACTTGGGATAGGCAAAAGCCGGATGTATGCACTAAGGGACAAAGAAGGCAAAATAACTACCAATATGGATATGATAGTTAAAATAGCGGAGGAGTTTTACAGAGATCTGTACAGTAGCCGAGACAACCATGACCTTAATACTATAAGAAGTAGCAGTAACCCAGATGACCACCCACCAGTAATGATAGAAGAAGCCAGAAAAGCTTTGGAGAGCATGCAAAAAGGCAAAGCTGTTGGTGAGGATCAGGTAACATCAGATCTGCTGAAAGATGGAGGACAGATTGTGTTAGAAAAAATAGCCACTCTGTTTACGAGGTGTCTCATGACGGGAAGGGTACCAAAAGTCTTGGAAGAACGCTAACATCATCTTAATACGTAAAAAAGGAGATGACAAGGACTTGAAGAATTACAGGCCGATCAGCTTGCTCTCTGTAGTATACAAGCTATTTACAAAGGTAATTGGTAACAGAGTAAAGAAAACATTAAAATTCAATCAGCCAAAGGAACAAGCAGGATTTCGAACAGGCTACTCAACAATTGACCACATTCATACTATCAATCAGGTAATAGAGAAATGCTCAGAGTATAAGCAACCACTATACATAGCCTTCATAGATTACGAGAAGGCGTTTGATTCAGTAGAAATATCAGCCGTCATACAGACACTGCGAAATCAGGGCGTAGATGAAGTATATGTAAACATTCTGGAAGAAATCTACAGGGGACCAACTGCTACCATAGTGCTTCATAAAGAAAGCAACAAAATACCAATCAAGAAGGGTGTGAGGCAGGGGGACACAATCTCTCCAATGCTATTTACCGCGTGCTTACAGGAGGTTTTCAGAAGCCTAGAAGGGGAACAGTTAGGGATAAGAGTTAATTAAGAATACCTTAGTAACCTGCGCTTCGCCGATGACATTGCAGTGCTGAGTAACTCGGGGGACGAATTGCATCTCATGATTACGGAGTTAGACAAGGAGAGTAGAAATGTGGGTCTTAAAATTATTCTGCAGAAAACGAAAGTAATGTACAACAACCTCGAAAAGGAGCAGCGCTTCGAGATAGGTAATAGTGCACTTGAAGTGGTAAAAGACCATGTCTACTTAGGGCAGGTAATAACCGCAGTGCCTAACCACGAGATTGAAGAAACTGGAAGAATAAGAATGGGGTGGAGCACATTCGGCAAGCACTCTCAAATTTTGACAGGTAGATTTCCACTATCCCTCAAGAGGAAGGTATATAACAGCTGTATCTTGCCGGTACTTAGCCACGGAGTAGAAACCTGGAGACTTACAAAGAGGGTTCAGCTTAAATTGAGGACGGCGCAGCGAGCAATGGAAAGAAAAATGGTAGGTGTAACATTAAGAGACAAGAAGAGAGCAGAGTGGATTAGGGGACAAACGGGGGTTAAAAATATCATAGTTGAAATAAAGAAGAGGGAATGGACATGGGCTGGGCATGTAGCGTGTAGACAGGATAACCGCTGGTCATTAAGGGTAACTAACTGGATTCCCAGAGAAGGGAAGCGGGTTAGGGGGAAACAGAAGGTTATGTGGGCAGATGAGATTAAGAAGCTTGCGGGTATAAATTGGCAGCAGCAAGCACAGGACCGGGTTAACTGGCGGAACATGGGAGAGGCTTTTGTCCTGCAGTGGACGTAGTCAGGCTGGTGATGATGATGATGATGATGATGACGTAACGCTGTGCTGATTTCAAAGTGACATATCAGCCTTCCTTATTTGTGCTTCGCATATCATCGATTGCTACTGCACGTGGGATCTACCATTTTTTTAGCCTGTAACGCCAGTGGACGCGAGAACAGAAAGTACTTTTAGCTGATCTTAAAGTATATTGTGAAGTCTACGCCACGTGTTGCGCTCTAACATTTGGCTCACGAGTATGGTAGTTTAAAATGCCCGCAAAAATACGGCAGTTTCTCATACACGGCAATACACAGAAAAGATAAAGCAAAAGTTTATGAGAATATTTCAAAGGTAAAAACAACAGTAATTCAGAAATGTCTCACCTAACGTATTAGGCAGAGCTTCCAGTAAATACTCATTCTTTCATAGAATACATTGGAGGTTATATTTCAGTGACTCCAGTTCATTGTGTGTGCGTAAGCACGGTACAAGACATCTCTTGCATTACGAGCGTTAATAGCGTGGCTGTTGGGTCGCAGAACAGGAGTTGATCTAATAAATTGCTTATATGGAGGATAACATACATAAAATTTCCTCTCAATCACTAGCCGAGCTGTGGTTTTCGGTGGGGGTCTCAACCATGCCAAAAAACTCCCACGTTGAGCGTGTTCTCTGTTGTCTAATTGTGAAGAGATTCGAGATGAAGCCTCGTTTTTTTCATCTTCTATGTTATAAATACCTTCGCGCTATCTCAGTAGATGTCACGGCTTATGGGCACTGCGTGCTCTTTCAGCGCAGATATTGCCATCTGCCCGGTTTTCACGTTATAGCTGTGCTGTCTGATTTGTTTTTTTCTAGTGTCAGCAGATTCACGGATGTTGACTTGCTTACACTCAGCTTTATGAATTTTGTATGCGTTGCTAGTACTATTCTTCATTCAGATTTTTTTTTACGGTTGTCACAGCTTAAATGAGCTTGCGCAAAGGCACGTGAGCGACGCGGATTTCGCTGCCCCGAACAATTAAAACAATCAGAAAATGATCGCACGGTCAATCACAACAGAACCAATATGCCCCATTTTACACTCCATGCTTACGTTACATCAAGAAGACCGTACTATCGAAATTCCTAAAAGACTTAGTTTTTTGTGAACGAGGTGGTTGTAACAATGTTCATTGTTTCCCTATCGTTGGTACTTGCCTAATGACTTGTTTGGCCGCAAATAGCACAAACAAAAAGTAAAGGACTACGTGTTCTTTACTTTGTGTTTGTGGTACTTGCGGCCAAAGCATGTCATTAAGGTCATCGTTTTCACGCAACGGTGTTTCTGCCGGGGTCTGTTACGGCTTCGCTGACGTATTTCGGTCATGGATATGACATTTCTAAATATATATTCATAAATTTATATCAAAAAACGAGAGGGAAATGTTGCATCGTGAAACCACAAGACATGTTGCACCATAAGGCATATGTATCCTAACTCTCTTAGCAAGATCGCATTTGGACCGGTTGTGATCATCGGTGAGGCTGCTGGCAGCTGAAAAGCAATGTACTAGAAACCGATCGAGGCCTTGTGCTGTCGACAAAACTTGAAGAATCGATTATTTTTATCTGCTGTCTACTTTTTGCACACTGCATCGTAAGGTCGTTTTCAGAGTATCAATACATATTTGGAATTACCAAAAACCACCAATCGATTCGGTTGAGGATGCACGACGTATATACTCACTGCCCGTAAGACAGCAGACTCTGTTGACATTGATGTTTGTGCCCTGGGCTGTAGCAATTGTGGGCCCGAATGACGAACACGCATTTAGATATGCTGAATTCACCAATGACTGATGGGAAAGTACGTCAATTATATAATGATGATTTCTCTATATAATTCACAAACTTTTTTCACATTCCAAGAAAATGTCGCACACTATGAAGTTACAATATTGTTGGGCGCTAATAATGAACGCAGTGGATTAGACAGCATACGCACTCACCCCTCTACAGTGGATGGAGGGCTGACCACGTAGATTCCTCATCAGTGCGCACGCGTACTGTGGTCGGTCGCCCAAAATTACCGCTTACATACAAAGATGACAGAATCTGGCTGACACGTGACCGCTAATTGAGCCTTGTGGGACACAGGCTCCCAGCATCGAGGGAGAAAACTGACCGTGCTCCTATAGAGACCGCTGTCGCTAAACTTGTTCTGGGTAATCTCCTGAGACCGTCAGTCCTCTCTCGAAAACGCCTGCTACAGGAATGGACCCCGTCACGTCATAGATTGTTTGTGGCATATACAAGCGGTCGCTGCAGACGGTGAAAGGATTTCTGCGCATAAGAAATCCATACCTATAATTCATAATCATTCCTTCTGCATACTCGGGCATGGTATATTCACAGTGATTCTGGGTTTTGGAGTAGTTTTTCGTGCATACTAAAACCAAGGTTTGTGCGAGTTCCTGCATACATCGTGGTTTAGTTAGATGATAACTTGCACTTATTTTCATTAAGCCATATTGAATATGCTATCCTTTTTCGCTAAGCCTTGACAGCATGGATGCAATCCTGTATGCTCGGAACAAATATGACCCCTTTGAGGTGGGAGCCTTGAACGTGCGCATAGCTCAAATTTTGTTCTGTTGAACGTTTTCTACACAGAGTATTTGAAAAAAGAAGCATTTACTATAAGCAGACGTTTCTCATATGTACCTGCTAGTAGCTATTCTCTGCGAAACAGAAATACTAGTCTTTTTAATGACAGCTATGACATATTACGAAAATATGCATTCCGAATATCAAAGGCGCGTGAAAAAGGGTAATACATATTCGAAATGCTACGTGCAACTTCGCCAAGATAAATTGGAAAGCTACAACAAAAAACGCACAAACATTGTGGCTACTTGCATGACTAATAAGGATGAAGATCACAATGGCAGACTCTCTTCATTGTCCGTGTTACTGAAGGCGTTAGCCAAATATAAACTCTAAATATTCGATCAGTCTTTCTTTCTGCTTATTGTACAAAACAATGTCAAGCTCGCCCAACGCTACACTGGGCTTCCAAAACGTAGATGCATTTTTCTACTACTAAGTGCTTCGAGATAAACTGGTGCAGAGAGAAGGTAAACTAAAAGTACTGCTGACAAAGTGCTACAAATATGGCTACAACATACAGAAGTGCACACCAGGAAATTATGACAAATACGGGAAAAAACATAGATACATATGCTCTAAAAAGATAAGCTTTTCTATTCTTTCGTTGCTTTATGCATGCTAATTTCTGGACCCTTCACACTTTCACATTTACCTTTCATTGTCTCTAACGTATCAATATACATATGGATACAGCTTCTACTGCAAAGTGCTGGACGAAAATAGTCGCAGTGAGGTAAATTGATAACCAGTAATATCGTAGCGCGTAAAAACTGAGACCCAGGACAAGGAAAGGGGCAAAAGGGGAGCACCCCTTCCTTTGTCCTGCGTCTCAGTTTTTACGTGCTACGCTATTACTAGTTATCAATTACCAACACGCCGCACTACATAACCAAGTCAATTTATACTTGTAAGCCATAACAGCGTATGCTCAGAGTTGGTAGAAGTAAAGTGCGGTGTTCTCCAGGGGTCTATTTCGGGTATGCTATTTCTTATCGTTCTTATTAATGGTATCGTGAATATCGATTACACCTGAAGTGGTCCTCTACGTCAATGATGTTAGTTTATTTTCTCCTGACAATTATTTAGCTGACTTGGAAACAATGGCAAATTATTACTTGCAAGAACTACTGGCTTGGTAGTCTCTCAACCAAATTGAGCTAAATATATTTAAAACTAAATACGTAGTACTTCAACCCAGGAACAAACCTGATGAAACGGGTATTTCCCCTTGTTTGATGCTTGTACTATTTTTCAGGTATCGTTAAAGCTCTAGAATTATTTTTCGAAGAACATTTCGACTTGACTGATCATGTTAACAAATCACATACTAACATTTATAGTAGCACCTATACTAGGATAACGTTCATTATCGAATGCTTCCTAAAACCTTGCTTCTGGTTCCGACATGGCTGAAGCATGAACCGTATTGTTCGTTGATACATTCAAACTATATTGATGAATAATAATCTGGGGCCCTACAAGCAAAGCGAACTTAGATAGGCTAACAGCCCTTGATTGCAAGCTGTCCGACACATAGAGCACCTTGGGTGGGTTGACCAGACAGCACGTTTCTTCTCAAAAAATCAGATTGATCAAGTTCATCATCTATATAACCTCAGACTTCCTACATAAAAGCACAGACAAATAAGAAAAAAAATTACTGAAATTTTTTGCTCATGTACCTAACTACACGCGATATGTTGTCGCGGGTTATAAATTACAGGGGGTTTATTTAAAAACACGGACAATGGAACTTGTTGAGACGCTCTCAGAGAAGGCCGCTAAGATTGTCGTCTTCTTCAGTCGCCTGCGCTGCGCCTCTTGAGCAAATCCGCGTTCTTCGTTGTCGTTGCTATCTCGCCGCTAAATACAGCTATGCACGCGGCATTACCCTCCCGCCAGAGTGAGCGTCGTCCCGATGCTCAACAGGTAGAGATGCAGCCAGCGGGTGTTTACATCACTGAGAGTGGTAAAGTTTCATGCGGACCATACAAGAAACTTAAGCTATACACGCGGCAATATCTATAACGCCTAAAATGCAGCAAGTTCGAACTTCCGCTTTGTAGAACGAAGTATAGAACTAACCAACTGCAATACCTGGTACGTACTTTTATAAATCAACATTCCTAGGTTCTAGTTTACGTGAATGACGCCATGCCAACATTTGGATTAAGGTGTATTGTTAATTCATATTAACGCGACAGTGTTAAAGAGCTCGTTTCGCAGAAATTCCGGTGTCAGTGTCGGTGCCGGCATCGGTGTTGTTGGTTGTTAGTGAAAAATAATTAACTTATGCGTGACCAGAAAATTCAAAAGTGAAGCAAATTAAAATAAATAAACAGTTCTGGAGCCGAGTTGTTTGGGTCCAAGTGGGGAATCAACCCGAGTCGTTTGCGTGGCACGCCGATGTTCTACCAGATGGCCACGCCTCTGCTTTTTTTTCTTTAATGCATGAAATCATCACCAGTGAACTAGTCAAGTACGCACAACAAACTTCATCAGAAGTCAGGCAAACACATACAAGCGTCAACAAGGGGAAGCCACTCATCTGCTTGTGAAAGCAGTGTAAAGAACTTCCTATGCTTGGAAATGCAGTAAAAGTAGCTTTCATGCTTCCCAAACACACGTGTTCTGTATACATGCTGCACAATGCAACATGAAATAGTGCAGTAATATTGCGTGGTAGTGCGTCCACGGGCAACGCGCGTCAAGATACGCGATTATCATATTAGCTCCATGATTTAAAGCTGGTGCCCCACTACAAAAGGCACACACACCACTGAGCCTATTCTTTTAAGGCCACGTATAACGGTTGCATAGCTAATTTGAAAATGTTTCATGCATTAGGTGTTTGAAATACGCCCTGGAAAAAGGATGTCGCTATGGCGTTCAACTCTTAAAGGCAAAGCTTTAGGGTCCTCTAATTTTTTCTGTCCTATGTGTCTTCTAAGTATAAGCAAGAACAATAGCACAATGTGGTTTACATGCTTTGTGTTAAACACAAAAACTAGAAGCGTTTTATTGCATTCTTTAGCTCACCGAGATGCATACGCGCCCGAACTGCTAAACGCCGCTAGGCTGCAAGTGAAAATATTTTGTTATACTCATATGAATACAGCATCTCACCAGCTTCTATAAGCAGCCGCTGCTGATGTTGTCGGCGCCTAGTCTTGCTGAATTGCATTTGAAAGGAAATTGCTCTCTGGCTACTCTGAAATTTCACAGATTCGGTACGCCATGTAACAAGCAGGTGAATTTATGCTCACAGGAAGTTTGAAACGCCGAAGAAGCAATTACAAACATTACAGCGTAATTAAACTAGTTGAATTTATATTTTTATACGTCGTCATGCATAAGTGGTCACTATGCGATGGATCATTTTTGAGTCATCTGTTGCCTCGAGTAGCGAGCTAGTACTATGTGAATGACCCAGAATGTTTACACCAATCACATTGAGCTAACTACCATTTTTAAAGGAAGCAACGAGAGATAGATATTTTCAAAAGAAAATGGCTCAGAAGTTGATAATACTGGTAAAAATAACGCTGGAATATTAGAAAACAAGGTGAATTTCAATGCCCGAAAGCCTTCATATATGCACGAGAGTGTAATACTTATATTGAAAAAAATATTAGATCAATCATTCATTGAAAAAAAAACATGTTTGATCTCTTCGTCACAGAAATCGGTATAACACAAAAGTAAAACCTGCTTTTACAAAGGTAATTTAAAGTTTACAGTGAATTAATAAATGAGAGTTTTCCGAATGTATGTTTTGGTGTTTCAAGGTAATAGCACCATACCAAAGAAGATGCACACTTGCGGACGCTTGGTACATCTACATCCCGACGCTAACATTCATGACTAATTTATTAAACAAACCATGACGATATCTGTGGACGACAATTACAAAACAATTCTCAGAAAAAGAGGCGTGATAGCAAGATGAGCGTCGCATCTATCGGTTACGGCGCTCCACTGGCAACACAAAGGTCGCGTGATCAAATCCTGGCTGCGGCGGCTGCAGGTTCGAAGGAGGCGAAAATGCTGTAGACACTTGCGCTCAGATTTTGGTGCACGTGAAAAAACCCCCGGTAATCGACATTTCCGGAGACCTCCACCACGGCGTTTTTCATTATCTTATGGTGGGAAAGCTTTAAATATTATATCTAATATTTCATTGCACGCAGAAATTGGGCTAAGGGCTCCATGCGTCGGCCTGTTAAAGTGTGAATGAACTTTGTGGAGTCTATGACAACGGTATGCACTTCGTCTCGCCAATTTTTCTCAAACCTCCAGGGTCTCGCCCCTGTAGCCAAGCCGTGATTTTCTCGGGGCACGCTTATTAGGAGAGCAACACCCTTTTGCTGGCCCTTGATGACACCCAGTTTCGCTCACCGATGTGCCATATTAACATCGGTGGGCAACAAGAGCTTTAGAAAACAGCGAGCTGATTCACCAGAGTTTTCTTTCCATATTTGGCAAATTATATTCAAATAAATGTTCTTTCGAGCTACATAAAAAATATAAGAGATGTCTTTGTACTTTGCGCACGTTTCTTTTATGTGAAAAACAATAGAGAGACTTTGCTTACTATTGAAAAGAACTGTAAAACGTGCTTTCAGTTTCAAATTGGGCGGGTGGTAAATGAGCGGCCGGAAGTTTTTTTTTTAATTTTTAGCTACAATGCTTGCAACTTTGAAGCGGCCCATACAATCACATGAGGTAGGCGCGTGTCGCTGGGCTATTTTATGTTTCGATTGACGCTATGAGCGACACTGACGCTTGGGCTATGGCGGCCACCTCGCTGTGCGTTAACGATGTAACAAAATCGCACGTCTATCGAAAACGTGCGGAGTGTGGCAGACGCGCAGCAGTTTACGCGTGGCAGGTACTAATCGTGAAAGCCATGTAACGACGTATTACTTTAACCCTGCAGGAGGGCGACAATACCCCGATGACTAAGAGCACTCTTAAAGGAAAATGGGACATAAATAGGGTGCGTTTGCATAGCAGTTAGAAAGAATCTGCGGCCGTCGTGCAGTGGATAGCTTGCTTGACACTTGTGGCGGCGGATTGAGAAGTCATCGGTTGAATGCCCTTTGTCAGAAATTTTGTTTGACATGTGATTGGCTACATTTTTTCACATCGTTTCCGTGACGGAAACAAGTCATTGAAGTTTTGGTGGATGCAGGCATACATCAGTTTCGCGTTGAAATTCTGCAGATATTGCATGAACTGCGGGAGTCGGTTCTATGCGAAGCTGTCGGCAAGTGCCTATATATGCCACATACCTTATCGTTTATTGGTCATGCGTTACAAGGTACACCGGCGTGTTTTTGTAAATAGAGCAGTAGTGATCGACTACACATGTGTATAAAAGAATATATATGACCTTACACAACGTCAGCACTCACATTAAGGCACGAAGGTAAATTTTATAGGAATTAAGCGTGCTATGTAGTGATTATGTAAATATCATTCGTTAGCGTATTCCACTGCTGCTGAGTAATGCTTTTATAAAACATGCTCAGTCATAAGAGTGCGTATTTAGTATGCACGAAACTTATAAAGTGGTGCAGAAAGTGAGGCCAAATGTCACGGAATGTCGCAGTACCAACAGGCTTTTCAAGACACCATTCTACCACAATGAATGTTAACTGGACATGACGTGCCTCTGTATAGGAAGAGAATATATGCGATGTTTACCCCCTTGTTATAAATATAAACAGCTATCATTGTAACCATAATCAATTTGCACCGACTTGAGGACTTCACAGTACCTGTTACAAAGCAGATTCAGGAATATGCCTGGTTCTGTGGTAGAATACATCACTGCTACATGAAAATCTTGGACTCGATTCCTGCTGGGATCCTGATTTTTATTCTTTGCAGTCATCCACTCAACGCAGCCAATGCCGAGTATCTTTAAGGTTCTCGCGTTTATATTACTGACATTTTTGTCCCAGCTACTACGTAGATACGAACATTAAGGCGTTTACCCACATACCGTGCCTTGTGGTATACGGGTATTTGACACACATGGCTGAAAGAATGTTTAATGACGTATACAGGAGAATATTTTCACGTTATTTATGTCAGTACCAGAAACATGTTCTCATACAGCCTTGCTCCATGCCGATTTCGGATTATACTAAAGTGTATGAGAGCACCAAGACATAACTGCCCAGATAGGTTGTTAAGTAGATAGAAGTGCTTAAAAACATATGATTTGCAAGGATCGCTTTGCATTTAAAAACAGACTTTTTCGTGACCTGTTATTAATAATTAAAAATTTATTGAATGATAACAATATTTACTGTTGAGGAGGCCACCATCAACATAATTGTGTTTTCACGAAAAGTTTAGAGGGAATGCATAAAAAGCATCGCGTGTAATATTATATACTTGACAAACATATATGTATTGTCCCAGTGCAAGCAAAGCTGCTTCAAACTGTCCTATTTTGACGCTATCGATATGTATATATATATTTATATATTTATGCATATATATATGTATATATATATATACATGCTGGCTGTTGAGTGTGGTAGGTTTGCCCCCACACGTGAAAGCATTAGTACGTCACTGAGGCTGGATGTATGGATATGGCTGTACCCTTTAGATCGGGCGGTGGCCAGCGCCACCAAGCCGTGATACTTAATGAGCGAAAAACTAGATTTATTTTTTCTTCTTTGAAAAGTGAGGTTGAGGATTCGTACTTTGCAGTGAAAAGTATAATTTTCACTCATGCCTTGACTTTCGCCACCAATCAGATAACCTCCTCCTAGTTAATTCTACCCACTTAAAGCCTATGTTGCCCTCCCTGTCCCTAAACCCCAGGGCTTTGAAAAACTCTGCGCCATCAACCTGATCTATAGGGTGAAGCCCTTTACAGAACATTATCAAGTGTTCGGCAGTTTCTTCTTCCTCTCCACACGCACTGCATACCGTGTCTACCCCTCCGTATTTGGCCCGATATGTCCTGGTTCGAAATACTCCCGTCCTAGCCTCAAACAGTAGAGAACTACGCCGAATATTATCATAGATCCTTTCCTTGGAAATTTCCTGCTTAAATGTTCGATAGACCTCTAGTGCGGACTTCTTAATCATGCCAATTCTCCACATATCGGTCTCAACTTCCTTCACCTTCTTCTTAACCGATAATTCTTTTTGGTTTGGCCCCCTGCTGTTTTCTACGTATTTACCAGTCAATTTTCTGCTTCGCTTCCTCCATTTTGTATCGACATTCTTCATGTACAAGTAGCTGAATACCTTCCTAGCCCAACACTCCTCTCCCATTTCTCTCAATCTCTTCTCGAATTTTATCTTGCTGCTAGCTTCCCTGCCCTCAAATGATGTCCATCCCATATCTCCTTGTACTCTCTGATTTAGAGTATTCCCGTGAGCTCCTAAGGCAAGCCTACCTATTCCACGTTGCTTGATTTCTAGTCTTGCTTGAACTTCCGATCTCATGCACAAGACCGCATTGCCGATCGTCAGAGCAGGAACCATGACCCCTCTCCATATTCCTCTCACAACATCATACCTATTGTAATTCCACAGTGCCCTGTTTTTCGTTACCGCTGCACTCCAGTTACCTTTAGTCGTCACGTATATTTCGTGTTCCCTTAGGTACTCGGCCCCATTGCTTATCCATACGCCCAGATATTTGTATTTATCTGTTATCTCTAGCGTGATCTCTTGTATTCTAAGCTCACTACCTTCATTGTCATTGAAAATCATGACTGCTGACTTTTTTTTTACTGAATCTGAAATCTAAACTATCTCTCTCATTACCGCAGATGTCTATCAATATCTGCAAATCTTCCTTGTTGTCGGTCATTAGCACTATATCCTCCGCGTACATCAATGCTGGTAGTGCCTGTTATAGACAAAATTTATAGACACAATGCCATCTATTGAGCAAGTCACACATTAGAGGTGGCTATATCTTACATGCGGAGAAGGGAATGACCCACTGCCTAAGGAGTTTCGCCCCTGAACGGGGTTGCATATTTACTAACTGAGGTATCACGTGCAGTAGGTCCCTCGGCATCAGCTGAGCGCAGTAGTTCGTCATGTTACTTTGCTTCGAGCCTGGTTTAACACTAGCTGCTCCTTGGAAACCTTCCTAGAAGCTGCAGGTAACGGGAGCCCTACAAAGTGGAGAATAGAAAAAGAATCGCATCTGCATAAACGCATTTAGTATCCAGTTGAGATCACGAAAAAAATGTTTCATGTCGGAGACGCTTTCCCTAGTGTGGCAAATAGATGACTTGTATCACGAATATTCTGACGAGCTTGCAGAAAAAGAGAGCAAGAAAGAAAAATCTGCAAGATGTGTGTTTGATTCCCGGACTGGAGACTGCGTTGCCACAGGGGCAAAGTTGAAAAGCACATCTGTTTAATAAAAGCAGACTTTAGAGAATCTCAGGTTGTTAACATTGCACAGTTCTTTCCCATGTCAGTGTGATCTTTAGTGATAGCAGTTAATAATCTATTTAATACGTTCCCGTGGAGGGCGCTTGTATTTGTGCAAAATTTAGGGAAGGCCTCGACAAGATCCAGCTATAGCAATAGATCAAAAGTCGTACTATACTGGACGTATAAGAGACTACGTCTTTGTGAGTAAAGATGGCTGCTATTCAGAATGTTCTGGTGTGCTTGTTTTTTTTTCTGTTGTGAATATCTCTCGATGACATCATCGGAGTTCACAAAAACTGTTTTAGAAGTTCTCAAATTCAAAAACAAAAAAATTCAATCTCCCGTACAGTGGGAATCGATGATATGCGAAGCATGAGTGAGAAATGTTGATATGTAACTTTAGAATCAGCACAACGTTACGAGGTGGAGGTAAATGGTACAGTGAATGTCTTCCATGTCACGATTATTATGTTTGGATGTGTCTTTTACCTTCGTCATTTATTCACGTCACGTGATACCAGATTTAGTATATGTGGAACTAGCAAATTGGCTGCGAGCACGCTATGAGCGTGGATTGTTGTCATGTTCTCACATGACACGCGTGTCAGGATTATCATGCTTGCACCAGTCATATATTTTATCATTCATTCACGTCATTCACGTTCTCACATTCATTCACGTATATGTAGAGATAGCAAAATTGCAGCGAGCGCATCATGAAGAGCCCGATATCCCCCAGTGTAGCGATGACGCGCGCGCACGCTGGGCACAGGATCCGGATGGAGTTGTACGTGGTACTTTATCAGGCCTTATGAACAACATAAAAGCGTTACTATATTTGTGTTTCCCGCTAACTACCCTCGTTCGGTCAGACATTAAAATAGTTTCAATTGCATAACAAACTGAACTCACTACCTGTCGATATTTTATCTAACAAGTAATGAGGGCAACTATATAAATAAATCACAATGCAAGTTCAGCTTGTAACATGGCTAATACGCTACTTGAGGCGGGACAGACAGACATGACATTCGTCTAAAACTCGCACCGCAAACATTTCGTTCACTTTGATATTGCCATATACCAATGAATCACCAAGGATTTCTTATTATCTGAAATCTCATGGGCGATGGCATTGCATTCATCAGGCGAAGAAAATAGTGGAGGGCCAAGTCCCACCCCGCGGCCCATTTATATATTTTCTCTCCATGACCCTTGAAGACGTTTCGCGATGAATGATGTGTGCCCAAACCAGTACGATGCCTAGAAACTTCACTACAGCAAAGTATATATGATGGTAGGGTGAAAATAACATTAATAAATACTCTAACAAAAGTGTCTCAGTATTTGCCTAGGCTTATATAGCCTACCGCACAAGCAAGCACCTGTGCTTTGCAACTTCTAATAGCAACAAACATTTTATACACTCTACTGGTGTGCATGCAATGGGTTCACTATACCGACGCACCCGACTAGTTTTACAACAGGGGAGTGCGTGATGCCCTGGCCCTTATGATACAGATATAAACGCAAAAGCTATGTCAATGTTGTAATGGCGTCGTAACTACGACGCAGCGTGTGTCTTGCTTTCCAGTTCTTTTATTCAGTTTTAACCCGTCAGCTATTACAGGCAAAGTTAGGTAGCACATAACGAGAGGCTAACTTCACGTCCCGAGTGCACGCTTCCGGTCGCCCTGCTTCTAACGAAGGCACGGCCTTCGTTTTCAACGTGCACGCTTTGTTTCCAACAAAGCCATCCCGTCGCAGCGGAACCAGGTTCAGTTTGTCAAAGTGGTCTTTCCACCAGAGACGCAATCATTTTGTAGCTTTAGTTTTACAAAAATGGAACGTATTCTCATTTATGGCTTTGTTTTTGTTCAATGGTTCGAGCACCAATTTCTCACGTGTGGCAGTTTTTTCATAGAGGCTGTACCTTTGCATGTGTCACAATTTTCTTTCGCGCGAAATTCTGAGTCTAATTTGTCCTTTCTTACAACATTACACATGTCTCTGGAATTGAGGAACCTTATTATAACCTTGACGAGGTGTTCTGTAAACGCCACAGGTAGCGGCGTAGTTTCAATTACCGCCCCGCCACGGTGGTCTAGTGGCTAAGGTACTCGGCTGCTGACCCGCAGGTCGCGGGATCCAATCCCGGCTGTGGCGGCTGCATTTCCGATGGAGGCGGAATTGTAGGCCCGTGTACTCAGATTTGGGTGCACGTTAAAGAACCCCAGGTGGTTGAAATTTCCGGAGCCCTCCACTACGGCGTCTCTCATATTCATATGGTGGTTTTGGGACGTTAAACCCCACGAATCAATCTATCAAATCAATTACTCTTAAGAATGTGAAAGCGGCTATGTTTAACAATTCTAAGGCAATCACCCAGAAGTAAACAGTTTATGCTCTTTGTAATATTTTGAGAAATATCAACTTTTTGACTTGTCTTCAACTGCCAAGAAAATGAGCGTACAGAGGCGACGCAAAAAACAGCGATGAATTTTACAGACATACTTGCCTGCTATGCAGCATTAGTGAATTTCTGAAGTGCGCCGACCGCTAGCCCTGCGCCTAAGTCTCATTGTTACAGATGAAAATATAATTTTAAATTTATTTTAAGCTGTATCTCAAGAACAGCCAAGACGTCGCCAAGTGTTATTTGAAAGCACACCGAGATACTTTCTCTGCTGAAGTAACAATGGCATCGCTGTCGTAATACATTTCGAGCATCAGATTGCATAGTCTCACTTTATATTTCCTTCTGTGTTTGACCCGCTTCACCTCGTAATTATGCATTGAACGCGAGCGCGGTATGGAGCTGGTTTCGTGGAAATTCCGGGGCTGCGCGCTGGAATCAGTGACTGCGTGGTTAGTTGTGTGCGAAAAATTATAATCTTGACTGTGATCGAAAAATTGTTAAACATGCATATAAAATCAATTATAAAAATGTCCAGGTTTGAGTGAGAATTGAAGCCATACTGTCTGCGTGGCAAACACATGTTCTACAACTGTTTCACAGAACTTTGACATAAAAAAGAACTATATGAATGTCTTGTAGTAGAGGCAGATACATGCAATGTTGCGTGACTGAAGTGTACGATTGCGCCAGGCTTCAAACATTTGAAATTCTCAACAAGTGGGTGTTTCAAAAGCCCCCTCATTGCAAAGGACTCTGACATATTGAGTGATCATCTTGAGCAAAAGCACTAGAAGGTGGGTTAGCGTGTTGTTTTACAAACGCATAGTAGGCCCTTCGACGCTTCGCAAGATATAAAAATGTGGCTTAGAGAGTACTTGACAACCTTACTCACAGTAAGTATTCTGGGATACTTTCAACTAGCCGATCTTACACGCACAATCAAACGTTTTCCTACGGCACAGTTGAGACATGCACCGAGAAGTGAAACCTATTTAGCAGTTTAGAAGATCATGCCCAGGAGACCAGATTAAACGCGAAGCTCAAGCGTACTCCAAGTGTTTATCACCGTAGAAGAAGTCGTTCATACTTATTTTAATGGCAACAGCAAACTAGCGTATTTACGAAACCACAAGGGACCTTCAATGTCCACAGCCTTTCGTGCACATTCATCTTGTTTTCCTTGTCTGCCTTTATCTTACGTGGCAGCTTTCTCACTGTACAGCCTTGTTAACTGCGCTTGTCCCCTTTTTTCGCCATGCAATGTAGGCAGACAGCAACCAAATGTAACGGAAACAAAGTTGGAAAACATTGGCTATGAAAATTCAACTCCCATGCTGCAGGAGCGTATGATTACCGAAGTCTTCTCGATGCTGGCCTTTTTTAGAAAAAAAACGTGTGCTCTTGAATTGTCAGGTTTGTTTTGTTGTTCTCTTGACGTGTAATATTTGTTAACAGTGAACCCCTCATATAGAGTGAAATCCTGTCCACAAATTTTCCTCAGCGATGCCTTGGCCACATGCACACAGTGGGGAAAGAGCAGAAGAGGGTGGCTACTTCTTTTCTCTTCACTTTTGTTATCATCAGATAAAGGAACCACATCGTCTCCATACCTTTGCACATCGAGACTTGTCTTATCATTCGTTTTGAAAAAAAAAATGCGAAAAAAACCCCAACACATAGGAAGGAAGTATAACTAAAACAAGCGCACGTGATCGTGTCTCCTGTGGCTGGGTGCTGTGTTTTTTTTCGCACTTTTTGAAACATGAGTTTTATCTAACTTGCACAATGGTCTCTGCTAATTCAGTAATATATTTCCCCGTAATAATTGTTCTAGGCACAGGATTTTCGTCATGCACGTTTTTGGAGATTATGGCCGTTATGGACTGCTCATATGGTGTTGTAACTGTTTAAATTCTATGACGACCGCTGAAAAGCCAATAGTCTAAAATATACCGTAAATACGCACGCCACAATTTCTTTTTTGTATTTTGAGTCCAAGACAATGTTTCTTTTCTTTCTTTATCGACCAATGGTGACAGACGGTGTTTACGCCAAAACTTCAAACCTTCCCCTCCCTATTTCACTACAAAGATATGGTTAAGTATGAGCTAAATTACATTTACCACATGAAATTGTCGCCAAACGCTTAGTACTGTTTCTGCGACTTTAAGAGAGAATGAGCCTGAAAACAGTGTCTCTTTCTTCCGGTTACCAGAAAAAAGTCTTTATCATCGATCTGCGAGAGAATGAGAAAATACTGGCTGGTTATCCGTCTTGTGACCTTGTTTTGAAATGGTAATAACGGGATTACGTTAGGCTGAGGCTCGGTGCGACCTAATTGTCGAAGCGCATGAGGAAGTCAATTAGCCGCTGTTTCAATCTTAACTGCGGCGTCTGCTTTAGTTCTCCTCGATATAGTAGTAATGCTTCTACAGCAAAAGCTGATATGAGATCAAGACTCGGGTCACGCGCAGTTGGCCGCCGCCCCCGCTGTTGTCTGTAACCACATAGCGCAAAATTAGGAAAAGAAACGTAGCACTAAAGGCGCAGTGGGGCTCAAAACTCGGGTCTACTGGGTGCCAGCCCAGTATTTAATGACTGAACTACGCCGGTGCTTGTTACTTGCAAACCTAGCACCAGAGACACAGTTGGACTCGAACCCGGGTGACCTGGGTGCCAGTGCAGGGTTCTACCGCTGAGCCATGCTGGTGCTTGTGACTTGTTGCCAAACTTGTCTTTCGCAGGCCTAATGTCGGGAAAGCAATTACGTTAATACGATTTATGGACCGTTTTAAAACAGCGAAAGAACAAGCAGTCGTCGCACAATGCGAATAGCGTAACGAGTGGGCCGTCCAATTCTCCTACACATTACAAAAGCTTGTTCTTGTTCACCTATAAACTGTGACACATACCCACTTAAGCCATAAATCCTCATCGTCGTCAGCCACTTCATGAACAATTGGCACAAAATTCCTTTCAAGTGCTCCGCGGATACCACGCTTCTCAGAAGAATGACAAAAGATAGCATAGTGAACGCTGGTCTACTACCCAGAAATTTAATATTAATGCCCTAGTTGGTACCAAGGAAGTGTGCTTGCAGAAGTTATCCAATGAGTCTTTTGAAAAGGCTCTCAAAAGCCAGTCTTCTCGCTTCTGCAGAGACTGCTGCGCCTTCCGCACAGGCCTGACGTTTTTGTTTTTTTTTTCAGACGAGGACGAAAAGCTTCAGTTTTGTGTGACAAGTTTTCAGGGACCATACACTCTAAGCCAAAACGGAGCAACAGGGGTATAGGGGTTGCTCCTTTCAGGGAGCAATTGCATTGCCACTCCCATTACTCTCCTAAAAGGAGTAACTGCAGAGGGAGGAACCGTTGCTCTCCTTTCAGTTCCTCCTTCGGGGGATGAACAGTTACTCCCTCCAGTTCCTCCCTGCAGACCAACAGTTACTCCCACCAGTTGCTCCCTGCCGACCAACCATTACTCCCACCAGTTGCTCTTCTAAGAGCAACAGTTACTCTTTACCGTTCCTCCCACGTGTTCGCAGTTACTCTCTGAAAACCAACTGCACATGCTTCCAGTTACTCCTTGGGGAAATGAGTATTTATCTCGAGTATGCTTGTCACACGCTTAACACATGGCGAGAGCTCCTTGGAAGAGCACTGCTTGGGTGCTTCTAACACAAAAAGTGGACAATATTGAAAGGAAAATAAATGCTTTATTGTTCTTTTTATGAGGCGACGTGTGACCACACGTAAAAGTAGACTTCGCCACACCACAGCCAGCACTAAACAAACACCATAATACATCAAAGGTTTTTTGCGTCATCCGTGGAAAAACAATCTTGAATTTCTAGCATAGGGCAGTCTGTGTCATTATGGTGAGAGAAGGGCAACTTCTCCAATTCTGAAGAACTCAAGTTTCGCAGCTGGTGTTTCCATCAGGCTAGCGCAGCAGAACGTCACCGCAGGCATATGTGAAGCATCTCATTGCTGCAAGAAAAAAAAATAGAAGTGTGAAGTTAAACATGCCAGAATCAATTCATAACAATGAGTCACACACACTGCAGCAGCGCTTACATTCTAGGATGTCTACTGCAAAACGAAATGTGAAAAAAAGGAAGGTTCGGCCAAACGTTACTTGGCAAGCCATATAAATGCTGATGTGGTAGACGCTCTTCCCATGATGTCTCAGACAGCAATATTCTGGAAGAAAATGTGCAGCACCTCAACAAGGCATATTTGTAGCAGTTAAAGATACCCTTAGGTTCAGTTAACTTGTTTCCTATACACAGCTGAGTGGCATTTCTATGAGCCCATTCACCAATGGGCATTCTAAATGAGGTCATGTGTGTGGCAAATAACACGTACTGTCCGCTCATGTTAAAATACTTATTTAGCTCGTGCACATAGGTGCTCTCGATTCTACTGTTCTATCATACGCTGCTGCGTCTTGAATTGTGCAATACCTGTAGGCACAAGCCAAGCATGCAAAGCCTGCTTGAAAGCAACCATTTGCAGAGGCTACATGATAATCTTCAGTATATTTCTTTGTACCTGACGCAAACGGCTGGACAAAACTATAGACAAATAAATGTAGACCGTGCTACCTTCAAAAAATGCTTTAAATTTAGAAAACTAGGGTGCATTTGTTCACTCGGTTGACGAGTCACAGCCACGAGATATGTAACCGAAGCAATATATCTTAAGGCATGCACAGATATTCTGATTCTTTGTTTGACAGTGTCACAGATAGCTTGCCAATACATATATATTTGAGAGCAACAAGATGTGAAGCTTTTATTAGTTCAACGTCTTGTTGGTTCACAGCCAAACAGGTTACTGCTTGTTAGACAAATTGAAATAAGCACACCATGGTTTAAAAAAAAAAGCATTATTAGAAGTTAGCTCCCGGTGCGAATGTCTGCCTATTTATTTTGTACTGCCTTCTACATGTGCCACAAAGACATTTGTTGAAGATGTGCTACCAGTCAAGCCAAGATCGCATACTTGGTCAATGTGATGGAAATACAAACATTAGAAACACTGCCACCTCTAGTAAGAGCATAACACTTCAGTATCTTGGACTAGCAAAGAGGTGCACAAGAAAGTTAAGCCCACTCTTGCGGAACTTTGAACGCGAATATTTCAGAGTGGGGGAGGTCAACATGCTGTGGCACTTTTAAACCCACGAAACATCTGCAGAAAACAGGGTAAAGGCAAGTCAAGAAACGCTGTTATGAAGGCCTGCGCATGGACAGCTTTGTGAATCTAGGCCCAAGTGTTATGCTTTGTGCAAGCCAAAATCCATGTAAATAGGGAAAGCATACTTTTAGGAGTACCAGCGTAAACAAATCTTGGCAGTTGGCTTTTTAGTACAAACAGCAATCCCTGCAATGAAAACATAAACATTTTATCTTAACGGTAACAGTGTGAGCACACACACGGGCCAGCGGAGCCATGTCGAATTGTCAGTGCCAGTGTAACCATGTGGCATAATGAACTATTCTCTGGCCAACACATGCACAGTTTGCCCCTAAAAAGCGATGCTTTCATATACGTAGTACAAAAAGTCTGCACTTACCAAAATTCACTGGCTTTCTGTACTTTAGCATCGTTGGGAGCATCTTTATCTGCAGTATAACCAAATTTGTGTCATATCCCAGAAAAAAAAAATAAAAGACATGCATCAAATATTGTTTCATTTGGTAGCAGTGAAGTCAGGTTAAGAACAGCCAAGTGGGAATCAGCCTAATTATGTGCATGCGGCAAATCCCAAACGGCGTTATTGAGGTTGTCGAAATTTTCGTCGATTGGTATTAACGTCGATGTGTGACTTCAACGGCATGCCAAGTTTTCACAGCGCATAAAGATTTCATGATGCAGAATAATGACAGCGCTAACGAGAACATACAGCATTTATGATTGTCTTTTACAATATTCAGTTTTGCTAAGGTTTTGCATCACTAAAGAAATCTGAAAGATTTGGGTCATTCCTCCTCCAATTGTTCTGTCAATATGTAAGCTGCTCGCTTGATGGTGCGCTTATAAAATAGTACGTTCAGCGCAGAGGTGAAGCAAGTGACGCAGTGATGTGGGCAGATTTTTTTTTTTAGGCGTGCGGGGAGGGGGGGGGGGTCCGCTTATCTGAATAGGCCAGGCAAGCGAATATGGTCGTCAATTTGGGCTCCCTACGCCCGGCCTAAAAAAATTCTGTGCGCAACCGCCTGGCTATGCCAGTGAAGTGATGCGACAATGATTTGTTCACTTACTGATTTACATACACTTTACATCTCTAAAAAATGCAGCCCAAGGCCCCAACACTCAGCCGTTAACATTACATAAAGCCAATGGTAGAAAAGTGCCAGTATGAATGCAGCTACAACCCCGCCCCAATGTTTTTTCAAGCGAGGTAGTGTTGCGGAAATGAACTTTTAACTGCAAAAGTACACTGCACTACAGTGGTGACAGGGGAAGCAAGAGGATATGCAGGCGGTAATAGAGGTAATTTAGTCCGATACGGATAGCAATGGATACGGTGAATAAGAGCAAATCATTTCTCTTTCAATAGCGCAACCACTCAACAATGTATTGTAAGAGCATTAAATGTTGCTGGAAATGCCACTCACCTGCACGCTGATGCATGCACAGTCCTTTGTCCGACGAGCGAACAGGCTTGCAGATAGCTGAAGACGTGTTTACGATGTGTTTGTTCCACCCAGCAGCAAAATCCACAACTACTTCGCGCTCCATAAAGATAAATATACACTAACCTTCATCACGAATAAGTAGAAACGCAAATCTGCGACACACGCACACGATCAAAACATCGCTCACAAGCTCACACGTCCATGTGCTCGCCAACCACAGACCATATGAAAATGAGTAAGTAGTGCGAACGCGAACCTAGTTGCGCCGAAAAAAAAAAAACGTCGAGCAGTGGCAGCACAGGCGTCAGCGCAATAATTTCAGTGTGTTCTTCTAATACAATTATAAAAAAAAACTGAGGTACACTAAAACTCATAAATAAACATAAAAATTGAGTGTAATTTTTATTTAGTGCTAGTCAACATAAACACTGATTAAAAATTACTTTGTAACTTACATCGTTTCCTACACTAGCGCCACACTTGTCGTGCGGGCGCAGATGGCGCAGATTTGTCATTCTGCCCTCAAACTACACGGTGAAGCGTGCTACTAAGTGTATGGCTGATGAGAAGCGCGTCTGGGTCCGCTTTTTTTTTTCTTCTCTGATATATCTGGGGGGGGGGGGGGGGCTTCTTATGCACGTGTTTCGGTGCTTGATCGACTTTGACGCCCTTACTTCGCGGACGAACGGCGTGTCTAGGCTTTTTTATCGTTGTTTTGCACGTGTTTCGGTGTTCGGTCCGCTTTGACGTGCCAACTCTACATTCTGCTGCTGCGTGTGTTAGGTATTTGCCGTACTGTATTCTCAGGCCTTCTGTGTTCAGCCAGCGCTGCTATCTTATTATCTACGGATGCTAAAATAAATCACTGTTTTGGTTTGGTGAAGTTTGGCACACAGAACAAACAATAATCTGGCCCATGAATATCAATGTGGGCGGCATGCATATTTGTGTGCGGTGTCCTGCCGGGGAGTAACCGTTGCGTGACGAGAGCATTTACAGCGGTTCCTCCTTCCGTTGCTCCCTTACAAACTTAAGATGAATACAGTTGCTCCCCCATTCTCGAACAAGTCGGCCATCTTGTTCCGCTTGGTCTTTTCGGAGAGTAACAGTCGGTCTCAAGGAGTAAAAACAGCCGTTGCTCCCATTTTGGCCATTTTTGGCTTAGAGTGTATGTAGAAACAAGCTCTTTGTTTTTTCTCATTGGCCTATAAAGATATACATTAAAAATTGCAAGCCAATCAGGAATGCAATATCTATAGAAGCCCTCTTCAAAACAGTACTAACAAGCATTTCATAAATTTTCGTATACAGAATACATATGTCGCAAGCGCTAAAAGGACAATCCTGGTACCTCGGAGTCATTATTACTTTCAAAATATTACTTGCGATTTCAAAATTAAGAGGATAGTTTCAAAGTGATGTGTTAACACAGTCTGATGTAGGTCTAAGTCAAGTGAAAACTCGGGGCGTATTAGCAGCAGCTCTTTTGCATGGCTGCCAGGTACATGTGGGTCCCGTAAATAACTATGAATCAACGTTGTCCAGTTACTTCCAAAGCAATTTTGGGCACATGCAAAATGTTGTGTGCAAAAACACACAAAAGTGGTTTGAATCATCATGGCAACGTTCATCGTGGCGAAAGTGGCTTCTGAATTTCAGCGTGGCTGGCTGGCTAGCCCTTAATAAAAATAGCAAAACAAAATTTTTTATAGGTGCTTTTTGGTTGAGTTGTGTGGAGAACTTTATTATTATATGACTAAGGAAAAATCGTGCTCATTGCGCTAGGCCTTCAAGTATATTTCCTCCTCTAAAACCAAATATACTTTTCACGTTGTTTGGGCGAACAATATTTTGACGTACACGCTATAATATATTGTGCACTGCATCAATCTTGTCGCATATAGCGCTTTGAAAAACTGGGAATATTAATACGCGAATTTGTACAGATTGTACAGATGCAGCCGTGTCACAGGTCAGTAGAGCATTTTTAGTACGAAGAGAATTCACAATGTGAGTTACAGGAACTAACTTGTTTTACTTAAAAAAATGTTTACTAATTTCAACTGTCTCGTACAAGAAAGCCAGAACAAAATTATTTTAATTGCTGTGACCTTTTCTTTCAATTTTATCCTTGGAATGAAGCTTGCAAGATAGAAGTGGGGCATACAATACTTTGACCGGCTATCTGAAATTCTTTATATTTCACTGACTTTGCATTATCCAAGCTAGTCATAGTTCTATAGCTGAAGCATCGATAGGAATATGCAACATTGCAGCATATCCCATGCATGCTTCAATTATGATTGGCTATTTGGATCTTATGGTGGGAATGACGGAATTAATCTGGCACATTATCTTAGGGCACAACGTCAGGAAGCTGTAGAAAACTGGGATACTACATGCCTGATCCACTTAGTAAATGGTACAAAAGATGAAAGCTAGCTTCACGCAATCCTTGCTCTGTGCTTTCCTGTTCCACGTCGCTTCCATTTGCGCACATATATATTCATGAAAACTTCAAGGTGACGTTACTAATACTAATAAAACGCCTGTACTTTGTTTAGTTGGCACAGCCTAAGAAAATGCGGTAGTTTTCTTTTAGTGTGTTAATTACACCACCACTGACCAATCAGTATTGTGAATGTTTGCTACATTGCCATTGAAATTATACTTTTTTATTTTCACGCTTTATCAATGGTGCCCTTCGTAATAAATAATTATTCTGAAAATTTCATTTAGGAGTTTTTTGACCGACCCTTACACATTCACAACTTATCTCATCATTTTTTCAGTGTTCTCTGGCATCTCTTGCCAAGCTGCTGTATCGACCAAATTTTCGCTTTTACGAGTGTTTCAGATGCCTCTGTCGTCTACTTCGTACCTTGAATATGCGCGCTCGCGCTTACGGATTCAGGTGCGCTTGCAGGCTTATAAATTTTATAGGTGTCATCAGAGTGCAAAGAGTCCCCACGCTGTTCTTCTGTAATGTGCCGTGATGGTGATACGTGTCGCTGAGTTCTTCAAGCGCACGAAGTGGTGTGCAGCTGCCAAGCGCACTTACACGGGCGTTGCGTCACATTGTTCCGTTATATTTCTAAGACTGTCGCTAAATCACTTAACAAGTAGAGCAGCGCCTTCTGACAATGCACCATCAAAATAGTAATAGTTCATTGATTCATAAGTTTGCGCTGTGTTTCCTGTTATGAAAGTAGTGCTCAACGGTTGCAACTGCAAACAAAACCTTTGAGATATAGGAAGATTGGCACATTATTGATCACCGGGCTCGCTACTCTGCTGCTGTGCGATAATTGCCGTAATCGTGGCAAAACCCAGTCAAACACAGAAGGAAGAAAGAATCCTTCCGTAAAACAAGAGTGCGGTACATTACTTTATCCTTTATATGAACCTATTTCAACCTTCAATATTTATTTCAGCTTCCTAGCGCACAGGAACATTATTATCTTAGAGCAGCGCTTCTGCGGCCCCACTGTAGATTTTCATGCAGCTGAACCAAAATGTGAGACGCGTTGGCCCAAACCAATCAGCAGAATTCTGCTGAGAGGCATCGGTTTACTAACTGAAATCAACGCGCGCACGAATAGCTCCATAGGATGTGGACGGGAAATCGAATGAACCGCGATTTATGGATAGAATTTACTCGCATCATTTGCGAAACAGACGTTCTCATTATTCATTCGCGCGCGTACGCCCGTTTGTGCAACTCTATAAGGACCACCCGCAAGGCTTGTAGCACTCAGTGACATCTGGTCGTTTTTGAGCGCTTGCTCAGTGGGCAGATACAATATTTGAACGTCCTGATATTACTTTTTGTTATTCATTGTTGGTTTATTAGTTTTTTTCTTAACCCAAGTGGCTTTCCAAAGTGCTCTAGAAAAGGGAAGGTCTACCTACATAGAACTTGTTTTATAAAGAACATTTTAACCAAGTAGCTAATTCATCCTACAACTTGGTTCTGTTTCCTATAGTGCGAACATGTAGGAGTAACTTCTTTGATGTTCTATAATTTGTAATACATCAGGTATTATTTAAAGTATTCCATAATAAACTAAACTACATTGAAGTTAGAGCATCGTTATTATTTTCATATCTCAGGTGTTGTATAATCAGGCTTCACGACATATATGTCGCTGTGTCTACTGTCTTTCGATTACACGGACGCTGCCGATCATGGCCTCACTTAGCAATGGCATCCCATAATGAAAAGATGCATGCCCATTTAAGACAATCACTAAGCAAGAACTTAGCTTGTCCAACACACTGAGCTCATACGAGATGTCTCACAATGCTGATTGTATTGCTTAGTTTATATAACTTAACAATTGCTTAGCGCGCAGGGCGGAGAGAAGAGTCGAATACATTACCTCAGTTAGAAAACTCTTTTTGTCGCCGAAGGAAAGCTCAAAACCTGCCTCATTTTTTTGCCTATTGGACTTTTCTTACTTAAGTTGCAGTTGGGGTCACGCGGGTGTCAGTTGCAAATATAGAGACAAGAAATCATTTCTTGTTCGACCAGACATGTTTGACGGTAGTTCAAGCACTGATGCATGGCTCGATGTATATGAATTTGTATGCACCAGAAACTTGTGGACGAGCGATAAAGACCGCGTACGTAATATGAGGCTTTTTCTCTGCGGGAACGCGCCGAAGTGGTTCGAATCACAAATAACTTCATATGGAAACACTTCTTGAGCAACATGGAGGAAACGTTTTTCAAGAGCTTTCAAGGCGAACCATATAGAGCTTTGGGATAATGCCATTGCTTAAGAAAGAGATGCGCAAATATCAGAGAATACGTTTTCGAAAAGTGGCGCTCAATTCATACTGCTGATCCATCATTGGCAGACTCCTACTTCGTCGCTCTGGTGATACGTGGCATAACGAAATCTGTCAAAGACAGCTGTGAGTGAGATCACTCGCTTCTTTGGACGAGCTACTCTCAGCACTGAAATAGGTCACAGCACCTGAATACAACGCACCTGATAAAGAGGCTGAAGTCAGCAGACGTAATTACTTGGGAAAATTATTCGTGTGTGCAGCTATGATGGTTGCTGTCGGGAGTATTATAGATGGGTGGAAGTATGTCTGAAGTATGAAGACGAGAAGTTCAGAGTTGGAGCGCTAGTAGTGCCCGAAGTCAATTTTGACTTTATTTTATCAAGACCTGGCATGATCCGCATGAAAGGTAACATATTTTGAAATGACGAAGTTACCATTGGAAAGGAGTGCGCTAAAGAAAATATCGCCCCCAAAGCTTACCACAGGCTGGCTACCCGAGAAGATGTACCATTGATGTTTGCCGGGCTTTTGTGTGTTGGTGCGTACCCAGAAACCACGAGAGCCATCGAGGTACCTTTTCTATTAGGATCAATATCACTGTAGAGAAAACCATACAAGCTCAGTCATGACGAGAAAGCCTGGTTGAAGAAGGAGCTCTAAGGAATGTTAGAGGCGGGGATCATCTTGGCCTTCAACTTCACGTTTTGCTTCATCCATTAAAATTGCTCTGAAATAAGATGGTTCATTTCGCCTGTGTACAGATTATAGGCTCATTATTAAACAGACCAATCTTTTCCCATACCCAATGCCATGAATTGAAGAAACCGGTGGGTGTGAGTGGTTTTCCCGCATTGACTTATGCAAAGGATACTGACAAGTGCCACTAAAAGAAGATAGAAAAAATTACCCCATTTGTCACCCCTTTTGACATCTACGAATACAGCAGACAACCCTTTGGATGGAAGAAATCTGAATCATGGTTCCAAAAGATGATCAATGACTTACTTAAGGACTTCATCAGAATATTCTGTAATCTTTACGTGGACGCACGACATTATTATACACTCCAAAACGCAGGAAGGTCATGGGAACCATCTATAAATGTCCTCGAAGCACTAAGCACCGCTACACTGAAGATCAACATAAAGAAGAGCGAGTTCTTTTGCAAAAAAGTAGTGTTTTTGGGAAGAGTTGTTGATGGGCGAACCAAGGTCACTAAAGAAGAGAGTGTCCAGCGCATTAGGAAGCTTAGTAAACCTTATGACATACACTCCGTAAGAGTGTCTTTTTGGACTCGCCGGCCGTTTCCATTCATTTATAAAGGCCTATGCAATAAAAATGAATTGTTTGACCGCATCGACTCTGAAAGGCGTTCTCTTCGTCTGGTCCGACGAATGCCAGAAGAGCTACCTGGAACTTGTCCAAGCCATTTCATCTGACCCTGTACTAGCACTGCCCGGCTTTGATCTTCCGCTTGAATTATATACAGATTCATCTCACTACGCTGCAGGCGCCATCCTGTATCAGCGAGATGGAAATGAGCAACCTGGAAGAGAGTTTAAGGCCATCGGCTACAATTCCTGCCCGTTCACTAAGACGCAGGAAAATTACACGACAACAGATAAGGAAGCTTTAGCGGCTGTAACGTCTTTTAGATACTTACGAAGTTACCTAGAAGGCAAACATTTCAACCTGTTTACTCATAACCAGGCGTTGACTTATTTATGGATCTTGCACAGCCAAAGGGCAGAATACGTCAATGGGTCAGCGAGATCCAGCAATTCAGTTTCGACGTAATTTATAGACCAGGCCAGAAGCACCAGTACGCTGCTGCCTTGTCCCGTATTCATGTGCCACAAGAAATTCCCACAGAAGCATAAACTTGCTCAAACTATGGGAGGTCACGCAAGACATGGAACTGCGCAACGGCACGATGTATGTCGCTGAAACAAAAAGGCTTCAAGTGCTGAAACTAATCATAGCAGTACTCATTCAGGAGGCCAGGACGGATTTTGGAAGACATACCACAATCTTACTCAGAGACTTACATGGCAAAATACGAAAGCAGATGTTGCCCATTGTGTGATGACGTGCCATGAGTGCCAAATGGTGAATTCTAAATACAAAGCTGGGGAAATAGATTGATATTACCAGAATATTTGACTGCACTATAGAAGTAGTTCACCTTGATTTTGCTGAAGAAAAAGAGTGAACGCGTCAAAAGAACCCAAGCTTTCCTGGTCACGGTCGATGAGTGCACGAGCTTCGCGGTTGCAAAAGCTAGAAGAGAAGACACGAATTGCGTAATAGCACTGTTGCAGAGAGAAATTTTCAAACACGCCAAGGTCATCATTGCTGACAACGGGACAACGTTTAGAAGTCAGAAGCTACGCAACTGTACTCGCGAAAAGAATATTGGGCTTCAATACCCAGCGCTTATCATCCACAGGCTAATTGTCTTGCTGGACGCATGATTAGCGACCTAAAATTGTATATAAAGGTGTACTGAGAATTCAAGGGAGGCTAGAAGAGTGCTTCAGAGGCAGCCGTGCATCAATGTAACACGTCCTACACCACCGGCACCGGGTGCAGCCTGCACCTCGCTGTGTTCGGTACTGTTCCTTGGTTGCGCAAGGACGAAGATCTGGGCTTAGTTGGTGGGATCACACTGACAGAATGCCCCAAAACCCAACTCCGACTGCAAAAATACATAAGTACGATGAAGATGCGTTTTGATCGTCGCCACAGAACGAAGATGCCAGAGATCAACCCTGGTTCCATGATACTAGTTAGAAAAGGATAAGACTCAAAAGCCCCATTAAACAGTCCACACCTTGTTGTTAAAAAGGCGAAGCAGCGAAGACTCCTAGAGACGTTGTGTTATACTGGGCCAAGTGGAATAACAGAGGATGCGTCTATCGGAAATGGGGTGCAATATTTCCAGCATAAGGAGAATGACAGCCGCCCGAGAGAGTGTAGCGACTTACATTGCTAGCGCCAGCAAGAAGAGATCAGAAGAGAAAGAAGGCGAGGCCCGAAAGTAAAGCTCAATAAACTGATGCAGTCGTATTGTGTGCACGAAAACTTTACAGCAGGGTATTCATGGATAAATTTTAAGAGTTGCAGTGACTCCACCTCAGACACTGTGCGGGAACAAAGCTGTAGAAGTAGGCATTCCTAACAGATATTCTACAAGTACTTCGATAGCAGTCAGCATGTTTATTCTGGTTGCTACGTCTTGTTTGCAAAACTAGCGGCAGAGCAAAATTAATTGAAGTTCATTGAAAAAAGAATGCTACAAGTAGTCATGCCCTTATACAATAATTCAGGTCGTATTACGAATGAATTAGAATTTTTAACACAATCTTCACTTGCACTTAAATGCAATGGAAGTCATAAACATGTTATGAAAATTTTGAGCTAATTCGCAGCTAGCGAAGGAATAATTTCATGAGGTGTCAAGTAGCTATACGATGTTCTCTACAAGTGTAACATTTACGTGAATATTGTAAATATTTGTGTTAAATGCGAAGCATTTCTTAGCGAACTTCGGCGACTTTGAGCGTCTATATCTATCTATCTATCTATCTATCTATCTATCTATCTATCTATCTATCTATCTATCTATCTATCTATCTATCTATCTATCTATCTATCTATCTATCTATCTATCTATCTATCTATCTATCTATCTGTCTATCTATCTGTCTATCTATCTATCTATCTATCTATCTATCTATCTATCTATCTATCTATCTATCTATCTATCTATCTATCTGTCTATCTATCTATCTATCTATCTATCTATCTATCTATCTATCTATCTATCTATCTATCTATCTAGCCGCTTACGTTTTGGTGCTATCGTTGTCACCCCCTTAACTTGGCTGAACAAAAGTAGCATGGGAGGGTAACATAGCATGGCGCGCTGGTCAAGACATGAAAAATGTCACAAGCCCGCCGTGTACGTCGTCAAACATTTTCCGCCAGACAGTGGCACATACCCAGGGGAGGGTATGTGCCACAGGTGATTGACACTTAGTATCTACCCAGGAACGACGAGAACACGCATGCGAAATTTTAACGCGTAAGCGTTAAGAAATACCCTACATCGGCATGTTGAACCCGACGACTACTAAGAATAAATAACAGGGTCCCAAGTGGAATAAAACCCAAGCATTCGGCGTGGCAATGAAGTTTTTTACCACAGAGCTACGCCAGGTCTCGGAACTACTTTTCACATCGACGCTAATCTTCGTGAAACGCCAATAGTGGTTGCAGTGCAGCCTAACCAATTTTATAAACAATACATATGTACTCCATTAACATAGCCGCCAAGTCGGGTTAACGTGAATTGTGTTTTTTTATCATGCGCTGAATTTGAATAATATAGCAGTGTCCAGGGCCAAGGTCTTCGCGAGCATCAGCGCTTCTTATCAGCTTCTGATGTTGATAATATGTATGTTCCACTAGGCATCGTCGCGCAAGTGCAAACAACTGGCAATATAAAAATCTGCAACTCTTCAACGGAGGTCTGTATATTGTATATATTTTAGCGCCATTTCATCAAGTGTCGCTGAATAAAAAAATTGCTACAGGGTCAACTTCCCTTCACATGCTTCACATTACGTCAATTCCCAGGTACTTGGGATATGCCGAATTTTTTATTTATTTGATTACCCCTAATAGTCTTTTTCGTTATTTAGTTGTGGATGTTTTAGCGCTCATGCACACACCCTAAATAAAGCATCACTTTATTTTGACAACAATTTTTCGGTATCTAAATTGATGTGCCGCTTCAATTACTGACTTCCTCAAGGCACAATTCTTGCGTGTCACAGTTTTCGCTCAGAATTGTTCGAAACATACTTGTTTCATTGGCTTCTAAAATACAATGCGGACATATCTTTGATTACAAACACGATTTTTGCAAAAACTATACGTGATCCGAAAAAAAAAAGAATGGTTTTCAGCTTGCCGTACGATGCTCATACTAGAGAATTGCTTTAACAGGCTGGGATATTGCCTGTGCATCACCTCTACGATTTTTAGTTAACATTGGCGCTTAGGCGAGAAGAGAAAGAAAGCTGACATTTTCTCATAGCACCGACTCTCAAGCTATGCGGGAACTGCCTAATTTGATTCGTACGCCTACAGTCAAACATTACATTAATTGATAATCGAAAAGAAACGTGCAATGTAAAGACTTCCAAAGCTAACTACTCCAAAGATAAATTATTGTACATAGGGCCTACGCTGCTTGTTATATATATATATATATATATATATATATATATATATATATATATATATATATAGATATATATAAAGTAAGGGAAAGAAGTGTATACATAAGGGCTCGTTTTTCGTGTTTTAACACAATAATAATGAGATCTAACAGACAGTAATGCCAAAGAATGCACAGGGGAAGTTATTAGAATCATTGGAATATAAATAAGAAAGAAAAGTGGATGCAAAAATAACCAGCCGTGAGCAGGAATCAAACCTACGACCTTCGAATAACGCGTTCGATGATCTAACCACTGAGCTACCACAGCGGCCTTCCCTCCATTTACTTTTTCGGGTTTATATGTGAATTTAGAAGTAGGAGTGACAGTCAGCGCCATCTATAAGCCAAGCGACGAGTGTGAAAACACTCGTTTATGCGCATATTTGGCGTCACGTAACACGTGAACTTATTATTCTGAGTGGGCAGCTGAATAATAGTCCCTCGTATACAACCTAATGACACCGAGTCTGCCAGTACGAGACCCTCGTTTTAATGAAATCAGGGAAAGAAGTGTATACATAAGGGCTTGTTTTTCGTGTTTTAACACAATAATAATGAGATCTAACAGACAGTAATGCCAAGGAATGCACAGGGGAAGTTATTAGAATCATTCGAATATAAATAGGAAGAAAGAAAAGTGGATGAAAAAATAACCAGCCGTGAGCAGGCATCGAACCTACGACCTTCGAATAACGCGTTTCATGCTCTCACCACTGAGCTACTACAGCGGCCTTCCCTCCATCCACTTTTTTGGGTTTATATGTGAATTTAGAAGTAGGAGTGACAGTCAGCGCCATCTATAAGCCTTGCAACGAGTGTGAAAACACTCTTTTATGCGCATATTTGGCGTCACGTAGACGTGAACTTATTATTATAGCGGGCAGTTGATTAATAGTCCCTCGTATACAACCTAATGATAATAAGTTCACGTGCTACGTGACGCCAAATATGCGCATAAAAGAGTGTTTTCACACTCGTCGCTTGGCTTATAGATGGCGCTGGCTGTCACTCCTACTTCTAAATTCACATATAAACCCAAAAAAGTGAATGGAGGGAAGGCCGCTGTGGTAGCTCAGTGGTTAGAGCATCTAACGCGTTATTCGAAGGTCGTAGGTGCGATTCCTGCTCACGGCTGGTTATTTTTTCATGCACTTTTCTTTCTTCGAATTTCTATTCCAATGATTCTAATAACTTCCCCTGTACATTCCTTGGCATTACTGTCTGTTAGATCTCATTATATATATATATATATATATATATATATATATATATATATATATATATATATATATATATATATATATATATATATATATATATATATATATATATATATATATATATATATAAAATAAGGGAAAGAAGTGTATACCTAAGGGCTCGTTTTTCCGTGTTTTAACACAATATTAATGAGATATAACAGACAGTAATGCCAAGGAATGTACAGGGGAAGTTATTAGAACCAATGGAATGTAAATAAGAAGAAATAAGAAAGAAAAGTGGATGAAAAAATTACCAACTGTGAGCAGGAACTGCTCACAGTTGGTAATTTTTTCATCCACTTTTCTTTCTTATTTCTTCTTATTTACATTCCATTGGTTCTAATAACTTCCCCTGTACATTCCTTGGCATTACTGTCTGTTATATCTCATATATATATATATATATATATATATATATATATATATATATATATATATATATATATATATATATATATATATATATATATGAAAGCTGGCATAGATTTCATACTTTGTATTCACAAACCTACCTGTGCCAAATACACATGTTCAGTTTTTGATCGTTCTCTGCAGTTGGCATATTGTTATTATAGTTGCTATATTTCTATTTATAGAATTTCGGTTTTGTTTCCTGGCATGTGTTTTTGTTTATATTGTTCATTGTTGCAACTACTGTTGTGTTCAAAGGTGGTGGTAGGCCCTTGTGAAGCTACCTCTTTTGAAGAGGAGCTTTTACCTACAGCTAGTCTTTTCTCGAATGTATTGATTATAGATAAACATTAGTAATACTGTAAGTATTATGACCGTAAGCTCAGAGCACTGTCATCAGCTTTTTCGCCCTAAACGCATCGAAATAAATAGACAGAAAAGGGTGTATCACCACAAGAGAGGATAACCAAACAAATTGTTTGCTGGTGAGAATTCTTTTCTCAACCTTGCAGATTACAGGTGTTGTCGCTGCTGTAAAAAAAACCCTCAGCCAACTAACCAACTAAACAGGAAATCTAAAAAACTCATTAATAATTAAATAGATGCAGAATGAACGTCTTTCATGCCTACACTTCCCTAACGAACTTGAGTGTCTCTATACAGGGCGTGCAAAAACGCCTCCTTAAAGTGGCCCTGCAACACTTTTTGAGCATAGTCAGAAAACGTTGCCCATCGAGTAAAGGATCACGAGAACACGCGAGGCAAAAGCCAAAGTGCAGCACGCGGCCTGTAATTCACAATAAATTATCTAAGTCAGCTACACCTTGCTTTCTTTTCTTTCAAGAAATAACGGAAAGGCTCAAATATCACACGCAGATTGCCCATCTATCAGCTATTTGCTTATTTGAACATAGCTCTCTCATTTGTTACAGAGATCTTCAAGAGAGGCCCTCACTTGTTCAAGCATGTGTGCACGATCACACTGAAAAAAGCCACGTATTCGAAAAAAAAAAATTGTTTGAGGTCATGAGGCGTGCGTGACGTTTTTTTTTTTGTTTTCCCCTCCCATTCCTCTCTGCTTAACGCCCAGAGTTTTCGTTGGGACTAGAAAAAAAGAGAATGCGATTGCAGGGCGTGAAAAAATCTTTGTAACTCCGCTCGTACTTGACGGATTCTTAAAATTTTCGGCGTTGATATTGTGTGTCAATACGCTTTTTGAGTAAAAAACTAATTCTATGGTTCTTTAAAAAAATGTTTCAGGGCCCTTTTAGGATTAGCCTTGCGAAGCATCTGCTACCTTGCAGACAACTGTCAATCACGTTCATTGCGAATTGCAGCTGATTACTCCCGGCTACGTTAGGTGACGGTTACCCGGTGTGTTCCTTTTCCAGCAAGTACATATTTCACAACAAATGACAACTCTCGATTAGCGAGGATAGGAGAAAACGTAGCTGCGAGCGCTGTTCCTAAACGAAACTTTTGATGGTTTTCCAAATGCCTTATTTAGCGCAAGGAGGCATGTAGTAATAAATGCGGCAATGAAATGCGTATTAGCAGCGGTTTCGATATTGATACTGTCAATTTTTCAGCCCGTTTCACACTCTGAACTCGTGAACTGTTTCAAAAAGGCATTCCGCAGGGAAATGATGAACTTTCATTCATAAACAAATGGATGATGTCTGGTAATAGCTTTATGAGACTACTACTTTTTTTTATTCAACCTTTTTTTATTTTGGGCGATAATTATACGTTCAAAGGTCTGGCTTTTGTATCGGCTCTTATGTAGCACCAGTATTGTGAGACGTAGTTCAATGTTATTTTTATAGGGCTTTAAAAACTGCACTGAGCAGCATCGCAATTAGTGTCTTCAGGTATGTGGACGATTACCTTGGGCTCACTTTGTCAGCTTTCTTGGAACAAAACCGAGATAAGATTATAGAAATCTCCGAACGAAAAGGAAATGGATTGCGTTTCACGCACGAGGTACCCAAGATAATATACTGCAGTTTCTCGATCTTGAATTATCTTTTCACGCAGATCACCTATGCTGCTCTTACTTTTCCCATTGAAAGAAAGCAAGCCTAGATTACTCCTCTTCGCATTTCAAAGTAAATAAATCGGGTATTGTGATTACCATTCTCAATTCTGCTGTGACGAAATTTGGTCATCATGAAATAGCCTGTTTTTTTTTTCAAGAGAAATATTTAGGTTGCAAGAGGCAGGCTTTCTATCTAATGTTCTAGTCTTCGCCGCTCAGATGTTGTCGCGAAGGCAGAAAAGAAAAGGATGTCCCAACAAAGATGCAGATAAACCACTTAACGGTAATTACGTATGTGCGCGGGTTTTCGCATAAGATAAAAAAGGGGAAATAAACTTTAACCTTGACGTTGTATTTTCCACCAGTTGAAAACTGAAGCAAATCTGTTCCAGAAATGACCTGAAAAATTGCAGGATCGCACGTACAGTCGGAATCTATTATATGTGAAGCACGAATGGGGAAGGTTGATAGGTCACTTTAAAATCAGCACAACGTTACGAGGCAAAGGTAAGTGATCCCGTGCATGACTATCATATCATGATTATTATGTTTTAACATTTCGTTTAGCTTCGTTATCTCTTAACGTCACCTGATACCAAGTTTGGTGTAAGTGTGGATGTGTTCCTGAATTTTCGCGCACGTATATATTGTACACCCATTGTGACACAAAAACGAGAGAAATTGAGGAAGCCTTTTTTAGAAAAAATATAATATTGATAGTTTTGTCAGCTCACCGCCTGTATAACTGTTAGATTGTGAAATCTCGTTTCTGGACGACACTTGCCCATTGTGTAGCTTTCCATAATGTATTTTCGTTTCCCTTCTCGTCTTTTTGTACATATTATCTTCGATGAGTAAACCAAGTTACAGTCTACGCACGTATGTGTGTTCTCTTGTGTCCCGTTACTTTGCGCTCCCACTATTTTATTACGAATATGTATGCCTTTCATTTGGCAGCAGCAGTTGCAGCTGGCGCATCGCTAACGTATACACAATTCTTTGTACCAGCAAATTAGTTTTTGCTCATTGCCACTCTGCTATCTCTCTTCTTTGTAACTGCTGCTCCCAGAGTATCCTATGTTGTGTTTTTCTGCCTATTTGTTTAAAAGTGCTCCCAATGCCTTCTTGTGCCGAGTTGGCCAAGAGGCTAAAAAAAGTCGAGGCTTTATCCGAAAGCAAGCTGGACGAGGTAGCCGCAAGGCTACTTGTAAAGTTCCAGAAAAGATTCCTTCTTTTGAGCCAGATGTAGTGACTCCTAAAACTGAAATTGAAAGCCTTATATCTAGTGTCACCATACTGAATTTGATGATAGAGACAATCCAATTCAAAAATTCAGCCCTCAGTTCAGCCGACAAGAATCTGACGAGTAGTAATGCCATTTTGAGCAAAAATGTTTCCTTATTGGAGCAGTATTCCAGGGCAAATAACGTAGAATTGAAGAGCGTTCCTTACTCCCAAGGTGAGGATTGTTCAGCCATCATTAGAACCATTGCCGTGAAAGTTGACTGCGTGGTTGCTGACTCCGATATCGTCATTGTTCATCGTGTACCCACAAAGGTTGGGTATACTGAAAACATTGTCTCCAGATTTTGCTCACGGACAAAAAAGCAAGAATTTCTAACAAAAGCGAAGAAGGCTCGACTTACCTCCCGTTACCTTGGCTTCTCTAGTTCTTAATCAAATACTGTGTTTGCAAATGACCACCTAACCCCTGAAAACAAGCGGCTTTTCGCAAAGGCTCTGTCGCTGAAGAAGGAAAAGCAATGGCAGTATCGCTGGACTTACAATTGCCAAATTGAAGCTAGAAAGTCGAGCGAAAGCCATGTTTTCCGCATTTATTCTGAAGAAGACCTGTTTGCTTTCCAGCAGACCGGATGATCCTATTTTCTAGCTTATTTCCCCAACACTTACCGGTTCTTCACAATGTAGTTCATCGTGAATCAGCTTCAGCAGCTCCGTTGCGATCATTATTGGCCTGTTGCTCACTTCGTACACGCTGTCTTAAAAAAAATTTTGATAGCATACATGCATTTTTGTCGTCATATCACTTGAATTTTGTTTCATCACCTCATGACCAAAATATGTTCTGCTTCCCATCATACGTTCCAGAGAAATGTCATTGATTGTCTAGTAGGTTTCGTGTTGCAGCTATATTCGTATTAATCCCATATCAAAGAAATGATCTCAGCATTTTTGATGAGAATACTGAGTCTGTGTGGATTGAAATTGCTAACCCATCTTTGCCATCAAGTGGCAATAAGATAATAATGAGCAGCATATATCGTTCACCATCATCTTCTGTTCCCGATTTCTGTTCATCGCTTTCATCCATTCTCAACAAGTTATAACTTGAAGATAATAATGATGTCATCTTAGGTGACATGAACATTAATCTTCACGACATCTGCAGCTCAGCCTACGCTGATTACACTGCGTGCTTTCTAGGATTCGACTATGAATCTTTAATCTCGGTTCCATCCAGATGTGTACTTGGTGCGTCCAGTTTTCTGATCGATTACATTTTATCAAACTTTAATCCATCGAACGATTGTGGCGTACTTGAAGCTGTCTTAACTGACCACTACCCTGTTTTCTGCCGATTCGAATGTGTCACACAAAATAGCTAAGCTTTTTTCAAAAACACATATTTGATAAAATAAATTTTGTTAAGCGCGTTGAAGCCATAGAATGGTGTTCTTTAGAACTGCTGAGTGATCCTAAAGCTGCTATAAATTTTTTTTTTTCATCTGCCGTCAAAAAGTGCTTTGATGATTCCACCAGCTTTGTCAAATATTGGAAGAACATGCTAGCCTCACACAGCCCATGGCTCACAGCTGGCTTAATGAAAAACTTGTGACGGAAAGACAATTGATACAAAAAGTTATAGAAACGGCCCTTCCGTACTGCCCTGTGATCGCGATATAAAAAGTACTGCAATCTACTTAACATAGTATTTGCAGAAGCTGAAAGAATTTATTATACGAACAGGATACATAATGCTGATATTAGCGGCAAAGGTCAACGGGAAACAATTATTTCATTTTTAAGCAGATCATTAGGTAAGCCAGCTATAATTTACTTACAGTCATCAGAGGGTGTGCTTAGAAACACAGACGACATTATGAACGCCTTCAACAAGTACTTCTGAGCTAACACTTCGCTCTTGCCTCATGCTTGACAGCCAACAATCAGGCAATAACCTCAGTCATTTTACCTGTCTCCGACAGGCCCAGATAAAGTGCTTGAAATAAATAATCAGATGAAAACGACAACTGCTGGTCTTGATAACATTTAGCCCATTCACCATAAATGCACCTCTCACGTGATGTTGACTTCATTCGCCTATACCATTAACCTTTTGTTTAAAACAGGCATCTTCCTGTCGCATCTTTAAAAGGCCAACATAATTGCTGTCTTTAAAAAGGCTATAGAACGCCTATTGGTAATTACTGACCTGTTGCCATTCCTTCATCGTACAGCAAAATCACAGAGAAGGGTATTGAAAATTGATTATCTAAATATCAAACTAAATTCCGTATTCTAACCACTCAATAATTTCGTTTTCGTGCAGGCTATTCAACACATTCTCATTCATATTAAACACGCACTCAACTCTGGTTGTTTTGCCGTAGCTCTGTTGATTGATCTCTCTAAGGCGTTTGACTCTATCGTCCATAACATACCTTTAGCTAAATTTAACTCAATACTTGTCGTAAGTAGTGCAGAGTAGGTGATAAATAGCTACCTATATGTAATAGACAACAAGCTGTTTCTGCCCAAAACATCCTCTTCCCTTTTAAATATATAGCAAAGGTCCCGCAAGGTTCCATGTTGGGGCCGCTAATATTAATAATATATATTATTGACCTAACCTCGACTTTAACACTGTCATTCTTTCTTGTATGCAGATGATACAACTATACTTACTAAGAACAAGTATATTGATGCGCTAACTAATAAATTGTCCTCTGACTTATATAACATTCAGAACTGGTGCAAAGCTAATGGTTTAACAATAAACACCAATAAAACACGATAATTGTCTTCCATTCTAGTCGAAATGCTCTTTTTTCTACACCCACTATTGCTATCAATGGTCACAGACATTTTCAGTACCACTAAGTGCAGATTCTTGGGAGCAGTCATAGATGCTCATCTAAAGTACCATCAACACATTTCACTTATAAGACAGAGGATAGCTCATGGTATCGGAACATTCATTAAAGCACGACCTTTTTTCGACTTGCGGACTTTGCTTAAACTATACTATGCCTTTATTCAGTCATGTTACGTACTGCTAACGTCATGGGCGAACACCTACCCATTTCAAATCCTCCAACTTTCACGTCTTCATAACCAAGCCATTCGCCTTCTATCATTCAGTACACCGATCTCGAGCGTGTCACCACTTTTTCAACAACATGGTGTACTAACAGTGCGTAAATTATTCAAATATAAACTGGGTATTCTTGTGTTCAAGTGTCTGAACGGTTCCATAACAGCCAATGTCTTGCAGAAATTTCAATTGGTAAACTCTAATCCAACCAGGTTCGCCTCAAACACCAATTTTTACTTCCACATAGACGCACTAACTCCGGTAAACTTACTGCCAATTTTGCTGCTAATAAATTTTGGAACTAAATACTACTATGCACTAAACAATTGTCATTGAACACTTTTAAAAAGAACTTAATCGTCTCATTTCACAGTCATAAGTTATCTGTAGTTCTATATTGGTTTTCTCTTACATTTAGTGCTATTACCGCACGAGTAATTTCACAGTTATTACTCATGTAGATTTGAATTGTCTGTTTAGCTTGATGTCATTAAGGGCACTTTTGTTCAATACTCTACTGCCATTTTTTGTGTATTTGAGTTTTATTATCATTGCCGTGTATAATTACTGAACGTTTTTTTGCTGCCATTTTGACTCGAATTTATATTGCATGTTTGCGTTGTTTTCATTCCTGTCAAAACTACTTGGCACTCTTAGTTGCCATTTTGTTCTACTTACCAGCATGTATACTTCTGGCAGGAGGTCCTCTTTTAGCCTTGTGCTTTGGGACCTCCTTCTGTATAAGCTAACTCCAATGCGTTTACATATTTTGCAAGAAATAAAGATTTTTTTATTTATTGATTGATCAACCCTTCTACATGCTCTTCAAAACTATTCACTGCTCTCCCGGAGTCGTCAGTCGATTCTTAAAGACCAAAAACGGCACTATTTGATAAAACACGTATTCTTGACTGACCGAGCCACTTTAAGATGAACAGCATCGCTTCTTCACTGACTGACTGTCCGACCCTCAATCACCGCATGCTTATATCAGCTCAAGCATGTGTTCGGGAAGCTTGTACAGTATTCGTCTGTGCGTAGCATAGTGAAATCTTGGCAAAAAGATAGATCTTCTTGCGGGTCTGTAGAATAGAATTGTAGCGTTTCGATTACTCGTATTCTCCTAATGTGGCGTGTGCGTTAGCCTGCTTTGGTGGCATCTTCTGTAAAACGGATAGGGTAGCACTTTCATCGCCTTAGGATACTTTTTTTCTTTGCACGCCATAGTTGAGGGAACTGTTGGCGCCAAGATTTTATGTGCTCTGAAAGTGGCAGCGGCCGACAGATTGTGACAATGTTTTGAATGGCATACGCACTACTGAGTGAAGTTGCCTTTGTTGCGAGTCAGTGTGCTCCCTAAACAGGAAATCTGTCTAAGAAAACCAGGACAGCAGTGAGGAGTCGTCATTGCAGGTCCAGTCAGTTAGTTCAGCCGGTCGGTTGGTCGGTCGAAGAACGTTGTTCATAGATTGCCCTGAAGAGCCGATGAACCTCTGTAGAGACGGTCGGCTGCGAGCCGAACTTTAGTGTGGACAGGGAGCGCGAGTCCCTTCCAAAAACGGCGGGTCCTTCGGACGTGCCGACGACATCCATGGCTTTCCAGATGTTTCTGAGTTTTGACGACAGCACAGATAATTGGAACCCGTATTTACACCCACAGATAATTGGAGCCCGTATTACTTTGAAGCAAACGACATTTCGGAATCAACCACGAAGAGAGCCCTTCTTGTGGCCACGGTGAGCACGCAGAACGTTCAAATTCTTACCGGAAGAGTAGCTCCCCGAAACCCAAATACCTTGACTTACAACGAAGTTACAAAAACCTTGAATGAGTACTATAACCCCAAATGCAACGAAATGGAGGAGAGCTACAAGTTCATCAGCCACTCACAAATGGATGGTGAATCGGTTTGCACGTTTTTCCTCGAGATCTGCCGCATTTCAGACAAGTGCAAATTTGGTGGTTCTCTTGATAGAATGATCCGGGGCAGAATTATTTGCACTGTACGCTCAAGTGAAGTAAAAAAACAGCTGCTAGCAAAGAAAGAACTAACGATAGAAGAAGCCGAAGTGATAGTATTCTCTGCTGAAGCCATGGAAGAGAATTCGCAAAGCATTTAGGCAGAAGCGACACCGCTCTTGAAAATGCAGTCGCGTCGACAAACACCTTTCAGAGAAAGAGCTGAAATTGCAGGTGGCCGAGAATTCTGAAGATGTGAAAGTTTTAAACTCGGAGCTAGCAGCTGCAGCTGGAGCAACGCGTGTTGTTATCACTGTGGTCAACGTGGGCGTATTGCAAGAATGTGTTCCAGCCGCCGAAGCAAGGTACGCTGCACCGGGCCTACTCTGTAAAGCATTAACAGTGCAAGAAACAACGTCGGGACATTACAATACGAATGCTCATATCTGGACGTTGCTGTCAAAACGAAAGAATAGGCTCGAGCCGCCGATTAGCCATGCGTTCAATTGAACCGGTGTGGAGCTGACAATGGAGGTGGACACAGGATCCCCTGCGTGTGTCATAGCCAGGAATCTTTTCGAAGAACATCGTAAGCACTGGCCGAAATTGAAACCTTCACAGCTTTACCTTTCGTGCTAGGCGGTCAGACCGCCGGTACAAGGTGTACTTGAACAGATGGTTACGCGCCAATGCGTCTCGGTGGAATGTAAGCTGGTAGTACTAGACTGCGCTGGACCAAGCCTATGTAAATGAGACCTCATAAAAATGCTGGACAGGCTGGAGTTTCAGTACTGCAAGTTGGAAGAGGGATGGCACCGGGCACAGTGCAAATCATCAGCCACGACAACACTCGCGGTGAATACACAGATGTGTTCTCAGAGGAATTGGAACTGATTAAGTGGCCCCCAGCTAGCTTGTTGCTAAAGGTCGGCGCTCTTCCCAAGTTTTCTAGCGTCATATCACTTCCGTATGCAATTCGGGACAAAGTGGCTCAAGAGTTGGAACGGCTGGTGTCGCTGGGCATAATATCACTCATGAAACATTCGAACTGAGTGACGCCCATAGTGCCCGTGCATGAAAAGAATAGCATAGTTCATATTTTCGGGGATTTTTAAGCCACGTTGAACCAAGCTTCCCAGAAGGAGCAATATCCTCTTCCGGTGATGCAGGACATGTCTGCGTCATCTGGGGGAGAAGAGGTATTCAGTACAATAGACCTTAAGGACGCCTACAACCAGGTGCCATTGGACGAGGGTACACGCAAGCTGTGGGTAATTAACACGCATCTGAGACTCTCCTGTTACAACAGGCTGCCAGTCGGCATTTCATAGGCTCCGGCCATATTTCAACGAAAAATGGATACCATGCTGGCAGGTCTTTCTGGAACGAAAGCGTACTTAGACGATGTACTTGTGTCTTAAAAAGCGGCCGACTACGGAGCTGAGCCGACAGCAGTTTTGCGGCACTTTCGCGAACACGGGGTAAAGCTGGGATACGACCAATGCACTTTCAGCCAAGAACCCGTAACTCATCTGGGACACCGGATAGACAAACGTGGCCTGCATCCCACCGAAAACAACGTGAAAGCTATCGGGAAAGTGCCTAGTCTTAGTAATGTGAGCGAGTTGCGGTTGTTTGTCGACTTGTTGACATTTTATTCCAGATTCTTACTAAACATGTCAACAACGTTATCGCCGTTGTATCAGTTGCTGGAAAAAATACATGGCGGGAGTAAAAGCACCCACAGGAAACAGCTTTTGTCCAAGCCAAACAATGTCTGAAGGACGCAGAAGTACTGGCTTATTTTGATCCATTGAAAGAACTGAAATTGGAATGTTACGCTTCACCACATGGCATTAGTGCAGTGTTGTTCAACGCAGAAGGCACCGCTCATCGACCGATCGAATTTCACTCAAGAACTCTTACGAAAGCCGAAAGGAACTACTCGCAATTGGAGCGTGAGGCGCTGGCACTGGATTGTGATGCCACTACGTTCCGGGACTACCTCTTCGGTCGTGAATTCACACTAATTAGAGACCACCAACCTTTCGTGGGACTGCTAAGGTCCGACCACCCAAAGCCTGCTATGGCAGCAGCCCGCTTTCAACGGTGGGCACTTTATCTCGGCGGTTATTGCTACAAGCTTCAGTACATTTCCTGAAAGCAAACGCTGAATTCAGATGCCCTCAGCAGGCTCCCACTACCATTTTTCGGCCACGCTGTCGCGCCGCAAGAGTATGTCTTTTCTTTGCATAGCCTGGATGAAGGCACAGTAACGACGCGAGAACTACAACAGCTCACAGCCCACTCGCACGCATCAAAGAATACGTGCTGCACGGTTGGCCCAGAAGAGCCGAAAGTATGAAAGCAGACATAGCTTCATTTTTTAACGGCCGACTTGAATCGTCCTTGTCACACAGTTAGTTTACTGGGGCCACCGAGTTGCTTTGCCTGCTGGGGCGCGGAAACTTTTACTGCTGCTCCTGCATGAAAATCCCCAAGGGTCATTGGCAATAAAGTCCCTAGCGCGATGTTTGTTTTGGTGGCCAGGCTGGACTGAGAGAGTGAGAGACTGTCGGCGACATGCAAGAACTGCATCGACAACTTACCCATGCCTTCAATCGTACCACCAGCAAGCGGGCCACAAACATTCGAAAAGTGGGCACGTATTCACGTGGACTTTGCCGGACCAATTGAAGGGATGATGGTTCTGGTTGTAATCGATTCCCACACAAAGTAGATAGAAGCTTCCATTCCTCTCAAGCAAGCTAACACGGCGGCTACAGTCAGCTGTTTACCAGACATATTCAGTCGGTTTGGCGTGCCCCGAACGATTGTCTCCGATAGCGGGACGCAATTCACTAGCCGGGATTGTGCAACGTTCGTCCAGAAAAACATCTCGCACGTTGGGAAAGCCCCGTTCCACCACAATATAAAAGGGCTGCGGAACGAGGCGGACGAATGGTGAAAGATGGGCTTCGGAAGATGAGGGCAGGAAAATTGGAGCACAGACTGATGCAACTATTATTTCGCTACAGAAGAACGACCCATCAAAATGGGAAGTCGCCATCAGAAATGCTTCTTGGCTCACAGATTAGATCGCGTCTGGATACCTGTTTTCCATACTACAGTTGACGAGCACCATGTGAAAGGCAGAAACGCATGCCTCAGGTAAACAACCTGGTGCACGTGCGCAACTATGGGGCCGGAAGCAAATAGATACCAGGACAGGTTATATCTACATCTCGAACTCGAATGGTGACTGCAGAGACACCTGTGGCGATCTTCGGATGGCATGTTGATCAAGTCCGCCGGCAGCCTGCGGAAGAGCAATCACAGGTCCAGGCGGAACACGTGTGCTCGGACAATCCACCGGTCAGCCCAGAAGAATCGGCGCCACATCCTGACACAAGCCTGAGAAGACGGTTGAGTTCCCAAAGTGTAGACCCAGATGATTCAGCCACTGAATCAGTTTCGACACGTCAGTCCATCGAAGCTGAAGTTTAAGTGAACCAGCTCAAGTGCTACGACGCTTTTGCGAATACGGAAACCGATGGATCGCTATCATTTTTAAAAGAAAGAAGTGTTGTATCGGTAGCTGTGTCACGACTGGCTGTCCACTGCGCACGCGTGAAATTTACTTCTCTAAACCCTTGGCCCTCCCCCCCCCACAATCTTTTATTAACACACTACTGCAGATAATAAACGCCATTCTTTTACCCGTTCTCGAAACCTGGGAACGTGTGTTCTTAGCGTGCCATGGCCAATAGGCCGCGGGGACATAACACAAACGTTCACCATCTCTGATCGCAGTGACAGCAGTGGCACTTTATGCAACCAATGAACTTATAGCGGACTAAGGGTGACACGTAAGTAACAGCGTGCAGCAATCTTAAGGTGATTGAATGGGTCCTCTGGTGTCGCAGGTGCGAGAGCGGTAACCTACACCTGGACATCTGATAGTGTTTAGATTTTTCATTGAAACAGGCGAGGAAATCAAGATTCAGAAACTTTCCCCTATATAGACATCGATTGCCTGTCATGGTGGGAATTTCCATGTACATGAAATTGAGTAACCTCATTAGTACTGTAGACAATGGGATGGACATCCTTGGAGTTTAAGGTTTTAGTAAGGATTTGCACCGCCTGCACACATGCTGAAGCGTGGTATCTCAAAGATTTGTTGTCGTGAGATGCTTACCGTGAAGATCAGCCACCACAGCTACAAAACTGGCTGTGCCGTCTTACTGTACTGTGTACGCCAAATGTTCAAGGGTGGAAGCAGCAGAAGTAAGGAGCAACCTACCTCTAGTTACCTGGCAGCCTACAATGTGAAGAGGTCGAAAGTTTCTAATAATGCATGAGACCATAACCTGCGGCCTTAATTACTGAGGAAATTATATATTTTTGTTGCCTATGAAATTGAGCTCGCAGCGCTCGAATTTAAGGGTTCGCCTGTCAGCTTTTAAAGATGACATTCTGGCACCCTGTGTCTTGTGTTGCGCTTGTGCAATCTGTTAAATGCAGTATGCATTTTAAAGGCTATTTTTCCCTCATTAGTGTTGTTCAGAAGGCCCAAGACCTTCTTAATGCCTTGTTCACACTGAAACATCAGCTTTCTACAGCGACCGAAATTCCCCTGCCGCCGCAACGCAGCTTCGTTCGCACTGGACGAGCCCCGCGCCGCCGAATATGCCATCTACTACGGGGTGAACGCGGGATGGATGCGCTGTAACCCGGTTGTTGTCGCGGCTCGCAAACGCTTCTACGCTATCCGGTGGTGTATACTTCGACGATTCTCGTACGCAAGAAGCAAGAAAAGACAGTACTGCTTACTTTGCTGGCAAGTGGCTGTCTTGTAATGCACGAAGAGCAGAAAAACCACCGACGCCAGCGGGGTTGGTGGGTTCATTTCGCTCTGCAAGACCGCAACAAGCTCGGTCACGCCAACAGCAAGCTCGGTCACCTCTTTCACGAAATGCGGAGGCGAAGTAGGCACAGAGTAGGTTAAACTCCCGTTGGTTTCAACATTCAGTTACGTGCACAGCGGCATAACAAGTGAGTAGGGCTTGGCCGCCATTTTTGAAAATTCCTTGACTAGCGCTCCTATTGGTCCGCGGTGAACGATTCGGCGGCAGACGCCGCAAAAATCGGTCCGAGAGCGATCAGCGCGGAGAGGGCCCTTTCGGCGGATCTCGCCGCCACCGAACCGGATTCGGAGCACTTTCGGCGGCCGGAATGCTCAGTGTGAACGCGGCCTAATGCATTTATAAAATTGCATGCATTTTTTCTTGTTCGTTTTTTTCCTACATGCGCACTGCGGCGAAGTAATTCATGTGACTTGTACGAAAGGCGCTGAACAGCGTCATGACCTTGACCTTATGAATCCCGCACTGGTTTAGATACCCAAAGTATGTAAAATTGACAATGCTCTCCACTTTCTCCCAAGTACGGATCGAAGTATGAGGGTTACTACAGTGTTTCTCCATGAACATGACAATTGCCCGTATTTTGTAAACTCAGAAAATGACCAGCCCCGACCGTGCATGAGTTCCGATCCTTTTCCATTCAGGGATAAGTGATAAGGTAGTGAATTTACGTTTCTTTCCTATGTGCGCAGAAGGAGCACTCGTTTGGCGGTGAAAAAGTGAAGCCGTGCTATCCACAAACTCCTACGTACTACATCTGAGTGCCTGCTTGAGGAAACTTTCAACGTGTCCATGTCTAGCCCCAGTGCACCTTATAGTAATGTCGTCCTCATACAGCGCATGGGCAATGCGGTCGATACAAGCTAGCTGAAGCAATAGTTTTCTCATTACGAGTTGAATTTCTTAGTGGTGAAATTGGTAATGCGTGAAGGGTTCCCCCGGGTCCACAACTAAATTCATTAAGCACAGGCCTGCGAGCTGAATAGTGGCCTTGTGATGCCTGAGAAACGAGCGGATGAACACAGAGACTGAATCATAACCATGAGTTTTATTGCAGTACGTTAACGTATGAAATGTTATTGAATATTTCTCGAGATCAAGTACCATAACGCCACGAACGTGGATGGTGCGTATGTTGTGAATTTGATAGTTAATCATTGTCATAATGTCTCCCGTGTACATTGGCATCAGTGCAAGCCCTTGACATCCGCTAAGAGAGGTTCAGGCCCAGCCACCACGTCGTTCTTCCTACTACTCCGCCCAATTTCAGCACGCATTCAGTTCGTGTATCATAGCGCGTAAAGGCTTTCAGGCATCCAATGTAGCTCAGTAATGCAATAAAAGCGCTAAATATGCGCAAATACTCGCTTTCGTAGACTACATCACGTGCACGCTGCATGCAGGCACTCTCGACAGCTTCAACACCAAGTGACTACAGGACCGCCGCCACGATCGCAAAGCGCCGCGTCACTGGCCCCGCATCACTCCAAGATACGGGGCCACCACTTCGTTCGTTGCACTGCCACGGCCGCTGCTGTAACCAAAGTGCACGTGTCTCGAGCACCAGGTGGGTTACTGATATCTGGACTCTTTAAGCGTGATCTTTCACCTTGCAACGCAAACACGTAAACGCGATGTAGAAGAAGGACTGCGTTTGAAGTTGGCCGCATGTGTTACAATGGTACAATAAAAAAAATGTAGAGTTATTGTAAAACCTTCTGTCGTGGTTAACTTTGCAAGCCTCGCTCCCTGCGCTAATTAGGTACATGGACGAATCACTAGAATGTATGTAACCAGGGAAATGATTGAGCCCTTAAGGCATTGTTTATTGTGCCAAAATAATTGATACATGGATCTAACAGTAATTATCGACCTTTTCGATCAATGCAGCCTGACTGCTCTCCCATAGTTGAGTACGAAGTACTCGAAATTGTTGAACTTTTTTTCTGGACATTTTCTTTACGCACTTGCCAAATATAAGGCACATCAACTCTTGAACCTCTTAGAGGCTATTATCGTAAACATTTAGCCAGCTGGGGCCGAATTCACAAAGCTTTTTCTTTGGTTACGCATTTTCTTAGCCAAAAATTCTCTTATCTGGAGGGATTACTATAGCGCGGGTATGAATTTACCTTCTTCGGCACTTAAGAGGGCAAGGAGGACACACGATAGCCAATGAAACGACAAGAAAAGAAAGAAGTGTGTGCCGATAATATCAAGGTAGCACGCAAAGCGTCTAGCATCGAGAGCATACGATGATAGCCAATGATTTGCTGCATCTAAGTTTCAGTTCCGCGAGCGTCTGCTACAGCGCTTACGGGATGCCGCGTACAATGAAATAGGCGTTTTGGTGGGCTGTGCAAAGCCAAGCACTCGCCTTTCATCAACGACTGTAGCTAAAAACAAAATTGCTCGATGGCCTTAACTCATCGAGCAATCCATTCATTATCTCGCCAAGTACAAGTAAACAACACTCCAGGTGCACCACATAAATGAAACCACACATAAATCGATGCATGCAATGTTTGAAAATGTGCCTTGAATGTCTTCCCCTATTTAACGCGACCAGTTACCTTACATTTCATTGAAGCTGCGCTGCTACTTAACTAATTCGGTGCAATCTAGCACGGTATAGTGGTGAACGTAAGGGTGTTTTGTACCTATAGTCAAAGGTAGCCTTTGTTACAATATTCTTATTACAAGACACATGAGCGACTTTGGTGTCTGCAGACGAATTGTAATTTTGCGGAAATAGATAACAGCAGTAATCAAATGAAATTGTGAGCGCGATTTCGCTGGTTCCATGCACCGCAGCATTTTTATAAAGCCGGAATGCGAGAACGTGCATACGCTTGCGCTTAGGTATATGTCTACGTAAAATGAGGGAGACTCGTCGGGAGGTGTCTCAGTGCTAATGCTTTTCACAAAACACGGTGCAAATATTTCGTCCAGCGTTGTTTGAGTGCGCAAACAAAGCAAGGGACGTGTATACGAGTCTTGAGGTCGAGAGACGTTATCACACATGCGAAAAGGACGAAAAGAGAGAGAGAGAGAGACTCTCGTTTCGGCTTCGCGAAAGCTTGAAATTCATAGATAATAAAGACAATTTTCTGGCCCAGCAGACGTCTGGGAAAGTCTCCGCAAAGCAGCGCCAGATGCTCGGAGAGCATAAAAAAGCGGAGTACGCGTTATATGGGAGTGACAGCCACTCAGAAAGCGAGATGAAGTGTGACTGTCCTTTGATGTGAGAATCAATGCTAATTAGGAGAGTTGAGTTAATGAGCCAAAACTTTCCTAAATAACGATAATGGAAGCAAACTGAGCATTCATCTAGTGAAAGTGACACTAGTGACAGTGAACTTATAATAGTTGATTAGCGTTGTCACAGGCCGATATATATTTTTATTTTCCCCGGTTGCCCGGCCTGACATTATGCGTGGTGGCGGGTACTAAGTTTTTGAGAAGTAGGCTTTTGTACTTGCTTATTTCACTCCCCTTTTGACCCAAAAGCGCTGTACTGTGCTCCTTCAAAAATTAAACAATTCAGGGTTCATAATTTTCTCCTCCATCCTCTCTTATCGCAAAAGTGTCCAGTGCTGAAATACCAATATCATACCTGGTATACTACTTTTCACGTGTTTGGATATTCGACCAGCAATCAGTCGTCACGGTGTTTTGAAGAAAATCTACACATGCAGCGAGCTAACTGCTTGCGGCCAAGTTGACTGCCTTTGTAGGGACACGCTTTCGTGCTAATTTGGTGGGCATTATTACATGCAGCAAAACCAAAGAGCACGGACAGTTAGAGCTGACCCAAACAGAGTGATTAGTTTGTGTCTTCTCTCCCGCCATTTGTCATGCTGCACGCTTCAGTGTAATGTCGCTGTCAATGGTTAAAATAAACTATAGCAGTTAATCGAGTTCTGCTGAGAGGGTCCCCTATTGTCCAGAATGGAACAGAACAATGGCAGTTTGATTTGTGTGATAAAGAGATACCCTGCTTTTGGTTACTAGAATGAACTTCTAAACTGAAGTTTATTTTTTATTAACAACAGTTCCAGTGCAGATGAAAGGTGCATGGACAAAATTTGTGTATTCAGCTTGACTAGGTTTGTGACCTTAATTGTAATTGCGAACCGGTATCACAGTATGCATAAATATCACACACATATACAACCACGGGTGATAGCTTGCTCATTCTGATTAAAATTGAAAGGTTGAAATCGACATATTCAACCAACGCAATGTGTACGAGATATGCCATGTAGAGTAGCTGTGCTCTAATCTTCGCAGGTTCGTTCCATTTTACCCAATTTCTTGCCCATGACTGTAGGTTGGTAAATGAAACAACTTCTTCGAACACACATATTCTGTGTAAGGTTACATTTATTTTTATGCAGTACAAAACAAATTGAAATGTATAATGGCTCAAAAGAGAAATAACTAGAAACAAATTCAGCCAAATCACTACCAAGCTTACTCACCAATGATTAACGAATTCTCATTTAAAAGATACATACAAACATACATACATATACGCACACACACATATACATATGTACACCCATACATACATACATACATACATACATACATACATACACACATACATACATACATACATACATACATACATACATACATACATACATACATACATACACTCAGGTGTATATAATAAAATGAATGGCTATAAAACACTCATTTTGAATTTACTACAGAAAGTAACTTACGAGAGAAATCCACCGGCACTGTTATGTCTGAACACGGTGTTTCTCGAACCATCTCGCAAAAGCTTGATGCATAGTTTTCCACTGCTGCCCAGTGACAAGCAGTTTTTATAAAAAACACAAGAATAAAGACCTTGACAATATCATGCTAAAGAAAAGGGCTGTGCACCAATATTTTGTGCATGTCTGCAATATCACTCTGTTTATTTACATTGCTTGGCTCATTCACAACCCACTAACAAAGCATGTTAGGACACTTGGGCTGAAAGTTGGCACAGCGCGAGTAAATTCTAGACAATACATGAATAATACAATTATAAGCTACTAAGCTCCTTGGTGCAAACAGTATTTATATTGACAGCTATAGGTGCCATTTCGTTTCCCCAAAACACTTCTCAAAAGTAGAATCAACTTTATTTAGCTAAAAGTTTCTATTCTGGCGCGTCGTGGTGGCTCAATGGTGGAAGTGACTCTTTCGGCCAAGAAAACAAAGACCAATTATTTTTCCAGTTCGTGAATTCACCCCATGCTAACATTGAGGCAGCTGGTAGGAGTGCTTTTGGAGAGAGGAAATCACCACATTCCCACCAGTTTTGGCCTTGGGTAGCTACTTCACTTAGACAAAAATGATGAAAAACACTCCTTAAGAAGACTTCAAAGTTTGCACATCAACACAGTTCCCATACAGCTGTCTATTAGTCTGCTTGAAAAATATTGAGTTTACTGGTGGGCAAAGACTGTACAGTATGTGAGGTGATGCACCAGTGCACTGCATGTATGTCTTGCTGCTGGCCTCAACTGCGATGTTGCTCAGCACATATGTGTAAAATAACAACTAATACTATGCCACTGCAAAGTAATTATGTGTCATTTGCATGAAACAGGGACCACAACAAAAGAACATAACAACATTTGCCTTCACAAAGTTCAAAAATTGTAAATAAATTTCCACAGAGTATTCACAGTTCATCTGAGGATAGTAATATTGGTTGTAAACACATTCTCACTTCCACTAACAAACTATTTTAAGATGCCAGATCAATATTAGAGTATACCAGCACTTTTGTAGGGCTAAACATTTGTACAGGCACCTAGGAAAACACAAGTGAATGCATGCTATAGCTACATATAAAAATAAATACTTTTATTTCTAGTCTGAGGAGAGCTGCATAGATGATAAGTCACTTGCATTACATTATGAACAAACCTATCCGAGCAAAGTAAACATTTAAAAAGTTACACTTACACAGTAGATAAGTAGACTGTTGAAGGACGGACAGGCAGTGGGATAATACCCAAGCACTAAAAACTACTGTTAAGATATACTAGGAGTATTGATGATCCTCTTCCTTCAAAATAAAATAATCCCCTTGGATTCACTTTCCAGAGCTTATACACTCATGGCATCATTGATGCTATCCAAATGAGTGTACACTGAAGGATTAAATCGACTAAGTACATGATTACTGCATCCATGGCTTTACTTCTTGTACTACAAAGAATGCAAACACAGTTACCATTGGCGACCTTGGATGCAGTGATTTCTGGCATGTAAATGTAGAGGCACGCAGGCACTTAACACACATGTTAAAAACTTCAGCTCAAAAATATTTGCCCACTAACACTACAGCAGCATTTAAATTAGTGTCATAGTTTGGTATCTTCCATTCAAAATTTAAATAATTTCGAATGCAAGCAAATGAACTGCTGAATAATGCACTGCTAAGAAGTTAAGCAGCAGCTGCTCCTGACATCACAATGTGCTCTTTCTGCTGTTGTAAACTTTGAGCAGGAGAACAGTCACTGGCAGTCCCTTTATACTTGTTGGTCTTCTGCGCTCTGTTCTTGATACACTGTACATAACCGTTGAGCACCGAACCCCTTGTTAATGCTGGAACTTAGAAAAATACAGATCATTGTTACAACCATGCTACATGCAAGAGTGTATAGTTGTCAATTATGTGCCCATATTTACAGATATTGCATTTTCAGAAGCCAATGACAAGCCTCAACACACACACACACAAACAGTGAAGAATGAAAATATATTTAATTTGATACAAGAGCAAAACTACAATGTTATTGATGAAGACATGAAACTTTTGACAGGCATAAAAAGCCAATAGAGTTTCTTCTATTTCGACTTTACACTAGGTGCGACAAGTACACCACAAATAAGTTCACTAAGAAACACAAGTTAGACTGCATTACAACACAACAGCCAATGTTCATAACTTTAAGGCTGTCTAACATAGCCAGCTCACCATACCGCATATAGGAGCAAATGGGCAGTCTAGAAGACACAAAAAACTTGTGGATTATGAGTGTGCTTGTTGCTGACGTCTATTATTCTAAATGAAGAAAACCTATAAAAAATGCACTTCATCGGGGAAAACAATCATACGCAACAAACACAACGGACTCCTACAGGTGCCACCAACACTCACCATTATTGTTGATACCAGTGTCTTGCCGGATGGATATGCTACGTCCTGCACAGAACACCAAAGGAGCGCTCCATGGCTTGGATTGCATGTGTGCTAGCTGCATCGCTCTGCTGCTGAAATAGGCTAGCCACAGACAGAGAAATGAGAAGCCATGGCTTTGAAACACACTGAACGTCACCTTTAGAGATCAACAATGCTTACTTAGGTCAGGTACAATTTGTAGAAAAATATATATCACTATGCAATCGTGGTGAACATGTTCGGCTGAAACACAAGCAACAGCACTGAGAGAGAAAAAGCTACATTAGGTAAAAAATGCAGTTACTGGCCCTATGTCATCTGAGGCTTCTTCAATAGGTCTTTCTCCTTGCAAGTTGTGAACAGCCAGGCAATTTTCACCCACTTGCTATTTCCTTCCAGAGCATTTGATCTACAGAGGGATTCACAAACTCGAGAGCTCAATAAGGATTCAAAGTATTTGTGCTCGTTTCAAAGCACAAGCTTTTGAGTCTCAGACTATTGGAGTTTCATTCATAAGCTGCAGGATTTCTGCTTTCAGCATTCTCAATTATCTTGCAATTTAGTTCTATAAATGTTGAATAAGAATTATGTGTAAGAATATTACAGGTACCCACTGATAGCAACCATGCTTGGGTTTTCGATTTGTGCACAGAAAGTGGTGTTCACGTATTCGTATGTATTAAAGAAAAACTAACCTTGCAGCCAGCCGTTAGGCAGTTTTGTGCCCTCGAAGCTCCTAAGCAGATCACAGTCCTTCTAGATGAGGCTGCCATGCATGCTTCCACGCCACATCCGCTGAATGATAACAGTCCCAGCAGTGACATAGGCTTGCACAGTTAGGGAGAACGTGTCCTTCCTATTTTTGTACAGGTGCTCCAAGTAATGATGAGGATTGATGTGCCAGAATGTGCAACCGATACATTACAGGACCTTAACAAACCAATCTCTGCGATCTCTGAAGAGCCAAAAACGAGATATTTAAAAACAATCATTAAAAGCACTCACTTCTAATACTTATTTGAGGAAGCTATCACTCCGTTAAAGTGACCAAAATCTGCTATAATCACTTTGAAATAAACTGAAGCATCATATAAAATTTACGTACCGCAATATTTATGTCCTACTGAAGTATAGTACTACCACAGTAGTAATCGTCTATAGAAATAATTTTCCAAAATAACATAAATTTTTTAAGTGCAACCTGGCTCCTGAAAAATAAATTCACATTAAGTTTCCAACTATCAAACGTGGTCAATCGACAGGCCCAACCTCATAATCAAACAAGAGGTCACTTGTACCAAATCACAAAAAACTTTTTATGTATTTGCTCCATAATATATTTATCTATATAACTGTAGTAGTAATTTTTTCATGCTTCAACTTACCATAGAAAAACATTACATCTGATCGGCTTAAAAACTTGCACACTTTATAGAACTGCGTGAATTATAGTACCGGTGAAATTTAGTTCTGCAAGGTGAACTCACCAATGGCAGCATTTAGTAGCCGTCGGTGTCATGAGGAACCAAGTACGGCCAACAGGCAAAGGGCATCTGTAGACTGGAAGCTGCCAATGACAGCAATGAAGGGCTGGCCAGGCGTGCACGTCCATTGATGAAGTGTAAGAACTGGCCATGACCGGCTGTTTTCAAGGCTCTAGTGCCGTGCAAAACGATGGCGAGACGAACTCGAAAACCTGTAGTTAGGCGATATTGGCCTACAACTTCATCCAAAGCAAGGCACCGGTGAAAGCGTTGCTTTTTCTGGGGACCGGAGGGAAGCTTGACATTCACGGGCTCTCGCTGCGACATATAACTCTCAAGTTGTTACCGAAGAACAGTCTAGGCGTGCTTCCAAAGTAACACGATCCACAACAGAATGTAGCATCTCGCAGCTTTAGTTGACCACATCACAGCGCTAGGTCTGGGGGCCGGAGGGAAGCTTGACGTTCATGGCCTCTCGCTGCCACATAGAACTCTCAAGTTGTTACCGAAGAACAGTCTAGGAGCGCTTCCAAAGTAACACGATCCACAACAGAATGTAGCATCTCGCAGCTTTAGTTGACCACATCACAGCGCTAGGTCTGGGGGCCGGAGGGAAGCTTGACGTTCATGGCCTCTCGCTGCCACATAGAACTCTCAAGTTGTTACCGAAGAACAGTCTAGGCGCGCTTCCAAAGTAACACGATCCACAACAGAATGTAGCATCTCGCAGCTTTAGTTGACCACATCACAGCGCTAGGTCTGGGGGCCGGAGGGAAGCTTGACGTTCATGGCCTCTCGCTGCCACATAGAACTCTCAAGTTGTTACCGAAGAACAGTCTAGGCGCGCTTCCAAAGTAACACGATCCACAACAGAATGTAGCATCTCGCAGCTTTAGTTGACCACATCACAGCGCTAGGTCTGGGGGCCGGAGGGAAGCTTGACGTTCATGGCCTCTCGCTGCCACATAGAACTCTCAAGTTGTTACCGAAGAACAGTCTAGGAGCGCTTCCAAAGTAACACGATCCACAACAGAATGTAGCATCTCGCAGCTTTAGTTGACCACATCACAGCGCTAGGTCTGGGGGCCGGAGGGAAGCTTGACGTTCATGGCCTCTCGCTGCCACATAGAACTCTCAAGTTGTTACCGAAGAACAGTCTAGGCGCGCTTCCAAAGTAACACGATCCACAACAGAATGTAGCATCTCGCAGCTTTAGTTGACCACATCACAGCGCTAGGTCTGGGGGCCGGAGGGAAGCTTGACGTTCATGGCCTCTCGCTGCCACATAGAACTCTCAAGTTGTTACCGAAGAACAGTCTAGGAGCGCTTCCAAAGTAACACGATCCACAACAGAATGTAGAATCTTGCAGTTTTGGTTGATCACATCACAGCGATAGGACTATGGTTATCACAAAAAGGAGAAGTGACGACTTAACAAACAAAAGCGCCAAGCTGCCCCACCACAACTTCGCAGGGCAAAACAGCTATCAACACTGTCTTTCAATTTTCGGTCACACGAGCACAGCTTTTTCACGTCTTGGAACGTCCACACAGCACCACTGTTCACAACGAACATCGTTTCACTCCCTAACAGTACATTGCTCTCAAGTAAATAGAAGCGTACGAGCTAACTAGTGGCGAAGCAAGAACCGAGCGCGTAGTTCATATGTTCCGTACGTACTTGGGGTCACTCAAGTAACGTGTCAAAACGCCGTCAATCCGAAATGTCGCACAGCACCCAACTGAGAGACTGGAAAGTCAAGCGAACGAACTGTTACTGGCACACAAACACACATTGCAGGCTTCTCGAGTGCTAGTTGCTGTCGATACATCGACGCCGATCCCCGCTTGATAACCACACCGACACACAGGCTTCGCTGCGCTTCACTGTACACCATTGCACTGCCACTGCTTTCCGCACTGCTTACACGCACCGAAAGAGCTGCTGTAATTACAACACATCCAGTCAAACGCTGAAGTAACTCGTGCGAGAAGCGTTTGCTGAAAGTCGCACCGACCGATATGCTGTTTACGATGCCATGTTGTTTTCGACAACTGCGCAGCACATAAAAGAGCTCTTAGAAAGTACTTGAACTATTTTCACGGCGTGAAAAAATTTCTCTTATGTGCGACGGGGGTGATATGACGAACAGGACAGGCGTGCCAGATGAAAGAAGTGTTTTGGCAACGTCACGGAGTGAGCTGGTGTAGAGGGTATTGCTTCACAACCAATCACAAGCTGTGCCTGTCGGCCAAGCCGTCGTCTGCTCGCGTTTGTCGTCTGCTTCGATCAGAGCATGCGACAGGGGATTCGCCTTCGCAACGCTATTATTCTCAGGTCAAGTGGTCGCTGCGTCGCACAAAATACATGTCAGTGGCTCGCTCTACCTTTGAATGATGTTCGTGAGCCAAGTTAAATGGCTGGTAATTGACGCAGGGATGAATTCAGCCAAGGTTTGCTCCAGAATCGTGAGGGTTTGCATATTTGCGGTGTCATACAAAGTTACTAGGGTCATTTCATTCCGATTGCTTGCCATATTATCACGGTTCATATCGGTGTCTGAACAGTGAAGGTGAAGATGCATGATTTGTTTGTAGTTCCATGCGTAATCACACGCACACCTAATACGCTTTGGTTTACAAAGTACGCTTTGTTCCAGATCGTCCCAAAGTGTATCGACAGCTGTATTTCAGAGATCGCAACCATCGGACAGTTAGAGCCTATGAAAGTACACTAGAGCACAAACTTTATGAACCACTCACTGAAAACTTCCTCTCATTTTTATTTCCAATAGCGTGCAAAGAATGTGCTCCCATTAACCTCTTTGGTGGTAATTCCCACCAATGAGGCAAGGATCTCGATTCGCACATTTAATTGCATGAGATGGGGCGCAACACAACAACATAACAAATAAGGTTGATCCTATGCCATGCCGCATTCGAATGCACCGACCATTCACGTATCACATAGGTTTTCATCCAACCACAAATCTTTACATGCGTAGTTTTATGCCATTGACGCCCAATAGAATTCTTCTATTACTGCGACTTCAAACTTATTGGACGATGGTGGTTGTCAACACCATCCATTGCGTACAAGAGAAACAACACGCGAAGCTCAAAGCGCCGAAAGAAATAAAAACGCACCAGCAGTCATCAGGCAGTCCTTAATGGGCGTGAATTAACTCAAAACCAGCCAGGGCACCAAAATATACCGCCGCGGCAGCAAGTTCTAGTAGCCACATTGTTCCTAAGAGTGTTCCGGACCACTCTTAGGATTTTCTCTCAGCCATGCTGTTTTTACGCACAATTTCGCTTCGTGAATCCACTTACGAGCACTTTTCGGTGACGTAAGCAAATATAGCAACTGCATCACCATCGCTGACATGTTCCCGGGCAGTCACAGCGCGTTTCATTTGCAGCGGCCGATGTGACAACGATGGCCTCTTACGACGTTTTTTCGTTTCGTGAATCGACTTACGCAACAAAATTTCTCTTGCGCAAAAATGTTTTCGTAAGTGAGTTTTGTGAATCCGGCCCCTGGTTTTTAAGCTCGCCAAAGCCCCGCGCGGGGTAAGCAGAAAGCTATATTAAGAATTGCCTCGACATTGTATCATAATTCTGGTCGCCTAGATACAAGCTGGAAGAAGGAAAACTGAAAGAGAGGTTTTAAATGGGCAATATGCGGTAAGAAATAGAACTTCATGTTGAGGCGGAATTCGATCTCATGTACTTATGATCCGAAAGCAAGTGTTATAATCATTGTGAACTCTAGCGGAGCAAAGGCTTATAGGAACACAAAAATTGCGTTGCTATGGGCGATAAATTGAGAAAGAGATAATAGGAAAAATGAAGTTGGCAACAAAGAAACACATAATGGACGAAGGAGCGAGAGCAGGGAACAAAAGCACGACGGTAGGGGGTAAACCAGGGGAGTGTTGCATAGTACAATATAACAATGCTTGAGATAGTGAATTTAAGCTTAGTTAGAACGCATACACCTCCGTTACATCCGAATTTTCAGCATCACAAGTGCTAAAAATTCGGAAGCAAGTGCGCAGCAGCCAGAGCTGTTTTCCTCTTAAAGCTGATTTCCGCTGTGCGCGAAAGTTGTATCGTGCTTGGGTTTAGATAGAAGATGTGTGCCTTTATTTGTGCGAAAAATCTCCATCGCAGAGTTCCTTATAAAAAACCCATCCTTTCACCTATTTTACAAAGACAGATACTACGTTAGGGGGGTCTGCGATAGACACAGCTGCACACGCCTCACATAAGAAGGAGTACTTTGCGTTCTAATCGTGTCCAACTGAATGCTGCCTGTAACGCTTTTCAACTGATTACAACGGGTCCGATTAGAGGACGCCTCAGAATGAAAGGAATAAAACTAATTTGCTTTCTAGCGTCACTGGATACGAAGCAGGGCCCCCGCAATCAGATGGTGCTTTTCTTTACCTCTGAACTACACATTCTTGCATAAGGACAACATATTTTCGCCTTGTGACAAAAAGCTAGAATAAATATCACTGTATCAACATATTTTTATTTGCTCAATTTAAACCCACGTAAATACATGTTAAAGTTCTGTTTATCTAGTTAGGCGATCATCCTTTTAACTCTTTTTGCATTGAGGACCGCGCGGGCTTGTCCAGATGTCTTGTACCGCTCACACTGATGGTGAGCTGGGCTCATCCTCCAAGAGGACCCTTCGTGAAGTTCCGGGGCGTCACAAATGCACTGAGTTTAATGGTGTATTCTCTTGGCCGCTCTGGTTCTCTGGCTCGGAGGAACCAGATGCCGAGATAGCTCCCAATGAGAGCGCGAGAGGCTACGTACCTACCAAATACACCATTGACCTCGCAGCAGCGAACGTCCCTGCATATTTTTGAAAACTACTGTATATCATTTAACCGAACCACCACGCCCCGCAACCTCCTATGCCGCTGTCGCCTCTTGAGCCGCCATTCAAGAAAGGACACGAACATCGCGCGTGTTACAAGCGTGACATACCATTCTTGATAGGAAAATGGCGCGACCCGAGTTATAGGGCCGGCGCACGCATGCTGACCGCTTGAAAGAGGATATATATAAGGTTTGGACCCTAAAAAAAGAGGATTGGACACTTTTCAGGAGATATGGAGGAGAGTATTGGTACTTTCCTAATATGTAAGGACGTTAGAGATAGCGTGCTTGTAGCAGCAAAGGGGAGCCAGCCCGGGAAGCCACCGGTTTGCTGTGCATTGACTAATGCCGCCGATGAGTTAAGTGGCCATCTCTGACACAGCCAGATGCAGCGACTAACTCGAATTGTCCCGGCTAATTATTTCTAGTCGCCGCGTTATTGTTGATCTGGCACACTAATGGCTTCGTAGATGTAAACTCGCCACACACACGCTCAAAAATACCACTAACAGGGCACGTGCACGATGTATTACGTGCTTGACGATGCCCCCTTCTGAAATGCGCGCTCGCACTGCTGGAGCTGTTCACCTGTCGGCATGCCCTGTATTAGCAAGCTTGTGTCACATGATCCGTCCTTTTGGTCAGATCACGACTTGCTTTCACTTCGAAGTCAAAGAGGTCAACAGCGCTAAAAGCTGGAGGCGGACGCTCTGAAAGAAGCAACCGAAGGTACTCGGACTGCTCGAACACTACCACCCGAACGCTCTGCCACTTTTAGGGGCGAAACACCTTATAGCGGCACCTGTTCGCCCCTCGTAGCCATTGTAGTGTGTAACGAATATAACATTTTGACCTCCAAGGTGGTGCCGGTGAGAGATTTCTTCTCTGCCTTGTTGAACAATAAAAGATAGTGCTCAATGTACATGCCAATGGCTGCTAAAGGGGAATGAGAGACAGGAGCATTCGGCTTTCAGTTAATGCGCACGCTGCGATCCCCACTAGCAGTCATTGGCATGTAAATTGAGCACTATCTGACAAGAAAACGTTGCTACGTTATACTCGCTGGGCGTAACCTCCTTGGTTTTAGAAGGGTTTAGCGAGTGTTGAGCCGCAGTGTCATGAATACAATGAACAAGTATATACCATGAACTCGAGGTGGTTAAAGGTGGGAAGTTGATATGAAGCGCAAGCCATAAAAAAGTAAAAGCCAAATTATCCGTTCTCTCTTTTCCCATTAGCAGCCATTGGCATGTTAAAGTTGGTTTGACCATTGGTGGTTGAAGGTGGGAAGTAGATACGAAGCGCAAGCCATAAGAAAGTAAAAGCCGAACTCTCCTGTCTCTCATTTCCCATTAGCAGCCATTGGCATGTACATTGAGCACTATCCGACAGGAAAAAGATTGCTACGTTATACTCGCTGGGCGTAACCTACTTGGTTTTAGGAAGGTTTAGCTAGCGTTGGGCCGTAGTGCCATGAATACAGAGATCTAGTATGTACCATGAACTCGAGGTGGTTAAAGGTGGGAAGTAGACCCGAAGCGCAAGCTGTAAGAAAGTGTGCGTGTGCCACCTCTCGTTTAGTGCTTTGAATATCCGCTCGATGGCGGTGGTTTCATATGGGGAATATATGATGAAAAGAAGCGAGATGGTGGTACTTGAAGTGTTGAATAGATGGACGAACGGACACACAGACAGATGCATGGATGGACGCACGAACGGACGCAGGGGCGGATGCATGGACGAACGCAGGGACGGACGCATGAACAGACGCAGGCACGGATGGGCGGATGGATGCTTGGACGGTCACACAGACGGACGCATGGACGGACGAATGCTTCACCCCACTCTCCATCATTCACTCCGTGGATATGCTGCCATTATTTAGAACACTCCAGAGCACTTGCAAACGCCCAAACTATTACGCCACAACTTAGCTTTACTATGACACCAAATGCACTTAAGAAACTTGGTGCTTTTGCTGAGGTCTCTTTAGCTTCAAGAGTTGGCTTCTTTAAAAAATGAAACCTTCTTTGAAGATAGAACTCCTTAGGACAGCAGGCTTCGTTTTGAAGTTCTATTTTGTCAATCGTAATTTTAAGATGCACCGTCCTTTTTTGCAGGGTGTATTGCAAAGAATGATTGAATTAATCAATAAACTTTATTTAAAGTCCGGCAGTTTAACCGGGCGAGGTGGGGGAAGAGGGCATTACCCCTGTTCTTTCCCATTCTCCGTCGATTATGATGGTGGTGCCTCAGGTGACCGCTCGATGCCCTTGGACCCGGGCAGCGTCTTCAGCTTGCCGCGCAGCCCAGAGCTGGTCGGCACGCTCGTCACTCGTGAGTGCCGCCTCCCAGCGGCATCGCAGCTCACGCCGCCGATTGGCAACAGTGACCGCGGCCGCAGCGGAAGACGGCCCCTGCCTTCGTGTGGTGGTTGGGGGCAGCAGCAATTGGCCTCGGAGTTCGTCCCTGCCTAACATGCGTCGCGAAGGGAGCGGAGGCAGTGACGTTAACTTTTCCAGCACACTCTCAAAACATTTGCCGCAGTGTGGCCCTTTCCCCGCATGCTGTACGCGCGTCCGTCGGGTATAGGTGAGAATAACGCAGGCGTAGGATCACCGGGCTGAGCTACGTATTTGTCTTTAGTAACCTCAGAGTTACGACATGTCTTTTGTCCAATTTGTTGTGTGGTGGTGAGTATTTGCGTTTGTTTAGATTGTGATGTTGTCTAATATTGCTGAATGTGGTCAGTCCATCACCCCACGACCATTCTAGTTGTTGTTGTGTGGATAGTGCCATCACCCCACTCTCGGAGGTAAAGGCAGCCACCGAAGTGAGTCAGATCTCGAGCCGTGGTGTGGGCCATCTGGTTACCTGCGAGCGGTACGCTGATGTGAGCTGGGGTCCACAGAAGGAAGACATTCACATTTTCAGTTTTGAGATGCGGGGACTATGATGCCGAGGCAATCGCTCCTCGAAGCTTGCCGCCGTCCTTGTTGCCATTACTTGATAGTAGTGTTCGGGCCGCCAGACACGAGATACGACCGCGCGCGCAGCCACGGACGACAGCTTGTGAGTCGCTGATTCCGAAGAAGGTAAAGAAGGAGAAGTCGGAGAAGGAATCGCAAAGAAGGTGAAAATATAAACACAGTTCCACTCACAACTTCCAGGTACCATGGCACCGCTGAGCGGTGGCGTCCGAAAGGTTTGTTGAGATGACTGAAGTTTTGAATCTGCTTCAAAAAGCGGAAGCTGCTGCTTGTTTTCAAGTGTTTGTTGTCGTTTTCCAACATTGTGAATGGTCTAGATATTACCGTAAGCCTTTGAGTTTCTCAAGTTAAAGGGAAAGTAGAAAGAAAAAGAAAAAGCCGACTAATTTCACTGCGAGCCTCGATGCTAAAAGCCTATATACACCAGGAAGCCAATTAGATGTCCCATTAAAATTAGCGCCCCAAAAACTCTCCAGAGTTAAAGTTTTAGTGGACAAATAACTAAGGCCCGGGAATGTATGCAGCACACATTTTCTGCACTACTACAGCAAATTCCAGGTTGTAATTCTCGCGCTTAGTTCGTCTGTTCAATATGATACAATTTCGGGCATATTTACCTCCTCAATATGTTACCCGGCATTTATTTACTTAATATAGTATGTAAGTGCTACTATATTTTCTCAAGATTATAAATCCATGGGTAAAAGAAGCGAGAAGAATTGCAGTCTTCGCCAAAAGTGCACTTTTCCGTATCACCTGTTTTGAGGCGATCATCTCAACGACCGCCATGTTGGATGTATAGTAGCCCCACGAAGAGGTCGGAAAAGTTACGAGTTGCGAAAACCGAGAAAGTGCGTAGTATGGTCTTATTGGAGTCCGAACCGAACTTGTTGCTTCTGCAAAGGCAACCAGCGTCAAAACCAGTGAGCAAGCGCGGCTTACACAATCACCGGCAACCGGGTGTCTTATGTAACGTGCGGCAAGCTGCTTCCACCCACGGGTTCGATTCAAGCCCGATGATGCAGCCGGTGTCATCTATACTGGTGCGTATTACGCAAAGCATGGATATCCCTATTGAAACGATCTGTATGCGATGTCAAGTAATTTCGTATGTTTCCGTAAGAACACATATGTTTCCTGTATGTTTTACTTATATTTTCGTTAGACTCTTACGGAAACATATGGAATTATTGGACATCGCGTACGTATTGTTTCAATAGAGATACCACTCTCCCACGGGTGGAATCCAGCCCGCGGCTAGCGGCGGTTCCTGATTGGAGGCTACTGACGCAAGGGTCTCGACCAGCGGTGGTTCCTAGTTGGAGGCTGCGGATGCAAGGTTCTCCAGGGCCTCTAAAAAAACCAAACGGCGCGACAAAAAGCAGCGGACAAGAGCGTCAGAGCGTCGGAGAGCGTCCGCAGAAATCCCGGCCCATCGTCGAACCTCAGTGCGAGCTCCTTCCGCTGGCAGCCCCAGTGCCAAATATATAACGCCTCGGTTCGTGCTGTACATAAATGTCGCCTATTCCACTCTATCAGCTCTGCGCGGTTGCAGCCGCGAGCTGAGAAACACGAGATACCCAACAGTGGTGACAGCACCGCGTACCCAACAATGGCCACATGGCGATTCTATAAAGTTTCTGACCACACTGTTTTTCACACTTACAAAGACTTTAATGCCTAAAGTAAGCAAGCAGCGTTTCCTCTGCACAAGTAAATTTAGAAAGATACATGAACCTATTTTGAAAGATGCGTTCAATTTCAAATACTTGTTATCGACTTTCTGAATGATAGGGCCGTAAAGATACGCGTCGCGTGCCACAAGTTCCGCGATTTTTTGGTACCTTCAGATGTAGCAATCAAACACTGATATATACGTAGAGTTTAAATTCCTAAAATCATTTTATGATTATGGGAGACGCCGTAGTGGAGCGCTGCGGAAATGTCAAGAACCTCAAGTTCTCTACCGTACACCCGAATTTGAGCACATGGGCCTACAGCATTTTCGCTTTCATCGAAAATGTGGTCACCTAAGCCAGAATTCGATGCTTTGACGTGTAGGTCAGCTACCGAGTACCTTATCCAAAACCTTGGCGGGGCAGCAATAAAGCACGCAAGTGCACTTTGAACAAGCTATCATGCATTTGTTGAGGCGCGGTGCCGCTTTGCCGTGCGTGGCCCAAAAATTAGGCGCTTGTTTGTGAAGCGATTTTAGCGGAATTATGTCAGCCATTGAGATGACTGCCTGGTTGTTCCAGGTGTGAAGCAGCTTGCGGAAAGGACTGTGTCCCTCGCTTCCTGCTCCTCCCTCTGCAAGAACCCCCCACTACGCACGCACGTAAACTTCCCTTCTCCTCTCTTACGCTTTTCCGCTCTCTCATCTCCCGTGGCGTTCAGACGCTCAGAGCGCATGAGCTTGCCCTCCACTCCCCTTTCCTTAATTACTCCCTTCAAACTTTTCTAGGAATCCTCTACTCTACATAGCCGTGAGAGGAGGGGGGCGTCGACAAAAGCGGACGCGAGAAGATCAGTTCCTGTTTTTGTGATTGCTTACGCTCGTAATTTTGTGTTTCCTGTGGTCAAGCTGGGTTTCATTCGACGCAGTTTTTTATGATTATCGCGTTGATATTCAAATTTTTTCGGTGAGCCCTACCGGGCGGAGCCTAGCATCAACGCGAGGCGTAGAAGAGAAGCAACATGCCAGAAGTAGAGATGGTGGAAGGAGAGGAAATCTCTCACGAAGAAGTGAATCACCCGGATTGGACGACAGTACTGGGCAGGAACAAAAAAGCTCTTGTATAAACGCCTTTCTCCGAGCCAGAAATTTATGAGGTTCTACACGAGCTCAATGGCAACTTGGCACCGGGCCTGAATGGAATCTCAAATAATCTTTTACATAACTTGAATGGCAAATCCATTGAAAAACCGACCGAGGAAGTAAAAAAAAATCTGGGAGACGGGACTCATCGCCTAATTCTGAAAGAATACTTCGGTCGTGCTCATCCGAAAGCCAGGCAAACCTCTAGCGCGTGAGAACATGCGGCCCCTCTCGCTTAAGTCCTGCGTGGGCAAAGTGTCTGAACATGTGATTCGCCGTCGTATATAACCATATATCGAAAGTAAAGAGCTATTTCCACACAGTATGGTAGGATTCACACCTGCAATAGCTACACAGGATGTCATGCTCCTTATTAAAGGGCAAATTATTCACAACAACACCTGGGGCACTACAGGCATATTAGCTATAGACATATCCAAAGATTTTGATAGTATCTCGCACAAGTTAGTGCTTGAAGTGATTTCCGATTGAGTCTTGGCAACGTTTCCACGCGTATTTTAGCTCCTTTCGCAGAGATTGCAAGGCCACCCTCAAGATCGGTCAAATTCAATCCTCGGAATCTATCTAGGGAGCGAGAGCGGAATCTATCTACCCTTCAGGGGCAGTTATCTCTCCTCTACTGTTCAATATTGCTAAGAAAGGTCTCTCAGAGCGCCTCGTTTTGGTGCGTGGGTTTGACCATGCTCTCTACGCAGATGACATCACCGTGTGGTGCATGGAAGGCTACGATGCCTTGTAAAGCAGGTGTTTCAAATGGCACTGACGATCACAGAGAACTTTTTGGTTGGTTCGGGCCTGAGTTTGTCATCGGACAAGTTTCAGCTGTTGCTCTACAGACCCACCCGAAAAGGTATGATGAACGTGACTCGGTTACAGCAGATTCCGACAGCATTATTCACACGGGATGGGCAGAAAATCCTCAGAATGAACTTGATGAGGATTGTAGGACTCTATGTGGAGTCAAAGGGTGGTAACTCATGGACTGTAGCCCACATCGCCTCCAAGACTAAGAACATGCTTAGGCTCATCCTCAGGGTTTTGAATCGCAGGCTGCGCAAAAGCAATCTTCTTTGAATCTATTACGAATTTCTCATGAGCCACAAAACAACCTTGCTTCGGCGCTGAACTAATCTAAAAGGAAAGAGGCAAAAATCGACACGCTAATGTACAAAAACATTAGGAGAGTTCTGGGCTTACCAGTGCATACAAGCACCGAGAGACTCCTACAAACGGGCATAAACAACTCCCTCGCGAAGGTGATCGAGCCCCAGCAGATGGCTCAGTTTGTGCGACTATCGTCATCATGGGCTCGTAGGCGTATTCTGCAATTCATAGGCTGTGGTACTACAGGAATTACCCAGCGTGAAGTGACCCTACTATCCTCAATAAGAGGTATGTTTGCGGTATCTCCACTTCCTAGAAATTCCCAACCAAAATACAATGAAGAGCACTGCATAGCTCGGGCATGTTCTTTACCGAAGAAAGTTGCACAGAGTCCGTATCCTGCGACATTTGTCGATGCAGCACAGTACGGGCGTTCTGATCGCTTTGCCTTGGTCTCAGTCTTTTACAGTGACACCCTGCTAAGCTCCGCCTCAGTTTGGCAGGTTCCGGTGTCGTTGGCTAAGCAAATCACCCCCGCCATAGCAACGAAGGGCCTATCTTGTCTAAATATCTTTACAGGCTCACGTTCTGTGCCTAGAGCTTTCGCCTCGGGTTCGTTCTCGTGGGAGACAGCAGCCTTCTTCAGCTGCGAGAGAGCTGGCGGATTTCACATCATGACATGGTTCGTAGCCAACATGGGGGCCAACGCACATCCCAACGCCCATGAGTTTGCCCATGACAGTGCACGAGGTAGCGCTCACCACGGTGGTTCCGGTAAATTCGCAGGCGTGGATGCGGAAAGGTACAGGAACTCGCTACTTTTCCACTTCCTCCTGCTTAACTAACTCAACCGCAATCATCAGCCTTGAGGAATCTTCCAAGGGGGTTGTTCCCTTCGCGGGGCAACTTCAGTCAGAACCCGCATTCCCCAGACTGCGGAGCGGCGTATTGCTCATTACCTCATACCTCTGGCATGGTCCTGCGTTACGTGACGCCGAGTGTAAGAAAGAAGAGGACTGGAAGGAAGCCCTAAACACCGGTGAGCCCTCAGTCTCTTGCGAGCCAAACCTTCGCAAGTACGGTTCAAGTATTTCTAACAAGCACTACGGTGATTGTTGTCAATAGTATTCGAACTTCTTTTTGTGTGTTGCGCCCCATTGCTAGTGAACGAAAACAATCAATATCGAGCACACACAGAAAAATTTGAATGGCAAAAATATTTTGGTGGACATCCTGGCTTTGCATCTTCAGAAAACGCGGGCGTTGCAAATGTATCAGCACCAAAGCGACTGAGTCATCGAGTGAGTAATATGTCATCACATAATATTTGAACGTAGTACAGGATAGCCTCAATTGTATTGAATATTTGAAGCAGATTCCTGCGCCCACATCAATTATAGTTGCTCTATAATTATTGTAAAAATATCCCTTAAATTCTTAAGACTCTTTCTTTAGAGTGCACTTCTCCTTTTCTCCTCATTTCACTTTAGAGAGGTTAGAGTGATGTTCTCGTCACTGTCTTCCCAACCAGCCATCCACATTGTCCCAGCGCAACCTTCAGGCACTGTTTGCTTTTATTTGTGTAGTTTTTCATGAAATATTCACTTTGCATACAATGCATGTTGCAAACTATTGTGGAAGGGCTAGATTTCAACATTTACGTTCTCGAAGCTAGTCTCTAATCTACAAACTCAAGCACTAAAAACTGTACTGCTGAACTGCTCCACTACATGTCACGCGGAGGACTTACCTAAGGTCATGACTGACCGAAGCATGCATATAACAGCGTCCGCAATGTACTATAATGATGTAAGAGCGTTAATAGGAGCTCACCTGATTCAGATAGATGTATTAGCGTTTAATTAAATATTTCAAAAAGGTTACAAGGTTCTCGTTTTTTAATAATTTGTCTTCGTATAGATTATCATAGTGTAGTCAGCCACAAAAAAAGAATCATGATCACATATTATTACAAAATGCAAAATCACTATTGATTATGCATACATGCAATATTTTTTAACACGTAACGATGCAATACGCAACAAGGGTTTTTTTAAAATACTCTAACGACCTTGGTAGGTCTTACTTTTAATCACATGACGCAAATATTTCGTCTATAAAGTAAATTTTGTACAATACTGAGATAAGGCAGCACCATTAATAATACTGTGGAATAGGAGGCATTGGGACAAAATTTTAGGAGTTCAAGTTCTTAGCTCGAAAGGTTCGCATCTTTTTTCTTGGTTTGAGAAATAAGTAGCTGTCCCCGAATTCTATCTGCAGGGAAATCATCGCCGGGGGTAACCTTCCGAATCTAGAATATTTCGACGGGCACTATTTTGAAACCTCATAATTTTTCATCGTTTCCAGAAGCGAACTTTAGAAAAAGTTTGACATCCGGTTTGTCTAATAGGCAGACTCACGCAAAACGAATCAGGCGTAACCTGTCATGCTGCCTCTGCCGGCAAACACGGAGTGAGAATGGTGCGTAGTCTATTGATTTTAACGCCGATTAGAATCAGGGGCCTCGCACTTTATCGCCTGTTTGCGACGCGGGCGTGCTGGCATTGGATATCACTGGTAATTAATCAAGAATGGGAAGTAGCAACCTTATTAAACTGCAATGCGTATTTTTATAGCCTTCATACGCTTTCATTGTAGACCAAATAGCCGCGCTAATGCAGGTGTAATAGTGAAACGCCGAAGAATTGCTTTCCACAGTTCAGTACAACACTACCACTTAGTGCACACCCGTTTTTTCGATTAGTTTAAATTTTCCCGAAGACGAGGGTATTCGTAATGCTTTGAGATGTTTGCGAATTTCTAGAGGGAATTGTCTGCTGCTCAAGGAGAACAAATCATGTTCTTTGTTTTTGTTCCTATGTGCACAGGGACTATATAAACAAGTCAAGCTAGATGTAACTTGATGGGAAGCTCTGGTTATCGCATTTTATATATTTTGGCATGCCTTTTGCCAGACGTCTTTCATCAGTTTCGTGAAAAGACATGTCAGTTCAACGGCTTCCCTGCAAATCTTTCATAACAAAAGCTATTTCGATGGCCTTTGAAGCGTCTTTAAACCACTGAGTCACTATAATACCTTGTAGTCTTCTCATTGTGAGCTTAGTGACACTAATTATAAATGTATATAAAACATGATAATAATTTATGATTCGTTCACTGCTTTCACTAATATCGATCACCACATGAAGTAATTATTGCCTATTTTTGATCACCTGCTCCGGGTACGTTATTTCTGAATTTGTTACTCTTGACCAAAAAGAGAGTATGTGAAGTGGGGCGTGAAAATGTTAAGTCATTTGTAGCCTCTTGCTTAGCATGACTGAAGTCATGCTACGTTTCCCAGCAAAACACTGCCTTTCTTTACTGTGCCAACAATAAAGATGCCTGATATTTATTATTGCATTGAAGTCCATTTTTTATTCTACAAACACGTCACACTTACTCGCTCACTTCCACTAAATTTCACGCGAACGAGGACTTGGGAAATTGTGTTCATGAGGGGTGAATGCTAGACCGCCAAGCCGACAAATGCGAGCATGTGGCTTCAGCTTAAGCTTGACTGAATGATATAAAGGGAGACAGAGTGAAAAAAGAAAGAGTAAAAAAGAATTTAGTAAAAAAAGTAAAAACGTTGGTTGCAGAGTTGGAACAACTTGGTGAGCACAATTTGCGCTTTATTAGAGGGTACTTTCTTAATGAGAACAACGCTCACAGTTGTTCTTCTATCCTGAAAGAGACGAAGTGTCTCTTCATAGAACGCTTCTGCTTTCGGCTCCGAGCATTGTTATCAAGTTTTTCGCTTTCTACGGGAGACGCTGCTCCCTGCCCCAAGGCGACGGACGCGGAGTCATCCACTGGTCCGCCCAGCCAGAGGTCTGCTATGGCGAGCTCCTCGGTAAATCAGCGCGCCTGGCCCAGAACCAGTGAGGCCAACGGTGATAGTCACTGCATCATGGCTGTGGACGTGGAGCCTTCTGCGGCTATGTCCGACCATAGACCACCTTTGGCAAGCTCGTCGCGGAAACGAAGCACCTGTTCGAGCACCAGCGAGGACACGGAACTGTACTCGGCCACTGGCGACGACTCGTCGGATGACGACTTCGAGACCGTGAGAAGCAGGAAGGCCAAAAGAAGAAGTATCAAGTCGTCTTCACCAGCAGGGACATTAACGTCTCAGTCAAAAGGAGAATGCTGGCCGCACACCATCCTCTTCATGCCCGAGGACTCCACCATCAGCCTTCGAGCAGTAAACAGGCAAGCTCTCTCTATGTACTTTGAGGGGGTAGCACCAAACGACATTAAGGATATCCGGGTGAACACGCGGAAGAATATTCTAGCTGTGGACACAATGACTGCCAGCGCCATAGACAAGCTTCGCAGAGTATCAGATTTGGGAGGCATCAAAGTACGACCGGTTATTCCAATGGACGGTGCCTGCACGGCGGGAGTAATCTACGACATTGATTTGGCCATAGCAAACTCGGACCTCCCAACTCTCATAAAACCAGCGAACGAAGGAGTTCTCATCGCGAATGTACTTCGCCTCGGAAACACCCGATGTGTAAAGATAATGTTCAAAGGAGATTCCATTCCGTCGCATGTCAAAGTGGGACACTTCCGACATCCTGTTCGACCATTTGTCCCTAAACCACTCCAGTGCCATAACTGCATGAAAATTGGTCACATCAAGAGTGTATGTACAAACACCACAGTATGCCCCCGATGCGCTGAGCCGCACACTGCAGACGCATGTCGGGCAACAAGTCTGAAGTGCAGAAACTGTGATGGTCCGCATGATGCTGCATCCAAGGAATGCCCTCGGATTAAGAAGGAAATCGCCATTATCAAACAAATGGTTAGGGACAATTCAACCCACAGAGAGGCTGCTGAAAGGGTACGGCGGCGACGTTGTCGCCGACGGAGGCGTGGAGGACAGAGTGTTGCGCATAACCCATTTCCTCCGAGCACGAGTGAAGTAGTAAGCACGAAGCGAAAAGAAGTGGAGAAGCTCACAGCTGCGGATGAGTGGCCTACGCTTCCGCGTACACAGCCTGCAAAGGAGCCTCCTGCGAGGCCTCGCCGCCCTACACCTTCCACCGAGTCTATTTCCGTTGAGGATGTGTCAAGGGTCGATCGACAGATCATCCCGATGTTACGATCCCTCGTCGCTGTCATGGCAGACATACTAAGAAGCCTGGGAACTCCAACCGCTCGAAGCGGGTTACAGGTGTTGGACGCGCTGAGCCCAGTCCTCGCCTCCCTCGCGTAGAGTCATGGCAGGAGATCAACAATCGTTCCGCAAAGACGTCAGAGAAGCATCAGTCATCCAGTGGAACGCAAGAGGACTTAGATCACGGATTTCCGATTTTCGTCAGTACGTGTTTTCTAACCTTTTCCCAATCATCGTAATATGTGAACCGAAATTATCAAACCCGATCAGGCTATCTGGCTACGAATCAATCCCGTCCAAAACCCGAAACGAAAGCAGCAAGGTCATTGTGTATATTCGTCGGGAGCTTACCTACATCATTCAACCTGTGTCGCCTCATGATGAGAACCAATATGTTTGCCTGACTGTGAAGCAGAAAACCCTCGCCTTCACATTAATAGGTGTCTACTTATCTCCCTCAGCCCGTTTTGATTGCCAAAGACTGGATGACATTCTTTCGAGCGTCCCGGATCCGTGGATAATTATAGGGGACTTCAACGCCCACCACCCAATCAGGGGAAGTTCAAAAGTCAATACCACGGGCCGGAGGCTGGCTTCATTTGTATCGACTCATGAACTGTCTCTACTTAATGATGGGAGCCCTACATTTCTGCGAGGATCAACGTACAGCAGCTGTTTGGACTTGACGTTCGTGTCACGTCGCTTCGCCACAAGCGTTAAGTGGTTTTTAGACATCGAGACACATGGTAGCGATCACATCCCCAGTTATCTCACCATCGAAGGCTTTGCTAGCGACCACCCGCCGAAAACCGTACGGAAGATCGATCTTTCAGCATTCACAACCAACATTGAACACGCTTGTGAAAAAGGCTTAACCTCTGGCATTGAGCAAGCGATCAAACAAGCAGCGCAAAGTGCGATGCGCACGCTGGCATATTCTTCAAGGCCCTCAGAAACGGACATGGAGTTAGAGCGACTCCGTGCGACTCGTCGGCGTGCGGAGCGTAGATATCGACGCACAAAATCCATTCAAGATCTACGGATGGCCAGGCGCATGCAAAAGAAGATCCAGCGTCGTATAGACAAACTGGAGTTTCAACGGTGGGCGAAATTTTGCGCGAGTCTAGACCCTCGCAAACCGCTTTCTCAAATATGGCGAACCGTGCGAGGCCTACGCACATTTCCCCAACAACGTTTTCCGTTTAAAGCCTTGGCCCTTTTCCAAAATAGAAGGGATATCGAGGTAGCGGAAGATTTTTGTAGGAAGATTGCGGGCCCACCAAATTGCACAGAAGCCCTTACTGCTGATTACACGCCACATTCACTTGACCCGCACCTGGACCTGCCTTTTTCAATGGAAGAACTGAATGTGGCTCTTGCTTCATGCAATCGATTGTCATCGCCTGGGCCGGATGGCATATCATACCGCCTATTATGCAATCTCGTTGATCGAGCACGAAGTGCTTTGCTGGAAGTATTCAATGAGTCTTGGAGAGATGGAACGGTCCCCAGAGAGTGGAAAACAAGCCGGTTGGTTGCACTTCTCAAACCTGGAAAATCGCCTCTAGAGCTGACATCATACCGCCCTATAGCGCTGGCTAGTTGCGTAGGGAAGCTGATGGAGCGAATGATCCTTGCCAGACTCGAGTGGTTCCTAGAACGCCATAGAATATATCCAGACGCCATGGCCGGTTTTCGTCGTCTTCGGAGCTCCATTGACAATGTCATTGACCTGGTGACCTACGTACAACACCAGAAAATGAGCAGACGGTTATCTGTCGCACTATTTTTAGATGTCAAACGAGCATATGACAATGTTTCTCACGAAGCCATACTTGACGCCCTCGAGTCAGTTGGTTTGGGTGGGCGAGTGTACCGCTGGATCCAATGCTACCTACATATGAGATCATTGTTTATGCAAACTGATGATGGGCCGACTTCTGAACATTATACACACCGTGGTGTTCCTCAAGGTGGTGTATTGAGCCCCACACTGTTCAACTTGGTTCTGATCGGTCTCGTTGAACGCATACCAGATTCCGTGCAGATATCTCTCTATGCAGATGATATTTGTGCCTGGACATCAGGTGTAACACGTCCTCAGGTACGTGCGAGACTCCAGAAAGCAGCGAATTCAATATCGGCGTACCTTAGAGAACAAGGCCTCGAGATTTCTCCTGAGAAATCGGCGCTGGTCGCGTTCACGCGGAAGGCAATGACGTCATATCCCATCGCCATCAATGGACACAGTGTCTGCTACGCCAGGACCCACAGGTTTTTGGGGGTCACGATCGATCGAAATCTCTGCTGGAGTCCCCATGTGGCCACTCTAAAGAAGCGCCTAACGGCCATCGCACAACTTTTCAAGTTCCTCGGAGGCAAAACGTGGGGCACATCAGTGCACGCGATGTTGCATTTGTACAAAACGCTGTTTCTGGGGTACCTGCGGTATAGCTTGCCGGTTCTGACGAACGCTTGCAAAAGCAGTATACGCACAATAGAAAACGCCCAGGGCCAGGCACTCAGAGTTTGTCTTGGATTACCACGCTGTACATCAACAGCGGAAACCATCGCAATCGCCAAAGATCATCCGGCCACAGTGCACATTACTTTGGAGGTGCTTAGAGCTCATATTAGACACCTTGCTCGCGCCCCTGCCCACCACCTAGCTTCGCTTCCAGAAGATCGACCGAGTGCCTCCTTCTGTAAGAGAGTATTGACTTTCCGTGAGTGCCTTCCAACAGTCTACACACCTCCGGAACGGATACTAACACCTCCTTGGTGCTTGGACCGACCAAAACTGCGCTTGACAGTGCCGGGGATTCGCAAGAAGGCGGAGCTCTCGGCGCCAGCTTTAAAGCAGATGATTCTACTCATGCTACACGAAGAATACAAAGATCATGTCAAACTTTACACGGATGGCTCGACAACTGTTGGAGGATCTGCAGGAGCTGTGATCTTCCCAGCAAGAGCCGAAACCATCCAGTTCAGAACGTCACACAAGACGACATCGACAGCCGTGGAGCTCGCGGCACTCCGCAGCGCACTCCGCAGGATTGACCAAGAGACACCACAAAAATGGAGCATTTTTACTGATTCGAAACCAGCTCTCCAATGTCTACACAATACTCTACGTCGTGGACCTCAAGATCAATTGGCGCTCGAAATACGACAACTGTACCATCACCTAATAGACGAAGGACATGACATATCTTTTCAGTGGTTACCAGGCCATTGCGGCATCATCGGTAACGAGCATGCCGACAATGCAGCTAAGAATGCTCACGAAAATGGAGTGATGGAACCTATTCCACTATCAAGAAGCGACGCAGCAGCAAAGATTAATACGCTTGCGCAGGATATCGCAAGGTCTATGCGGAATACGCCCGGTTTTCTCCACACCCGTCTTCACCGCCTGGACCCATGCCTACGACTTACTATTCCATCTGGCCTACCCCGATCCGAGACGACCCTTCTCTGCCGTATGTGGCTTGGGGTGTCTTTCACGAACGCTTTTGCCTGCCGCATCGGAATGAGAGACAGCGCTACATGCGACCATTGCGACAATGACGAAACAATTGAACATATTTTATGTCAGTGCCCCCAGTACAGCTCTCAGCGACAGTCCCTCTCAGCAGTGTTTGCTCGCCTCGACGACCAGCCATTTTCTGAGCAGTCAATCTTGGAATATCGGAAAGATCGAGCTTCACGCCAGAAAGCAACGAAGGCGCTGATGAAGTTTCTGCGAGCGACCCGCCTCGTAGAACGATTGTGACACTACTGTGTGCGAGTGTGTGTATGTGTGTTTGTGCTTCTCTTCCTCCCTTTCCCCTTACCCTTTCCCCAGTGCAGGGTAGCAAACCGGATATGTTTTCTGGTTAACCTCCCTGCCTTTCCGCATTAAATTTTCTCTCTCTCTCTCTCTCTCTGAAAGGGAGGGCATCAAAAGACGAGAATGACACGGCGTGGTGGCTATCCCTTAAAGCCTGGCTTCGGTCTTCTTGTCTGGGTGTTTCGCTCAATTCTAAATTTTTGTCAAGGACTATATAAGCCCCCAAGACGATCAGCTTGTTCATGCGGAAGCTGTGCCTATACTCTAATTGTGCTAATACCTTTGCGCTGCCACGCATAGGGAAAGTTGCCGAAGCATTTTGTTATGCCGCTTTATTTTTCTTTCTAATAAACGTTTTTCTGTGCTCAACAGGCTTTCCATTTTCCAGGCAGCAAAGAATAAATATGCGTGGCTTCGTTGGTGTAAAGAGAAGACGTAGTTTTTAGAATGCATAGCAGGTATCGTTGCAGACGTTCGTGTAATGAACTGAAGCATATGTTTTGAAAATCGGGATAAAAAAAACGATGTAATTTTGTTTTAACTGAGACGAAAGAAGTTCTCTGAGTTCACAAACTAGCGAAAGTATTAGTAAAAATTAAAAAAGAAGCACTCAGTTTATTTTTAAGGGAACAAAACTCTGTTTGGGTTCTTTGAAAAAAAAACGCCTACAGTTTAGAGAAGACTAAACAGATACAAGCAACGTTTTCATATTTTATTGAGAAGAAGATAGCTCACATCCGGTACACCACTGCACTTCGATACAGCCCAGCACTGTCGAGCATTTTCTATTCTATCAAAAATGCTCAACAAAGCTTTCAATTCTATCAAAAATGCGGCCACCAGGACTGGTAGTCGATCACTTGACCTGTCAGTCAGCAGCCAAGCTTCATATACACTAAATACCCGTGGTTAGTGTGCTGACAAGGGGAGACTGAGGATGAGAGATGAAGGAGAAGAAACATTCACCAGGCTCTCCTCTGGCGCTCCTTTGTCAGCCCAACAGCTGGTGCAATGAATAGATACAGACTCAGCAACGCTCACCTACTGCGCTAATCATTGTTAGTGTTTCTTGTTTATATAAGCGTCATTCCATATTTATGCACCCTTCCACACTTTCTTAAAACACTCAGCGTCCTTTCCTTGCCAACCCCTACGAACACGTACCCTATTTTGCTGCTTTTAGGCGATCCTGCGATAAAAAAGGCAGCATCCTATCGTCATTCCCCCTTTAATCAATAAACACAATGGCGCTGACGAAGCGATTTCACTTAGTGCGTCCCTATTTCTGGCTCAATCCGAAAACGAAACTCACCCTTTTGAAAAATAGCAGACTGTTCAATTGCGTAGAGCAGTATGGGTCAAGAGGGATGATTGTAATGTTAATAGAAAGAAAACTATTTTCTTAGATGTATGTGAACGTTGGAAATGTATTTGAAGTAGGAGTACAAAGCAACGTTTGAAGGTGCAGGAAATATGAATTAAATGTACAAGTTTTCGAATTTGACATAACATAGTCGGCTTATTCCCCAAGGCTGATAATTTCATTGTAAGCACAAGATCTTGTGTTTGCATATATCATCAAAGAAAACGTTTTATAGCAACTTTCTCACACTGCCTAACATAACCATCGTTACAATGAGGACATCCATTTGCGTGCATAGATTCGAGCCTTAGCAGCCCCCCTGGAAGCCTAAGAGCATCTTTGGAGTATCCCAGCGTATCAATTAGTCCAGATAATTGTGCCAGTGGTGCTCTTAAGTTTGTTTTCTTCTTCCGTATAGACGATAAGGTACCCTGCGCTTCAGGTTAACGCATTGCCACTAATTTACTTACCTCATAACGCTGTCATATTTACTCGGAAGGGGATGCAAATTGAGGCAAGTCCCGCGTAGTGTATTGCACGTACAAGTACATACAAATTCTGCTTCATTTCAATGCATTGTCAAAAGTGCCACATAAGTTGAATGAATGTTCCCTATAGAAATCATATATCTCCACTCACTGCATATTTCACCGCGTTCATGAGGCTTTATATGCTGAGCACGAAACAATTTCAGATATATACCAAGTGCCTGTGCTCAAGCGTGCCACTCGTTTTCTTTATGCTACCTTCAGCACACGTATGCTTGGGCTCGCGGTATACTTCAGGCTATGACGCGTGAAACAATACTACGGTTATATCTCAGATGTTCAATGCTGATTGCTGAGCTACCTACATTTACGGTAGCCACAAAGATGCATTGTGCTATCATTCCAACTTCTGTTTTAAGACAACAATGACTAAGACACTGTACTACAGTGGACGTAAATGTAAAAGTACACTCAACTCTATTAAAACTACATAAATATATTAGGAGTTCGCAGTTCCATGAGGCGTGGCAAATATGTACTAAGCCGTAAATATATTGACACACCTCGATAGGCGCATGAAGAGGACGAGGCAGAAGTGTGACTGGCCCACGAGCACCTCAGTCTCCTGTTGCTGGCTCTGAGCTGTACCTCTCACAATCAATTCATTATGCAAAATAAATGCGTTCCATCGTCACAGTTGTGATTGGGGGTGCTGCGTAAGTCAGCTACTGTCAAGCAAGACCGGAGGGCAACCGTCTATTAATGAAGGATTTGCAAGAGCACAAGCTTCACCGCAGCCGTCGACTAGCGCGCTTGCCACCACTACCTCGAGAGATGAACTTGGACGGTGACATACAGTCACCGATCGCGAGGGTGGTGCCTTTCAACTACCGAGAGCTACGTACATTCACAGGGAAACCTAGCGATGACGTTGAAGCATGGCTCAGCGATAATCAAGGGGTGAGCGGAGCCAGTTGCTGGAATGCCCCAAGCCAGCTGTCCCACGTAGGTGTATTTCTCAACTTTAGTGATTTAGTATGGTTCTAGAATCACGAGGACACCTTGAAACATGAGACCATTTTACGGAGGAGATCAAGAAGTGTTTCGCTTTGGTGACCCTGTGACGATGAAGAAACTCGCGGAGCAAATGTCGCAGATAGCTCAAGATTGCGGTGAGACTTGCAGAACGTACTTTGAAAATGTACTAAAACTGTGCAAGTGTATGAATAAAACATGACGGAAGAAGACAAGGTGGGCAACATTCTGAAAGGAATCGCAGAAGACGTCTACCACTTCTTTATCGGCAAGGAGAGTCTTGATTCTGGGGCCAATGCGACCGGGCACTGCCGGAAGTTTGAGGTCCTAAAGACTCTTCGCATCACTAGAAAGTTCGCAAACATGGCCAGTGTCACGACGGTAGCCACTGTCGATGTTTGCCAAGACTCCTTGCCTGCCTATCTTTCTTCAACGATTCGCTTCATTGCAGGCGAGGAACTTCGTCGCCACACTTCTGTACCCGTGAAAATCACAGTGCGGTACACCGTCCACAAGCGTCCAATGAATCTATCTATCTATCTATCTATCTATCTATCTATCTATCTATCTATCTATCTATCTATCTATCTATCTATCTATCTATCTATCTATCTGTCTGTCTATCTATCTATCTATCTATCTATCTATCTATCTATCTATCCATCTATCTATGTACGTGCTGGTCCTCTGGTTATAGCCTACACAGCTTGCTGTAGGCGAAAGTTTGTATGCACTGTGAGCGCGTTTCCTGTAAAAGACCCTGTACTCAAGTCAGAGTAGGAGAACATGAATAGAGTAAAATCTTGTCGCACATCTCGTCATACTCTCCCATCGAGACACCTAAGTGGGCCATACCATTCCATCATAGGCCATGGTTAGCGTGTATGCGCCTTCATATCTTTTAGAGGCAGTTTATATCTGCTCATGAACGGCGAGAACATGTATTGGTCATTTAAATGCGAGAGTGTGAAGAAAAGTCGACATCGACAACGTTGACTTCGAAAAGGGAAATACAAAAATCACGTTCGTAGAATGAATCAAACAAACCCAACAACTCTGCAAAGAAGTCAGGTATTCCATCAGGTCTAGAACTACATCAGGTCTAGAACTACATTTAAAATGATTCTATGCAGACGCGATGTTGGTCCAACGTAAATTTTTTTTGTGGTGCCCAGCGATGTTTACTGCTTCGTAAAATTCAGTGAGCATTGATTATGCGATCCTATGGTACAGGCGTCATGTCCGGTTAACGACAATCATGGTGGCTCCGCTTCTGTAGCAGTCTTATAAACTGGTGGCTCCGACTGGTGGCTCCGCTTCTGTAGGAGTCTTATAAAAGTTACGTTCGTATTCGTATGACTCAAGAGTAGCTCGATCCAGAAGAAACACGCAAAACAAGTTTTGTTAGAAATTCACACCATCTTACTGTAAAGGGCATTTCCTTTCAATTTTAATCACATCCTTGCTGTAACGTAAGTGCTCACGTTACTTAAGACAATGGGTTATCAATAAATACTTAAACGCGAACTGCCAGGGCTTGCTTTCTTTTTTAAACACAATATTACGGAGAACTAATAGATAGCACTCCCAAAGAAAGTACACGGAATGTATAATGTCACTGGAAAGAAAAGTGGACAAAAAAAACTTGCCATGGGCAGGGATGAAACCTCCGAAAGTCGCAGGTTCGGTTTTTTTTTTGCGCTACTCTTGTGTTCCTCGCACTCCTCATTTTTTGGGTTGTTTTCGGCGTCTATTTCCTCGGTTTTCATGACGCACCGCGTCTCTCAACTGGAATTGGGAGATGTCATCCAAAAATTATGAAAGCTTTGTTTAAGCGTCATTACACAGCATTTCTATTGAAGCAGGTCTACGTAACCATCTCTAAATATGCTTACAGTGATTTATTAGAGAAATGACAAATGAACAAATTAGTTTTCAGGATACAAGTGTTAACTCACAGCCAAGTTTTTTTTTGTTAAACCTTGCCAAAATATAGGTTTCTCGGTGGTGGTCAGGTAAAACGAACGTTGAACTTGGTTCAAGCTCAATACTAGTCCAAGTGGAAGCACAATCGCATCACAGATATTTATGTGAAGAGCCACTATCATTTGAAAAGCGTTCCTTTTTTTATATAATAACGTACATTTTGACTTCAATAGTTCGTCTTTTTGTTGCGACAGTTGGTTCATTCTCGAACCAACGAGTTGCGCTGCTGTTCAGCAGCGGCGTCTTGCGTTCAGTGTCTGAACCTGCGAACACATCCCTTTATACTTTCCGGCTGGCTAACAACTACACATAAGCTTTTTCCTATGCCCTATTTCCTCTTCTTCCGAGAATCTGTGCTTCCTTCGATCGTGACGCTGAAAAATGGAAGGAATTAATTCCGTCGTGCAGCTGTCTCACCAGTAATAAATGTAACCAAACAGGAAGCGAGCGTAAGCTCACACAAGCTGGCTGCGTAAGGGCCACAACAGACGTGGGCCTCTTCTCCTCATATTGCGATGTATAGGAGGGCGAGGTTGCACGCAGCGGAGGAAAGCGAACGAGGCTCCAGTAGAACGCCGACGCCGCTTTATGAGGGCTGGTGGCCCCGAGTTCAGGCAGTCGCATCAATAATGCGCCAGATGCGTTACCCTTGCTGGGCTCACTTCACCGGGCCTTCACTTTGTCATTTTGCTGAAGTGCGTGACCTCTGCTCGTTAGTGCTTGACGAGCGTTACAGTGTGTGTATAAACCAACGAAACGAGTACGATGGCTACTACGAGAACCTTTGATACATGGGCGTCACTGAGAAGCCCCTGGAGAGAGAGTGCTGCAAATGTAACGTGTATTGGACTCATTTGTGCACTTAGCTGCACAGTGACGTCATCTACTGCATGATGCTGAGAAGGCCACTCGAAAAATCTCACTACTAGCTGCACTGTTATTCGTTACTGAAGAAACTGGACATGCAAAAATGAAATAGTTAGCTAAAACAAAAAAGCGGCAGCAAACATATATATTGTTACGGGTAACTTCTTAACCTATTCACAATGCACAGAACCCGACGAGCAAGATGGCGCCGATCCAGCATCAACCAAAAACTAACCTCATCCTCTTCTTTCTTGCAGTCGCGTTGTAGCGGCTGCTATTTATCATAACCCATGGAGGTAGAAGCACCGTCCCGGTGCTTAATCAACGCAGTTGATGTCGAAGGGGGCTAATATGGCTTTAGCCGAGCCACAGGAACGGTGTTGCTTGGGGCTGACGACGACTTTGTTCAATCGGTTAGGACAATCTCGTACGTGAAGTCTGTCACTTCGCGAACAGTACGAAATGATCCATTGTAGGGCGACAACAGTTTCTCAGACAGTCCCACACGCCGAGTGGGTGACCAAAGGAGCACTAGAGAACCTGGGGAAAAGTGCATGTCCCTATAGTGACAATAGTAAAGCGGTCGTTGGTGTGCCTGTGGAGCCTGTAGATGGTTATGGGCGACTTGGTGCGCGTGGTCAGTGCGGATGATGGCCTTCCCGGCATATGCGAATAGCCGGCAGTGTTGTGACGGGAGGAATTGTAGGCGAACGTCATATACTGCAAATCAATGTCCCAATCCTGGTGATCTGGCGCAATGTGTTTGGTGAGCATATTGGTTATGGTTCTGTTGAGGCGCTCCGTGAGGGCATTCCACTGGGGATGGTACAATGTAGTAAATTTGTGCTTGGCATGGCAAGACCTAAGGATTTCGTAAACGATAGCTGAGAAGAACATGCGGCCACGGTCCGCGGGAAGTTGACAGGGAATTCCGTGCACTAATATTATGTCGTACAAATAAAAGTCCGTAGCGTCAGTAGCACAACTGGTTCGGAGTGCTCGTGTGATTGCGTACCGCGTCGCGTAGTCTGTGGCAACAGCAATTCATTTATTTCCCGCTGGAAAGAAAGCAAAGGGGCTCAACAGGTCGAGATCAACTCGAAAGAAAGGTTTAGCTGGAACATTGATAGGCTGAAGGTATACAGCTGGAAGGGCAGATGAAGTTTTGCGAAGGTGGCAGGGCTCAGAAGTGGCTACATAGCGTCTATGAGAGCGGGAAAGTCCAGGCCAAAAAATGGCATCATACCCATGGTGGGAATGATGGAGAGTGGGCCGAAACATCCGTCCGTCCATTCTTTTTTGTTTCCGTCTGTCCATGCGTATGTCTGTGTGACCGTCCGCACGTCCATCTGCCCAGCCGTGCGTGCATCTGTTAGTGCGTCCGCATGTCCATCTGTGCGTCTATCCCTGCGTTCGTCCATGCACCCGCCCTTGCGTCCGTCCATGCGTCTATCCGTCCGTGCAGCCATCCGTGCGTTCATCCATGCATCTGTCTGTGTGTCCGTTCGTCCATCTAGTCAACACTCCTAGTACCACCTTCTCGCTATCTTTTCATCATATAGTCTGCATATAGAAGCACCGCCATCCAGCGGACATTCCAAGAACTATACGAAAGGTGGCACACGCACACTCTCTTACGGCTTGCGCAAATTTTTTATTGTTCATCAACGCACAAGAGAAATCTTCCACTGGAACCACTTTGAAGGTCAAAACATAAGACTGGTTACGCACTACGACTACGACGAGGGACGAACGGGTGCCGCTTTAAGGAGCTTCACCCTTAAAAACCGACGTTGTACACGATTGCATGTGCGAGAAACGCCCAAATGGCTAGTCATAGGAGCGTAATGTAGTTGGTGGAGGACAGCGGAACGCAGGTGCGCTGAGATGACAGGAAATAGGTCAGATCCGAAGGAATCAAGGTTACGGTAGTATAGGACCTCGTCTTTCACTGAAAATATTCGGGGGGACGGGTCGCGAGGCATCGACTCCAGTTGTCAATGACGGCTCGTAAAGAAGCATCCTGACGTTGCTCTTCGCCAATGTTCAGCAGCTTCGACACGGAAAAAAACTTCTGCGATAGCGTCAGTATTGATTGCTTCATCCTCAAGATAGCGGTATAAACAATCGACATCCTGATGTAATCGCTCTGTTTTATACATAAAAGAGAACTTGTATTCCTGAAAGCGTAGGACGCAACGAACGAGACGTCCTGTGGGGTCCTTCAGGGAGGCTAGCCAGTAGAGCGTGTGTTGATCCGTGACAACCAGTAACGAGTGCCCGTACAGGTGTGGACGATACTTTGCAACTGCCCATACAAAGGTGAGACCCTCTCGTTCCGTGATAGAATAATTGCGCTCGGCTGGAGATAGCAGTCGACTTGCGCTGGCTCTAACACGGTCGTGTCATCGTTGGTGCTGCAATATGACAGCTCCTATAGGTCGTATCCACTGGCGTTCGTGCGAACCCCAGTTGGGGCTGATGGATCAAAGTGGGTCAAGATTGGTGGCTTTGTAAGCACGGTCATAAGTTGAGAAAACGATGACACTTGGTCATGGCCCTGGTAAATCGAGATATATTTCTTTATGAGGTCTGTGAGGCGGCGTGCAATGGTCGCGAAGTCCCTAACAAAGTGTCTGAAATAGGAACACAACCCAACAAAACTTCGGACATCCTTCGTGGTCCTCGGAACGGGAAAGTTTATAACTTCGCGAATTTTCTCTGGGTCTGGACGTACGCTTTCGGCATCGACAAGGTGCCAAGCACGAAGATTGCACGACATGCGAAGTGGCACTTGGAGGCGTTCAACTGGAGTCTGGCTCGACGGAAGACGTCAATTATAGCCGATAAATGATGGAGATGTGAGTGCGAAAAGACAATAACATCGTCAAGCTAACACAAGCAGGTGAACCATTTCAACCCTTACAGCAATGAGTCATTCATTCTTTCAAATGTGGCTGGCGCATTTCAGAGACCAAAAGGCATCACCTTAAACTAATAAAGACCATCGGGAGTGATAAATGCAGATTTCTCACGGTCCATCACGTCCACGGCTACCTGCCAGTAGCCTGACCGAAGGTCAATAATTTCAAAATATGTAGCACCGTGCAGGCAGTCGAGGGCATCGCCGATGCGAGGGAGAGGATAAACGTATTTTTTCTAATTTTGTTGAGGTTACAGTAATCGACGCAAAAGAGCCATGTTTTGTCCCTCTTAGGACTACTGAAAACTACTGGAGAAGCCCAGAGGCTGCATGAAGGCGCCATAATGTCTTTCGGAAGCATCTTCTCGACTTCCTGTAGTATTATTGCGCGCTCCGAAGCGAAAACACGGTATGGGCGTCGGTGAAAGGGAGTCGCATGGCCAGTATCGTTGCGATGGTTTAGATGGTAGTTTGGCTTGAAGAGGTGCTGGCAAAGTCAAAAACGTCACACTAGTCCTCTAGAACGTGGCAAAGCGCTGCAGCTTGCTGAGGCATGAGGTCCAATGACACCATTCGCTTAATATCGGCGCCCGAAGAACGTGATAAAGTCGAACCACTGACTGAGCTGCAGCAATCGTCCACTCAGAAGGGCTCGACATGGTCGTTTTGGAGAGCAGTAATTTTTGCCAGGGAGAAACCCTGTGGTAGAACTTGGGTGGTGAGTGAGGAGTGGACAAGTGGAAGGAAGGTTCAGTTTCCCGTAATGGTCAGAGTCATATGCGGCACAGCAAGCCCATGCGTAAGCATCACGGCAGGAAACGGGGTCACCATGTAATCACTGTCAGGTATTGGTGGCGTGGAGGATAAGTCTACATGTGTGACAGAGTTAGGAGGGAGGCGCGTGAAATCAATGCAGCAAATGCTGGTTTGTGGTGGGCTGGTCGGGTCGGAAAAGAGAGGTCAATCGAGGGGAACAGAGCCAGCTGAACAGTCTCTGGGGGCAGAGTGCGTGACTAGAAAATCCATACCTTGAATGAGTTTATGAGGGCAATGCTTAATGACGGCGGAAAGAACGCCAGTGCTTCTCTCCTCATAGAAACTCAGGCAGAGCACATGCCAAGCATTACAGCAGTTCCTCTATTCGCGACTCGTACAGCTCGGTTGAGAGCGGGCGTGACAACGTTTTTAAGTCGGCGGCGAAGGTTAGCACTCATAATGGACACATGCGCGCCAGTATCTATCTACGCGCTGACGCTAACATTGTCGACAGTAACGTCCAAAACGTTCCGGTTCGTCGTCAATGTTAAGCGAGGATTTGTTACGAATGTCGTCAACGCAGTTCCACCTCCAGAAGCTGGATGGCCTAGTTTTCTGGTCGGAGGTGCAGCGAATAGGTCGAAGAGGCAGCACGGCGTTGTGGGGATGACAGGGACTGACGACGAGCAGGGGACCGATACTGGTCGTAGTGAGATCTGCTCAGAGGGGCGGCAGGAGCGGAAAATGGGGTTTGCATTGATGGATAAAGTGGCGGCGACGACAGGCGGACAGAAGTAGCGTGGGATGGAGGTGCATAATGTGACAGTGAAGCCCAGCGGTTGCTGTGGTGAGGAGCAATATGACCAACGCGTCGACAGTTAAAACATATGGGCCTGTCATCAAGGATACGCCATTCAGACGGATTGCGTTTGTGGCGAAGAGCAGAAGGGGGATGATAAGAAGGCTCCGCAGAATATACAGCAGGAACAGGATGTACGCTGACATTCGATAACTCTTGAGGAACGACGGCCTGTATCAAAGATATTGTGGTCAGAGAAGGCACAGGCATCGGGAATGGCATGGCTACCGGTTTTGCTGCCTCGACCTCTCGAAGAATGATGCATGTGAGGTTGTCACTTTTAGGGACCTGGTGGAAGGCGTACGAAGAAGTAGCTGCTGTGTTAAAAAGGCGCACGACGCTTTGGGCCACGCGACGGGCTTTAGCTTGTTCGAGACGTCGGCATTTCTTAAGAATCGTGTCTGTGCACAAGATTTTGTTAAAAACGAGCAGGTTGAAAGCATCGTCGGCTATGCTTTTCAAGAAGTGGTCAACCTTTTGTTTTCCGACATGACTGGTAGGCCTTGGAACAAAGAGCCAAGAAGTCGAGAATGTAGGAGACTTATGATTAGTTAGCAGACTGGGCTCATGTAACAAGAGCCTTCTTCACAGCTAGCTGGCGACTAGATAAATTACCTAACAGGTCGCAGATCTTTTCTTTGAAGAGATCCCAGCTCGTTATTTCGGCTTCGTATCTTTCAAACCATGTTCGGCAAGTGCCGTCAAAGTAGAAACGCACGTTGGCGAGCATGACCTAGAGATCCTAGCGGTGACTAGCACTGAGGCGCTTGTACTGGTTCAACCAAGTGTCAAGATTGATGGTACCATCACCGTAGAAAGTGCCGGGATCCCGGAGGTGCCGGAGTGTAACGTAGGTGGTGGCTTGGACTGATGAGGGCGGCAAAGAGAAAGTACCAGCAGTCGAAGCAGTCGAAGGTTCGCCGGTGTTGCGACGACTGCGTGTCTCTATCGAGGTACGGGAGTAATTCACCTCCACCAATAATGTTACAAGAAACTTCTTTAATAATTTATTCACAATGCACAGAACCCAATGAACAAGATGGCACCAGTTCAGCATCAACCAAAAACTAACTTCCTCCTGTTCTTTCATGCTGCCGCGTTATAGCGTCTGTTATGTCTAAATATGTATACATTTCTACACCAGAAAAACGAATGAGTGCTCAGATATATACAGTATTGTATTACAGCTGCATAAAACAAAGTCAGCTACATAATTGCCTGAGTAGTATTTTGCCGTAGTTCCTCTTATATCGCTGCAAAGATGTGAAAGCTGTCTGGCTTTGCATATATTTACTGATGACATTGACGTCAAGTTACACTTAATCATAATTTACGCTTTCACGTGAAAAGTCGCGCAGTGCTGTGGCAGTGAGTTGGCGCTCCTTAAGCCACACGTAGAGAATACTAAGTCGCATGCATTGCTGCAACGTTTCTATCGAGGAACTGTAACCATTAATATGCAGTATAAGTATCTGTCGATATATTCAAAGCAAGCTCTTCATTTACTTAAAAATACTTGAATCATTCCAAGGCTGAGTGGTGAAGCTTGAGATTTAGAAATTGCAGGTCTACAACTTTTCTGGCAACGCATCACACCATTGCGACATCTCTAATTTTTGGCTGTGACCGAACATCGGCACAATATGCGTTTATTTATTTATTTATTTATTTGAATACTTTCAATCCCCGAAGGCTTTATTTCACCCTCTCCATTTTTCTAATGCACATACATTACATGTAATACTAAAACTGGCACTTCCATTTTTACTTCGAAACTCGCATCTCTTTGACATTAAACTCAAGTCTTGGCTGCAAAAATTGGGACCCTTCCTTCTGGTACGCAGTTATGCTACACTTGACACTTTATACTGGCCATACGTAAGAACTTTATATAAGGACACAGGAGGCATAAGAGGAGCACTTGCACAGCAGCACCACCATTAAAGGACGTTTTTCTCCCATTTTAGGCTTTCCACTTCACTTAACCTTTATCATATCATGCTCGACTCGTTATAGCCGTTAAGCTCACCGTCGACATTCAACATGTCGAATTAAGAAGTCGGAGGCACGTTGATGACCAAACTGATTCACACTCCCTACGCCCCGAATGCGGAAAAGGAAGAGAGAAGAGGCCACTGGGCTTTCGGAACGTCTCAAAGACAGCAATTCGACCTCGACTGCGAAATGCAATAGGTTACAAGATGTTTAAATTGATAACTTTAGTCATACCCTACGTAATGCAGTGAGTTTGACAATGATGCTGCAACCTGGCGAAGACAGGCACAATTAAAAAAGGGCATTCATAGATACTGTATGAAGAATGCGGTGAACTGCTACGCGTATGAAGATGTATTTTACTAGGCTTGAAAACATGCAATAGTGCGAGAGAAATTCTCTCTCTCTCTCTATCTTTCTATAATTATATATATATATATATATATATATATATATATATATATATATATATATATATATATATATATATATATATATATATATATATATATATATATATATATATATATATATATATATTGAACATGTCATCGCTCTCATGCTAGGACATATATTCAAGCATGCTTTTTCTTTACTCTGTTTCAACTCTTGCTGCAATTCAATAGGCAACACAATGAATGAGTGCACACGCTAAAACACGAATCTTCACCGAAACCACAGGCATACCTTTCAGTTATTTTAGGGAGGCTGTAAGAGCATCAGGCTGCATCGATTTATAATTTTTCAATTGTGTAGCTATTCTGGAATGAAGCAGGTATTTTTCGTTGTTAGAAAACAGCATTGGTACCGACCAATCCTCTAAGAGCATCGTACCGTAGCTTGGATATTTTCTTTAAAATAGGTGCGATGACGTGAGTTAATCTTGTTTGGATAGTTTGCTTGTTTTTAAGCTCACGTTAATGATAGCGCATAAGACTATGTGTGGGGATCACACCATAATTGTCAAAAAAGGTACTTTGGATGCTCTGGATGTGCGGCAGACATGCTTTTTTTCTGAAAGCAAATTACATACGAGATGAGTGTGTGTTGTGTTACCCTAGAGTATTTGACAATGATGAAGATGTGATTGAAAAATCCTATTGGAAAGGTGTAATACATGTAGTTAGAACGTACCGCAATTGACTGACGTTATCCTATGGCCTGCTTGCTGAGAAATAACACCCAGACATTTGAAATGCTCGGTAATTACAATACTTCAAGAATTTACGAAAATGTACTTATTCTGTGGTATGCGTATGTTCATCTATTTTGCTATAACGCCCTCTCAATAATAATAATAATAATACTAATAATAATAATATTATAAAACAATAATAATAATAATAATAATATTAATAATAATAATAATAATAATAATAATAATAATATATCTTTATTATTTCAAACCTTATCAATATGTATTTTTTCTGCTTTGCCAGTGATACTTTAGCTGATTTGTCATTACAAAAACTCAGTTGGTATTGTGCTAACAAATATATAATATTTACAGCGCCCAAGTGGTAGAGAACAATCAGCACGGACAGGCAACAGCGTTGACATTTAGCTGAATTTCTGGAAGGTGTTTGGGCTGCTTTTAAATGAGAGCAATATCAGAGCACGTGTGCGGCAACACGTTTGTGGCTACACATAACGTTCCTAACACAGAATGGAATATTTTCTTCTAGAAAGGTGAAGTTATGGTATACAAATAAATCAATCTCTGACCTTCTGACAAAAAAATGCGTCTGTACTCCCTATTTCATTCTTGGTTCTCATTTTCAAAGACAATAGTCTTTCTTGGGGATTTTCGGCGCAAAAATTTTGGCCCGTCTCTCTGTCTGCCTGTCTGTTTGCCTGCCTGCCTGCCTGTCTGCCTGCCTGCCTGTCTGTCTGTCTGTCTGTCTGTCTGTTTGTCCACTCTTAACGGCACCGGGTACTTGAAACAGTTCCCATCCGCAGCGCCCACCAATGTTGCTCAAGATTTAGCGTTCACACTTGTGTAATTGTCAAATAAAAAGCGAATATTGCGCATGTCTGGGACACTATAACAACACGTATATATTCTGCATGCGCGCCTTTTATTATAAAATGCATACATAAGTAATTTTAAGGACCGTAGAACTTATCACATATCGGTGACCATGCGACGCTTGCACGAAAAGGCGAGTGTTTTTAACGCTTTCCTAAGACGATACGGTGGTGGCACCTACTCGTCGTCTTGCGTTCTACACCTTATCACCTCTGAGACGGGCGCGCACACCCGTCGCACAGCCCCTTGCTTCGTTTTCCAAAAAACTGCCAGATGGCGCCCATGTCTCACGCGTGATGTGGTTGATGCGCTCGTTCGCCTCCGCTGCACGCTCGAGGAACTCTAACGCAGCGCCTCCAGAATACCATTCAACCATTTTCTTGCGCAGAACATCAAATAGAAGTTTTGTTCACGCTCTCCACACGCAAGACTATCATCTTTCGACGACATCTGCAGATTAACATCTAGAAACTGCGCGATTTTTGTTCAAAAATCTTGTTTTGTGAAATGGAGGACTGCACTTACATTTTTTTTGCAGTGTGCAGCCACAAGGCTACCATGACCATTCCTAACATTGCATGAATGTTGTCTTGCGTGGTCACTAAGGTAGTACTCTATTTGTATTTTGTGTTTCGAGTGATCTACAATTCTGTACAGGATCACTTCACCTTCCGAGAGAGTGCATTCGTTTCTGAGTTAGCGATGTCGTTTATAGTCACAGAAATGCGCTCTGTGTAAACCGGGTGAAGCGCCTTCAATAAATTAAGTTGAAAGTTAGCGCACTTTCCTGTTCATGTTGTTTATTTTATACCGTTGTCACAGAATGAGCGCTAAAAATGGGCGTGCCGCCAAATTCTTGCGGTAACACGCGGAAGAGACGCCGGGAGCTCAGAAGAAAAAAAAGAAAACAAACATCCAAGGCTCCCCGGGCGCGCGCTCTCCCCTTGGAAGCGTGGCTTCGCCGACGAACTTCCTCACCCCCCATCGGCGGCCGAGATAGCCCGCGAAAGTTCTAGAACGAAAGGGGCGTGGTCATACCGAGTTGAGTCATCGGCCGAGGAGGGCATTCCAACTGTCTCGCCCTCTTCTCAGCCTTCGCTGCGTATCGCGCCGACGAAATGACGAGAACCGCCTGGAATGTCGCGCGCAAGGTATTTAACCAAGCAGCCGAGATGAGAGATCAGGAGAAGACGGAAGATTGCGCCAGAATGCGTAGGGATTCCGCCGTGTAGTCGGCGAAGGTTATGTCCGTAGGGACGAAGCAGGAGATGAAGAAGATTTCCACCTGGTGGGTGAAGGCTCGAGCTACAGGCAAGAGAGTGTGTTTACCGCTATCGAGCGAAGACGCGTGGCGACAGCTGCGTGTGTGAAGCCGACGTGTTCGGGCGAAGAAGTTTGAAGCTTGGAGAGTGGCCAATTGAAGACGCGAGGTTTCCTGGAAGAGAAACTTCGAGGGCGCGGAACGACAACAACGCTGGACATTGAGTGAGTGATTCTCGGAAGAGTATCATTCAGACTTTTGTTCCAAGGACTTTGGACTGAATAGGTTTTCTATCTCTTTAGTCTTTAAGTGTCTTGGATGTTCAATGCATGCGACTGCATTGTAGTGTGTACTGTTGTCTGTGTCCGTTGTTCGAGTGTGGCTAATTGTACTGTGTAGTACGTTGTTTGATCGGTGGCATATTGTACTCAGCTATTGTGGAGTGAGCATATTTGTGTATTGTTTTCTGATCTGCCATTATTGAGAATATAGTTTTGTTTGTTTATCAACTCTCGGCTCTGACTTGTTCTTTGGGCCACAGCCGGCGTCTGCTGGCGCGCCATTAAGGACCACTTCTAAATTGTCCACGCTTTCGTGGTGCGGTTCGGGGGGCCAATACTTCGGCTCTTGGAATTAGCCCGGCGATCGCCTCCCTAATTATCGGGACCTGTGTGTGACAACCGTTGTCGCAATGTAACTATGATATAACTAAGTTTAACTAACTAACCTCAATCAAGATTAAGTTGGTGTTAACAGGCGCTGTTTTCAATGAAAACAGTTATTCTGCAGTGAAAGACTTCTGAATACCCTTGTAGGATTGGTAGAATGACTACCGGCCTGTAATTTTCAACATCTTTTTGATTTTTTTACAGGACAACAATTTTCGGTGATGAAATTTTCGCTGAAAAAAATATCCGATCGGAAATGCATAATAAAAACATGAGAGAAAGTTATAGTAATCATTTCAACCGCACACACCTGGAAACTCTCAAAGTCACAACTTCTGCTAGTATGCATTCTGTTTTATAATTTACACAGCTTCGTTCCACATGGCTGCTTGGGGGTGTATTGCGTACTCGCTCTTTGTGCAAATATGTATACTAGTCTGCTGACAGCTTTCGCAATTCGGAAAACAATACTAAGTGTCGGATTGGGAGCCGCGGCAGCACTGAGACAGAACCTAAACTAGCACCTGCTTTATCGCAGATACGAATCGGCTCTCCTGATAGCGCATTCACCAATGTTCTGTTGCTGCTGTAGTAGGGCGTCGCGTGCTACAAAGCTCACGGGAGCCAGACACAGTTGTTTTCAAACGCAGTCTCAATCATTGGCGGACAAGCAGATCAACCTACAGAGGAGCCTGCCGCAACCTTCGTACGTCCTCTCGGTAGACGGGTAACTTAAAAGGCAGGTTAACCAAGTACTGCGTTACATTGGCAGCCGCGGCAGAATAGAGACAGCACCTAAATTTTTACAGGTCAGTATCGTTGAGTTTTAGATTTCTTTTTGTTTTCTTGGTGCTGCTGCTGGCAAACTTTGATGACGGCGTCCTATATGCTATGTTTCAACTGCCAGGTACGGCTCACGGAGCCAGACCCTTTTAGTTCGCGCAGTGACTGTACTTATACTCTTCATACCGAAAAATGTTCGGGAATTTCTGTGACAATGCTCGAGACAGTGGGGCAGGCGTATCGCAAAGCTTGCCGCTGTACACTTTCTCGGATACAGAAAATTCGATCGCAACCACCGAGTGAAAGTGATCGATCTGACGAGGAAGACATTCGCATAATGTTAAATACCATAAGTTCTAAGCTTATATAGTTGCTGCCATTGAAGGAAATAGTAGAGGGCATAAAAGATACTCTCCCATTTTTTTCGGAGCACCATGATGAACTGTGAAAAATTACCGACAAACGTGAGCAAAAAATTAAAAATCTCAGACGCCGCACAGAAGCACGCAAGAAAAAAGAAAACGATGGCAAACACCCCCAAACTGAAATTGACGCACTCGAATAGAAAAGCCATAGCCTTAACCTTATTCTTCATGGCAGTAAACAGACAGAAAAAGAAACTTGATTGACAAGCTAAACAAACTCGCCACGCATCTTGAACTTCCACAGCTATCGGCTGACGAGGTGGTCGTTGTTCACCAGCTATACCGTCAAAAAAAGATAAAACCCCCGGCATTATCTTTTACTTTTCCAAGCACGCTCATAAGAAACGGTGCTAGTTGAACTAAAAGAAGCTGCGTGACAGAACTGATGTGGTCTTTTCGAAGGAAAATGTGACAAAACGAGCACGTGCTCATCTGATTGATTGATTGATTGATTTGTGGGGTTTAACGTCCCAAAACCACTATTTGATTATGAGAGACCCCGTAGTGGAGGGCTCCGGAAATTTCGACCACCTGGGGTTCTTAAACGTGCACCCAAATCTGAGCACACGGGCCTACAACATTTCCGCCTCCATCGGAAATGCAGCCGCCGCAGCCGGGAATCGAACCCGCGACCTGCGGGTCAGCAGCCGAGTACCTTAGCCACTAGACCACCGCGGCGGGGCGCGCTCATCTGTTTGAAACAGAAAAACTGGACCAGCAATATACAAGTACGTGTGGCACAACAACACTCGGGGTACTTTTTAGCAAAGCGGAAGGTGAACAGAGGAAAGACGGGGGGGGGGAGAAAACAGTTGCCACGAGGTGCAAGCATAGGGCACGACACGTGGACGCGAGCATGCGCAGTGGTGTGAACAACGTCAATGCAGGAGTCGTGACATCGCCCGACTAAGATGATGAAATGAATTTGTTATGCAAATTATGCAAAAATGAGGGACCCTTAAGCTTCGCGTTTAAGAGTTGGACGCGATAGTGAAATTCGCTCCTAGTGCACCCTTCAACCGCTAAATGAATACACATTATTATGTTTTGTTACACGCACTCACACAAACACGCACACTGTAGATTGGACCAGCACGCGCTATTATAGCCGAATGGGCTCGTTTTCGTGGTGAGACCTGTCGAACAATATGCGTTAAAAATGCCATGAAACACTTTTTCAAGTAACCATAGAATGAATTCGCTAGAAGAGCTTATTGCCTCACAAATTGAACGCAGCAAAAATTTTAGGAATTCGTCCAGTGCGAGTGGAGTTACAAAGGTTTGTCGCACGCTGCAATTGCATTATCTCTTCTCTCGTGCAGACGAAAGCGCTGAAAGCTTAGCAAGAGGGATGACAGAGCAAAGAAACTACAGCGCCTCCTGACCTTGAGCACTTTTTTTTTCTTCGAACGCGCGACTTTTTCAGTGGGATTGCGCGTGCACGCGCGGACAATTAGTGGCCTCCCGCGGCTATCTCGGTAACCTAATTTTTTGGTCAAATACGCACAGACGATTTTTTGCTCACAACCAACGGGGCCGACGCGGGCGGCAGGTTTTTTTGTGACACGAGCTCTCTAACGCTATCGTGTATTAAATGGGAAGGATCCCCGTTTCCAGAACACCTATGGCCACCTCTGCGACAGTCCAGGACCGCAGAACGAGCGCCCTGCTGACGATGAGGGCGCCGCTGTGAAGGGTGCTCTTGGCTATGGGTACACCGAAGGTTTGGAGGGAGGGGAAGGAAATAGGCAGCGGTGCACTCAACGGTAACGTGGAAAGTTGTGGGGATAGCTCCACAGCCTGGACAGGCATGAGTATAACGAGTCGGGTATATCTTATGCATGAGTAGGAGGTTCGGGAAAGATCGGGTCTGCAGTCGGCGAAGTGCGACAGCCTCCACGCGTGTGAAGGGGTCCGGTGGGAGTTGTTATTGCTTTCATTGCGACTAAGAAGGGCTCCGCATTTCAAAGCGACTACTCTAGCTGCACAACCCTTCATTGTTCACCACGTATATATAGGCACAGGATCGCACGTCAGCATCCCACCACTCGTTGAATGCAATGCTTCTCCTTCATTCTATAAATAGGAATAACAAAGACGAAATATTAAGAATTCCAAAACCGTACCCAATTACGCAACATTCACGAGATACCCCAACCACACTGCGACGAATTTGCCCCAGTTGTCCCCTTGAAAAGATGCAGGCGGCATTTTTTTCTTTTTTTTGTCACTGCAAACGATTGTTCTTTTTATAAAATTAGATATATCTTTACTTTTCTATATGTCTTGTGCCATTAAATGCTGAATTATGTTAGTATACTGTTGATATTTCGCTGCTGTTAGGCGCTGGTGAGGGCGCTGGCGGCCTCGTCAAGCTGGCCGAACGAGATTTTTTTCCGTCCACCCCTTTGTATCAATCAATCTATTGGTGCGAAAATAAGTCATTGTCATTTATTTGTCATTATCAATGGCATTGTTCATTGTTTGTGTCGATCAACACCTGGTAACTATTTACCATCGATTTGATGCATATGCTTGAGACCCTTAATGCGATTTAAAAGTCTGTTTGGCGTACAGCATAGCAGACTTTGATTGCGACATTTGATGGCCACAAAAGATGAGTATTACGCGTGCGTGCCGCAGCTGAATAGCAAGTTACGACAGTTTCGAGAAATAATGCGCGATATCATGGTATGTGAATTTATATGACTAGCGGAGAAAGGGTGGCTGCCTGTGGCTAGTTACGTCATGGTTCGATGTAGTTTGAAAAAATCAATCATGGCAATGGTGTGACCGTAATCATACTATATTTAGCTCATTTAGTTCTCACATCAGAAATATGCTTTGTTAATCAATGTGACAGCTGATTTCGTGACAGCTTCACCAGGCAGAAGGATAAGTGCTACACAGTTGAAGAGGTGATGAATACGGTCATAGGCAACGAGTTTTCGTCGCTTTTTCGCGCGGTAGCTTCTTGCGGTGCACTGCGGTTGAAGTAGCTGCTTGCGTTTTTACTGTCGGAGAGAAAATTACTCCAAGGTACGCTAAGCGACGTTGCTGTGATATTCAATGGATTGAAAAAAGCAGCTAAACTTCTGGTAATACATCGATTCGCGTTGTGTAACAACATTTAAAGCGATGTAGCCCCTTTGAGGTGTCATTAGGAATAGGCACCTTTCATGTAGCAGTCATGAATATCAATGAAGTAGAAAACGATGCCTCTGATATCGAAGTTTTGAAAATCTTCGCTGCGAATTATTAGATACTTATTGGCGCTCTTCTCATTGCAGATATCACAATCACGTTTGATTTTGTTACTGCGCTATAGCACCGCCATGCTTTCTAAATCTTCCAACATATAAAATCTCTGAGCTCTTCACAGCGTGAAGAGAGAGAGAGAAACAAATAAAAGGAAGAGACAGGGAGGTTAACCTAGACGAACTGGTTTGCTACCCTGTACGAGGGTGGGTTAAGGGTCGGAAAGAGGATAGAAATAGAGAGATAAAAAATAAATTAGAAAAAAAACCACATGCGCAAACATTCAGGGAGTTCCGATCACAGTCGTTTAGACAGGCCGGTTGAACGCAAGAAGCGCAGGAGCGCCTTCACAGCCTTCTTCTGCGACATAAAGTCCTGTCGGCAGCGCAGGATTCTTTCTTCCGAAAGAGGCTGGTTGTCCAGTTCATCTAGTGCATTGCAGAGTGACTGTCTCTGCGAGCAGTATTGTGGGCATTCACAAAGAATGTGCCAAGTCGTTTCATCACTGCCACAATGGTCGCATGCAGCAGTGTCTGCCATTTCTATGCGGAACGCGTACGCATTGGTAAATGCGACGCCCAACCATAATCTGCACAGCATAGTAGCGTCTCGACGGCGTAATTCCGGAGGAATTCGAAGACTAAGAGTTGGGTCCAAAGTACCTAACCGTGCATGGATGAAATGTGACTAGTTTCATTGTGACGAGGCGCGTTTGCGAGCAAGCATGTGGAGTTCCCGTGCAGCGTCAGTTCTGGAAAGCGGAATTGGTATTTCATCGCTTTCAGTATGGGCAGAACGGGCAGCTCGATCGGCCCGTTCATGCAAATTATTTCGCAATGACTTGGGAGCCATTGAAAGGCTATTTCATGTTCTTCCTCAATGAGTTGGTGGGTCTTTTCTGCAATCTCAAATACCAGCTGTTCGTACGGGCCGTGGCGTAAAGGCGATAGAAGGGATTGCAGTGCCGCCTTTGAGTCACTGAAAATTGTCCATTTTTGTGGCTGTTGGTCGTTGAGTGAAAACATAGGCACAAAACGTTTTTCTCGGCTTACCACGAAGCCCTTTAACAGTGGCAGCAATTATATTGGCTCAAAACCACGTGCCATACACTTGAGTCACAACTGATGGGCTTAAGGCTCATCTTGACCACATTTCACTGGTAGCATCGATCCATCTTCCATACCTTCCAGAACAACGATCACAGTAGCCCTTCTCCAATTTCACATGGTGCCATCCTTTATTATAAAGCTTAACATCGTGGGCATGTCTTCCCTCACTCTGATTGTGCTTACATCCATCCGAAGTACGCCTTACCATTCCAGAATGAGAAAGAAGAGACACCTTTCGTTATTTGTCGTGATGCATGCCGTTAATAACTGCAGAAATGCAATGATATGAAAATAAGTGAGTCTTCTGAACGCTCTCCTGCTAATGAGTTCCCAAACGTTCTTGCAAATTAGTTACGACTCTTGGAAATTTCAGACAATAAATTACGCGCACCATAGGTGCCACTTCTAAATTCATTTCAACAAATTTCGCCCTGTTGACACTCCGGACTCAACCAAATGTTCTTAGTCGTAAAGCGAAGCGGGCTAGTTGTAAAAGCAAGGAGAAGCAAAAATGACACAACTTCTGCTAGAAGAACCATGTGTAGATGCGAAGAAGTGAGCGCTAGTGATTACACTGGCGGTGATGTAGGCGCTCGTTGCGGAGTCGCGCAGGAGAAAATCCTACGGAGGCACAAAGCACGCAGTAATAGACCAGTGTTTCCTACTCGAACATTCCAATCACTACTGATGTGCTGTGAGAGACAGAAGACTCCGAGTCGACACAGAGAACCGCAGCCCGCTTAGGGTGACGTGCACGCTGCGAATTTTTATTGTTCAACCACGCGCAAGAGAAATTTTTTACCACCACTACAATGAAGGTTTTCAACTAGTGCCTATATATAAGGTGTAGCCAATGAACAGTTGTGCAGCACGAGCAGTGTTTTTTTTTCAATTAAGAAACTCACTAAAATAAACCCCTGCGTCAAAATTGTGAGGCGGGAGAGGGCAGAGCGAAGAGAAGTGAGCGCACGCGCAGTAAGGGTGGTTACGCCGCACGCCCCATTGATCTTGACTATAAGCTGTTTCGCATCTAACAACCTAAAAACCAGCTTTGTCTCAGAATATTTAACTTGATTCTGTAGTACACTTCACCATGCACTAGTTGCCATTCCGAATGTAGTTATTACGATAGGAAGCTCATACTGGCTCGTTAAAAATATTATTATACAACAATATTGCTTGGCGTTGCGGTGAGTCTACTAAATAGAAAGAGTAAAATAAAGGAAATTTTAATGATACAGAACTTGTTTTTCTTACGCTAAAATTTCTCAGTGCACTTTAATGATTTCCAAATGTGCACATTTGTTATGTGTTTTCCAGAGTGCTCATCTACAACCCACATATTTTGGTGCCTGCAGAAAGCGAGAAATAGGATCAGGGCGTTCAAGCGCTCACTGCACATCAGGTGCGGGATCCTGTAATGATATTTATCGCTTTCAACGAACACTGGCGCTTCATTTTAAAGAGTACAGCTTGGCGCTGTTTAATGTGATTCTTAAAGATAAAAGAGAAAAGTGAGTCCCATAACTTCCTGCATCAGAGTGCGACACCTCAACAGTAGCTCACGAGGGATGGGGGAAAGAAGGGATTAAAAGATTAGGATTAAAAGGTAAAGAGAGAGAGATAGGAAGAAAAGATCGAAACGCAGGGGCAGCGAACGACAGCAAACGACGGAGGTAAAGAGGACATAGGAAAGATGGACACGGTCGCAGGAGTCTGAGGACGGTGCACCACTCGGCGAGAGCTCTTGTCGGCGTCAGGAGATAGCGTAGGGCGAGCCCAAGTAGTCGGCCAGAGCTGCGCTGTCGTCGGAGATCACGGGGGCGCAACCGGTCGGCACAAAATCCAGCGAGCGAGTCGCCCCGTTAGATGAAAGCAGTGGCAGTCGAGATAATTCGAGCAACTTTTTGTTGTCCTGCAGTGAGCTCCCGTATGAGCACGTACACTTCAGCATGAGGGGCTTCGTCAACGCAGTGATCGATTTTGTTTAGGTGGGGCTTCCCTGAATACAGCCGATATATTATGCTCCTAATTACATTCCACGTGGTCAGTGATCAACGTCTGATAATAGGATGAGTGGCTTCCCTATTTGTGCGTATAGACGCATTTGTGACGTGTGATCTGTTTTTGACACAATTCCTTTACATTTAAACCAGTTGGTTGTGAGCTTCCGCCCCGTCTACTTGTCTGGGACGCCCCGTGTTTTAGCACTGTACTTTCATTTTCAGGCAGCGCGCCAACTCGCCCACCAACGCATTATATTAATTCGAAACTAGTGGTTGATTAGGGTTAAATCTTTCCTGACGCCAACTGGGCACTAATCTTTCATATTTTCTCTTAAGCTCGAGGTCTGAAGAGCGTAACAAACACGTTCAACATTTCTGGCTTTGAGAGTAAATGAAAGTGGTCTTACCAAGACTGAATCGATAGCACACACACGTACCCAATAAAGTTTACGGGCCAACGGATGTCATGGTATTGTTACACTACTCATGGATACCATGAGTAGTGTAACATGTGTGCGTTTCATGAGAATGGGTGCGTTTTTTGAGGTCATTCTCATTCGGCTTCATATCCAGCATGGGCACTATAGCACTGTGAATTCGACGACTTCTCAGGCTAAAGAGGGGGCAGACCCGCTAACACAAATCAAATCTTTCCCAGCCCACGTGGGTAATTTATCGTCCTCTTCTAAATCTACCTACCCTACAGGGATCAATGTTTTGATTCCCGTAGAATAGGTCATTCGAATCAATTACTGACCAATTTACTAGTTCGAATAGAATATGCAGTTATAAGTATTATCACCACGGCACCATATTTTCAGCCGCCCCTATTTCCGGAACGTGGTACCATTTCGTGGCTTGAATTTTGGAGCAGCCGATACAATTCGAATACCAGCGTTCTCTGCTGAAGATATTGTGGACATTCGTCATGCGCTTCTTTTCATATATGCTTTATCAGAATCATCATCATCATCCACCTGGGTCTCTGTCCTCATCTTCACTGAGTGTCACCACAATCATCATGGTGTGTATGCACACTCGGTCTGAGACTGCCCGTTCGTTTCTGAGCCCTTGGGCTGAATAAACGCTGTATCAACCCAGATGTCATACGTGGTGGAGGTGGATCTTCGGTCCTCGGTCCTCTCCCACTTAGCTCGATTCCCTGGAGCTGCGTTCAGGCCGCCGAACCCCCACTGTCTGGCAGCATCTCCCAGAACGAGCCTGCCGGCGCTGCTACCATCGCTGCTGCCATCTCTCCCCCGCCGTCTCCAGCCGTGCCTCCTGTTTACGTACACAGCCACCAGCGTGATCCCCCTCTCTTCGCCGGTCTTCGCGGGGAAGACGTGGAAGACTGGCTCGATGAGTACAGCCGCGTGAGTGTTGCTAATCACTCGGAGGATAGCGCCAAGCTCCGTTACGTCTCTTTCTACCTGACCGGTGTGGCGAAGACATGGAATTTCAACCTCGTCATTGACTTACCCGACTGGGTGACCTTCAAGCACCAGCTGCAACATGTTTTTGGGACACCGGCCATTCGTTCCGCTGTCGCAAAAAGGACCCTCGATACTCGCCGGCAATATCCCGGCGAATCTTACACTTCCTACATTGAGGTTGTCCTTTCACTGTGCCGGCGTGTCGATTCATCTATGCCAGAATCTGGCAAAGTACGCCACATCTTGAAAGGCATTGGCCCTCGCTGCGCAAAATCCGGCTATCATCGCTGACGTCATTGCGACATGCCAGCGTCTTGATTTGCTCGACTCCGTTCGTCTCCAAACGGACATTGGTGACCACCACTCCACGTCCCAAGGCCAACTGCGTGACCTCATACGGGACATTATACGAGAAGGATTGCGGTCTATGGGCTTCACACCTTCTTCACCGCGTTCAGCACAGCCTTCGGGAGTTCCTTTGCGTGACCTCATCAGAGATGAACTTACATCCCTGACCGGCCCTGATCTCGTACAACAACCTGTTTCTCGCACCATATCAACCTATGCTCAAGGCGCTGCCGCGCCTCCGAGCAACGTACACGTGACATTGCGCAACCATCCTATGCGTCGGTTGCTGCCGCTCCCCCGGTCAACTACTGTTCGATGCCACCTGACCCTTCTTCGGCGCGCCTGAGCGCGCTATCTCCAAGTGCCCCTAACCCCTTCTACTCCCCACCCTGGCGCTCGTCCCGCCCTGTCTGCTATCACTGTGGGTACCGCGGCCACATTTCTCGTTTCTGCCGCAAGCGCCAGCAAGACGAACGCCGCGGTTACGACATGCGTGAAAGAGGTGTGTACTATCAAGCTCAACGCCATTTATCGCCTCCACACCAGTCTCCCTCTCCGCCCGCATCGAGTGCACCTCGGAACAGCTGGAACTCCAGACGCCGTTCACCATCCCCCTTTCGCCACTCCTCCTCCCCACTTCAGCCTGCCCCATTCGTCACTAACAGTCATTCGGAAAACTAAGTGATGTAATTTCTGGGGGAAAAACGGCATCCTGAATTAGTGCTGATATTCCTCCATGAGGCCCATGCACCCTGATTTTGGTGGTAGTGGAACTATGGTGGACACGGGTGCGGCCTGTTCTGTTATGCGCGTCGATTTAGGCCAACGTCTAAAAAAAGTGATGACCCCTTACGATGGACCCACGTTGGTTGCTGCGCAGGGGTATACCATTCGCCCTTCCGCTTTCTGCACAGCCCACGTTTTTATTGATGGTATCCGACAACACATTGAGTTCGCTGTCCTGACTGACTGCTCTCACCAATTAATTTTAGGGTGCGATTTTCTTTCTTCTGCCTCCGTGGATATTTGCTGAGGCCAACGCGTCATCCACCTCACCGACATAAACTGCACGCTGAACGACAACCCCCAGAGGCCACTTCGTTTGACAGCTGTGGAAGATACTGAATTACCACCAGGTAAAGAGCGGATTCTAGCTATTACCTCCAAGGACATTGACCATAGCGACGTCTTGGTCTCACCATCATTTAGTTGTGTCGGTAAAGGCATCATTCTCGCTTCCGGTGTAGTTAGGTTTCCTAATGGTTCCGCATTTGTCACCGCTGTGAATACAACATCCGAATAAGTTCTACTTTCCCAGAACACCACGATGGCCTGCGTGACGGATCCCGAGCCTGCGTGCGTCGTGCCACTTCATGCCGTGTCCTCCAATGAGAGCCCTAGGAGAGAGCCTGCTTCTTCTTCCGCCTTTACTGAAGCCATTAGCGACGACTTGACACCTTCACAGACACAACAGAACAGCTACTTGCTTTGTTAAAGAAACACGCAAGTTCCTTCGGCGTTTACTCCTCGACGTTGGGTCGCACTACTACTACAACGCATCGAATCCACACAGTCGGAACATCTGTTGTACACCACCGGCCCTACCACGTGTCTCCTGCTGAGAGAAAATTCATCGAAGAAAACGTAGCTGACATGCTCAAACGACAGGTGATTCGCCCTTCATCTAGCCCTTGGTCGTCGCCTGTGGTTCTGGTTCACAAGAAGGATGGCTCCGTGCGCTTTTGCGTCGATTACAGGGCGCTCAACCAGCTCACTCGCAAGAATCTGTACCCAATACCTCGCATTGACGACGCCCTTGATTCTCTACAAGGCACGAGGTACTCTTCCTGCCTCGACCTGCGTTCCGGATACTGGCAAATTCCTATGCACGAAGAAGATAAAGAGAAAGCGGCATTCGCAACCCCCGACGGGCTATACGAATTCAACGTTATGCCTTTCAGGCTGTGCAACGCGCCCGCTACGTTTGAGCGCATGATCGATACCGTGCTGCACGGCCTTAAATGGAAGACCTGTCTCTGCTACTTGGACGATATCATCATTTTTTCGTCAACGTTTCCTCAGCACCTGCAACGTTTGGATGACGTTCTGACGTGCCTTGCCGCCGCTGGTCTCCAACTCAACACGAAAAATGCCGTTTCGCCACAAAAGCTATCAAGGTTTTGGGCCACGTCGAGAGCAAAGACGGAATTTGGCCGGATCCGGACAAAATTGTTGCGGTGCTTCACTTTCCGCGCCCCGAAAGGCCGAAAGAGTTGCGAATTTTTCTTGGTCTCGCCTCCTATTTTCGCCGTTTTAAACAAAACTTCGCATCAATAGCGGCTCCCCTGCTTCTTGCTTCTGATGTGCCCTTTCTGTGGTCGGAAGAATGTCAAACGGCATTCGACCTGTTAAAGTGTGCCCTCACGTCCGAACCTGTACTCCGCCACTTTGATGAGGCCGCACTGACCATCTTACATACGGACGTGAGCGGCTGCGGTATAGGTGCCGTTCTGCTCCAACGCGACACCTCTTCACAAGAAAGAGTAGTTGCGTATGACAGTAGAGTATTAACCGCGACCGAGAAGAAGTATACCATAACTGAGCAGGAGTGCTTGACTGTGGTCTGGGCAGTGCAAAAGTTCTGTCCCTACCTCCACGGCCGTCATTTCACGATCGTTACCGACCACCACGCCCTATGCTGGCTTTCCACGTTGAAAAACTTGTCGTGACGTTTGGGTCGGTGGATTCTACGTTTACAGGAGTATGACTTCAATATCACTTACAAGTCAGGTAGAAAACATCAAGACGCCGACGCCCTTTCCCGCTGCCCGCTACCAAATACCCTGCTCAGCATCGGTCAAAGTTCGGCCTTTACTTCTACTGCAGCGCCTGCGCTCGCCTCAATAGACCAGCTATTATCTGATGACAAGCGCACATTTCACTCCTGCCAGTTGTCTAATCCATACTGTAGGCGTATCGTGGACCAGCTTTCAGAAGCTTCCCATCCACCTAACGCGCGACATCGTCGTCAACTCTTGCGATTTAAGCTCGAGAATGGAGTTCTGTACCGTCACATACCACCCAGATGGTCAAGGCTGGGTTCCCGTTCTACCACGCTCTCTTCGACTTGACGTGCTTAAAGTCTTCCACGACGACTTGACCGCCGGACATCTTGGTATTGAAAAACTTACGACCACATCCGAAGTTGCTTCCACTGGCCTGGTATTTCTACTAGCATTGCGCGCTACGTCGGTTCCTGTGTCCCGTGCCAGCGTCGTAAAATCCAGACAATTGCAGCGGCCAGGCCTCTGCAGCCAATCCCGTGCCCGGCAACGCCATTTGAGGTTGTAGGTATCGACCTTTACGGCCCTCTTCCCGTCACATCTACTGGCAAACGATGGATAGTGACTGCAGTAGACCTCTTGACACGCTACGCGGAGACAACGTCTGTATCACCTGCCTCTGCTTCGAAAGTTGCCGACTTCCTTCTGCACGCCATCATTCTGCGCCATGGCGCCCCTCGTATATTGTTGAGTGACCGAGGAAGGGTGTTCTTGTCAGAAGTGCTTAATGGAGTAATGCGCACCTCTGGAATAACAAACAAGACCGCTTCCAGCTACCACCCTCAAACGAACGGTCTCTCCGAGAGGTTTCACCGTACTCCTGCTGATATGATAGCCGTCTACATTAGTCCAGACCACAAAAACTGGGATACTCTTCTGCCATTCCTCACCTTTGCCAACAACATGGCTGTTCAGTGCACCACCGGATATTCGCCGTTCTACCTCGTTTATGGACATTCCCCTACTTTCTTCCTCGACGTTTCCTTTTTCAACACTGACGTCAACTCGTCTCCGTCTACCAGCGAAGAATACATTTCAAGACTAGCCTGGTGTCGCGATCATGCTCGCATCAACACGGAAGCGTGACAGCAAGATCGAAAAGTCATTTTTGACACATCCCATCGTCTTGTATTCTTCCGACCTCGTGACGAGGTGCTCCTATTCACACCTATTCGTACACCTGGTCTGTGTGACAAGTTTCAGCCACACTTTATTGGGCCTTACATGGTTATCGAGCAGAATTCGCCCGTTAATTATCGTGTGACCCCACTTGTGTCCCAACAGACCGCCGTCACCGCAACACAGAGATCGTGCACGTGTCTCGCATGAAGCTTTTCAAGCGACGTTCTCTGTCCCATTGACTTTCTATGGCCAGGTTGGCCGTTCCGATGTGGGGGGGAGGGGGCAATTAGTGTGGGAATTCGTCATGCGCTTCTTTTCACATATGCACTATCATCATCCTCATCATTCGCCTGTGTCTCTGTCCTCATCTTCACTGGGTGTCACCACAATCATCATCGTGTGTATGCACGCTCGGTCTGAGACTGCCCGTTCGTTGCTGAGCCCTTGGGCTGAATAAACGCTGTCTAAACCCAGACGTCATAATATGTATACCCTTCTATGAAGAATAAAACTCAACCTGCTGCCTTGGTTTTTTTTATTGTTCCTCTAAATTTGAGGGGAAGTAGTTGGATGGGTTTCAAACTTTTATTAGTATTATTTCACGATATCACCACAGCCCACCAATGTGTGGGCACACCAAATACTGAAAAAGTGATTTGACTTTGAAGTAAGCAAAAATACACGGAATATCAAAATAATAAACTGTTCACACTAAGACCTACAAAACGTGTTCTACGCAACCTTGAAATGCTAATGCAACAACGTCTGTAATGTAGTGTAACCGTGACAGCTGCTTCAAGAAAAAGAAGTGCCTTGTACGCATGACTTAACAACGACTATTTGATCCCTTTTAGAGCCATCTCTAAAACGTTTATCATCGGTGAGTCAATGTTTGTAAAGAGATGAATCATACGGGCAAATATTTTCAAATGGCTTTGGATCTCGCACTATGCTATAGCTTTGGTATGCATAATATGCGGTCTCTTACAAGCAGTTTAGCTTAATGTACACGTATTGTCGAATCACAATTGCAGTGTTTTAAAAATTGTCACATGATTTCAGCATCCGCGTATCAATCGCAGCACACACTATATAGTGATTTGCAAACACCATCGCAGTAGCTAGACCTTGCCCAAAATGTTTCTCAAAGATGTTCAATAGTTGTGGGTAATACACATGTGCATGCTCATTAAACTAAAAGAAACAATGCTCACGAGGATCTGTTCTGTTTTTACAATGCGTTTGTGTTGGTAAAAACTTGCGTATTTATAATTTTATTCCGGACACCTCAATGATTTGTCGGATGTCAGCATAATACCCGTGACACACGGGCAAAAATAAAGTACTTTGAAGTAAACCCCTTTTGTTACCTAAGGGGACCATTTGCAGAAAAGAGTGGCGTTGATGACACACGGCACCGGACTACTGCTTTAGGTGGTGCCTCAGAAGAACGCTGCAGAAAAAATGGCGCTGTTTGTGGAAGCAGCAAGATTGGAAATATCAAAAAGAATCTGCGCATGTACATCACATTCAGCGACGCCGGGGCATAAAACCGCTTTTTTTATTGTCTGGTGGCTTATAATGCGCATACCTGTAATTTTCTTTCGCTTTTTTTGCGTTTTTAGCAGCAACTTAATTTCGTCTGGCGACTATGAACAGTCGGTGTTTTGCTGTTTTTGTTTTTTGTCGTGCTTTTTACATGGCAGCGTCCAGCTGGGTCAGTGACGGCGTGCCGCGTTTCATCGTGGTCCTGCGATGTCTGAGCGCAGAGACAGAGATAAAGCAACAGTTGAGGTGGGCCTGACTCTTGTTGCCCTCTGCTCCATCGAAGATGAGCTAAACGCTGCGAAGGCAAGAGTGATGAGCCTCAAACAGAGACTCGTCATAAACAGCTTCATTTTGACTGCTTCCGCACTGTCCCCCCGAGCCATCAACCGCGAAAGTTGGGCCAATGTGCACAACGAACGCTGGTTCGAAGACACATTGCCGTTATTAGGCGACGGCCACTTTAAGCAGCGTTTTCGAGTGAGCCCGACACAGCAACTGCCGCTCCCAACCCTAACATGATCGCGCTAGTGACGTAATGCAGGCGTTTGAGAGTATGGACAGACTATAGGCCTTCACTTTTGAACAAATCGCACTGCTGCTAAAATTGAAAACTTTTTCTCAGCGCAAAAAAAAAATACTGACAGGGCACCGCAGTTTTGCGACACGTTTTCTTCTATTGATAAATTATGCACAATGTATGCGAGAGTACTCCCTTCCTGCCAGAAAAGTAGATGCGGGATCTGCTTTTGCGAAAAGGATCTTTGCCAGAAAGGAGTTACTCCTTTGTCGTGTGTCACTGTGCCCGAACGCCTTTCCGCAAGATGTCCCCTTGTCTAAAGGACTTCAGGGTGCCCGTGTGTCAGGGGCATAATGAACGCTCTATTACCGTGCCGTTTATTTCGTAATGTGTACCTTCATTCGAATAACATGAAAAAAGAACTACTGCAACTGGAATAAATTTCATTGGCATGAGCCTATAATAAACACTTTAAAAATAATAAACACTTTTAAACACTATAATAAACACTTTTAAAACGCAGCGTGGCGCGCGCCTGCGAGTATATGGCAGGATCGGTGCCTGGCGTGGCAACGCCGGCGTGACGCGACGAAATGAACGCCGGCAAGCACGCGCACCACATCACGTCGAAATGTATTGGCGCCTTGACTGTGGCATGTAGTCATGTCCTCACATGACACGCGCATCTCATGATTATCATGTTTGCACCAGTCACATACCTTTGTCATCCATTGGCGTCAAGTAATATTAAATGTGGCATATGTGAAGCTAGCGAAATGGTCACGAGCACATCATCAGTGTGAAAAGTAGTCATATTGTTGCATGACACGCATGTCGCGATGATCATGTTTAGATGTGTCGTTTGCCCATGTCGTCTGTTCGCGTCACGTAATACGCAGCTTGGTACTTGGAAAGCTAGCGAAACGGCCGCGAGCGCATCATGAGCGTAGCATGTAGTCAGCTTGTTACATGACACGCATATCATGTTTTTCATGTTTGCACCAGTATCATACCTTCTTCATCCATTCACGTCCCGTAATACCCAACTTTGTATAAGTAAAGCTAGAATAACGACCCCCAACGCATCATGATCGAGCGTGCTAGTGGTCATGTTGTTACATGACACGCATCTCATGATTATCAAGTGTGCACCAGTCATTTACCTTCGTCATTCATTTACGTAATGTAATGCCAAATTCGGTATATGCAAAGCTAGCGAAACAGCCGCGAGCACATCCTGAGTGTGGCATGCAGTCATGTTATTACATGGCACGCACGTCATGATTTTCATGTTAGGGTCTGTCGCTTGTGTTCGCCATGCAGTCATGTCATACCATAGAAGTTTTGCAACAGCCCATGTGAACGAAACCAGCGCAAGTGCAGCAGGACCATTAACTATAAATCATGACAATATTTACAGGCACGTCATAATTTTCAAGTTATGACTAGTAAAATATGTTTCGAGACAGTCATGTTATGCAATACCAAGATTAGTACCTATACCATCAATGAAACGGCCAGGAGAACCAAAAGTCGTAGGTGGCAACATAGATAGATAGATAGATAGATAGATAGATAGATAGATAGATAGATAGATAGATAGATAGATAGATAGATAGATAGATAGATAGATAGATAGATAGATAGATAGATAGATAGATAGATAGATAGATAGATAGACTGAAAGCCGCCTAAGTTCACTAAGTTATGCTTCGCACTTAATAAGTTGTCGTCATGGTGAACTGCAGAACGCGAGTGCAGTAGCGCTCACTTCGACAGGGATGGAGTAAGCAACAGTTAACAAGCGCTTGTGCTGTGTCGCACGCACATGCACCGAAAAGCACAAGGCACTTTTCTTGTATTTCACAATAAGCCGTAATTCGACAGTGCCCTAATTAGAGCCTCGGGGAAACACTGACCTCTTCATCGGGTCAACATGTGTCCGTCAATAGAAGTAACATGCATATAGTGCAACGATGGAGACATGAGCACACATAGGCTATGAATTGTCTTGTGGTCTTGTGAAGGCGATGGTTTTTATACAAGCGTGCTCGTACTATCCAGCGCTATCGATAGTGCTCAAGTCAATTCTCAAACCAACTCCATCGAAAGTGTCGTGGGCACAATCCTTCAAGGCCCTTAGTGGACGCTCAATTCACGTGTAAATTCAGGGTGTGTAGATACAATATTTCTCAGGCTGCTTTTTTGCAAAGTACATATAAGGCAAGCGCTCATATGAGGCAAGCGCCGATAGGCGACCACTCACACTTAAACGAAAAAGAAGAGCGCCTGTCCTTATCACACCCTTATATTTGGTCAAGCTGAGTTTGGTGATTGCTTCGAACCTGTATATCTAAAGCATATTATTAACGCATATAAGCGACTGAACACAATATTCACGAAACCAAAACAATATTGCTTTACATGATATCAAATATTTTAGAACACAACGCAGCGGCTATTAAAAAAAACACCGTGTAAGAAAACTTGATAATAATTGTTAGAGCTTGGTATTCGTAGCTTAGCAGGTACACAAAATGTGCCGTACATGGTCATTTTTCGTATTACACCTCAGTCATAAAGCGTCTGCCAAAACCCACGAGTAAGGGCTGAGTAGGACCTTGCTACAGCTAGAACCTTGCGATATAAAGCTTGCTTTCTTATTAGTTACATTCTGAGGTCTTTTTTCCACAGTAGAACGTTACATTCCCTCTATTGCTTTTGGTGGGGTCGGCTTTTTATTACTCATACAGTACCGGGGGAAGAGCACCTTTCAGGAAGTGGAACCTGCCCATTGGAGTTCCTATCACGAGCAGTCGAGCGAATGCGCTAATGGATACAGCACTGCATCGCGGACGCGTTCATGTTGATGGCTATTTCTGACTGCCTGAGGGGAATGGTAAGATGGGAAGGAAACATCTATTTCCTGGCACTCTTCGAGAGAAGCGCTACGACGACTTTCACAGAAAACGGTGCGTGGCTAGGTTATACGAGCAAGGACTTGAAAATAAAGGAAAAAGCTATAAGAGAACGTGTAGGAAAGCAATGGTTCATCGACTAATAGAAAAAAGAAAGCCGCTAACGGCACCCCGTTTACGACGACTGACCGTTTTTGCTCGAAAAACTCTGCAGCCAGCGCTGGCATCACTGCTTCAACGGGATGACCCGACGAGCGATGAAGCTGACTTGCGTGGTGGCTACATTTTTGTTGTCGGGTCGTGTGACCTCGAGCAACAGCGAGAAGCTTTTCGTTTTTTGTTTTGACCCGATTACCGCAATGAAAGGAGGTCGGTGAGAAACCTAGTTTTAGTTTGGGTTGACTTTACAGACGCCTCGCACGTTTCACTGGTTAGCATTTATTGGAAAACATTTTACAGAAAAGTTGTTAGGAGATCAAATGGGCTGTTTCGGGCACCATAGTTGTCCACCGCCACCGCCGCTGCCTGCGTCCGTAACCACTATCACTTGTAATAAAGAAAAATACAATCAGTAAAAAATACCCACGACGGAATCGGGTTCAAAACTCTGGCGTTCTTTGTCCGAGTTAAGAGTTCTACTACATAGCCAGGCATTATTTTTTCTCATTCGTGGTATTTATTACCGGTGTGCGTTTGTTATTAGTCAGGCGTTGAGAAATTGCTTCAACATCTGTAACACAGCGTGGTAGAAGAGTAAAATAACAAACAATCATCGTAAAATCTGAATTCACTAACCAAGTGTCTCACAATACGAAATGCGTAATGAGTGGGTCATTGAATGCCTTCAACAAAATCATCATCCTAAGCCACTGAATCAACAAAGTGCATATAATGCCTTGCGATGCGCAGCGAGTACATCGCTTCTCCGCAGAATCTAAATAAGGATGTAATAAGTGCTTCTCAATTCGACGAAAATTTTGATCTGTGCAGTAGTGTACACTTTGCAAGTGTACTTTTATTGTAGCCCTAAGAGTGCCAACAAATTAACGCTTTCTACAAATTCCGCCTTAAACTTTTTTGCTGCGACTGTTCTGCGCTTTCCGTGCAGGCTATGCTTTGCTTTTTGTTTATTTAAAAGTTTTATGTTTGGCCCCTTCATTATGATTGCCCACTAACAAGTTGTCCGGTGAGTATGTTTCCGTGGCCGGTATTGGCAGCGGCCAAATGTCTAAACGTTTTAGTGAGCTTGAATTGAGCATATTACAGACGTATTTGTGCTGTTACTCTAGTCACCCGTTTAGTGAAACCGTAAGCGTAATCGAGCTCGTACCTTCAAAAAGGGGCACTTTATCATTTTTGAAAATAATAATTCATCTAGGATGCGGGTTTTTCAGGCAGCAGCCTCAGCTAACCAAACTTCCAATAAGGCATTTTGTCCGGCCTGATACGCGGATATTGTAAGTAGTATTGTTAATTTCGTGTACACTTTCTTTCTTCATGCTAAAGTGCCCAACTGCTTGTTTACAAACCAAGCGCATAAAATACTAATATAGGTGGTGTAATAGTAACCAGAAGAATGAAATATATTTTTCGAAAGCTGGAATTCATTATTTTTTTCTAAACAACGCAAAAAATACAGGATGCTTGAGCCTAAAGTGTAATATTAGAACGCGATACCGTAATTGACTCGGCGGGCACAGCCTTCTCAACTGCCATCATCGCGTAAGTTCTCAGTGCATGCATCAAAATTGTCCTAAGAAAACAAACGACTGCGTAGAAAACATTTTTTTTTCATTATCCAAGAGTGCCTACGACAAATACCAGTGTTGTCTGCCTGATACACCAAATTGCCAATTTGTAATGTATAACACCTTAACGTGCGCGCAGTCATTTCTTCCAAGAACCTCATCAGAGGAATGCAGTAATGTGCCATAGTCAATAGTAAACATCCTAATCCAATACTTTTGAGAATTGTTTTGGTTGACACGGGTGAATGTTGCAAGTTTTTTGCTTTTCCCCCTCTCGTTTGCTGTTTTAGCGTTCCGAACTTCTATCCCTTTAACGTGATTGCGTTAAGGTTTAGCTCATTTCACAGAAATTCTGGCGTGCACATCAATTTTTATCATTGAAAAACCGTCAACTTGTGCGTGACAGAAAAATCGAGAAAGATAAAGATTACATGAACCATAAAGTACTTTAGTTCCTAGTGAGGATCGATCGCCGGTTGTTTGCGTGACAAGCAATTGTTCTACCACACAGCCACGCGTCTGCTTCAGAATGCAGTGAAAGTAACTTTATCTGCTTGAAAATGCCGTGAAAGTAACTTTCCCTGCTTGGAAATGCAGTGAAAGTAACTTTCACGCTTTACAAACTCGCACGTTTTGTACACATCATTCATAACATTACACGAAATATGGAGTAATATTGTGTGGTAAAAGCGTACATTACCATCAGGCACCAGTGTATGGGATTATCATGCTGAATAGTATGGTGTAAAGCAGGCCTCCCACTAGAAATGGAGCACGTTACAGCGTGCCTTCTCTTAAGGCGACGTAAAGGTGCATGGCAAGCTCGAAAAGATTCTATGCACCAATGCTTGAAGTACGTATACTTTGGGGAAAAATTATCGTTTTCGCGTTTAACTCCTGAAGGTGAAGGCTTAAGGATCCTGAAATTGTTTTTGTTGTTATTGTCCAGTTCTACAAGATATACTCAACGGTGGTTTACATTTTTATTGTCATTAGTTATACCAGTGTCATTATTTACTTCAACACGTTACGGCTGCGCATTGCTTCGGTACTCACTTAATCGACAAACAACCGTTTTTTCTTTCTCTTTTTCTTTTTTTGTTATTCGTTATAAGTAAGTGTTCTTGCCACTTATTCCTCATTGTATATAACTTACTGTAGGTGCCTCCAAGATGGCTTTAATAAATATATAAACAAATAACTAAGTAAATATAAATATTATTCCTTTCGAGGATAAGAGAAGCACCCTTTACGGGCCTGCAAGGCAACAGGCAAACCTATGCAGCCACTCATTTTGTTTATGCTATTGCAGCTGATAATGAACAAGTGTTTTAGCGCTTTGTAGGGGGCCGGCCTCTAAGACCCACTCGTTCAGCAATTCACACTTTTGAGGTCTGGAACGATTGTACACATCTGCCACGCAATATTACATACGTTCATGAGACTCCTTTCTGTACATGAAATTCTTAATTTTGGCGTTCTTTTTGTTATTTTTTCATGGAGTTCTTTCAAGAATTACTGGGATCTGTTCTACAACACATGCTTGCCATGCACATGGCCTGGCTTTGACATTTCACTAGAGCCGAAGTTCTTCCTTTTTGAGTCAGGAACAAAATGATGACTTTTCTCTCGCCACCAACGACACCGTTGCCGGCACCGACGCCTTTGCTTACATGTCCATAAAATAAGTGCTATCGTGTTAAGTCCTTCCAGCAAGGAGTGACACCATGAAACCACTTTTTCTTCATTTTTAAGAGCGAACCTTCTTAGGCCGTGGGTCGTTCCCTCCTCCGTAAGTAGTAGGTAGTCACCTCAAGTTTATGACTTTCTAAATAGATGGCGTTGTGTGTATATGTCCCTTTCGGAGCCTTCATGCTCGGGCTCCTGAAATTACTTGGAAAGAGTATAACTAGCTTGCGTTAGCGGTTCTCAGAGAACATCCACGCTGTGAATGATGATGAGTAGGGCCAAGCATTCGTACGTCTGTTCAACCATCCAAGCGTTCGTCTGCTCTCCCGTCTGGCTGTCCATCCATCCGTCCGTCCAAATGCACGAACAGATGAACGCACGGACGAATGGATGGACGCTACGCCCCACTCATCATCATTCACTCAGGGGATATGCTGCGCTTTTTCTTTCCTCTTGAAACACGTGAACCCCGCGTGTCGGATTTTGAATGTCGCATATTTTAAAGCATTTCGCTGTGTGACAGAAATCACTTTCAAGTGTTCGTGCTTTAAGCACTGCGCAATAACGTAACAATGTATTAGTGGTTTTACTGCTATGTTTCTGGTGGTTCGATGTAACCATACGAGTCCTTTGTTACAATATAGCCTATTTATTATTAATTCTGAGACTACAATGCTAGATGTAAACTGCATCCAACTTGACGTACATGGTCCAGGTAAAAAATTAGCTTTTAGAGTTTATACAGTTTTCTGGTGTTGTGACTTTTTATATTTAGCATGTGAAAACGTATGCATTTTGAGAAGCCAGCAGTGTAAAGAAGTGAACCGTATGCGAAATTGACCCCTTAATAAGCCGCGTATCTCTGAGAAGCAGAGTCGCACTTCTGCGTAAAAGCCATCATAAACACGTAGTCATTAGGTTTTAACTCAGTGTCCACTTGAGACCTCCTTAAGGGTGACTCACGAGAGCTTAAGTATTCTGGTGGTCAGCAGAAAACGAACTGAAAAGTGAAAACAAACGAATAGGAGAACTTCCTAAGCCAAACCCCTGCCTCGTTCTTGTGCATAGACGCTTCTTCTTTTGAAGCCTCATTATGCAGCAAAGCCGACCTCCGAGTCACTTAGCCAGCGTCTTTATGTGTCATATCGCTGCGAGCCGTGTGGGATAAAAGATTATGTCCCCGGCTTGTTACTCTGTTTTCAGCACCACACAGAGTGTTTATAAAGCACCTCAATTACGTCTGCTAGTTAGCCTGTGAGAGAGGAATATCAGGCATAAAATCTATGAGTAAGCAGCGCACGTGCTAACGAAGCAGGCAGATTTCGTGCCATGTCTTTTTCTCGGTCCCCATCACTTCCTTAATGCGAAGAACGCGCGCATCCACTGATCACTTCCCTGCTAAGCACAGTATTGTGTCTCTACGGCCTTACTAGAAAGCACTGATCAAGTCTCTTTTAATCTCAAGCTGAGTTACCCCACCTTCCTTTCGTGTTTTCAATAGCCGTTTCCGCAAGCCTTTGTTACGGAAATTGAGTGTTGCTCCACAAACCACCATGGGTAGATTAGGAATCATAGTATTACATTACCAACATATTAATAAAATAAGCATGATTTTATTACTTCTAGTAGTATTATTATTAATATTATTAGTAGTAGTAGTAGTAAAAATAAGCCTGACTACGCCCACTGCAGGGCGTAGTCCCATGATACGCCAATCAACCCCGTCTTGTGCGTTCCCCCGCCACGATATGTCTGCGAGTACTTTTATCTCATCAGCCCACCTAACTTTCTGGCTCCCAAACGTGTTTTTGCCTTGTCTGGGAATCCAGTCGGTTACCCTAAATAGTCCGTGGTTGTCTTGCCTACGTGCTACGTGCCCGGTCTATGTCCATTGCTTCTTCCTTTCAAGTATCATACCGTTAACCCCAGGTTGTTTCCTGGCCACTCTGCTCTCTTCTTCCATTAAAGGTTACAACTACCATTTTCTTTTCCACCGCTCGTTGCGTACTCTTCAATAAAAAATGAACTCTTTTTGTAGGCCTGCACGTTTGTGCTCCGTAGGTAAGTGCCGGAAAGACTCCGCTGTTAAATAGCGTCCTCTTGAGGGTTAGTAGCAGATTAACATTCATGATTTCAGAACTGAAGATAGATATGTGATGTGTACCGTCCCAAAGCCACCTTGTGATTACGAGGGACACCGAAGTGGAGGGCTCTGAAAATTTCGACCACTTAGGGTTCTTTAACATGCGCCCAAATCTGAGCCCGCGGGCCTACAGCATTCTCGCCTTCAATGAAAATGCTGCCACGGCCACCGGGATTTGTTCCCACGACCTGCGCGTCAGCAACCAAGCACCTTAGCTACCAGATCACCACGGCGGGGCATAATTTGAGAATGCTTACCTAATGTGATCCAATCCAATCGTATTTTTCTAGACATTTTATGCCCATATTTTGGCTCCGAAGTTATTACCTGTCCTAAGTCCTTAACATCTTTCAGCGTCTCTCAACCCATCGCAAAGTGCTGTTTCGTTCCGAGACAGTTGCACATTACTTTAGTTTTGTGCCTAATAATTTTCATACCTACTATAATGCTTTGCGTGTCTAGTTCAGAAGAAACCAGCTCTAAATCGTCCCTTGAGTCTTTCATTGACACAATGTCATCAGCAAATCGCGGGTTACTCCACCAACCCTGATCATTAGTTCTTCAGATTATAGGGCCCTGAAAAACTTCTGTAAACACGTGGTGAATAGCACTGGAGAGATCGTGTCTCCCTGTCTTACACTGCTTATTGGGATTCAGTAGCTTTTGTTATAGAGAACAATGGAGGCTGTGGATCCATGCCGATTTCTTTCAATATGTTTATGTAGAGTTCGTCGACGCCCTGATTCTGTAGTGTATGAATTACTACTGATGTCTCCACTGAGTCAAACGCCTACTCGAAACTTATGAAAGCTAAGTATTAGGGTTGGTTGTATTTAGCGCACTTCTCTATAGTATTGATATGGTCTATTGTTGAGTAGCCTGTACAGAATCCTGATTTGTACTTTCATTGATTTAACTCTAATGTCACCCTAATTTTATTAGCCATTTGTAGTTTGTGGAGTTTGTAGAGAAAAAAGAGTAAGCTGACGCGCCTGTAATTATTCAAGGGCTTGAAGTCTCCTTTTTATGGATCAATATGCTGTTGGCGTTATTCCATGATTCTGGTACCCTTCCTGTCAAAAGACATTTCGTATATAAGGCGGCCAGGTTTTCTACTACAATTTCTCCACCATCTTTCAGCGGGTCTGTTGTTATCCTCACCTTAAGATTTCTTTCTTTGCATGTCGTCTAGGATTTACTTACTTTCCCTGTCGCTACTGGTAGGATGTGGCATTCCTCAGAGCTATTGTTGCTTCTTACGATATCTTACAGCTTCTGTACAGCTGTCTGCAGAAGTCCTCCAGCAGCGAAAGTATTTTATTTATATTGGTTAAGACATTGCCCACCTTGTCCCTTGATGCATACATCCTATTTTCAACTATGCACCAGTTTTCCTTCACAGCTTTTAAGCTTCTGTCGCTTGTTACAGCCTTACCAATGCTCTCCAAGTTATAGCTTATATTGTCGGCTACCTTGCACCTACTGATCAAGTTCGAAAGCTCTACCATCTATATATTGTCGGTTACATTTGAGGCGTTCATGGTTTGCCGTCTCCTAATAAGTTTTTCCTTGACCTGAGATAGTTTCCCATTGTCCCGTGTAGTGACTATAGCTCTGAATCTTACACCACACTCTTCGTTAATACTAGATCGGTCAATGTGTCAATGCTAACGTTACTTAGCTCGTTTAGAGCCGCGAATCTATTGCGAAACGAATTTTTGCATTCCTGTACGTTTTCTCCTAATTCCAGCTCAATAAAGGAACTTCATGCATGTGAGTTAGTGTTTGCTTTTCAAATCTAGGAAAGTCGAGTTATTATCATTCTATGGTCACTGCATCGGACTTTACCAACGACCTGTACAACCTGTACACTGCCTGGATGGGCAGAGTGAATGATATCTATTTAATTCGTAGTTTCGCCATTACGACTTTGCCACGTCCACACACACTTAGACCGTTATGTGAAAAAGGCATTCAAAATCCGTAAATTGTTACGTTCTGCGACCTCTACTAATAACACCATTCAAACATTTCAAGAGCTTATGCCATATTCCCCCACTGCATGAACTCGGGCCTGTTTATTTCCTACTGTGGTCGACCATCAGAGTAGTATACTTTGTCTCTACATTCCTAATGACTCACTCTACGTCTTCGTAGAAGTGTTCAACCAGTTGATCATCATGGCTGGATGTAGACGCGTAGGCCTCTACCACCTTCATCTTGTTTATTTTGTCAACCTAATTATTATACTTGCCCCATTTCAGTGATATTATAGTATTCCTATATGTTGCCAGCGATATTCTAGTGTATAAGGAACCCCACCCTTAGTTTTTTCTGTCAACTAATCCACGGTAGCCTGAGACGCGCTGGTTTTTCAGCATTGTATAAGCCTCACATACTTTCATAACTTCGTTGAGTACTACTACACACAATTTCACACCTTTATAATCCTCGAATAGCACAGCTAGACTAGCTTTACTAGATAGCATTCTAGTGTTGAATGCAGCCCAGTTCAAATTCCAAAGTCGCCCTGTGCAGACCCAGAGATTCTTAGCACCTTCCCCTGCGTATTATGTCTTATCTTTGCCTTGGAGAGTTGCTTCGCAGCCGCTCGAGACTGAGGGCCAACGGTTAATTGTTCTATACAGTGGAGATAGTGGCCCAGTACTTCACCAGTGTGGCCAATACTGCTATGGTGAGGAAGTTCATTACCGACCAGTACTTGCCAGTGAGTCAACACCCCATACCTTTTTTTTTCATTTTTAAAGATTATTTTATCACGCGTTTTAGGTAAATATACGATTCAGAATGGTCCGGCATCTGCCTCTGAACCAAATTTTGTTATTTTATGCTTAGCAGCTGCGCTATCTCCAAGTAGAAGGTTCTGTTGCACGTTACTAACACTGCAGAATACCACCTGACAGCCTAGCATTATTCAACTTCACATGACTCGTAGATAGCCTGGCCTTTTCTTATCTCTTTAAAGTCCACAGTTTCATTATTAAAAAGGCCGGTGCGATTTTGAATTTCTGATAATGCGAGCTTAGGCAGACTTAGTGCCCTGAATGGCCCTCTTTATCACGTGTTTATTCTTTTCTCACTTGTTCCTGTCTCACTCAATTTTGAGATTGTAGGCTTCAAAATGTCCGCAATATTGGAGTTTTGCTCATTTCGAGTGGTCACATTCTCACTTTGACTTTTCCTGTCAACTGATGAGTTGCTCGCTACTGTTTTACGAACAAATTGGATACTTCTCTGTGATTGATACGTTGAGCGTGTATGTCACGGGTGGTTGCAGTGAATGAGAAGTAAACGCGAAAAGTGTCTAACTGGTGAAGAATATACTGGTGGTGTCTTTAAAGCTGTATTCTATTTGTTTTTCAGTGTCAAACATTGTGGTAGTAGTTCGAACTCGGGTAAGTAGATTTATTGCTAGTCCTCAGTCGGGAGTAAGATACACGTATTACTATTTAGGTGTACGGCTAGCCTAATAACGTCGATATATGAATGAAGGGGTAAGGAGCGAAATATTTGTAAATATCGAGAGCGGCGAAATTAATGAGGTTTCGTACGAAAGTAAATGCATGTTTGCGTCACTCACCGCATAGCGCCAGCTTGAATCGATAGACCCCCATGACTCTCGGCTGCGATAAGTCTAGTGACAATATAATAATAATAATAATAATAATAATAATAATAATAATAATAATAATAATAATAATAATAATAATAATAATAATAATAATAATAATAATAATAATAATAATAATAATAATAATAATAATATTATTATTATTAATAATATTAATATTATTATTATTATTATTATTATTATTATAACATATTGTTTTATTTATAGTATTGTTATTAGAATTTTCATTTGGCGTTTTAGGTACCACATATGAAACAAGCGCCAAACCACGTTCAGAACTCAGTAGGCAACAATGGGCCGACTACGAGAGAAGGCGAAGAACCCAAGCCCAAGATGTCGGCAGCAGTAACAAGAAGCCCCAAAGAGAAAGACGAAGCCGAAGCCGAGGGCAAAGGAAAGCAGATGTTCTCCAAACCCCGTGTTGCGAGAAAAAGCAGTGAGGTTGAGGGAGTGTAGGTAAAAACGGGAAGAACAGCAGAAAGATTAACATAAGAAGACAGCAAAAAAGAAGGGAAAAAATTACAGCCCATCCACGGAGTGAATGATGATGAGTATGGCTCAGCTTCGGAGGGTTTTATCTATGAACCATGAATCCTTCATCTGTCCATCCGTGTGCCCGTCTGTGCGCCTGTCTATCTGTCCATTCGTCCGTCCATCCGTCCGTCTGCATCTGCTGAGTGAGTCATAAAACTAGGCGGTATCATACCAAAAGAGCCAACCATGTACAAACCCGCCGCTTAAGAAGTTTCGCCCCCAATAGTTCCCTCACAAAAAATAATCCACATGTCACACAGGCTATACTCAAACACCACTCAGGCGAAACGCATTAGAGTCTCTTCTTTCCCTTCGTCGTCTTCCTCCTTCCTACAAAAGAGCACATACATCACGAGCAGGCGCTAGCGAATTGCCAACATGGGCCACATACCACATTCATATCCACACCACCGCCTCCTCTTGAAGACGTTTCTTCAGCACTAGTAAGATTTCTTTTAGTTTTGCTTAGAAGCACCATTTCTGGTGCACAAAACACTAAGGCGACATTAGGGCTGGATGACTTCTGGTAAAAGCCCCTCTTGTTCTGAATTTCCTGCTGCTTTCCTTCAACCTCGATTTCTCACACTGCTTTTTTTTTACTTTAGCGACGCGTTCGAGACAGTATATGGGCCACTCCGTCACTTTTAAGTTATTTGCACTGTGGCTATTTAGAAAAAAATTCATTTAACTTTTGTTACAGAACTGAAAACTGGAAACATGTTAAAAATTAACTTAAGGTGACCAATCATTTTGTATTGTTACATACGTGTAGTGTTGTTGGCTTACGTTTTAGTGTTTTCTGGAACTATGCGTAATATTTCTATTTTGACTAGTTCGTAACGCATTCTATTATCATATTATGTGGTCAACTTATGCGCGTGCTTGGTAAAACAGACAGTAGCCACGGCATAAATTCTGACTTGTCATCATTCCGATATAAATCGGAGGCAATAGAAGTACGGCTACTTCATCTTCCTTTAAAACTTGGATATTATTTCACAATTTGTAAAGGCTAGGTTTTCAAATGTTACTTCAAATTGGACCTTCATCACATGTTGGCTGAAGTTATAGGTAACAGATCTTCTCCCTTCTTTAGTCAAAAGTGCCATGGAATTCCTTCTGGTTGAGGACAAACATGGTGGACCAAACCAAAAACAAAAACGCCAGCCAAGCTTCAGTGCACGAAAATTGAAAAGACGTTTCGGAATTCAACGCTGGAAGTCTGATGATCAATGTGAACAAGGCTTCTGTGTACGAAGCCAAAACGTCTTTTCAATTTTTGTGCATTTTACATTAACCAGCGTTTTTGTTTTTGTTTTATTCCTTTTGTCACTTTTTACATTGGGTCACCACACCATATTCGTTAAGCCACCGCAATGAGTTTTGCGAAAATTTGCTTCATTGAGTCTCTTATGAAAAAATTGAGAGGCAGCTCTTTAGAAGAGTTGTAAAAAGAAAACACATATATGACAGATCACGAAATATTATAAGTACTGTAAGACAGTAGCAGCGTTAAAGTCTTGACAGCGTTTATTAGCCGAATCGCCTGATCAATGCTTCGAACGAAGACGGCGTTTTCTGTGCTGATGACTATGTACAGATGAAGAAGATAAAGGTCAAACACTGTGAATATTGTGCTTACAATAATTTCCTTCTCGCGCGAAAGCGACCAATGTGGCCGATGTTTATGACGGTTGTGTACGTCCCACCATAGGTTTTAGGCGTGACACGTGAACAACCTTTTCACCACGAAAACAGCCGTCGGAATGCACGACAACATGGGTTACTCGGTAGTTAACAGGAGACGTCCGCTCGACTATAGCGTAGTGGCTAATGAAACGTGAGTGAAACTTATCACACAGGCCGGAAACCCGCGTTGGGGTCTACAACAGTACTTCGTGTCCAGTATGGAAGTGAACTACACGGAGGACGCCATCGTAGCGAGTCCTCCGCTCTTTGTTGGCTTGCCTTTGTATTGAGGTGGGCACGTCGGCGACAATCGGCCAGGCGAGAGAATAAGTGCTCACTCGATGAGGATGACGAGTTCACAGGGACGTCAAAAAAGGAGATGTCAAGCGGAGATGTCGGTTGACGGCCATAGACGAGAACTATTGGGGAATAGACCGTGGTGCGCTGCGTAGCGGTATTGTACGCAAAAGTCACGAATGGCAGGCTAGTATCCCACTTGGTATGGTCGGCGTTGATATACGTAGATATCATATCGGTCAAAGTTCGATAAAAACGTTCTGCGAGGCCGTTAGTCTGGGAATGGTAGCTGGAAGTCGTCTTATGAATCGTATTACATGCGTGGAGGACTTGTTCGAGTAATTTCGAGAGAAACGCCTTGCCGCGGTCGCTAAAATAGGATGCGTGGTACACCATGTCTTAGAAAGATTGCCTCCAGCAAAAATGTGGCAGTGTCTTCTGCTGACCCTGAAGGAAATGCAGCTGTTTCGGCGTACCTTGACAAGTGGTCAACTGCTGTGACAATCCAGTGCTTGCCGCCAGCTGATATTGGTAGTGGTCCGTACAGGTCAATGCAAATGACATCGAAGGGAGCGTCACGACACGGGAGAGGTTGTAGGAGACCAACCAGGGAGGAAGTGGGTTGCTTGCGGCGTTGGCAGAGAGAGCATGACACAACTTATTGCGCTACGCAGGTGGAAAGCCCAGGCCAGGCAAAACGACTGCAGATGCGTTAATAGGTGTTTTGAAAACCGAGATGACCAACCTTGGGGTCATCGTGAAACGCCTCCAAAATCTGCGCCCTTAGGGAACGAGGAGCGACAGGAACCCAGCGCTGTCCTTCGGGGTGGAAGACAAAGCGGTAAAGGATTGAGTTTTCAGTCTTGAAGTTCCGCAGCTGTCGATGGGCGCGAGCGTTGGGAGGACGAGAGGAGCCTTGAAGGCGCTGCATTATAGAGCGACAGTAAGTGTCGCTGCGTTGGTGGGATGCAAACGTCTCGTTGCCGAAGCAAGAAAGAAAGTCGACAGCGGCGAGTGAATGAACTCACGGAGACGCTTTGATGGGTTCACTCACAGTTGGCGACAGGCCAGGAGTGCCTGATGAGGATGGTAAAGGACAGCGGTTAAGGGCATCGGCATCGTTGTGTTTCTTGCCGAATTTGTAGGTAACGTTGAACTCGTATTCTTCGAGACGAAGTATCCAGCGACCGAGACGCCCAGACAAATTCTTCAACGTCGACAACCAGCCCAAAGCGTGGTGGTCAGTGACAACGGTAAAGTAGCGGTTGTGAAAATATGGTCGAAACTTCTGCATAGCCCAGACAACAGCGAGACACTCCTCTGCTTGGTGATGGTGTAGTTTTTCTCTGCTGTTGTGAGGGTGCGACTAGCGTATGCGATCTTACGTTCGCCATAACGCTCTGTTCGTTGCAGAAGTACAGCGCCGTCTGTGTCCGCTGGCATTAGTATGGAGGAGAGTGCGTGCGGCGTTATTAAAATGACAAAACACTGGCTCAGACGTGAGGGCACGTTTCAAGGTGTCAAAGGCCATTTGACGTTCGTTCGACCATACGTATGACGCTCCGGAAGAAAGGAGTTGGTGAAGTGACACAGCAATGGTGGCGAAGTCTCGTATAAGCGCCGAAAGTACAACGCAAGGCAAAGAAATCTTCGGAGCTCTTTGGTGCTTTGAGGCACCGGGAAGTGAAGAAAAGCGGTAATCTTGTCGGGATCAGGCCGCATTCCATCTTTGCTGACGAGATGTCCGAGTAGTTCAATACTTTTGCTTGCAAAGTGTGTTTTTTGGTGTGTACCTGAAGGCCAGCAGCTGCTAGACACGTCAACACTTCATCTATGTGCTGCAAGTGCTGTTCGAACGTTGAAAAAAATATGACGATGCCGTCATGGTAATCTAATCATGTTTTCCACTTAAGGCCCCGCAATACAGTGTCTATCGTTCATTCAAACATTGCTGGCATATTGCAGAGGGCAAAAGGCATGACGTTAAATTCGTAATGTCCATCGGGTGTGGCAAAGGCAGTTTTGTCCTTGTCATCCTCGTGCATTGGAATGTTCCAATAACCGGAGCGCAGGTGAAGGCTCGAAATATACTCCGCTCCTTGTAAGAGATCTAAGGCATCATCACTGCGAGGCAAGGGATATGCGTCTTTTCTGAATACTTTGTTCAATCCGCGGTTGTCAACACAGAATCGCCCGAAGCCGTATTTTCTTCTCACGAAAACGACGTACAGGTGACGACCAAGGGCTTGAGGAGGGGCGTATGATGTTTTGTCTGAGCATATCAGCAACGTGCTTGTCGATGATCTCGCGTTCGCTGGAAGAAACACGGTATGGTCGACGAAGACAATAGAAGTTCCGTCGGTGTGTATGCGATGAGCCACCGCAGAAGTCTGGCTTAGAGCAGTGGAAAGTACGTCGAATGAAGGTTTATGCTTAGACAACAACGCCAGTAGTTCGTCTGTTTGCAGGGCAGTGAGATCTGTGCTGATGGCATTGACGAGAGCCTTAGTAGGAGGAGCATGTGTTGGTATTGAACGTGATTCCACCTGAATGGTATCGGAAGCCACTACAGAGATAGGCTGTGTGTCCACGCTGGAAATTTTAACAGTGCTCTTGGTAAGCAGAATCGGCTCATTGGTGAAATTCAGTACACCGAGAAAGGCGGTGCCATAGGAGAAGCTGACAAGGCTCGATGAAAGTGCAATTCCTCTGGATAGACAACGGGCTAATGGAGTGACTAAGACGTCACCGTGGTCAATGGAGTCAGACATGACCGTGATATTGTGCTCGTGGCTAGGTGGCACAAGGAAGTCATTCGCTGTTCGTAGCTGGTTACGTGATAATTTCGGGGAGATATCATCTGTCTCTCACATACGTATGAGTCGTTGTTGACAAGAGATTGAAGCAGCAGCATCAGAAAAAAAGTCCTATACTAAAATAAGCATAAAAGCACAAGAAGCCAACATGGCCAACTGAATATGAATCCGGATCCCATCAATGAAAACTCTAACGGTGCACTGTGCTGATGACCACATCTGCGAGTCGTTTGCGCTACGTAAGAGAGTGCCAGTATAAGGTGTGGTAACCTTACGTAGATGAGAACACAAATCCGCTTGAATAACACAAATAGCGACCCCCGTGTCCACCAATGCTTCAACTGGTACCCCTTCAGCATACACTAATAACAAATAAACTGGGCCCTCTGGAGGTCTTGGTGTTTGTTCGAGCGATGCAGATTTCCCTCCCAAAACTACACCAGCTATTGTTCCGAGTGGTGGTCAGAAGTAGGTGCAGCCGGTCTCAGAGGAGATGTTGAGCGTCGCAGGGATGAAGGGGACTGGCGGCGTCCGGGATAGTAGGGACGAGGTGTGGCGAGTGCAGAAGTCAAAGAGAAGGAACGTATCGTTGGGCGGTGCTCGTACTGGTTCGGGGAGGGCACCGCATACCTTTCGTAAATGTCGTAGCCACGGCGTTCATCCTGCTGGCGTTTGCGGCAAAATTGTGAAATCTGGCCCCAAATGCCACAATAGTAACATTTTGTGCGAGGCAAGCGCCAGAGAGCGTAGAGTGCTGGAGGTGCCACAAGCGCTGGTAATGGCACTAGGACAGGCGAGTGTGGTGCAAATGCTGCTACGTTGGACTGCGCCGAAACAGGGTGCGCGTGCTGAACCAAGGCAGGTGGCATGACAGCGACTTGCGCATACGTCATGGGTGGCGTTGGTGGCATCGGAGTCGTCGTTGGGAGAGCGCCGGCCATGGATGAGAGCTCCTCTTTGATGATGGTGCGCAGACCAGCAGATGGAGAGTGAGGCCGAGGGGCGAATGCGCATGACAACCCTAGCGCTTGAAGTTCCTCGCAAAACAGAGTGTGAATCATCCGCATCCGAGGAAGGCCGTTGTCACTGGCGTCTGGGTAGTTTGAGTGCAATAGAATGGCTTGACGTTAATCAAGATGTTGACATGTGGTGATGACGTCCTCGACGGTGGTAGGGTTTTTAACAGCCAGAGCGTTAAACGCGACATGACCTATCTCTTTGATGATGTTGCGAACACGATCGACTTCTGTCATTGCCGAGTTCACGCGGTGGCAAAGGGCAAGGACGTCTTCAATCTACGATGTGTACGTATCTCCTTGATATTTCGAGCCTTAGTTTCGACACTTCGGAATGGATGTTCGGTTTCCCAAAAATGCTACGGGCTTGTTGAGAAAAACTAGGCCAATCCGGAAGCTGCTTTTGTGGTTAAAAAAACCACGTTTTCGCGACAACGGACAGATAGAAGGCGACGTTAAAAAGGTTTTGAGGCTCATCCCATTGGTTATAAAAACCGGTCACGTATTCTTTCAGCCGTACCTTGACGTCATCGCGTAGAAGGCCAGAGAAGATGGGTGGGTTGCGCTGCCGGGAGTTGACGATCCACGCAGGAATAGTTTGTTGGACAGGGATGCTGGACGTTCCGGGCAGCGGTTCTTGAGCCATGACAAGCAAGCCAGGAAGCAAGCGGCGACCCGGACGAAGCTCCAGGGAAAGATGACGTCAGAGAGGACTTGGGGATCGAAGCAGACTCCACCACTCTGTAAGAGAGCAGCAGCATTGGGTCTCGACGGCATTTATTAGGCCGAATCGCCTGATCAACGCTTCGAACGAAGACGACGTTTTTCGTGATGATGAAGGAGATGAAGGTCAAGCGCTGTGCTTACATATTGTACTTACAGTAATTCTACATACGCTCGTGTCTAACTATCATTATAGGGATGCATGGTGTTCATGCCAGTCTTTGTGCTGTTGATTTCTGAGCAGGTGAGTTCAGAATAGCGTAGTACAGAGGGGGGGGGGGGCAAGTTTTCTGCTTCAGTGAAAGTTAATATCAATTGTGTGTCATCGTGTCTTGATCAGGGTGTGCTGAAAACACTCAAGAAGCGTCGCGTCTTATTCTCGATTGTAATGGTATATCTCATGAAGCGACGTAATTATTAGATGCTGCGCGCAAAACAACTCTTTGGAAGTAGTGGCGCTTGATATGCGGAAATAGACGAAGGAAGTGTTCATTCTTATATATTGTGAGGCAACGTTTTGGCTGCAAGACACTTCTTTTTCTTGCCGAACCTCTGCTCCCGAACACAGGTCAGACTGATGATGATGAGTATGTACATATAAGATGACGCGTATGACTAATGCTCCCACTTACTTTCTCTCCACGCGTGAGCAACCAGCCCAGACACGTCTTAGACGAATACAGAACATTGAGAGAAATGCTTCAGACGTGATACGTGGGCTATCTGCGAACCACGACAGCGACGATCCGAAGAAAGGGCGGTGGGAGTGATATGATAGTTCACAGGTGACATTCGTTCATTGATTGTATTGGGTCCAATGAAACGCCATGTCTAGCTCTGTAGGAGACGTCGTGATGAGAGCTCTCGTGTCGTTGCTTGCGATCTTGCTGATGGACTTCAGTATTAACGTGGGCTTGTCGCCGACATTGCTCGAGCCTTGCGATGATATCTTCGGATACCATTGCCAAGGTGTCAGTTGAAACATTTAGGAAAGAGACGTTGATAAAGAATGATAATAATGAAGCTGGTGTGGCACGTCTTATAGCAGCTACCTCTACCTCTGTTTCGTTTTCAGAAGCCTTCTATCTTCCGCATGTTGGTGCACAGATTTGGACACTCGCAGCAGTGACCGCCTTCCAACCTATGTTCAGTTCAGGTGGCTTCACCACACACACACACACACGCTATATCCGTCAAACCAACTGGACACTGTTCAAGGCATCTGTCATTTCCAGCTGTGAGCACACGAATGATCCATCCGAAGTATAGAACATCATTGCTTCTTCACTGCGTGGCACAACCAAACAGGTTAACCTACCGATGCAGAGATCAGCAGTTGACTCCCAATACGAGGCCCTTCGTGCAATCCGTCACCGAGCAGAACGCCGATACAGTCGAACGAAGTCGCCTTCAGACTTTTCCGCCTGTCGACGAGCTCAATGACATGTTCTTCGGAATCTTGACAAGATTGACAGGCAGTGTTAGAGAAAATTCTGTGAATCTCTGGACCCTAAGCAACCTCTATCTAAAATCTGGCGGGTGGTACGAGGTCTGCAGACAACTCCCCAACAACGTCAGTCGCTTCAAGCTGTTGCACTACATCAAGGGCGGACTGAAGTTGAGATAGCCAGCGACTACTGTGTTCTCATCATGGCCACCACTGATAATCTTGCCAGTAATGAGCCTCTCACTACCATCGCGCCTCCATCGTTTGACGAACGCTTTAATGTGCATTTTACAATGCCTTAGCTGGACGCTGCGATTTCTGCCTCCCGACGCCCATCAGCACCAGGAGCTGACGGAATCACGTATGCTGCACTCAACCATCTTGATACAGAAGCACGACTTATCCTGTTATCTCATTATAACACCTCGTGTTATAATTGGAAATGCAGTCGCATTATTGCCTTGCTTAAGCCGGGGAAGTGTCCTTATGCACTTTCCTCCTACTGACCAATCGCCTTAGCCAGCTGCGTCGGAAAAGTAATGGAAAGAATGGTACTGTCAAGATTAGAGTGGCTTCTAGACAGCAACAACTCCTTTCCTGCATTTATGAACTGCTTCAGAAGAGGCCGGTCTGTCATTGATGGCGTGGTCGACTTGATAACCAGCGTTGAAGAGGAAAGAAGCCGACGCAGACTAGTGGCGGCGATCTTCCTAGACAATTAGGGTGCCTACAATAGTGTGCTGCATTATGCGATCTTTGACGCACTGGAAGATTTGGACATCGGTGGATGACTGTATGCTTGGATTTTTAGCTACCATAGGGACCGCCCCATTTACATGACGATAAATAACGGAGACACCGATCGATATGAGGTGCATCGTGGCGTTCCCCAAAGAGAAGTTCTCAGCCCGATTCTATTCAATGTCACAATGATCGGCCTAGCAGCAGAACTTCACAGCACGGCGAAGATCACTGCATACGCTGACGACATATTCATATGGGCATTCGAAACTACTCGTGCGCAATTGCGAGCTCGACTACAGCGTGGAGTGACGATCACATACAAATATCTACGACGTCAGGGGCTCACACTTTCAATCAACAAATGCGCAGTGCTTGCGTTCACGCGCAAGCATACGTCGCAATACCCGATATTTATTAATGGGACAGCGATACCTGCTGTAACGCACCACAAAATTCCTTGGGTTGTCGTACACAGAGTTCTATCGTGGACGAGACATGTCGCAGTACTTAAATCAAAATTGAAGAGCTTTGTCTCGTTCTTTGCCACGTGGCAGGAGCAAGATGGGGCCCATCAGAATCATCACTACTTCATTTGTATAATGCTCTATTTGTGGGATACATTCGATACAGCATGCCGGTGCTCTCCATTATGAGACCTAGTTGTGTGATGACGCTAGAGAGTGTTCAATATCAATGCTGACGAAGATGCTTGGGTCTACCGCGCTGTGCTTCAACAAATGGGACAATCGCGGGCGCTCGGGCTTGTCCCATCAGTGTATACATGCTCTGCGAGCCAGTTAGAGTTCACCTTCGATTGCTGAGCCGACACAGACAGCACGCACTATCAGTACTACCTGCCACTCACCCAGAGTGCAGTTTCTCAAGAGTAATATAGCGTTATGACAATATCATACCATCAAGGTTTTCCCGCCAAATGCCCCTGCAGTGTTTCCGTGGATCCTGCCTATACCACCTGTTTGTTTTACGATAAATGGTATTACGAAGAGGTCGCTCGTTTCTTCTGTTGGCCCAAGACAACTGATCCTACATCACATTTCTACAACGTACAGGGATTCTCTGCACGCGTACACCGATGGGTCCACCACACTAAACACCTTCGCCGCAGCCTTTGTCATCCCAGAAATGGATATCGCACGATGATTCAAAGTGGACCATAAAACCAGATCAACTGCCGCAGAGCTTGTCGCAATCCGGGAGGCAGTATAGACTTATTTTCGGAGAGTGACCTCGTGCCTGGACAATTTTCTGTGATGCCAAACGTGCTTTGCAAACCACTATTTGCATCATGAAGCATGGTCTGTATTACAGCTTGGCAATTAAAATCGCAGAACTAATTCAGGTTGCATCAACAAATGGCCCTCTTATCACTTTCCAGTGGATTCCCGCGCATTGCGGCGTGATGGGAAACGAAGAGGCAGACGCTGAAACTAAAAATGCCTTAAGCAATGCCCCTGAAGTACGCATTGCCTTTTCACGAGCTGACACGAACGCCCTGCTTCGCTGTGTGATGCACAGCTACACACTTCAGCATTGCACCAAACGGAAATGGAGACACCGGCGACTTCACAAGTGGGACCCGGAAATGAGGTTCCGCATGCCCCGTGAATTTAAACGGCAACTCAAAAGTATGATCCACCGCATTCATCTTGGTGTGGCGTACACCAGACGTTACGCACATATCATCAGTCGCAGTGACACCGGTCCTAATTGTGAACACTGTGATGTGCCAGAAACACTTTAGCACATATTTTGTGTCTGCCCAGCACGTGAACGACAAACACTGATTTCTTCTACTGAACAATATCGCAGTAGGTCATTGACTGATGAGACCGTGCTGGGTTCTTGGCCAGACACCAACAGTGCAAATGTGGTCATAAGAGCGGTTATAACCTTTTTGGAAGCAACTGGACTATATGCGCGGCAATAAAGTTTTTTTCAACTACTCAGCTAGGAAGAATACTACATCTCTATATCACCATCGCCATTCATTATTCTTTCTTTTCTCCTTTCCCCTCCCCCAGTGTAGAGTAGCTGGCTGGAGCAAGCTATGGCTCAGGCCGACCTCTCTGCCTTTCTGTAAATAAACCTATCTCTCTTTCTATGATGAATGTCGATAAACGGCCATACACAGGGTAGAAAGGAGAGTAGCGAGTAGATTTTTTTAACCATGACGCTCCAGTCGGGTCACCGGGTGCGAAATCAGCACATGGTCATGTCACAAGACGAGCACAACACGGCTTCACCCACCCCGCCTGCACCCGTGGGCATGCCTTCTTGAACTATCACCGCCCCTCAAAAAGATCCCCCGATGTTTGCCGGCCTTCACAATGAAGACGCTGAATGATGATGATGAGTATGTACATATAAGATGACGCGCATTATAATTGATTCTCACAATATATACTCGCAGAAAATGCAGACCATTGGTAAAAAACTTGGCTTCTTCCGAAACAAATACGTGCATCTCAAAGGCGTGAAGTAGACTTACCTGAATAAACCTTCAGTGATGGCCGGATGTTTCACACGTATTCTGCAAAAAAAATATGAAGCTGTGACTTTTCAGGTTCACTTTCATGCTTCGCACGCACGAACATCAGTGTTCTTATTTCTATGTGCTGCTTTGTGAGATGCGATCGACTGAACGTACACTTATAGACTATTACTCAAGAGATATTTTACTCAATGCCACACATCGCTTGGTAAACGCCACAAAATATTGCTGCATAGCATATACCGTAACATTCACACGCAGTTCATCTTTCAACGCAAAAACAAGAACGCAGATGCTTGCCATCAAGTGGTTCGTTCAGTAACCTGCTTTCAAAGTCGGATTAGTGCATTTTGCGGGGACTGCTGTGCACTGACGTTGCAATAAGTGTGCTGAAATAAGCATGGCCACTCCAGATAACTAGTCTATAGTTAAGTAAACACCTAACAATTGGAAGACACTTATCGCTACATGCAAACGCGAAATAATTTATGCGCCTAGCAACCGTGGAATCACGGAAGCAGGAGACTCTTACTAGTAGTTTGATGTGTGGGTGATGCCTAAAAATTCGTGATGCCTACGTATTCATGCGTATCATAAATTAATTGATGTTTTAAGTCAGTGTGTCACATATTTTAGAGAAGTAGTTGCGTACTTAGTAGAGGGGGGAGAGAGAAACGAGAAGAAGGAAGGCAGGGAGGAGTAGCCGGGGGGAAATTTTAAGTATCTTTAGATGCTCTTAGGAAAACTTCGACTGCTATCTTATGAAAACAGAGACGTAAGAATTTGAAAATTTTGAAATTGAAAAGTTCATGGTGAGGTTCACCTATAAAAACGTCATAGCATAGCAGAAAAATAAGATGTGCTAGAAATGGGCATTAAAAATTAAAATACGAAAGCGCGCGCAGACTCTCTAGTTAACGCTGTCATCTCAAGAGACATCGGAGTTATTGAACGACGACGCCGTTTGAAGAATTACTCTTCGCCGATGACTCGACAGGGTCTTTTGAGAAATCAGCACTTGGGTGTCTGATCAGTCTTCTCACCGAGCGCTGAAACTTTTTCGAGACAAACGTCGAGGAAGGCACGGCACACTATTTAGGTTCTACCACCTTGGAAGTTCTCTTTTATTTCCTTTCTTCCTTTCAAGTGCCAAGCGTGTCGAGTATTCTCGGACAGACTAGCACACACACACACGATTACTTTAATAAACTCAGACATGGTGTCTCTTCCTATTATACTTAGGTTACTTTCAAGAATAGAAAAGTAGATAGACTTGAAAAAGAGAAAAATGAATTGTTAATGCTGTAGAAGTGCAAAAGCGGTCGGTAATCAAGAATTTAAAACTGGCTCTAAGTAGTTGTGAAAAATATTTACCGGGCCTGTATCAGAATTATGATTTTAATATAAAAGTTTATAAATGATAATTCAGCTTTTCATATGCATAATTTCTGTAGCATGAGTTTTAATAAATATTCAAACCAAAGTGGTGGTATATTTTGTTTGTCTAGGGACATAAAGTTATATGAACCACAATTGCAGCTTAAACGTGAACATAAATTTTTTATTAGTTCTCTGGCTGGGTGGTTGCAGTGGCTTTCCTGTCATTCGCTTTGAAGCTGCAGTCATGCATCAACGCGAAATAATTACTCCGCAGACAAGCAAATTCATATTCAAATTCAAATTCTTTATTTCTGCATTGTAGGTGTACAGGCAGTGGAGGCGCAGAAAAAGCTGTCAGAAACAGCTTACAAAGTCACGACAATCTTTCGTTCAGCAGGATCTTGAGAGCAAGGTACATTAAACAATAGTATTACCATACTGTACTGTTAAATAAACAATAATCAACACATACGGATGAGAAAAATACAAAAGATTATAAAATACTGTTCACATTAGATACACACAGATATATTTACAAAGAGTAAAAAGAGCAAAAACCTAAAGAAACTAAATTACATGTAACATGCATAGCCCGCAAAGCACTTTTCGACTTAGTGTAGAGATCAAAACCACTATGTAGATGTGAATTTAGCAGAAAAGGAAAAGTACATTGCACGCGTTGTCGAGCTGAGTTCATTCTGGGTGTAGAGTACTGGCCAGGGCTCTTCATAGTTTGTCACAAACGCTGTTTCTCGAGCATGTGTATCAGCAAGGTATCATAATTGGTTTATATTTTTTCCGGGTTTTCTGTTCAAACCTGGAACAAAAACGAAATCTCTATAGGTTCTGGATCTTTGTTGCACTACTTCACAAAAAAAAAAAAAAACTTGGCACTCGGTGAGTGCCAAGGTACATTATGAACATGACCAAGAAATCTCTTTGGTAAAATGTAGATACGCTGGAGACAGCTAGGAGTAGTCGTGCCCCAGACTAAGTGGCAATAGTTCAAATAGGAATAAAAAAAGGAAATCATACTGTAGTATATTTATTTGTTTTGGAAGAACGTATTTAGCCTGCTTACGATCCCAGCTATTTCAGCCAGTTTTCTTTAAATGTGGTTCAAATGATGCTTCGAAGACTTAGAGAAGAAAAAACCACTCTAAGTTACCTAAATCGTTCAAGCACATCTATGCATCGTGATTTCAGCTTAATGTCGATGGTAGAAAGAACTGCTTTATTTTTGGGACGTAATACAGCAGCTTGTGTTTTCTACTCATTGATACGCATGCACATGGTTTCTGACCATTTTCGTTAAGTTGAGTAGTTAAGACATCTGAGCATACTAAAGGTGTCTTTATCTATTACTAAATCGAACAACCACACTCAATCACGTGCCTCAATTGTGTGCCCCTGACATGGAGAGGGTATATTCACGATTCTGTGTGCTGAATAATATTAAGAGGTACAAAGTTCGAGGAGTTCTTATAGACTCTGTGGGATTATGTGTCTAAAGATGGACAATTTTTTGTGCTTATTATCAGAAGCAATAGCTGCGCTGCACTTTATTGTAATACCAATTCGGGTTATACGCATTTTCTTCGTATGCTCCAGTGAACTAAAGGGTGCCAAAAACTGACCTATTTATTGTTCGCCAAGATTGATTGATTGATATGTGGGGTTTAACGTCCCAAAACCACCATATGATTATGAGAGACGCCGTAGTGGATGGCTCCAGAAATTTCGGCCACATGGGGTTCTTTAACGTGCACCCAAATCTGAGCACACGGGCCTACAACATTTCCGCCGCCATCGGAAATGCAGCCGCCACATCCGGGATTCGATCTCGCGACCTGCGGGTCAGCAGCCGAGTACCCTAGCCACTAGACCTCCACGGCGGGGCATTCGCCAAGATAACGATAACGCTTTCTGCATTAAAAAAACAACAACACATTTAGCTCTTCTTTCTATAGTCAGTACGTTGAACAGAATAATGAACACAACGTGACTTCATGAGAATGGTGGTTCCCTATAAGCACGCAAGGTGTGTTATAAAAAACATGACGCTTTTGAGCTTTTAGTGATATCTAGTGAGTGTTTCTATTATTTATGCGATTGGATTTGAGGAAACACTTTGGTACTAGACATTTCAGTACTTAAGCTGTCCATAAAATTGGAATAAAACTCCCTATTTTCTGTGTAGAAAGACAATACCTCTGGTTGCGGATGGTTATTTTGCACTCACCCTTGCATTTCAGGACTAACTCACACTTCTCTGACTGGCTGATGAGAGAGCAGGTGTGGTTTCGTTAGCTTATATTTTGAAGCTGTGCCATGATATGGCCGTCTCATATCGTTAAATACTGGTCACGATGCCAACTCATAAAAAGGAAAAGCGGAAGGTGCCTGCTTTTTCATCAAAAACGGTGTTTAAAGCTTGGAAAACGTTACCTTTATGTTAGCTCAATTTACTTTCGCGTTTTCACAGCAGTTATTCTTGTTCGACCAACAAATTAGTGCCGTTTTGGCTACAAACTTGCATCATGGCGACTAAATAGAAGCCTTGAAGAGCCTATTACGGGAGAGGTTCGTGATTACAACTGTGTTAGAAGAAGAGCAATTACCTTAAGCAGGTTAAATGATTTACTCTTCATGGTGAAATACAGAAAATGTTAATAATATGGTGGCGATAACATTACGTAACACCGCATGAAAATATTTTTGCACCTATAGCTAGGACATAAAGCTCCAAGATATGAACATGTACGCACAGATACAACAATCGTATTGAAAATTCTGGGTTGTTTTATAATAAAAACGTTAGTGCATCAGATGGTAACAATGGTACACAACGTGCAAAGGAAACTGTATAAGCTGCAAGCTGTTCTGTACGGTATTACTAGGAATGACGAGGGAAAAAAATGGCAACAGAGGATAATGGAAGTGACGAGCTTCGCTTAGTGTTCAATGCTCAATGCTGGCTTATGGTGGCCATGCAAAACATGTTTTAATGGATGGCTTCGTGCACAAGCTGGATGACCGCGGCATGATGTAAACATCTTGGATCATTCAGGCATAATGAATACGCATGGCAGTGTGCGGAATCATTAGCATTTCAAATATTTTCCGGTAAAATGCGCCAACAAATTGCTTATAGTAAAATGAATTCAACATCCATCATTTCTCTTTCTAGAAATTTTTCTAGAACATCCACCACCTTCATAGCGCTAGCAACATGTTTATTTTCAAAGCCCGACCCACGCACATGTGGTCAAATATTTGTCTGACGAATGCAAAAAATATGAGGTCTCGTTTTGATCGATAAAAATATAGTGACTAATATCACTATATAGTGTTCTTGTGTGCTGGTCACCCCTGTATAGTTTCACACTACACCGAGGTTCTTCAAACATCGTTATCCCGTCTCCTAATTTGGTCTTCTCAACAAACACCCATGTTTTTATCTGGTCATCAATAGTTGCCCAAAATATTTTGTATGGCAGAAGCCGACCCTCAGGCATACTAATTCACGGTGTGAAAGATGCCCATTCAAATTGGACACGTGTGTAAAAGTTAAGAGTGCTTGGTAAAAATGTTCGTGAATCCACAGGTCAAGATTCGGTGATCAGCCTGGCATGAGGTCTGTTACACCGAAGTTAACAAGAGGGCTTTATCGTATAAACTTACAACCCAACAGCAAACGCCGGCAGTATTACAAAATGGACACAATGTGATTTGTGCTTCGTGGCGGCGACCGATAAATGGAAAGCTAATAGGGCAAGTCCCTGTACATTTTACAATTCCTTTGATATCACTCTTTGCGTATAAAAAAACAGTGTTATACTCGTATCACTGCTGAAGTCTTCTCCTGAGTGACTATTGAAAGAAAGGTAGCACGTGGGCATAAAATGCGGTAAGGTGAGCAGTATGTTTCGTTGAATAGTATATCCTAGAGTGATATTCACTTTTAGACAATTCCTGCAATGTAAAAACGGTTGCCGTCTATGTATTATCAAAAGACTGCTATACTGGTTTACATTTAGTTGTATTTGTCTTTTTCTCCTCTACGGCTCCTCCTCTTTCCTGATTATTTATTTCAACCTGTTCTCCTTGATTGATTTAACCAATCGCCATGTGTTAATTCTGCTTTCCAGCTCAGCCTGCTGTCTTTATTATCGAATCTTGTTCAGCTTCATGTTCTGACCTATTAACACCACGCTCTTTGTAATGCTATAGACCTCCACAATGTCGGCTGTATCATTCTGCCTGAATCTCAACATATAATGAATGCGTGATGCAAAGGAGTTCTGAATATTTGTCCAAAGTAAAGGCATGCGACAAATATTCCAGTACCCATTCTTCAAGAAAGGGCAACCAGTGGCCTCGTCACAGCTCCCGAAAGCTCCTCTGGGTTATGCGTTATTAGCTGACCACACTTGCTTAGCTCGCACTGTTCAGTTCCTTGGACAGTCATAAACAAATGACAATTTTGCGATCGTAGATTGCTCTCTTCAGGGCGGAAGAAATGTGGCAGCAGAGTCGCTTCACTGTCGGAACGATTGATGCATAGTCGCTGCGTTAGTGCCAAGCCACCGTTAACGAGCAGTTTTTGGTTGAGTTTATTTTTGTGCGCTAAGGCTAGAGAGTGGCTATCAATGTTCACACGTTGCAATGCTGTGCAGACAAAGAGATGTAGCGATGAATTATATTGAGTTATTTTCGGGGAGCTCTGATACATGCCAGAATACTGCACGCGTAGATACACTGGCCTATTGTTACAGATGCCTACCCTGTGTCTTTTGTGTGCTGTTGGAGGCACGCCCTGGTTGGTTGAAAAATCATTGCGCTATGTTTTGCTAGTGCACCAAACTTCTGCGGAGACCTTCGACTGAAACAGGTTACACACCGTATACGCCAGGGCACGTTAAGAAAACAACCGCTTGCTTCATTAGCAGCCAGCTGGGTTATACCTGAGTAGTTGTGGAAATGATCTAATTATTCATTTATGCATAAACATTTACTAGACTGCCTCAGATAACAAAAATAAGTGACACAAAAAAGCTAATATGAATTGCTGTTTGGGATATCGAGACGTTAAGTGCTGTTTTTTTCACACCATTCTTCGCTAATTTGTTTAAAATAGCGGGACCAACGGGCATATAACATAGTTCTTGTCATGGGACATTAACATAAGTGCCAGTTTATCATTTTATTTACTTGCCGGTTCACTGATAAGGCAATTATTCTTCATTCGTGACTCGAGTTGTTATAGTCGGTGCAGTTAGAAATGTTCACAATGTATGAACAAGAATTTTTGTTAATTTCTAAACAGAACGACATGTCCTGAAAAAAAATTCAGGGTGAAACGTGCTTTGAGTTTCCACTCATTCGACGGAATGGCTGGCGTGTACCACGACACAGTTCAGTTTGTCAGTTTTTTTTTACGTTGTGCACTACAGCAAAAGTGAGAGTCTCTGTGATACATTTACACACTTGACGCAGAAGCCTCTAAATCACTTACGTAAACGTCGAACATTGCTTGTCTTCTTAACATTCTTTCAACGTTAGGCATTAAATACTGTTTTCTTGTTTCTGACAACTTGCACTGCCTAGACATAAATTAACGCATTTAGGTAAACTAACTTGCATGAGAGACAGGCCCCGGGCTATGCTACTCATGAGCATCACATGACATACCATGTTACACGTTGCGAAAAGAAGCTATGCTTATTACTATTGTAGGGTACTGCACACTTACAAATATGGCATTATCAATGACGTCCTTTTTCACACCAGTACAATGTAGTGTAGCATAGCTTCGTCTTTATTTTATTTCTTATCGTAATACCTCTTCTACATATTTTGAAGTAAGTCTTCAAAACGACAGTCTTTCGAAAAAAAATATCTGGCATTGTCTGAGCGCACATGAGCAAGCACAGTCATCCAGATTCCACAAGGTATGTTTTATTTATTCGTGTCTGCTCACTGTCCTATCGCTGTCGCGGATGTTGACAAAAATATCAATAAAGGCTCTTAGTAATGGACCCTATACTTCCAGGTCGGATGATGGTTGGCTTCACATTTAATTCCCTATGTGACAATGTAACGTTGTTGGCGCAAAATGAGATGAACTATTCGGTGATAGGTTGTAGTTTATAATGTTACTTTCTGAGGCAGTTGCGGCAAGCTATCCGGGAATTTACCACAGAAATATTTAAAAGAATACATAACACGCCACTTCACTAGTGTTTTCTACGGGCTAAACAATTCCCGCGTTTCTATTGCTTGCTTTACGAAAGCGCACTCAGTCATACAATCTCAGTCATACAGCCCATCAGCGTTGTCTAAAAAAGTCCCTTGCTTGCTTCCTTACTGCCGTATACTTATGCGCGTGGTGTGCTGTCATTATCAAAATTTCTCAACTAACAAGAAGCTTAGAAACTTGCCCAGGGTCACATATTGCCGCGAACGTAATAACAGACAGCGATGAATCGACGTCTTGCTTGCCCTCAGACCAGGACGCAAAAGCCCTTCTCTTTCTTCACTTCCAAGGGATTCCACCTACAGTTGATGGCTCATACCCATTACCTGTGACATTATTCCCTCTCCTCGAAAAGCATCGACTCGATGCTGGTAATGAGCGTTGAGAAAAAAATGAAAAAGAATATATGCTCCCATGGAACCTAGCAACTCCGTCGTAAGGAAAAAAAATGGGCTGGTGTCATAAAAGTACTCAATAAAGAAAAGAGTTAGGACACAAGACAATCGAAAAGAAACGAAAGTGACGAAAAATAGTCATTGCATGGTAAGTTAGTCGACGTTCGATGGATGACGCGAGAAATTTGGCTTGAGCCTTGACACATGCACCACATCACTTTGTGGAAACCGACGGGAACGTCTTGAGGTGCCCTCAGGAAGAACTTCTTACGTAACGTCACTGAGCCGGCGCAGAACTTTGTAAGGGCCGAAGTAGCGCCAAAGCAACTTTTCAGAGTGACCACGCTGTCGGATGGGAGTCCACACCCAAACTTGATCGCCTGGTTTGAAGGTAACCTCTCGGTGTGTAAGATTGTAGCGGTGTGCGTCGGCAGTTTGGCGAGCCTGAATACGGCATCGGGCGAGTTGACGGGCATCCTCGGCGCGTTGAGCGAACAATGCAGCGTCCGCGTTGAACATGCTCAAGTTGTTGGGAAGGAGCATTGCGTCGAGCATTGTATTGACCTCTCGACCATGAACTAAGCGAAATGGGGTGAAACCTGTACTCTCTTGGACTGCTGTATTGTAAGCAAAAGTTACGTAGGGGAGTATATCATCCCAGTTCTTGTGATCAACGGCCACATACATTGACAGCATATCTGCAATGGTCCTGTTCAACCGTTAAGTGAGTCCGTTTGTTTGGGGGTGATAACCCGTGGTTTTCCGATATTCTGTACCACTTAGTCTCAGACTTCTTGAAGCATCTCTGCGGTGAAAGCTGTACCACGATCAGTAATTATCACAGCTGGCACTCCGTGACGAAGTCCGCTGCTGGTGACAAAAAACTGTGCAATTTCGGCTGCGGTAGCTTTGGGCAAGGCCTTTGTTTCGCTGTAACGCGTTAAATAATCGGTGGCAACCACAATCCACTGGTTTCCAGAATAAGAGGTGGGAAATTAGCTGAGCAAGTCAATGCCAATTTGATGGCATGGTGTCTTCGGCGTGGCGATAGGCTGTAGTAGTCCTGCTGGTCGGACAGGTGGTTCGTCATGACAAGCATTTAAAATATCGTCCCGAAGCGAGGTCGGCACAACCAGTAAGTAAGTAGCCTGGGTATGGTCGAAATTTTTCTTATAGAGGACTCCATCCCTGATGCCGAACGAGGCCAGCGAACGTGCGAAGTTTCGAGGAAGGCTGCGTTTTCGGCCTTCGAGGTAGTCAATCAGCAGGCTTAGCTCTATGTCGTCGCGTTGTTGTTGAGCCAAGTCGGTTGTTGACACAGAGGAAAGGAATGTATCGTCCTCTTCAACGTCCGCGTTCGTACTTCCAATTGGTGCACTTGAGAGACAGTCAGCATCAGTGTGTTTGCGTCCTGACTTGTGAATGACTGTAACGTCAAATTCTTACAGCCGAAGGCTCCAGCGTGCTAGACGACCGGAAGGGTCTTTGAGGTTGGCGAGCCAGCATAAAGAATGGTGGTCGCTAACTACCCTGAATGGTCGACCGTATAAATAAGGGCGAAACTTTGTTATAGCCCAAACAACGTCTAAGCATTCTTTTTCTGTTGCAGAGTAGTTTTTTTCTGCAAATGATAGTGTTCGACTTGCATAGGCAATCACGCGCTTTACGCCATTTCGCCATTGAACCAGTACAGCTCCCAGTCCGACGTTGCTGGCATCCGTCTGTAGCTCTGTGGCAGCATTATCGTCAAAGTGACCGAGTACAGGTGGGGCTTGGAGATGGTTTCGTAGCGTGTCAAAGGCGTGATGCTGATCATGACCCCAAACAAACGGTACGCCGTCTTTCGTAAGTTTAATTAGCGGTTCAGCGATTTTAGAAAAGCCTTTCAAGAAGCGTCTGTAATATGCGCAGAGTCCCAGAAATCGGCGGAGGTCGCGCTTGTTTGTTGGAACAGGAAATGTGGCAACAGCTTTCGTTTTCTCAGGGTCTGGGTGTATACCGGCGTGGCTGAAAACGTGACCGAGAAATTTCAGTTTCTCGAATGCAAAGTGCAATTTCTCGCCATGGTTGACTCGACAACAGCTCTCAAAGTATACTGAACCAGAACAAATGCTTAGCGTCTTCTTATGTTGTTCACTACAAAAATAAATAAAAAAAGTTGTAATCTTCGCCACAAGAGTGAGCCCGCCAATGAAGGCTTTCAGCGTGGGCTTGGGAAGCTGCTTGAGTGCCAGCAAGCATTGATTCATCGCTGCTATTGCTGAAGGTGCCACCCTACCTCCACGCAATTGGCTGTTCAACTTACTTTTCTTCCTTCAGGTCTCGTTTGCATGCCTTTTTTTTCAGAACTTTTGAGAAAGTAGACCAGAACGTTGATAGCCTTGTGTAGCAGCCCTTTCACTTCTATAGTGCATTCGGCTCACTGCTGTGGACAATACACGCACAGCACCAATGTTTACCCTCTTGAGCAATCAGTTAGTTATGTTACATTTATACATTTGAGGTATCTGTATTATTTTGAAAACGACTGTGTTTCAATGCAGAAAAGAAATTTTTGCAAACTAAGATATCTTTCCACCGCTTTCGGCACATGACCCTCTGCTTGGCGGCTCTTGGTCTCGGATTGAGTGCCGTCGTTATCACTGAGAAGCAGCTTCAACGAAAAACGGAAATAAGAGCAACAAAAGCTAGTGCGTCTTTAAGTGACTGCGTGTTATAACTCAGTTCTCATTAAAAAGCACCATTGTGTTTATAGCGCTGCACCAGTGTTTAAAGCTGTCTTATGTACCCCTCCTATTAATACTTGATTTGATGTCAGTAGAAGTTGTAGTCAATGCCTTTAGAAATGGGTCGAACTGACACTAGTTAAACCAATATATCGATCAAAGCCAAGTGTAATGTCTGTGGAAGGCAAACGTGCTTTTATGACTTATATTTGACCATGTTCAGCATTTTTTAAAATTGCAAATCTTATATATAAATGTTATAGTTAACTACAGTGCACTCCATAAAAGAGAATAAACGACTCCCAAGGCAGCCATCCACACACGGAAAAATTTGTAAAAAGAAAAAGCTCTAATTTAGTGAAGGTTGTGTCGGGCTCACAGCATGGTATGCAAAAGAAGCATATGGGCACAGATATCATGGAAGGAAGATGAAAAGTGCGTTTCTAAACATCATAACTCAGTGAATGTGACACAGTCATTGAATCCTGCAAGTTGTGTTCGGAAGTTTAGGCCAAATTGAGAAGAATATGCGCTACAAACCATACTTAGTTGGGAGCACTATAATCACGGCACATCGCTCAGATTGATAAGAACGTACAATGAAAAATTTTGCGTTGTACATTACAGAAAGACGGGGCCACATTGCGAACGGTACATATATTAGGGAAGGGAATCAAAAGAGACAAAAAGAAAGAAATGCGGAAAGGAAGGGCTCATGGCAAGACAAAGGGAGAAGCGCACTTGTCTTCCTTGCGAGCTTGTTACGGAAACTATTGCACTACTGCTTGTAGCTTGCGTTGACTGCCGAGGCTGACGCATCTTTTCTCTTAGAATAAGGAAAAAGAAGGGGTGGCTCAGACGCGTTTATGCTGGAATCATTCTGATAAGGGGCGAAGAAATCAAGTTGAGTACACGAAAACTTTAGAAAAGTGGCAAATCTGTAGTCACAAACATTGTTCATAGCCTACCGTAATTGAATGGAGCTGTTTTCAGTAACTATAGCCGAAATGCGCCCTTGCGAAGTGACATATTTTTTTAACGAAGCGCAGTTTCTGCCTGGGAAAACCTTTCACTGACACGTTTTATTTTCATAGTAATCAGGTGTATCTTGAATCTGCGTTTCAGAGTTAATTATGGTGACCACGTAACAAAAACATTTTATGACATTTTTGAAAGACAGCGTTTTCATACTACTGCCAAGATGTTCTAATGGTAGAGAGACTGAGGTATTAGAAATGTACCCACAATAGTGTTGCTCTAAAAGACTCTAAACCCTGCGCAACGCAGTGAAGTTCTTGCGATACTAGAATACGTATACACTAACCACACGTTTTTTGTCTACAGTTCATCATTTTAAGTACCTGCATGTTCCCAACTAAGGTCTTCAATCGCATACAACGAAGTTACGTGGTTGCTGCACCTAGCACGGGGTTCCACAGAGTTGCACAAGCTTTGCTGCAAAAGAAAAATAAAAGCAACAACCTTACGGAAACGTGCGGGCCACGCGAGACCACAGATAAGCTGCCAAGTACAGTAGCTGATGCCGCAGCCCATGATAAGAACGCTGGTTTCGCAAAAGGTGCCAGGAAGTCGTTTTTCCTCGCTATTGGAACAACATGTTCGTTCTTTGTTCACAGAGGCATTGTCAGGAATTCTGTATAATGTTAGCCCATTCTTTCTCGTTCAATTGCTTCGTGATTACTGTGGATGCAGCAACACTGAGGGAAGCGCCTAGTTAGCACTACGTGACACGTCTGGCCGGTTTGGTTTCAGACGAGCTTGAATCACGCTGGGTGCCCAAAGGTTCAATAGTATAAGCTCAACGCTGTTCGCTTTTGGGCACCAACGGATCCTCTTTCGTAAGGGCGCTTCTGTGCTTTAGTGCAGACTCGAAATCGCCGTGTGAACACCGGAGGGAGCCATGCCGTTTTCCATGTCCTTTGTCCAGGGTGAAAATACTGTCCCACCCACTCTTCTCTTTTTGTTTTCGCGCTACCATTTCATTCCGATATTGCTTCTACCATGCGCAGCTCGTGTGAAAATGACTGGGAACTTTCTAAATTATTTTGGAACCTTTCGATGCGATTATGTGGTCAACGTAAATAATAGAGTTATTTCTGGAACTTACGCGATTGTTAGCAATGCCGCTGGAATAGTCGATGATACACGCATAAAAGCCAGCATGCTTGACCGCCTTTCAGTTCATCGACGGCCGACTCTCACTACAAACCTACAAGTTGTTTTGTTGTACTAAAAGGGAAAGTCGGGATGGTCGGAGACTCATGCTTGGGACATAAAAGCAGCACAAATATATAGGCAAGAACTGGTCACTGCCCTGTCATTCGTTTTTGAGTTTTTGGCTCTATTTTATGCGCTGTTTTTACACCTCAAGCGTATTTTGCGGCAGTCTATTTTTCCTTTTCGCCGCCACAAGTTTGGATAAATAACCAGTTTCACTCGCAGGTCGCAGGATCGAATCTCGGCAGTGGCGGCTTCATTTCCAATGAAGATGGATATCTTGTAGGCCCGGGTGCTGATAATATGGTGCACGTTAACGAACCTCAGGTGGTCGAAATTTGTGGAGCCCTCCACGACGGCGTCTCCCATAATCATATCGTGGTTTTCGGACGTTAAACCCCACAAATCAATCAATCAAATAACCAGTTTCATTTCAAACATTCCAACTGCTGCCTTTGTCAGCGTCACGAAAACATGACCATACTGTCAATACGTCGCACGTGGAAATGACCCGGAGGAGGCGCATATTTACTATCGTTTTTATTGTGTGCTCGTGGATATCACTTTTACGGGGTATTCATCAAACGCGGTTCTCAGGTGCATTTTGACAACATCAACTACCACAATGGTGAAATCATGGTCAGCCTCCACTATGCTTAAATAATTATTCTGGGACTTACTCGTCTCATAGGAGATGTCCGACTAGGCGTAAACGTGTGTGTACTCGTGTGAAACAGCTTTATAGTTGCCTGACACCAATAGGCATTGTACAAACTCTCCTACTTCCCGATATATGAAGCTATACACTTATAAATACACGTTTTATTTGCATGTTCTGCAGATTTTGGGGGGTAGAGAATAAGCCATGAGATTTTTGCATGCATTTCAAAGTCTTGAATAACTTGTCATGCTGTACTTGAATGCCTCCAGAAATTGTGGACACGTTACCGTGCTTTGCTGGGACTATATTTGCTTAGCTATCGGACAGCAACCAAAATAGTAAGCAATTTCCGAGCCTTCCCTTTTTTTCAAAAGCCAATGATAATTAGTTACTGGTCTTTATTTTCAACTTAAGACTTCTCAGCAAGAAAGTAGACACAGACACATTGGTAAGATGATGAAAATGTGTTACTAGGTGTAATTTTTGTGCTGCGCAGCTTTAACAATGAAATATTGATTCGTCCGCTGCCACAAGTTGTTTTATATTGAACACTGCACTAAACATTTGAATAGCTGCATGCGTCGATACAAAGGTCGCTTATCAATTGAAAAAAGTGCCTTATGTCTCTTTTTCACCTGCGATATTGAGCAATTAAGCAAGGGGTGCACTTGATTATCAAGTGTTCTTTGTGTACTTAGTATATCTAGTTGCATTGTACAGTAGCGAATATTTCTTAGAAGGACACTCTCGAGAGAGCCTCGGAAACAAACCCATGAACCAAAGGAATATTGTTGAGCTCCCACTTGAATGATGTATAACACACTGTGCAATTGTGAGCTTGCGTATTTGCTCAAGAAGCTCTACGAAAATGCGGTTACATAATCATGCATCAAGCTGACTATTACTTAATAAAAGCAGTTCGTCTGCACCAAAATTTGTAGATATTTGTGGTAATTCGCACTATTTTTTTTCCTTTCGATAGCAAATAACTAATATATATATATATATATATACATATATATATATATATATATATATAAGAGAAAAAAGTATACACCTAGAGGCTCGTTTTCGCGTGTTTTGACACAATATTGATTCAAAACAACCGCTACAGCCTTGCTGCATGAAAAAGAAAGCCGACGTCGGTTGCTGGTTGTTGATGATCTGTCGCCATCTTGTTCGCGGAGCACGGTCCATCGTATATAATTTAGTCAATAACTTACTCGTAACATTATTGGTGGAGGTGGACGACTCCCTACCTTGATGGAGACGCTCAGTGATCACAACACCGGGGACTGTTTGGCTACTTCAACTGCCAGTGCCTCATCACCACCAGCCTCTCAAGTTGGGTCAACACCTACGTCACCCTGCCACTCCTGCGGGATCCTGGCACTTTCTCCGCTGATGGTACCATCGACGTTGACTCCTGGCTGCACCAGTACGAGCGTGTATGTTCTACCCACCGCTGGGATCGCACGCTTATGCTCGCCAATGTTGTGTTCCACCTCGACGGCATGCCGCGGACATGATTCAAAACCAATGAAGACAAAATCACAAGCTGGGATCTCTTCAAAACGATGATACGTGATCTTTTCGCTGATTCATCTGGTCGTCAGCTCGCTGCCAAGAAGACTCTCGCCACTCGCGCCCAGATGTCTACTGAATCGTACGTCTCATACATTCTTGACGTCTTAACGCTTTGTAGCAAAATCAACCAGCGCATGTCGGAAGACGGGGAAGTTAATCGCGTCCTCAAAGGGATTGAGGACGATACATTCAACCTGGTGGTATTTAATATTGTCACGAAAATCGACACGATCTTGACAGAATGCCGCCGTCAAGAACAGGCTAAATGCCACCGCGTCACCCATGGCATCACGCGCCTGCCGAACAAAGCTGTTACTTCCTCTTGCTATGACGCCATCCACCAAGTTCCTCGATGTGACAACCTCACCCGCAGAATTCGTCACGAGGTCGAGGCAGCTCCTCCAGTAGCCACTCCATTTCCAACGCCTGATCCTTCACCGACCACCATCTCACTCACACAAGCCGTAGTTCGTCAAGAGTAATCGAACATTGGCCTACACCCCATTCAACCAGTCTACTCCGCCAATCATTTTAGGGGCTAAGCTCCTTATAGCGCCACCCGGTAGTCCCTCGTAGCCGTTTCAGTAGTGTGTAACAAGTATAACATTTTGACCTCCAAGTTGGTGCGAGTGAGAGATTTCTTCTGTGCGTTGTTGAAAAATAAAAGATAATGTTCAATGTACATGCCAATGGCTGCTAAGGGGGAATGAGAGACAGCAGAATTAGGCTTTTATTTAACGCACACACTGCGAAATTTTATTCTTCAAACGAACAGAAGACAAGAAAGGGTTGCTATGTTATACTCGCAGGGCGGAACCTACTAGGTTTTAGAAAGGTTTAGCGAGCGTTGGGCTGCAGTGCCATGAATACAGTGAACTACATAGTATATACCGTGAACTCGAGGTGGTTAAAGGTGGGAACTAGACACGAAGCGCAAGCCGTACGAAAGTGCGCGTGTACCTCCTCTCGTTCATTTCTTAGAATGTCGGCTTGATGGCGGTGCTTCTATATCGGGAATATATGATGAAAACATGCGAGATGGTGGTACTTGGAGTGTTGAATAGGTGGACGAACGGACACACAGACAGATGCATGGACGGACGCAAGAGCAGATGCATGGACGAAAACAGGGACGGACGCACAGATGAACGTGCGGACGCAGGAACAGACGCACGCGCGGATGGGCGGATGGACGCACGGGTGCCCATACAGACGCACGCATGGATAGACGGAGGCAAGAACAAATAGATGGACGGATGCTTCGCCCCACTATCGATCATTCATTGCGTGGATATGCTGCCATTTTTTTATCATCGTCCCTCCAATCCTCACTTTGGTTCCAACTCTTCTCGACAGCGCAATTTGTTCGAATGGCGTACACTGGACGACAAGCCTATATGCTTCAACTGCCGACGCATCGGTCATATTGCTCGCCACTGCCGCAATCACTGGGCTCCGCGGGCGCACTCTGGGCCTCCTACTCAGGCCCCTTCTGTCCACCAGTCATCCTCAGCGTTTGATTTTGATTCCCCAATGTCGACCACATCCTATGATTCCGCCGCACCTCTAACAAGGCCTCGGTAAGCCCACTCACCTTCCCCTGCTCGCAGTCAATCTCGTTCGCCCCCACAACGCCGTCCTGCCTCTCAGACCTAGTCGCAGAACCCTCGACCGGAAACTAGGCATTCCATCTTATGAAGATGATGCTGTATTGACAACGACCTCTGCAAGAAATCCCCGTGTAGCATTACCGACCACCCGGAATCTGTTGAACAATACTGTGGACAATGTACCTGTGCGCGCGTTGATCGATGCCGGCGCGCATGTGTCCATAATGAGTGCTGCTCTTTGACGCCGCCTGAAGGAAGTTGTCACACCCGTCTTGAACCAAGCCGTTCGAGTCGCTGACGGGGGAACGCCTGCCATTATTAGCATGGGCTCTGCCCGTTTCACTATTGCCGAAAGAAGCACTGCTGTTTTTTTCACCGTTATAGAAAATTGCCCTCATGATCTAATTCTAGGTATGGATTTTCTAACCGCTCACTCGAACCATATAGATTGTTCAGCCGGCTGTCTTGACGTTGAGATGCCTCTACTTTCCGAACCCACCAACCCAACCCAAAGTCGCCCTTGCTGCACTGATTTCGTACGCCTTCCGCCTAACTGTGTTACACACATCGACCTCTTCTATACGCCACCTGTACCTCATGGCGATTACATGGTGGCACCAATTCGTGCCGTGATGCTTACGCATGGCGTTGCTGTTCCGCACACGATTTTGACAATTGTTGAAAACCACACATGCGTTCTTACTGTCAATTTTGCCCTCACTGCCCAAATTCTTCCCCAAGGTATCTCCTAGGCCAAAATTACTGCCCTACAAAACCCTATGGTTGAACCCTTCAGAGTGGATGATTGCTCCACCTCAGACCATGACCCAACTTTATCACGTTCATCGGGCGTCAACATTGACCGCATGGTATCATCAGACCTCGCTCCTGATCAAGCGGAAGTCCTCCATCACAGCCTGAAGTCCTATAGTGACAATTTAGACTTCGCCAGCACGGCCTTAAGCAGAACGAGTGGTGTTACTCATCGCATCAATACTGGTGACACGAGTCCTATTCACCCACGTCCATACCGTGTTTCCGCGTCCGAGCGTACAGTCATACAACAGGAAGTCGAACCGATGCTTGCAAAAGACATAATCGAGCCCTAGTTTAAACCCTGGGCATCTCCTGTCGTCCTGATCAGAAAGAAGGATGGAACATGTCACTTTTGTGTAGATTATTGGCATCTCAACAAAAAAAATTACCACGAAATATGTTACTCTTCGCTTAGAATCGACGATGCCTTAGAGTGCCTTTACGTTGCTATGTATTTTTCCACCATCGACATTCGATCTGGCTATTGGCAGATCGCTGTAGATGAGATGAACCGTGACAAGACCGCATTCGTCACTCCTGACAGTCTTTATCACTTCAAAGTTATGCTCTTCGGTCTCTGTAATGCGCCGGTCAAATTCAAAAGAATGATGGACTCATTGCTCCAAGCATTTAAACGGTCAACCTGTTTATGGTATTTAGACGACGTTATCGATTTCTCACCTACATTCGACTCCCATCCCGATCGTTTATCGGCGATTCTTGAAGTTTTTCGTCGAGTCAGACTTCAATCTAACTCTTCGAAATGCCACTTTGCTCGTGGTCAAGTAGCCGTACTTGGCCAACTCCTCGATGTCGCAGGGGTCCACCCGGATCCCTAGAAAATTTGCGCTCACGAACTTTCCTATTCCGGAATCAGCAAAAGACGCTCGCAGTTTTGTGGGCTTGCGCTCCTATTTTCGACGCTTTGTTAAGTACTTCGCAATTATTGCACGCCCACTCACAAACCTCCTTAAGAAGGACGATCTGTTTTTCTCAGGCGCTGATCAAGCCTCATCTTTTTCCTAGCTCATGACACTCCTTACAACCCCGCCGATTTTAGCTCATTTCAATCCATCATCTTCAACCGAGGTTCGCACTGAGCTAGTGGGCACGGCATAGGAGCAACGCTGTTGCAACACCAACGTGGACATGACCGTGTTATAGCATATTCAAGCCGACTGCTATATGCCACCGAGCGCAACTATTCAATCACGGAGCGTGAGTGTCTCGCTCTTGCGAGGAAGTCGCCAAGTTTCACCCATACTTATACGCGCATCCATTCCGAGTAGTCACCGATCACTACGCGCTCTGCTGGCTGCCTCACTCAAGGATCCCAGAGGACGCCTCGCTCGTTGGTCTCTACGTTTACAAGAATACAAGTTCGCCCTAACGAACAAAACAGGGCGGTTGCATCAAGATGTGGATTGTTTATCACGCTACCCTGGAGAAGAAGCTGCCCACACTGATTCCTTTCCAGATCTTCTGTATGTGAAGCAGCTACTCAACCTTGTCAACGAACAACGCCGGGATGCTTCCCTGCGAACCGTCATAGACAAGCTTGAGTCAATTCCTGCAGACGCATCTCTACAAATGTTCCTGGTCGAAAACGGGATCCTGTAATGCCGAAACCTCGATTCATATGGCCATGACGTATTCCCCGTCATACTAGCACATCTAAGTGCGACTGTCTTCAACCAACTTCATGACGCTCCTTTGGCGGGCCACTTGGGCTTCTCTCGCACATACAACCGTGTACGTCTTCGTTTGTTTTGGTCTGGTCTTACCCATTTTGTTCGACGCTACGTCGCCGCATGTGAGCCTTGCCAGCGCCGCAAAAAGCCATCCTCCCTACCAGCTGAATTCTTTCAGCCGATCAGCATTCCCACTGAACCTTTTCTTCGAGTTTGCCTCGACCTGCTTGGCTCATTCCCAATCTCTAGCTCAGGCAACAAATGGATTGCCGTCGCCACTGGCTATGCGACACGGTACGCTATCACACGAGCGCTTCCGACTAGTTGAGCAACCCATGTGGCGGACTTTCCGGTATATGGTTTTATTTTAGTACACGGACTCCACGCTAACTTCTCACTGACCGGGGCCGGACCTTCCTATCAGCTGTCGTTGATAAAATCTTGCGCTCTTGCTCTGCCAAGCACAAGTTTGCCACTTCGACCATTCGCCAACGAACGTTCTTACGGATATGAAGAAAGAATGGTGGGTGAAATTATAATTGCCATGGGCAAGAAACGAACCTGCGACCTTCGAATCGCGTTATCAAACGCGTTATGTGAAAGTCGCGGGTGCGTTTCCTGCCCACGGCAACTTTTTTCACCCAATTTGCTTTCTTCACATTTAGCTTACAGTTTGGTCTAATAATCTCCTCTATACTTTCCTTCGCATTATGGTATGTTAGATTTCAATATATATATATATATATATATATATATATATATATATATATATATATATATATATATATATATATATATATATATAACAACCAGCCGTGAGCAGGCTGGTTATTTTTTCATCCATTTTTCTTTCTTCGTATTAACATTCCATTGGTTCTAATAACTTTCCCTGTACATTCCTTGGCATTACTGTCTGTTAGATCTCATTGATATTGTGTTAAAACACCGAAAAACGAGTCCTTAATACACTTCTTTCCCTTATATATATATATATATATATATATATATATATATATATATATATATATATATATATATATATATATATATATATATATATATATATATATATATATATATATATATATATATATATATATATATATATATATATATATACATATATATATATATATATATATATATATATTAAGGGCTCGTTTTTCCGTGTTTTGCCACATTATGAATGAGATCTAACAGACAATATAGCCAAGGAATGTATAGAGGAAGTTAATAGACCAAATCGTAATGTAAATGTGAAGAAAAAAAGTGGGTTAAACGTTAACTTGCCGTAGGCAGGGACCGAACCAGCGAACTTCCATTAACACGTTCGATGCTCTACCACTGAGCTAAGGTGGCAGCTGATACAGCTTCACAACGGTTACGCCAAAGACAATAGGCACCAGCAACAATGAGAAGGCAGGCAAAGCGGCCTCGAGAACGGCGTCCGGAAAGACAAAACGGTTTACTTCGAGGCCACGGAATCCTGCATGCACAGCCCTCCAGAAAACACGAGCAACGACGCATTGTCTTAAAACATGCTGATTTGTTTCCCGTAGGGAGCAGTTCGGACATGTTGTTGACTGGACCATTCTCCACCTTTCTAGGTGGTCAATGGTAGGAAGAACGCCCCACCCCAGCCACCACATGAAGTCACGGAGGTGGCCAGGTAGAAATGATGCCGTCAGCATGCTCCAAGACACGCGACTAGAGCGGGTGCAGCGTGCCGGAGGAACTAACGGGAGCAACAAAGCGGCTATTGTGTCAACAATAGGATTGTCTAACACATCTAACTCAGGGCACGTCGATTAGATATGACGAGAAAACGCGACAGCTCTTGCATAAAACGAAGAAAGTATTACTGATTGTGGGCCCCGATTAAGGCGCACATTAGGCAATAAATACCGAAGGTGAGTGCCTAGAAAATAACGTGCCAAAGTTTGGGCGGGGGATTCCTCTCCTTCTACGAGGCGCAACAGGAAGCGCAGGGCCAATAGCCGGCAGCGTATTGATACCGAAGGGAAAGCGAAACCGCCCTGGGAACGCTGCTGTCCTGACGCCGCACGAGAAACCAACTCTTTGCCACCAGACCAAAAGAAGGAACACAAGGCCGGCTGCAATGACCTCACGATGCGTAAAGGCGGCTGTTCCACGTGAGAAAGGTACCAAATGCGACCGCAGAACACAGTCTGCGCAAGGTACCTCCGCTCAAGAAGTCCCGGGCGTGCTCAATTTTTTTGTTTTACTTCATCGAGGGGGTTTGACCAAACGGAGTTACAAACACAGTAGTGGTTGTACAGAATTCCTAAAATGCGAAGAGACGCAGCCGGCTGAAGAAGAGATGTGGAGCTAAGTGTGGAGTTGGGATAGCCGATGCACAAATACCGGGATTTAGAGACGTTTATCGCGGCCCCTGAAATGTCCCCATACTGGAAGAATAAACGCAGGCTATGTGAAATACTATCTTCATGTGAAAGGTACAGGGTTATGTCGTCAGCAAAAGCTGTGACTCACGGTACTGCTGCCGGGAAGCGGAAGACCCTGGACATGCGAATCCGCTTCTACAGCACACAAAAACGGTTCAAGGCTGAGGACAAATAGAACAGGAGACAAGGGGCATCCTTGACGGAGCCCACGTGTAATAGAAAAGGCAGCACTCTCCCAACCCTCTAGAACTAGTGTGCTTTTTATACCAGAGTAGGTATGTCTAATTATTTCAACAAAAGTACCAGTAAAACCAAGGGCTGTGAGCACTTTAAAGATATACGTGTGCTCTAGTCGGTCAAATGCTTTCTTTTGGTCTAAAAACACAAGGAGACCACGCGCAAATCGTGACAGAGTATAGGCTATGATATCCCGGGTGGTAAAGGACAAGCTGTGTATTTTCCGTCCAGGCATGTATGAAGCCTGGTGATCACCCACCAGGGTGTTCAACAGAGCCTTCAAACGGTGAACTATCACCGTCGCGAATATCTAATAGTCAACGTTATTAAGCGTCATAAGTCTCCAATCTTCAGGATTCACAGAAGAAGCATCACCTTTTGGAATAAGCACAATGCCTCCATCTCGAAAACGTGATGAAAAGACACCATCCTCGAAACATCGCCGGATAACCGCGGTTAATGCAGTACCAAGCTCATTCCAAAATGACAAGTAAAATTAAACTGAAAAACCGTCTGGCCCAGGGGCTGGCCCCCGTTTCATAGACTGTAGTGCTGCCTTTACCTCTTCAACTGATGGAGGGACGTGCAAAGAATCAGCAGTTTGTCGAGGAACGTGGGGCAAACCTCTAAGCATAGGCGGTATTCTATCACAGTTTGTCCGCATGGCCGAACATGACATCTCTTCAAAATGCGCCAGAAAGAGAGATCGATCACGCGCAGCAAGCGGCTGTGTAGGTGGTGTCTGCGTGGACGTAAAAAGAGGAGGTTGTGACTGCCCAAAACACGATTACCTCGCATAGAGTAGCACCTCGGGGTGGGCACAAGGGTTGTGCCTACAACGCCATGCAGCCGCCGCCAGAGACTAGGTGGCAATCAAAAGCTGCAAGCGTTCACGTAATTCATGTTGCCAAGCTCGCATCACGGGAGACAGCGTTTCAGCGTACAAGGCGATGCGTAACTTCGCTGCAGTATCGGCCAGCTCCTCAGAAACGCGACGACGAAGGGAACGCCCTTCAACTGAGCAGTGCAGGCGCCACTGGGTTTTAAGCGCATCCCAATCAAATGAATCATACGCAGCGAGTGACACGCGTATTGCACGGGACACATTTGACCGAGAGCACGCGTCCTGGAGGACACGAACATCAAGACGCCATGGTTTCTCCGAAAAAGAAAATGGAATTTTTAGTTCTAAGAGAATCGGACCATGGTCAGAGATGTACACAGGCGAAGATGGGATGGGCGGAACACGTAAGACAGAGACAAACGTCTCTAAAGCATGTGGAATATAAGCCCGGTCGAGCCTGCTGGAGGAGTGTCCACGGTGCCATGTCCAAACAAAAGTATTCCCGTGCATGACATTATGCGCATCCAGCAATGAAAAATGCTAGACAAGGCGTCGCAGCTCACGTGAATTCCACGCAGACTGACCCCAGCCAAGACCTTGTACATCAAATCGCGTATTAACACACAGTTAAAGTCTCCAATTAGAATTACATGACGACCGTCTAGGAAAAAAACATCCAAGTTTCCCAAAAATTATTAGACTGTCCGGTTTGAGCAGGTGCATACACACATAGTATCATCATTCGAAAACAAAAGTAGGTACAATTTAGAGCAATAATTCTACCAACACCGTCAAAAACAACGTGGTGACCTTTCAATAAAGCCCGATGAAATATAAAGATGCCTACTTTCGTAAAACAAGTTGTAGCGAAAGAAAAAGAGCAATCTAAGTTAAAATTTTCTTTAAAAGCACTAACGTCGGATAGTGAACAGAAATTAGTTTCCTGCAGGCATAAAACATCGCGATTTGCAGCACGGGTTAAACTAATCACCTCGGCCTGTTTTACCGGACTGTGAAAACCTTTTACGTTGAAGGAAATAGGATTCAATGCGGTAGCCATCTTAAATAATAAAGACAAATTTGGATACTAGATTCACAGTTCTGACAGACGCGGGAGCAGGTGCCACGCAAGCAGCTCAGCCACTTCTTACGACCAGGCAACCCACCGGAAGCGCGGGGCTTCCGGGGCCACATCGAAGTCCGCAGGGGACTTCTGTCTCTGCTGGTGGCCTCCGAGTCGCTGCTGGATATTCGGTGGCGCTTCTTGCCGAGGCTCTTGAGTGAAGATGGCACAAATTTGTCAAAACTGTCCCTGCTGATCTCGCTTGGAGTGCTGTCGGTGTCTATCTGCAGGGCCGTGTCACTCCTAGTACTGCTCGAGTTCTCGTTGATAGAAACCTCGTCGCCTTGAGACAAAGTCTCTTCAATGATAGGAGGACTAACAGAGGACTGGGCAGCCATGGTGTGAGCAACAGATATCACGTCAGCATCTGCGACGCGTTCGCCGAGTGGCACCTCCTCTGGTGAGGGCTTGACCTGTGGTTCTGTGGGAACAACCACTGGTCGCGGGTCGCTAGATCGATCATCCGCACCTTGAGGGGCTGCCTGGTCGGGGCTGGCTGGAGAGGCTGTGGGCGTTTGGTGTGGCGTCTGGTGTGGCGTAGTGATGCACCCAACTTCGTCCTGGCATATATCCGGGCCTGGCGTCAATCATACGATGACCTTATTCTTGCCTGATTGAAGTGGCGGGTTCTTCTTGCAGGCCACCTCGGAATACGACGGCCTGATGGTGCAGGCGACGGTGGCGTGCGGGTCACCACAACGGCGTCACGGCAGCGACAAGCCCTTCTCGTCGTGGCCGTAAACGGGGCACCTCCCAGAAAACTGAGCTGTGCAATTCATGCGGAGTGCCCACTGTCTCCACATCGACGGCACACTCGCTGGATCCCTTTATAGTCACAGGTAACTCGATGTCCAGCGACCTTGAGGTAGTTGGGCAGCGGCGACAATGTCTTCATTTCCATACGGACAAATCGCGTCCCAGTGGTCACGGTTGGGCGCGACCCCATGAGTCTTCAGCTGATGTGCAGCACCTTCCCATAGGGAGACAATGTTTGCGCGAGGACCTCGCTGGGGACGCGGCACGGCAGAAACAGAACGGTGACTTAGGGTCCCAAGGGTACGACAGCAACGCGCTCTCTGCTGATGATGAGGTGGGACCCGTCGACGATTTGAGCCAGAGTGGCGTCACTGTTAACGGTGACTTGGTAATTCCGGTCTTCAAAGTGCTGTACACAGTAGATCTCTTCGATTCCTACTATTGAATACGTTGGGTCAACGTCGTCTTCGGGACTAGTCCCCTCGGGGACGACTACGTCGAAGGCTAGCACCTTCTTCGGGGGCTGGCCTGCCATTACGAGCGTCCGCCAGCACAGGGACGCCCAGAGACGCTAACGACGACAGCGAGGGAACACGAGCACAGGGCGAAACAGGGAAGTTTATTGCAAACTGGTAACAACGTTTCAGGTCAGTACAACTGTCTGGTGTAACAAATCACTTCAGTGGCGAGTACAAACAAGAGAACATAGACAGGATGTAACACACAGCACTTTCAATATTCTCACAGATCACGCATCACTCAAGAAAACAAAGAGAAAAGAAACGCAAAAAACAGTGAATTGGAACAGATTCAGATATTACGTGCGACGAGAAGCAATTTTTTCCCCGAGTTAAAACAGCAGTAAAGGAAGTTCAATATTCCCGTTCCGAACTCCAAGAAAACATGTATGCCACCTTCTGATAAATGCTTCTTCACCCTGAGTTTCGATCTGTTCGGTAAGGTACTGAACCATGATCATTCTAATCCTTTGTAACGCTGGGTATGCAGCTCGTTGGGGTCGTAGTTGTGCTTCGGCCATACAGCGGCGACGCCACATGACGAACATTGTGACGTACAGTACGAGTTGTTCAAATAAGCCCCTTATACGCTGTTGGCTCGAAGGAACCGACACTCTGAATTGACGACGCAAGACGTGCCACACACCTTTGGCCGCTACGCATTCAAACACTGTGTTGCGGATCGTTTCTCTTTTGCGGCAGTTGGAGCAGTGGTCATTGGGAACAACGCCCCACTTTAACAGTCTCTGACGAGTGGGCAACGCGTCCCATCGCCGCAGCCAATCAAATTCTCTAGCTATTTCCGGTACGTGGTTGTTGCGCCATTTCTTCCACTTGCTGGGCCTCCATCTCTGTTTTTCCTCGTCAGTAATCGAGCGACTGATTAACATTTCGCTAATGCGTGCGGGTGAGAGCTTTGCAAAGTATTCTTCGGTGGTGTCACCGTCATCCGAACGCTTGAGGCCCTCTGCTGCCTTATAAAAGGCATGTGGGTGTTCTGCTTGAGGTCCCCGGTATTTTTCCGACATGAATGCGGCTCTAAGAGTTTCTCCAAGTGCTTGTACACGTGGAATATATGATGGAAAGATACTAGATGGTGGTACTTGGAGTGTTGACTACATGAACGAACGAACACACAGACAGAATCATGGACAGACGCATGAATGGCTGCACGGACGGATGGACGCACGGACGGACGCAGGGGTGAATGCATGGACAAACGCAGAGACGGACGCACGGATGGACGTGTGGACGCACGAACAGACGCACGCACGGGCGGGCGGATGGACGCATGAACGGTCACACAGACAGACCATCGGTCACACAGACAGACGCATGAACGGACGGAAGCAAGAACGAATGGACGGACGGATGCTTCGCCCCACTCTCCATCATTCGCCCTGGGTATAGGCGGCCATTTTTTTGCTAGGAATGCAAATATTACGCACTTTATGAATTAAAAGTTTGTCGTTTTATGCCAAAACAATATGTTTGGTAGAACAGTGAAGTCAGAACGTTCGATAAAATTTACCAAGAAGTAAAATATTTTGACCGCAAACTTGCAAATTCAACAAGTGCCTGTACGGGCAAGTCATACGCCTGAATTACGTGAAATCTGCCTTCAGACTATTTCCATCAAAGACATGTAGCGAGAGCTTGTGCAGAAGTACGTTAGCAATTGTTGACTAAGCACAGAGCTGCCAACTCAAGGGAATTTGCTTAAATTTTTGTCAGCAGGGCCTCGTCAGCAATCACGTGCTGAGGCCCATGGGATGGCTTTAAGCTCTCCAATAGTAGAGTACCAGGTGCTTTAAATTGTTAACTACTTTTTCTAAACACTCATTATTGCGGCGTCATATAAGAGCCAAGGGATGGCTTTCAGCCCATCTATAGTTGAGTACCGAGTACTGTAAATCGTTAACCACTTTTCTAAACACACACATACACATATTAGAACGGGTACGGTGCATAGTTCTTGCGCCACACATAATGATGATTACATTTACTCAGGAACTGCGTGAACTGGTAATGTATATGTGTGAGTGTTATTTGAACCTGTCATTGGCAGTATTAGCGCGACGAATGCAATGAATAAGAAATCTCGCTGTCTCCACGAACTGAATCGAAATGAGTAGAGCGAATGCCCACTCATCACCATTCCCCTCCGTGAAACCGTAAAGCAATAGCCCAAACGTCATATAAAAACTGGACACTTTGATTTACGGTTTGAAGTTGATATGTGAAGTTTAACGTCCCAAAACCACCATATGATTATGAGAGACGCCGTAGTGGAGGGCTCCAGAAATTTCAACCACAAGGGGTTCTTTAACGTGCACCCAAAACTGAGCACACGGGCCTACAACATTTCCACTTTCATCGGAAATGCAGCCGCCACAGCCAGGATTTTATCCCACGACCTGCGGGTCAGCAGCCGACTACCTTAGCCTCTAAACCACCACGGCGGGGCTTGATTTAGGGTTCATCGTATATGCACCACGTTTATTATTTACATATCCATGAAGTCATATACAAGGAATACATTAGAAAGCTGTATTGGACGCAATCTCTTTTGAAGATTAGACTATTGTGCTTGGTGAAGTACGGGGACAAGATAAGAGGTAGTAGTTCAAAGTTGTAGTTGATGTCAATACAGGCCGAATGAGCGATCGAGGATGTCAGGTTTGAAGCGTGCGTCGGCGCCACCAAGATTTGCTAACGATCGCTTTTGGCGCTTGACCACTGCTTCCCGTGCCAGCTTCACAACTTCAAATTGATGTTTTCTAGCCGCTGCTTGCGTGCCACCTCTGCTTCACGGGCTCTCACTTGGACATCCACTTGTCGACCACTGCGCCAGCCCTCGTCGCTGCTGCCGCCTTCGGATCGACGCTGGTGGTGGATCGCGATTTCTGCAGACGATGACGACTTTCGTCAGTATCGCGAGCTCTCACAGGGGGTCATGGCTCGTAATGCTGTGTGGAGAGCCGCACAGTAAGCTCTCTGTGGCACTGGCTTCGCTTTCAAAGTGTGATGTGCACTTACTAAATTTTAGGTGGTGAGAATAAAACGCGCCAAAAGCACTCGCACTCGGGATCGCCACAAGAAGTATACGGCTCGTGGAGTCACTTGCCCCGATTAAGAAGAACTTCGCCCATTAAGTCTGAATTCAAGTAACAATCAAAGTCAAGCATTTTGCGTGGCAGTCATGCATTCTGCCACAAAGATAGCGCCAGGTCCTTGAGAAGCTTTGGAAAAAAATTCCACACAGGTGTATTGTCGAAGCAATTTTGACTGTGCTTTTCATATTTGCTATTTAGTTTTATAACAAAGAAAGAGTCATAGAATACGCACTCTTAAGTTGTGGGCGCCAAGTTCAGTTAATACCAATTGTGTTACAATGTTGGCTTCAATTTAAAATCTCTGTAATAACCATTACATTTGTATTCCTAGGATTCAGCAAGCTTGATTTCAAGGGCTGCTCAACCCGGAGAAATACGCCAATGAAAGTAACAAGGGATACTAAAATTATGACACCGTAAAGTTCAACTCATTTAGATAGCACTGATCCGTGTGCTCAGAAGTGAGGGCTGACGTTATGTAAGACCCTAAGCCACAGTTCGGATGCCACTGTTGTCGGCATGCCTGGCAAACTTGCGGTGTGTGCTCCATCACTTCACTTATACAAACGCGTCCGTGAACTTTGTAACGAGTAGCTCCGAAACAACAAATGCAGAGTAAATGAATGCTAGCTCAGTGTTGTACATGAAGCCGATTCCCAGAAGGTGTAAGTAGGCCGAACTTTTTTGTTAGGTACGCGGGACTTCATGGGCTCTATCATCGTGGTAGAATAGGAGATGTATATCAACGAGCAGCACAAGCGCTTCGCCGAACTGCTCTAAACTGCTCTTGTTGCTCGCGCCACCGTACGGTTACCGACTGGTTTCGAATATAAAAAACGCGCATCGTATGGTTTCTTTGTCATACAGCACAATGAGATCTTTGGAAGCGCCTTTACAGCTTAGCGAACGCTATTTTTGGAGGAATAAAACACCTTTGATGTGTTTATTGAGTTTTAATAATTGCCAACTGCATCGACAAAATGTAAGTGTACTATACGATTAGCGAAGCTTTTGTATTTGTTTTCGGGTGAGTGGAAGTTTCTACCAGTGAGTGTAGAGAGTAAAAACAAATGTTTTGTTTTCAGAATACTTGATGTAAGTCTGGGCTTAGAAAAGTCGTTCATTTACTGCAACTTTCTGGCTGCAAGGAGGTTTGCCTATTACTCATGGTTCCTGCGTGCGTGTGCGTCTGTGAGTTTGTTTTGCAACAGTAGTTTCACGTAGAAATACTGTTCTAGAAATGCAAAAATACTGTTGTTGTTTCACGTAGAAATATTTGCACGTTTACTATGGGCTTCCTTATCGATAGTGCAATGGGGAACGAGAAATAAATTTACTCGCTCGTAAACGTGTCGAAAAATGTTTCAGATATCATATATACGCAATGGCACATTACGGTATTGCGAAGGCTCGTTTAAACAATTTTGAATTGATACTTGGAGTGATGCACTTCGGTTCACGTTATAGCAATACCCTGAGGCAGTAACTTGAAGTTTATCAAATGAATGGGTATGCGATTTATGTAAACTTCGAAGGGGGCACTCCAGTCTCCGGTGAGTTCTATTTCGCAAGGAAGAAAAAGAAATGATTCTGAATGATTGCTGAAGAACTATTGAGACCATGAAGTAATTAGTATGTTTAGGAGCTTTAAAATAAGTAAGAGTGAGGGCATCAATGGCCTAAAACTACAACCAATTGTTTTTGTTATCGACCTTCTCAGTCCGTAATTAACATACATATATAATCTTGATTTGAGTACCGGTACTTTTCTTCAACGCATGAAAACTGCCAATGTAGCAGAAATATACAAGGGGGGAGAGAAACATATATTCTGGGTAATTCCAGGCCAATATCTATATTGCGAACGTTTTCAAAGGGCCTAGAAAAGATTATTCTTATTATGTTGTCAACGTTTTAATGAAGATTAGATTAATGAATGCACCATCTCAGTTTGGTTTCAGGCCTCGCCTCTCAACCCAAAGTGCGCCACCTAATCAAAAGGAAATAATATTAAAAAATACAGAGGCGAAAAGTTTAACGTTATCTGTTTGCGTAGACTTCTCCAGGGCGTTCGATAATATAAATCATGCAACATTACTGCAAAAGGTAAAATGCTATGCATTCACGGTGTTACTTTAAATTTAATTAAACGTTATTTGACTGACCGACACGTGTGTATCAATAATGAAAGAACTATTCCCCTTAGCAAGAATAAGACATGGCGTACCACACGGTAGCTACCTTGGCCCGGTTATGCTTAACATTTTAATAAACATTATTGCAAGAATAAACACGTCAATAGAAGATGTTATTTATGCAGATGAAACAAGCTTGTTTTTTTCTGGAACGAACATTGAGAATATCATATTATTGGCAAATGATACCTCGGGCAAGATTTACACTTGCACAGTAAAAACCTCCTTATGTATAAACTGTTCCTAAACGAAAGCTGTTATCTTGCGTGTGAAATTTACAGTATGTTCGATACCTATTTCATTGTACCTAAAGAATGGGAAAGGAAAATTCTCGCCCACTGCAAAGACGCTAGGAGTTGTGTTTCACGAACAAATGTATTGGAAGCACTACATAGATTACATAAAGAATAAACTTTGTGGAGTAGTGGGAATTCTAAGAAAATGTCAACGCACATTACCAGAACAGCAAAAACTTATGATATAACATGCCATATTTACTCCTTACTCCCCCTTACGCTATTGGCATTTATGTTGGGGAACCAAGACAAAAAAATCATTACATAACTTGATCACATCACAAAAGACGCAATACGTGCCATCTCAAATATTTCCTACAATGCACATTCGTCTGATTCTTTCACAAGATTGAAAAACTTAAAACTTGAATTTCTCTATGAAAACCGTTTCTTAACAACAATCAGATGAGAACTAATCCGTAAGATCCGCCAGATACACACATTTGCAAATTTACCTATAAGTCCATTGACACGTTCAACGAGACACATTGCTAACTGGTACACTGCACAGCCTAGTACAAACTATGGGTCACAGGTACTACAATTTTGCTTACCCACTGTACTAAATGAGTTCACAATAAGAAGTGATACTCGACGTGTAATGCCTAAAAATTCAATTTTAGGTATGGTTTATTAAATGTGTAGCTTTTTATAAAAATGCTTCTTGAATATCTGTCTTGATTTTCGCAGTGCTTGTTGACATGTTTGCCTCAAGTAAGCCTCTCCTTTTACAGCACGTTTGCTGCCATTGTGTCGGGATCGTGGGGCTTGTCAATATGAAGATATTACAGCTTTTACCCTGCTATACTCACCATGAATGATACTTTTCCTCTTTCCTATTACACCTTTGTCAAAACTGTATAGATTATTGTACATCGATAATAGTGAAATAAACCAGACCTCGAAATATTCAATTAGAAAACACATGAGTTCATCAACGGTATTATATGCCCATTTCGGCAATCCTCTCTGAAGCGCCAAAGCAGGGGGTATATTTATAAACTATGAGTAAGAATTATGCTTAGGCGACACTATCAAAAAAGGAACTCGTAATGCCCTAAAATATGCCGTCGCCTGCACAACTAAACCAAAATACCAGACAGGAAAGCCCGTAGTTCTTAACAAGGAGGGTGAAAACTCCCATTAACTAAGGTCTGAAGTTTTTGGAGTAGAACTTTATTATTATTCACTGCGTCTGGGGAGCAGTACGACGCTGCCAGTTTAGCCCGTAAGAAGCAAGCATACGCCCCTTAGCTATGACGTAGCACGCAGTGCTTTCTCGAGGCTGTAGATATCTCTTGGGGTGCATCGCGCAGCTCGTTCATCAATAAAGCTTTGTGTCAGCGGGAATGCCGAGCCGTTAAGAGACAAGAGAAAGGCGAACGCTGATGTAGCCGGGACCGAAGAAAGAGTGGGGAAAATAAAGGCGGCTCTCAACTTTGCCGTTACTGCCAGCGATGCTAGCAGACCACCCACAAAGCTGCCAAACACAAGCTTAAAGAAGCGCTATAGCGGCGAGCCACAGCAACGCAAAATAAACTTTATTTGCGCATACAAGGCGTGGAACCGTACTTCGAGCGGAAATCTTTCAAACAGTGCAAGAGGCAACCCAAAAAGATTTAATTTGGAAGAGTAGAGTTAGACCGCAACCTTTGATGAGCTTGAATGGGAGAAAAAACAACTGAAAATGAAACAAACTGAAGTCACTGGAAGGAATGGCAGGAAATTGAAATCAACAAAAGTGGTTTTACATGCGTGTAACATTTACAGAGAAGGGCGTTGACATTACGTAAACAGCACTTTTGAATTATTTGAATACTGTGAATCAGTACTCCTAACACAAAAACCAGTAGCAGCCCTTTGGTCACGTTGCTCGTTTTTACTTCCATTACCCAAGGTATATTTTATGCATATCTTGACGACAATATGCAGCTTCTTCAAGCCTCTATCTCTCTCTGCAATCTAGGCATTTCTAATTATCATAGTTATGGGAGTCTATTTTTTGGCGAAGAAAAATTGTCAACGATGATACCCACTACAGCTAACCACGCCTTCGAACTATATATTTTGTATTAAAATGAATTATTCGTATAGGAAGAGGAGGAGGTAAGTTCATTTACAGAAAGGCAGAGAGGTCGGCCATTGGTCGTATAAAAATGAATCAATATGAAACCTCAAATAAATCAGTTGGCGCATACAAGATTACAACATGTGTACATTTAAAACAGTACTGATAAGCAACTCATTACTATTATTATTTTCTTATTACTATTGAAGAGGACAGTTAAGATGATGTGCCAATAGAACAATATTTTATCTAGCTTTGGTTCTGAATTGAACCCGTTTCGAAAAGGAGGTTCCTAAGTATCAGATGTGGCTTCATGGTGACCATTGAATACAGTGTCGACTGTGTAAGAGAATCAAGAAGGCCACAAAAAATGTTGAGAATGGTGGAATTTCCATTGTGTCCTGAGAGAGACTAGATTCAAGATACGTCGACAGTTTGCTTTTCTGAAAACCTTCCCTGGAATGATGACATTGGCGATGACAGCCACTCTAGTAGCATTAGGCAAAGCTTTGTTTGCCGAAATATTTCTTGAAAAGAAAAAAAGCAATTGTCGTTGCGCACCCTTTGTTCAAGACTCGAAAAAGTTCTCTTTCAAGTGCTCGTTTCACTCAGACTAGCTGTATTAGAATGAACCAATTTTTGTGTGACGCATGTGGCTTTAAGTAAGTCACTTGAGTTGAACTGACTCTTTACAACAGCTATCTACAAGCTCGAAAGACATGGTTAAACCTAAATGGATGGTACTGGCTGACCTAAGAAAATATTCTTTGTTAGCTTGTTGCGATATGTTGTGTAGAGAAAGAATCAGACGAGATTTTTCCCGCAGTCGCGTTTGCCAGAACAAAGCGGACCAGACAGCGTCGCAGATAAAAGCATAGCCTTGAAGGTAGTTTTTTTTTTGTAATTGACTGTAAAATGAGAACCCTTGTAATATTGTTCTCTTCACTCGCATTTTTTTGCCTTTGGTGTGCTTTTCTCACAATCTAGGGCACTTTGCCAGATATGCTTGTGTGCTTGAACTGATGTGTTTTTTTTTTATTTAGATACGCCAACTGGGTGTTCTATTTACACAATATTCTATTGAGTTAATGCCTTAGCACCAAGCGAATCTCGCTATGCAAGTTGTTGGCGTCTGTGGAACTAGCTCGGGACATTCAAAAAGAGGCTGCTATTTGTGAAGAGTACCGCTTACGCATGTCATACTCTGTTTATTGTCATACGCAAATTTGGTGCTGTTCATTCATCATGTCCTTTAAAAAGTTGGTCGGTAACAGCATGCGCATTCAGCAATTCAGTCATATACCGAGTGCAAACGACCTTAATCACAGCCTGTAGAATAAGAACTTGCTATGTGCTGGCGAGAGAGACACTGATGTGTCACTGATTCAAAAAGAGCGTTGTATTATTGTGTGGAAGGCCTCCGAAAATCCTCGAGCAGTGGTGTTCCTTCTTCGGCCGATAGTCTGAATATCATTCACTCACGGCTCTCATTTATGAAAATGGCAGTGAGTTAGCAAATGCGCCCCATTTTTCTTTTTCAGTGAAAGCTCGTTTTCCAGTGCACGTCCATTCACGCACCTTCCCTCCTACACACCTTCCACATGTCTTGCCGCAGAATAGCGGAACAGCGGACCTCAGTTTAACTGATGCAGATAGCACATAAGTACATACTATATCCAAATAAATGGGGGCGTGTTTGTACCTTATCATGGAGTTGACGACAACGTATCATATTTTTTGTTTCGTGCCAGTGTGAGTATTGATGAAACATGTCTGTTTGAGCTGTTTGCCGGCGTTTCCATTCTTCTCTTCAATAGCCCAATACATTCCTTACTCGTTTAAATAACCATGTTCAAAGATCTTGATTGGTAACTTGCACGCCCTTGCCCATTTACTGCATCAAATTTCATTCAATACACTCAAAGAAGGATCCTTTCTCAGTGCATATATTATGGAACACTTCTCACTACTGCTGCTTCTCTGCTCCTACTGCAGCCTCGTCTACAGGTAACGTGTATACAAAACATGCAGAAGGAGCGAAAAAGACTTGTTTGCCATTGTCGCAAACAAATTCTCTCTATATACTCGATGGTAGTGCATATACTCGATGGTGGTGCATGGTGCGTTCGGCGCTACGAAAGACGAAAAGCCTCGCAAGATCCGGCTGTTCCTTCTTTAATGCAGTAAACATTGTTCTCGAAGTCAATGAAGCGGAAGCACGGAGGGCTTTAAACACAGACAAGACGAGAAGAGCGAACGCGTGTAGACGAACAAGTGGGCTCTGTCATGGCTCACTCGCTGAATTTCCGCTTGCGGTAAATTATGCGTATGAAAGGCTCTCTCTTCACACTGGAGGTTGCCCACGCTACGCTACCCACGTCTTTTTGCTTAGCCATGCTCGGCTTGTTTCAGTATTCAGAAAAAACATCCGCACAGAGGCCTTATGGAGGCCCATGACGGCCAAGCCGAGCCACAATGGCTGCCATAGAGGCCACTCATTTTGCTACTTCCTTCTAAAGGGCACGTTCAGTTTTTGATCAGCCTTGTCTATTTTTATTTTCTGTTTGTGAAACAGCCTTCCGCGTTCAAGACTTTCTCTTTTTTGTATATGAATAGCTTCGTTTGCTTCTGGGTGAAAGCGTGAAAGAAACGGTGCCTAATTTATTTGGTGTGACGCGTTTTGTGAGATTGTGAAATGAAGAGGACTCACTGTGATGAGAAACAAATGATTAAAAGTTAAAAGCACTAGAACAAATTTATATTTAAAGTGTATTGAGGTAGTTATACATGATTAAATCAATTAGGTGTAACGCAAGGTACTTAAGTACAAATAAAGTAATGAAAGCAATACATGATGAAGCGTAGCAGATGAAATACCACCCTACTATACAAAATTATGATTATTTATGGCGTAGTAGGCATCCAGAAAGTGTGCTTATAGCAGTTACTCAAAGAGTGTTAAGAAAAAGCTATGAAAGGCCGTTCTTCCAGCTTTCACTCTCACAGTGCTGGGCGTTCCGCGCCGGCCTGGCGTTTTTTTTTTCTTTTTTTGTAAAGCGCTTATCTGTGAAGTAATTATACGTAACTAACTAAACCACTTGAACGAAAAATTAGCAGTGGCTACTACATTGTACTTGGAACAGTATCCGTTATGTGTACTTCACGTGATGACCTTTCCTTTTTTTTGAAATTATACTGCATGATATTTGGGTCAACCTGTATATTCTGGTACATGTCATTGGTAGTTTTTTGGCTTTCCCCGCCTTTATTGTGGCAGATAGTTAAACCAATCAATTACTTTCATAAGTAAGCACGTTCTATGCAGGGAGGTTTTGAAGACATATCTTAAGGCCTGCTTCGCTCATGCCAAAAATTCTTGGGGAAAAGTCCCAAGCATACGATAACGTCATTTCATCAGGGAAGCTGGTGTGATGACAATGAGCACATCTTGAATACTGGGGAAAAAGCTATTATTGACTATAAAATAACCTGTTTTTCAACATTGTCAGCCAAACATCAGTAGTACTCAAAATACAGTTAAAGTTGGGGTAAGCAGTTGAGTGAAGGGTGAAGTCAAAAGCCGCATTGATGGACAATAAAGTTTTTAATAATATACAGATGAGGCAAATTATTTTTAAAAAAACGCATACTGCCTTCGATTATTGCAGCATGTCACGTATGTTTACTTTTGTTATAGTAAGTCTCTTACTAAACCAAAGTAAAAAAACTTGGAAGCATTTGAGCCCACCAGTTTTTTTATTATTACTGTATTCTTTTCATACTGTGTCACGGCAGTTATGCATATTAGACCTGCTCACATCACACTATTTTTACGTTTAAAACAGCCCTCACGATGTATAACATAAAGAGTGAGTTACACAAACGCTGCTTTATTGCAGTCAATCAAAAATTTACCAACTGCCTTTCTTATCAGAGGGCTCATAAGAAGTGTTCATGGCTTCGATATGGCAGGGTGGTCATGTAGTGAAAAAAGTGATGGTTTGTTTGTTTCTTATGGCGCATGCGGGAATAAAAAGCTGTGTTCATCGATTCTTGAACAATTTTGGGTGTTATCTAAAAAAAAGAAGAGGAAAATGCAGCAGCTGGATCTCCTGGATATGACGCTTAGAGTGTGTGGGGACAACTATATCATAAAGATGAAATGTTGGGGAAAGACCTATATTCGGCCAAAGGCCAGCATATTTGGGACATTGTTAGCTCGATTTGCTCAAAATGTGTAGCATTCGTACAGAAAAGAAAACTGTTTTGTATTTTTCACGTACCTTTCTTTCGTAACGAGATTGCAACAAAATCAGTATTTCAGTCGCTGTTATTGGTCTGGCTGATTCCGCTCTACGTTATAAAATATTGGAAGCCTACACAACCTGCTAATCTTTAACGTTGCAAGCCAGAGCAGCCGAGAAATTGAGGTGTCTAAAAGAGCCCGGTTTCGCCCTGCCTCTTCGTCTCCGACATGGCTTCTGGTCGAGGTGGTCCATTAATAATGAAAAAAAATTGAGTGCGATTTCTAGGTGGTTGCAGAACATGAAAAAGCTGTTCAGCTCAACGCGTAACCCTTAAAAATTTTAGTTTCTATAATAAACTCGCAACAGTTTTTTTTATGCTGGCACTTCACGTTTTTGTTATTATGCACTAGGATATGTAAGGGTGTATGGTTTTGTTTGTGAACACCCCTGATCTTTTCATGAATTTCTGTACACCAATTATTAGCAAAGTGTAGCAATATACAACTCGCTTCAGAGAGGAGCCCTCTCGATTGTATTTTCCGCAAATTGTGCGCCAGCAAATCAGGCTTGATGTAGCAGGATTGCGATATCTGAGGGTGAGTTAACACTTTTAGGGTGTTTCCATTTACCCCCGTTCGTGAGCACAGAAATTCTGTACAGTCTGGATCTTTCTGCCAATTTTGGTGGATGTGCTGACGCGTTTTACTGTTTAAATGAAACTCAGTAAAAACTGAGAATCTCAGATGTACTTATTTTCAGAAAAAGTTATGCATATTTGATTAGGTTAGGCAATAGTTTATTTTCCGAAAAGCTAATATATACGTTGCAGTGCAACTTGATCTCCTCTTTTATTGCACATCCCCAGACATCAAAAGCAACAAAAATAGCTCCAGTGTGTCCTTAGGTATTACAATATTTTTTTTAAATTTAATTAAAAATTTATTAATAGAACAACCAAATTCCACTGTGCTTTTGTGTAAATATTTATTGCCGGAACGAAGACACAAAATAATTCATTCATTTATTGTGCTTGATGAGAACGCTGTGCCTTTGGGGCCATATTTCTTTTACTGGCTCTTTCATGAGTGTTCAGATTCAGTGGTAGAGAGCCGAGCGAGGCCTCTCATCTCAGCAACGGACTAGCCGGGATCAAAAGAGGTTTTATGTACACAGAAACGGTGCATCATGTTCAGAATAACATGTTCAGAATAACAGGCTTCATGTTCAGATTAACACACACAATAAATTTTTCCACAACAAAGATTCGTGGGAGCAACTTCCACGTGAGCATCATAAAAAGTCCTTGTGACTGCGAATGAGAAAGAACACTGATCCGTATAGTGCAATGAACGCAAATGCTTCACATAGTTTCAGTTATTACATATCGTACAACAAACGCCTCTATAGGTAACGACCGGACTTTAATATTACGCATAACAGTGCCTATGCAGCTGCGGTTATGCAATGCTTCAGCATGAAGACGCTCTATGAACTGTCCTTGGATGCATAATTACTTGATATATAATTTTTGGGGGCCGAAGCTCCTTTTTGTCTAAATTTGTCACGCATGTCGCGTTGCTGGCACTATTTCCCGAACAGTACAGTATATAACTATTTCTAGTCCAATTTTCTACATAGCGTTACTCTGCTGCTACTCTCCGGAGTGCCGCTACTCTCTAGCTGCTGCGCGCGCTTTGCCTGAATGCACGGAGAATGAGTGCATCTCTGAGTCTTTGGACTGTCCCCGTACGTGTCGAATGGTTGGTTGGGCATGGACGAAGCAGAGCGGCAGGCACGTTGAAGGCGCTTGCGCTCGGCTTCCTAGGCTCGCGTTTCGTAGCTGTTACCCGCACACCGTCTGCATTCTCAAACGCGACTGACGCATGGAAGCATGCACGAACAAACGAAGGCACGGGCGGATGGATAGATGGACGCACGCATGAACAGATATGCAGGCAGACGACAGACAGACAGACAGACAGACAGACAGACAGACAGACAGACAGACAGACAGACAGACAGACTCACGGAATAATGCGTGGACGGATACACGGATGGACGGATGAATGAACGTACGGGCGAACGGACGGACGAACGAACGCAGGGATGAACGCACGGACCAACACATGGATGGACGTACGGGCGGACGGAAGCACGGACAGACGGACAGAGAGAAGCACGCATGGTCGCTTCGCTCCACTCGCTATCATTCACTCCGTGGATATGCTGCGATTTTTTTTGTGTGTGTAGCAGCTCCACATTCCCTAAGCCTTAATTTCTGTTGATGTTGCCTCATCAGTTGTGAGGCTCATGGGATGGCTTTCACCTCTCTCATAGAAGAATACCATGTACTGGATGTCGTTATTTCTTTTTTTGAACAACCTTTTCTTTTCAATGATCACCAAAGTTGCCTTCGTCTTTATTCTATACATTTCAGTTCGAGAACGCATACATCCTTTCATTTCCATGTGCAATGCCATTTGCGACTCATTTTTCTTTGGCTTCTTGTGCTTGAATTGGTGCCGTAAGTCTCACAACTGCTTTTCAAGCATGTGAAACTCACACACTTCAGATGCTTTCAGTATGTAAGAAATATGCATTCAAGTTATTACCTTGTAAAAAAATCTCTAGTTATTCTAAAAAAATGCCCAGTTTCCTTTTTTTTTAACGTGAAACTGCTTGATGCCAGGGTCCACCAAAAACTTGTGAAGGATTTCTACCACAGAAATGACATCGAAAAATATAACCTGATCAGATGGCAAAAAAAAAATTCGGTAGATTCCGCGTACCTAGAAATTGACGTTAGGCGAAGCTTGCGCAGGGAATGTGACCGTATTGCAAGTTTATTATTGAGTGACACGTCATGAAATACGCTAGATATACGTACAAATGTTGCACGCAGAGACATATGTCGAAGAGTTGCGCATGTTTATATAACCAGTTGTTTGCACTAGCACAACGATACCAACTGGAACATGCGTATTATAACACCAGAAGCTGATATAAAGCGCTGATACTCGCGAGGATGCTGGCCCTTGACACTGCTACATAAATTAGCTTCAGCGCATGACAACTAACCGTAATTGATGGTAACCAGACGTGACGGCTGTATCAATAGAATACATATGTGATGTTTATAAAATTAGGTAGGCAGAACTGCCACCACTATTGACGTTTCACAAAGATTACCATATATTTGAAAAGTAGTTCGCAGACCTAGCGTAGCTCTGTAGAAAGATGCTTCATTGCCACGCAGAATTCTTCGGTTCGACTCCAGCTGGGACCGTGACATTTATTCTTTGCATTCGTCGGGTCGACGCTGCCGATGTTGGGTATTCCTTAACGCTCACGCGTTAAAAATGCCTATGTGTGTTTTCATCATTCCTGCGTAGATACTAAGTGTCAATAACCTGTAGCAATACCTGCATACCAGCGGCTTATAACCACTTGTCGGTATGTACCACTCTAGGGCGCGAAGTTTTTGACGACGTATCCGACGTGATTGTGGCAATATTAATATATTGACCAGTGCGTCATATCAATCTTACCCTCCCATGCTAATTTTGGTTCACGCAAAGTTAAGAGGGTGACCACGAGAGCACCCAAACGAAAGCGGCTAGATAGATAGATAGATAGATAGATGGATGGATAGATAGATACTATCGTAGTTGGCGAAGTTCACTAAGAAATGCTTCGCATTTAAATAGTTCCTTCAATAGGAGTCGAGCCCAACACCTCTCGGCCCTTGACAAGAGCGACCTGTAACGCTATTCACGGCTCCACACACACACATTATAAAGGCTTCATGAACAGGCCTTTCGAATCTCAAGCTAGCAAAAAAGAAACTTGGCCGGCACGTTTACGTTCTGTCATGCAAACTTGCTACGCATTCGTCGCAAGGGCCTGTCCCATTCAGGGCGTTTCCAGTAGAAGTGAGATTTCGCCAAGGCACACAACATGGTAAGAAGATCAGCTCAAGGGTTGGTGTTGATAGTGGCCGCCATAAACACAAACAATTGCTCTGCAACATGTACCTTCGTCGCATGGGTGTAAAAACACGTTCACCGTTTACGCTCACTTTAGGAAAACGCATTAGAGTTCAGTGCACATTACACAGCAAGCTTTCATCTACGGGAACAGAAAACACATAACAGAATACCTCAATCTCAATCATAAAAGCATCTGACGCCAATTGTTGCAAGAAAATAACTCTATCGGGGCATGTTGACTTGGTTCTATTGTCGTCTGTTCCAACAGTCGTTAAAGTTTGGGAAATCTGGGAGCCCGTCAAACGCATGTGATGAGTACTACTTTCTCTCAATGTTCTCAGACTTTACATGTTGAAAAAGCATGCGAATCGCTCCTGCATCAGGAAGAAGAATATAATCCCTGCAAAATGGGATAAGTGTAAAGCGCTTAGGCTGCTCATTGAAGTAATCGAGTGTTGGCGCACATTGCGTAGTACAAAAGACGTTGCGGGAGCATGTATGTGCCCATTGTTGTGCGCTGTCTCAGAGATTGAACAAGCCACACGATGTTTTTATAATATCACATTTTTGGTAATCTGAGGCTGTCAAGGTTGGTACAGATGTAGCCGTGAATGAAGAAGAGCCGGTTTGGGTTCTCGCTGTCAATTATGGCCCGATCGTGGTGACTTCAGAGGTGTAGGGAATTGACAATGGTAAAACTGGACGCTCTCTTCCAAGAATGAAAACATCCTACGGAAAGAACTTGAAGTATATAGCTTGTTTTGATCCAGGAAAGAAGTTATCGTTTTTAAAGGGCTGATACGACAGCATAGTTGCTATGTTGGCGAACGATGACCGTTAGGCACTGATTTGTAGCCAGATGGCCATGCAGTGAAAAGAAAAAGAAAACAGTCGCGCTAGAGCTCACCCTCTTCGGCAGCTGTACCAAAGACATGAGTTTGGGTGACCTCTACCATCAAGCTGCAAATCAGTATAAAATTTTGCGCCTTGATAAATGTGGCACCAACCCCCGTATACCCGTATAATAAAAACGGTGTCCAAAGATGCTTTCAGAGTCTGCACAAAAAAAGTTTTAGCAAACCCTCTACGCATGGACTATCTTCGTGTAGTCACACAATAGCAAGATACTGACTATGCCTTGTTGTATCCAGTAGAAGTATCTCAGGAGATTGCCTCTGTCCGCTGTGCTTGCCCTCAATGCCTCAAAATAGTGTGGCGAAAACCGTGACGATATCTATTCCATAAAGCACTAGTGTTTTGATAAGTTACATTGTGAAAAAAACTATCGCTATTTGTTTGGCAAGGGCATAACGTAGTCTTCATTTTTGCAGCCAACCTGCTTGGCCGGTGTTGGGTAGAAAAGCTAGTGTGTTTTGCAATGTACAGTATCATGACTTTTGATAAAATACATGTAGCTCTATGAAATTTTGGACGCGTTGTTTTCAATTTATGGTAAATATTTACGGGAAATATCAACAACTTCTATACTGCAGTGCTTGCATGGGCCTACATGGGGAACAGTTGTCTCTAATTTTTTTTTTTGCCAGGTGAAAGCTTATTACTGCAACTCTCAATACTTTTGAGGAGAAAATAAAAGACAATCTACGCACCGTACTGCACACACAGTGCACGTTCGCGAGAGTGATACTTAATGAATGAGTCGATCATCTCAGTTGACGTTTCACGCCGGCGCTTAACGAAGACTTGCGACTCTAAGCACCGGGCTCAATTTGTCGAACTTCTTCACGGTGCTTGACTTTTCCATGACAATATTTATTAACTATGTCTAAGGGCATCAAGTCAGGGACCTAAGTACATATTACAGAGATGAAGAAGCCTTGGTACTTCGCAATGGATAGAGTTACGTATTTTATCATTTTTCTCAGTAAATTTTTGGTTTTGAGCGCGAGTTTATTACACATACAAGATAATTTTTAAACAATCCTTTTTTATATTCAGCCTTATTTTTTCTCTTCTTTACGAAGAGTAAAAGCAGGTGAGGTTGCCATAGTATGTTAATTATTAACGATGTGGTGTATGTTCTTAATGTTCTATTGGTAATATTGCCTCGTGTTCTGTTCTTTGAAAACTTCTACATGAGGTCATCAAAGTGATGTTTATAGCTTTCTAAATGATCAGCACTGGGTGAAGACACGAAGGGAGAAGAATCCTGTTAACTACACAATTGAGTAAAAATTAGGAGTAACCTTTCTACTCACTAGAATAAGCAGGTACGTTGGCATGGACAATTTGGAGGTGATCGTGTTTCTTCACAGTTTTACTTGGCAGTTTACAAGCATGTCCGTATTGTGAGATATTTCGCAGCAGACTCGATAGCAGTTCCTATCACTGAAGATGTGAAAGAGTAAGCTCAGGTGCATAAAACTTTCCTGTTGTTGGCAGCTAGTTAAAGACATAGGCGACTATGATAAAAGTTATTTAACTAGTGCAAAAGTGAATAGGGCCCGTGTCAGTAAAAAATTTACGTCGATTCTTTCCGTCTTTAATGCGCGTGCTGTGAACCGCAAAGATTGCAGACAATTACCTCAGAAAACGGCCGAACTAAAAATTCCTCCCAATGAAACTGTGTGCAACCACCACTGCCCACATTTCAGTGCAAATATTCAAGCTGCTTGCAGTAAATAAGACGTTTATCATTCAAGTTTAGCTAATTATGTGGCAGAGAGGCATAAGAATTATCTTACCTTGTAGCTCCCAGGCCAGGCGAGGTATGTTTAGAGGCGGCCTTCACGTAGCGTTCCGTGTATCATTTCAAGAAAACCACAAAACCAGATTTTGACGATACTTTATAGTTGCTTACTGTAGTCTACGTTATATTCCTGACTAAAAGGACATTTGTCTAAAGAACCCCAGGTGATCAAAATTTCCTCAGACCTCCACTACGGCGTTTCTCATAATTATATGTTGAAATCGGGACGTAAAACCCCACATATCAATCAAGGCAGACATTTGTCACTTGAACTGATTGACTATTTTGTAATAAAGGCAATAACAGCCCTATCGGAAGAACTATCATGGTGAATACTGGAGACCACGGTGGGCATTGTGGAAATAAAAGTGAGTATAGTGGAAACTAATAGTGGAAATTATGATGAATGTGCCGAGATATACTGGCTGGCATGGTGTACTGAAGCTCGGTAAAGTGGAAGAAATGGTGGGAATCAGAGGCTAGATAGTGGGCGATCATGGGAGGCTCTGCCCACCATAGCGATAATGCTGGGAAGAACTAAGCAGATGATGTGTGGTGGAATATGGCGGGACACATGGTGTACCAAGCTTAGAAACTCTGCCCACTAATGCCATAATGCTGGGAAGCACTAAGCAGATGGTGGGTGGGCTTATAACGGCGGGTAATACCAAAGTAGAAGCTGAACACTACATGTTCGACCACCATGATTTTCACCAAAGATTAGGCCTACCACCCGAGACCATACAAGTGTTGACCGCGCTTCTGGGCTTCAGAATACACAATTTAGACGAGTAATAATGACAATACAGCATAGGCGTGGTATCGACTACCCTAAATTGTGTACAGCGTCCGCACCAGAAGCGACAAACATCGATGCGACGCCTTTCCAGCCCTTCCCGCAAACGTACGTCTTCCCTCGCCGACAGCCGTCGGTCGTACTCACCGGCACTTCCCTGGCTCCTATACGAGAACACACTGCAGACTTGGCACTTCGTATGCTTACTGAACCAATATGATGACCTAATGCTTGCGGTGCACTGCATTCGTTTCGACCAAGCCATTATGTAGTTGCCGCTAAAGACAGAGCTACAGCAGTATGCTGGCACCACTGTACTCTACGTTGAGCGAAAAACATCGCAATAACCAATTATGTGAGCGTATCTACTGAATGCGCCTAGAGGCGTCATAAAGCCTGAGCAGATGTCGCCCTTTGTAATGAGCGAGAAACGGATATTAAACTTGAAAGTAACCGCCGGTAAACTGTACCTGCTCCCCAGTCCACTTGTTTTTTTGCGGTTTTGAATTGTTACAAAAACATAGATAGCACTGGTGCCTCTATCACAGTGGCAATCATTACAGGCAGCAGTTGTTTGTATTTATTAAATGTGCAAGTTTTAGTAGCAGATGAAGATCCCGTCTGTGTTGAGTATCCGCCAAACTAAACTCAAGTTTAACGTTCAGTTTTTATGTTAAGCAGCTAACTATGGCACAGTAGTTCGTGTGTTCAGTTGAGAATCCGCAGTATGCACGTTCAAATCTCCGTCGAGGTGTATTTTGTTTTACGGCTACTTTTTACGCCGTTCTTGTACCAATAATTTTTAATTTTTTGTGGTAGCTCGTCACGGTGGTTCTGATGCGTTTTCGTGCTCCAGCGTTCCCGGCACTCCAGCATCCACCATATGCCACCATACACCATGTGCCATGTTGGACGTTTTTTCAGCATTCGCCCACTACAACATACCACTATAATTGTGGGCGGTGGCTTCCACCATCGAAGCATTCATTGTTTTTTTTTTATCAGGGAGATCTTAAACAGTTACCTCACCCACAGTTCTCTTATGCAATTTCGCATCAAATGCTGACTCAAATGCCTTTTGACATAGAAGAACCAAGCACTGAGCGAGTTTCTGTCACGGTAGGGATGATAACTTGAGCAAAATAACACGAACAAAAAGATACAGAGCATATACAGGCGCAGACTACAAAATGGGGTCTGTTTTGAGAAAAACACTATAAAAAGTAAGGCTATGTAGTTTTGATAAATAATTGGCGGTTGGATACTCAATTTTAAATCCACGATCACTTCCTCAATCACTCCTTTTCTTTCCTGTAGCTGTGGTTCCGTTCCTCTCAACGAAAGTATTCCACTAAGCATAATATAAAACAATTGAGTGCCAGAATTTAATGCACATTTTCTAGTGGCTCTGACCTTTATCTGTTTTCTTTGAGAGTACTTGCCCGTAAATGACACCTTTATTATCTGTTTATAAGCACCACAGAGCTACCATCAACCTTATTAACCTAGGGTAATCATGTCGATACTAACTTGGCTCGCCGTAGTACATACGCAGTTGCCGCAGTATCACTGCACCACACGCCCGAAAAGTCCACGCTCGGCACTCTGGAAGCACAAACTGCCACCGAAGTTCCGAGCACCACACACTGAGGTATGAAAACACAGAAGCTGTCATTACAGTTAAAAACACCACACACCCAGTACTTACAGGAGCATGGAACTACACAACATAAAAATATGAAGTATGCAAAAAGCCAAAAAGGTTTCCAGACACCTACGTCATATCTTATAAACGACTCATAGAACCTGCATCACTCGCAACCTTGTTTTTCTCTCGACAAAAAAGTGGACCTTTCTCAGCGCCAATAACTAGCGCGGACCCATTGTTGTGTGTTAAAGCTTAGTAGCTTGTATTTTTTAGCACGTGTACACTTGCGGGAAGCGTACTCCACTGGTACCGTGGTGTCTCGTCTTATACTTCCGAAAGGCAAGCACTGGCCAGGGGGTAGTGATACCAATCGGCTTATGTCACCAGCCAATTCCTTTGGTTGAAACAATAGACACAGCTGCTTGTTTTCTTCCTCTGACCCTGGAGGTGGCGGTCACATATTGTGGATCGTAATTCATTTCACTCTAGTGTCAATTACCAGAACACTTCGCAGTGGCCTTCATACAGCAAAATTCCAGGGAACGATGTGCTGACACGTGGCTTACCATTTCATAAATCATATGAAGTCTCTTTGAGCGCCCAGCCAGTGGTATTCTTAGAACATACGATCTCTTGTTAGTTTAAATTCTCGATGGCTGAAAAACATTCCTTGGTGAGCAATCTCCACAACACAACATTGAAGGCTCTTTGGTACTAAAAGCTGCCCCACTTGTCTTTCTGGTCACAGTCTGTATCTCCAGTAAAGAATTGCCTATTTGAAAAAAAAGAATATCAGCGAACCTTGTCTTTAACGTTTATTCCACTGCTTCAAACCAATTCTGTAGGCTCTGTCATCTCTTCGTCTTTTCAGCAAACCAACTGAACTGATATTCAGGGGACCTATTGGTGGTGCCGATGACAGAGGAACGCTTCTCTGCCTGACTGTCGCAGAACTTTTGCTATGTGCTTTTTATCCTGTTAGGCTCTTTGTTTGATGGAATCTCATTTCAGGGCCCTTGGCATATTCCGGTGTACGTGATGCTTGCACTAGACCATAGTGATATACATGTCACTTCCAATCAATATTTGGATCGAAGATATCAAGGACTCTTGTCATATTCACCAAAACGACATCGTACAGGATATGGGTCATGCCGATCACGCCAATGTTGCCTGTGAAGAATAGGGATGTGATTCGATCGCCTGCTTCCGGAAGTTTCAATACTGTTCAATCTATAAGACAGCGGAAACTTTTTCCGCCAGCTTACCGTCTGAAATAAGACATTCAAACAAAATTGAATCACATCCCATGTGTCTTAAGATTGTAGCGGGTTGGCCTTTGAGGACGCATTCGACCGTAAGCATAGAGTTGTCCCCGCGTTTAGGTATTAGCCCTGTTTTGCGTGCTGAACAGCTCGTAGATTGCCGCACAGTCTCTTTGTTCTGATTTGTTGCTTCGGAGTATGCACTTTCTTCGTCAAAAATGAGGCCGTTGTAACACTGCTTGCATGCTTCTTTAGGACAGTTATTTCTCTTATGCCAAGTACACGTGCACTTTTCACCAGAGGGAAGTGTTGCCTTTAGACCCTTTGTGCCTGTGCAGCAGTTTGTAGCTTTATGGGTACGTTTTCTAAAACAAATCACCACGGCTTTTCTTTCTCCGCTTTTTCTTGCAAAATCTGAGCATGATTGCATGGGTCTTGGGGTTAACTTTTATTTTTAACTTTGCCGAGAGTGACTATACTCTGGGACTCTTTGTGAGGATCACTAGTTTCAGCCAGCTTATCGATTCCCTTGCAATGTATTTTTCTCAGACAAATTGCCAGATTCTGATGGATGCTAAGTCGAGAAGAATGGCTTCGAAGCAATAATTCCTCGCAGAGCACATGGCCATTTGTCTTCCTTTTTCCCATCAAACTACCAACCAGTTTCACAGGTCTCAGATTTGGCCAACCAAAACTTGGTGCGATACCATTCCTCAGTAAGCCGAACCATTGCTGCAACATCCTTTCCAGTATTGCATAATCCATGGCATACTCAGGTGCCTTTCTACCAACAACACTGCGTGCTTCGCCTGTCAAACAGAGATTCAGTGAGAGGGCTCATTTGTTATCCACGTGCAAGCTATGTACATATGGCTTTATCACTGTGTAAAACACTAAACAACTGTTACAGCCCAACCTGATGCAGACCACGTCTCTCCTCAGCGCCCGGTTGCATGCCATCTAACATTTTCTACCCAAGCTCCTTTTACCCAATGCGTTGTGCACCTCCACCACTCTCATGTTAATGGTTCGTCACGACCGCTCAAGTTCCTTGCGCCTCATGTATCAGTGGGACGTGGAGAAGCACCTCAGAGTTCGTACCTAGAGTTCTGGACTGGCAGGCCTTCAATACAAACAATCCGTTCATCAGTGTCCCCACTGTGACTGTGTTTGCTCACCCAATGATTACGGCAAGTGCAACTTCACCTGTTGTGGCTGTGATTCGGCGCCTGTCTTATTGAAGGTTCTGTCCGTACTCTTTGTTGTTGACGTGGTTGCACGTGTCCTTTGTGACTGGCATTTAGTTTCCGAGGTCGGCACCAACAATTGTCGGCCCATCGGACGATGTTACCGGTCTGTCCTCGCTGAGGTGCCCCCTCAATACTGTCTTGTGCAGAGTGGCCCTCGCGGAATCACCGTCCTTGAAATGGGTGACAACGGGAGTGCATACTCAGAAACTGCGGACAGCTTGAACCCCATTGCATTGAACCAGTTTATGTTCTCGGCAGCTTCTTTTCGCCACAGCAGTTCTGACCTGCTTTGATTCCTTCCCACTTTTTCAAGATGCAACGGCCCACAAATCATTTGAAATCCAAGGGTAGCACGGAAGTGTAGCTGCCCGAAGTACACAGTGTGCGAGAATAATCGCATTGCCATTGTGCAACACTGCACCATGCATAGCTGTCAATATCACATTGAGGTTTTATCAATCTGTGGTGCCATCCTTATCAATACTGGAGGTACGAGTGTCTATTCAAATGACAATGCAGCACTTTCACACCAAGTCTCACCGGTAGCTCATAAGCAAGCCCAACCTCATCTTGGTGGTACATGACTGCCAGAAACACGGTAATTGCGCTTGGTATATTACCGTCGTGCTAGTCCTCAAGGCATACGAAAGGTTATTGCGATAACCTATGGACAGTAACGGAATGTGTTGTTAGTTTCAAAGAACAGTTCATGGAGCGTTGCCCTTAACGAAGCAAAAACTTTAACAGGAAAAATTTTCGTTCTGAAGCCTCCATTATAATACTTGTGCTGGCGTCCTATTCGAAATTTCACGTGATACTTATAGGCGTGACAGTCTTGTAACCAATCTCCCCCCCCCCCCTTTACAAGTATGCCATACAGCCCCTTCATGGTAAGATGACGTTGCTACTGAAAGCATGCCCATTGCACATTGTCCCCGGTATTCTGTGGTAGCCACTGCTAAGTTTTTTTATTGAAGGTTAGTAAAATAGACATCAATTCGATTCTAACTGGACACGTGCTAACTTAATCATCAAAACGTCAATTAGGCATATGTAGGCGCCTTGAAATATATCTCACTGCGATATTTTCAACAAGTTACTAAAGTTGTGCTTCGTTTTTCTACTAATAAACAAAGCTCGCGAACAGCCAAAAATGACACGTGACTAAGCCACAGCATGAACCAGAAATTAGTGCCCTCAAACAGAATCAATGTGCGATAGATTGTCAAAACAGTAATATTATTGTTTGCAGATGGTAGTATTGTAGCATGTTTTTTGTATATTTCACGTGCTTTTCTTGGCAGCTGGAAAAACTATCACCTCTTTGCATTTGATGAATACTTGTCGAGTTGGAAACGCGATGAGACTAACTATCTTGACTTCAATAAAAAAAGTGGAGACTACTCTGTACTAGTAAATGTGCAATGTATGTGCTTCGCGCAAAATATATATTTTTGGTTCTCAAGATTCGCAGTTGTGCTTGCTGTAGTACAAAGATTGTGTTTTGCTATCTTGTTAGGGCTCCAAAACTATTCGCTTTTTGCTGCCAGCGTCGTATATTCAAAAACGAAAAAATGAAATGTTTTTTTCACATGTTTCACATGTTTCTTTTTTTGTTTCACTCACACTGTCCCGTACATATCTTAAAATAAGCGGGAAATTCAAAAAAGTGCACTTTCGTACAAAACATTTGGGTGAAATAATTGAAATCTTTCCTCAAAAAGTTCGAACACTGAGGAAACATTCAGTTTGTCACGTATTGGAGCTGCTTCTTTGTACTGACGTGGTTCAGAGAAAAACATTCCTTATGCAAAGCTCGATAGAGGTCTTATTTGCCAAGAAGAGAAGTACGTCTAATACAGTTTTGGTTTTGTTTTACAGAATAGTATAATGTTTATTGTTGGCCTTCATACACACCCTGCATTTAATTTTGTTGCGACTTCTGGGCAAATAGAGGCAAGATGCGAGACTATGTGGGAGGCTTATGATCTCTCGTTGTTCTTTGCGCCTTGATTTGAGGATTGAAAGTACTGAATTCACGTTACAAGGTGAGCCTGTTTAGTGGGCCCAGTAGCAAGAGTAGACACGGTAGAGCAATGGATGGAACGTTTTGCACATTGTGACCTCTACCAAAAGAAGTAATGTATAATGTCTGCACTTTTTCGTAGGCTGATTTTAGTGACGGGCCTATATTCCAGTATACCAAGAATAAAGTGATCGTATGGCCATGATGTTCGAGCTTGTCTGTCTCCTCTAAATAGAGAGAGAGAGATAGAGAAACGAGAAAAAAGAAAGGCAGGGAGGTTAGCCAGATGCTAGTGTCTGGTATGCTACCCTACACTGGGATTGGTGAATAGGGGGGTTGAAAGAGATAGAAAAGGAGTTAAAAATAAATAAAAGCAAGGCACAGACACACAGGCACACACAAAATCAATCAGCTCAGAGGCGTTGCGACAGGCCAGTAGTTATCTAGAAGCCCAGTAGCGCTTGCGCGGACTTCTTCTGTGATGATGACTCATGACGATGGCTCTGACAGCGGCTGGTCATCTAACTTGCTTAGTGTAATAGAGAGTTCTTGTCTATTTAGGTTATATTCTGGGTAGTCACACAGGACGTGTCGAATTGTTTCTTCATATACGCAGTGTGCACAGGTGGCATTGTCGGCCATCCCTACGCGAAAAGCGTACGAACACGTAAACGCGACTCCCAACGATATATATAGCCTGCACAGAGCAGTAGCGTCACCTCGTAGAAGTTTCGTCGGAAGCCGTACGCTTAACGTAGGATCAAGAGATCGTAATCTTGCATTCGTAAAAAGAGGCTCATTACAATTTGCCATAGAGCACTGGCGAGCAAGCATGCGTAGCTTCCTAGCAGCATATGTCCTAGAAAGAGGTGCTGACTTGTCGTTGTCTTCTGTTTAGGCTCATCGGGCCGCTTCTTCAGCCCGTTCATTACCGATAACTTCACAGTGACTTGGCAACCACAGAAATATAACGTGGTGCCCTTTTTCTGTAACATAGTGTAGCATTTATGCCGTCTGAAATACCAACTGCTTGGGCGGACCACGATGTATATTTGAGAAAAGTGACTGCAGTGCCACCTCGCCATCGCAGAAGATCGTCCACCGTTGCGTGCTTGTGTCGTTAATGAAACAGCGCTGCGCGTAGCGCTGCAAGCTCTGCTGCCATTGATATGGTTGCATGAGCTGTCCTGAATTTGATGGTTATGGCTTGCGTTTGAATAACGACCGCCGCTGTTCAGCCGTTTGGCAGGACGAAGCCGTTGGTGTAGACAAGGTGCAATCTTGGTATTTATCGTACAGCAGAAGTAAGGTGAGCTGCTTAAGGGCTGCTATTGATAAATCTCGTTTTTTATGGAATCCTGGTATTGTCAAGTAGATTACTGGCATTTTGAGGCGCCATGGAGGAACTGAAGGTTGCACCGCTAGCACATATTCTACATTTGCCGCTATACCTCGAGAGAACCCTTTATTATTTATTCAGTGCTTTGAATATTCCACAAGCGATCTAATACGATAATTGGTGCATGGCCTTCTCGTTTCCAAAAACTGGGTCCTCTAAAACTGCAACACCGGCTAAAATCGCTTCGAAGAAAATTGGAAACAATGACGAATTATTGGGGACCCGTCTTTAGGCGCATCGTTAAACAGCTTAGGTTGAAACAGCTCACTTTATAAAAATCATTAGTGTTCCACGGAAGAATGACGAAAGGTCCGCCCTGTGGTTAACCGCAGAATAAAGACTTTACTTTTGACTGTTTCAAACCCTTTTTCTCATGCAAGACTAAAAGAGTTGACGGACGAAAAGCCAGGGCACAGCAAGGTATTGGACAACACTCAAGTAATTTAAGAACTGCTCTCGCAATATTATCGTACACGTAAACTCAGTTTAAGTAAGTAACAATTCTCACTGTAAGCCTAGAATTTAGGGAAGAAATTTTCGGGACAGTTATCTTAACATGGGTTCGAAAGTGAACCCAGTCTATCTTCCTTCAGGCCCTTGAAAACCACTTTCGCTCGTTGGAAGCCCACGTGTCTCTTTGAAGTGAGCGTTCATTTCTCTGGAGGGACACTTCCCTCACCCTTACTTCTATATTGCCTGCCATCTACGTCTCATGGAGCCCCTACCGAAGTGAGATACATTGCGCTACGCCAACATTGGCTTTATCGACAAGAGTAGCATAGCGCAGACGGAAGGAGCTCCCTCCGATGTCTATAAAAAAACTTCAAATATTCTCATTTTACACCATCGACCGGTTCCTGCCATCGCTCGTCGTTCTCAAAAAAAACGTCCGCAAGGAACTTTCCTGGCTCTTGAAAAATCTTGTTAAAAACAGACAGCCCATCGAAACAGCCAAAAAGAAATAAAGATAAAAAGTCTGTGGTGTTGAAACTAGCGTTCTGAGATGAGGCAACGGCTTTGTTTTCTGCCCAGGCTTGGCACAAAGTATCAAGGCATAATTACCTAGGTTTCTGTCTCCGTTTCGTGTTCTTACATATAATTTATTCCGGCTTAGGTTTTGATTTACGATTGGTATTTCTTCATATGAAACGCTGCAAGTATTACGGATGAAAACTCGTTTTGGCATGCCAGTCTTGAAAAAAAAAACAATATTCCTTTTTATTCCTGTTGTTTTCCATACAGGTGTTAGCACAATTCAATGTGATAACATTTCGAGTAGGTTGATGTGCGCACGCGTGTATTGAATATGTCTGGAATTGTCATACATCAAAAAGCAATGGCAATTGTGGCCTCATTCCGCTGGACATAGGCTTACACCTACGGATTTACGCCCTTGTTCGTTAAATAGGAACATGTTACGTTGCCTGATCATTTCAAATAATGCTAAAATGTGGTCGTGCTACGAGCTTTACTTCTTCCAGAATCCAGAGTGACATCTGAAAGATTCAGCAGTCAAGGCAGTCTTAATAATGGGATATTACTTGTGGGACAAATAACTCTAGCAGAGAGCAAAAACAGATGACGAACACTACGTTTTACAAAAGCAGTAGCATCAACCAATCTACAAAGCTTCATACCTAGTATCTACTCTTGAAGCACACTAGTAGGGATCACTAAAAGCTCACAAGCGTTCGTAAACACAATAGTGCCCTAATATGTAAAGCCGACCTCAGCGAGGTTTATTATTTCGTTCATCATTAAGTTGCAGATCGTCATTTTAATCAGTTGAATGATAAACAATAAAGCTATTGGTTCAACTTTACTCTTGGGCTATCTATTCAGCACACAAAACATTATGGAGTTTTAAATTGATGCTTCGTAACAACTACATGATAGTAAATACCAAAGAGATTGAAGCGTCAAGTTAAAATTCGCAAAAACAGTGTTGAACCTCGTTCTCATATAAACAGAGCTGCTTACCGCTCACTGAACATTGTTCTGTCACATCGGTTATATCCAGCGCATAACAAATGAACGAAGTCATCAAGTCCCTGCAGCAATTTATTATATTGAGTACATATAAGCTTTATTGACTATAGTAATGCTAAGTCAGCATGGGAGTATTGGCTAGGAATGGCGTCCGTCCACGTATTGTCAAGCCCAGCGCATCAATTTCCTTATCTTGGATATATATATATATATATATATATATATATATATATATATATATATATATATATATATATATATATATATCGATCGCCACTGAAGTGTTTTTCATTTTTCAAGAATTGGAAATCGCAAAACACTTTAGTGGCGATTGAAACCAAACGCGTATTACTCGCACTAGTCTGTAGGTACTCAGTCTATTTTTTTATTTCTCCCCATAATAATTAATTGATAGCTTTAACTACCTATTTTCTTATTATGAGCTGAAAAGCCAAAACATGAACACTGGGATATAGAGCACTTTCAGAAACCAACGACAAAATTTTTCCCAGGTCGATACGTCTAGCGCTGTTGTTTTTTCCGCGTTGTAAAGAACGCCTACAGCAGCACTATAGCAGTGCGCTCGCGGTCCGTTACACGGCTTCATTTGACGTTTCGCGGGCTTTCTTTACAACGTGGAAAAAATAAAAGCGCGAGACGTATTGTACAGGAGACTATTTAGTAGGTGGTTACTGAAAGTGGTGTACATCTAAGTGGTCATATTATGGGTTTCTAGAACATATTTAAAAATTTAGGTAATTCAGAAATAATATTTATTAGTATGGGGAGGAACATAAAAATAGCCTGAGTACCTAGAGGCTAGTGCGAGTAGTATTCGTTTGGTTCTATTTGCGTCCTAAGTGCCTTTACTTCGAAATTCTTGGCTCGAGTTATGTGGGACACCCTGTATATAGTCATGGTGGCGCAAGTGGCCGTAGCGTTGCAAATAGTCAAGTAGATGCTTCGTGAGAACGGTAACAACAGAAGTGTTTATTTCGACAGTTTCGGCCATAGTGTGGCCTTGGTCAGGAATGAAGGCCAGACTATCTCCGAAACTGTCGAAATAAACGCTTACGTTGTTACCCTTGTGACGGAATATCTACCAGGCTATATATATTAAGTGCCTAAGCCAAACGTTACATTATTAGTGGAGGCACATTTTCTCTCGTATCCGACACGGGTCTTCGCAGCAGTCGCTATGCTGAACTCCTCCCATTGACTTTTGTGGAAATAATCTCCCCAACGTAAACCACAACGCAAATCCACAAATAGGTCAGGTGAAACACTTAGTTGCAGTACAGATTAGTTCAGAGAGAGAGACATCCCCAAAAGCATAAAAACCAAAAGAAATGAACCGAGCCTGTACTTCTTTAAAGGCGTAGGTTCTAACACAGGTCGTTTAAATTCATGTCGGTCCCATTGAGTGTCAATGCATAATTTTGATATGTCGCTTGAAATTATACGCGGAAAGTCTTCTAAACACTGGTATAAACTATATGATTACCAAGATGCAGCAATTCTATGTACTGCAAGTTTATTGCTCATGAGTGAAAAAAATCACAAGATCAAAACGGCGTGCTTCTCCTAACGACGCCCCGAAGGCACTCCCCTATGGACTAATGATGCTTGTAATCACCGCATCACCGGGGCAAAAAGGCGGCAGTGATCAAGACATATATGTCCTTCTGAGCAATTTCATACAGTGGAAAGCAATAACATTAAGTCAGCGGCACGTATCAAATAGCGTACTATGAAGCCCAAAGTTGAGGCTTTCAGCTCCTTGGAGGTGACATCGATCGCAGTTTGTAGACGGCGTTTGTGGAAACAAGAGCCCATTCTCGAAACTTATTGGCAGTCCTGGTTTTTCGGCAAATAAACCGAAATGCGTGAATCCACTGGTTTTTTTAGTTATTTTTCTCTTTCAAAGCTTTGGAGGTGTATTCATAGACTGTTGTTGTTCATCTTGTTTACCGGGCTTTTCTACAAGTGCCGCACAATAAAGACTCAATGCATACTTGGATGTCGATAGTTTCTCGGCAGCGTTCTTTTGATCACACGTTCATTAGGGAACGGCTTCCTCAAGCTTTCAGCTGATACACGAAACAAAAAGCTTTGTACAGTGAGCCACAATCCGGAGGAAAAATAAAACGAGACAACTTAACTTCATGCGACTGTGCTTAATATTGTTTTTAAATGAAGTCTTGGCTAGCAGTAGACACAACCACAAGCACTTTAAGCATAGAACATTTTTATTGATCCTACTGAGCACTTAACCATGCTTTGTGTTTAGTATTCAAAACGTTTTGCCACAACCTGACGTTTTCTGACAGCCGGAAAGGCTGTACAGCTTCAAGTCAGTGATCAATCGAACGCTATATATTCTGACTGAAGACAGCAAACCCTTAAAGGACCGTTTTTTCTTCCCTTATATTTCATCGCGTCAAACTTTTCTTAAATATGAGTGTGGATATTTTTTTTAAGCACCATTCACTTAGCAGTACGGAGGAGTATTGATTCCTTTTATACCGAAACAACCCTTTGGACCTCAGATTTTACGACTTGTACCGACTACCATCATTATATATATTGAATGTGTATGAGAAAAAAAACCCGCAAACGCACATTGCAAAAAAAAGTTTTCGTTCCACACAACTATTTTTCTCTACGGTAACTGTCAATGAAAGCTGTCAGTCAATGCATTTACAATGATGCGAGCCCTCGTCATACTGCGCTGCTCATTTCCGAGGTGTCGCGTAAGGTACAAGCACACAAATAGTTACAAAATTGCGTTGCACGTTTGGTTGCCGTGGCAACCTTTCATGACAATATGTCACACAATTAGCAAGAAAACCTGTCTTCTGGATTGTTTGCTCGATGCGCTCGTGCGAAACCGCTTTAGTCTGGAGGTTGCCACGAACGTTTGTTCAATACAAGATACACAGCAAATTGTCAATTTTGGCAACACCCACTTAAACAAAATGTGTTTTAACGACTGTAATATGTGACGGTTGACTACTCAACAGTTGTGAATTTTTGGCTATCCAATGCACAGCTAGCCTTCCGCATGTAACATATTTTAATGGCAAGCGCAATATCTGAGTATGTATTCACAAACACGTTGCAGGCTAAGAAAGTTCTGAAGTGTTTACTTCGTGCATTCACGAAGAAGGACATATCATTAGAGCAGTCGGCCGAAAACTGAGGTAAAGGCCCGAAGGAAAAGAAATTCTGTGAACACACAGCCCTGTTTACTAAGCAAGTACAAAATTACGCCATGTGGGTTAGCATACAAAACACTACGCAATGCACTGCGAACAGAAATATGTCAAGTGAGAATTGTGGCGATAAATACAACATATAATGGAGGGTAAGGTTTCATTGGGAATGCCATTGCGAAAAATCACAGCATATACACAGTGTGAATTATAACGAGTGGAACGAATTGTCGGAGGGTTTTATAAGTAAACCGTGCATCGTCTGTCTGTCTGTCTGTCTGTCTGTCTGTCTGTCTGTCTGTCTGTCTGTCTGTCTGTCTGTCTGTCTGTCTGTCTGTCTGTCTGTCTGCCTGCCTGCCTGCCTGCCTGCCTGCCTGCCTGCCTGCCTGTCTGTCTGTCTGCCTGTCTGTCTGCCTGTCTGTCTGTCTGTCTGTCTGTCTGTCTGTCTGCCTGCCTGCCTGTCTGTCTGTCTGTCTGCCTGCCTGTCTGTCTGTCTGTCTGTCTGCCTGTCTGTCTGGCTGTCCTGTCCATCCGTCCATCCGTCCTTCCGTTCGTCCACACCTGCTGACTGAGTCATTGAACTAGGCGGTCACAAACGATGACGAGCTAGCACGGACAGCCCCATGGCTTTGGGAGCTTCGCCTTTAAAAAATATTGTTTTCAGGCACACGAGTAACACTTCTTTATTTGATTACGCTGGTATTCTGTCTGATGGTGCTGTTTGTTTACTTACGAGCATTCCAGGTAAATATCATAGTTCGCCATGGCAGTCGTAGCATTGGTCACTCATAGAAAAGACGCAACGCAGCCGGCAACACACTGTGAAAGAAAAAAAAGGAAGTAGGTGTGACAATATTAAGTGACATCGACTTGCCTCATAAACGACTCGCTTTTATCTAAATGGTAACGGGGTTAAGAGCCGGTGCGCTCAAGGAATTTACCTTCTAGTGAGAATACAAAGGTTCTTGTCTGAAGGATCAAATACCACTGTTGACGAAGCGACGCGACTCTGGTCCCTAAGTCCGCTAAGCGTGTGAAGTGACACAGGGTTGAGGGTGAAGTACCTCTACCTAAGCGACACTACTAGCTCATGCTCAAGTGACGTGTAACTTCCGTTAGAAACAGTGAAGTATTCCTCTTATTTAGGTCAGATAACAGTTGCCGTTGTCAGCAGTGACAGGAATCAAAAACGTTCAATTTCGGCATTCTAATAATTATTTCCTTACAAAACTTTGTGATTCTGTTCCGATCGCGTAAAATTGGTATCCCCAAAGTATAGCATGTAATTTAGAGTTTGGCTGTTCAAGAAAGATTCGTTTACATTATTCTATGAGTTTAGGCAGCTAGAGTGTGTGGCTTCAATGTGCATAGAGTCATACGCTGAAAAAGACGCTACTGAAAGTGGCGTGAAGTTTTCCTACTTCTTTTTCCTCTTTGTGAATAAACCAAAATGCTCCCTCAACTGGGCTCATCAGAGTTGTCAGTTGCTATGTTGTTGTTGTTCACTGTGTGCTGCCATAAAAAGTGCCATCTGTAGAACAGAACGTTTCACTACGATGAGAAAATCAATTGAAATAACATTTTACAAACAACTGGTCAACAAAGCATCTACGAAAACGCAGTGAAGGCTCAAAACGAAGCACAAATGGGAGCAGACATGGCAACAAGCTAGTCATTTGCCTTTATTGCGTGAATTGTCACTGCCAGTTTCATTTGCAAGATATCAAATGGTAGCACACTTTCAGCACAAAATAATATCAGCAATTTGTAAACCAGCAATGAAATTGGTTTAGGCTTCTTTCTGTTGGTAGCTCGCATATTTTACTCCACTGTCTTGTCCGATCAAGGGAGTGTAAAACCGAGATCCTCATTTGCGGGATAAACAGTGTGGTGGACCTTGTCCTTCCGCAAGTTTTAACAAATGGGTGAGTTTGTTTATCGTACTTGAACTGGTCTCCCGCTCTATGAGAACAAAGAAAAAGCGAAGCTGGACAATGAGAAAGGACTAGTCATTTTCACCGTTCTGTGTTAGTTTACTCGGCCATTTCTTCTTGAAGACCATCCTTGCAAGTAACCGTGCTGAGTTTAACAACCAATGGGCTCACTCCTACGCACTCGGTTTTGTTATCAGCGTCGTCGCCTGGCTTTGTCGGCTAGGGTGCCTGAAGCCATGCGATGCTGTCTCTACTTAAGATATAGACAGTATATCCTCGTTGATGCGAAAATGAGTCTCTGCCGAATTCCTCTTCTCAGCTTTTATAACAAATATTGACGCAAGGTAGGCTGGCAACTATAGTGGCCAGCCTTTGAGGAGGATAACAAAGTACTTCTGTGGGCGCGTGCTCTGGTGTTCGTGCTTTTGGCCTTTGGTCACGAAAGTAAACGCCCTGCTTTTGTGCCTGCGTCCCTGTGCCTCTGTGACATTTTCTGGTGGAAGTGCGGAGTACGGTAGATGATACGGTCCCCAGAGAGCACTCCTAAATCAAGCCCATCGAGTAGCTCAGCCGAGCTTACCCCTGTGCGCGTACGTTCCAGACGTTGTCTGCAGGGAGTTGAGCCACAGCAAGGTTTACTGCCTGAACGTCAGAGGACCGTGAACCAAACACCACCAGCGCACCTGGTTTTCAACCAGCCCAAGACCCCGAAAACATTTTACGGAGCTGTTTTTGAAGATGCCGACTACTGGCTCGAGCATTTCGACCGGGTCGCCATCATCAACGATTGGACCCCATAGCGTAAGCTATGCTATGTGTACTGTTTTCTCGAGGAAAATGTGGTTTGAGAACCATGAAGCAACGCTTACGTCATGGGATGAGTTTCACCGGCAGTTCCTCAAGTCCTTTTCCCGAGAGGACAGGAAAAAGACGTCGACAGCAGATCGTGCTATAGAGGCGATGGTTCAAGGCCCTAACGAAAGGGTGACGACTTAAATAGAACACATGAATTGGCTTTTCAGGCGTACGGAGCCCTCTATGACTGAATCCAAGAAAGTCCACTACTTAATGCGTGGTGTTAAAGAAGAGATTTTTGCCGGCGTGATCCGGAACCCGCCTGTGACACTTGCGGAGTTCTATGAGGAAGCCACTGCCATTGAGAGGGCCCGTCAACAGCGTGCGAGGCAGTATAACCGGGGTGTACATCCAAGTGAGGTCACTTCTGTCACTCTCGGCAATGACATCAGTGCGTTGTGAGAGCTCATCAGAGCTCTCATTAAGGAGGAGCTACAAAAGCTGCAGGTGACTGCATCACCTGTAGAGCAGCTCTCCGTTGCGGAGATGGTACGCGCCGAGCTACGGCAAGCCCTTCACGCTCCCTTACAGTCCGAGGCGCCACAACAGAGGCAATGTGTCGAAATGCGTTACGCTGAAGCAGTGCGACGTCCTCCATCGTGCAGCTCAGCCAGCGCGTTTTACCCCAATGAGCGACGCGCTCAACAAATGCAGGTAAGCTTCCGTCCTCGCAGCCCGCCGTTGATCGCCGAAGCACGACCGAGAAAGAGTGACATCTGGCGTACACCCGACCACCGGGCCCTTTGTTTTCACTGCGGAAAAGCCGGACACGTCTACCGAACATGTCCATACCGCCGTGTGGGTCTCCATGGATTTTCGTCTAATGCCCCTCGTACACGACCTGTTGAGCAACCACTGGAAATAGAGTTTCATCTCGAATCGTCGCACTATCGAACATCGGTCGCACGAGCCCCGCTGGTCGTCGCCTGCTCGCTACAGGTCACCGAGTCCAGCATATTCACGCAGCGCTTCGAGACGCCGTTCACCCCGCCCTGCAAGTCGGGAAAACTGAGTTCAGAGACCTCCGGAGGTGAGGCCGCTGACGCTGACTCTACGGAAGATCCTCCACTACGACGACAACGACGGCAGCAAAAAGATGTACGGACGCAGTCAAACGTGGTACGAAGAGTGGTGAAATCAAACATTGCGGTAACCGTGGACGAGGAAGAATTTATGGCACTCATCGACACTGGAGCAGACACTTCCGTTATGACCAGAGGTCTTGCCTGCAGGCTGAAGAAGGCTTCTACCCATTGGGCTGGGTCGCAGATACGTACGGCCGGAGGCCATCTTCTCACTCCTGTGGGATGGTGCACAGCGCGAGTCAGTATTCACAGATTTACGTAACTCGGTGAATTTGTAATACTTCCCAGTTGCTCAAGGGAGCTGATTCTCGGACTGGACTTTCTGCACAATAACGGAGCCGTGATTGACTTGCAAGAGTCGCAGGTGACGTTTTCTACGGCACACGTTTTAGCACGCAACACTCACGACAGTTTCGTCAATGCTTTGAGAATTGTTGACGATGACCTCACGTTACCGACGAAGAGTAGCGTGTTGACTTTGGTAACCTGCAACGTTTTCGATGAATTCCATGACTATGAAGGTATTGCCGAGGCAAATATCCCACTGCTGCTCAAACAAAATATCTGCATAGCCCGATGCCTTGTTCGGTTAGAGAATAAATGCTCTCGAGTCCTGCTGACCAACTTCAGCAACGAGTTTCAGCACGTCCCTAGAGGCACCACTGTCGCTTTCCTCAGTGAAATCGCCAACTTTTCTGATGTCAGCACAATGAATACGACTTCACCGCATGCGAAATCTTGTGCTGACCTGGGCAGCCGCATTCACGTTAATCCGGACTTACCAGATTCACGAAAAGAGCGGCTGCTGAACCTTATGACGGAATTCTCGGACTGCTTTTCCACAGAATCTAAAGTTTAACGTACTACCGTTACAAAACAGCGCATTGTTACCGAGGAGTTGGCGCGGCCTCTTTGCCAACATCCATACCGTGCGTCCCCGAAGGAAAGAGATGGGATTAAGCGTCAAGCACAAGAAATGCTGAATGATGACGTCATTTAACCCTCTACCAGTTCGTGGGCGTCACCCTTTGTCCCAGTAAAGAAAAACGACAACACACTACGCTTCCGCGTCGACTACCAACGGCTAAACAAATTTACAAAACGCGACGTTTACCCCCTGCCACGGATTGATGACGCCTTAGATCGTCTACTCAATGCTCAGTTTTTTTACATCATTAGATCTCTAGTCAGGGTACTGGCAAATTGAAGTTGACGAGGGCGACCGTGACAAAACCCCATTCGTCACTCCCGACAGGCTCTACAAATTTGAAGTGCTGCATTTCGGTCTTTGTTCCGCTCCCGCCACATTGCAACGCATGATGGACACTGTACTTGCTGGACTAAAGTGGCAGACGTGTCTTCTATACTTGGATGATGTCGTTGTGTTTTCAAGCACGTTTGACGAACATCTTTCAAGGCTAAAAAGTGTCCTCACGGCAATAAGGTGAGCGAACCTTACTATCAAGTCCGAAAAGTGCTACTTTGTCTAACAGGAACGCAAGTTTCTCGGCCACGTGAAGAGCCCGGGGGGTGTTCGACCAAATCCGGAGAAGTTGACTGCTGTTGCCGCTTTCCCTCGTCCTGGAGACAAGAAGCCTCTTCAGCGATTTCTCAGACTCTGTGCCTACTACCGCCGTTTTGTCAAAGGATTTTCAAAAGTTGCAGTAGCTCTTACAAGACTGACACAGCAAGATGTTCCCTTCGTATGGACGGAAGAACAACAACACGCCTTCATAGAGCTACGCAATCAACTGCAGACAGCTAGAGTGCTGGCACTGAGATTCACACGGACGCCAGCAACGTAGGAATCGAAGCCATTCTTGTTCAACGGCAGGACGGCGCAGAGCGTGTAATCGCTTACGCAAGCCGCAGTCTCACAAAAGCAGAGGCTAACTACTCTACCACCGAAAAAGAGTGCCTAGCAGTCGTTTGGCCTATTAGCAAGTTTCGACCATACCTATACGGCAGGCCATTTCGAGCGGTCAGTGACCACCATTCGCTCTGCCGGCTTGCCAATCTACGGGATCCATCAGGCCGCCTCGCCCGCTGGAGCCTCCGCCTTCAAGAGTACTACATAACGGTGGCCTACCGATCAGGACATAAGCATACAGATGCTGACTGCCTGTCTCGTGCTTCTATTTCCCCGACGTCATCTGACACTGAACAAGATTTACCGTTTCTTGGCATCGTCGATGTGGTCCGGATGGCTGAGCTTCAACGTGAGGACACTGAGCTATTACCTGTCATCCAGCATCTTCAAGGACAAGACGTATCATCCCACGCCGGCTCTCACATGGATTAATGTATTGTCTGCGGAAAAATGTCTCCTACAAGAGAAATCTTGAGAGCAGCCAGGAAACTTTTCTCCTGGCCGTCCCAACGGTACTGCATGAGGAAGTTTTGCAGGCGTGCCACGACGATCCTTCTGCCAGTCGCTTAGGCTTTGCTAGGACGTTAGCGTGCATCCGACGAAAATACTACCAGCCACAGCTGTATTCATCCGTTCATCGATATGTCCGCACCTTCCGTGACTGTCAGAGACGTAAAGTTCCACCCACAAAGCCCGCCGGCTTCCTCCAACCTTTAGATCCACCTCGAGCACCGTTTCAGCAAATGGGAATGGATGTTTTTGGTCAATTCCCTACGTCATTCTCAGAAATTAAGTGGATAATCGTCGCAACCGACTATCTGACTCGCTATGCAGAAACCAAAGCTGTACCTAGTGAAACTTCAGTTGAAGTCGCCAGATTTTTCGTCCACGACATTGTTTTGCGTCATGGTTTACCTCCTGTTCTCATAACCGATCGCGGAGCAGTGTTTACGGCAGAGTTATTGCGACAAGTCCCCAAGCTGACGCACACTAACCACCGGAAAACAACAGCTTATCATCCCCAAACGAACGGCTTGACGGAGCGGTTAAACAAAACAATGACCGACATGCCATCTATGTATGTTGATGTAGAGCACAAAACATGGGATGAAATTTTGCCGTACGTCACATTTGCTTACAATACCACTGTGTAAGAGACCACAGAGCCAACACCATTCGAGCTTGTTTATGGCCGTCGCGTCACAACACCGTTAGACGCTATGCTCCGCGTAGACCCGGACACCAGCGGAAATGACAGCGTTGACGACTGCGTTGAGAAAACCGAGGAAGCCCGCCAGCTTGCACGGAACCGTATTCGCACGCAGCAAGATATCGACGCTCGCCGTTATAACCAAGGCTGAAGGAACGTCCACTATCAACCAGGTGACTATGTATGGGTGTGGACACCAGTTCGACATCGTGGGCTTTCGGAGAAGCTATTGCGACGCTATTTTGGGCCTTACGAAGTTGTGCGCTGCCTCAGTGACGTCAATTACGAGGTAGTTCCTCAAGCTCCAATACCACTTTAAACCGAAGACGTCCACGTCCAGAAGTAGTCCTTGTAGTACGGATGAAACCGTACCACACCCGCGAGATATGAACACTTCAAACTTTTGTTTTTATTATCCACAACAGCGCGGGCTTATGTTTTTTTTTCGTTTACGTGACCATCTTTTTTCATGGCCATTTCTAGCATTTGAGTCAATCGACCGAGACGGTCGCTCTTGAAAGGGGGGAATTGACGCAAGGTAGGCTGGCAACTATAGTGGCCAGCCTTTGAGGAGGATAACGAAGTACTTCTGTGGGCGCGTGCTCTGGTGTTCGTGCTTTCGGCCTTTGGTCACGAAAGTAAACGCCCTATTTTTGTGTCTGCGTCCCTGTGCCTTTGTGACAATATGATGAGCTGTGGTAGACCCTAATGCTCAGCTCAGATGTATTGGTCTGGGCAATCCTATGGTCTGAGGATACCACCAGGGCCGTAGGGCTCCTGGTTGACGCCTTAGGGGGGGGGGGGGGGTCTGCACCACCAAGGCTGCCAGATTCTTACAGTGAGTTAGCAACCTCCTCCTCTTCCGAAAAACGGCGTTGCTATTAGGGCATTGTATATATTCCGCAAACCATTAGGCTTCCACAATCTGGTCGAAAAAAAACAACGAGAAAGAAACGGAAGTAGACACGCTAATAAAAATGGACCATCGAAGTTTGCCGTAACTTTTCTGTGCGGCAGGGTGTTAACACATGCTACACATCGTGCGAACAAAACCATGCCGACTGTGTATCGATCAGTCTCCCGCTTTGGTTCGAAGCATCGGTTGGTGTTTTGCGCTATCGCTTGAACGTTCCTGATTCTCATTTTGATGCCACCTCTACCCATTCATTTACGCTGTTTGGGGTGACCTGACATTGCGAGCTTTTGATCTCCACTACTGTCGCAAAGAATGAAGCAAATTTTCTCTGGGAGTGTGGAAACTGAAATCCAATATTGTATTTTCAAGAATTCTCATAGAAAAAAAGCACTAGGAGCCATTATGTTCTACGCCTTCGCGATGCTCTTGTCGTTTTACTGCTTCTGCAGATCTCGCGGCTTGAAAGTCTACTGCCTTGGCTTCACGTGAACTGCTGTGCTCACAAGACACCATCCTCTCGTACTGCTTACTACTGTTTTTATCTTCTCCTCTTTTTCAATTATTTTTCATTCCCTCTTCTTCATCCCTAAGGGCTCTCAACCTCACCATCATGACAGGAGGCCGCAATGCAGCGTACTTTTCGTGCCTTTTTTCCTGAAGCACTCTCTCTTTCTCTATCGCGTCGAAAATGCCTCCTTGTCGCATGGAGAAGCAGTTGGCTAGTAATATGGTGTTCGCGTCGCGTCTAGTTACCCAACTCACTTTTACCTGTGGAATATTTTTAGGGACCACTCTGTCGTGATCACGTACGCAGTGATGTTTTCCTGCTGTGTCACGATTTCTTCATTGTCCGAATCAGCTTCACGCAGATCTCACGTTCGATTCACACAAGCCAAGCATAGTGCATGTCTTCGGAGCTGATGCTTTCATAGAGAACGTTATTTTTCTGTATAGCCGTGGCCTCTAGTGCAATGCTGCTTCTTGCGTAACTTCAGATGGGCGTTTGCGAATGAATGAGTACGTATTTCGAACCGGGGCAAGTTATTGCGAGGGCAAGGGGCTATGCTTCCATTACAAAAAAGCACACTTAAGAAATTTTTCCGCGTATCTTTCACAAACTGATCAGATATTACTAAGTGCTACAAAATCGAGTCGATGTGTGTATTTTGCTGTGTATGCAAACAGCGCCTCCTTGTCCTTACTGAAAGTCTGAAGTGAACTTCTGGCTCTGGTCTTCCTTCGGTCCTAACTATGTTTGGCAAGCATGTTCTTAAGTAAGTTAGCAATTTGAAATTTTTCTTTAGCGAGCTTGGAAGGAACGGGACGTCTTTACGCCATACTGCATGTGATAGGGGATCACTAATTTATTGAGAATGATCATGGCCGTTCATGCCCTGACGAATCTCTCAATTTTCGAGAATCTTTTTGCCTATATTAATTCTTCCAGGATGTTGTGGACCCCCGGCTGTAGCAAAAGTTGCACGCTCGTACTATCTAGAACGCACCGTGTCATCTTGAGTGCTCTCCTCATTGGAGCATTCGTGTGAGCATTCTTTGCATTACACCAGTGCTTGCAGGCGGCCACGTATAGGCGGTGTGACTAATGGCTAAAAAGAGTAAGTCTGGCAACACTGGCCTCCTTCATACCCAGTTGTCTGTTGGTGATTGGAAACTTTATGGGTCCCGCTTTTTAATGTTACTCTGTTGGTACCGTAGCATGCTACGATGACTCCAAGTACATCAATCTGCTCGATTCTGGGTATTTGTTGTTGTTCTTTGGCACGCACTCAAACTTTGTTTCATACAGTAGGATGCTTGTAACCTTTGGCATGTTTTCCCATAAGATTGGAGGCGTAGCACAGAAATAAGCATGTATCTAGCGAGCAAACACGACCGGCTTTATTACAAACTTTCCTGCCACCTCATTTAGGGTCTATGATGGCTACTAGATTTCTTTGTAAATTCTCTAGCATTACCCAAACGACGATGTACTTTGCGTATATGGTGCCATGCATTGCCCTATGCAATTTTCGTGCTCGGGAAAGCTTAACGAGATTAAAAATTATCTGTGGTATGACACTGCATTGCTGCATGCCGACAATGTTCTTGCAACTGTCTTTGGATGCGGTTTGTTCAGTGTTAAAAGGCCCTTCAATTTTTTTTCGAGTAGCTTGGGATCTGATTTAGTGAAAGAGTTCTTCACCTTCTGAATTCACCACCGCAAATATTACCAGTATTGGTCCAGTAGGAGCGGAGTTGCGAAGATCTGTCGGACGCTGCAATTGCATTCTATCATCTCCTCACGACGAAAGCGATGAAAAGGAAACAGGGAAAAACTTTTCATATTTCCGTTTTGGACACAAAGATGTTCAAGACCGAAAACACATAAGGTAAAAATCTTGTCAAACTTGCATATTTACTGCAGCTGACACCCATAACAAAAGTCAGGAAAGTTTGAGGAGCAAAGCCATTAGAGTAAAGAAACCGGAAAAGCTGCACTAGCGGGGGCACCGCGCCCTCAGCTCGCTTCTACGCACGATTGTATGAATGTATGTCTCTGAAGATGATCACCACTGAAGGAAGTTTCCAAGTAATGATGAAGCTCACAGTCACACTCCAATATTTTTCTTGAACATTGCTTCAGCGCTTTGAGGCCTACACGATAAAAACGCACTAGCATCGGACCGGAAGAAAAACATCCGGGTAATCTCTCTGCGTAAAAATAAAAACATGAGAGAAAAAAAACAAGGAGAATACAGCACGACATCATGACTGAAGGAAACCCTACATTGTGATTTTGGCAGCGACTTTTTTACCCTAAGCACATTGCGTTAGGAAAAGCTTGCTTGGTCTTCTCGAGTTAGGTCTTAATCTGGGTCACGGCTGTCTATGTACGTCAATTCAGGGCCACACTTAGGTTCACGCTGCAGCTAGGTTTTTCGCTGGAATTACCTTGTCGCTGTCAGCTCGCAGTCCTAGTTCTGTTACGTGCGTGAATATTGCTTGAATATTTTGCTGGACTTCAATTGAGGGCATCCGTAAATTAAAATTGGGTCACTAAATGCCTGCAGTTCAAGGTGTTATGACACGTATTTTTTTGTCAGCTTGTGTCCTTTGTAAGTGTCGAAACTGTCATTCAGGAAATATAAATCTCTCTCCCCTACTTTTTTCCGCTTCCCTGTGACTGACATAACTCATATTTTACTTACTGAAGTAGTTTTGTAGTGCAGATGAACAATGCTACACTGGGATGTTTTGTACGAACCGGAAGTATGAGATTGGTGAGTAGGCGTTATATTACCAGGGTAAACATTTGGTCCTCGTCAATACTTCCTAATAGACTAGGTTTCACCTTTTTGACATCAGATTCAGAAAGTGAACGAAAATGAAAAGGAAGATGAAGAAAATTTTTTCATAGGAGCCAACAGCGAAGTCGTTCACGATGGATGGTGTCCCTGGAGCAGAATACCGTTGTGCTCAGCTGACCACTCGGCCTTGTTCGCAAGACATTGATCAAGCGTCATGTAGTCCCTCGCAGTGAATGAATGGTCATGGTGCTCGGCTGGGGACCCGAAGGTCATGGGTTCGATTTCGGCAGTGGTGATCGCATTTACGTGCAGGCTAAAATGCTTAAGGTTCGTGTACAGTGCGATGTCAGTGCACGTAAGCAGCACCAGGTGGTCAAAATTTCCATATTTGCGCGCAATCTCGGAGGCCGCGGCTGCACTTCTGACAGTCCTATCGCTTAGACGCTCTGTTCACTAGGTCGTCTCCTACCTCCACCCCTTTCCACTCACTCGGCGTCCGCATAGTCTGACGCGTTTGGAAGCGTCGCGAGTCGCATGGCATAAACACGCAGGTCAAGTGCTCTGGTAGGCATTAGCAGTGCGATGCAATCATTTCTTGCAATTCGCTTGTCTTTTTTCAGTGAGCACAACCAGACGGCTATGCTGGTAGCCGAAACTTACCTTAAGTACAGAAGCATGGTCGTTAGCTTGTGCGTTTGAACAACAATTTGAACCACATGCTCGTGGCAACCGGAGTGATATTCTTCAAAAAAGAGAGTAGCTCATTTTTCATTCGAGGATAGTCTTATTTTTTTTTCATTGAATAGATATTCGCGGATATTCTGTCAACGAGGCCGATCAAACAGCAGCGATATTTGAAGATTTCGCGTACAGTATGATGTCCTGTAGAGAAGCACTCATCGTCATGAGTACTAGTTGTGCATACGTTGATGGAGTGATCTTCACTGCTACCATGGTTGCGACGTCTCTACGAACTTCATCTTTATTCACTCATATGTCTGGTTAACTCAACCTATAGGCAACACCAGAGAAGGCTGAACGAGCAACTGCTCTCTGTGGTGAAATGCTGGTTAAAGACAATGTAATTACGGCAATAGGAATGGGACTGCACCTTCTGGCAACGAAGCTTTATAATATTTGTACTAATTCAAACATCATGCAGCCATACTCAACGTAGTAGAAGAGCTGTCAACCTGGGAAGCGTTTCCACAATGCATACAGACATACGGAAGTTACCACCAAGATGGTTCTAGCTTTTCATTCGGCGTTCCCTAAATACTCCATGATGGCACACTTTTGTGTACTCTTGTCTCTTCGACAGTCATTTATATGTTCAAGCTCTGCTACTCATGCGTTCTCCTTTGTTGATTTATTTGAAGATGATTCAGGCAAGTAGTTTCAGGCCCTTGTGGCTGATGAGAACTTAACAGTTTGGCGTGTATGGTAGCAAGCTGGACTAAATTCAGTTGTGTAGTTAACCTTCGTATCTTCTTATACTCTTTTCCTTTTTAACAGTTGGGCTTAGTTAGGCTAGTTTGAACCTTCGCCCTCAATATGAGAATATTTATTGATATAGAAAACGTGCGCACAGGTGTGACCTAAGCTAGCAGACAACACGTCAGTGATTCATATATATATATAGTATACGTGTGTTGCGAATTTAACTGAAACTGCGACACATTTTTAGCTGCCCTCCCCTAGAAGTAAGAAGAAAGAACTATAAATATAAAAGCGGAGAAACAAGGCAAGCCTGCCTACCTGTTGTAGTGTGCTACAGTGGTGAATGTAATGAATATCTTGATCTTATTATCAGAAAGCAAGGTCGACAGCCCTGAAAGTTATGGCTGAAAATAATCAAAACCAGCACAAAACATAACTCATGAACGAATACCTAAAATTCGAAGTTTAAGAGAATGCAATTATTGTTAGTTTTTTTTTTTCACTTCAGTGCAGCTTAGTCGTCCTTCTGCTGGTGGTCACCTTGTTTTCAAAAGCCTTGTTTTTTTTCAACAATCTCCTTGAAACTGACACGAATTCTCCGCTTCGCTGAAATAGTAGTTGTGTTACTCGGTTGCGGAGCGCAAGGTCGCTGGTTTGATTCCGGTGGCAGCGGCCACATAATGACGAAGCAAAGTAGCACGGGCCCGTGTACTGAGCGATGGCAGATAGCGTTAAAAAGCAAGAGATTTCAAAATGTCTGGAACCTTATACTTCGGAGTGTTTCATAATATTATCAAGGTTCTGGCACGCGAAACTACAGATATTATTCTTAAATTGACACGGCTCACTATACCTTCAGCTTCAGCAATGGCTATTTTCAAAGGTCTACACAGCGGTAGGCAGATGTATCGAGCTGTCAAGCAGAAGAGAAGAACTAACGGAAGATCATGCGTTGGGAATTGCCTAAACCTTACTTATTTACAAATCGCTGATTGATACATGTGGTCACATCTGTAACCAAAGTGCAAGGCGCGTATGAAGCGCATCCGCTGTTTACTCACACGTGCCACTGATTGGCCATGCATTACCGCACTCGTTTAGTTTATCTGAGAACTTCAATTTCGCAAGTGTAATAACTCCACCGGCGCACTCTTTTCGTTCATACACGGGGGCAGCAACGGAGAACTTTTTTCACAATTTATCTCTTTAACTACATCCCGGGCAAGAACAAAAAAATTATTAAGAGACAGAAAAGGAAAGAAAGAAAAAAAGAATGAATGAATGAATGAATGAATGAATGAAACGTTCAGTGAGAACATTCCGGACGTATAGATATATCATTGCACACATGAGAAGAGAATAATATAAAGGTGATACAATCCGGGAAGATCCCCATTCAGCTTTCCTGAAATGTCGTGTCATGCTAACGCTCAACGACTTTTCAAAATGTCTTTAGCTACAATTTTGATTTGTCATACATCTAAAATATAGCTCTTTTAATATGCTAAGTTACAAAGCGAGCTTCACGGCCCAAGTTGGAATTATGATCGTAGCATTCCTGGCCACGGCTCAAAAGCTATCGTCAGAAAAAGAATGCTATACATTTTGCGTCTCCCATTGCACTAGCAATTGAACTGCCAACTTGCATCCCGAAACGATATGAGAGTCTGCTGAATAAGAATGAAAATATAGGAAAACAACGGGTAGAGACTGTCGGCACATTAAATGCCAATCATGCTCATTGATATCTATGCCAGTGTCATATTTGACATCAAAATTCACCTTTTTGCTCCAATATTTGTTAGTTTGTCTTTTCTTCTTTGTTTCGAGCATCTACCATGCGCTGGGAGCAATGTGCCCAATTCAAGTTCCGCATCCAATGTTATTTTTCATCTTGCAAATCTCTAAACGTGAGCAAAAAAAGAGACAAAATTTTTAAAGCATTCGGAGCCTCTGGCGTAGAAACTATTTTCCTCTCCATGGTTCTAAAAAAGTCCATATCAGGTACAAGAAAAAGAAATATAAAGTATGTTCACGTATGCACTGTACTGCCAAAACACAGAAGCGCTACAGGAGCATCAAGGAAGAGAACATAGTCTTTTCAACATGCGTGCTGTAAGTAATTTTGCGTGAGGCATTTATGTACAAGGTAATAAAAATTGAAATCTCAGCCATGTTTTGTAGGGAAGGAACATTTTTACAGGGCTTTTTGACACGGTCACTCTTCTTTTTTTGTTTGAAGAATTTAGCCCTCTTTTCCCATCACGGTTTATTTTTCTTGTAACACATGTTCATAAATCGTATCCTCAGATAAGTATCAATACCTTCTCTGAAGAGAGGTTACTTGAAAACTTCTGCGAACTCTTGTTATTTTTAGGGAAAGTTTTTTAGTAAAGTGAACCCTTTCACGTGAAACCTTTCGGTAAAACTGGAAAATTTTTGAAAAGCACAATTTTTAACCTTTGTTGTAACCTTTGTTTTTACTTTTTCTTTTTTATTGCAATTCGTAGCAAAGAGCTTTCTTGAAAAATTGACAACAACGTCCTGAAAGCAGGTCTTCAAAGCTGAAATACAATAAACAATATATTTCGAACAGAGATTCCACACAAAAATTTCAGCCCAAACATTAGATTTCCTTCTATATATGCTGTTTGAACCTTTGTGATAGTTACATATGCATGATAAGAACAAATTGCTTGATCAAAAAAACGCCAATATTGGCTGCTCACGCGCAGATCGCCGAATTGAATCCCGTCTGTGGCAGCTTCATTTTCGATGAAGGCGAAAATGTTGCAGCCCCGTGTGCTCAGATTTGGGTTCCCGTTAGAAACCTCAGGTAGTTGAAGTATTCGGAGAGCTCCACTACGGCGTCTTTCATAATTGTGTGGTGGTTTTGAGACGGTAAATCCCGCATATCATCAGAAAGAACACCCGCAGACGACGCAGCAGAATAATTAAACTATAATCAGGGCCACACCAAAAAGACTAAATTTATTTGAGCAGGCGTCAACGGCGTTAACCAGTGATTCAAAAAAGATAATGATAGTACCACGATGCTACCGTAGGATTCTGGGACACCGTGATCATCATAAGATGTCATTATGGCGGCACAGACAAAAACATTTGCGGTGCATATATGACACGCCGTCACACTATCGCGTCGTTACATAACATCGTCCTTGTTGTAAAAAGTTGGTGAGCCACGGAGGCAGTGCAACACCGGGTGTGGTTCAGTAAGCATGCAATGCCTCCGGTTCTGGCGACAGCACAAACCACGCTAGAGATAGAACACGTTTGAATAGGAAGGAGAATACATCAAATGACAAAAAACAGAGTTTTTTTGCCTTCGTCTTAAACCTGTGCAGTACAGACCTAGCGAGTTGTTATTTGTTTATTTATTTATTCAGAGTTAATTATTGTACTTAACAAGTCTCTGGTCACATGGTACTGAATATACGTTGGTTTATAAGCGGTGACACTTAAAAAAGAAAGAAAAAATAAATGCCACGCATACGCGCAAACATACCAGAGTCATTCCAGCAAAACCTTGAAGAGTTGGATTTCTGAGAGCCCATTGTAATATCATTGTAAACTGTCTTGGGTCTACTAATGTGGGTATATCTGCAAAGCACCCATTACACCATAAGACACAGCTGTCGAGTAGGGAAGCAAGCGCAATGCCATTACTCGCCCTTCTTTAGAGCAACCAGGTGCCTCCTAAACGTATGCAAACGTTATGTGCACTTTGCGTGGCATTATGTGCATAGTAATACATGACAAAGAATAAATATTGTTGAGCTCTATATAACAAATTCGCAGCATTCAACAACCCCACTCACTACACAATTCGAACCGAGTGGCACCCGCTTACACAACTCCAATTTTGCCCCGCCGCGGTGGTCTAGTGGCTAAGGTACTCGGCTGCTGACCCGCAGGGCGCGGGTTTGAATCCCGGCTGCGGCGGCTGCATTTCCGATGGAGGCAGAAATGTTGTAGGCCCGTGTGCTCAGATTTGGGTGCACGTTAAAGAACCCCAGGTGGTCTAAATTTCCGGAGCCCTCCACTACGGCGTCTCTCATAATCATATAGTGGTTTCGGGACGTTAAACCCTACACATCAATCAATCAATCAATCAACTCGGATTTTGCAATGCCTGCTTGTTATTTCACTCCTCACCCACGCCTTTTAAGCTATGTGAACACCGTTCTCTGAGGACATGAAAAGGCTGTAGAGGGTATTTTGATGACGTCATTCCGAGCACCAGAATGTATCATTGGTAGAATTCCGGGCTACCATTGAGAGTGCCCATGTTCAAACTCTGTTCAGTCTGGGACAGTTTATTTTATGTCATTCTTGTTTTTCAGTTTTGGCGCGATAGTTGTTACGGACACCGGCGGCGGCAGACAAATACTTTGCAAAACGTCTATTGTTTCAACATTACAGCACCCAGTTTGGAATACCAGAGCAATCACAACGAAAGCTCGGGAACAGAGTAATAAATATCCCATTGTAAACTCTAATCAGGCAACTACCACAAGTAGGGTTGCATTGTTCTTTCTAAGCCCTAAATGGTAATCTTTTCGTAATAGGAAAGCGCTTGTTATGCTGTTATGATTCATTTTGTGGAAAAACACTGTTTCCGCAAAACATCCGCAGGGCATTGCGTTCGTGTCTTGATGCTGGGTTTGATTACGTTGAGAAATTGGGCTTGCGCATTTTTAATAGGTCAGAAGTTTTAAACCACCCACTATTTACGCAGGTTGCGTATTGTGATCTCAGGCTGTTATTTTATCCTCCTATACTGCAATGATACATTGCTTAACCAGATCCCTTGCTCGATATGGCGCCTCTTAGGGCCTTTCTTTTTTGCCGAGGAGCTTCTAGTGTATGAATACGGGAATGCCACGTAGAGGCTTTTTGTTCAAGACAAGTTTTTTTTTCATTAGACATAGTAGTGTTTACATACACTGGTGTCAGGGGCCCCAGACAACTACGCAACCGAAATTGGCTGTATTTGTGATATAACAGCTTTTGACATGAAATAATGATAATGGATCCTGAAAATACCGTAATAAGCCTCAGTATGAATCATTGGCTCATTTTGAAGCAATGGCTATGAGATTTATAGAAATATGAAAAATGAAGGACTGGAAAGAATTCCTCGTGTTACAGGAATTGTTGTCCTTTTTCGAGCAGAAATGACGCGATGACTGCTGCAGTTAGCGAGTTGTGGACGCAAATGACACCAATTCTTTTTGTTCATGCCCCGTGCACTATTCACTATAGTGATTGCCGTCATACTATCACAAATTAAGCAGTGTACCAATAAAGAAGTGAGCATTATTTTAAGATATGTTTAAGGTTCATAGCCCCATTCCTGGTACAAATTCTCAACCGGTGCCACAGGGCAACTGCACATGGTTTCAGAAAAGACAAAAAAACTAGGGGAACCTTAAGTTTTGCTTTTCAATATTGAACGCGATAGAGATATTCAGTTCCTAGTGCATACTTAAACACTTAGTGTAAGAAATCTTTTTGACCTTGTTATCAACCTACTGCATAGCCTTACGGGTGCGCTAGCTTGTGTACCTTCTGTAGTGAGTGACTGGCTTTTAACTATGAACTCAGTATGTTAATTCCAGGTCCTGACGCCCGATGGCAATGTACACTTGTACCACAAAATATTACGGCACTATCGTATGTTGTATTGTGAATCATGTATACAGGACGCGTATGTTTCTAAATCATTGCGGCGGCTGCATTTCGGATTGCGGCGAAATGCTGTAGGTCCGTGGGCTAAGATTTGGGTGCACGTTAAAGAATCCCAGGTGGTCGAAATTTCCGGAGCCCTCCACTACGTCGTCTCTCATAATCATATGCTAATTTTGGAACGTCAAACCCCACATATAAATCAATCAATCAACGTTTTTAAATCATGAAAGTTACTCACACTTGTTTTCGAAGCAGGAAACGTTGTTCTCACTGCATTCACAAGCCGAGTCGTGGCTCTGTGGTGGACCACCCGCTTGTCATGCAAACGACATGGGTTAGATCTCCACTGAAACACAAAACTTTTATTACTTTTTTTATTTGCATTTTTCTAAAGTTTCGAATCACAAGAAGATGATAATTTTTTTTCTCACAATCACCGACGCCGACGCCGCATTGTTTTGCGAAACGAGCTCTTTGACGCCATCGCTGTAATACGCTTCTTTTCTGTGCTGTTGCATGCACGTAAAAGGCTGGTGCCTCTGTCTCAGCATCAATATCCTGGGAGGTTGCGACTATTCACCACGACGCAGAGGGCTTTATCACGTCACCCTGAGAGGCTTCTGGGAAAGCTTTCGCAGCCATTTCATTGCACAGATTAGACTAACAAGGAAGCAGAAGCAGAAACTTTAAGACAGCACAGAGTAAAACCATAGCAAAAAAACTAGTGGAAGGCCACGTTGCTAGGTAGTGAAGTGGTAGTATTTATACCTTCACGAATGTCGAAAGAAGAGAAAGGCTCCGTACAGTAAGGAGATGCCGCCGGCACGTATTGGAAGGAACCACTAATCCCCTACGATTCTCCGTGCACTACTTTCTTCCCCGTTTCTTTTCTCTCCGCCTGGTCTTCACAAGTAGGTTGTGCAGGCACGTGGGTGCCAGTTTCTTTTGCTCGGCACTTTCCTCTTCATATCTCTATGTTCCGTACGTTCTTTCTAGACTGACCCCCAGGCTCAACTTCTAGACATCACCGACGCAATAATGCCCAGCAATACCACCAATATGATTCTTTTTGGCCGAAGCGTGAGGTGATCATGGTGGAGCAGCTGTGGCTTTGTCTCTATAGCGAGCGAACTAAGGGTGCCATTTTTCCTTTTTACTTTTTTCGTACGCCACTTCCTTCGATAACATTATGTGTCTCCATTTCGCCAAGTTTTCGTGTTTTTTTTTGCATCACACTGCTTGTTTTTTCGTTTCTTTCGCTGGTGGCGTACCCGCATCGCGAAGCGTTATTGTGAATAGCCACAGGAAGGTGGCCCGCGAGCCATTAATATCTCAGGCACTGCTGGAGCTGCTCGTGTGCCATAGATGGATATACGCTGCAGGTTTCACCTCTTGCGGCCTCACCCAGCTATAAGAAAGAAAAAACACTAGCGGAGCTTCTATGCGGAAAAGTCACCTTCACGTTTGCAATGCCGGGGCACGTAGATCTTTGGTTACTTTTGTACCGCGTTGCCTGATGACAGTGTTGTTTTTTCTGGCCATGTTGCCCACTGGAAGTTAACTATGAGCCGAACACGAGCTTTTTATCAAGACGCCTTTATTTTTTAGAAGTTAGAGATTAGCAGTAAAGATTTACTATTTAGGTACCATGAGTCGCACTCAGATTTCTTGTTACTGGTTGGAACTGCATGCGCATTGGCTGCTCACACAATTGCTTTTCTTATCATCATGATCGGCCTAACTGTGCTTTTACAAACAACGATGTCATAGAAACGTTTCTTTTTCTCTTTTTTATGAGAAACGTATTCTCTACATTGCGAGCAGAGACTTTTCCTACATTGTGAGCAGAAACACTGTTCTTTACGGTTATGAACTGACGTAAAGAAAAGGAATATAAGGTAGGTAGAAAGAATGGGTAGACTACGCTTTGTTTGCTTCGCTAAAAATTTGCAAGGGAACAAAGTAGTAAAAAGGAAACAGAAAAAAAGAGATAAAATTAACTGAAAAAATATAGAAATTTCCATAATGAACTAATATATGTGACAACGTTGTAAGCTGTCAACATACACCTATAGGCCGAGTGACGTCACTGTTACGCGTAACTGGTTCATTGCAGCAAATTCAAGAGGGAAGCACAACAAGGACAAAAGAACAATTCAGGGCTGAGCCCAGTATTACCCCTGCACTGGGAAACGGGTAAAAAGAAGAAAAGAATTCAAGGACACTGTAAATCTCCAATTGTGCTTGGTGAAGGTCGGTGCCCACTTGACTGACTATGCAATGTCTTTTTTGGTGTAGTTTTCTGCGTGACACTCCTAGCGGATGGGCCTCAGGTTTTCGACATAGACACTTTGTAATTTACGCAGAGTCTTTTAATTGTTTTCTATCCACTTCACCGGCATGATTGGCTGGTGATGCGGCCACTTGCTGTTGTCGCTACAGTTCCGCTTCATGGCCTTGGTGTCCAGTGACTCACCACAAGCGCAGTCGGTTATTCTTCTTCTGGCGAGTAATAGCCGTGGAATTAACATTCTGCGAAAGCTTCATCCAACTGTTTGCCGTAGAATCCTCGCTGGACCACTTGGGAGAAGTTAAAGAAAGTCGACTTCTGCAACTATACGCCTGGCAAAAGGCGTTGCCGTTCACACCACTGTGACGTCCCGTGATTATTGAGAGAGTGTGAGGGGGCAGGGAACAGCTGGAACAATTCCAGGGCACGGACCGATAGACGTTCGGATGCTGCGAGTAGGAGACATTAAAAACTTTAACCTTAAAAGTTATGAAGGAGGGTAGAGGTCAACGTTGCCACCAACGTAAGAAAGCTTCATCGGATGACATGACAGACAGTGACTCAGTCCACCGCTCTTAAAGGGCCAGCGAACAGCCCTGAGGTCTAAAATGTTTTCAATTGACATATATGTGCAGTGTTTTTCTTTGCGAACACGCTGCCGCAAGAAGTTTGCCAATACGTGGTATATTAAGGAAGTTACAGGGGTTAAAACATTGGTCTAAGCTGGTTTCAAATTTTCGCGCGGCCTCGTCCTACTTCTCCCTTTCACAAAGAGGAAGGCGTAGCCCATCGTCGAGACTCCACCCACTTCGGCAACGGGGCACCACTTCAGCGATTGATATCATCGGCAAACTTGATCAGTCACAACTTACTTTCACTTCACCGACGCCACTAGCCGCGGGTCCACCGTGTAAGCGTCAGGTGTGAAGTGCCGACCACAAACTATCAGGTCCCCGACGTGCGTCACTGGATGGCCGATTCACTTCACCATGCACCGCGCAGGGCCCCATCATGAGGCACCCGGTGCCGATGTTTTTCCGCTGCCCAGCCGCTCGATTTGCGGCCGATGACAGGGCAACGCTTTTTACGCGTGTAACTCATGTCAAGAGCGAAGTACGTTCATAGGTGGACACAGGCGCTGTAGCGGAGCGAGGAGTGTACACGTGAGCGAGACAACTGCGAGGCTGGTTCTTTCACCGCAGTGCCAAGAAACAAGGGGCAATTTCGTAGTTGTGGGTGGGAACAGGAACTGACGTTGACTTCACTACTGTTTTTTTTTTCCCATTTGATTTAGACCAATCGGCGAGCTGCTTCAGCGAGCTGCGTGCTACGTCACATCACCGATCGCCGAGTTGACAGCACAGCGCGTTCAAGGGGGTCAGTAAGGCGTAGGAAAGATGCGTGGGAAAAGTTTTTCGAAATAGAGGCTCTGCGCAGCATGCAGCGCTGTAATATTTAGTAAACGGGATCGCTGCGGTGAATTCTACGAAAAGTCCAGCTTGTATGGGAGTTGTAAAAAAAGTCTGAGCCTGTTTACTGGCCCTGTAAGAAGTTCCAGGATGCACTTTTGTTATTTTTCGAAACAATGAAGAGTGCCCTTATGGTTCCAACGTGCTAACAATGATGGGAGCGTTTCCTTTCAGTTGTTTTCCACATCTTTTATTTTTTAACGCGATAAGACTGTTCGTAGGACTGTCGTTTATAATGTCTTACACGTATATTTAAAGTGTGTGGCGTGTACTTCAAAATGCAGTGTCATTTAAAAAGTGGTAACAGAAATAGAAGCCGCTATGTGCGTGATGCTAAGTTGTCTCCTGATATATCAAACCCATGCAAGCGAGAATTGTTACTTTTGACATTTATCAGTTTACACAGGTTCACCTAAACATGAACTTCATTTAAAAAAGCGCCCATGAATAGCAAAAAACAACAACGAAAATAAATGTTATATCTACGGCCTACCCGGTGCAACTATATTTGTGCAGTCCTTTATGGCGGAAGTCTTTTAGGAACAGCTGTAGCTGTTTCCCAACTAGTTGCAAAAATTTTCAAACCTCTTGTGAAATAATTACACAAAGCGTTTAGAGGGCAGGTTTTCATTGTCACCTCTCTGAAATTATTCTTTGACATGCTTACAGCTTTTTTGGAAAAAATGTTATCAAGCTAACCTTTGTCTATTCACCAGATTAGCAGTACGAGTTCGTCACCATTCTCTGCATCGATTCGCACATCGTGTATCGCCGTCACCACTTCACGTGCTGCCGTTTCAGATCTCATTGAGCCTTACATAATCTAGAAAAGTGAGCCTGCGCACCCCATTGTTCCAGCGAATAAATGCATTCAAAAGCCAAAAGTGAGATGCACAGCATCTGACACTCTCCAGAAGCTTTGTCGTGCGTAAGTGAGCGGCTTATCGAAAGCGAAATCTCGACAGACAGCTCTTATACACGACTGTCTCAAGAAGCGTGAGTGTAGGAGTAATCTTGTAACTACAAAAACCTAAATTTGAGTGGATGCTTTGCATACGCAGGTGGGCAGGATGACGCAGCTCCGTTTTTTTTTTTTTTCATTCACTTTATCTTCCCGTCATTCTGTGGTTTGTATTTTCACACGTGTTTCTTTGCTCAAACAAATGTTGATTGAAAAAGGGCCTAGCAATAAACATGGAACAGCTCATAAGTTTTTTTTATCCTGCGCCGCATAACACTTTCGACTAACAGTAGACGGGTGAAGTGTACAAATGAGTGGTGTTGATTGAGAAGATTCAGATAATCATTGCAATGAAGTTGCTTGCTACGCAACACAATCTCACATGGTCCCTAATTGAAGGGCTATTTCTTTGTGTCCTATTGGTACCTGTTAAAAGGGGTCAAGGTACGTTTTTTCATTGACTCTTTCGTCTGCAGAGTGAAAGCAATATCTGAAGGAGTGGCCTTACTGGATCCCATAATAAATTTTGTTGTTATATCAACGAATGACCAATACAATAGTTTACCGATGAATGCGACCAAATTTAAGTGGTGTGCAAGTGCTGTGATTGAAATATGGAGCTTCCCATGACTCATTAGAAGTTTGCGCAATATACACATGAACTAAAATTACCTGAATAAGCTGGAATTTCTTAGTGCAAACGTGTATCTGCTGATTCTCTTCATAGGAAATTGTCATGAGCCTATAAACCGGATGATAAGCAAATTCCCATCTTTTTCTTGGGCTTCTATCGTGCCATTTTGATATATGAACATGAATTAGAGGTTAAACAGGGCTTTTATGGTGTTTCGTAGTTTCTATAGGTGCCTATTCCTGGTGTTCCTGCCTGAATGCCTACAAGTGCCTGAAAATGCCCATTTTCAAAATGAACGCCTGAAGCAGCGCTATTCAAGCCGTTGATTTGTGTTGGAGCATAGTGTCAAACCGTTATTCATGTAACAAAGGCAACATTGATATTTCTAAACGCAATAAAGTTCGATGAAGACAAAGCTGACATACTGGGAGTAATTGGAGGTGGATCATGAGGAGTACAGAAGACGCTATTTCTACAGCCCCAAGTAGACGAATGCCTCAGCGTCTGAAGGAAAAGGAGAAGAGAATCAAAAATAGAATAAAAAATAAAGGTGACGTCTATGGCCAAGGACACGGCAACCGCCTTCTACAGACAGCTGTCTAGTGCTCTGAAGGAACTGAAAAAAATGGCAGTATATCCACGGAGTGAATGATGGAGAGTGGGGCGAAGAATTCGCCGTCCATTCGTTCTTGCTTCCGTCCGTCCATGCGTTCGTCAGTGTGACCGTCCATGCGTCCATCAGCCCGTCCGTGCGTGCGTCTGTTCGTGCATCCGTTCCGGCGTTAGTCCATGCAGCCGACCCTGCGTCCGTTAATGCGTCCATCCATGCATCTGTCTATGTGTCCGTTCGTACATCTATTTAACACTCCAAGTACCACCATCTCCCATCTTTTCATCACATATTCCCCATATAGAAGCACCGCCATCTAGCGGACATTCCAAGGACTAAACGAGAGGTGGCACACGAACACTTTCTTACGGCTTGCGCTTCGGGTCCACTTCCAACCTTTAACCACCTCGAGTTCATGGTATATACTAGTTCACTGTATTCATGGTACTGCGGCCGAACGCTCGCTAAACCTTTCGAAAACCAAGGAGGTTACGCCCAGCGAGTATGACGTAGCAAACTTTTTCATTCAGATAGTGCTCAATGTACATGCCAATGGCTGCTAATGGGAAACGAGAGACGGAGAATTCGGCGTTTACTTTCTTACGGCTTGCGCTTCGTATGTACTTCCCATATTTAACCACCTCGAGTTCATTCATGGTATATACAAGTTCATTGAATTCATGGCCCTGCGGCTCAACGATCGCTAAACATTTCTAAAGCTAAGGAGGTTACACCCTCCTTAGCTTTAGAAAGGGTTGCTACGTATAACGTAGCAACCCTTTCTTGTCAGATAGTGCTCAATGTAAATGCCAATGGCTGCTAATGGTGATCGCAGCCTGCGCATTAACTAAAAGCCGAATGTTCCTCTCTCTCATTCCCCATTAGCAGCCATTGACATGTACATTGAGCACTATTTTTTATTGTTCAACAATGCACAGAATCCTCTCATCGACATCACCTTGGAGGTCAAAATGTTATACTTGTTACATACTACGGGGGACGAACGGGTGCCGCTATAAGGAGCTTCGCCCCTAAAACCGCCCCGAAAACCTGGGTGTTTCAGTGGCAAAGGAAAAGCGGGTGTTTTTGGGCAGCCGCGGGTGGTTGATGAACGAATAAAAAATCATGGAGGGCCACCTATTGAATGTTTTTGTCGATTCAGGAGTGGCGAAGGTCACCAAATTGTTATATTTTATAGTGCGAAGCCTGAGACAGGCGCCGGCACGTTTACAATCAACGGCGTATTTAGCATACATTCACTCTATACGTGAATACGCTTGTTCCGTATGAGATTCCTTGTCATATGTCTTCAAGTGATAAACATGAAAAAATACAGAACAGGGCTTCAAGGTTTGTTCAAAGTCATTACTAAAATTGACAGTTGTATCAATGTGAAAAATGAACTAGGATGGGAATTACTATCATTGCGTCGAATTAAACTGTGGTTAAAGCTAATGTGTCAAGGATTTCATGGTTAAACTCTCATTCGAAAATGAATGTACCTAAACAGTCCACTTCGCGCAATTGTAATTAAGATTTTAAAATGTCGTATGGGATAAAATTTTTCAAATTATTCGTTTTTTGATAGTTTCATAACAGAATGAATTGCCTTATAAGAAGAACAAGGTGTGTTGTGTCAATAAAGGCGTGTTTTCAGTGCTTTCGGGTAAAAAAAGTGATGTGCGTGCGGCTTTTGTTTTGTTTGTAATTTACTTTTTAAGCCCCTCTCTCTAGGTGACATAATAAGTTGTAGTTAGACACTAGAAATTCTTGCGTGCCCAATCAAAAGCGTTCTACCACAGTTATTTTTCAAGTTGGTTCGCTACGAGCCACCAAAGCATGATGCGAAAAAGCAAGCTTGAATCCCTTCCCTCTCAGCCATCGCTAGCCTCATTCCTTCCGGTTCTCTTCGGTATCGCGGCTGCCCCGCCATGGTGGTCTAGTGGCTAAGGTACTCGGCTGCTGACCCGCAGGTCGCGGGATCCCGGCTGCGGCGGCTGCATTTCTGATGGAGGCGGAAATGTTGTAGGCCCGTGTGCTCAGATTAGGGTGCACGTTAAAGAACCCCAGCTGGTCGAAATTTCCGGAGCCTTATACTACGGTGTCTCTCATAATCATATGGTGGCTTTGGATTGGTAAACCCCACATTTTTTTTGCTTCTTGCCACAGATACAAGTCACCAACGTCGTTTTTTTTTGGGACATTTCAATGTTTGTGGGTTTACTGTGCCTATAATTATGATATTGAGGGCCTGAAACCGTGTTTTACCTGCCTGTCTTTCGCGCTTAACACACACTCTTAGTGCCTAAAAATCCAGCCTCCAGATGCCATTTACGTTATCACGTGTTTGTGAGGGTAAATGAAGCAGGAGCAAGACAGGACAACACAGAAGGACTAAATTGAGTGAACTTGCACCCGGGAAGTGAAAAGGTGACGACCAATTCAATCGATTCGCGTTTTGCATTGGTAGTGGTGAAAACAGTCATCCGCATCGAGTAATCTGATCAGTGGTGAGGCACGTAGGCATATACACATGTGGCATTGAGCATTTCCGGCTTATCGTGGGGGACTGCTATGTTCAATAATTAGCTCTACTGTTCGCGTCACACGCTCAAGCCCATCAGAATGATTCAATGCAATTAGGAATGTTTGAAAGTCCACTGTGACGCGCGCGAGACAGTTCTTACATGTACAGCTTATATCGATCCCGAAACTTCAACAAAAAGTGGTCAAAAACCTATCCCCACAGGCCTCAAATCCCGCCACATTATTACGAATGAAGCGTGACTCTGTGAGCAGAGAAAAAATAACCAAAAAGAGAACTCAACATAACTTTTTCCGTTTAAATGTATGCAATACTATTATATACTAAGAAAGTAGACAAACTATTGTCGAGCTGGTGTACTTACGGCAAATATATCTGCTACCCAAGCGGCGACAGATGACGTCGTCTTCTGCTAGTCCGAGCAAACTTCCTCGTTCTCCTCACTGCAACATCACACTCCCAGCAAGTATGACTGCCCGGCACAGCTTGACAGTCATACTTCCTCACCCTACACACCGACTCAGAGCATCAGTGTCGACAGTGTACCGCCAAGGCCAAGCTGCTCCTCGTCTCCGCAAAAGCGTCGGATATGTTCGCCTCCCGTGCACCGCTCTTCGGCCCCATCCTCAACCGGCCGCGTCACTTCGAAAAGCTAGGCGGCGCAGCTCTCGGAGGTGAAGCTGCAACTACAACCCAGCTTTCAAAGCCTCTACATACTCTGCTTACATGCGGAAACCTCCTGGACGTGGGCGGCGTTTATGTCAGATGTCTTGTAGACACAGGTCGCAGCTTTCTGTTAAGAGCACTGCTTTCCTCCGAAGGCTTAGTAAAGTTCTCACACCTGATACGACGAGCACAGTACGAGTCACCGATGGTGGCACTGCACTTGTTTGAATGAGTACAGCCTCTGTTTCCGTCGGTGGCCACTAAACCATTCCTGTAAGTACTGTAATCCGATCACCTTCATTCTAGACACAAACCTAATTTCGAAGCAAGTAGCCCAAATCGACTGCTCTTTAGAAGTTGTACACCTGGATCTGCCCTTCCCTGCCGATGCCGTAACTTCTGCATTATCCCGTTTATGTTCGCCTGAGTTTCCTCACCTATCCACACAAGTTGGCGCAGCTGATAATCTGGCACCAGATGCCGAATATGTCGTGTCGCCGCTCACCGACGTTGTTCTGACGCGAAACGTTGCCCGCCAAACACGGTAATCTAGATAAAAGGGAATTGGGCTTGCGTACTTGTTGGCAGCGTTGGCTTTTCTACGCTAGTACTTCCTCAACGAATCGCCATGCCGCACCTCGCCTTTTTGATCGAATATCAGATCTGTTCTTTGGCCACTGAATTTCTCGCCGGTACAAGTGCACCTTTGACGCCTATTACTTCACCCTCGTCACATGCAGGCAGCATAAAATGATTGCTTCTGATCTTCCTAGAGACAACGCAACAGCTTTTCACCTGCTCTCATCTTATTGAGGTATTTTTGACTTGAATGACCAGCCTCTTAGACAGACATCTGTTCTTTCTCATCCCATCAACACCGGTGACGCCAGCCTGATTCGTAGGAGACCATATCGTGCCTGCGCAGAGAAAAGTACAGTCATCCAAAAAGAGGTAGACAAGAGGATACAGTAGTACAATATTGAACCATTTAGTAGCCCGTGGGCACACCCAGTAGCCTTAATAAAAAATACAGCACATCTACGAAGTGATTGATAATGAGTGGGGCGAAGCTTCGGAGGGTTTTATCACTAAACCACGAATACTCCATCCGCCCATCCATCTGTCCATCCATGCGTCCGTCCGTCCTTCCGCCTGTCCGTCCGTCTATCTGTCCGCCCATCCGTCTATCTGTCTGTCTGTATGTCCGTTTGTTCATCCGCACCTGTAAGTAAGTCATGGAACTAAAAGGTCACGTACCAAGAAAAACAAGCGTGTAAAGACCCACGACTTTAGAAGCTTTGCCCCTACAAGGACAATTTGGGGCCTTTCTGTGTCGACTACCGTCACATCAACCGGATAACAAAAGGCTGTGTATCCACTGCCTCTCTGAGATGATGCAATTGACTGTCATCTTGGGTCCAAAAATTGTTTTTTTTCATTTGATATCTGTTCAGGCTACTGGCATATCAGCGCTCTTGAGATACACTGCAAAAAAGACCACTGTCGTTCATCACATTATTTACACCATTTCAAAGGCATGCCTTTTGAATTGTACAATGCGCAGCTGCAATAGAGCGCACAAAGGGCTTCCTCTTGCGTTTCTTAAAGGTCAACGGGCCTCTGCTACCACGATGACGTCATCTTCTTCTCGCCGATATTTGAAGGCTGCTAGCAACGACTCCACACTGTCCTATCAGTTTTTCGCTCTGCTTGCCTTCAACTAAACCCATCTTGATGCCGCTTCGGTCACAGCAAAACTACCGTGCTCAGAAATGTCCTAAATACTGCAGGAATTTAACCTGATCCAGAGAAAAATCGCGGTGGTTTTCCGATACCTTCATCGACGAAAGTTGTCCGCAGTTTTATGTGTTTGTGCTCCTATTTTCCTCGCTTTGTCAAGAAATTTGCTGACATCGCTCGTCCTCTGACCGACATTCCAAAGAAGGATACTTCTTTCTTCTGGGGACCACCACAAGAGCAAGCACGTTCTACCCTTATTCAGCGACTTACAAGTTCACCACTTCTGTCGCACTTTGACCCCTCCGCGCTCACTGAAGTATGCACTGACGTGAGTGGTCACGGCTTCGGCACTGCTCTAACTCAGCATCAACAGGGCCATGACCGTGTCATCGCCTACGCGAGCCACCTTCTGTCCACGCCGGAACGCAATTATTCGCTAACTGAGCGAGAATGTCTTGCGCTCGTTTGGGCTCTCGCAAAATTTCGACAACATTTTTTGGTCGTACCTTTCGCGTCGTAACTGGCCCCCACGCACTCCGTTGGCTCTCTTCTCTCACCTAGGACCCGACCTAGGACCCGATCACCTAGGACCCGACTAGGTGACTTGCTAGTTGGTCACTGCGTGTTCAAAAGTATGACTTCTCAATAGTACCTAAATCCGGACGCATGCACGCCGACGCTTACTACTTTTCTAGTAATCCCGTGAATCAACAGAACAGCAGGAATGTGGACATGAACATCTGTACTATGTCCATATCCGGCTTTTTCCGCATGCGCTACCAGCAACGATAAGACCCTGTTCTTCGAAACCTCATAGACCACCTATAAGGTATGCGACCACCTAACCGAATGTTCACATGGCATGATGTCATTTTGTACTACTGCAAATTTCAGTCCTATGGTCTTGGTCTGTTGGTAATCATTCCCACGTACCTGTGAGCGGTTGTGCTTAAGGAACTCCACGATGCTTCTGTTGCTAGACATACGGGCATTACTTGAGCTTATCTGCAGAAGACACTGCTTTTCTGGCCATGTCTCTATAGTTCTACGTGTCGCTATGTCATTTGTTGTGACCTGTATCAGCGACGGAGACGTTTGCCTTGCCACGTGCTGGTTTGGTTCAGCCAAATCGAAGTCCCTAGAGAGCCATTCTTCCACGTGGGCCTCGACCTACTTGATCCCTTTCCTACTGCTACCAAAGATAACAAGTAGGGCTCCGTCCCAACAGATTATGTGAAAAGATGTGCCATTCCGCAAGTGCTACCGACCAGCTGCGCTACAGATGTTGCCGACTTTTTACTCCACGACGTCACTTTGCCTCGACAGCTGTTAACAGATCGTGGCCGTTACTTTTTTCAAAGGTCGTCGATGACCTTCTCCGCTCGTGTTCTACGAAACACAACATCACTACTGCCTACCACTCTCAAAGGATTGTGCTCACCGGGCGTCGGAACCACACTCTGACATTCTCGCCACGGACCTCTGTGACGACCGCCGTTGCTGGGTCTCCGCATTACCATACATTACATTTGCGTATAATCCTTCCCGTCTCGACAAAGCCGGAATGTCGCCAATCTACCTTTTGTATGGCCGCAGTTCTTATATGTTCCTTCACATGTTGCTACCATCTGGCGTACAATCATCAACAACTGATTACGCCCACGATGCAGTCGTTCTGGCCGCCCGTGCCAGAGAGGTCACTCGTCATCGCCTCACAGCGTCGCAAGTTTCTGAAAAGGGACGCTATGACAATCAAAACCGAGAAACACAATTTTCTCTTGGTTGCCTTTTATTCCTCTTGGCGCCCTTACATAATGTCGGCTAGGCTGAAGAACTACTCTTTCTTTAGTGTGGGATGTACAAGATATTGCGCCATCTGTCTTACGTGATGTACGAGAGCACACCAGCTGACGTGTCTTCGCAACCACGCATCTGTAACGACATCGTTCACCTAACCAGACTCAATCCTAATATATTCACATTAACAGATGGTTCATGATTTCCACCGGGACGGAGCAAAACCCGCCGGGAGGGTGATATTGCGTTGAGAGAAACAGAAAGTATGCTCGGATTAGAAGGAGACGACGTCATTTCTTGCCGCTTGGGCAGCAGATGTGTTTGCCATAGATACACCAGCTGTGCACTCGTGGGCCTGCTTTCTTCGTGTAACAATATATATGACAAATTTTACTATGAGTTTACTTAACCGTTAATCTGCGTTATGCCTTATTTTGTGGTCCAATGCTGTGAGGAAGTCTGCTTGTGCTATGAGATCAGTCCGGCGCAAGGTGGGGTAAACGAAGCATCTGAATCCTTTTCGAGATGTTTCGTGCGTATCTTCTGTTGGCTACTTTGTTTGCTTGTGGGTTGTTTACAGCTGTGATACTTTTAAGAAGCTAAACATGCTTACAGATTGAGTAGCTAGCTGCTTCTGTGGCTGCGGGATGCTTTTCCTGGCACATCGTTAGCATGCTCTGGCTTTTAGTGACAATGAGTGTGATACGCCAAGCGAAGAAATGCTGTACTCAACGGTTTGCTAAAGTTGAAATGTCAAGACTGTTGTCTCGCTCCAATTGTTTTTCATGATTGAGCGATGTAAGTTTTTGCACTGCGTCGCTGTATTACTCGTGAGCCTTTGTATTGTAATTTCTTCATCTGCGAAGTGTTTGGTGTATATTGTAAGTACACTGTTTGGCTAATAAGACAAGCTTCCTTTTCTAACAGATACGCAGTCGATGAGCCATAAAGGCGAAAAGTACTGCGTAGTTGGTAAGAACATGTGAAAAGTCAGCTATTAGGATTATTTTCCAGTTCATCCCATTTAGTTCTAATGTATAATGTCGCTACCACAGCTTCTTGCGATGCACTAATCCACTTCTTTTGTTATTGGCTTGCTGTTACTTGTCCCCGTCATATGTTAATGGTTATGATAATGATAAGTAATAATAAAAATGCCAGGCCTGCACTCACATCCTAAAGAGAGGGCTGGCAGCTCTCTTTGTGGGAGTAGAGGCTTGTCCCATATATCACTCTTTCCAGAATTGCTGTGAACTCTCTTCTGTACAGCACACTCTCTCGACCGATTGCTGGTACTCTGGCTGAACGTGAGTGAACAAGCTCCCTCGCCAGCGTACAGTCACGCTTTCTGAAATCGAGCTCATACACCCTCTGAGGGTGTTGCGCTACTTTATCACTGAGTTTTACAAACTGGTAGGGCTAGAGCACATCAACTGCCGCCAAGAGTAGAACCACTCCGGCTGCACAAGGACTAACTTCTCAAATATATAACTTCTCGACGCTTGCTGGGACACTAAAGTGTACCAGCAAGTGTCGTATTGTGTTAGAGACAGGAACATATGCGGAACCCTTTTAGAGTACCTGGATACGCAGTACATTTCTGCAATCGCGAAGAAGAAACGAGCCTTTGAGGAACACTACTCTATTTTGAGGCATTTCACCTTGAAGACAGCCGTATCGCAAACTAACAATGCTATATCAAGCCCAAGAGGTCACTTGATTAGCTCAGCCCAATGCAACCTTCAGCTTGAGACATTCTTTGCATGATAAAAAGTTAGTGCTATTTTTGCTACTAGTGGAAGGCCGCAACCAAAACTAGGGCCAGAGCTTGAATTTTAAAATGAAAAGGTTTCATCTGAAGGCCATGTAAAATCGTTGTAAATAAGACTTGCAGCAGGCTTCTGGTGATTCAAGGAACTACAAGCCTAAACAATGACACAAAAGGTAAGTTGGTTCAGAAAGTTCTTCTAATTCGGGCAGTTTAATTAACCATTTTTTTGTATATAGGTACCATAGTACAGAATTTCTATTTTGAGCACAGAGAGAATGTTGCAACTAATATTGAGTGTGACGGTACTTGCACCGAATAAACAACATCGATTCGTCGAGAACATGTGACTTCAGTAGGTTATGTGATTTGTTTGACGGAAACACCTCACATGTCGAGTTTTCATTTTTTTTTTTGACGGGAACATGTTACAGGGCCACTGTTACGTGCCTCTCTTCTTACTTTTCATAGCTTCCGAAACCCTAAACTACCAACGTTCTCATCATGTCATGGTTTTAGGACGTAAAACTTCAGAAATTATTACCTAATATTTTTATTGTCTTTCTCGATGTCTGGATATGTTTCTTTCTCTCAGTTTTATTGTTTTTCGTTCACAGCAAAAGCAGTTATGAGATCACAACTCGGGTCACGCAAGGTTGTTCGCCGCTGCCGCCACCGGTTTCCGTAACCACATCGCACGAAAAATTACCTAGCACCAAAGGCACAATGGGGCTCGAAACCTGGGTCTGCTGGGTGCCAGCCCAGTATTCTACCACTGAACTACGGTGGTACTTGTGACTTGTTGCCAAACTTGGCTTAGGCACGCTTGATGTCTGGAAAGCAATCGCGTTAATACGGCTTATCAAGCGCTTTAAAACAGCGAAAGAACAACCAGTCGTCGCACAAAGCGATTAGCGTAACGAGTAAGCCATCCAATCCTGCAACCCATTACAAGTGCTTGTTCTTGTTCCCCCATTAACTGTGGCGCATACCCACTTCAGCCATATTTACTCATCGTCGTCAGCCACTGCATGAAAAATTGGTCCGGAATTCCTTGCAAGTGTTTAGCGGATATTACGCTTCTTAGAAGAATGACAGAAAAATGGCAGCATATCCACGGAGTGCATGATGGAGAGTGGGGCGAAGAATTCGTCCGTCCGTTCGTTCTTGCTTCCGTCCGTTCATGCGCCCGTCAGTGTGACCGTCCATGCGTCCATCAGCCCGTCCGAGCGTGCGTCTCTTCATGCGTCCGTCCCTGCGTTCGGCCATGCAGCCGCCCCTGCGTCCCTTCATGCGTCCATCCATGCATCTGTCTATCTGTCCGTTCGTCCATCAATTCAACACTCCAAGTACCACCATCTCGCATCTTTTCATCATGTATTCCCCATTTAGAAGCACCGCCATCCAGCGGGCATTCCAAGGACTAAACGAGAGGTGTCACACGCACACTTTCTTACGGCTTGCGCTTCGGGTCCACTTCCCACCTTTAACCACCTCGAGTTCATGGTATATACTAGTTCACTGTATTCATGGCACTGCGGCCGAACGCTCGCTAAACCTTTCGAAAACCAAGGAGGTTACGCCCAACTAGTATGACGTAGCAAACTTTTTCAGTCAGATAGTGCTCAATGTACATGCCAATGGCTGCTAATGGGAAATGAGATGCGGAGAATTCGGCTTTTACTTCTTTACGGCTTGAGCTTCGTATCTACTTCCCATTTTTAACCACCTCGAGGTCATTCATGGTATATACCAGTTCATTGTATTCATGGCACTGCGGCTCAACGCTCGCTAAACCTTTCTAAAGCTAAGGAGGTTACACCCAGCGAGTATAACGTAGCAACCCTTTCTTGTTAGATAGTGCTCAATGTACATGTCAATGGCTGCTAATGGTGATCGCAGCCTGCGCGTTAACTAAAAGCCGAATGCTCCTGTCTTCATTCCCCATTAGCAGCCATTGACATGTACATTGAGCACTATTTTTGATTGTTCAACAACGCACAGAAGTCTCTCACCGGCACCACCTTGGAGGTCAAAATGTTACACTTGTTACATAGTACGGGGGACGAACGGGTGCCGCTATAAGGAGCTTCGCCCCTAAAAATGGCGTAGCGAATGCTGGCATACTGCCCAAAAGTTTATTATCACTTTCTTTATGCCCCTAGTGGGCATGAAGCAAGTGTGCGTGCAGTGGTTACCAAATGAGTGCTTTGAAAAGGCTATGAAAAGCCACACTCTTCTTGCTTTTGCTCTGACTGTGATGTTCCTTTCTATAATCTGTCTTTTTTTTTCATCTGAGTTTTTGTTTATTCTATCCCTTGGCGTCTGTTTTCATTCATATTTTTTAAATATCAGCCTTTTTATCTGTCTCTATATTTTATTCATTTTTCCTTCTAGCCATATATTTATCTTTATTTCTGTCTCTCCATTTTGGTCTCTGTCTTTCTCTTTCTATAGACGGTTTCGCAAGAGCCTACCGGTCTCTGGCAACATTTTGCGTTCACCAGAAAACCTACCCAGAAAACATCCGGTTTAGCCTGTTCTTGCGTAGTTTCAGCCCTTTTTATTGGCCGCGGCTGCTTGTATTTCAATATTTTAAGTGGATAAAAGTATTTCGATGAAGCGCTCGCAGCTCGGGCACAGCTTTGCCAAGCCAAGATGCAGTCTGCAAGTCTGGACTAATTTTATATGCCAGTCAAAACATTCTGTTTCGATCACTAGAGAAAACTGGGTTACCGTTAAGAGCACGTAGGCTTGTTCTTCCCACTTTATTAAAGGCAGTGTTAAGCTCAGCGCACACTAATGACGCAGAGACGACACTCGGGCTTTAAATTAGTTGAAAATCCCGGTTACCGGGGACACATCAGTCATTGTTCTCTCCCACTCGTAGCAGACACGTTTACTGGCGCGTGAAATGGGGCACAAAACGTGAAAGCGAACACTGAAAATGTATCGAAAAAGTGTTTAACGTATAGTTTCAATGATAATAACGATTCGGACTCTTTGAAACAAAATGCGGCACTAAGTAGCCATGCTCTACATGAATCGCCGCACTGTGTACGTCGTGGTGTCCACGTTTCGTTGTCATTCCATTTGATTTTTTCAAAGCGACGCCGGTGAGTGGGCACTCATCTGTGCGAGAAAATTAGTCATCATCTGTCTTTTTGCTGCTAAATAAGATCGCTGCATTCTAGTTCATTTCTCTTTTAGTGTGAACATAGCTTAGGTGGGTACAGCTTGAAAGTTTGATTCATGAATAGCTTACTCGTGAGTAAACCATAATAGTTCGCGTGACCAAGCCTCAGTTTATGTCATCCCGTAACCAGTGCATTTTAAATTTTCTCGGTCACGCGAAAACTTTGGATCGCGAGGAGTTCCGAACGCCAATGATCTGTATAAAGAGTGCCGGTGTGAAACAGGCGCAAAATTAAGCGTTTTATTTTGAGGTTGTGTGCTTCATCGAAAACACAAAGAAGTTCGGGGTTTGACAGAAGGAAGGTTTTCAGTTATAGTCGAAAAGCTGAATTGAACAACTTCAGTATGGATCGCGCAACTCTTCTCCTGCATGTCGACGATGTGGGTGCTGCTTTTAAGACGCGGAAAAAAAAGCACAGGTGTGCGCTGTCAATTTCTTTATCCGCGTCTTCAAGGCATATCCACATCGACATGCAGAACCAACTGGCCCAATTAAGTTCGCTGACAAGCTTCTCCTGCAGGCTAGGCCACTGCCAGAGGTAGCACGGAGGAGGAGGCTGCGCTCATCGGAACGCGACGTCAGATATTTTGTGCGGCACCGTCAGCCACGCGAGCCGTGTTACCTGCAGCAGTAGCCGCACTTGAACCTGCCCTGCACTACATTGAGCCCCTTCATGGAGCCGCTTGACGTGGCACCAAATACACCCTAAGGAATAAGCCAGATAGAGCAGCAAACTCAAACACACCACGAAACACCGCCAGGATCGTTGAAGAAACATCACCGGAAGTGGCGCACTGGAAGTCTGCTGGGGTATGTCGTTTGGCGCAAGCCAGTTTGCTTACAAACACCGAAGCCGTCTCAACTCGTTCACTCACCCAACCGAGTTATTCCACCCTATGGCAGACAAATCACGGCAGCTGGAACGCACGCCTCGGGCGCGTGTGTTAAGCGAGTGAAGACGGCGAGTGCTCGCATAACGATGATAGTGTTTGCGAATGTTACACAGAGCTCAGGTGAGCATTGACTTCTCTGATGTAGAAAATCTTCAATGGGGCATAACAGGACACCATGCTTAGTGGCAGAAATATTATCCGCGGATTGTTCAGCATGTTCATTTATTTTACCCAATATGCAAGGGAACAGTTACTGCATCGGCATCGTCAGCGTTCGCTGAAAAGGTCACGTGATTAGAAAAAAGGAGAGCTCGTGAGAGAGAAAAGAAAGCGATCATGTGATCTACCACGGTGAGTAGCTATAACGGAAGTGGGTTGCGAATAAAGAAATCAATAAAAAAACAATACCTGATGGTCTGAAGAACGCTTCTATAATTACAGATCTTGTGTGACAAGGACATCTCGTGTTGAAGTATCATGTATCCATAAGCCATGGGAGCTTCTTGATGGCTCTGGCAAAGCTTTCTTTTGCATGTGTGACAAGGACATGTCGTGTTAAAGTATCATGTATCCATAATCCATGGGAGCTTCTTGATGGCTCTGGCAAAGCTTTGTTTTGCATCTGTGACAATGCACGAGTGGTGTTTGTATCTTCGAGCTCAGCAGCGGAGCGCTGCAACCACTACACCACTGTGGTGGACGAATTTAGATAACGTGAAGCAGCACGTGACCAATTTATTTGGGTGACCATTTTATTGCGCCCAAGACAAATGGCAACATCGGACAAATTTGATGCCGTACAACATTTCGAAAAATCAAATTCTATAGCAAAGTCCGCCCGCAGAAACATAGCGTGGTCAACTAGTTCATCAGTAGGAAGACGAGGAGATATGTCAATAGGACTTTTATACGGGGCCACAGTCGAATGTCAGCTTAAAGCAATGAATTCATTGTGACAAGCCACAGCCGCTCGTTCTTGATGAAATAGTGCAACTTCAGAAACTCCGCCAGTGGACATTTGCATTCGTCGATGCATATATGCTATTGCACCAATAATAATACATATGATAACAACAGGATGAAGACCGTATATATGACTAGAATATTTGAGGTAATCAATCAACCGCGTGTCTAGAGATTTTTTACATAAAAATATGCAACGTGGTTTGAAGCCTGATTTTAGGGGGGGGGGGGCTGGAAATCATAGTCTTCTCTTATTTAAGGTAATCTGATCTCTAAAAGCGAATACGCTGCTTCCTAAGAGTACTGCGAGAGCAACAATTCAGCAGCTAAGCATCTCAATGCCCGTTCTACATTGGACTCCGAAATATCGTGCTATAAAATTTGAAGCGAACCGAGACTCCACCGAATGGGGAAATTTGAAGCGAAACGAGAAGGAAGCGAAACGGGACCCAATCGAGTGCGCAAGTAGAATAGAGGTTCCGGTTGGAGGAACACAATGATTGTTGTTTTAGCCGCATCGTGTTTCCCTTATAGCATATAGACTGAGCTATAAATCTCTTGCTTGGATTGCCCTCGTTTACCCCGGAAGTTGAATGATGGCCGCCGCGTTTCCATTTGGGTCACATATAAAAGAAATGAGAGACATCCATCCGTCAGACTGCACACATAGAGGTTGGTTTAATGACCTCAGATAAACCACCGAGGCCAATATTTTAACGTTAAAGGTTAATATAGAAGAAGTTTTCACCATGTCAATATGTGTGCATATGTGGCGCTTGTGGTAATACTTTCATGCAATAAAGACATTGAAATCTCTTACGTGGGGTCTTCAAGTATCGCCAACGTTTGGGACATGAGCATGAAATGTGCCGTTATAATCACGTGACATAACGTTGATTCGTCAAAAGTGGACCAACACCGAAGACAGTCCAAGCCATGCGATGTGTCCAAAGCATCAAAAGAGAATGGGTTGAGGGAGCATCAATGCGACAAGCGGAGATGGCAACGAGCACAAATAAGATGTATTTCCCTTCGAGCCATCTAAGTATAATAAATAGGAGGACCGTCTGTCTTTCTAATCCAGAAGAGAAAAAAATTTCTGGTAAAAAATTGTTTCCATCTATCAGGATGCTTAGTTCGCCCTATGAACGCAGTAGCTTAACCGAGGAGATAAGCTTATTTGCTCTCTTGTGGAAAGTCCTAGACGTGATAGAACTAATCGGAATACATTTTAATATTTAGAACACTTCCGAATTCTGAGGATAGTTTCATTCTGAGAATACTTCTTGAGGTGTTTTCAGCAGTGTAACCTGAATAGCGCATGTATGCATGATCCATCAGTAAAACTGACAGCATTGAATGTGCAGAGCAGCTCCCCGTGAAGATCGCACAATTGAATGTAATACGTATATGTGGTCGCTCATATTAACTACAATTACTGGGATACTGTTGAAATTGTGGGCCCATTGATCGACAGTTCCGTTTCCTTGAAGGAACACTCATCGAGATACCAATAAAAATGTCGTTAGTGGAAAACCAGCATTGTGTTCCGCAATCAAGCATATATTTGTGACCTGTGTACATCCGAAATGCAAGTTTTACCAAACACTTCTGCTAAGAAACCAAAAAATTCCGCCATATCCACGAAGTGAATGATGATGAGTGGGCGAAGCTCCGGAGGTAAACCTGGTAAACCATGAATCCTCTGTACATTTTTCCCACTCGATTTTATTACATCGCTCCCCCTAGCGTTCGTCGCCGCACTAAATCGAACGATTGCCTTCAACCAATGACACGCGCCATATGTGACATCATTCCTATTTTATAAGATCTCGCGTCTTTCATCAACTACAAGTACCACTTTCTAGTTTATAACATCTTGCATCTTTTCATCATCAGCTACAAGTACCACCATCTAGTAAACACTACAAGGACTAAACGAGAGGTGGCTACATACAGGAGACGGTACTGCCATCTAGCGAACACTGCAAGAACTAAACTAGAGGTGGCTACATACAGGCTACAGGGGACGCACAGCCCACGCCCTAAGGAGCTTCGCCCCTAAAATATGAAGTCTGTTTCTGTAAACCTTTAACTGATGGCCCATAAAACCAGATTTATGTGCCCCATTCAAGCATAAACTGATGACTCTTGTATGTCTGCAATGCATGTTTACATAATGCTTCTGCTACAAAACCAAAAATATGGAGCTTATTTTTGTCGAACATTAACTGAGGGCCAATATCACGTGCATAGGACTCACATTTTAGGTGCGATAGCCGAAAGAGAGAGAGCTATAGAGAAAACAGTAATAACAGGGAAGAAACTGCAGGAATTGCGCAACAGAAACACGTTATGAAGAAAATATGGATAGAGTGAGAGAAGAGATGGAGGACGTAAGCGATCGCAAGAATTAAGGGTTTGGCTTTTCAAAAAGCATAGATGTGTCCTTTGCAGCTTGTCATAGGATGCCCTTTGCAGCTTGTCTTCTAGGTACAACATGAGAGCCCCGAGACCGATTGCACTGCGAAGGAATAACCTTATGTGATTCCTAAAGAGAAAAGAAGAGACAAGTGAGCCCCTTAACTGTCTGCTTCAGAGTGTGACACCTCAACTGTAGCTCACAAGGGGAGAGATTGAAAGGATAGGATTACAAGGTATATAGATAGAGAGAGAAAGGAGAGAGCGGTGAACAGGGACAGCGAATGACAGAAAACGACGGAAGTAATAAGGAGATAGAAAAGACAAACATGGTCGCAGGAGTCCGAGGATGAGACACCACTCGCCGAGAGCTCTTGTCGGCATCAGGAGATGCGTAGGGCGAGCCCAGACTGCCAGAGCTGCGCTGTCATCGAGATCGCGGGGGCACAACCGGTCGGCATGGAATCCAGAGAGCAAGTGCCCGGAATAACCTATAGACAAGTGTTCTGCTGGATTTAGTTACATCCAAAGCTCCGTGCTTTGAAGGTCTTATTAGAGGCAGGACTCACCGAAGCAATCTGGCTACACTGTGAATACACATTTTCTCGACCCGTTTTGTTCACCAACTGACATTTTTTCTGCAAGCAAGGGGTCGTGCGTTAGCAGTCAATTAGCGGGGATGACTTTATTCTGTGAACGCTGTGGGACACACACACACACGAATTCTCCACAATATGAAAATAAATATTACCACTCATATACCCAGTGCGCCAGTGCTCAAACAGCAACCTAATCGCGTTTCATTATTTTATTAAAACAACAAAGAGAGCCACAAAGAGTACCACGCGAGCATTTTCAAAATTTCGCTTCTAGTTTTATTTTTTCTGGGTGGGTCATACAGGACTACATTTTTAGTTTTTTGGTGTATTCTTTTGCTCAGTATTCAAAACAGGAGCACAAGCATGGATCATAAACATCAATTTTTGTGCATAGGCCCTCTGTAGCGTAGGTTGGAAAAGCAATGCTGTCTGGGAACCGAAATATTCTAGGCACGCGGAGAGAAAATGTTGCACAAAATATGTGAGCCTCAAATGACGCCTTCTACAAAGGGAAAGGAAAGACTAATAAAAAACCTAAAAGCTACTATGTGCAGAAGTCAATAAATACCTGATTCCAACATTTCTGCCAACAACCCATCGTACGAATTTTAAGGACGTGCTTCTTTCTGTCTGTCTAGTGCACTATTGCGACCACCTCGAAAACGGTCAGATAGACGTCGTGGACTTCCGTCTACATGAGAGCTTCGTGTAGTGCGCTTTCAAAAATCAAGCGTGGCCATGATTAAGACATCTAGAAACGCTGCCAAGAACAGTAAATTTTAGAAAAGAACAGTGTACCATCATTTCTTTTGTACTCACTTTTTTGGTAGGTCAGGTACTTCTGTTTGACATAGCGCAAAGTAAAAACGTTTCCATAAAAGGCACAATAAAAGTGCCGTCAAGAATAAACACACATCGCTTATGGCATCAGCCTTAAGTAATGCTAAGTTACTCTTCAAGGGTGCTGTGCGAACAAACATTAGAACAACGCTTCATGAAGACCAATGGTTGTATTGCAAGGCATGGGAATAGATTTTACGCTATGCAGTCGGTGAGAATAACCTAAGTTTCATTCCTAACGTAAAAACATCAAATAACCCGTTCGAAACAAATCGTGGCATCGATGCCAGTGTCGTTGTTTGTGCTCGAAAACTCTGTGTTTTCTACGAGCGAAAATTCTACGTATATTCAATTGAATTCGAACAAATACTCTTTGATCCCAATGCAAATGGACCCCAGACTCCTTGTTTGGAAGTAGGTATTCTAAGAGCCACTCCAGTGGAACTGTCTAATGAGTGTGTGGAATAAAGCTGCACACTTAGTAAAAAGTGCGCAGCTGCACAGGTGCCCGTCACATCTTACGGACACATAGCTCCCATTTCAGCAAGATGAAAAAAAAAGTAATATGGCGTAGTGGGCACTCTGCAACTGTATATGCAATTGGTATTTCAAAACGTTCATACAGCCAGTGGTAAGCGCCTAAACATTCTTGTACTTGCGGCATCGTTGAAAGCATTGTGCATGGGCCCCAATAAAGCTATAGTTCTACTCTTGCAAACAAAGCACAAGCAAACTAAAAGCATTTGCTCTGAGCCTTGTGATGTAGGTCGACGTTTTAGGGCTCATTGAGTAGATATGTGTATGCCATAGGCTTGTCGGGTACGTTGACTGCAATGCCAGATATGTAATGGGCTGACTGGAACTTTTTGACTGAGATGTTATAGCAAAGCTATCACTCGTTTCAAAATGATTTGAGCACTGAAATGCGCTGATCACTATTAGTAGCGGTTTTTGGCATATTAGAGAACCGTTTGCCAACACCTTGTTGAGTCACAGATAACCCATGAAGTGCTTGTCGCGTTGATAAAAAGCGTATAGCAATACGGCCTCTGCACGTGGAGCATCTCCGAAACGTCGCTTCTCTATGGTCTTTGTCCAAAGCATTTGAATCACTGTAGAGCGTCGGGGATACAACAGATCACCGCCATTTATACTTACATGACATTCATAAGATATGTTTTCTCCGACATCGTTTCCCAAAAAAATGGTGAGTGATTCCTTATAAGGGATCTTGTCACTTTCTCTCGTAAGGAATACGAATCACCAGTGATGCGCACCTACCTGGCTGGCAAGGGCAGCTCATGAAATGGCAGGTGTCGTGCTTGACCAGTGGAAATGCTTTATTTATTTACGTGACGGGATAATCATGCTATTCTAGTTGTGACCTGTAAATGGTGTTCGTAACATGTTCGTGTAATGCTGTGCCGATATTGGCATATGCCAAGCTAAGGAGACGATTGCAACAGCACCCAGACGTGTACTTGACGGGTACGTAGATAGATAGATAGATAGATAGACAGATATATAGATAGATAAACAGATAGATAGATAGATAGATAGATAGATAGATAGATAGATAGATAGATAGATAGATAGATAGATAGATAGATAGATAGATAGATAGATAGATAGATAGATAGATAGATAGATAGATAGATAGATAGATAGATAGATAGATAGATAGATAGATAGATAGATAGATATGTGGGGTTTAACGTTTCAAAAACACCATATTGTTATGAAAGACCTCGTAGGGGAGGGCTCCGGAAATTTTGACCACCCGGTGTTCATTACCATGCACCCAAATTTGAGCACACGAACCGACAGCATTCTCGCCTCTATCAAAAATGCAGCCACCGCAGCCGGAAATTGATGACGCTACCTGCGGGTCAGCAGCCGAGTACCTTATCCACTAGACCACTGCGGCGGGGCTACCACGAAAACTAAGCTTAAGGTGTTGACAATAACGTAGCAGTGACAAAAAATTACGTAAACAAACGATATGTCTTATATACCAGCCTGTGCTATTTTATCTGTGTGCTCTTTTTGTTAGAAGCGTGTTCTGTCGCCTCACGGTTGCATGGTTATTGCAGTACAGGAGCAAGGGGGTTATATTAAATCTTCTTAAGTGGCGGAGGGGCTCCGTGATTGAAGCCGACACGCCGCCATATTGCTCAGGGCAGAAAGCGGATGGGCGCATTGTAGCATATCCGTGGCTTTCGCGTTGGTTTTGTGCTAGTAATGTTTCGTGTGGTGCCTCTAATTGAGCAAGACGGTTCTAAACACGTCTGTGACGACTTTTTGAGATTACGATAGTGGGCTTTTGGGTTGCAATCAGCTGCGCTAATCGTGTGAAGCTGACACCGGGCACTTTCCTTGTGTAAGTAGGCACGCTTCGCTCGTTCATTTTCCTCACATATTTTCGCGACAACGACTGCATTCGCGACTACATAGATTTTCTTTTTGCGTCTGGGTGCACAGAGACACTTTGAATAATTTTTGTACATTTCAGTATTACAAAGACGTTTATTGCGCGGCTCATGAGAGTGCATGCGCTCTGAAGCGAGAAGGTTAAGCGCCAAAAAAAAAATGTCGACATATGTTCAGTACATATGTTGAGATAGGCTACTTCGATGAGACAGAAGAATTAACGAGACAACGAGCTCGTAACATTACTACCATGCTTGCATCGTTTCCATGCGCACTTACAAAAGCCGGTAGGTGAGTGCGCTTAACACAAGTGAGCCCTTCGTTTTTGAAAGGTAGTAAATGTAGCAATGGCTATGCATTTCTGGGATTTCGAGCTCTTTATATTGGCATGAACACTACGCTCCCAACGCGAAAATTTCTGATGTTGCGATATGCCTATCTTTATGTATGAGAAAAAGGAAACGAACTCCTGTGAAAGGTCTGTGTAATAGGTACTTACGCCTTAAGCGCCTATTATTGATGAAGCTGTCGAAATCCCGCCACCTCCACACGTCACCCGCAAGAGGGTGGTATCAGGCAAAAACAAAACAAAAACTGAATTAATCGGGAATGAGGTAAAATTAACAGATGAAGGAGAAGGGTAACACACCGTAGCAGTTCCAAAGGGGCCTTTTAAAATGCATTGAGGCTTCTCTGAGTTTCATTGGCCAGATAATGGAGCAGAACAAATAGCGAATGAAGGATTGGAAATATTCCAAGCATCGTTTTCTCCAGATATCCAGGAGCTTCCCCTACGAGTACGTGAAAAGGCTAATACTTCCTTCCCCACATAATAAAAAAGAGTTTACACACGCTGCACTGTTATTCACCAAGGGCTTATGGTTGTGCCCGAGGGAATTTTTTATTTTCGCAGCATCACCTCACTACTTACTCTTGCTGTGAGGCAACTGTGTAAATATATCATGCGAATGGATATCCCAATGAGCTTTGTTTTACAGCGAAAGGTGTTATGAGATAAGAGTACCGGTCATGCGTGGCGCCTTAGTTGTCCGCCACCGCCCGTAACCAGTATCGAACGGAAACAACTCAATGACACAATGGGATTCCAACGCGGGTTTGCTGCGTGTCTGCTCAGTAATGTACCACTGAGCCACGGCAGTGCATGAAACTTGTTTTTAAAGTGGCCTTAGGCAAGCTTGATGTCGGGAAGGGAATCACGTTGATACGAGTAATAAAGCGTTTTAAAACACCAAAGGAACAGCCAGGCCTCACACAATGTGAATCGAGTAACGATTCGGTCGTCTGTAGCTGCAAAATATTAGAAAACTTGTTCTTGATCACCTAATAACTGTGGCGCATACCCACTTCATGCATATTTCTTCATCGTCATCAGCCATTGCATAAAAAGTATCGCGCAATATTTCCAACAAGTGTGTAGCGGACACCATGTCTTCCAAAGAATGACGAAGGATAGCATAGTGAATGCTGGTGTACTACACAACATTTATGATTATTTATGGCACTGTGGGTACCCAGCAAGTGTGCTTGTAGGTTCCCAAAGAGTGTTGAGAAAATTCCCTGAAAGGCCACTATTCCAGTTTTTGCTGTGATGGTGCCACGCGTTCCGCGCAGGCCTGGCATTTTTTAACATATTTAAAATGTCAAGTATCAAAGAAAAATTGAAGCAGATGTGCATTAAAGCCTCTCCCACGTTTTTCCGCCTCTTAAAAATAATAAACAGGTGATTTAGTAGCTATAATGAAACGCACTGCCACAAGCGCCCAGACGGTTATGGCGCTCCAAGGTAGTCGCCGCCTTTTTCTGCCCTGAGCAATATATCCGCCGCGGCTTCACCTTGCTACATGGGCGGGTATGCGGGGCCGTCACTCCAGATTTCGTATAACCTCCATGTACAGTAGCGACGTTCATTGCTATGGCATGCAGTGCGGGGTTATCATTTATTGGTTATGGGTATTCACCTACATGACTAGCGGCTGGTAATGCTGGGTCGTTTGTTATACGCGTTCGGCATGATTTTACCGTAACGTATGTTAAGTGGAAACGGGTGAAATGTTGCATTTTTTTGGCTAAAAATTGTGTTTGCAACTATATCCTGCATCAATTTCAACAATCTCTCAGCCGGAAGACTTCTAATAAAACAGCCCCGTTATTTCACCTAATGAGTCCTAGTGGAGCACGGAATAAGGCTAGTTTGTCCCATACACAAAGGCGCATTCAACATTCATTGGTACATATTGAGGAACAGTAAGCCTCTGTAACGTCCGTGGTCTCCGAGTCTGTGAAAGACCGAAGTATCAGTACATGGCGATGCGGCCTCACTCAGTGTGAGGCCCTCGGGACGGCTTTCAGCTCTCCCATAGTGAGTACCGAGTACACCAAATCGTTAACCCCTTTTTTCTAAACAGCAACTCAAACGACAAGGCCTCACCAAATATTCGTATGAGGTGCACGGCACGGCTCTATGCTCTTCCATGGTAGAGTACCAAGTACTGTGACTCGTTAACCACTCTGTCAATGCGAAGCGTTTCTTAGTGAACTTCGGCGACAATGAGCGCATCTATCTATCTATCTATCTATCTATCTATCTATCTATCTATCTATCTATCTATCTATCTATCTATCTATCTATCTATCTATCTATCTATCTATCTATCCATCTATGACTTCCAGCTCTCCTGGCCGTTTCGATTATAGTGTCGATACCAAACCTGGTATGGCATAACATGACTGTATGAAGAACATATTTGACTAGTCATAAAATGAAAATCAGGACATGTATGTCACAATTTTCGTAATTTACATTTCATGGTCCTGCAGCTCTTGCGGTGATTTCGTTCAAATGACATGTTGCAAAACTGGTATGGTGTCACATGATTGCATGGCGAACACAAGCGACAGACCTTAAAATAAACATAATGACATGCGTGTCCATAAACAACCTGACTACATCCCACTGTCATGATGCGCTCGCGGCCGTTTCGCTAGTGTCACATATGCCAAATTTGGTATTCCATTGCGTGAATCGATGACAAAGGTATGTGATTACCGTAAACATGGTATTCATTACATGCGTGTCATGTAACAACATGACAACATGCGACACTGATGATGCGCTCGCGGCCGTTTCGCTAGCTTCCCATATGCCAAAATTGGTATTATGTGACTCCAATGGATGACGAAGGTATGTGACTGGTACAAACATGCTGATTATGAGATGCATATCTCAACATGACTACTAGCCACAGTCAAAGTGCCAATGCAATTCGACGTGACGCGGTGCATGTACTCGCCGACGTTCATTTCGTCACGTCATGCCGGCATTGCCACACCAGGCGTCGGTCTTCTCATATGCTCGCAGGCGAACGCCGCTCTACGTTGCTTTGACGCATGCGCGTTTCAGCACGTCCGGCATCTCTCCGCCACTAAAAGAGGGAGACGCAGTGTTTTTGAGTAACGCATCGGTCCAAATGCAGCATGTCGCATTTCGCGCCGGTTGCCGACGGGCCACGCTGACGGACGCTGGTCGCGTCTGGCGTCAGACTAGAGTGCTCGCGTTTTGCTAACGTAGCGTCGCTGTGCCCAGCGTGCGCACACGTCAAAGCTACATTGGAGTATATTGGGCCCCCCATAATGCGCTCGCGGCTGTTTTGCTAGCTCCACATATACCACATTTGTTGTTACGTGACGTCAATGCATGACGAACTATATGACTGGTGCGAACTTGATAACCCTGACACGCGAGTCATGTAATAACAAGACAGCATACCACGCTCAAGGCGTGCTCGCGGCGGCCGTTTTGCTGCTGCACATATACTAAATTAGTATCACGTGGCGTGAATAGATGACGACGGTAAACGACACATCCAAACATTAGAGTCATGACACGGAAATCATGTATGGCATAATTTACCTCCACCTTGTAACGCTGTGCTGATTTTATAGTGACATATGAAAATTTCGTATTCCTGCTTCGCATATCATGGAATCCCTCTGTGCGTGGGATCTGCCAATTTTTTTCTAAACAAATTTCCGTTGGAAGTGCTTGTGTTGCCACGTCATTTTGCTGGAATCTTAGGGCGGCCCTGGGCTTGCGAGCACCCGTTATGACAAGCCAGCATCCGAAGAAGGCGCTAGCCTTCAACGTAGTCGTCCTTCTAGTCCCGAAGATGTCGTTGACGCGACGTCTTCAATAGTAGGAATCGAAAGGGTCTACGGTGTACAGCACATATGAGGCCAAAAATACCAAGTCACCATTAGGGGAAGCCGCTCTCAATCGACGACACCTCCCACCTCATCATCATAGGAGAGCGCGTTGCTGTCGTGCCCTTGGGACCCCAAGTCACTCAAGGCACAGTTCTGGCCCTTCCGTGCCGCGTCGCCAGTGAGGTCCTCGCGCAGGCATTCTCTTCCTACGGGAAGGTGCTGCACATCAGCAGAAGACTTACAGGGTTGCGCCCAACCGCGACCACTGAGACGCGATACGTCAGGATGAAAATAGAGGCATCGTAGCCGGTGCTTAACTAGCTCAAGATCGGTGGTCATCGAATGACCTGTGACTACAAAGAGATCCGGAGAGTGTGTCGTCGATGTGGAGACCCACATGAACTGTACAGCTCCGTTTTGTGGAAGGTGCGGCGTTTATAGCTAGGACAGGAAGCGCTGTTCACTGCCGTGTCACCGTTGTGTTGACCCGCACGCCACCGTCACCAGCACCATCATACCGTCGTATTCTGAGGTGGCGTCCAAGAATTACCCAGCACTTTATTAAGGAATGCACTCCAAAAACAAGGAACTTGTAATATCGACACCAAGCTCCGATATCTGCCAGGACGAAGATTGGTAGATTGAGACGCCACATCAAACGCCCACAGTGTCTCCAGTCAGCCAGGACCAGGCACCCACTCAAGATGTGGTTGATTCATTCAGTGGCCCACGACAAGTCGCGATTCCCAGAGAACCATAAGTCGAGCCCTCGCCAGAGGAGGTGCCTCTCGGCGAACGCGTCGCTGATGCTGCCGTGATATCTGATGCTCATCCGATGGCTGCCCAGTTCTCTGTTGATCCTTCTATCATTGCAGCGACTTTGTCCCAAGGTGACAATATTTCCATCAACGAGGACTCAAAGAGCACTATAGCAGTTTCATGGCCCTGCAGATAGACATCGACAGCACTCCAAGCGACATCAGCCGGGACAGTTTAGACGCGTTCGCACCATCTTCGCTCAAGAGCCTCGGCATTAAGCGCTACCGAATATCCAGCAGTGATTCGGAGGCCCCCAGCAGAGACAAAAGTTCCCTGCGGACTTCGACGTGGCCCCTGGAGCCATGCACTTCGGGTAGGTTGCTTGGTCGTAAGAAGTGAATGAGCCGCTTGCAGGGCTCCTGCTCCCGCGTCTATTAATTAGAACTTTGCATCGTCTAGTATCTAGGTTTACATCTACTCTTTACAGTTTATGATGGCTACCTCAATGAATATTATTCCGATGAAGAGGAAAGGTTTTCGCTGTCTGCTAAAGCAGGCCGAGGTGATTATTGTAGCCCGTGCTGCAAATTGTGATGTTTTGTGCCTATAGAAAACTAATTTCTTTTCGCTATCCGAAGTTAGGGCTTTCAAACGAAAGTTTAACTTACATTGTTATTTTTCTTTTGCTACTGAATGTAGTAACAGCGTTACCTAGAAGTAGTTACTTCGTAAGTATGGAAGCGGAAAAAAATGGCAGCATATCTACGGAGTGAATAATGGAGAGTGGGGCGAAGCATCCGTTCGAGCTTTCATTCTTGCTTCCGTCCGTCCATGCGTGCGTCTGTGTGGCCACCCGTGCGTCCATCCACCCGTCCGTGCGTGTGTCTGTTCGTGCGTCTGTACGTCCATCTGTGCGTCCGTCCCTGCGTTCGTCCATGCATCCGCTCCTTGCGTCCCTTCATGCGTCCATCCGTCCGTGCAGCCATCCGTGGGCCCGTCTATGCATTTGTGTGTATGTCCGTTAGTCAACCTATTCAACACTCCAAGTACTACCATCTCGCATCTTTTCATCATATATTCCTCATGAAGAAGCACTGTCATCCAGCGGACATTCCAAGGACTGAACGAGAGGAGACACACGCACTGTTTTTTACGGCTTGCACTTTGTGTCTATTTCCCCCCTTTAACCACCTCGAGTTCATGGTATAGACTAGTTCACTGTATTCATGGCACTATGGCCCAACGCTCGGTGAACATTTCTAAAACCAAGGAGGTTACAACCAGCGTGTATAACGTAGCAACCTTCCTATTATATAGTGCTCATTGTACATGCCAATGGCTTCTAAGGGGTAATGAGAGACAGGAGAATTCAGCTTTAATTAACGCGCACGCTGCGATTTTTTATAATATTCAACAAGGCACAGAAGAAATCTCACACCGGCACCACCTTTGAGGTCAAAATCTAAGACTGGTTACACACTACGACTACTACTACTACAACTACTACGAGGGATGAACGGGTGCCTCTTTAAGGAGCTTCGCCCCTGAAAAAAACAAGGACAGAAAAGAGCGCTGACTGCTTGAAAGTCGGTGCTCTTTTCTGACCTTGCTTTTTTTTTCGCTTCCATCGTTACAAAGAACTGCCCCGCCGCGGTGGTCTAGTGGCTAAGGTACTCGGCTCTTGACCCGCAGGGCGCGGGTTCGAATCCCGGCTGCGGCGGCTGCATTTCCGATGGAGGCGGAAATGTTGTAGGCCCGTGTGCTCAGATTTGGGTGACGTTAAAGAACCCCAGGTGGTCAAAATTTCCGGAGCCCTCCGCTACGGCGTCTCTCATAATCATATCGTGGTTTTGGGACGTTAAACCCCACAAATCAATCAATCAATCGTTACAAAGAACTACTTCTAGATCGCGCTGCTCCTAAACTCAGTTATGTCCTATCAACTTGCCCAAGTTTCCACGCTTCAATACTTCTATTTCGCTAGAACCCGTTTTATGGGAGTTGGCCTTATTATATTTAATCGGGCATTATTGAGAGGTCACATGTTTTTATTACGGCTTCGGTAGAATTCTGGCTCCGTATTGTACGTGCATTACTTTTCGCATGAGGGTACCCTGTGTGTATGCGCCTGCACAAGCTGGACAATCTAACATTGTTTTTTCGAAATATGGATGTTTCGTTTTCTAGACGGTCGTCACGTAAATCTAATTGAAGACTTTAACTATGTGCTAAATACGCGAAGGGATGTACAAGGTCCTGGCTGGGGTTGGTCTGCTTGGAATTCACGTGAGCTGCTATGCCTCATCGAGCATATTTCATTGCTGGATGCGCAAAATGTTATGCGCGGAAATACTCTCAGTTGGACATGGCGCCGCGGACCATTTTCCAGAGGACTGAACAGGGCTTATATTCCACATGCTTTAGAGACAATTGTCTCCGACTTGCGTGTTCCACCTACCCCACCTTCGCCTGTGTACATCTCTGAACATATTCCCATTTTCTTAGAACTCAAAATTTCATTTTCTCTCTCGGAGAAACCATGGCGTCTTGATGTTTACATCCTCCAGGACGCGTGCTCTTGGTCAAATTTGCCCGTCCAATACGGGTGTCACTCGCTGCGTCTGGTCCATATGATTGGGATGTGCTTGAAACGCAGTGGCACAGGCACTGCTCAATTGAATTGTGTACTCTTCGTCGTCGCGTTTCCAAGGAGCTAGCCGATACAGCGGTGAAGTTACTCATCGCCTCGCGCAGAAGCGCCGTCTCCACTGATGCGAGCTTGGCAGCATGAAGTACGTGAATGCTTCCAGTGTATGATTGCTGCCTCGTCTTCGGCGGCAACTGCATGTCGTTGTAGGCGTAACCCTTTGCACACCCTGAGTTGCTACGCTATGTGAGGCAATCGTGTTTTGGGCAGTCACAATCACCTGCTTTTTATGACCACGCAGACACCACCTGCACAGCCGCTTCGTACGCGTGATCGTTCTCTCTTTTTTTTACGCATTTTTAGGTGATGTCTTGCTCAGCCAGGTGGACAAACTATGATATAATACCATCTTTGCTTAGAGGTTTGCCTTGCGTTCCTAAACAAGCTGCTGACTCGCTGCACGTGCCTCCATCACCGGAAGAGGTAAGGCCGCATACAATCTATCAAACGGTAGACAGCCCCTGGGCCAGATGGTTTTCTAGTTAAGTTTTACTCTTTATTTTAAAATGAGCTCGGTACTGCCTTAACCGCGGTAATCCGTCGGTATCTCGAGGATGGTGTCTTTTCATCAAGTTTTTGAGATGGCTGCATTCTACTAATCCCAAAACCTGACGCTTCCTCTGTTAGCCCTCAAGATTGGAGACTTCGCAAGCTTCTTAACGTCCACTATAAGATATTCGCGATGACGATCGTTCAACGTTTAAGGGCTCTGTTGAACACCCTGATGGGTCATAACCAGGCTTCATCAATGCCTAGACGAGAAATACTCAGCTTGTTCCTTACCACCCGAAATATTATAGCCCATACCCTGTCGCGATCTGCGCGTGGTCTGCTTGTATCTTTGGACCAAGAGAAAGAATTTGAGCGACAGGGCAATCTATATTAGGGGCGAAGCTCCTTAATGCGGCACCCGTTCATCCCTCGTAGTAGTGCGTAAAAGGTCTTACGCTTTGACCTGCAAGGTGGTGCCAGTGGGAGATATCTCCTGTGCGTTGTTGAACAATAAAAAATTTGCAGCGTGCGCGTTAACTGAAAGCCGAATTCTCCCAATTTTCATTCTCCATTAGCACCTAATGGCATGTATATTGAGCACCATCTGACAAGAAAGCGTTGCTACGTTACACTCGCTGGGCGTAACCTCCTTAGTTTTAGAAAGGTTCAGCGAGCGTTACGCTGTAGTGCCATGAAGACAGTGAATTAGTATATACCATGAACTCGAGGTGCTTTAAGGTGGAAAGTAGACACGAAGCGCAATACGTAAGAAAGTGTGCGTGTACCACCTCTCGTTTATTCCTTGGAAGGTCCTCTGGATGTCGGTGCTTTTATATGCGGAATATTTGATGAAAAGATGCGAGGCGGCGGTACTTGTAGTGTTGACTAGATGGACTAATGAACATACAGACAGATGCATGGACGGACGCATGGATAGCTGCACGGACGGGTGGTCGCATGGAATTACGCAGGGGCGGATGCATAGACGAACGCAGGGATGGACGCACAAATGTACGTGTGGGTGCACGAACAGACGCACGCACAGATGGGCGGATGGACGCACGGATGATCACACAGACGGACGCATGGATGGACGGAAGCAAGAACAAATGGACGAACGGATGCTTCGCCCTACTCTTTATAGTTCACCCCGTGGACATGCTGCCATTTTTTGTGCTCATAACATTTGGTTTTCGTGGTTCTTTTGTGGAATAATGAGAAATGCCTACTCTGGTATAAAAAGCACACTAGTTCGAGATGGTTGGGATAGTCCTGCCTTTTCTATTACACGTAGGGTCTGTGAGAGATGCCCATTGTCTCCTGTTCTATTTTTCCTGAGCCTTGAGCCATTTTTTATGCTCTAGAAGCGGATTCGCGTATCCGGGGTCTTGCGCTTCCAGGCTTTTGCTGACAACATATCCATGTACCATTCAGATGAAGACAGTCTTTCACATAGCCTGCATCTATTCTTTCAGTGTGGTGGCATTTCAGGTGCCACGCAAAACTTCTTTCTATCCAGGTGTTTGTTCATCAGCTGTACAAACTCCCAACTTAGTTCCGCATCTCTATTTTAGCTAGCTGCCTAATTTCGCATTTTAGGGATTCGGTACAAGCACTACGGCATTTGTAACTCCGTTTGGTCAAACACCCTCGACAAAGTAAACCAAAAAGAAAATTTCATATCCCACGTACAGTGGGAATAGATGATATGCGAAGCACGAATGAGAAATGATCATATGCCACTTTAAAATCAGCACAACGTCACGAGGTGGAGGTAAATAATGCCGTACATAACCTCCGCATCATGATAATCATGTTTGAATGTGTCGTTTACCTTTTCCTCTATTCATGTCACGTGATATCAAATTTAGTATATCCGAAGCCAGCAAAACGGCCGCGATGACGCTATGAGCGTGGTATGCTGTGATGTTCCTACAGGACACGCGTGTCAGAATTATCATGTTTGCACCAGTCAAATATTTTGATCCATTGACATCATGTAACACCAAATTTGGTATATGTGTAGCTAGCAAAACGACCACAAGTGCATGATGAAGGGCCCATTATACTTCAATGTAGCGTTCATGCGTGCGCACGCTTGGCACAGCGACGCTACGTTGGCAAAACGCGAGCACTCTATAGCCGGACTCCAGGCGCGACCAACATCCGTTGGCGCGGCCCGACGGCAACCAGCGCGAAATGCGACATGCTGCATTTCGCACTGATGCGTTACCCAGACAACACTGCGTCTCCCTCTTTTCGTAACGGAAGGATGTCTGACGCGCTGAAACGCGCATGCGTCAAAGCAATGCAGTGCGGCGTGCGCCTGCAGGTATATAAGGTAGGACAAGCGCCTCGCGTGGCAACGCCTGCGTGACGCGGCAAAATGAACGCCAATGAGCACGCCCACCACGCCACGTTCAAATGTATTGGCGCCTTCACTGTGGCATGTAGTCATGTTCTCGCATGACACGCATCCTATGATTATCATGTTTGTACCGATATCATACCTTTGTCATTCATTCACGTCCCGTAATACCAAATTTGGTAAACATGAAGCTAGCGAAACGGCCGCAAGTTCATGATGAGCGTGGCATGTAGACAATTTTTACTTAACGCACACCTCATGATTATTATATTCGCACCAGTCACATACCTTCGTCATCTGTTTACGTCTTGTAATATTAAATTTGCTATATTTGACGCTATCAAAACCGCTGCGAGTGCATCATGAGCATGGCATGTAATCATGTTGCTACATGACACGCAAGTCATGATTTTCATGTTAGGGTCGGTCGCTTCTGTTAGCCATGCAAATATGCCATTCATACCAGTTTTGCAACATGCCACGTGAACGAAACCACCGCAAGAGCTGCACGACCATAAAACGTAATATATGACATTCATGACATGCATGTCATGATTTTTATGTTATGACTTGTCAATTATGTTCTTCACGCAGTCAGGTTATGCCATAGCAAGCTTGATATTGATACTATTATTGAAACGGCCAGTAGAGCTAAACGTCGTAGGCGGCTAGATAGATAGTGTTCCAATGCACGACACTGACTTAAAAGATCATAGGTGGCACGTCGTTTATTGCAGGTCAGCCAGAGTTTCCGTGAACCCGAGCTCCCGCGCGGCACGAGCGTAACGAGGTCGGCGAGTCACGCTTCTTCCTGTTCATGATCATGTTAGTCTCCGATTACACAGCTTCTTCCTTTTTTGAAAGTTCAAACGATCAGGAGTTCAAACGACCAGGTTAAGTAGCCGGAAGCAATGAATCTCTTGCACTTTCACCCGAAAGTTCTTGACGGCCTTATAGCGTGTTACACCGTATCCACTTTTCCGCAGCCAGAACGTTGGTGTCCAAGTGTGCTGTCCTACCGGCCATCGCTGTTCTCGTTCATTCCATGGTTTGCTCTAACAGCATCTGTGGTCGGCATAATGCAGTCGAGTTTGATACGTATTTGATACCCAGCAAAAGCTCCACTGGAGGCTTGCCCTCTTTCTCTGGCATGCGGTGGCAACGGAACAGAAATCTTGAAAGCCGAGTTTGTAGCAGAATTTCTTCTTCAAGCCTTCTTTAAACGTTCTTACGGCTCGCTCCGCTAAACCATTTGATTTGGGTTAAGGCACTGTTGTCGAGTGTTTTGCTTGGTTCTTCGCTAAAAAACTTCGGAATTGGAATTCCGTGAGCTGAGGTCTATTATCCGTCAAAAGAGTACGTGGTAGACTGAATCTCGCAAACACTGCCCTAAGGGCCTCTACTGTAACTTCTGCTGACGCAGAATTCCTTATAACTGCTTCCACCCACTTTGTTTCGGCATCTACAACTACCAATACCATGTGTCCATCAATAGGAAAAGCTTAGTCGGCATGCAACCAGCTCCATGTCTATCCCGTCGGGGACCATGGTACAGGTGTTTACGTTGGAGGCATCACCACAGCCTGTATACAAGCAGGACATTCACGCACCAATTGCTCGATCTCACTGTCTACACCCGGCAACCAAAACAGAGATCTTACAGTGTTCTTCATGGTCGCCATGCCTGGGTGTGTTTTATGAAACAACTCTAAGATGCATCGATTTAGCGCCGCGGGAAATACGATGCGGCGTCCCCAGTAGAGTCTCACACCTTTAACACGGTTTCGAGAAATCAAAGAATACTACAATGAGCAACGCCGCTTGTTTCCCGCACCAGCGAAGGGACTCTCGAAAACGTAGGAGTGCGTCCTGCGGCGCCTACAGACAAATACGCTGCTCTGTCCAGCCATACTCAAATATTACGACCCAAAAATAAGTGGGCAGTGCCAGTACTGTGGGGAAGTGGCCAACACTTACCATAAGGTCTGGGCCTGCCACATGAACCCAAAATTAACCCCCTTTTCGTACCCCACCAAAGAGAACTGGGAGACGACACTACTCAATAGCTCCACACTAGAGGTACAGCGAACTCTATCAAGTCCAGCGGGCTCGGGTGGCGGCCTCGACTAATGACGTCCCGGACTAAGGATGTCAACCAGCCCAGTGGGGATAAGGGCTATCTGGCACAGCCAGCAGCAATACAGGTTTTTTCCTCCTCCCTCCCCAGTAGAGCAAGTCTTGGTAGTGAGTGAGCTCAGCCTTCTTGCTGAAATATGACCGGAAGTGGCTCTTCTTTTCAGACAAGAATTTTTGCCAGCCTTCCTAATCTAGATTTTTACTTGGTGCAGCAGAGAATCTGTTTCTGTAAGATGTGCCATTCGTACTGAACCTTTCTAACTGCTTCCTCGTGTACCTGCTGCCATTTCCACGTAGCTCCTTTAGTTAGCAGATTGTAATGGCGCTCGAACTGAGTAAAGATTCGGTAAAAATTTGGCAAAATAGTTGATCAAGCCTAAGAGAATTTCAGTTCGCTCACTTACTTGGGGACCGGTGCTTGAAGAACTGTTTCAATGTTGTCGTCCTTCGGTTTGGGCCTATTAGCTTCAACTCGATGTCTGAGAAAGGTGAATTCTTCTTGTCTGAATTGGCATTTCTTAATCTTTAGGCTGAGACTATCGTCCCGTAGGTGCAGCATGACTTGCTTTAACAATGAAGTGTCATTGTGTTTCTCAACCATCATGATTTTATCTCGAGAGGTTTGTGAACCCAGAAAATCCCTAAATAAGGAATTCATATATCCCTGGAAGATGGCCGGAGCCGAGATAATCCCAAAAGGAAGCCTATTGAAGCAGAATAGGCCCTTGTGAGTGTTTATGACTGTCAGCTTCTTGGCCTCGTCGTCCAGGGGCACCTGGTCGTACGCTTGAGTCAAATACTGCGTACTAAATACTTCACCGCCATTCAGTCGTGTGGGATGGTCATCCACATGAGGCAGTGGGTATTATTCAGTCATTGTGGCCGTCTTCACTGTCAGGCGAAAATCTCCACACAGTCGAATCGACCCATCAGTCTTAACAACTTGAACCACTGGTGTTGCTTATTCTGCAGCCATAGCTGGTGATATCACACCGTCGGCAACCAATCAGTCCAAAGTATCAGACACCTTGGTTTTCATTGCGTATGGCAACGTCCGTGCTTTGTGAAATCGGGGCGTGGCATTTTCCTTCAGGATAAGCTTCACCGGTGGACCTTTGTATAGTCCTAAACCTGGCGCAATTACATCTTCGAACTGCTTGAGCAAAGTGTGAAGTTCCTCGCTTGCACGTGTTGAAGTTTGTGACGACATCTGGTCTCAACATAGCCACTCCACAATGGTTAAACACCTTGATGGTATCCCTTCCACATAACGCTGGTTCATGGGTATCGACGGTAACCTGGGTGCCCTGTATATCGTGCCTCTCTAAGGTTGCTTTCATGTGCACTTCTCAAACCACGGGAAGTTCTCCCAAAAAACATGACAATTTGAGAGTGGTGCTGCTTGGAGGTGGCCATCTGCTTTGATTCTGCTTGAACAGGCTCAGTAAAATAACGCTAAAAGGTGACCCCGTATCAATCAATGCGGTAAGCGGCACGCCATCCTAAATAATTTTGTTGAAAATTTGCTTAACGATTCGACCAGTACTCGTTTTATGAGCCACTATAGTATAAAGCTTCTCATCTTCTGAGCTATCGTCAGCTGCTGCCGACAGGACGTGTCACGGGGCTTTCGCTGGGTTTGTTCTCAGCACAATCTAGCGACGTGTTCTGGTGTGTCACATCGGTGGCAGACCGTACGAACGTAATAGCACTGCTTGTTCGAGGGAGCTTCACTGCCGCACCTATGGCAAGGTGTCGTGCCTTTGGCTTTCTATTGCCCTTTTCGTGGCCCATTCTGACGCAATAATTGGATGCTACTCTGATGGCTAGATTGCATGCTTCTAGCATTTGCGGTCGCGTTGTCAGCTGCAATAATGAAATCCTCTGCTTTTGTTAGCGTCAGGTTTTTGGGAGTCAGCAAATGTCGCCTCACATCTTCATCTAAGACTCCACACACGATTCGGTCTCGTAGCAGGTGTTCGAGTGACGACCCGAAGTTGCATTTTTCTGCCAGGTGCCTTATTGGAGCAAAAGATTCCTGTGCCCCCTCTCCTTCTAGTTGTGGTCGACTAAAGTGAAACATAACTTGCCGCTACTTAGTTGACTTCAGGGGCTTAGTACTCATCGAGGTAATTAACGGCATTGTCCTAATTAAGTGCATTGATTTGCCTTGGATGGCAACGTCCTTGGACCACTCCAAATCGCGTAGTCTGGTAGCGACGTCACTAACATTGTTCGTCGCTTCGTCGTGTCCGTGATGTTTTGCGCTTCGAAGTAGGCTTCGAGGCGAACATGGAACGTTGACCATGTTCCCTCAAACACTGATGGCCGTCCCACGCTCATGGCTCTGCGGGTCCAGGACTGGTTTAGGCGCTTGTTGTCCTCGTCGTCACTGTTAAAACGCACGACACTGACTCGAAAGATTATCGGTGGCGTGTCATTTACTCCTGGTCAGCCATTAGTCTCCGATGCCACAGATAGATAGATAGATAGATAGATAGATAGATAGATAGATAGATAGATAGATAGATAGATAGATAGATAGATAGATAGATAGATAGATAGATAGATAGATACGCTCATATTCGCCGAAGTTCGCAAAGAAATGCTACGTATTTAAAAATTGAGAACGTACGGAATTTCAACTTCCCGCTTCTTGAGCGGAGGTATCATGCGGTCGCATTTCGTACCTTCCTCACTTGGAGCAGCCATCTTTACGCATCGTGAGATCATTCCAGTCCGCTTTGTGTTCGTTCTTGGTTCGGTGGCACTGGGCTGGTTTATCGTGCGGCGTTAGGACAGCAGCGTTCCCTTCGAAGTCAATACGCTGCCGGCTCCTGGCCCTGCGCTTCCTGTTGCGCCTAGTACAAGGAGAGGAATCCGCCTCGCGAACTCTGGCTTATTATTAAGGACGATAGACTTTCTTGAAACCTTTGACGCAAAAACTTTGGTCTGTCTTTCTGCCTATATATCCGTCTGACTGTACTTTTGTCTGTTTGTCCACCCTTAAGGTACCCTAAACAGCCCCAAAGTGGCCGAACGATACTCCAAACGGCCGACCCCATCCGCAGCGCCAACCTATATTGCTCAAGATTCAGTGTTCATACTTGCGTGATTGTCAATTAAAAGCCATTATTGCGCATATCCGAGGCACCATAGCAACTCGTCAATAATCTGTATGTGTGTCTGCAACTAAAAACATACAAAAGAAATATAATAACCGTAGCGTTTATCACGTTGCGCTGACTAGGTGATGCTTGCACGAAAAGGCAAGTGTTTCCAATGTTTTGCTCAGACGACTCGGTGGTGGTACCTACCCGCAGCCTGGTGTTCTACACCTTATCACCTCGGAGATGGGCGCGCAGGGCGCACGCGCTTTGTTTTCCAAGACAAATACCAGATAGCTCTCAAGTCTCACATGTGACGTGATTTGATGCACTGATTCGCCTCCGCTGCACGCTCGAGGCACTCCAACGCAGCGCCTCCACAATAGCATTCACCGATTTTCTTGCGCAGAAGATCAAATACACGTTCAAGTAAACAAGAGCTCGCGTCGCAGAAAACCCGCTGCTGGCGGTGGCCCTGTTGGTTGTGAGCGAAAATTCGTCTACGCGTCTGAGAATGAAAAATTAAGTTACAGAAACAGTCGGGAAAGGCCGCCACTTGTCCACGCGTGCAGGCGTTACCACACTGAAAAATTGCAGATTACATGTACAGTGGGAATCAACGATATGCGAAGCACAAATTAGGAAGGTTGATATGTCACTTTCGAAACACTACGACGTTACGAGGTGGAAGTAAATTTTGCCGTGCACGACTTCCGTGTCATGATTATGATGTTTGGATGCGCCATTTACCTTCGTCATCTATTCACGTCACGTGATGCCAAATTTAGTATATGTGGAGCTCGCGAAACGGCAGCGAGCTCGCTATAAGCGTTGTTTTTTGTCATTTTCTTACATGACACGCGTCTCATGATCGGCATGTTTGCACCAGTCATATACTTTCGTCAGTTATTGAAGTCACGAAATATCAAATTTGATGCATCATGGAGGGGCCTGTGTGCTCAGAATCGGGTACACGTTAAAGAACCCCGGGTGGTCGGAATTTCCGGAGCCCTCCACTATGGCGTCTCTCATAATCATGTGGTGGTTTTGGGACGTTAAACTCCACATATCGATTAAATCAATGCATCATGAAAAGACCTATATACTCTAACGTAACGTTTACGTGCACGCACGCCGGGCACTGCGACGCTACATTAGGAAAACGCGAGCATTCTACAGTCTGACGCCAAACGTGACCAGCGCAACCGGCGTCCGTTAGTGTGGCCCGACAACAACCGGCACGAAATGCGACATGCTGCATTTAGCGCCCATGCGTTACCCAGACAGCACTACGCCTGCTTTTTTTCGAGGTGGACTGACACAGTACGCGCTGAAACGCGCAAGCGTAAAATCAACGCAGCACTGCGCACGCCTGCGAGTATATCGCAGAACCAACGCCGGGCGTGGCAACGCCGGCGTGACGCGACGAAACGAACGCCGACAAGCACCAATCCGGGTCGTGTCGAAGTGTATTGACGCCTTGACTATGGCATGTATTCATGTTCTCACATGACACGCCTCTCAGGATTATCATGTTTGCATCAGTCACATAACTTTGTCAGCCATTGACGTCACGTAACACAAAATTTGTCATATGTGAAGATAGCGAAACGGCCGCGAGCGCATAATGAGTGTGACATGTAGTCATGTTGTTACAAGACACGCGTGTCATGGTTTTCATATTAGGGTCTGTCAGTCGTGTTCGCCATGCAATCATGCTATACCATACCAGTTTTGCAATATGCCATGTGAATGAAACCACCGCAAGAGCTGCAGGACCGTCAAATTTATATCATGACATTCATGACATGTATATTATGATTTTCATGGTATAACTACTCAATTATGTTTGTAATACAGTCATCCTATGTCAGACCAGGTTTGGTATCGATACCATTATCCTAACGGCCAGGAGAGCTAAAAGTCTCCGATGCCACAGATAGATAGATAGATAGATAGCTAGATAGATAAATAGATATATAGATAGATAGATAGATAGATAGATAGATAGATAGATAGATAGATAGTTAGACAGACAGACAGATATACAGATAGATAGATAGATAGATAGATAGATAGTTAGATAGATAGATAGATAGATAGATAGATAGATAGATAGATAGATAGATAGATAGATAGATAGATAGATAGATAGATAGATAGATAGATAGATAGATAGATAGATAGATTCGCTCAAAGTCGGTGAAGTTCGCTACGAAATGCTTCGCATTTAAAAGCCGCGCACTCGAAGGAAAAAAGTGCTCTAGCTCACGAAGCGCGGTATTTTCTTTGCTCTGGCATTCTTCCCTGCTTTGCTTCCACCGCTTTTTCGGGACGAGAGAAGGGACAATTCAATAGCAGCATGCGACAAACCTTTGTACTCCACTCGAACTTGACGGATTCTTAAATGTTTTGCGGCTTTGAATTCGTGAGGCAATAAGCTCTTGTAGTGAATTCATTTCATGGTTACTTGAAAAAGTGTTTTAGGGCCCTATTAGCACATTCTGTTCGACAAGTGTCAAGACGAAAACGAGCCCATTCAGCGATAATAGCGCGCGCTGATCCAATATACACTGTGCTGGTTCGTGTGCGTGCATGTTTATGTAACAAAACATAATAATAAGTATGCACTTAGTGGTTGAAGGGTGCACTAAGGGCCGAATTCCTGTATCACGTTCAACTTCTGAAGGCGAAGCTTAAGGGTCCCCCAGGGTTTGTTCACTCTCTCCAGACACCAGACTATCATCTTTCGACGAGATTTTCAGAGTAACATGTAGATATGGGATCAATGTTTTGTCCAGGCACCCACCTTCGGTATTTAGAGCTTAACTTGCACCTCAATCGGAGCTCACAATCAGTAACGCTCCGTTCATTTTATGCAACTGCTGTCGTATTTTATTCGTCATACGCAGTCGTCCTGTCCCGAGGTCGATGCGTTGGACAATTCTATTGTTGACACAACAGCCGCTTTGTTGCTCTCATTAGTTGAGACGGGAGAACGTGTCGACGCGCGTGAACGTGTTTCTTCGGCTCCGTGAGTTTTCGGTTGTGACTCCCATTTACTTCGTAATATACTTGTTGTAAAGAGATTTATTAGCCGTTAAGGACAGCGACGCGACAGCGTCAAGAACCGTCCAGTGATCGGCACAGCAATGAACCGAAGCACGAGCCGAGAGAGCCGGGCGTTGGCGATGCTGCTTGCTGCAGGCGCATCTTCAAAATCTCTCTAGTTGAAAAAGGAGCTATCCTGGCGACCTAGAAAGTTTAAGGAAGAGGCACATGATACGGTTTCAGGCGGGCAACATTGACGATGTCACGTGCACGCCGGTGCATGTCATCCTATCGGGAAATTGGCTCCATTAGGTAATTAACCGGAGAGGTTTTCTCTAAAACGGTGTAAGGCCCCACGTACCGGGAGACAAGTTTCGATGAGAGTCTCGGATTTTGGTATGAGATGGCAAGCCACACAAGAGACCCTGGGGCATAGCTGGAATCTGGAAGAGGTGCTACGGTTTTCTTTCTGGCGCTGCTGCTCTTCCGAGGTGAACGCATGGGTGAACTGGCGGCACTCGTCAGCTTGTCGAGCAGCATCAGAGATAGGTCGACACTCGGAATCATAAGGATGGTAGGGAAGTATAGTATCAATTGTATGGGAAGATTCGCGTCCGTCGAGAAGAAAGAAAAATGAAAATCCCATGGTTGTTTGTATTGCAGTACTATATGCGAATGTGACGTATGGGAGAACACGGTCCCAGTTGCTATGATCAGATGCCACGTACATTGAGAGCATATCACACAGCGTGAGGTTAAACCGTTACGTTAGCCCGTTAGTGTGCGGGTGGTATGCTGTCGTTTTCCGATGAATGACGTGGCATTTCGAAAGCAGAGCTTCGACGACCTCGGAGAGGAAAGTGCGGCCTCTGTCACTAAGGAGCTCTCGAGGTGCGCCATGTTGACGGAGAAAGCGACGTAAAATGAAAGAGGCGACATCCTGAGCGGTAGCGCTCGGCAAAGCGGCTGTTTCGACGTAGCGTGTTAGATGGTCGACCGCCATTATGATCCCCCGATTGAAATCCGGTGTCAATAGGGAGTTTTAGCTTGTACATACACTTCTTTACGTTACCGTGTTACCGGATACCGGATAGAATCTGCGCATGCGCGGGTCTTTACGGAACGTAAACCTCTTTACGTTTCCCTCCGGATCTGGTTTAAAAGTTTACGTTTCCTGTCATATAGACTTTACGTTTACAACCTTATCTCGCAAATACGCCTTCGTTCGTAGAAACTCGTGGTATGCGCATTGCGGGGACTCGAACCGTCGAGTTGCTATAAGCAGAAGTAGCTGAAGTGCGAGCGCCAATGGTCATTACATTGTTTCAGCCGGATTACCAAAGCTAGAATGGTCTAGGACATAAATGCTGTAAACGTGCGAATTCCAGAGAAGCTGGATAGGTGGTGCCATCTAGCGGGGCGATAGTGAACCACGTAATCACAAAATTGTTATTGCAGAAACATTAAGCATTGTACGTCTGATGCAAAAAACGCGCAGCGCCGTTATTACAAATGAGTTACCTTTTTAATCATTTTCACCTCAAAAACATTACGCGTAAGAACGTGTTCATGAATGTGGTTGCACGAAATGTCACAAGATGTCGACACCATCGTTGCATTAGCCTTGTATTTTTCACTCTTTCGCGCATATGAGGATGCTGTACGCAATAAAAGAACGTCTCGTGATTTCACCACAATGGTGATTTAATCATATGTAAGGTGAATGCAGTTTATATGCAGTTAGCATCACCATTTATGGTTTGCGAAAACGTCAAGGTATACGCGTTTACGTACGTACGTGAAAATTTACGTATGAGGAGCTAACACGTTGAAAGATATCCGTTCCGGTAAGACGGTAAACGCGAAACGGTATCCGGTAACACGTTAACGTAAAGAAGTATACGTACAAGCTAAAACTCCCTAATGAAAGGGGGCCGTAGAGTTCAACGCCAACGCGATAAAATGGATTGGCAGGGCATGGAGGTGGCTGCAATTCTCCAGTCGCACGTAATGGTGTTGATTTGCGTCGCTGGCAGTCAGGACAGCACTACACGAATTTGCGTACAAAATTGTACATGCCGTGCCAGTAATAGCAATGGCGAAGGCGTTAATACGTTTTGAACACCCCGGCGTGGCCACATTGTGGATCGTCGTGAAGAGATGCGCATACATGCGATCGTAAAGTGCGTGGAATGACCAGTAGCCACCGGCGGCCATCGGGAGCGTAGTTGCGTCGATGAAGAATTTGATCGCGGATGGCGAAATGGAAAGGTTGACGTCGCAGGGATCGAAATACCGGGTGGTTGGGCATGCCGGATAGATATTCGAGAAGAGATGCGATCCACGGGTCACGACGTTGTTCGTTGGCAATCGAGTCAAGATTTAGCGATGACAAGGTCTGGAGGCAAGTTTTTCCGCACGTCGGATCTGGTGGCAAAGGTGAGTGAGACAGGGCGTCAGCGTCCGAGTGTTTGCGTCCGCAGCGGTATACGACGCGAATGTCGTACTGCTGAATGCGGAGCGCCCATCGGGCAAGGCGGCCAGAAGGGTCTTTCAGCGTGGAGAGCCAGCAAAGCGCATGGTGATCAGTTACTAGATGGAACGGGTGGCCGTATAAGTATGGCCAGATTTTTCCAAGCGCCCACACCAGAGTCAAATACTCTTTTTCCGTCACGCTGTAATTAGTTTCGGCTTTCATCAGAGTGCGGCTAGCGTAAGCTACAACGTATTCTGAATAGCCGGGCTTTCGTTGAGCGAGGAAAGCGCCTAGCTCGACGCCACTGTAGTCGGTGTGCACTTAGGTAGGAGCCGTCGGGTCTAATTGGCGAAGAATAGGTGGCGAGGTGAGCAGACGGCGCAGAGTAGTGAAGGCAATGTCACATGCAGGGGGCCAGGAGGAGAGGTTCACGTCACCGCGTAGAAGCTGGGTTAATGGTGACATGATGGACGCAAAATTGCGAACAAAGGGCCAGAAATAAGAGCATAGGCCTACAAAATTGCGAAGTTCCTTCATGGTCGTCGGCTTGGGAAATTCTGAGACTGCTCGAAGTTTTGCTGGGTTAGGTAATACGCCGTGCTTGGACACGATGTGGGTTAGAATGATGAGCTCGCGTGAAACGAAGCGGCATTTTTTCAGGTTAAGCTGCTGGCCAACGTTGGTCAGACAAATCAAAACACGCCTGAGGTGAAGGAGGTGCGTAGGAAAGTCGTGCGAGACAACCACGACGCCGTCGAGGTAGCAGAGGCACATATTCCACTTCAGGCCATGTAGCGTATTATCCATAAGTCGTTCAAATATGGCAGGTGCATTACAAAGCCCAAAGGGCATGACGGTAAACTCGTATAGTCCGTCAGGTGTAATGAATGCAGTTTTCTGGCGATCAGCTGCAGCCATTGGAACTTGCCAATAGCCAAACCGCCAATCTATGCGACGAAAAGAATTCCGCTCCGTAAAAGGTGTCGATGGCGTCATCAATGCGCGACAATGAATATACGTTCTTGCGGGTTATCTTAATCAAACGACAATAGTTCACGCAAAATCGGACATATCCATCTTTCTTACGCACCAGGACAATAGGAGATGCCCTAAGACTGTGAGATGGTCGAATGACGTCTCTACAGAGCATATCTTCGGCTTGATCGTTGATGACGCGGCGCTCTTCAGTGAAGACGCGCTATTGTCTTTGACACAGTGGATGGAGTAGGCCGGTGTCAACATCATGTGTGACTTGCGACGAGCGGCCTAGTTGAGGTTGCGACACATCGAAAGAATTCCGGAACTAATGCAGAAGATCAAGTAGGTCGTCATGCTCGGCGGGAGTGAGGGTGTCGGCGATGGCGCATGAAAACGTATCCTTGGATGACTCCTAGAGTGGCGACAGTGATTTTGGGTGGTCGCAGTAGTCAGCCGGAACATCAACCAAAGCCGAAGGGTCGAGATCCTGCACCCGGCCCAGACATTTCCCCGCAAGCAAAGTGACAGTTGTGGAAAGCGCATTGAGTATGAACCAATTGCTTCTTCCGGCGGCAAGGTCAATCGTTGTGAAAGCCAGCGGCAGAGCTCGACGACTCGTGAAGATATCGGAAGGCATAAAAAAGACTGTAGCGTCAGTGTAGGTGTTGCATGAAACGGGAACAAGTGCGAAATTTTCAGATGGAATGTCGGTATCTTCACGCACGAACAACTTCGGCGGATGATGAAGAGCATCGAGTAATGGGACATCACAAAAGTATGAAAACTCAATTTCAGTGCATGTGCAGTCGATGAAGGCATAATGGCGGGATAGGAAGCCCCACCCGAGGATGACGTCATGCGAACAGACAGTGAGGACATTAAACTCCACGATGAAAAAAAAATACCTTCTATGGACACTCTTGCAGTGCAGGCTGCGAGCGGCGTTACTTGCTGTGCGCTTGCGGTGTGGAGCGACAGTGCCGAAAGCGGCGTCGTGACTTTACGTAATAAACGGCAGGCATTAGCGGCAATAACAGAAACAGCGGCGCCGGTGTCCACAAGGGCGAAATACAATAACCTTCAACAGTTACTGCGACCACGTTAGCAGGAGAGGGGCGTGGGCCTAGACAGTTCGAAAAAGGCGCAGTTCTTGCCTCTTGAACTGCGGTGCTTAGGTTTCCTGGTCAAAGGGTGCGGGCCGGCGACGCATGGGGGAGGGCGATCGCCGACGAGGAGAGGATGCGCGCAGCGTCACGAAGCCGGGGTCGTTAGGAGGTGCATAGTGAGGTGACGAGACCGGCCTGTTGTGGGTGAAGGGTAGGCTGCCAGGTTGCAACAATCGGGCATAGTCGCCGAACGTCTGAGGTCGACGGCGGCAGTAGCGGGCAACGTGTCCGGGAGTGAAGCAGGCGTAGAATATCGGTCAGTTATTGGGCGTCTTCCAAGGATTGGCGACTTGTGGTGCCACCCAAGGTGCAGTATAAGGAGCCGAGTGTGCGGGCTATGAGCGCGTGGTGTAGGGCGGTTGCGGAAGCCTACGCACAGCGTCTGCATATGTGAACGGCGCTGCTACAGGCTGCATCTCTTGCGAACAGGCGACAGGAGGAGCCACAGGCTTCGCTGCATACGTTAGGGGCGCGGCCACAGGCTGTATGGCTGGCGGATAGGCGACAGGAGTGCCTACCGGCTGCGCGACACGCTGGCAGTGAACACGGCTTGATAGAGCCGGCTCGTGGTGCGCAAGGGGAACAGCTTGGGCAACCTCTTCTGAAATAGCAGTGCGAAGTGGGCCAGAAAGGCGGTTGGTGGTCCTGTGAGTGAAGGGCACTAGGGAAAGTTGGCGGGCGACTTCCTCACTGACGAAAGATCGGAATTGCTGAAGCAACGGTGAATTGTCAGGCAGGGTGTCGAAACTGGACAGTGACTCACCACCACGCTGAGGCTGCCAAGTCAGAGTGCGTTGCTTCTTGAAATCGTCGTAGCTCTGACACAAGCTGACGACTTCGGAAACTGAGCTCGGATTCCTAGCCAAGAGCATTTGAAATGCGCCGTCGTCGATGCCCTTCATGATGTGCTTGACCCTGTCAGATTCGGGCATGGTGTCATTCGCACGTCCACAAAGGTCGACGACGTCCTCAATGTAGCTGGTAAACGTTTCGCCAGTCTGCTGATAGCGGACACGCAAGCGCTGTTCTGCCCGCTGCTAGCGTACAGCCGGCCGACCGAACACTTCAGCACATGACGTCTTGATGACGCTCCATGTGCGGAACAATGTTGTGTTTGTGGTTGTTAAACCACAATTCGGCGACGCCAGTGAGATAAAATATGACGTGGCTCAGCTTGTCGGCTTCATCCCACTTATTATTAGCGCTCACCAGGTCGTAGTGCTCGAGCCAGTCTTCAACGTCGGTCCCATCCGCATCGCTGAAGACCTTCAGGTCCCATAGCTTAGGATGGCCAGGGCCAGGCCAGAACTGGGACGAAGGCGCAGATTGAGTGGCGTTTCAGCCATAACGTGTAGTAGCGTGCGGCTTCGCAGCTCCAGGGTGTAGCAACTGGGATAAACAGCACCTCCATGAAATGTGAATAGATTTATTAGCCATTAAGGACAGCGACGAAACAGCGTGAAGAACCGTCCAGCGATTGGCACAGCAACGAATCAAAGCACAAGCCGAGAGAACCGGGCGTTGTCGATGCTGCTTGCTGCAGGCACACCTTCTTCTTCACATTGTGAATGCTTTTGCACAAGATGTGTGGAGACATCCTCTACGTTTCAAGACTTTTTGTGAAAGAATCAGTTGACTAGAACGCCTTTTATTGTGACTTTTGTGGCTCCTCCCCTACGAAAGCTTCGCGGTTCTGTGACGCTATAGGCGTTCCGCGCCTCAAAAGGACATTGTGAGCCAGGTTGATTCAGCAGATCGAGAGGACCTTTCTCCGGAAGAGATCATTAAGTGGTGGCAAACGCACATATACGATGCCACATATCAAGACTTACTTTGTAAGGACGCCATCGCTGCCACTGCCAAGGATGCTGTATGGCAACAAGTTTTCTCCAAGAAAAACAAGGTGAGACCTTTCAAGCTACCCGAAAGTTCCTACAAAGTATTATTTCGTGCCCCGCCGCGGTGGTCTAGTGGCTAAGGTACTCGGCTGCTGACCTGCATGTCACGGGTTCGAATTCCGGCTGCAGCGGCTGCATTTCCAATGAAGGCGGAAATGTTCAAGGCCCGTGTGCTCAGATTTGGGTGCACGTTAAAGAACCCCAGGTGGTCGAAATTTCCGGAGCCCTCCACTACGGCATCACTCATAATCATATGGTGGTTTTGGGACGTTACACCCCACATATCAATCAAAGTATTATTTCGCATTCGTGGAGGTTTCAACGCATCCCGCTTCAGTCACTTCCAACTTTTAAAGCTGCTCTCGACGGCGGCTGGTCTTCCAGTGACCATGGAGCTGCGTCAAGACGTCGTTACCATACCCCATCACCAACACAGTCACCCTGACTACGGAGAGCTATGACCGCTTGACGAAATATCTCGCTATAGAGTCACTGATGGTTATCAGCAAGGAGCAGGAAGTCACCTGATAAAGCGCTCCAAACTCCGAGACGTGCACAGGCATGATCTACATCGACAGAGTGTGCCTGAGAGAAGTTATCTACGCAAGAGTTATTCTACCTATTCTTCGTGAGTGCAACCCAGAAATGCATTTTCAGGAAGACAGACGAATGGGTAAATTTTTTGACGCAGTCATCGCGACGTTTTTTGGGAACGAAGGTTCCTTTATGGGTCTAATATAAAATGGCCATGCTCCGGTGCAAAACTTTCCGGAAAACGATGGAAGCATACACTCGCTGTTGGACTGTTGGACGTCGACCGGATGTGTGTCCTGCAAATAAAGAGGAGGCTTGCCGCAAATGTGGAACTGTAAATCGTTCTCCGGACTGTGTGAATTCTGAAAAGCGTGCTGTGCAGTGGGCGTCACGAAGTTGAATCTGTGTAGTGTGCACTACGATACAAGCCCAAAACACCTCTCCCCAAGGTCGATACCAAGAGTCGTTTATCGCCCAAGCCGAAACCACCTTTTCCGCCCAAGAAGCAGGAGCCTCCCTCATAGAAGCAAGAAGAAGACGAGCCCTCCTTGTCTGCTGCTTCCTTTAGCAACAGGTCAAGCTCTCTTCAGGTAGGCTGGCTGTCGGTAGCTTTTCACAGCTCACTTAATGATAAAGCTCCGGACGCTCACATCTATGCCCTTTTGAAACAGATTCAGGAAACAATCGTGCTCTGTGAAACAGATTCATGACCTCGAAACCCCTTCTCTCTCAAAAACGTTCCTCTTTGTACAACCGTTCCCGCTCTTCAACGTGCTACCTATACCCTACAATTCCCTCGCACCCTGCGAATGATGATCAGACCACAACCATAGATACCACTCCCCTTCCCACTACAGGCACCTCAACAAAGCGCAAATTTAGCGATGATGCAAGAGACGCTTGGGAAGAACATGATAAGCTAAGCCGTAAAATCTCAGCACGAATTCGCAACTCCAACAATCACTTCCAGTCTCTTGAAAAGCCCCTGGATTCTATCAAAGCTAACCTTGAGTTCTTTACTACTATCGTTCATGAACTCAGTACCTATATAAGCGCAAAATTGGCCAGTTCAACGAAAAACTGAACGACGTTGATTATCTATTCAGTCAAATTATTGAAAATTTTAACCACTTGCATGGCCGCGTCCCTTGATCGCTCCGAAATAGTTGTGTGGGAGTGGAACTGCAGGGGCTTTTAAAAAAAACTAGTCTGCAACAATGCATAGGCAACCTCGCACAAGCACATGCAGTTATTTCTTTACAAGAAACGCATGGTTACATTAAACTTTCTGATTACAACACATTCTAGTGCACAAGATTCGAACGTCCTAACACCAAAATTTTAGCCCAAAAGCACTTACCCGTTAGTTGCTCATATTTTGATGGTGTCAACATTTACCACGCCTTCGTAGAAATATTTCCTAAAAAGACGAGATCACCTTCTTTACATCTCTAATATTTACAGCAGTCCCAGCGCAAGACACCACTGATTTGCCACAATTTTTGCTCGTACAAAACAGGAAGCCTGGAGAAACCCATTCCTCATTGTTGACGACTTCAATTCTCCAAATCAGCTATGGCGTCACACAACATACACGCCTAAAGGACGAGCCTTATGAACCCACATACAGGATCATCAACTCACCCTACACGATGACTTCGACTTGCCTACCCGCTTAAGGAATAGCGTCTATAAAGACACAACACCAGATCTCACCATGACCACTCGGGTTAACTCAGCTAAATGGGAAAACATTCCGAACAATTTTGGTAGCGACAACTACGTCTTTCAGACCTCTCCTCGTTTATCTCACAAGCTGTTTAGCATCAAACCTGCCAAGCTAACGGATTGGGACGACTTTCGGCACACTTGTGCGAATAATCCCACTTTCATAGAATATTTTAAAAAATGGATCCGCCAACTCCAAGCAGACGTTGACCAATATACCAGAACTATGGTTTCAGACGCTCCGTTTCACACAGTTGACGCGAAGCTACTTCATATGTGGGAAGCAAAAAATTGCCAAATAAACGGTGTAAAAAACACCGCCACAACCGCAGGCTTCGCATCTGTGTAGCTAGGCTCGATCATTACATACATGCAAATGCAACCCAGCTAGTCAGTAATTAATGGGGTAAATTGTGCGAAACAATGCATGGCAATCTCAATAGTAAAAAGACTGTAATTGCTGAGGTATTTGCTTGACCCATCGACATCGCGAGCGCATCACAATCATTACAAAACTCTGTTATTGCACAAACACAATGGTAATATTCCGCTTGTTTTTCAAGAGCTTGCGTGATTGCACCTTCACTTCATTTTAGCCCACGTGCATTCCAATTACGCCGGCAAGGTCAATGAACTTCTTGATGCCCCAATAACCGAAACGAAAGTTCGACATGCTTTTTTTTTCTCTTAAAACTACATCGGTCCCGGGCGTTGATAAGGCAAATAATAAATTACTTTGAAATCTCGACGATCAATTGATCACCGCCCTCAAAGACTACTTCAATCACTGTTTCAATACTGGCTCCCTTCCGAACTCATGGAAAACCACTAGGGTCATCTTTATTCCTAAATCTAATAAGCCCTCAGGCATAGCTTACTTTAGACCTATTTCTTTACCATCACGGTTGGACAAAACTCTCGGACATGTCATTTTTAATCACCTAAAAGTGCGCAGATGATAATCAGTTATTTCCACCTGAGATGATTGGCTCTCGCCAATCACTCTCTTACCATTATGCCATGCTGAGGCTGAAGCGTGATATGCTTATGCTTACTCCCATTAGCAGTAAAGACACCCAAGCCATCCTAGGGTTCAACCTACGCGGTGCGTTCAACAACATAGCTCATGCTTCCCTTTCCCGCATTTTGAATAGTCTTATCTTTTGCAAGAAAATGTATGACTATATCTGTGAACTTCTCAGCAAACACACGACTATCATTAGTCTCAATGACCTAAATTCTGCCCCAATCACCCTGGTACCTCTGGAACACCTCAGGGATCAGTCCTCTCATCGTTCCTTTTTGACATATAGCCATAGGTCTATTTCTGAGATGCTAGCTAAAATACCGGATCTCCAATATTCCGTAACTACAGATGACGTTACCATAAAAATGAAGGGTGGATGTGATGCCTACATTTAAGTTACCTTACAAGAGACAGCAGATGTGGTTACTACGACAGCTAGGCTTATGAACCTTGAGTGCTCGCAAGCTAAATCTGACCTTTTACTGATCTGCTAATAAGTGCGACAAACGTAGCATTTATATAAACCAGAATGGGAAGCAAGTTCCCGTCGTAGACAAAATACGTGTAGTATGCTTGCACACTCAGTCTATCAAACTCAATGCTTAAACTCTTCAAATGGTTGCTGCCAGCATAAATAGTCCACACAACAAGATTTATAGGAAGTGTCCAATAAGCACGGATGTCTTCATGAGGCGGATTTATTTAGACTTGTACAAGCATTTGTCATCAGTAAAATCACCTTCTCCCTCCCATATATTCACCTAACAAAGCCTGGGGAAGATCAGGTAAACTCACTGATATGCAAGCTCTACACGTTTGCTCTTGGAGTGCCAAGTACAGCTTCTACAGAAAAACTTTGGGCTACAGGCTCATTCAATACCTTTAGCGAGCTCGCAAAAGCCCACCCGACAGCTCAATACCAACGCTTATCGAGCACCCACACTGGTAGGCGTACTTTAAACTCTCTAAATATTACTCCATCACCGATGACTGGGGAGAACTTTATTATTTCCCACCAGCTACATAAGAATTTTCATATCTCTCCCATCCGAAACTATATGCGCCCTGTTCATCACGAGCATAGAAGACAAGAACGAGCTAAATCTCTTCGCAAAACAAATTGCCCGCAGCTTCCCTCGGGGGAACACTGAGGAGGATGCGGAGCAAATAATTGGTTAACGGGGTGTTAAAGTGCGACTTACTTGGGTCGATGGCTGAATTGGTTAACGTGGTTGTGAAATGGGGTGTTAAATTGCGACTTACTTGGGTCGCTGGCTAAATTGGTTAACGTGGTTGTAGGAGGGGTGTTAAATGAGTGAACACGTACGACACGTATGCGAAAGGGCGGTGTTTATTTATTGCGACGAACTTTGAGCACGATGGCTTTTAGATGCCACTTTGGCCGGCGCTGGTCGAAGGGACGTCGATCATTGCGACCTCGGACGTCGACGCGCCGTACAAACCAACCGACGAGCGGCAACTGAGCGAGCGAGCACCGACCTTGAGTATATATACAGCGCGATGGCGCATGCACTGTCAGCTGTCGAATGTTCGAGAAGGGGGAGAAGCGCAACGGCGCATGCACGCACGTCAGCTGCCGATGTTCTCGAAGCGCGACGGCGCATGCGCGCGCGTCAGCTGCCGATGTTCTCGAAGCGTGACGGCGCATGCGCGCTACATCATACAGCTAGCGAATGTTCGTGAGGAGGAGAAGCGCACGCGGTGTGTAGAGGAGGAAGGGTGCACAGATGGTGGAGGAGTGAAGCGCGCGCGGTGTGTAGAGGAGGAAGGGTTGCACAGATGGTGGAAGAAGGAGGAGGAAGCTTGCGGACGGCGCCGCACTACAAGCCTCGAGTATTAGATGCTCCGCATCTAAAAATTCTTGAACAGCAATAATGTGGTCTATGTCGATGCCGCAGAGTACCCTTTTGGGCAGAAGTTTGCGTTGACAGTTATTAACTCCGACGGCAGTGTTGCAATGGCAGCATCCAATCGAGTCTCGTCTTCGGAAGAGAGGGAGGAGGCAGAGGTCGCACTTGCCGCCATGATTGTTCGTTCGTCTGTCATTAATTCCGGCGGCAGTGTTGCAATGGCAGCATCCATTCGAGTCTCGTCTTTGGAAGAGGCGGAGGAGGCAGCGATTGCACTTGCCGCTATGATTGCTCATTCGTCTGTCATAGTGAGGGATCCGAAAACTGTCATATACAACTTCAGAGCAGGTAGGGTTTGCAGGAAAGCCCTAGCCATTCTCTCCTGTAATCCGCCATCCCAACTTAATACGTTTTTCTGGACACCTGCTCACTTAGGTCTAATTGGTAATGAGGCGGTTCACGCAAGCGCTCGAGCTTTCACGATCCGAACGCAAGCTGGCCTAGGGGACGTTTCATAAACGAGCAATTTACCTACTGCATTTAGATCTAAAGAAAGAATACCTACATACAACGAGATTTTCGGGCATTACCGCCTCGGTCGCCGAACCCTACCGCCTTTACAGCGTCAGTTCTCACGCAGGCTTGAAGTTCTCTGGCGTAAACAACAAACCCTAAATTTTCTCTCCCTGACCTTACGCCACAAAATTTATCCTGGAATTCACCCTAATTCCAACTGCAAGTTTTGTACGGAATGGAAAGCGGACCATAACTACATTATGTGGCAATGTCGAAATCACTCCTCTCTTCCGAGCCTTCGTAAATAAATAAGTAGTCAGGAGCTATTGAAGGCTGCCATATGCAGCTACAACCCCGACCTTCCTGAGGTAGGCTGATATGGTAGAAGAGGCCTACCGCGAGTAGGTCCCTTGCTTGCTCGTACTTCTTTATCTTTAGATTGAATAAATTAAGTTCTCTCTCTCTCTCTCTCTCTCTCTCCTGTTAGTTCCCCCGGCACGCCGCACTCTCTCTAGTCGTAAGCCTTGGAGCGCACTGACAGCATTATTATTTCTAACTGGCCAGCTCCGGGACTTCATGCGGCTGCTGGGATGGGGAGTTCTTCCTACCCTTGACCACCTCGAAAGTTGGAGAATGATCCAATCATCAAATTGCACGAACTGCTACACACGAAAAACAAATGAGCATGTTTTGAGACAATGCGTCGTTGTTTGTATTTTTTGGAGGGTTGTGCATGCTGGATTTCGCGGTCTCGGAGTGTATCACTATTTTTCTTCTGGACGTTGTTCTCGAGGCCGCTTCGCCTGCCTCCTCATTGTTGCTGGTGCCTACTGTCTTTGGCGCAATGGCTTTGAGGCGGCTGCAGCAGGTCGTCGCCGTCGCGCTCTGTTTCCAATTTATGAGCGACTGTACGAAGAACTATCCGTTTTGTATGTAGGAGGAGCTCTTCTTTCTCCGTGAGGAGGAATTCCTTCAACACTGGTCCCCCCTTTTGTGTTCGTCTGCAAGAGATGTGTAAAGCTTGTTTTCAGGCCTGCCTGGTTTTGATATGTTAATGTTCGTTTAGGGCTCGCACAAATGCCTTGTAAATACCATGTAATTACCTAACATATAGGTATTTACGTTCCATTTGTGTCCTACCATGTAATGTCCTACCATGTAATCGTGTCCTACCATGTAATGTACATATGTAAACATATCTTTTTGTAACAATTTTTGGTGTGTCTGTGGATGTTGTTTTCCTTGAACATATCTAGACATGTCTTTTTGTAAAACTTTTTGTGGTGGCTGTGGCTGTTGTGTTCTGTCGCGATGTTCTGTTGTATTGTAATTGATGTTCACTTTTCGTGAGAATAAATTTCTCTATACGCATTTTCTTTCACGGCGTCTATACTGCTACTTTAATTTTTAGAAACGGATGTCTGCTCTCCCATCACGAAGGCTGCAGCTGAGGCGGACGAAGTTACGGATTCATCGGTGTATATATGCACACAGTCGCTGTATCGGTCATCCAAATGTAGAAAGGTGAGTTGCTTGAGGGCAATATAAGAAACATGCAGGTGCAAAGCCTGAAGGAATTATGTGTCTATGAGTATCGAGGCCTCATGAGTAGGCACAGACTGGTCGTTCTGCTGGCAGTGAAAACAACGGGTGCTGTGCATGTCGGGTCAGCAGATGAAGGTGCACTCGAAAAGGCTCACAGAACGTGTAAACTTGTATAGGGTAGGTGCGGGACTCCTCTATGGTGCCAGAGGTTGACGTGCACCATGGCAGACCTAGGCATGTTCTCAGTGCTCGTGCCTGAAAGCTCACCGAAGTACGAAGGCGTGTTGCAGCATGCCGAAAGTACTGGTGAGCTGTACTGTATATAGCCCACAAACAATGCCTCGTACAACTGCAAAATACTTTCCTCTGAAGGGCTTGTCCACATCTTTTCTCCTCAAGGACGACGACGAAGTTGCTTAGTGATAGAACGCGTCTGTCACTAATAACTGTTTTTCGTTATATTTTCCACGATTCTTGGGACGCTCTCTGCGTCCCGCCTTGTGGCAATAGCAGCGGCGACTTCTACAGGCCCACGAGGTCAAATGTCAGCGCCTTCAAGCTCTTCTGTGGATCAAGACTTATGGTCCAACACCAGTGACGGCTCAAGAGATGCTCCTGCTCTCGTGCCCATGGACGAAGAACGAACTGCTGGCCCGTCTGGCTACAGCTCAACATTTGTAAGCTCCGCAAGAAAACGAGGCTTTTGGTGCAGCTCCAGTGAAGACACGGACATCTACTCAGTCGACGGTGACGACTCATCAGATGGCAGCTTCGTGTCTGTGATGAGCCGCAAGGCCAAAAGGAGGCTCATCAAGACGTCATCACCAGCAAGCACGTCAACCATGAAGGCAAGGAGTGAACGCTGGCCGCATACCATTCTCTTCATGCCCGTGGATCCTTCTGCCAGCCTTCGAAAATTGAACAGGCAAGCCATTTTCAATGTTCTTGAGGGAATAGCACAGAATGAAATCAAAGAGGTCCGGCTAAACACACGAACGTTTTAGCTGTTGACACAACACATGCAGACACGCTGGAGAAGCTTCGAATGATCACAGAGTTTGGAGATGTCAAAGTACGAGTGGTCGTACCGATGACTGGGACCTGCACTGCATGTGTCATTTACGACATTGACTTGGCAATCCCAAACACGGATCTACCCATTCTGATAAAACCGGCGTACGAAGGAGTGGTCATTAAGCATATAAGGCGCCTCGGGAACAGCCGCTGCGTTAAGATAGTCTTTAAGGGCGACTTAATCCCTACGCACGTCAAGGTGGGAAATTTCCGGCATGTGGTACGGCATTTGGTCCCAAAGACGCTTCAGTGCCACAAGTGTTTCAAGATCGGTCATGTCAAGGGCGTCTGTGTGAACTCTACCGTATGCCCCCGGTGCACGGAGGCGCACACGGTAGACACCTGTTGTGCAACAACTTATAGGTGCGGCAACTGTCGAGGTACGCATGAAGGCACAACTAAGGAATGCCCAAGACTCAAGAAAGAAATGGGTATCCTGAAAGAAATGGTCAGGGATAACTCCACCCATAGAGAAGCTTCACAGAAAATTCGGCGTCGACGTCGCCACCGACGGAAGCGCTCCAGTCATGGTGGTATTCATGCACCACTTTGGTCTACACCACCATCAACATCCAGTAGAAAGCCAGAGAGTACAAGAATACCTCCACCAGCGAAGCCTCTCTCACCTGAAGACTGGCCGGTGCTTGCGAACGCACGGCCTTCCGAGCAGCCTTCCCGCTCTCTGCTCCCAGTGAAAGGCAATGCTGCTGATTACGAGGCTCCAACAGCAGATCGTCAAATTATTCCTATGCTGCAATCCATTGTGAGCGTCATCAGAAGTCTTCTGACAAGCATCGATACGCCAACTGCTAGGAGCGGCCTACAGGGGCTGGACGCGTTGAGTCCAGTCCTTGCAAGCCTCCAGTAAAGCCATGGCTGACAATCACAAGTCGTTCCGTCAGGAGGTCAGAGAAGCGTCGATTTTTCAGTGGAACGCAAGAGGTCTGAGATCTTGCATATTTGATTTTCGCCAGTTTGTTCATCTGTACCGATTTCCCATCATAATTATATGTGAACCGAAATTATGGCATTTAATCAGATTATCCGGCTACGAGTCATTTTTCTCTTCAAGTGACATCGAAAGTAGCAAGGTTGTTGTATTTATTCGCCGGGAGCTTACTTACGTCGTCCAGCCAGTGCGACCTCACGACGGCAATATGTATGTGTGCTTGTCTGTTAAAAAAGGAAAGGTGACATTCGCTTTTCTAGGCGTGTATATATCCCCATCAAGTCATTTCGACGCCAACAAACTAGACGACATATTAAGGGCACATCCGGGTCCGTGGGTTATCACCGGGGATTTCAATGCGCATCACCCCACCTGGGAAAGCTCAAAGCTTAATTCAACGGGATGACGTCTAGCATCATTGGTTTCCAGCCAAGGTCTCGTCCTTCTGAATGACGCCAGTCCTACGTTTTTACGAGGCACTACATATAGCAGCTGCCTTGATTTGTCCTTTGTTTCACGCCGATTTGCTACACGGGTAAAGTGGTTTTTGGACATTGAAACACACGGAAGCGACCACATTCCCACTTACCTGAAGATTAAGGGTATTTCGAACACGTACTCCTCTACCACAACACAAAGAATAGATTGGAGTGTGTTCAAAACTCAACCTCAGGATGCTTGTGAAGAAGGCCTGTCCAATGGTCTTCAGCAAGCTATTAAGGAAACTGCACATGCGGCTATGCGCACAATATTATGCTCTTCGAAGTAGTCTGAATGTGACCTCGAGCTGGAGCGACTTCGTGCGATACGCCGTCGTGCCGAAAGACGATACCGACGCACCAACTCCACAGACGATCTACGGACAGCCCGGCGCATCCAAAAGAAGATACAACGGCGCCTTGACAAATTAGACACCCAACAATGGAGGAAATTTTGCGCGTTGCTAGATCCTCATAAACCACTGTCTCAGATATGGAGAATTGTGCGAGGCCTACGTTCTGTTCCAGAGCAGCGTTTTCCCTTCAAAGCCCTTGCACTTTTTCATCGCTGGCATGAAATTGAGGTAGCAGAAGATTTCTGCGCTATGACCGTGGGCCAGACAGCGTACACAAGCCTACATACAGTGAATCGTATCCCTCACTCACGGGACCCACTCATGGATCTACCGTTTACATCACAGGAGCTCGATGCGGCGCTCGTCTTATGTAATAAGTCGTCGTCAACGGGCCCTGATGACATCTCATACAGGAGGCTGTGCAACCTTGGTAAAAGGGCACGAGAAGCACTCCTTAAAACCTTCAACGATTCGTGGCAAGGTGGCGTCGTTCCGTAAGATTGGAAGATTAGCCGCTTGGTACCGATCCTTAAGCCTGGCAAATCTCCCCTGGACATTGCCTCTTACCGACCGATCGCACTCTCAAGTTGCGTAGGAAAGGTAATGAAGAGAATGATCTTGGCCAGGCTTGAATGGTACCCGGAATACTATGAGATATACCCGAACGCCATGGCTGGTTTTCGCCGTCACCGATGTTCGATCGACAATGTTATAGATCTTGTCACATATGTCCAGCAACAAAAGGCAGGTAAACGACTATCTGCAGCCATGTTCCTTGACGTAAAAGGAGCATACGACAACGTTCTACATGACGCCATCCTCGAAGCCATTGAGTCAGTGGGCCTAGGCGGGCAACTGTATTGTTGGACACGCAGTTATTTACAAGGGCGGACCTTGTTTGTGAACACTGCAGATGGTCCAACCTCCCAACACCCAACGCATCGTGGAGTCCCGCAAGGTGGCGTCTTGAGTCCAACCCTCTTCAACCTCGTTCTCATTGGTCTTGTAGAACGACTACCAAGTGTGGTCAAGTTATCCATGTACGCTGACGACATCTTCGTCTGGACATCTGGCGTGAGAAGACCTCAGGTACGTGCAAGACTTCAGAAAGCTGTGACATTGGTATGAGCGTACCTTAAGGACCAGGGTCTGAAAATCTCGCCAGCGAAATGCGCATTGATCGCTTTTGGTCGAAAGCCAATGAGACCATACGCTATATCAATCGATGGCCAAGTCATACCATATGTCAGGACGCACAGATTTCTAGGCGTATTCATTGATAGAGACCTCTGCTGGGGCCCACATGTGCCCCACTTGAAGAAGAGGCTGACAGAAATTGCTAACTCATTGAAGTATCTCGAAGGAAAAACCTGGGGGACTTCAGTACATGCAATGATGCAATTGTACAAGACGCTTTTTCTTGGCTATTTGCGCTACAGTTTGCCTGTGTTGACCAACACCTGTAGAACCAACATTCGGACTCTCGAAAGCATCCAGGCTATGGCTCTGCGAGTTTGTCTTGGGCTACAGCGATGTTCATCAACAGCTAAGACAATCGAGATCGCTAATGACTACCCGCTAAAGACGCATATCATGATGTAAGTGCTCAGAGCACACGTGAGGCATCTTACTCGTGCCCCTGCCCATCATCTAGCTTCACTGCCAGAAGCCCGACCTCGTGCCTCATTTTGCCAGACAGTCTTGTCATATCGCACACGCATTCCTACGGGATATACAACTCCATCGAGGAATTGAACTCCCCCATAGGGTATGATCAATGCACATGTTGAACTCACGGTTCCAGGCATAGGGTCAAAAGCCCGGCTCTCGTCTCCAGCGCTAAAGTAGCTTTCTCTTCTCTTGTTATATGAGAAATACAGTGATCATACTCATCTATATACTGATGCTTCAACTAAAGTGGATGGGTCTGCAGGGTCCGTGATCTTTCCTTCAACAGCGACAACGGTGACGTTTTGTTTATCCCACCAGACATCATCGACAGCTGCGGAACTTGCTGCTCTACGTAGCGCAATTCAAGTCATTAAACACCAAGAAGCCAAGAAATGGAGCGTGTTCACGGACTCTAAGGCAGCACTACAGTGTTTAATATTCGCTTTACGCCGGGGACCTCATGAACAACTAGTGCTGGAAATTAGAGAGCTGCTTCACCACCTCTTCGACGAAGGACACAGAATCACGTTTCAGTGGTTTTGGAGTCACTGCGGCATATTGGGCAACGAACATGCCGATGCAGCTGCCCAATCAGCACACGAAGATGGTAAAGAAAAATCTATACCATTTTCAAGGACTGATGCAGCAATCACCTTCCGAAAAATCGCTAATGCATAATTAAAATCCCTGTGGAACACCGAGTGCTTACAGCACACGCGACTGCGTAGACTGGACACATCTCGTCGACTCCGGCCTCCGTCTGGACTCTCTCGACTCGAGACAACGGTGCTTTGCCGACTACGGCTTGGTGTCGCCTTCACCAAAGCTTTCGCCTTCCGAATCGGCATGGAAGACAGTGCTGCTTGCGGTCATTGCGGCAGCGATGAAACTATAGAGCACGTTCTCTGTCACTGCCCTTGTTACAGCGTGCAAAGACGGCAACTAGCTGCTGCGTTAGCTTGCCTTGACGACAGACCTTTGTCTGAACAATCAGTGCTGGAAAGACGACATGATTTGTGTGCTCACAGAAAATCAGCGAAGGCCTTACTGTACTTTTTGCATGGCAGCGGCCTATTGTATAGACTGTAGCACCCCAGCTCCCACCCCCTTTTTTTCGCGCGCGTCTATTTCCTTCTTCGCTTTTTTTCCAATCTTTCTTCCCTATTCCCCCTTCCTCTAGTGCAGGGTAGCAAACCGGATGCTTCATTTTCTGGTTAACCTCCCTGCCTTTCCCTCATTCTATTCTCTCTCTCTCTCTTTCTCCTCAAGGGTGTCTGCGTCTCTCTTGTTTCCTTGTCGTGGAGCGCTATACTCCTATAAGTGATTAACCCCAGTCAACTAGCTCAGCAACCTGCCTTAGCTCGGAAGGACCCCATCTCAGTCCTTTTATAACACAAAGAACGTATACAAAACTGATTAGCTTTTTCTGCAGCGCAGTCACATGCTTCGACTAGGACAGGTTTGGATCAATGACGACCCCTAAGTAGTGGTAGTGCTTGACCGCAGAAATCACTGCTCCATCAGCGAAGATTGGGTACCGCGCCATTGATTGTTTCGTAAATACCAATGCAGCACATTTTGCTACTGAAAGTTCGAGGTCCTGACGACGCAAGTACTTAGATGTTAGAGATGTGCCTTGTTATACCCTTGCTCATAATTGTGGTTGCGTTGGTCCAGAGGCCCATATGCATATGTCGTCCGCATACGAACTGATTCTCACAACGTCGGGAAGCTCAGCTTCAAGGCCAATAAGTGCTTTGTTAATAAGCATGGGGCTCAGGACGGCGCCTTGCGGAACTCCACGGCTTACGAGGTGCCTGGCTGTGTCTCCGTCTGATGTCGACATAAAAATGGTACGTCCTTTGAGATAGCTCACTATCTACGCATGGAGTCAGCCGCCAATGCCGATGTCATCAAGTGTATCAAGAATGGCCTCATGAATGATGCTGTCGTACATGCCATTTATATCCGAAAAAATATCCCCTACCGATTGTCGACATTGCCTTTCCTTTTCAACAAAAGAAGCTAAGTCTACAACACCGTCTATAGATAATCGACCCCTGCGGAAACCATTTATAAAATCCGGTAAGCCGACATTGTTTCCCAGTAGTCATATCAGTCTTGTCAGCACCATGCGTTCCATCACCTTGCCGATACAACTGGCTAGAGCAATGGATCTATAGGAAGACAACTGCTGTGAGCACTTGCCTGGCTTCAGTAAGGTCACAATGCGGTTTCTCTTCCACTTCTCTGGGACTGTCGCCATTTCCTACGTAGAGTTGTAGAACGACAAGAGAGCTTGCCTTGCTTCCTGGCTGAGGTGATATAGAGCCGATTAGGTAATTCAATCAGTCCCTGGTACGGACCAGCGTCGGGACGCAGAAATCGAGTTCGTGCATTGTGAAAGGTAAGTCGTGGCTATCGTCGAAAGATGGTGGTGAGGCTAAACAAGAATATGACACTGGTTAGTTGTACATACCTACGAAAAAGTGGCAGTAATGTTCTGCAACCTCTACTTTAGTTCCACCTTGCTTTAGAGCCAAAGCTCAGAAAGGGAACAACTGTTGTTTGGGCGTGTGAAAATTCCAGAAAGTTTGCTACATTCAATATAGGGGTTTTCTGGGATCAAGAAAATCACAAAATACCCTCCACCGTTGCCTGTAGAGCTTATTGAGGTGTTGCAGTACATGTCGTTCTGCTTCGCGTGCTGTAGATAGGTCAGAAGGTGATTTCGTCCTCCTGTATTTCCTCTCTGCCCGGCGACGGATTGCACGAAGGTATTCAGATTCTGCGTCAAGTTGTAATCTTGGTAGTTATACATTCACAAGTTTTGCATTTGTTCTTAACGCTCATACAAGGAGGCCTTCTATTTTAGATATAGATTGAACGATCCCGCACTGAGCGTTTACAGAAGCTTGGAATCCTCGCCAGTCTACGCTTTTTACAGGCAGGAGAGCCGAACGATGGAATCCTTTTAGCTGTATATATGTAGGGAGATAGTCACTTCCATGTGTTTCAACGTCTACGAACCCACATGTGGTAGGCAAGAGACTTCAGCCCACAAAACATACGTTCAGACAGCTGCTTTACGTTGTGCCGTGGAATAAGGGATCCATCGTTGATGGACATCAGGCTTTGACTGAGCGCAAAATGGGCAATGTTCCTACCTCGGGAGTTCGTTGAGGCAGAACCCCACCTGCGATGGTGTGCAATGAAATTCACAACTCCAGGGCAAGCTTGGAGCACAGACGAGAGATGGGAACCATGCCTGTGGTTATTATGAGGGATATATTCACCAATGACAGATAATGAACGTCGCTTGTGCTTTATAGATAGGCAAATAAAGTCATTAGAAGCATGAGGAGCCACGGCATGCCCTACGTAGTTTAACCTCGGCGTACGCATACAATTACGTTGCTCGCATTTCGATCATCACGTGACCACAAAGTGACGTATCCGGAAATATCAAACGACGACATCATAATCGGCTCACTTATAACAAAGAAAATAAATTTGTAATTAAACATCCGTTGTCTGAAGTCAGACAATCGGTTTCCCAAACCTGATATAATGCGTTTTACTACAATATAGCAGAGGTGCGCACATGTTCACCGAAGAAATTCGCCACATTGTTTATGGAAGGGCCAGAAGCAGCAGTTCCAGCACGTTGAAAATCCGCACTGCTGTCTTCGCACCTGGCGTCTGTAGCCCGTTGAGAATCGCATAAATACACTATACTAGATGCTTCAGCATAGTCTGGATCCTCTTAGTGCCTCGCCTATCATTTTCCGCCCTCTTTCAAGTTGTAGCCCATGATGTGGACTTTTTTATTGCTCCGGAAGGTAGTGAAGGCCCCTCAGTATCTGAAGCATAGGCGCGCAACGCGGGCGCTGGCCCACTTTCTGTATTCCTGGGGCGCGGTGCATGCAACATTGGTGTAGCGGCCTGATAGTACGCATGCGTGTGTTCCTCTGTTGCTGATGGTGATGCATCAGTCCTATGTGCACTATGGTTTCGCTGGTACCTACGTTTTGAACGACGTCTGTGTCGGCAGATGGGCATGACAGCCTCTTTGTGTGTCGAATTGTTTCTCGACATCTTCCGCAGGACGCGAATTTCTTCTTTCATCTTCGAGCAATCCTTCTATGTCTTTTCATGTGCACCAGAGCAGTTTGAACATTTCAATGTAACAGCAGTGTCACAGTTTTCCACCTTATGAGATCCGCCACACCACTGGAAAGTTGTCTCATTTTTGCACACTGCGCTGACGTGGCCCAACTTGCAGCACTTGCGACACTGCAAAGACCGTGGCACGTAAGGGCGCATGGAATGTCTTACGTATCCAACCTTCGCGCTAGCAGACATAGTCTGAGAATCATTTTCTGAGTTTCGATTGATGCAGCGAAACTGCGCGAAGCGGCGTATGGTCACCATTCTGACTGCAGACGTCACAAGATTTTGGAGGTCACTGTCCGTGATATCAACGTCGACGTCATTTAAGATGCCGGTCGTTGTTGCCTTCCCATGAGCGAGGAACACGCGAAATGAGATACTTCTGAGCTGCATGACGGCCTTCAGTCTGTCAAGAATGGTCTTGTTTGTCACATCAACAGATAATATGTTTTTACTTTTATTTATGCGAATTTCACTGACTTGATCAGGTGCAACTCGCTCGAAATGATCAGTCAATGACTGCCTTTTGAGTGAGTTCAGGTTGTATGATGTGGAGAGATGTATATTCGAGATGGTGAAACACAGCTTCCTCTGTCCAGCGCCGGTTGTGGCTGCCCTAAATTCAGCTTCCGATTCCATCTGTTCCACTGATGAGCTGTCGGTGGAATCATCACGAGGAGCAGATGCGCCAACGCCGTCACCCTCCTTCGGTCCATCATTAGGCAAACGGCTCAGGCCCGCGGTCTCGTTGGATGGATGGGTGCCCATCCCGGGGGGTGACGTCCTCAGTACCGCTTGTCCAGATAAAGTCAGAAGTTCTGACAGTTTAGGAAAAACGAGAGCTGTTCAAGGCAAAATTACGCCCAAACGCACTTCTTCCTGCTCCTTCTCGTTTTCTAGTGACTGAGAAATGTTACTGTAACATAAGGCTACTTTTAAACTTTACTGTAACATAAGGTGTTCAGAAGCAGCACTTGTTTGTCAAACAGAATAGCAGTTTCGATAACTGGATAACTGGCGTGGATACGGATTGAGCACTCAGACAATGAACCGTGAACTTCTCCTCGGCATGAGAAGTACCCGCTGCATACTCGAGTACCATTCATTTTCTTCATTACACACAAAATGTGTCATATACCTTCCCGGAAGCGCGTTTGAGAGGTATTTAAAAGAACAGTGTTAAAGAAGCGCACTGAGTCACTTTTTTAACGCTTCATCGACAACAAGTGTCTCAGATTGTGGACGGTGCAATCAGTACGGATCCATTATGAAGTTATGTGAATGAAGAAACTACACATGTGTTCCTGCGCCTTATGGCTTAGACTCTTATTCAGTGACTTCGTTTTATAATAATGTCGTCATAAGCGAATGAGCTGATTGCTTGTGGTGACCGGACAAATTTTTCAACAAATCAGAAGTAAGAAATCTTACTTCATAGAAACGAAGGATAATCTTTGTTCATGAATTTCATTGTTTGTATGTGCTGATTTCACAAATATTAGGGTGTTTGGGCGTACTTGCTGATCATACAGCTTAAAAAGTATATGAGCTAACTCTTCTAGAAAAAAAGGCAATGATCAATTGTTGGTGTAGATGCGGCAGCTGCACGGGTATAGGTTTTTTGTTTCTTTTGCACTGAGAAGCAGCCACGTCGGTTCTTGCAAAACCTCAACGGGATTGATCTCACAACATTTATACAGCAACACAAGAGCCTCAAGCACATACCACTGGCACTTTTCATCGACGTCAAAGGGGCTTATGATAACGTAACACATAAAGCCATCCTAGACTTTTTGGAAGCTGTCGGAATTGGTGGTCAGATGTTCCAACAGATCCAGGATTATTTGACGAGAAGGCCATTTTTTGTACAAACCTCAGATGGACCTACCACAAATTACTATTCTTCCCGTGGCGTCCCTCAAGGCGCCGTATTAAGTCCCACTTTATTTAACCTCGTGATGGTATGCCTTCATGAAATTTTGCCAAGTACTATCCTCATATCCATATATGCTGACGATTTTTGTCTAGAGATTCGGCTGTAACTCGTCTACAAGTACGTGCAAGAGTCGAACGGGCTGCCAACCTGACATGCTCGTATCTCCGCAAGCAAGGTCTTTCCGTCTCAACGGAGAAATGTGCATTGTTTGCGTTTACTCGCAGAGCCATGACACAATACCCCGTTATCATCAATGGACAAAATATTCCATACCAGCAGAACCATCGCTTCCTAGGTGTGATAATTGACAGGTACCTTTCGTGGAGTGCCCACTGCAATTACCTGAAGAAAAATCTAACTTCCAACGTCTATATATTGTGGTTCCTCTGCGAAAAATCTTGGGGCACATCGATAAGGTCAATGATGCAGCTATACAGGACACTGTTTCTGGGATTTTTGCGCTACACCTTCCCGTTACTGGCAACTACGTGCAAGACGAACATCCGTACCCTCGAAAGTCTGCAAGTCTCGAAAGCCTACGCGTGTGCTTAGCGTTTTCGTGATGCACCTTACCTACGGGGCAATTATGATCGCAAAAGAGCATCCAATTCAAACATACATCACCACTCACAATTTGAGAGCCCACATAAGACACCTCTGCCGAGTTTCTGGTCACCCTGTTGCAGTGTTGCCACATCAAAGACCACAAGCAATGTTTTCAAAGATTATTTCTGCCCATACAGAATGCCTTCCTTTTGTATTCACTCCAGCAACAAGACCAGCGTCACCTCCGTGGTGCTTACAACAACCACAGGTGTGCCTCACTAATCCGGGAATAACGAACAAGAGCCGTCATTCCACAGTGGTCCTACGACAGGTGACATTGTCGCTACTCAACACAAAATACGGCCAGAGGACCCACATTTACACCATTGGATCGGTATCGGCTGACAGCTCCACTGGGGCTGTTGTCATCCCGACGTACCAGGTCACTATAAAGTTCAAACTGTCGCATTGAACAACATCCACAGCAGCAGAACTTGCCGCCTTACGTGCTTCTATACTTTTTATTGCAGAAGCCCGGCCTCAAAAATGGGCTGTGTTTTGCGACTCCAAGGCATCCCTTCAGAGCTTGCAATCAGCTTTACGACAAAGGGTGCATCAACAACTAGTACATGAAATAAGAGAACTGCTTCACGAAGTTTTATCGAAAGGTTATGACGTCGTATTCCAGTGGTTACCGGGACATTTTCGGTTGTCGGTAACTATCTTGCTGATAATGCTGCCCGATCCGCCCACGCGGACGCCCAGACAACCCCAATTACATTGTCGAGAACCGACGCTCAAGGGGCCTTCACACGTTCGCTAACACCATGTCGGAAACTTGGCTGAGTGACCTCAGTGTCGGGAACCGCCTGCTACACAAATTGGACCCATCGAGAAAGCTTCAAGTTCTATCGGACCTCTCCCGCCAGGATGCAACTTTACTCTGCCGCCTGTGGTTAGAAGTAGCTTTCACGAAGGCGTTTTCCTTTCGCATAGGAATTGCGGATAGCTCCTAATGTGAATCGTGCAACACTCACGAGACACTAGAACATCTACTGTGTTCATGTAAACGTTTTGCGAGCGAACGCCACTTGCTACCCGAAACGTTAGAAACACTAGACAGTAGTCCTTTTTTCGAAGAGAAGATCCTTGGTTCATGGCTCTACGCGTCGCAGGCCAGCAAAGCGACGCGGATATTGCTAAGTTTTCTAAAGACGACCGGACTCCGCGACCGCCTATAAGCGCGCAATGGACAAGGTCACATCTACACACACATTGCCCTTCACTTCTCTCGCTCTTCTCTTTAATCACCTAACCCCTTCCCCCAGTGCAGGGTAGCAAACTGGACGTGCATCTGGTTGACCTACCGGCCTTTCATTTCTTCCCTTCTTCCTCCTCCTCCTTCCTCCTCCTCAACTTCCGATAATTTTTTTCTATTTTCTAATGCACCCGTGAAGTCAGTTCTGGAAAATAATGAAGGAATCTGAAGTTATACTTGCTGCCTCAAGGGTCAGTTTTTATTTCAGGGCATAATTGGGCAGACGCTGGGCGATCAGCAGTATTAACTTAAAACTGAATTGTCTTTACTGCATTCTATTTCATGTAAGGTCAGCGTTACTGGGTGGAAGTGCTCCGTTTGTTTTTTTTTTAACTTTTGTTCAGCATGCCTTGTGGGCGATGAATTCATACAGACAGGTTTGCAATAATTTATTTTGTGAAGCATATGTATGAATGTGCATTGACACGAGGTGCGTTCTTTACGTTATCTAGGGATGTTTGCATGTGAATGTGGAAGGAACCTGAGCATACCTACTGATCAAATGTTACTCACAAGTCATGTTTGCGCAACAGTTGTAATTATAGTTACCTGCGAGAATCCTGCTTATCTCGCACTAAAACGTTTATAGATCAACGACGTTGAAGTCACGCAAACAAATAGGAACATAGAAAGATAGTCATCAAATATTGGCTGCAAGATTGAGAATCTCACAGTACGTTGAGATTCAGAGAGAGAGAAACACCTTTACTGAAACATAGCAAGGTCGGTAAACTCAATTTGACGGTGGTTCAAAACCTCAAGGGCAATGAAGGACAGCCTCTCACATCGTATTTCGTTTTCCCATGCGAAAAATTTTGGTCACTTCTAAAATTATAGTTGCAGACACACATGCCCTACAAGAGGTATAACCAGTCAATGTGCTACAAACAGCCAAAAACCATATCGCTATAAGGCCTTCAGCCAGCCTAAATAACATTGAAGGGAAGAGACTAATGAATGCCTCGCGGAGCTAGTTCTCTTGCTCCAGTATGACCAATTAGTTTTAGTAGCACATATTACCGACCAACTTGAGCTGTTGCCTCTGTCGTCGCAATTATGACGAGCACATGCTTTCACCATAACGAGCCTCTGGTCGTGTACAGAGTTATCAAGAACAACGCTGGAAGCGCCTTGCTTGTGCCAAATTAGAATCATGAGTTCGTTATAGGTTTGATTCTACCTTTTATATGCTCTAAGGACATCTTGACCATATTTATTTTAAAGTAGAGTGTTTGATGCGAGCAATAACAAATGTTATGCAGTTGATTGCGAGTAAGCCCTTGGTCGACGGTACCAATCATGCGTATCTTTCTCGCGCTTAAGTGAATAAACTTGCCTTTTCTGCTCTAGATATAGGCACCTGTCCATTCTCATTTATTTATTTTCCTTTTCTTCACTATGTGTACTTCGCGGCAGCTTGGGGCAACATTTTCGTTCTGCATCAATAATTAGCTTGCTCACACCAAGCATATATTGTGCACGAGACAGGAAAACGCTCTCTCTGAGAAACGAAACGAGTCAAAATCTTACTCAATTATTGAATGTAAGAAATGTGGTGAGTTTCAAGAGCGAGGAATCTCGGCAAACGACGACGCTTTTTTTTCACAGATTGCGATGTAATAACGTATCGGCAAATTACATGACAAACAAGACTTGATGGTGATGAGTTTGCTGCTTTTTTTTTCAGCTTTACCACTTTATAGGTGCTGAAGGATAATCAAAAGGAATTCGCCAGTTTTAAGCATCGCGCGAAGACACGCACAACGCATAAAACGTGTTTTTAGCAGAGGACATACACAAGGTTAATTTTATGTAGAAGGTCATGGGCTCTTGCCCTCATAAAATGCTACCCTTATAACAAAAAGCCAGCTTTCTTCAACGCTACAAATTTTCTCAAAATTCTGTAAACAATTCAATGAACAATGCACAACCCATACATTTACAGTACTACACAGCAAAACATAATTCAACAACAGGCAGGTTTGGGCCCATAAAGTGGTGCGAACAAAGACAAGGAAGGAAAAATGGCTGTAGGCTCCATTGCGTATGCTTTGAAAAGAAATTAACAGCTTTTTGTAGTCTGAAGAATATTCCGAAGAAACTTCGAAATCGTGACAATGAGAATGGACATAAAATATTCGGTTCCCAAATCAAACATGGCTTTTCAAACATTTGTCAGGATAAGTATATTTTGCTATGTTAACGGCAGGGCCCAGTACATCTCTTCCTAACTTTATTTCCACAATGAAGCAAAACACTTGATTGTTTGATATAATGTACCCATCACTTGTAAGGTGTATTTGTAATTCACGTTTCTATAATGAGGCGGGCGGACATAAACCTTCCACTTGGGCCAACATCTTCATTCTTGTGATCTCAGGAATGTCATCTGAATCAATGCAGTGTATTTAGACTTTACAATAAAAGTAATGAATCATTTTAAGCTTGACGTCTTATACACATTTTCACTGCTCTCAACAATCTGTTGGAGTGCGTTATTCTACAAGCTATCAATGGTGTGAATGCCTTCCGCTGCATTCACACCAGTAAAAATTTTATTTACGCAACCAGTTTGTCCGCCAACGTTTAGTAGCTCTAATGCACACCTACTTATAGTTTTTGTTATTTTCTTCTTCAAAGAAACATGAAACACCGTGCACAGCACCGTTTGAAGCTGTCACAAAAATTTTAATTCTCATTTCTATTCAAAAGAAAAAATTTTAAATGCCGACACAACCCAAGAAAGCACGCAAACAAGGCGCCGTGTACGTACTAGGTTCGATCGTCTCCTTCAACAAAAACGTGTATCGAAAGAATTGTGGCAGTCCTAAGAATTCAGGAAAAGAAAACAAGGAACACCAAGAAAATTGATCCAAAAACAAGAACAGCGCGTTTTACTCAGCGTTCATTTTGTACAAATTTCAGCGCTATGTGTGAACATCGTGATGAGAGGTGCGCCAGAGCTGATTTCCCGTGGGGCTTTCTCGGGACATTGGCCAAGTGTAATACGACAAACGAGGACGTCATTCTAGGATGTCCGCTGCACGGCTGTTGTCAAAATGGCGTAGTGAGCCTTCCGGAAGTCGTTGACATATATACCTAGCTGAGATATTTTTCACATTGTTGTATGTATTCCAAAAGGAAACTGTCTATGAATGAGCTTGTATAGTTCATGAAGCCACTAACCTCGTCGTCACGGACGAGGTCTCCAAAAAAATGTGGGTCTCTGCAGGTTCCAATTCACACCTACCATGTATGTATATATATATATATATATATATATATATATATATATATATATATATATATATATATATATATATATATATATTTATATATATATATTCATATATTGGTCACTGGGTCTGGTATGATAGATAGAATAATGAAGAGAAGGGCGTACGTACGAAGTGGCAATGCTATACAATATCTTTGTTTTTGCCAGTTAGCTGCCAGTCTTACTTTATACACAACTTCGTTTGGTTACAATGAAACTCCTTAGCTCGTAATTGCGCCAAAACAGGCTGTTTTTACAGCATAGTTGTTGTAAATATACACAAATATACACCATCCCCCGTGAGCAGTCACAACGTGAATTATTTCGATGTTTCAGCCAGCGTCTCATCTTCATCAGGAATGCGGGTTCAGTTTGTTGGTGCTCAGCTTTACAGAATCTTACAGAGAGAGGGTACGCGAAAAAAAGAAAAAAAACAAAAGGATAAAAAAAGCAATGAGACAGGAAGGGGGGTAGAGTCTACCTGAAGTTCTCTTTGCTTTTTTCTCCTCCTTTTCTTTTTTCTCCCAGATATATAGCTGCCAGGCTACAGAAGTGATAGGACGTGCTTTGCGTTTCCCTTCAATTCGGCCATGCGTTTCAGTCGCACTTCAACATACTACAGGATCGTCACTATAATCCACGCTCTGCTTCCAATGTGCGACGCTCCTCTTACTGTCACACCTCTTACGCTAATTAAGCTCTCGCCGTTAACAACAAAAACGGTTTGTTTCATAATTATTCATGAAAGTCACTCCTCGGGATCGATACGTACTACGGAGCGTCAAAGAGCAACAAAATCCAACAGCGCTGTAGCTGCCAAAACACCCAGACCATGTGCAAACCAGACGTGCGTGAGGGTGACCTTCCTGCTTTTAATTTTTCTTCCTCAGCCTCCTTCTCTGATATCACTCCACAGTAAACTCTTTCTAACTTCTGTAAAGCCGCGGTTGCTTTTCGAGTTGCACTGATTGTTGAGCCGTCAAGATGAGCCGCGTCTTTCTCGATATCTTTCAAAAGAACCACAGTATTAATTAGGAAAGGTGACTGAAGATGGATGGCTAACCTGAGTAATAAAGAAAGTCTGAGGCAGTATTGAAGCTATAAAATATCGTGCTCTTAGGAAGACAGAATTCAGTGGTTGGGCAGGTCCTGAGCATTTATTATGCGACGCGATGCAATGTCCGCGGCAGAATCGGCACGCTATGAATGCACGCATACTCTTTACCAACCAGCGTTACCTGTTTTTTTGTTTTTTTTTTGCTGTGGGCTTAACCATAATCAACTTCGACATGCTTCAAGAAGATTTGCAGCAACATTTAAAACAAGCAGCAAGTCGAAGGCGCAATATCTCACCTTTGACGGCGGGCCCAGATTTCAGCCACAAAACTGGACCCGAGCGGCAGTAAGATCGACTTTTCTGCAAAATGCGGCATCTTGAGAGGAACTTCCAGAGCGATGGTACAAGCAGTGTGCGTTTTCTTTGTCGGTGCTTCTATGCACTTTTTTTTCAAGCTGTTCATCGGAATAATTAAGCAGGCGCCCTTAGGAAGAATTTCAAGTGGACACCTGCTCCAAATGTAATGAGGGCACGTACTGAAGCAGTAATTTTGTATACTAGCGCGACTCTGCTTATCGCTTATCGGCGATATCCGGCATAATAAAATGACGGCCTTACACATTGCCTTCTTCTTGATGCTACTCGTCTCAGAAAATTTTTATTGCAAATTATTGCAATATATCCTTTAGGATATATTGCTTGATCGGTATGTGTGTGTCAAATTTGTTGTTTGACACCTGTGTGGTTCATCAATGGCTGTGGGCTCCTACAAATCTGTTGTCTTGTCCATCATAGCCATAGGTAGTCGCGGTATTGTAGCGGAGTTCATTATGTATTAGGAAATAGCATAGTGCAATTGTGGGCATAGTAGTGTATACAGTGATTGGCAGCTAGCATCTGCCTTCATCATCGCACTGTATCAGTAGAGTCACGTAACAGAGATTTACGCTTCCTCAGGCTACATTTAAAAACTTGTAGCAGTGCTGCGAGGAACAGTAAAAAAGGATTTTTCGGCGACTTATAAAGTAACAAGCATGATTAGTACTAAAGGCGAAAATACTAAAAGCAACGAGGTCATATCATCTTATCGATACTTAAAAAAACGTGATTGCTGTCATGGCTTGATCAGCAAAAAAAAAGCGTTTTATGTGAATGCGCACACATAGAATTGATAAGAATATTGACATCAGGCTTTCGATATCGCACAGTACACGGGCCTCTAGCATTCTGCCTCCATCGAACCCGTTAATAAACCCGACGTAAAGACGGTTGTTCAACCTAGGCATCGCGGAATAGATTATAAAAAGTAGTTTATGTGTAAACACATCTATTGACATACAGACAGACAAGAAATTTTATACGAGGCTGAGGAGCTACTGAGAGGATTCTTCAAGAGTATAGGTAAAAATTTGGTGAGGTTTTTGTTTACCTTTTTAATGTTTGCACAAGCTGTCGTTTGCGTCATCATATGTAGTTGCACTGACGCGTATTTCATGACGCCACGTTAAAGCCTTTCGCTCAGTCAAAATGGTAGTCTACCTAGTTCGATATAAGTAAACAAGTAATATTTATGGAAGTCGAGTTTTTGACGGAATCCCGTCCTATCGGAAAGTAACATGAAATAAAAGTTGGACCATCTCCCGCTAAAGGGAACCATGTGTAGATGAGCAGCTGTTACTAACGTTTACTTTGGTGGCCACGTTGACTCTCATCAAGCGAAAGCTAAGTAAAGATGCCCTTGACTGAATTCCAAATGCGCGATCAAGTGCCTACATATACGGGGTGACCAGTGAATAGTCATGTCGAGCGAGCAGTCGCTTTTTAAAGGCAATAGTCTTTCTTGCAGACCTTCCACGCAAAAAATTTTGGTCTTTCTGTCTGTCTGTGCTCTCTTAACGGTACCCTAAACGACCGACCCCACCCCCAACGCCCACCAATATTGCTCAAGATTCAGCGTTCATGCTTGTGCAATTGTCAATAAAATGCAATTATTGTGCATATCAAAGGCACCATCACAACACTTCATTATTCTGTATGTGTGTCTTTTACTAGAAAAAGCATACATAAGTAAGTCTGAGGAACATAGCGTTTATCACGCTGCATTGACCATGACCGCTTGCACAAAAAGACAAGTGTTCTCAACGCTTTGTTAAGATGACACGGGGGTGGCACCTATCCGTCGTCTTGCGTTCTACACCTTATCACCTTCGAGACGGACGCGCACGCCGAGCGTTTCGTTTTCCAAGATAACTTCTAGATAGTGCTCATGTCTCACGTGTGACGTGACTTGATGCGCTCGTTCGCCTCCGATGCACGCTCGATGCATTCTAGCGCAGCGCCTTCAGAATACAGATTAATGCAAGACTATCGTCTTTCGACGACAGTTGCAGTGTAACATGCATATACGGGGCCGTTTTTTTACTAGCATACGGCCTTGCGAGGCCAGAGAGAAGGGAAGGGGAGGGACAGTTTTGCGTATGTAACACGCAGCGAGCGGCAACAAGCTAGGGTGAGAGTGACGTCTACGCACACGCACTGCGAGGAAATGGGTGCCCTATACTTGACACAGCCCCAATACCTGTTGCCAGGGGAACACGGTGCGAACGGAGGGACAGTGTTGCACAGGCTAATCAAAACTTTGCTTCGCGCTTAATAAAAAAGCAAAACCAACCATAAAAGAAAGTACGAAAAAATACGTCTTGGCTTCCTTGCTACAAGGCTTGTTCACAATGAAAGTTAAGAGGAGTGGAGCGATGTTCATGACGATTTTTAGATATGACGTATACAGCAGGTGTAGATAAGAGAAAGGGTTCCATCATTTTGACTGAACGTGTTATCCGTCGTTTCAATTAGGATGAATTTTGAGTGCCATCTTGCCAATGCCGCCTAGATAACTTCAGGGCGGCTTACTGTCTCTGCCGTGAGCTCTGACGTCACTCTATATTGGCTGGTGTGTGTCGCTGCACAGACGTTCCTACGCTTGCTCTCGCCGCTCGAAAGACATAGATTTCCAAGCCTGACGAACGTTGCCGTGGGGTGCTGGTGTCCTTGTTGGCAACTCGAGAAGGCCGTATTTTTCAGTGTCCATGAAAGGCTGCGTGGATATGTGATGCGCTTTGTGCACTGAATATTCGCATCTGTACGGCTGCAAATTCGATCAGTTGGGCGATGCTGAGTGGTGAGTTGCCACGGTAAAAAGACTGAAGTTTTCAGTGTTCTCGTTTCCTAAGAACAACCGAAGAACGAAATCGGAGCGTGCCGTTCGTCAATCTCACGTCAACATCCGATTTCTTCGTGACCCGAAGGTACGTGTGCCGTACTACATATTTCTAAGTCGTTCTACTGACACCAACTCTACCAAGTTCCGTCTTTGCTCTGAAAGCAAGGTGTTTGTGCTTCTGACTTGTTGACGTAAGCCCTGACCAATAAATTATTAAACGCTTGTGGCGGTACCATTTCATAACAGGTGTTTATCCTGCAGAGTCGCTAAACATTTTGCTATTGGCAATTAGCGCCATGTATTTCTTGTATTGCATCTGTTAACTAGGTTGAGAAAAATCCAAGGAATGATGTTGCATAGCTTAGAGCACTGGTTTTGTGTGAAGTATTTTCCTGCCGGTGTTCTTACATATATATTGCGGTAATTTAGTTTTCTAAAATTCTAAAATGTTTTCTTGAAATTTAGATGCGTGTTGACACTTACGATAAAACGCCTTCTTTGATGGTTTTTGTATGTGTGAACTCTACTTCGAGCTAGAATATTTAGGAATTCCTTCCAGATACACAAATTCAAGAACCGCCAGTTTTGTATAAGCACCCATGGAGGCTACACAGTTTAGTCTAGACCCAGTACAATCAATTTCCCAGACCTAAAGTAGTATGAGCGACCAGCACCACTGTGAGAGTGCCCAGAGCAAAAGAGGAAAGGCCGCTCCTTGAGTAGGTAACAATAGATTTGGGGGAAAGGAAAGATTTTTTTCTTTTGCAATGGTCATCACTCTGATATTTGTGATCAATGGTCATCGCCCTGATACGCACTCTCCTCTATATGTTCGAGTCTATGAAGACAAATGTTCGTAGGAGTACAAATGAAACTGAACAAACTGCGCATTCGTAGAAACGGTTTTTCTGCATGTTCTATATATTGTGCGTCTGCGTGCGTGTGTGGGAATAAATATTGAAAAAAAATTACTTTTTGCCCCGCCGTGGTGGTCTAGTGGCTATGGTACTCGGCTGCTGACCCGCAGGTCGCGGTATCGAATTCCGGCTGCGGCGGCTGCATTTCCAATGGAGGCGTTAATATTGTAGGCCCATGTGCTCAGATTTGGGTGCACGTTAAAAACCCCAGGTGGTCGAAATTTCCGGAGCCCTCCACTACGGCGTCTCTCATAATCATATCGTGTTTTTGGGACGTTAAACCCCACATATCAATCAAGAAAAATTACTTTATTTATTCGTCACTTTGTTGAGCCCACAAATTTCGCTCTTATAGATCAAGCACACCTTAGATAGCGCACAATTTTCTTACTTTTTTATGGAATAAATGGCCCACAGCTAAATCTTCACACGTTTTCAAGTGCAATAGAATTATTGAACCATTGCTTTTTTTTCTGACGCAAAAAACAGAATAAACCTGGTAAGCATTTAAAACCCGCCGCCAACGCTTAATCTTTTAACAGAAGATGCGACAGCTGGCTCACAGCTTCGTCTACCAGCGCTCACTCGAGCAAAACGATTGACGTCACGGTGGCAGAGAGCAGGCCTGAAAATATTTTCCTGAGTGCCATTGGTCTTGCACGCAGTTTTTTCTGTTCAAGTTTAACAGCTTAATATTTAACAATAAAATGAGTGCAAAATCATTCATTCGGTTCTTTCAACGAACCATCCAAAGTCTTCTTACGTTACGTAGACGCCGTGTTTTGTATAGGTAAAAAAATATTCATTCCTACCTCATTTAAACAACCTTGAAGCATCCATTAAATTCACGGCCTACGAGAGGCGGCGAACTACCTTTACTAAACGTTCTTGTGAAACGTGACCGGTGCAGTTGGACGCTTTTTATGTAAAAAAGGAGCACGTACTCGGGCAGGTACCTGTGAATTGTGACTCGGAGCATCTGACAAACCAAAAGAGTGTGGTGGCTGCCCTACTCGACGCCAGAATCAACCCCATCTGCACAACGCTGTGTAGCAGGGCTGCCTCTCTTGAGCAAGTGCACCGAGATCCCTCAGCAAGCCACTGCCCGAAATCTGCGTTGAAAAAGCTGGAACGCTAACTGCTTCAGCCGCCAAGTCCTAACCGTGTGTTGCCAAGAAGACTTGCCGTATATCGTACGTTCCTGCACGTTGTGAGGTCTCACCCGCATTCTGTGTCATTGCGACGCCCGTGTAGCCCATGTTGCTACGTAGAAATTGCGTCATCGACTGATAAATGTGGAAGAAGAGATTACGCCAGCTTTAAAAAAGAGAATTTCTATGGCGTCATTTACATGATCCCACGTAAACACTGTGATTTTATATATATTGGCCAGAGAGAAAACAGTAATCAGTGGGCCAAACAGCATGTCAATGACGTCACAAAAAGTGCCTTGGAATGCCTTGGCCGAGCACGCCGAGAGCTTGAGCTATCGAACTCATTGAGATAACGGCATTATCTTTGATAACGATAAAAAGTCTGCTGCCTGCCAGATATCACCTAGAATCAATTCTCATTTAATCGATAGGTGAGAAAGTGAACAGAGATGACGGAACCCTCCCTCTTATCTACGCCCGCTGCTTACGTCACATTTTACAACCCTCATGAAGATCTTTTCGATTGCCCTCTATATCATTAGGAAAAACGCACCCGTCAGGGGGCCCCGCCATGGTGGCTAAGGTACTCCGCTGCTCACCCGCAGGTCGCTGGAACGAATCCCGGCTTCGGCGGCTGCATTTCCGATGGAGGCGGAAATTTTTTAGGCCCGTGTGCTCAGATTCGGGTGCACGTTAAATCAACCCTGGTGGTCGAAATTTACAGAGCCATCCGCTGCAGCTTCTCTCATAATCATAAGGTGATTTTGGGACGTTAAACTCCACATATCAATCAGCTTCTGTCAGGGCTGCCGCAACATCTCTTTTCCCGTTTTCGTTCATTATGGGTATTTTTTAAAATTATACCAAGTGAACTTTAGCACTTATGTCTGTTGCAGCATCCTCTAGCGTCTGGTAAGACTTATTGTACAAAAAGGTGTTGTTGAAGAATACTGATAATATTCTGCGGCGCAATGCGTTTGATAAAGTTAGGCAATTTATTTTCAATTTTTCTAACACATATTTTGAAAGTGTTCACATTTGGAACACAAAAGAATGCTGATAATCCACCACGAAGCATAGTGCAGCGGCGTCTGAAAGTGTCCGATAGTATACGTAGAGAACGAAAGACATGGGCATGCTCGCAGCCTCGCGTCACCGGCCGCTCACGGGTGCTCACGGCTGAGGTTTTGATGAGTAAAGATGTCTTGATTGGTATAACGCCTCTTGCCTCTAAAGGGTTGAGTGCCAGTCGCAGGCGCCCCGCCGTGGTGGTCTAGTGGCTAAGGTACTCGGCTGCTGACCCGCAGGTCGCGGGTTCAAATCCCGGCTGCGGCGGCTGCATTTCCGATGGAGGCGGAAATGTCGAGGCCCGTGTGCTCAGATTTGCGTGTACGTTAAAGAACCCCAGGTGGTCAAAATTTCCGGAGCCCTCCACTACGGCGTCTCTCATAATCATATGGTGGTTTTGGGACGTTTAACCCCACAAATCAATCAATCAGTCGCAGGCAAGAACCTCAAATCTGGCTCTCCGCATTATCGTTATTATCACCATCATGATCAGCAACGTCACGAGCCTGACTACGCCCATCGCAGGGCCTAAGCCTCGCCCACGTTTCGCCAACAAACTCTGGTTCTATCCCCTTGCTTTCCGGTCATTCGCAATGCCCATAGACTGTTGCACCGCAAAGCGGTATCCTGGTGCGTGCTCTCGAGGAGGGTTAATAGACGACCGAATGGTAGCGCTATGCAATCGGTCTCTTGTTCGGCTGTGCTAGACTCTTAGTTAAAGCGTTACGCCCTCCCCCACAATAAAAAGAAGAGATCGCGGCTTTGCATGTTGCCTGCATCAGTGAACACACAGGCCATTCGTGACACGATAACTTCAATTCGTTCTTGCTAGGTGCGAAATATTTTTAAAAATGCATGGCAACTCTCCCTTTGAATGATAGTCCACGGCGTACACACACCAGCTTCGAGAAGCTCCTATACGCAAGTATACATATATAGGTAAAATATTTGTTATCGTGTCACATTTTCAGTCGAAATTCAACTTGTATTACTGTTACAGAGCAATCGTGAGTGTTGCTGTATTGAATGAATTCCATAAAATTGCAAGTGAGAAGTTGTACGAGCTTGCGAAGTGCCTTACCTTCTATTACTGAGCAGTCTCAAACTGACAATACTTCAAAACATCCTTTACCAAAGAAGGGTTGTTATCAATCGTACGAGCGACGTTTCACTCGTTCGAGGATTCACTCGCTCCACAATACCATAGCCGTAGTGGGAACGCCGTGAATGCCATCCTTTGCTTTTGCTGCTTTCAGCACTGCGCTGCACCACCTGTTTTGTAAGCTCACTGATAGGTGGTAGCACAATGCAAGCAATTTGATTGTTGATCTCCTTAAGTAGAAAATATTCTCTACACCCAGACGTCTCTCTAGTTATAGACAAGGTGACATGAAGTGAAAGAAGTTTTTCGGTGGAAGAAATTCTTCAGCTTGCACTTCAGCAGTGATGTTGTAAGAACCCGTCTTGAAGGCGAAGATTTTTCACTGGACGTATAAAGCTGTAAATGCATCGAGAATGGCAGCGAATACGAAAGATCAGCTGCGAACACAGGAGGATTGAGTTACACCTATCGTCCCTTCGCGCATTCGTCTTTTGTCATGCTCGTAAGTCACTTTGTATTTATTGTATAATGTCGAACGAGATAAACAGAATGGCATAGTTTTTTTGTGTACTTCACGCAGCGCGATCATTTTAGGTATTACGGAGCACCGCATGCACACTCACTCCAGCTCGACCATCAAAAGTGGAATGGTTATAGAGCTATGAAACGTGCAGTCACTGCCATAATCCACACCTCTTGGCTAACATTTGGTGTACTTTACCAGTACCGCGATTCCGGGCGGCATAGCTGTTCGATTAATTTTCACATCGCGAAAGCATTCGACATTGCGCTAAGCATGCGTGTGCATTCTTTTCGATATGCATGTTTTGATCATGGTGATCAAACCTGCAAAACTTGAGTGCAGCGAATTGCGCACGTCTGAAGCTTGAGCATGAGGGTGGGACAAGCGCTACTTAATGGGATGTTAAGTGCTTGTCTTCCGTCGAAGAACTCAATCATCGCTCTTGACTGCGCAAGGAATGAACGCATCCTAATATGTCTGCAAACCATCACCACGTTAAACATTCGGTCCGTTGCAGCAGTGACGGCGCTACTCGCTAGTGGCCTATTGATGTGCCATATCCGTCAGGCAGGCTCGGTACGCGTACCTCAGAGTGCCTTCCAGTTCACACGTCAATTCTTGTGGAACCGCCCTTCTGTAAGAAGCACAGGATTTCGGAAAGCATCGTTGATGCTCGGAGACGCAGCTAATATATAATATTTCACCCTTTGAGAAATAAATGTGGCTGGCACGTAGTGCTTTCCATGGCTTGAGAAAGGTTTCTTGTGTCCCATTTTATTTAGGTGCAGCTGACCAGTCCATCCGGTTAAATTGTTTTGGGTCATGCGTCCGCATGGCCTATGGCTTCCTGTGCTGGCAATCGGGTTGTCCCTCCTGCGTGTGACATCTTCCATCGCACAGGGCGCCGTTTGAAATTCATGGGCATAGCGAATTACGGCAAACTTCTTAATCTAATCTGCCCTCCTAATATCGTGTCTTGTTCTACCAGGTTGGCCTTCTCCGAGAAGTCATTCAGTTGCCCTTAAATGATGGTCAGTGGTTAGCCTGTCTAAGCGCTACGTGCCTTGCTCATGCATTCTTTTCTTGATTTTAACGCGGCGTCGGCAACCCCCGTTTTTTTCCTCACCCACTATGTTCTCTTTTCTCGTATACGGTTCCATCTATCATTTTTCAACAGCGTATAGAGCTGATATAACCAATATATTTTCAGTATCTTACTAGTGCCTAAATACGCACGAGAAACGTGGAGGCTCCCAAAGCGAATTCCACATAAATTGAGGGCGATGCAGCATGCAATGGAAAGGAACCCTCAGTCGGGCGTCAAATGTGGTCACAGGATTGGCGGGTGGCCTAGATATTTAAAGACGTTAAGGAGACAGCTTACCAAAAACGAATTATTACTTGATACGAGCTGCGGCAGGACTGATCCTCAGTGGCGCGCAACACCGATTGGCGTGCCAGCTCTAAACTTATCCTTAAAGCAGCGCTAGAAGACAGACAAATAAAGCACAAGCATATAGTAACAGTGCTCTGAAGCTCTAGTCTGCTTCATTGTCGTCCTTCGTGGGCAGCCCGTGCCGGCAGCTCATAAGCAGCAGTGCAACAGAACTACGTAAGCTACAATTGAAAGGTAGTTTCTAGTAATTTGTGCTCTTATGGTGGAGACAAAAGGTTAAAGCAGCGAGACAGGCAGGCATAGCAACACTCATTTTAAGATTTTGGAACGTTAAACCCCACGTATCAATTAATCAATCAATCGTAATACTCGTTTTAAGAGGTACCAAGAGGACTTCATTGGCCCCTTTTAAAAGTTTTCAGAGATTCTAACTATGGGTCAAGATAAAAGAATGGAAATGTCTTGAAAATGGACATACTATAGGCGAAGGAGCCTTGTTAATTACTGAGAGCGCACACAAAATTGGGCGACAAGCTTATAACAGCGGAGCTGTTGAAGGCAGTTTTAAATCTCTGGAGAGCTTACCGCAGCTTTTAGCCCGACGCTTCAGGATTCGGCAAGTTCCCCACTTACCCACACTCTACTAAAAGTTAGAAGCTGTCTATAACAAACCCAGCACGTATGGAGCAGACGAACCGGCCAAACTCCTCTACTCTTCTCGGCTACGCTGGAAATGAACAGGTTGTCCATAAGTAGCCTATGGCCTGGAGATCGGGCGAGCCACACTACTCACCTCTGGTCCGCTCAACAATGTGAGCGACGTTTTCATGGCGTTAGGTCATTGCAGCAGCTTTCAGGTTTCCCCATTATAACACACCTCTATTCATAAAGTCTTCATCTGCAACGAAGTGTAATAAAGTGCCTGTATTACATCAGGACCCGCAAGCCTTCAAACACCAAAACTGCAAGACGCTGAAGACGAATCTAGTTAGTTCTCGAATCTTTCACAGTCCAAAAGCAGGCCACGGCGCTGCTTTTTTGGCGCAGCGCTCATTGACCATGTTTGCTCAGGTGCTGCTCTATGCCCTTGGCCTGCTGTCACCCGTTACCCTTGAGTGGGTCGTCTTGCCCCAAGCCGGCGAAAAGAAGGGACCACCGAGATTCTGCGGCCTATCCTTGGATGTGCTGTACGCTGCGCCGCCGTGTTTGGACACATCACTTCCTTTCATCCGGAGACATGGGACAGCATCGGATAACCCGGCAGTTGATAAGAGCGCACATTTCGACGGCAGCTTAGGCCACGGCGCTGCTTTTTCGGTGCAGCGCTCATTGACTATGTTTGCTCAGGTGCTGCTCTATGCCCTTGGCCTGCTGTCACCTGTTACGTTTGAGCGGGTCGTCTTGCCCCAAGCCGGCGAAAAGGAGGGACCACCGAGCTTCTGCGGCCTATCCTTGGATGTGCTGTACGCCGCGCCGCCGTGTTTGGACACATCACTTCCTTTCATCCGGCGACATGGGACAGCATCGGATAACCCGGCAGTTGATAAGAGCGCACATTTCGACGGCAGCTTGGGCCACGGCGCTGCTTTTTCGGCGCAGCGCTCATTGACCATGTTTGCTCAGGTTGGTTACTATGAATCTTGTTGTTACCGTGACAATGATGTCTGCTTTTTAGCAGTGCCGTGGCCACCCGATTTTTTGAAGCGTGTACGTTCGACTGCCCTGTACCTTTGGCGCCTTCTCATGCGTAGTGGCGATGTTGAATCAAATCCCGGTCCTATGACTAAGGCGCAAGAAGAGAAGTTGAAGATGGTGCATAGAGCTGTTTTACGTCTTGAGGCCAATAATGCAAGCGTGCTTGAATCGGTGAATAAGATTTTGCAAATCCACTTAGAGTTAAAGACCGATTTGGACTCATTGACGAAACGTGTTCAAGTACTTGAAAGTAAAATGCAGTCGGTTACGCCAACGGGAGCCTGCGGAAACAACCAGGGTATCTCAAACCTTCAAGCCAAGATTGATGACCTGGAGAATCGTTCCCGTAGGTCAAACGTATTATTCTATGGAATTGAGGATGGGGAACGGTTTGAAACGTGGGAAACGTCTGAACGCCTTGTGCGTGATTTTTGCACGAACCGTCTTGACTTTTCAATCTCCTCGCTAGCTAGAGCTCACCGAATAGGTCACTTCTCCACAGAGAAAAAGCGCCCTATCATCGCTAAACTGTTCAATGAAAAAGAAGTGGAAACAATCCTGAGCAAAGGCTTCAAACTAAAAATACGCCCCTCAGTGTTGCACGTGACTACTCTGAGGCTGTGCGGGACAAGCGCAGAAAGTTGCTGCAATTTTCAAAAAAAGTAAAGAAAGAAGGAGATCGTGTGCGTCTTGTTTTCGACAAACTGTGCCTAAACAAAGATACTTACATTTGGGACACAAATGCTAATTGCGCAGTGCATGTCGACGCTCGCACTGCAAAGGACACATTGACATGACGTGCCCCTTCAAAAGTACAGACAGCCGAACCATCTCGTCCAGATGGAAAGGTCGCTTTTTTATACACTAATATCAGAAGTGTTCTTTCTAAACGTGTTGAGCTATCTTCGCTAATTGACTCATGCTCGCCATCTATCTTCGCATTAACAGAAACGTGGCTCAACGATACTGTTTCTGATAGTAATATTCTTGTCAGTCAAGCAGAATTTAATTTTTTTCGCTGTGATAGAAAAGATCGAAGAGGCGGTGGTGTGCTCATTGCAATTTGTAAAAAATTCATTGCTCTACCCATTATTATTAATTCATTTCTTGAATGCGTTTTTGTTTCTTTGAGGCTTGTTTCTACCGATTTATTTATTGGCGTTTTTTATCGCCCTCCTGACATGAATTAAACGTTCGAAAGTGAATTTAATTGGGTTGTTGTTGAAGTATGCACGCGGTTTCTCAATGCGGTTCTTGTCTTTTTTGGTGACTTCAACTATCCAAATATTGAATGGTCTACGCTATCTGTTTCATCCACCGACACCCAGGCACAGGAATTTCTAAATTCTTGTCTCGACTTTTCGTTGTGCCAGCTTATCGAAAAACCGACACGTTGCTCGACCACATGCGCAAACATTCTTGATTTACTCTTAACTTCTTCTTCCGATCTCTTCACTGATATAATCCATCTTGATGGTCTTTCTGATCATGCATAATCACGGGTAACTTAATATGTTCACTCAACGAAAGGAGAGTTACCAACAAGCATATAAGGTGTTACAACCGTGCCAACTTTGATGAAATTGGTGCCAAATTGTCCAGTTTCACTGGAGAGTTTTTAGACACCCATTTGTCGCGTTCAATGGAAGATAACTGGAACCTTTTTAAAAATGCTCTTTCAAACTTAATTGATCAATATATACCAGTCATTACCAGAAAAACAAGCAACGTCGCTCCGTGCTTCAATAATCAACTGCATTGACTTAATAATAAAAAAAGCGACTGTTCAGGGTAGCGGACAAAAACAGATTATCAGATTCATGGTGTCGTTATAAAACATGTGACAAGTTATACCAACGCCTTTTAAAAACTACTCGTCGTCGTTTCTTCAGCCATGATTTGTCATCAATGCTAAAAAATAACCCTAGGTGCTTTTGGCGCACGATAAATCCTAGTAACCAACCTGATGTGAATCTCGTTAATGCTGATGGAAACCCTGTTCCGGAATCCGAATGCGCTCTGTTATTAATTGATACATTCTTATCAGTCTTTACTCTTGAGGATACTACTTCATGCCCTAACATAGATGTAGTTGCCGGTATTAATATGTCTGAAATAATAATTGACGAAGCTGGTATCATATCTTCACTCGAAAAGATGAAAACTTCGTCTGCATCCGATCATAATGGCTTCAATAACAAAATACTGAAAAATATTTCCTCAGGTATCTATCGCTTTTTGGCAGCAATCTTTTCTCTATCGTTATCATCAGGCACCATTCCTCACGACTGGCGAATAGCAAAAGTAGTGCTGCTATTTAAATCTGGTGATCGCTCATCCCCGCTTAATTACAGACCCATATCTTTAACTAGTACCATATGTAAACTTTTGGAACACATTATACACTCCCAGGTAATCTCCCATTTAGAGGAACACAATATCATCTTTAAATACCAGCATGGTTTTCGCAAGGGCTATTCATGCGAAACTCAACTCGCGGGATTTACCCATTACTTGCACTCATCATTAGACGCCGGCATTCAGACTGACGCTATATTCCTTGATTTTTCAAAAGCATTTGATCGTGTCCCTCACCATCGGCTCTTACTAAAACTTAGGCAGCTTAATATTCACCTACTTGTTCTCGCCTGGCTACAAGCCTTTCTTTCCAGTAGAAAACAATTCACGTCTGTCAATAACTTTAACTCTTCTTTTGTCGAAGTCTCATCTGGAGTTCCCCAAGAAAGTGTGATTGGTGCCTTGCTTTTCCTTATTTATATTAACGACTTACCCTCCTCAGTCAATTCTAAAGTTAGGCTTTTCACTGACGATTGTGTCCTTCACCGTACCATTTCATCTGAAACTGATCGACAATCTCTACAATCTGATCTTGTCTCTTTAACTTCGTGGTGCACAGCATGGCAAATGACACTAAATCCTTCAAAGACTAAGCTAATGTGTTTTACTAAAAAAGCGTCCCGTATTCCAACGTCTTACTTACTAAATAATACTTCAGTGGAGCTTACGACTTCTTATAAATACCTTGGGGTTAACATTCAGTCTGACTTGTCATGGCATCACCACATTAACGTCACCCTTGCTTCAGCAAATCGCTCACTCGGGTTCCTTAAACGTAATTTGAAACACACCCCCTCGCACTTGCGTAAACTGACTTATATCACCCTAATACGTCCTAAATTAGGATATGCCTCAGCCATTTGGGATCCCGATCAAGACTACATTATTGAAAACATCGAAGCCCTGCAGAACCGTGCTGTACGTTTTATTTTTTCTCATTATTCACGTCACACCAGCGTCACTTCATTGAAACTTCATGCCGAACTGGAACTCTTATAACGTTGCCGTAAAATTGCTCGCTTATCACTACTTCATAAGCTCTACCATCACACATCACTTCACGAGGACTTCTTTAGGCCACCCCCTGCCATCTTTCCGCGCCGTGATCATCCCTTTAAAATCGAACGCTTCCCTTGTCGCACTTATCATTATGCTAGATCCTTCATACCGCCCACAATAACCGAGTGGAATGACTTACCTTCAAACATTGCAACCGTCACCGATATCACTGAATTTCAGAACCTACTAAACATGAGTGCAAGCGTGTGAACCTTTTGCGGTATTCCCCCCTCTTTTTTATTTTTTCTGCAAACCGTGTTTTTTGTAGAAACTGCGTATGTTCGTGGTTCGTGTTATTTATTGCTGTGTTTGCCTAATTCAGTTATTCACACGTGTTTTTGGCGATGTTGCCATTCCTTTATGCTTAATGGCGCGTGTGTTTGTAGTAAGCTAGATTGCGTTTTATTGTACTCTTGTGACTCTATTTCCTTCTTTGTGTAGTTCAAGTAAAAAAAAAAATTTTAGTTTTAATATTGTTTGACTCATATTATTTCTTCTGATTATTTAAGATTATGCGGTAAGAATATTGACCTTATATTTATTCTAATGTATTTAGTAGCTGTATGGTGTTTAGTTTGCGTGTTTTCTGGTTCTATTAATCATTTCATGTACCTGTATGTGTTATAGCCCACCCCCCTATGTAATAACCTCCTGTGAGAGGGCCCTTAAGGGTATTCTTAATAAAATAAAATAAAAAAAATTATGAGATGTCAGCTGCTTCTATCATGGTTGTCAGGAAAAGGGTGTTCGATTTCGATCACAACAGAAACACAGACCACATGGGCGCTTCGTCGTCGCCAGAGCATCTCCATTGCTCTAGGGTCTTCTCGAAACCTTGATTGCCTTTCTTTTAAAGACGATAGTCTTTCTTGGCGACCTTCAAATAAAAAATTTTGGTCTGTCTGGCTGTACATTTTTCTGTCCACTCTTAACAGTACTGGGTACTCTAAATCGCACCAGCCGATACCCCGGCCGACCCCATCTGCAGCGCCCACCATTGTTGCTCAAAATGCAGCGTTCATACTTGTGCGATTTTCGATTAAAAAGCAATAATTGCGCATATCTCAGGCACCATAACAACACGTAATTGATATGCATGTGCGTCTTTTACTACAAAGGGCATACATAAGTGATTCTAAGGACCGTGTTCATCACGCTGTGCTGACCATGCAACGTTTGCACGAAAATGTGAGTGTTTCCGACGCTTTGCTAGGATGACACGGTGGTGGCACCTACCCGTCCCCTTGCGCTCTACACCTTATCACCTCTGAGACAGGCGCGCACCCCCGTCTCGAACGCGCAACGTTTTTCAAGAAAACTGCCAGCTGGCACTTATGTCTCAAGTGTGACGTGACTTGATGCACTCGTTCGCCTCCGCTGCACGCTCGAGGCACTCAAACACAGTGCCTCCAGAATACCATTCACTGATTTTTTGGCGGAGAACATCAAATAAATGTTTTCTCCACATGCAATACTATCGTCTTTCGACGACATTTGCAGATTAACATGCAGATACGGGGCCAGTTTTTTTTTCTAGTAATCTTTGTTGTACGTAGTCGCAGTCTTTGGCTCGTCGCTGCTGGTTCGCAGCCATTTTGGGGCTAGCTCTTGTCTTCGCCTTTTTCAGAAGAAGTTGTGTGGAAACGGAGTTACCCAATATCTGTGGCACACATCCGCCTATAATGATGAAATCTCTGGTACGTGCATGTCATTCAGGCTCACGGTTGCTTTCTTCAGTTTTAATGAGTCAGTGATTTGAAGAGAAATTTACCCGATTTCTGTGGTGTGCACTTTTTTGACGATGGTAGTTTTTTTTGCGGGGGGGGGGGGTTAACAAGAAAAAAATTATAAAACACATTCTTTTCAACAAATTGTCACTTGAGTACAATAACGCCGCAATATTTCAGGCTAAAAGCAAATGCGTTGCCGAGGATTAACATTGGGACAACAAATATATGAAGACCATGTTAAATCGCGTTACCAAATTCCCCCAATTGATATTTTTCCAAGTGGCTGCTATGGCTTTTTCAGAAAAACAAGCTTGAGTGACAGAACAACAGTTAAAAAAGAAGGAAGCAACCAGTTTCTAAACCACCTATAGTGCACCTTAATTATACTTTTTCCACAACGACAGCTAATAATCTTGGGTGACCAACATGGAAGAGGTGAGAAGCATTCACGTAACTCTCCCGTTTATCTCTTGTCGACATGGCAGTCGTAATGAAAACAGATGCACGCTTGAGCGGAAACTGACTTAGTTGGCATGACCCTTCCGTAGATGCTGCAACATTTGCTGCGGCTGCTTCCCCAACGTTTTCTTTCCCTGCAGGGCAGTCACGTGTTCATTTCTTACTTTTTTTTCACTACTTTGCCTAATATACAGTCCAACGGGCATTGTTTTGCAAACATGAAAGAAAAGAAAACGTAGTCTGAGTGACAGCACTCTCGGTAATCACCGTTATCAGCATCTCTTCACCGATAGTTCGGTATACGCTACTGGCTAAGAAATGAGGCTGCGTAGATGGAGAACCAATTCCCAGCGGAAAGAAGTGTTGTTGCCACCTCGTTGTCCGTAGGGTCTCGTAACGAGATGATTGCATCGCGCCTTCTTAGAGCACCTAGGCTACAGAAAAGACCAAAACAAAAGCATTCGCTAAGGATGCCCCTGCCGCTTGAGGATTGGCGCTGTTTCTGCTTTGCGTGGTGCCGGAAATCATTCATTTCGAGTCGGCCATAGACGATGTACGAAGCACTTTTTCTGCAAAGGGAAGTGAAATGGCAACTAAGCTGGCAACAGAAAGTCATCAAGCAATGTTGTTCATGAGATACAAACTGTATTAGTGCATAGTAGATGTCCGATCAGTGCCATCCTTCTCCAATCTGACCGATTGCTCATGTGTACTAAATGTTGCGCAAGTGAAACGCTTGTTGGTGATAGGAGGTGGAAAAGCAACAAAAAACTGCCTGATTTCCTTGTCTTTCTAGATCGCGATACACGAATACAGTAATATTGATATAAAGTCATTATCATATGATAGTGATATTTCGAATTGTGCATACACGATTTTTTATAATCTTACAATACTTCATTCATTTATTGTGTGTTTATGACGCATATTGACTTCTTTTTTTGTAGTAGCAAGGTGAGGGTGCAGAGATCATTGGTGGGTGTGAGACTATGTGGTGGCAAGGTGCGCCTGAAGCCAATAGTACTTAAGAAAGCAGTACTTCTACATTCTCACAAACAGTGAGGTTTCAGAATATCTCTGAAGTTATTAATGTTTCCATCTTGCTTACTGTGGAAAATTAGCAAAGGACCAAGTTTCTCTTTAAAAAAAACATTACGCGATTGTTAGTGAATAGCTTTGTTTTCGCGATTCTAGGTACGACACGTTTGTTGCCCATCCGATATTCTTAGACGTGTTTATAACCTTTTATTTTTTACTGGAAAGGAATAATACGACAATGCGAATTATTTGACATCAACTTGTCGGAAACTATAAAAGCACTGTTCTTGATCAGCGTGTTTCTTCTACACGAAAGAGCTTAAACGCCGAAAAATCAATCCATCAAACAAGCAAACGAATCAGCTACATTGCCACTCGCTTCTTCGATAAATATAATCTTGAGTGTTGTTGTATTTGTTGTATCTATTGTATCGATTGCAAGCTATGTCGTGAAACTACTCCTGTGTACTTCCCCAACGTAATGCCTTACGGCGATGTAAATGAAGTGTAAATAAATAAATATAAATATAAGGTATGCACTAGGACTTTGTCTGCTAAGTATCGTGCACTATAGCTGACACCCACGGCATGCTACACAGCGAGATGTCATTGAACGTGGACAACATAAGGCACCTCCGGGTGGTAATAACACCGGTTGTGATGGCGAATGTATTCGCTTTTCCCCGCCTATTTTACTTCCGAAATAAAGAGCTGTGAAAGGAACACAATCTGTGCATTCACATTGGACGCGATACGTATTCCATCGCCTTCATTCAGCGTATTATGCTGTAGGGTATAGTTACAGACTATCCAGATGTAGAAGCATAACTTATATTTGTTTAGTTTTGGGAACCAGTCTGTTCAAAAGCGTATTTATTATCCAGGCAATACTGCAAAACTTTTTCCGCCAGAGTGGTTCAGTGGTGAAGGTGCTCGGCTGCTGCCCTGGAGGTCGTGGGTTTAATCGCTGGCGTGGTGGTCGCATTTCAATGAAGGCAAAATGGTAGAAGCCCATCTGCTATGCGGTGTCAGTGCATATTACACAACCTGAGTTGGTATAAACTTCCGGAGCCTTACACTACGGTGCGCCCAATTTTCATATCGTGGTTTTGGAATGTTAAGGAACAGACATAACTAACGCACTGCATTGCTTTTTCAAATTTCTCCTCAGACACCACAGAACGTTCCGTTCGTATATAATTTTTGTCAAATAATGTCACACAGGGAAAGCTTAAGCGAGAGCTGGGAGAATTGAACCTGTGTGCCTAAAAAAACGACACTGCTGGTGCCCGTGTTTATGGTTTCATTGCAGCGAAAACATGGTATGCCCCATTAAAGGCTGCGACGTAGTGGACGTCTCGAAATCAACCAAAAGCTACCGTATTTTTTTTGTCGAACTCACGTGGCAAGGAACAAACTTCAGCCTGTTGCTGATAAGTCATGGTGCCATGAACAGCGCATATATTTAATGGCGGACAAAATGATGATGCTCCGTGCTTTTTATCTTAGTTTTTTTTCTTTTGTTTCGCACTGTTTTTAGCAAGGAGGAATTAGGTTACACTGAGCACCCTGTCTACATATTTTCTAGTTTCCGATGCAGTCCTAAATACTCCGCTAGGTATTCCAAACTTCTCCAGTCTGTCATCTCTCTTTTTCTCTTGGTGTGGGTCTGTATGAAGTCCCCACAAAAAAGTGACACCATTATCGAGGAATAGGAGCGCTTTTCAATTGAAATAATATTGACTTTTAAACTCCACCTCCTTAGTTAAGGCGTTCAGAACATGAGCAAAAATACGGAGTAATGAGCTCGTCAGAAGTGAGCTTGAGAGAATCACAGATAATGCAGTCAGCCCCAAAGGACCAAGTGTAATTTTTAAAAGAAAGAAACCGCCCCCAAAACACTTCAGTTGTCAACTTCCAAGTTCGACCAATAAATGGCGCTGTCTGCAGCAGCATACCAATACAACATGAACTAATTGCCACCAGAGGCAGTCACTGGCACAGTGATTCAAGACCGTTCGTATGTGTCAAAAGCGCTGCGTCCGCCTTGGATGCAAGAAACATAAAATTGGTGAAGTGAACACGATCGATATGAAATGCCACAGGCAGTGGCAAGGCCTGTTTTTCGTGTACTATCTACAAAAGAGATGATGACATAGCAATAGCAGATCTGAGCGTCACGATACATAAAATAAAAGTAACTGTAGTAATGTTTCATGTAGAATAAAAACGGGGCAAATGAGTTGAGGCTGTTGTAATGTGGAGACTGCTTCAGGCTGCTATTCACGTTGTTTTGGCGTTGTCGACGGTCCTGCCGCGCATCTAAGAGTGCGTGCAGGAAGCGTAGAATCGACCCAGCGGTCAAGGCATGGTAATTGCGCAACAGCCCACCCATCATAAAGAGCTCACTCATATTTATTCATCATAAGCTGCAAAAGTATGAACAAAGGCACGAGCAGAGTATGTTTGCGCCTTGAATTACGGAGGCATGGTGTGCTGATACCTGTTCCAAAAAAGGAAAGAATACAACGTAGAGGTAACTTGAAGGCGTAACTGCTTTAAAATTTTGTCTTCGCGTGTGTTTCCTGCTGTGTTTTGCTGAGAGCTTGTAAGTCAAAACACGAGACTTTGTTTGCTCCCGCGCGCGACAGATTACTACACCGCTAAGTGCCGACCATGAAGCTTGAAATTCGGTTTAAAGTGTTCCAAAAAAAAGAACACGCAACCGGGTGCAACTTCGAACACCTAGAGTGTGCAACGCTCGACCACGTCAGGACACTCAACTGTGAAGCCCTTCTGGGTAGAGAAGGCTTTTCGAACAGTAAACGGGGAAACAAACACTACTTTTAGTGCGCGCTCCACTGACACTGAATCGCGAGCAGCCGCCGAGTAGTAGTGTACAGGCACAAACGTGGCAGAGCGGTAATGGCAACTATGACGGGATCATTACTCGTTGTATTGTCTGCAGCGTGTTAACGTGAGGAAACTAGGGAGTCATCGTCGAGTCACTTCCGAAAACGACACTGGTGCGAGGTATGGCGTATAGCGTGCGATGACAGAGACAAGCTTCAAAATTCATAAAAAATAACTTACAAGCCGCATTGACAGTTGATATACTGCAGAACATAGGCACATGTTGAAAGGAATCGATATCACGGGCTATCTGACCCACGAAATTTTGTCAGCATCCCTTCTAACAAATGTACTTCAGTATAGGCATTCTAGAGGACAGGTTGAAACGCCCAATGTTACGCGCACAGGCGTTAGTCTTTTTACAGAACAGCTGAGAAAGGCACCGAGAAACGAAGAAAGGCTAATAATGAGAAGTCAATGCGCCTGGGTCTCGAATACACGATCGCGTTCTACTCTCAAGTTTCCGAACTCAAATGTACGCCCTACTCTCAAGTGACCACCCTTCCTTCACACCCCGTGCGTTCAGTTTCCGTTTCCCTCGCATCGCAGTCTAGAAATCGGACGATGGATGTCTGAAGCTACGCGTGATACTCTCGATTTTCGAAAATCGGACTGGCCGTTCAAACAACCACCAATAAATTTATACTAAAAAGGTAAGTAAAACGCTTTTGTTATTGAATCACTTCAAAGTGTTATAATCAGTGGCAAAATATTTCCACCCCTGCTAGGAATTAGTCGGCGAAGACGTCAAATGCCTAAGAATTTAACATTTTTAATAAGAAAACTGCGTTATTAAAAAAACACCCTGTACTAAATCTTCTGCGGAACTGAAAAAACATTCAGCAAGTCCATTTTTAGTCACCCGTCCAAGGTTTATTCACAGTTGTTTAGTAGGCATGGGTCACTTGGAGTGCCAGAATTGAAATAGAATAGTAGGACACAAAGAAGTGTATGCATACGCGTACTACACTATGCGTCTCGTGATCAGTGTTGTCTCCTTCCTGTACACCCTCCTCCGAAATTTGGGGTGCATCGAAGCACGGTGAAATGAAAGCGGGGATCCATGAAACTGTCACGTTCAACTCACAGCAGTCAAACAGAGCCATCGTGTTGCTACAAAAATAGCGACGGGTCGAAGGTCCACAACCACAAAGAAAGTTCCACGTATACGTAGAAGGGGAAGGCCGGGAGAGCAGTACTGCGGAAAGCTCCGGAATATTTCGAACACTGTGCCTACCAAAACTCATATGTAAAGAATGTCATGCACGATGGCTTCCTCAGTCATACAGGAGCAATATATGCGTTTGTTTCTAAACCCTAGTGCATGTGCTTCATTCTTGCTTTCCTCTGCGAGAACTACGGGCTGCTTGCTGCGATACCAAATATGGCTGGCTCACTGATGGCTATACGGAAAAGCTGAACATCCAGAAAGGTAATTCATGTGCTCAGAAGGAATAAAATGAAGGAAAAAGTAGAACACTCACATGTATAAGAGAAATCGATTGAATATACAAATGATCGATAACTAGGGTGTTGCTGCCGGACGAATGAAAGGCCACTACAGGGGGTCGAGCAGAAAAACAGCGTTTTCCGATTTGGTCACGGCGTGCTTCTTCCATCTAGTAGAGTGCGTTATAAATTGCCTTACGAGGCTCACCGTACGCTTGGAAGTTGAAAGGCACTTTCCAAGTCTCCTTTTCTGTCGGAGACATGGTGTAGGGGCGTTTCATATGACGTGGCTATATGTATAGCGCAACTGCCGTTTAGAGCGGAGCTCTAAGGAAAACACTCGCTTTATTTGTGCCGTCTATGTGCATGCGTCCGTCCATGAACAGAAAAAATAGTTGATTTCTACTTAATAAGAATTGGTCTCACATGAAACTGAACCGACTATTAAAACAAAATTTGAATTACCTGTACATTGATATCCGAGCACTCACGATGTCTGTCGGTGCTCGGCAGCTATAGCACCATTTGGCGTGGATGCACCAATGATGAAGCCGTTTTGGTACAACAATCAGCCTGGTGACTAATGCCCATGGACACGATTATACAGTTCTGGTCAAATAGGCTGCAAACGTACACTTGGACACATTAAATGACGAGTTCCGCACCAAGTGGCATTTGCAATCGAAAGATAAATGCTGGTACTCAATATGTACTCCCCCACCGCGTGCTCATCAGAAGTGAATTACCCCAGGGTTCCCGCTGCCTGCCAATTGGGTATATTAAATCTGTGTTCATGCATCTATCAAACAGCAGTTCAGGAACGTGAGAGACATAGTTGATACCCTCTACCATCAGCACAGAGGGCTTCGCGCTTCAAACGCTCGTGCGCGTCTTGCTTTCATGCGAGAAGAGCAAAGCACTGAATGCGCGGGATTCTCCCGTCGACATCATTAGATTTTAGGATCGCCATGCAAGATCGCCCTACCTTGATGGAACTGCATGGTGCCAAAAGTCAGCGCAAACATGCATGACGCCAATATGCAGCCATGCAACATTGCGAAAAATATGAGTCCATCCCTTAGCGCGCTGCGTTTCATTGGTTTTAAGGGAACCCGGCATTTCGTCAACAACGGTGGACAAGTTGGGCTGTGTTTTCAAACCAGAGGCACCTTCTTTCACTTGATCGTCGTTCCACTGAATGGAAAAGTGCACCCACGCAATGAATTTTGTAGAAACATTTCGTGACAATGTTTTTTAAGCAGGAACTGTTGAAATTTTTTGAAGCATTTATAGCCTGCACTAGGCGTGCTTTGAAATAATCAGCACGCTGACCTCTAAGATTTGTTCCGGCCGAGTGCCTCTCAACATCGTGACCACAGCTAAGCTTGAGGTCATGTGTTATTCTAGGTCGGCTGTGGTATTATATCACGCTGCTAGGCCGGGGCGCGCCTTTATTGTGGTCTTCGTAGTGTGCTAGCACCTAAGCACGTGCGGACGAATTATTGGAGATTTGGCTGGTTGATATACATGGCTAGCGAGGCCAGGACGTGCCACCACCAAGATTATTCAGCCGAGTTTTGTAAGACCGGGGTAATTACGCCGAATCTCAATAAGACCGTAGTAAACAAGTCATGTAAGGTGCGAACCATGCGAATTATAGCTTGCGATTGACTTGCTAACTGAACCTTGCTAATAACGCGACGGAAATAGTGAGCACGCTAAGTAAAGCCATGAGAATGAGACTTTACTAATATATTGGTAATATATCAAGCAATATTAATTATTTTCATATTCAGCATAACTACGCCCACTGCATGGCAAAGGCCTCTCCCATGATCCGCCCCACCGTGGTGGTCTAGTGGCAAGGTACTTGGCTGCTGACCCGCAGTTCCGATTCCAGCTGCAGTGGCTGCATTGCCAATCGAGGCGGAAATGTTGTTGGCCCGTGTGCTCAGGTTAGGGTGCACGTTAAAGATCCCAAGGTGGTTGAAATTTCCGGAGCGCTCCACTACGGCGTCTCCCATAATCATGCGGTGGTTTTGGGACGTTAAACCCGACATATCAATCAATCAATCTCCCATGATCCGTAAATCTACTCGATCTTGTGCTTCCCGTTGCCATGGTATACCTGCGAACTTTTTATTCTCATTTGTTGATCTAACTTCCTGTATCCTTTGTGCGTTTGCCTTTCAGTCAGTTACCCTACTGAGCAGCGGTTATCCTGCATACGTGCTACGCGCCCCGCCTATGTCCGTTTCTTCTTCATTTTAGCTATGATATCTTTAACCCCGGTACGCTCCCTGACCTACTCTCCTCGCTTCTTCTCCCTTGAGGTTCCACATCTCATTCGCCTTTCAATTGCTCGCTGCATCGTCCTGAAATAAAGCTGAACTCTCTTTGGAAGCCTCCAGGTTTCTGCACCGTAGGTAAGCACTGGCAGTATGCAGCTGCTATATACCTTTCTCTTGAGCGTTAGTGGCAAATTACCATTCATGTTCAGAAAATGCTTGTCGATTATGATCCACCTCCTCCTCATTCTTTCATTTATGTTACTATCACGGCTCCGCTCCGCGGTTAGTATCAGTCCTAAGTGGACGCATTGGTCTACAGCCTCTATAGCGTCTCTCCACTTATTCCAGTGCGCTGTTTTCTGCTGAGACTGCTCCGCATTACTTTAGCTAATGATTACTGAACTGGACACGGTTTGACAATTATTATGCGTTAAATGAGGTGATGTGGTGAGAAAGCAATATTGTTATATATCTCTCTCCACCTTAGTTTTATGCATAATATTTGTCAGACCTATTTTTCGGCTTTCCATGTTTAGTTCTGTAATCGTGAGCTGCAATTCGTCCTCTAAGTTACTCATCAAGGCAATGTCATCATCGAATCCCAGATTACTAAGACACTCTCCATGAACTTTTATCCCTAACTGTTTCTTATCTAGGATCTTGAAAACCTTCTGTGAAACGCCTGTGATTAGCATTGGAGAGACTGTCTCTCCCTTCGTCCCACCCTTCATTATTGTCATTCTGTCACTTCCTTTATAAAGAAATATGATGACTGCGGATCCAGTGTAGATTTGTTCTACTATGTTTATGTACGGTTCTTGGTACTGCCTTCTGTACGAGACGTGTCAGCCGAAATTCTCAGGTCTCGCGCGCACAGCAATACCAAGAAAAGTGGACGGGAAAGCGACTGTCATCGTAGTTTCATTAGATGAGCGTAGTGTGTCTAAATTGAAGGTTGGTTATTCGGGTCTCAGTAACGCAAAGGGGATTTTTCCTACAGCTTTCATTCATATCAATTTCTGTTTCAATTATTACGCTACAAATAAGTGGAATAATTATGATTTAGTTGGCACAATTGTATTCTAGATTCATTTCTTTTTTCTCGCAAAGAAAGCACGTCGAAAAAATCACTTCTTTCTTTCATTCTTAAAAAAATTGGGCAATTCCTAAAAGAGCGCACAATAACATTCAGAGTAATTAATGGATTTCTATGTTAACGACTGCCGAACTTATAAATATGTTCGTGGTCTTCACCAGCAGAAATGGAATCGTCAATGTCGCACATAAGACTCCGCGTCTTAGCCTCTCTTGGAACTGCAGCTTTTTGCCAATCTTATATTTCACAATTGCTAACAATTAAGCTGTTTCTTTGAGATTCTCTTTCAAAGAGTAGTATGTTGCTCACCTTAGAAAACGCTCTTTCGACCCCAATTATAATGCTTTCTTTTTTTAGGTATACAGGAGCCTAAATTGTTGCCTCACCGAAGAACTTTGAGAAATGTCGTGAATGGAGCTTGGATATCTAAATTGCAATGAATGAAGGATAAATTTCAGTGGAGGCCCTGGAAAAAAAGGAGGCCCTGGATTGTCCCACTAATGTACTTAGCATCAGCATTCAGCCGGTTAACAGCAACGTATAACTAGTAATGCTTTCATATTGAGTTTCTTCGACAAAATGAAAGTTATTTGGTGTCATTGCGCCATCCATTGCTTTCTGTCATATGCACGCACTGTAATGCACCAATTGCAAAAAAACTTCGAGTGGCTTTAAACCCTAGACAGAGACGTCCACAACCACAGACCAATAGGACAAAACTTTAAAAACAAACTAAAAGAAAGTATTTCACGAGTAATAAAACATGCAAGATATTTCTTGCTGGCAGATGGGATATCATGAAAGTCCTTCATGTAAACAAAGCAAAACAGGAGATCTAGAAGATGAACCATGTGACGGCGTTTTTTTTTTCAGAAAATATGGACAATAAAATATGTGAGAAGTCTTGAGAAGGCTTGGGGCGGGGCTGCGAAGGATACTTTTGAAATTTGAATGCAGCGGATAATTTAGAAATTGCGTGTTGAAGCCAAGTTGGGTGACACATTGTCGAATCGATCTTTGCTGTAGGAGGTCTTCAGCCAAAAGCATCAACAACGCGTTTTAGCGCCAACCACCCTGATGCAAAGTTGGGAGCCCTTGTGCGTTAGTTGTATAATGCCATCATGTACAGCAGAGCTTCTTTACGCTTGAATCCAGGAAGTAAGCTCTTGCTTTTCTCGTCTCTGCCTCTTCTTCTTCTCGTCTCTGCATGTGGTAGCACGTCGACACCTTCCCGCGCGCCATGACCTAAGGGAAAAAAAGGCAATTATACTTCTTAATTGCACCACTCCGCAATTAGAAGAGGGTCGTTTTTCTCACCTCGTCGCCAACCGAACCTTGCTTTCTTTTAAGCGTCGTCGATAATTTGCACAGCCTTGACGCGCTTTTCTTTTGCTTGTTAGTTGCCTTGTTTCTTTTTGTAAGACTCGGTAGTCTAAACTTCCGCCGGCTCTAGACCCGGAATTTCCTTTCATTTAATGACATAAGGCTTTTCTCATGGTGCCGTTTTTCAATATGCTGTGCAAGTGGTGTTATGTGTTCTCTGCCATCTTTTATGCCAGAAGTTCGAAGTGGCATATATACACAACTTTTTTCTCTACATTTTTCGCTTTTGTAATCACCAAGAACACATTTTGAGTTCGGCTGTAGGAATATTCAGGGCTTGAATAGTTAAGCAGCTCTCCTATGCATTTGTAACAATTCTTGAGAGATAAGTTTTGTGTGAAGTACTGTTCAAATATTATTTTCATCAAGCCAGTAAAGAGTTTAACAGTCGCACGCTCACCTGTGCCAGCAGTGCTTCATTTGAATTTGTAGTTAACAAAGATCTTTATTTGGCGTTTTGACATGATAGCGTTAAAAAGTTCATTACGCAGAATTTAAGGTGTCCGTGCAGGTGACGGTGGTGTTGGTTGTGAGCGAAAAACTGAAAAATCAGGAATGATAAAAACCATCACTCCGTGCTGGTACGAAACCCATAACTTTTACGTGGCAAACAGGCGCTCTGTCACAGAGCCACATGGCACTTCTTGTAACTGAATACCTGTAGGGCATGGCGCAAAATATTTTCGCCGTTTTAAACCATCACATAGTCTTTTTTGTTGCAGGCCGATTTATGAAGCGCTGATACATGAGTTAGTGTTAGAAATGTGCAAGGCCTCGAAAATATTCCGAGTTGTCGGATCATTACTCTTGGCAATGATGCTAGTTTTTTTTTTTTGAAATTGAGGGACGCATCCACAGCCTCTACAAAGCGCACCAATACGTTAAAGGGCGTCGGTGCGACAATCGGCCTCGTGTTGCCTTTCTTGCCCTGCAACAAAAAGAAATATTTTACTTGAATAGCTGTTCATGACAAATTACTATACAGCCGTTACTGCATGTAGGAGTAAGACGCTGTTGATGTGTCTGCTGAAAACCGAAGCCTGCCGTGCTATTCTGGACACTGTCTAATTGCGCCTCCTTGTGTAATTTCGTAATGGTGGTATTTTAAGCCCATCAGAGAGGTCGTAGCAGCTCACTTACCCAATTATCATTCATTAATAGCGGAATCTGACAACATAGCTGAATTCTACAATGTACAGAATATTACTCCTGGCCAGATGTGAGAAAACGATGGCAACATGACATAGTAAGCTCTCCCAGTCTGCTCTTCAAGGCGATGGTCGAGGGTCGACCAGGTTTTTAGTAGGCGGCTGGTTGGTCAAAGATGAAAACTGCCGGGCTCGCGCGGAAAGCGCAGCGCAGTTCCAGCAAAAGCTGAAAGAGCGACCTTTCAGAGCCTCTTTTAAGCACTCTCTGGGTAGCTGATGCAAACACACATGTAGCGTACCCACCACGCCATTAATTATCGTAATTTTTGTGTAGTGGGGAGGCAATTGAGATGATCTTGATGACCTATATGCATAGCTCACACCCATTCACAGCGATTGGCCATGAAACGAGTAATTAGATAGAAGGGATAAAGTAATATTTATAAATTTATTGATTGACGAAATGGTTAAACAAAATTCAATCTTTCTAATTGAAAGATGTGTGATCAAAGCCGCCTTGATTTGATTAGGGATCTTTCTACAGCAGAACCAATATCCCGGTGAGAATTACCTAATGGGGAAGCTCCCAAGAAGATAATTTCAGAAATGATAAAATCAACTCTTATTCGATTAAAAGTTACTGTAATAATGGTTTTCGTCAGTAACGTGAAGCCTATACACGATAAAAAATAATGCTCGATTGTTTCATGTTTGTTACACAATGAGCAAAGACGGGAGGAAGCCACACTAGAAATGCATGTAATACTTTAAACTCTGCAGTGTAATTTCGTAAAAATAACTTCCTATATATGTCATCATACGTCATTCTTCGGAGCAGCGTGTTACCGGCTAACATATTCAGGAAGTATTGTGCATAGTTTTGACGCTGTCGCAAACGACGATGAAAAATGTAGCCTGAAGATTTCGTAGCATAACTACCCACAGGTTACACAATTTTCTTCGGGTGACCACTGGTTCTTCCTTTGTTGTTCTAAGACGCCTCATTACTCATACTAATGCGACTCCTTTCCCAAAATCAAGCCTACCTAAGGTCAGTTTGCCACAAAGATCTAAGCACTGGAGTGGGTCTGTGGTAGAATGTTCGTCTGGCACATGGGGGACTCGCATTTGAATCCTATTATGTCGTTGTTGTTTTAGGGGCGAAGCTCCATAAGACGTGGTCTGTCCATCCCTAGTATGTATATCGTAGTACGTAGCAACCAGTGGCACATAGAGCTAATAGGTGCCAGAGTGGATGCGAGATGGGATATGGCAGTACTTGTTCAGTACATGTACTCAGTGTTCAGTACATGTACTCGTGGAAGGACGAACAGACATTCTAGCAGACGAACGAACTGATGGATAGAGGCGCGGATGTACGGATGGATTGACGCACGAACAGACAGACAGACAGGCAGACAGACAGACGGACGGACGGACGGACGGACGGACGGACGGACGGACGGACGGATGGGTGGACTGACGGACGGACGGACGGACGGATGGGTGGACGGACGGACGGATGGACGGATGGACGGATGCATGAACAGCCAGACGGACGCATGAATGGACGCATGGACGGCCGCGCGGAGGGATGGAACCAAAAACGAACGGACGGACGGAAGCACGGACGGGCTGACGGACGCTTCGCCCCACTCATCATCATTGACTCTGTGGATATGCTGTGATTTTTTATTTACTCATTTTTTTGTACGATAGCGGTTACGGACATCGGTGGCTGCGGTGACGAACAGCTACGACGCACGTGACCCTTCTCGTGGTCTCATAACAGCTTCACAGTAATATCTAAATTCCACACAATCACGTGCTCAGAATAAACGAAAGAACTGCTTATAACGTCATCGCTGTTGGCTGTTTTCGTAAGTTTTAGTAAGGTCTCTGGGAACTCATTAAAGCATTACCCATGCAGCTTAAAGGATGAGAACATAATATGAAAAATATGCAATGTGCAGGATGTCAAAGTATAATAGTAGTTGTAGACACACATTAGCCAGAATTTACGAATACTTAAGTCATATTATAATTTTTAAACGTCATCAAAAGTTGTTAGAACTACGTTATGGTGACTACTGGACTGCAGAGTTTATGCCTTGTAGTTTCGTAAGGGGAAGTTTGAAGCTGAAAGTATTTTTGCATTAGACTGTTAGTAAGTACATAAGGTAAGTACATAAGGTGCTACTTAATTTCTTCGCGAGACTTTTGTTAATCATGTTGCCGTCTCCTCTACAATTCACTAATATCCTAACTCTACGGCTGCTCCACGTATTATTACGTTATGTATGCGGCGTACGATGGTGGGTGTTTAGTAGCTTCAAAATACATAAAATGAATAAATAAAATGCTCGCACTATAAAAACACTAGCCTTTTAATACAAAAATGGACAAATACATTGCCTGTCTTATGGAAGTATCAGACACGAAGCGCTGTTATGTATCTATCAAGCACAGCTTGGAGCAATGACTTCCTACCACAGCGCATTATTTGTTTCTTCTTTCTGTAGTTGTGTAAATTGTATATTCACGGTAAAGCCAATCGCGTTTTTGTGCAAACCTTGAATAAATAAAAAAACCACGGCCTAGCTTGCGTAGTTAAGGAAGCGACCATCGCTCCTTTTCGCGATTTGTTTGAGGCCTGTATAACTAATTTTAAGATGACAATATTACTGGGATAAGAGCACACAGCGGAAGTAGTAAATGATTGCTGGGTTGTAATCTCATAGCAAAATGTATTCATCATCACCTTAGCAAGAGATCCACTTCATTTAGGCACCTTCCAAGAACGAACCATAGCTCTGAAATAACGCTTTTTACACGAAAGAAATATAAATTTTGTAATATATTCCAAGTTCAATGAAATTTTAGGGCGTTCATGTTCCATCAAAATTTTTTCTCCTTAAAGTCTAGGTGAGAACTCCATCCGTGTGAATGATGAAAAAAGCCCAATTGAATGTTTGTTGTGTGGGTTTGCCAGCTGAATTACAATGGGGACGGTCTGAAATGGTCATGTAAAGACCACTTGGATCAATTATGAAGTACTATCGCTACACATCCAGGTTGTTCTTTTGGGTGAACACATAGATCAAGAATATTCTTACTTTCAGCACAATTTTATATAGCAAACTTGAGATGTCTTTCGAAAGTACCAACATTGTGGTTAAAAATTTGAACAATGATTTATCACTACATATTTTTGTTAGGTTACTTGCAGAATAAGCTCTCCTGCAGTGGGTGAAGAAGTGGAGCTGTCAATGCGTTTTGTACAGTGAACTGATGTGTTCATTCTTTGTTTGCGAATTCGTATTGAAAAAGTATTGCATATGTATCTCGGATGAAAGCCAACGCTTCCAATCGACACATACACGAAAACTATACAGTGAAAGTTGGATATTGCTCCTGACTTGGTGAAGAATTTTCAGGCTTTGCCGCAAAAGTGAAGCAGTGAAAGCGACAGCACAAAACTGTAGTGTCCCGCGAATAATTGCAAGCAGATCGACACATGGCCCCGTTGCTCACGCACAAATGACGCATGAAACGTACTCATAGGTACAAATGAATGCGAACAGATGTCTCAGTTGTTACTTTGCTGTGCCTGAAAAGCACACTATTTTCGCAAATGGAGACTGTGCAGCGAGTGCACTGACCGTGCGCTAAGTAACTACAAACAGAATCAATCCGGTGAAAGTCCAAGGAGAACTATTCTCCCCACTGCGAGATGAGCGCGTGCACAAATGAGTGTCAACTCCCCCCCCCCCCCCCGGGGCAGGGTACGCGTGGAAGATGAACGCATTAGCGCGAGTCGCCGCGTCGAGCCGATATATGACAACGCGTGCTTTTTGCGCCATCTTGCTGGTAATGCATAAAACGCGATAGGTCCCTTGGGATTGGTATCGCCAGCGGTAAATGGTAGATTGGAATAGCTTACCGTTTATACGTTGAAGGAGGTTAAAGGTGCGTGGCGTTAGGCACTGGGCCCTATCTCCAGCTTAGTGGGTAACGCTACGCACCTAGAAGGAAGAGGTTAAACGTTCGAATGCACGTGCCGGAGTCTTTTTCTAGTTTATTTTTTTTCTTTCTTGCGTTTTCATATATATAGATACGTATACATACACGGTGAATGATGGCGGTAACCAACGTCGACGTCGATGTTGAAGCGTGATTGCGGCAAAAGCAAGCCGAGAGTGTCCATATAATTGGTATCGCTAATAAAAAGTTGCCATCATCTTCGCAAGTGGAATCCTGAGAAGATGCGAAGCGTTTCGCATGCTTGCCCACGCTTGTGTTGCCCACACTTGCAGCGTTGAACACGCTTGCGTTCGGTGGGCAACGAAGCAAACATGGCCGTACTCCTTCCTTGCGCCATCGCATAGACACAGGCGATATGCGCCCTTGGAGTTGCAACCCCGTGCCCTTGAGCGTTAACTAGGAAGCATCTCTGCATGTTGCCCTGCAAGAGATTATCAACTCTGGTGTGGTGAGATTATCACAGAGCCCTTGGGCCTCTCCTATGATTCTAGCACCCACAAAAGATGGCACCGCATTCCTGTGCGAAGAGTATCACCCCTTAAACGATGCCACTGTTGGTAATGTCTATTGTTGCCCTCTATTGAGCGAATTTGTCAAGTCTTGGCAATGCACGAGTATTTACCACACTCGACTGCTCTCACAATTTCGTTCAAATCCGAATCAAAGAGAGACATTCCTAAGACCGCATTTACTTACTATAAATGGCTCTTCTAGTTTATCCGCATGTCATTCGGCTCGAAGAATTCCCCTAGCTATTTTCAACGCCTCATGAATATTGTTCTCGACGACACGTGTACAAGTTTCAAATGACATATATCGACAACGTTGTCATCTCTATGTGAAACGTTTATTAGGATTTGGATTATCTCTCCCTTGTTCTTCAAAAGATGCAGCAAGTAGGACTTGCAGGAAACCCTAAACAGGTTCAGTCGGCGTACTACAAGGTTGACTTGCTTAGTTTTATTGTTGACGACGGTCATGTTTACCCGAATGACATGAAGCTCGGTGCCATTGCCATTACCCGTGCACTCACGACGTTAAAAGTCTGCAAAGTTATCTTGGCATGATATTGTTTTATCACACTTTCTTATCACACTCCGCAGAGCTCACCATTCCGTTGAATCAACTCCTTCGAGAGCGTGTCAAGTGGACTTGGGTGGAGCATCAGCAAAATGCCTTTAGAGCTCTCCATCATTGAAATACGGAGACCGCATAACTGCAGCTCTCCAACTGCAACGAGCCTTTTGTGCTCCTAAAGCTTTTTGTGCTCCAAACGCGCGCGACTACGATTACGGCACTGTGTTGTTACAAGTGTTCCAGGGTCTTTTACGGCAAGTCGTTCATGCAACCCACACTTTAATGCCGCTTGAAAGGAACTATATTCTCTCATGGAAAGGGAGTTTGGCGATTGTGTTCGCACTCAAGAAATATCACATTTATTTGAATGGGGCCTTTTTTTTACAGTACAAGGAGACCAACTGGTGCTCACTTGGTTACAGCGTCGGCGAAATCCAGTGACCTGCCTAGCTCCTTGGCTTTTAACGCTACAAAAATGTCATTTAACTGTTGAGCAACCTAGATGTGCGCGAAATCGAGTTGAAGGCGAGGCTTAGACGAGTAAACATGGTTTATATTCTGGGTCCGCATCTTCCTCGAGAGTTCTGGACTAGCCATAGCCCCGAATCTCCTATATTGTTCAAGCGCAATGAATTTGAGAATGATAATCAATGTTTTAGAAGCGAAGCTCCTTAGGGTCGAGGCATGTCAGCTGCCGTTCGTCGACGGTGATGACGCTGATGATAATAAAGAACAAGTGCCTTCCAGGTCGCACTAACTTTTCTGCGATCATGGCACAGCACATGCAAGGTACCTATACTGTACGTTACGAGGATGACGATAACGCTGATGAGGATGATGAACAGGCACGTTGCATACCATGCATTCTCTTCATGCCATGAAGAAGAACGATTGGGAAAGCGCTCTCACTCATGAAAGGACTTTGCCGAGTTCAACGTTATGACAACCCCTAAAGCCATATTGTATATACTGCACACACGTGTTGTCAATCATTAGGATGTTCCAGTGGGCAATGTACAGTCGACCGCAAAATTTTACGGACCCCGCTAGCGCATGGCCGAAAGCCTCGTCGCGACACTTCCGCTACGTCAGCGGCGCTCGCCAGAACCGCGGTGCCCTGAAAGCATCCCTGTCGTAATTGATCCCTTCCCTGTCTCTTTATTGACTTGGTACAAATAATTTTCAACTTTCGCTTTTTACGCGACGTGCTTTTGGCACCTGCGTCTACAAGATTCTGCCTGGACAGCAGTCTATGAGCATAAGTGTTATCAGTTGCAATCTTTATCACAAAATAAGACCTAGTCAACAGAACCCTTTTGAGGTCCGCCATGATACTTCTGAGCATTTTATGAAAACAGCAATGTGATGATCAAACTGCAGATAAGCGCTTCGCGTGAAACTGCGACATAACAATGTGCAACGCGGCAGTTGAAAACTGAAAGGCCAGTGAATAAGACGACTACCCGTCTTCAGCCCAACACTGCGGTTGACGGTAGATAGCGCACCACTAGGTGGCGCAGAAAGGCAGTTCGGCACGTGCTCGCAAAGTCCGCAAACTCACCTGCTCTGGCAGTGCTCGGCGTTACATGGTGCAAAGTTCAGCACAGAAGCAGAATGGGAGAGGGCTTTTAACAGCCCGAACTCTCAGTCCAATACTCGGCAGTCCAGGAGGCCTGCGAAAGGGCGAAGAGCCACGGTCTTCCAATCCTGGCGTGGACGCGGCAAGCAACTACGGCGGACACCTCTTAGGAAGGCGTCTAACCAGGACCAAATAAAGTTAATTTCACTTCACTTCACGCGGTCACTGCCTATTCTAGAAGGAGGTGCCGTGGCTGGGTTAGCAGCTTTCAAACGTGATATACGTCGCATGTGACTCACTTTTATGGTGGGGTGTGGTGTTGTGATATGGATTCCGGCCAACACTGTACGCGGGATTAATCCTAGGCCACCAGCATGTATATTGTTGCATCATAGTGCACGCGACTTTTTTTGTATCCTGCCCACGGTTTTTTTTTTCAAATAACAATACTTAGATGCAATCCCAAAAAAAGGAAGCTGGGCTGGGCAATTGCCTGCAAATCTCGCCAGGCTAGATCCACGGGCAATATACGACATCATCAATTGATCTTATGGATGTCGCTTCCACCGGATGTTATTCGACGGCGACAGCGAATCGCTCTAACAATTTTCGAGGAAGCGATGCACACCATGTTTGCCAGAATGAGGGTAAATTTGGATATTATTGAGAATGTTACGAAATATGTTGCAAACAACCATAATGTATACGCGTTTGTACAGGAAGCAATCCCAATAAAAAAGCTGAAAATCTCGAGATGAAGATTACAAGGCCGCTGTATTTCACAAGTGTCCAGGTGTTGCTGAATGAGTTAATTAGCTAGAAACAAAGAAAAGCCTTAATTTTTTTACAGAAATTGTTAGAGTGTTTTCTTATTGCAACGCATATCAGGGCATGAAAAAAACAAATGCGAAAGCTAAAACACTATTGCACCCCACATAAAGATAATGATGATGATATATGGGGTTTAACGTCCCAAAACCACCATATGATTATGAGAGACGCTGTAGTGGAGGGCTCCGGAAATTTTGACCACCTGAGTTTCTTTAACGTGCGCCCAAATCTGAGCACACGGGCCTACAACGTTTCCGCCTCCATCGGAAACGCAGCCGCCGCAGCCGAGATTTGATCCCGCGACCTGCGGCTTAGCAGCCGAGTACCTTAGCCACTAGACAACCGCGGCGAGGCTATTGCACCACACAGTCCACATTTCTTTTCGTCGTCCCTGTACGTTTCGAAGGCAAGATGGAATCGAGGGGCTCGCTGTATCTCCACCCCTCATCCTCTGATACGTGATGTCTCTCCCGTTATAAGCCTACGAAGCTAGTTTCAATGCTATAGCTTTAATGTGCATGTAAAGATTACGAGAAAATTGCACTTGCGATGTGCCACTTTCTAATAGAGCCAAGGGTGGTGCAGCACGTGTCAAACAAGTGGACGGCATTCAAGGCCTTTAAAGCGTTAATGACGTCGTAAATTATAAAATAACAAGAACTGACTGGTGCTCGATTTATTCAAGCCACACAAAGAGAGTGTTCACACACGGAAAGTGTACACTATCATACCTTACGAAAGGGAGCAGCACCTAGAGCCTACACACCACAGCACCATAAACCTACAGCACCGTAGCTTACAGCACCGTAACAGCACAGCCTACACACTACACACTACGCACAAACAGCCTACAGCACCGTAAACCGACAACAATTGGAGCCCGTGTGCTCAGATTTGGGTGCACGTTAAAGAACCCCAGGTGGTCGAAATTTCCGGAGCCCTCCACTACGGCGTCTCTCATAATCATACGGTGGTTTTGGGACGTTAAACTCCTCAAATCAATCAATCAATCCGACAACAATTGGAAATACGTTCACTTTGAGCGTCATCTGTTGCCGAAAAGAACAATAACGAGTTATGGGCGGTAGACAAGCGCTGCTAGATTGCACTCTCTCTGTGCTCGCGCCTGCAGTGCGTAGTCCACTGCCAACATATCAAACGTTGTTCGCGACCATGGCGCAAGGTGCAGTAATCGCCCGATATTGCTCGCCAAGCGAGCAATCAGGGAACGTAATCTAGCAGCGCTTGTCTACTGGCCATAACTCATGATCTTGCTTCGCCATAGATCACGCGAAAAGCGAACGTGCTTGCTTCACCTGTCAGTTGATGGTGCAGTAGGCAGCCACCGCAGAGCGCAGGCCACGTGTTCGCGTGTTCCCTTTCATAAAGAACGGCAGTGTACACACCGCTTCTGTGCCCGTTTTGAAAAGCGTGAAATTGTTTGCGGTCTGCTTTCAACACAAACGAGTTTCGCTTCCCATATTATCCTCATCTGCATTTTTCCAATGTGCTCCTTCCTAATATATTTCTTTATCTTGTCATCCTCTGAAAGTAACATTATTGTAATTTTGTTCAAGTTATCAAAACTTTCACGTGACAGCCTACATGGTAGGTGAAGCTGCCACTCCATCTTATCATATATGCAACTCTTTTCGACACTCTCAATCTTATGTACCTCACCTCTTAAACATATTCAATTCCGCGCTTTTCATGGGCTCTACTCACAACCTGAAGTACATTAGCGTGCAGTACCATGAGCGTGGTATGCTTACTATGAAAGTTAGGCAAGTAAAGAACTACGAAGCGCCAAGCACATGCCTGCACAGCAATTTTGTGTACCTTCGCTAACAACATATTTTATTGCTTTGCCACGCCGAGATAACGTAGCTGCCTTACACATACAGAGGTGGAAACATGTAGCTAGCCAATCATGCGCACAAACAATGATAAAGTGCAGAAGGAACAGCATTTTGTTCTTACACCAAAATTATAAGAGACTGATAATAAAATAGAAAACAAAACATGGCTTATGCCTCCATCGTAGAAATCGCTTAACACGAAAGCACGAAAGTAAAGCGTAACCTTACAGAAGTAGTTGAATGTTTGCTGTACATTGATTTAGGAGAGCTTGCACAACTGGCATCTCGTTCCTGCAATGACGTCGACGGTCAGGGCTTAGACGGAGAACACGGGATACGGTTGCCACCTCGCGCTTTTTGAAGGCCCTGACACATTTCCGATTTTGCTAGTGGAAACGTGTCAAATTGTACGTGTGCGTTGCAACGACACGCTTAGGGAGCTAATCGCATAGACCAGTGTCGCGGTGCATTATTTCATTTTACCAGTTCCAGACTCTGACACAGTCCAACCGACGTAGAGCACTGTGAGAGGAAAATGTTATACATAAAATGTGCGTTTGCACAGGCTCAATAGTGCGTGTCTGTGGTGCAGTGAGAGAAAGCAAAAAAAACCGTGTTGCAGCAGACTGCGTGTTCAGCATCTATTCTCCCGGAAGAAGAGGTCATGTGTTCGACTCCCATTGATTGAACTTTTTTCTTTGCAATCTGATCATCTCCTTTTTTAACGTCATTTTGGTGACTGATTATGTCTCTGAAGACTTGCTGGGTCCCGGGCCCTAACATAAAACACTTTCGCGACAAAAAATGAAACAAACAATGGTCGTCATATGACCCTATGAAAATCAATATGCAGCGAAGATATAACGACCACTACATGTGATAATGAAAGGGGAGGTGTACTTGTTCACATCTTTGCACCCAGAGTCGTAATCATTGTCGTAGATTTGAATTTGGTACACAATCACTGTCAGCGAGAAATTTTTTCCCCTTTGGTATAGCACTCTTTGCACATGGTTTTTCTGGGGGCCTAATTTCTGTGGTCTACTCATGCCAGTCTTTGTATATTGATTTTCTAGAGGGGTCTGATTTATATGTATGAATTCGGAAGACAAATGCCGAAGAAAAAAGGGCGAACTGTTCGCTCATTAACACTTGGTGTGCTAAGTGACACCATCTGGTAGAATGTTCCACACTCTACGTTATTACTATGGGCAAGCCTGGCTTAAAAAACCAGCTCATTTGGTAAGAGCACTGGGCGCGTAATCCAAAGGTTGCAGGTACGGGCCCAGCCGGCGGCAAGATCCCTTTTAGTCAACCTTAATTTCTTCGCATCAATATTGCAAGTTCTTCAATGTCCATAGAACGTCACAATTAACGTCCCCAACACCTTGTCATACTACATTTTCGGGCTTTCATTGGGCCTTACGTTTTGATGGTTATGTTGCTGTTTTCTATATTGAAGTGAATACTGAGCGCTATTTTGCATGCCGGAATGCATTGTCCTTTGACTTCCCTTATAATAAGGGCCCTTCAACCACCCAGTGGTCTGTTTAGCTGTGGCGTTGCAGTTGTGCACAAGTGTACCGCAAATAAGTTCAGTGACTCCTCGTTCGAGATCTCCGAATGCCCTTCCTCTCATGCTTGCTCAGAGGCAAAAAAAAATTGAAGTGCTTTGTAAATTCTGAAGTTAGTTGGGCGAAAGCCTGTGACCGTCCAACTTACTATGTCACGTATTTTGTCACAATCTCTCAGCAATGACGGGTTTGCTGAGAAAGCGTAGGGGCAAGAGGTGACAGCTGTGGCAGTGTAACCGTCGCTATGCGCCACTGTTCCATCATGCTTATAAATGCGAAAATTTTTTCGCGTACTGCAAGCACTTTTGACGCATATCTACGTGGATATGTATCTCTGTGTCTAGCCCCTTACGTCTGGGCAGTCTCGTGATCACCCCCAACCTGGCATGAACGAAAGTTAGTTGGGAGTGTAAGCTGGTTTGAAGAATTGAATAATGTCACCGCCCCGTCGCGCACCTCCCCAAACGGGTATGTGCCGCAAATGATTGACACTTAGTACCTACCCAGTAACGACGAGAACACACACGGGCAATTTTAGCGCGTAAGCGGTAAGAAAAACTTGACATCGGCTTAGTTGACCATACGAATGCAAATAATAAATGTCAGAATCCTTGCAGGAATCGAATCTAAGCATTCTTTGTGGTAATCAAGCATTCTAGCCCAGAGAAATTCCAGGTCTCCTAACTACTTTTAACGCGGAAGCGTTAAAGAGCTCGTCTTGCAGAAAACCCGCCGCCGGCGTCGGCCTCGTTGGTTGTGAGCGGAAAATCGTGCGTGCGTCTGTGACCAAAAATTCATGTTACCGAGTTAGCCTAGGTAGGCCGCTACTTGTCCACGCGTGCGCGCGCGATCACGCTCGAAAAGCCGCGCATTCGAAGCAAAAAAAATTGGCCCTGTATCTGCAAGTAATCTGCAAATATTGTCGAAATACGATACTCTTTCGTGTGGAGAGAGTGAACAAAACATTCATTTGATGTTCTGTGCAAGAAAATCGGTGAACGGTATTCCGTAGGCGCTGCGTTCGAGTGCCTCGAGCATGCAGCGGCGGCGAACGAGCGCATCAAGTCATGTCAAACGTGAGACATGAGCGCCATCTGGCAGTTTCTTTTGGAAAACAAAGCGCGTGGCCATGCGCGCCCGTCTCAGAGGTGATAAGTTGTAGAACGCAAGGCGATGGGTAGGTGCCACCACGATCTCATCTTAGCAAAGCGTTGGAAACACTCCCCGTTCCGTGAAAGCGTTGCATGGTAAGCGCAGCGTGATAATCGCTACTGGTTCCTAAAATTACTTATGTATGCGTTTTCTAGTAAGAGATGCATATGCAGAATATATGCGTGTTGTTATAATGCTCAAGACATGTGCAATAATTGCTTTTCAATTGAAAATTGCCCAAGCATGAATGCTCAAGCTTCAGCAACATTGGTGGTCGCTGCGAATGGGGTCAGCCGTTTCAAGTACCCGGTGCCGGTAAGAGCAAACAAACAGACAAATGTGCAGATAGACAGATGTACAGACAGACAGACAGACAGACAGACAGACAGACCAAAAATTTTGCGTCGAAGGCACCCAAGAAAGACTATCGTCTTTAGAAGGGCTCAACGTTACGCGGCGTGGTAGTTTCTTTGCCCTGCCATCCCTCCCTGCTTAGATTCCACTGCTTTCATCGGGACGAGATAAGAGGTTGCAGCAATTGCAGCTGGTGACAAATCTTTGTAACTCCACTCGCACTGGACCGATTCTTAAACTTTTTCCAGCGTTGAAGTCGTGAGGCAATCGACTCTTCTAGTGAATTCATTCCATGGTTACTTCAAGAAGTGTTTCTGGGCCCCTTTAACGCATTTTATTCGACAAGTGTCACGGCGAAAATGAGCCCATTCGGCGATAATAGCGTGCGCTGGTTCAATCTACTGCGTGTCTGTTTGTGTGCGTGCGTGTGTATGTAACAAAACATATGAATAAGTATGCACTTAGCAGTTGAAGAGTGCACTAGCGGCCAGATTTCGCTATCGCGTTCAACTCTTAAAGGTGAAGCTTAATGGTCCCCCAAATTTTCATATAGACACTAATGCTCGTTATACGTCAATTGCGGTTGTAGTGCTGGCTATTCAATTTTATAAACATTACATATGTACTCGTTTGATACAGTCGTCACGTTGGGCTAACGCTAATTGTAGCTAGGTGCTCTGTGCTTAAGTTGATTAATGGCCCATACGCTTTGCATAACATTGATTCCCAAGGTACGTGGGATCTGCCGAATTTTCGCTGATTGTGTGGAAGCGGGAGAAGCCACAGCTAGCACCGTTTTATGGCACGGACGGATGGGTGGACGCGAGTATGAGCTTGGCGTTTAATTCGATAATTAACGCGACAGCGTTCAAAATGCATGTTTCGCAGAGGGTCTGGTGTGAGTTTCGGCATCGGCGCCAGTGTCGACGTGGGCGTCGTGTGTTGTGTGCGAAATATTAAGGAAGATGCATATAAAAGAAATGAAAATTTCCATATACAAGAAAAAATCGAACCCGGGTCATTTGGGTGACAAGCAGCCCTACCACAAATTTACTCGTGTACTTGGAAATGCAGTAACAGTAATTTCTTCTGCTTAAAAATGCAGTAAAAATAAGTTTTATGCTTTACAAACACAGCATCTTGTATATTGGTTTTACAATACACCATGCAATATTGCAGTAAAATTGTGTGGTAAGGGTGTATATTGACAATGGGCGTCAGAACATGTGATCATCATAACTACATCATTAGTTAAAGCCAGCCACTCATTACAAAAGGCACACACGTTACTTTGCGCACTTCCTCAAGACCATGTTGTGGGTGAGTAGTAAGTTTGAAAACATCACACGCGTATAAAAATTTGTGATATTAAGAATTTACGCATTACACAGAATGCAGTTATATGCGAGAGCTTCACCAATGCAGGCTACGTTCAGTTTTACCGCTTACATTTCGTAAAACCACAATTTCAACTTCTCGAGTATCATCATACAACAAAAAGTATGCACAAAGTTGTTGAAGTAAGCACTAGGAACCGGATGTCGCTATCGCGTGCAACACTTCAAGGCGAAGCCTAAGGATCTCCCAATTTCTCGACAATGAAGCGAATGCTACAGAGACAATTCGCACGCATTCTACCGCTAAAATGTAGTCCCACAATGGTGTCCACGCGTGCGCAAGATGTGAGAAAGCATTGTTTTTCTTTTTCTACGTGCAGCCCTTATAGACACAGCGCAGCGCACGCCAGTCAGATATTGGTTCTTGTTCTACATTATACGTTGTCGCTTTGGTACAAGATGCGCACTAAACCGGACTACTTTGTGCAAGAGTGAATGTGCAGATGCTCAACCCCCGCAGCTTTAGCTTCACTGCCTGGAAAGTTCCTAGAATCTTTTGGTAGCTTAGGGGCCTGGGGTTTTGTTCTTCACTGATTATATGAATGATCTAGTTTTATGTGGGTTCGCTGTGGCAAAAATATTATTTCGTCCAGCTGCAGCACCAAGCCTTCCCCAGGAACTAAAAAAAAACATATCTGCATATTCATGGCCTTCCTTGTCCCAAACTATTGCATTAATGAGAATCATAATCAGTGATAAACTTTGGTGAAACTTGCTTTCAGTAAATATATGTCATTAGCAAACGGTATACATGGCTTGGTTTTGTGAAGACTATGCAGACAAGTGGCAGTTGCAGCAGCCTACATCTTCGTATGCTTCTGTTCTATGTAGCTTCCAAGAAAGTTTAAAGTTTTCAAACCTCCCTGGTAGCTTCTGTAATATGCCATTCCCTTTTATGCGTTTAAAGCAAGCAACGTTCCCTTTGTTAGAGATTTCCTGTTTTGGATGCTAGTATTCAAGCGGTCACTTGCACTTACGCGCACCCACAGGTAACCCAGCGGATGCGCCATCTATGGATAAACACATCGTAGTCAAATGAAGTCACGGTCGCCTGCGCTCAGCGAGCTGAAGTTTCCCGTAATGCACTGCTATCTCTATCATGCCCTGTAGCGGTGTCGCACAGTATTATACAGAACACAAACTTCATATGATGCTAGACTTCGAGAAGCGCAAATATAATTTTATACCAATTGTGTATGGCGCTTTTAAATTGCTCCATTAGTCTCGTATGGCTCACATTTTAGTCGTACGACCACACTATTTCTGCATTTGCTTCTTGGTGCTCGCGAAGGCACGACAGCTCGACCAAAACAAGACGTGCACACTGGCTGTCAAAGCTCAGTATGAGGCACCATGTGCATGAAATAAAGTAATTTTGTTGACTTCACGCAGTGTGCGACATGATAAACTCAATAAAGTGCAGCTCCCAATCTAAAAGAACAACAAATATCAAGGCCTCTGAAGCGAAGAATCTGTGTGCCTAATGTGGCAACCAATTATCCGGCAACCGAAATGCGAGCGCCAGTGGTAGTGAAAAATAGACAACTACAATTATTAGCTGCGTTTGCGCCAGCGAAAGTGTCAGTGAATATTTGACCCTTGACTTACTCTCAGAGAGAACGCAAATTATTAACAATGTCATTTCCTGTTCACTAATACTAGGCTTAAAATAGAAGAAGGAGAAGATAGTTGTTGGCTTCTGACAGTAAGCTTGAAGTATTTCCTCACAATAACCACCGGCGTTCTGGTCAATCGACCTTAGTGGGTCATAGCCACGATAAAAGACCAAGCAAGCAAGAAAGCAATTATTAGCTTTATAGTATACTCGACCATTCGCCTGTCGCAGCAGCCATCATTGATGGAAACAAAAAACGTTGGCATCCTGCAAAAACCACCAAGCAAACAGGTTCATGGGATGGTGAGTGCAGCACAGAGAATAAGTACGTAAGCAGGTGGAATGTGAAGCCTGCCAACAAAAAGCTGCCTCGGGTCTTTCCAACACTTGACGCCGCACACTTCAATGCGGACGCCAGTCACAACGCACCACATATCAGCTCCAAAAACTTTGAAAGGGCTGAAGTCTTTCTATCTTTCATACGTCCCGCTGCGGTGGTTTAGTGGCTTGGCTGCCGGCCTGAGTGTCGCGGCATCAAATCCCGGCTGCGGCAGCTGAATTTTAAATGGAGGAGAAAATGCAGTAGGCCCGTGTGCTCAGATTTGGGTGCACGTTAAAGAACCCTAGGCAGTTGATAATTCGGGAGCACTTCACTTCGGCATCTTTCATGATCATATTGCCGTTTTGGGTCGGTAAATCCCAAATATTGATTATTTATTCAATCAATAAATCACTCTTGCACATTCAAAAACTACAAAGCGAGACCTTAACACAGTGGATTTTGTAACATCTTTGGTGACTTTCTGCTCGTGTAAGAATTGTGTGCTTGTATCGTCTACTGCTCCAAAGATCACTAATTTGAGCACTTGACTCTAATTGTGTTTCGTTGGGAAAAGAAAACAGCGTACTTTGAAGAAAAATCAGCCCCATTTTAGGTTCTCGCAAAATGTGGTTTTTTGTAAGAAGGTAGTCGTCCTTCTCAACTTAGTCCTCAGCTTGTTCTTTTCTTCTTCATTCTATTTGCTTTTCTTCTTTTATTCTTTTTACTGCGCTGAGACAAAATCTCTTCTTTTCCCATGAAATGCAAGTTCACCATTGAACTTGTGTAGAAGTTTACAAGATTCACGCTTTCATCTTTTTTTGTGTTGCACACAGGTAAATCTACTTGAAGGTTTTGACACAGTTACAACTAAAGACAGCGTACACTTATTTTGTGCTGCTTTTTTGATGGACGTAAAAAAACACTACCAGTTACTGCAATATTAGGACACGAAGTCACCAAACTGCACCTGCGAAGTCAAAATTTTAGAGGGTATACATGTCGCTTGCACTGATCAATAAGCGGCACAACGCGAACCTAGTGACGTAGTTTTCTAAGCATAAATACGCATACACTCACTGCTTAACGACGGGTCGACAAGTTTTGCCATGAAGATGGCAAACTTTGACAAATGAGAGGAACACCTAGGAGCAACGTGCATGTCGGTTGTCAGAAAAAAAAATAAAATGCTCAATTATTCAATGGAAAAAGAAAGCGAAACGGTGAAGAAAAAAGCTGTACGAAAGAGAGTCAATAAGAATACTCTAAGTGCACTCTAAAGCTCACTCCCCCCCCCCCCCCCCCTTAAAAAAGCTTTTTTGCATTAGTTTCTTGAAGAGATGCAGCTCAGAAAGGAAAAGAAGCTATTTGTTTACAACGAGCTAAAAGGCACTAGCTCTAACACAGAGATGGTTGTGGACAAGCTCACTCGCATGTGCTGTTGCAGACAGCATCTTCAGAAGGTCCAGTCGCCTTAATTAACCTGATAATGCTCCTAATATGAAGATGAATGTGAGAAAACAGGACGCCAGCAAGGATTACAAAAAATACAGTCAATGTAAAGATGCACTGAGCTTTGTGAATGAAAACTTCTGGTGGGCCGAGCATGCTGGTTGTGTAACATGTGGCATGAGATAACGTGCAAGAGAAAACAAAAATAGAAATTATTGTACTATTAAGTAACTTTACAGGTTATGTACACTCAGATCTTCCATTGATTCAGGACAAAGCTTGGGTCATGCACATTGCAAATGAAAGTGAACTTCGAAAAATGAAAGTGCTTTCACTGTTATTGGAAATGTCCTTTGTTACATACAGCTACATTTGATGAAGTAAACAATGAATTACTTTTACAATCAGTCACCATGTGCTCCGCTATGTTTGATTTTTTGTACGAAAGAAACCTGCTCTTTTTTTCACAACTTTTTCACAGTGCCGTGTGAATTACTTCCTGATAACATATAAGCTCACCGTGTGCGTTATCCAGGCGAACAATAAAGTATTAGGTTTTTCAGTGTTCGATAGGCTAGCAGGTAATTCGGTCAATTGCCATAAAGAATGCATTGTAATAACATGGATCGATGCTCAGAATAATAAATATTGATCAAGGTCACTATAGGAAAACCTCTGTCTAAGTAAAAGCCTTACTTTTCGTAATTTTATGTGAATTTCATCGTTTCAACAGCGGGCTGCGTAGTATAATCTGTGGAATTTGTTTATAAATTCCTACTACAAGTTTTCTCCCACGGTGGTAAGCGCGGAAACAAAAGTTTGCAATATATGTTCACTATAAAAATGATAATTGTTGGGGTTAAGTTCCAAAAACCTCGATATGATTTGAGGGGCACACCGTGGTGGAGTGTTCCGGAAATATTCACCTCCCCTGCTTCTTGAGCGTGCACCTAATTATAAGCACGCGAGCAAGTAACGTTTTCACCTGCACCGAAAATATTGCCACCACAGGCTTAATTCATTCAGGTGTGTTTGAGACAGCCGTGGAAAACTGTAACCACTACACCAATGTGGCGGGTCAGATATTCTCAGGTGTCACTGCGCGGCAGGCATGAACTCAAAAATAAAATATATCCTCTTGTGTCCTTCGTTAGAAAAAAAGCGAAGTATTTAAATATTTTTACACCACCAAGAGCAAGACAGAGGAAAATTGTTCTTCGCCCTTCGAGTGGCATATTGAACAGACCTTGCACAGAAGGTAGAATAGTGAGTGAACTTTCAGAGGGCTGCGGAAAGGAAAAGAGTATAAGGTTGAAACATACCTGGCATATAATGTGACCTACAATGTAGTACCTGATTCGAATACGATGGGTAGGGTAAAAAACGATGAAAGCTTGCACGTATAGAAGGCAGAAAGCCACAAATATTGCTCGACGGCGTGCATACCAGATGCTGCGCAGTGTGCATGATCGATCATTCACGCGTACACGATGCCACCAGAAGCGATTTCTGAATTTTCGCTCGCATAGTGGCAAAGAAACTGTTCATCTATACGAAAGGCCACCTGTACACGAGTCGGAAGAGCTGAGAAGCTGTCTTGATGCTTTGGCTGCGGTAAGCCTGTTATTTCGCCTGAAGCCAGATTCACCTTTCACCACACTCTTATGAACGCACGTATCGCTTTTGTGTTATACTGATTTCTATGACGAAAGAGTCAGCCATGTATTACAGTTATTCTGCGTGTCTACCACTCAACGTTTCTGTCTCTGTGGAATAAAACAAAATCTCATGCCTTCAAGCCACCAACAGATGCTCACGCTCACGTGCTTTTCTGCACGTAAACACGCGGGCTTCTCGTGTTGTCACCTCAGATCAGCGCCTCCTCAATTTTTTAAACGCGAAGCGTTTCTTAGCGAACTTCGGCGACATTGAGCATATCTATCTATCTATCTATCTATCTATCTATCTATCTATCTATCTATCTATCTATTGATTGATATGTGGGGTTTAACGTCCCAAAACCACTATATGATTATGAGAGACGCCGTAGTGGAGGGCTCCGGAAATTTAGACCACCTGGGGTTCTTTAACGTGCACCCAAATCTGAGCACACGGGCCTACAACATTTCCGCCTCCATCGGAAATGCAGCCGCCGCAGCCGGGATTTGAACCCGCGCCCTGCGGGTCAGCAGCCGAGTACCTTAGCCACTAGACCACCGCGGCGGGGCTATCTATCTATCTATCTATCTATCTATCTATCTATCTATCTATCTATCTATCTATCTATCTATCTATCTATCTATCTATCTATCTATCTATCTATCTATCTATCTATCTCTATCTATCTATCTATCTATCTCTATCTATCTATCTATCTATCTCTATCTATCTATCTAAATATCTATCTATCTAACTATTTATCTATCTATCCCCTCTCCTCTATATCTTTCATCTGCCCTATTTCCTCCCATGCGCAGGGTAGCAAACCAGATACCTATAGGCTGGTTAACCTCCCTGCCGCTCTTTTTCTCCTATTTTCCTTGATATGACATATAAGGAGATGTTGGCGCACCATTATGGCGCCGGCTACTCCTTAGCCGTTGATTGAAACTTGAACACGTATCTTGAAGCAAAACATACAAAGCAGTGCATGGAAAATAGAAAATTCGGGCACAGATATGCAAAGACACACTTATACGCACATATCACAGTTTTGCTCATTCTGAAAGTTGTATTTTTTATAATACTGCGCAATTCATTTTTCGAGATTGGTAAAGAAGCAGTAACGTCTTTACGATGTGCTTGTCGTGCTGCTTCACCGGCCGCTGTGTTTCCAGGAATGTTGCAGTGGCCAGGTATCCACTGGAATTTGATCTCGTGTTGCGCCTTCTTTGCTTTGGTGAGCTCCTTCAGCGTTTCGTATGCCATACTATCACTTATTACTGTCCTGTTTGTACTGGAGAGTGATCTTAATGCGGCCTGTGAGTCACTAAAAATTACCCATTTTCTAGCGTCTGCTACCGAGTTTATAAACTTTAGAGCATACAGAATAGCGAAGAGCTCAGATGTAGTAGATGGCGTCATGCGACATAATTTAAACGATTCCTGAATATTGAGCTGTGGTATGATAAATGCCGATGTTGAAGACGTTGTAGTACTTGAGCCATCTGTGTAAATATGTATGTACCCTGGATACCGCATGTGTATCTGATAAAGCGCTAGTTGTTGAGCAGCTTGGATGAACATGTCTCTCTTTCTGATAATGCCATCCACTGAGAATTCGATGCTTGGTATTACAAGCAGCCATGGAGGCTTCCTTGCTGGCAGTTTTGATAATGGTATCAATACCAAACTTGATATGACATAACAAGACTGTGTGAAGAACATATTGGACTAGTCATAATGAAAATCATGACACATCTATCATGAATGTCACGAATTACATTTCAAGGTTTTGGAGCTGTTACGGTGGCTTTGTTACAAAACTGCTATGGTATGACGTGATTGCATGGCGAACACAAGCAAAAGACCATAACATGAAAATCATGACTACATGCCACGCTCATGATGTGCTCATGGCCGTTTCGCTGGCGTAACATGTACCAAATTTGGTATTACGGTACGTGAATGGATAACGGTAGTATGTGACTGGTGCAAACATGATAATCATGAGATGCGTGTCATGTAAAAACATGACTACATGCCACGCTCATGACGTTCTAGAGGCCGTTTTGCTAGCTTCACTTGTACCAAATTAGGAATTACGGAACGTGAACGGATTGCGAAGGTAAGATACTGGTGCAACCATGATGAACTTGAAATGCGTGCCATGTAACAACATGACTACATGCTACGCTCATGATGCACTCGCAACCATTTCGCTCGCTTCACATGTACCGAATTCGGTATTACGTGACGCGAACGGACAACATAGGTAAATGAAACATCCAGACATGGTAATCACGACATGCGTGTCATGTGACAACATGTCTACATGCCCCACTCCTGATGCGCTCGATGCCGTTTTGTTAGCTTCACATATGCCAAATTCGGTATTACGCGACGTCAGTAGATATGGTATACGACGTCAGTGGATAAGGTATGTGACTGGTGCAAACATGACAATCATAAGATTCGTCTCATGTGAGAACACATACATGCCAACGTCAGGGCGCCAATACATTTCGTCGTGACGTGGTGGGCAGGCTCGCCGGCGTTCATTTCGTTGCGTCACGCCGGCGTTGCCATGCCAGGCGACGGTCCTGACATATACTCGGAGGCACGTGCCGCGCTGCATTGCTATGACACTTGCGCGTTTCAGTGCGTCCAACCTCCCTCAGTCACGAAAAGAGGGAGGCGCAGTGTTTTCTGAGTAATTCATCGGTACGAAATGCAGCATGTCGCATTTCGCGCCGGTGGTCGTCGGGCCACGCCGACGGACGCTGGTCGCGACAGTCGCTTCTGACGTGAGACTATAGAGTGCTTGCGTTTTGCTAACGTAGCGTCGCTGTGCGAAGCGTGCGCGTGCGTCAACGCTACATTGGAGTATATTGAGCCCTTCAGCGCTTGCGGCTGCTTTGTTACCTCCACATATACCAAATTTGTGGTTACGTGACGTGAATGGATCACGAATAACATAAGTAGTGCAAACATTATAATCCTGATACACGTCTCGTGTAAGAACATGACAACGTACCACGCCCATAGCGTGCTCGAGGGCGTGTCGCTTGCTCCACATATACTTAGTTTGGTTTCACGTGACGTAAATAGATGACGAAGGTAAACGACACATCCAAACATGATAGTCAAGACACGAAAGTCATGTACAGCATCATTTAATCAACTTCACCTCGTAATGGTGTGCTGATTTTAACGTGATACATCAACCTTCGTCATCTGTGCTTCGCATATCTCCGATTCCTCCCGTACGTGGGATCTGCCAATTTTTTTCAGTGTCTGGGCGAACTCTCCCTTCAGAAATGTGGCAGCTTGGGCTAATAGGTATGACATGACGATAGTTACAGTGCGAGAACAGGACAACGACAAAGAGACAAGAGCTTTCGTGTGCAGTTAAAAAAAAACTCGCCAATCCCTTTATGAATTCACCTGAGACGACTGAGAGGCAAAACCTGTCCTCGTTTTTTTTTCAATTCAATGCACTGAAAGTTTTTACCTCCCTCCTGGACATTTTAGGGGCGAAGCTTCTTATAACGGCACCCGTTCATTCTCTGTAGTATGTAACAAGTATAACATTTTGACCTCCGAAGTGGTGCTGGTGAGAGACTTCTTCGGTGCGTTGTTGAACAATGAAAAATAGTGCTCAATGTACATGTCAATGGCTGCTAATGGGGAATGAGAGACAGGAGCATCCGGCTTTTAGTTAACGCGCAGGCTGCGATCACCATTAGCAGCCATTGGCATGTACATTGAGCACTATCTGACTGAAAAAGTTTGCTACGTCATACTCACTGGGCGTAACCTCTTTGGTTTTCGAAAGGTTTAGCGAGCGTTCAGCCGCAGTGCCATGAATACAGTGAACTAGTATATACCATGAACTCGAGGTGGTTAAAGGCGGGAAGTGGACCCAAAGCGCAAGCCGTAAGAAAGTGTGCGTGTGCCACCTCTAGTTTAGTCCTTGGAATGTCTGCTGGATGGCGGTGCTTCTATATGGGGAATATATGATGAAAAGATGCGAGATGGTGGTACTTGGAGTGTTGAATAGATGGACGAACGGACACATAGACAGATGCATGGATGGAAGCATGAACGGACGCAGGGGCGGCAGCATGGACGAACGCAGGGACGGACGCACGAACAGACGCACGCACGGACGGGCTGATGGACGCATGGAGGGTCACACTGACGGACGCATGGACGGACGGAAGCAAGAACGAATGGACGGACGAATTCTTCGTCCCGATCTCCATCATTCACTCCGTGGATATGCTGCCATTTTTTTGTGCACAACATGGTTTCCTTACTGCCTCAAGGATCGGAGACAAAGCTAGCTTCCTGCTCCTCAGCTGTTTATGCGCCGCCCTCATGAACTTTCGTGTCTCGTTCGTGTCCTTCGTGTCCTTCTCGTCTCTTTGTGGTCGTTATGTTCTCGCGTTTTAACTATCGTCAGCTCCCTTCAGGCTGTTGAGAGCGCACTTCTCCTCTTCTCACCTCTGTTGCATGGCGGCGCTGCGCGAGTAGACTACAGAGAGCTGGCGGTGGATCACTGCGCATATTAGCAATCTCGCGAATTTGTGTTTTCATGCGAGTTAATTTGCATTCGTGCTTTTCGTCGTCTTTCACAGATGCAGGGGCGATGAAAAGTAACACGAACATATCGGCGGGCTGTTTTCACCAGACTCTGTCAGGCCATACGTCCGGTTCGATATATGCGTTTGATTTTTATGATATACGCGTTTTATTTTCTTTTTCAAGCTAATGCAACTTCATCATTTGCATGTCTCAGTATATATTACTACTGTGTGCCACTCTGCATATCTGACAGAAAGAAATCAGATTGTGATTTTCAATTTCTCCTTACCTACAAAGAAACTTGCCGATCCCTTTAAAAATTCACCTGATACGACTGAGAGGCAAGATATATCCTCGTTTTCTTCCAATTCAATGCACTGAATGTTTTTACCTCCCTCCTGATTATTTATGTGCCCAACATGAGCACCTTACTGCCACAAAAATTGGAGACAAAGCTAGCTTTCTGCTCCTCAGCTGTTTATGCACTGCCCTCATGATGGGCCCATTTCAACCAAGCGAAGATGTTATATGATGCCATGAAGTTATGTGACCATCCCATACGTGAAAAACATTTATGATATCTGACATCATACGGTGACTCTCTCACATTTAATGGTTTCTTGCATCACTTATGTTCACGCCACCAACGCAAGAAGACGCCGGATGGCGCCGGCAATCAATTTTCGCGTTTGATGAGGCATTCAAAGCTGTCGCTTTAATGCACTTTACGGCTGTAGCTCCATTGAATTGCAGCTTGCGCTGGTGTTCGGGGCAGCGTGCTTGCAGTAATCAGGCAAAACAATTGGTCTCCTATTAAATCGTCCAACCCAACTATTTCATAGATTATAAGTAGTGGTGTCTGAAGACTATCCTTCCCGTTTGGCAACACGGCAATTCGAATCACTTATTGGAAGTGCGAAGCACCCAAACAGTCAACAAATGAATCTCAGTAGCAATGCTGCCTCGCGATCACTGCCGGGAGCAACGCTAACATTTCGCCCCGGAGCTGAATGGGAGCCCATGGGCACCACACAGCCAGGCAGCCTCTACTCTGCTCGCTACCGAGTTGGCAGGTCAGAGAGAGAGAGAGATAAAGATACAAGGAAAGGCAGGGAGGCAGGTCAGAGAGAAGTAAAAAGAAATAGAGCTGAGCAGCCAGATATTAAACTACAACAATCGGTATACGACAACACGGTAAAGTGAAGCACCTGACCAAAGGCTGCTTTTTTACGGCTGTCACCTTGGCTCAGGTTGAGGGTTGACAATAAACTGCATACTTTAACAGCACCTGTTCAAAACATACGCCATTATCGCAGAAATTGCACGGCATATGAAGCTGTTCTTGTTTATTTCACGATGATATCCTCGTTTAAGCTCTCAAACGGTTAAATCATCTTCCACAGTTTCTTGTTTTCCCCCACCTGATTTTTGTCGGTAGCACCACATGTAGTGCTTTTCGAAGGAAACGAATGATAACCTATATTTCTAGAAGCGGTATAGTAGCATTTTGGGCTATTCAGTGCATGAACTTCAGGCTTGTGCGTAATGTGTCACGCCACAAGATAGTAGCAAGCATCAGGGAACATTTGGAACATAAGCTTTTAAGTGTGAAGCATTTCATAGCGAGCTTCAGCGACATTGAGCGTATCTATCTATCTATTTATCTATCATCTATCTATCTATCTATCTATCTATCTATCTATCTACGCGGCGGTATGAATAGATGGATGAATAGATGAATGGATGGATTTATTGATATGGGTGTATCCTTTAGATCGAGCGGTGGCTAACGCCACCAAGCCGTAATAATTAGTGAACCGAAAACTAGATTTATTTTTTTCCTTTAAATAGTGAAGTGTAGTATTCGTACTTTGCAGTGAAGGGTTTAATTTTCACTCGTGCCTTGACTTTAGCCAGCAATCAGATAACCTCCTTCTAGTTAATTATACCCGCTTAAAGTCTATTTTGCCCTCCCTGTCTCTAAACCTCAGTGCTTTGAAAAGTTCTGCGTCGTCATCCAGAACCATAGGGTGAAGCCTTTTACAGAACATTATCAAGTGTTCGGCAGTTTCTTCTTCCTCTCCACACGCACTGCATACCATGTCTACCCCTTGAGTATTTGGCCCGATATGTCTTGTTTCGCAATACTCCCGTCCTCGCCTCAAACAGTAGAAAACTACCTCGAGTATTGTCATAGATCCTTTCCTTGGAAGTTTTCTGCTTAAAAGTTCGATAGATCTCTAGTGCAGACTTCTTAATCATGCCAATATTCCACATATCGGTCTCAGCTTTTTTCACCTTCATCTTAACCGATATTGTTTTTGATTTGGCCCCCTGCTGTTTTCTAGGTATTTACGCGTCAGTTTTTTGGTTCGCTACCTCCATTTTGTATCGACATTCTTCATGTACAAGTAGCTGAAAACCTTCCTAGCCTAACGCTCCTCCCCCATTTCTTTCAATCGCTTTCAGATTTTATCTTGCTGCTAGCTTTCCTGCCCACAAATAATGTCCTTCCCATATCACCTTGTACTCCCTGATTGGGTGTATTCCTGTGAGCTCCTAAGGCAAGCCTACCCATTCCATGTTGCTTAATTTCTAATCTTGCTTGAACTACTGATCTCATGTACAAGATCGCATTGCCAAGCGTCAGACCAAGAACCATGACCATTTTTCATGTTCCTCTCACAACATCATGCCATTTGAAATTCCACAGTGCCCTATTTTTTATCACTGCTGCATTCCTGTTACCTTTAGTCGTTACGTGAATTTCGAGTTCCCTTACTCGGTCCTATTGCTTATACATACACCCAGATATTTGTATTTATCTGTTATCTGTAGCCTGACCTTATGTATTCTAAGCTCACTACCTTCATTATCATTAAAATCATGACTGCTGATTTTTTACAGAATCTGAAATTAACCTATCTCCCTCATTACCACTGATGTCCATCAATCTCTGCATACCTTCCTTGTTGTCGGTAATTAGCACTATATTATCTGCGTGCATCATTGCTGGAAAAGTCTGTTCAATGAGTTTATCTTGTTTGGCGAAAGAGAGGTTGAAGCCAAGTCCACTTCCCTCTCCTTTGGCCTCTAATTCTCGTGAATAACCTTATGAATAACAAGGGTGACAGAGAACACCCCTGCCTAAGTCCCGTTTTACCTCTGTGGGCTTCGGTACCTGTTTTTCCCACTTTATAACCACCTTGTTACCTTTTGAGATATCCTTTTAAAACTTAGTGACCCCATCTTCCACAGCTAGTGTGTCCAGTTTTTCTACAAGTCCTCTTGAACCACGCTATCGTACGCACCCTTGATATCCACAAGTGCTAGCCACAGGGGCCTATGTTCCTTTTCTGCTATTTCGATCTACTCCGTCAGTGAAAACAGATTGTCTTCCAACCTCCTGTGTGTCCGAAATTCATTCTGCAGTTTCCCCAGCACCCCCTCACGCTTTATTCATGCCCGCAGTCTTTCCTTTAAATCTGCATCGCCAGCCTGTGAACACTGAATTCAGTCTTATAGGACAGTAGTTGTTTATGTCAGCTTTGTTACGCATGAAGCTGTTCTCACCGCTCTCGAAGATATAGGAGTAGGTGGTCGGATGTATCGCTGGATACGTAGTTATTTATCAATGCGATCCTTCTTTGTCAGCACTGAAGACGGTCTAACCTCTCCACATTAAAGCCACCGTGGCAACCCCCAGGGTGGCGTACTCAGCCCTGTGCTGTTCAATCTTACGTTAATTGCTCTCACTGAGCATCTGCCAAGCGCGGTCAGGCTATCAATGTACGCAGATGATATCTGCATTAGGACATCGGCTGTAACACGCCTGCAGTTACGAGGGAGAATTTAAAAAGCTGCCACTGAAACATTACGCTACCTACGAAATCAAGGCTTGGAAATTTCTTCCGAGAAATGCGCCCTCGTAGCTTTTACACGAAAGCCTATGGATAAGTACACTATAAGCATTAATGGTCAAACTGTACCATACGTTCGATCGCACAAGTTTTTGGGCGTCATAATTGACAGGAATCTCTCATGGAGCGATCACGTTTCGTACATGAAGTAACAGTTAGTGGACATCTGTAGTATACTGAAGTTCTGTGCAGGGAAGACTTGGGGAATGTCTCCCAGTGCAATGGTACAGCTGTACAGAGTATTTTTCTCGGTTTTCTGCGGTACAGTTTACCGGCATTGACCAATGCAAGCAAAACAAGCCTTCGAACGCTACAGAGTGTTCTGTCCCAGGCACTCCGGATTTGCCTCGGCTTGCCTTGTAGTGCGTCGACAATGGCTACTATAGCTATCGCCGGTGACCGCCTCATCACGACACATATCGACGTTGAGGCACTCAGGACACATATAAGGCATATTGCTCGGACACCCTGCCACCACCTAGCCTCTTTACCAGCAGACAGACCACAATCGTCATTTTGCCAAACGGTCCCCACATATCGCGATTCTTTGCCAACATGCTTCACACCCGCCGCCAGGCCTTCGACTCCTCTCTGGTGCCTGACTCAGGCTAACATCAGGCTAACTATACCTGGCATCCAGAAAAAAGCAGATATGTCGTCACCTGCTCTAAGACAGCTTGCTCTGCTCTTGTTAAACGAGACGTATCAAGGCTGTATACACGTATACACCAACGGCTCTGTTTTACAGAAGAGTTCAACGGCATCATTTGTTATACCGATAAAAGACACGACAAGAAAATTCAAGACCTCCCACCGTACGACATCAACGGGAGCAGAGCTCACAGCTCTTCGTGCCGTATCGCAGTGCATCAACGACCAACAGCCACAAAAATGGACAATTTTCAGTGACTCAAAGGCGGCACTGCAATCCTTTCTATCACCTTTACGCCACGGCCCGTACGAACAGCTGGTATTTGAGATTGCAGAAAACACTCACCAACTCATTGAGGAAGGACATGAAATAGCCTTTCAATGGCTCCCAAGCCATTGTGGAATAATTGGCAATGAACGGGCCGATCGAGCTGCCCGTTCTGCCCATACTGAAAGCGATGAAATATCAATTCCGCTTTCCAGAACTGACGCTGCACGGAAACTCCGCATGCTTGCTCGCAAGCGCACCTCGTCACAATGGAACGAGTCACATTTCATCCATCCACGGTTAGGTACTTTGGACCCAACTCTTAGTCTTCGACTTCCTCCGGCATTACGCCGACGAGACGCTACTATGCTGTGCAGATTACGGTTGGGCGTCGCATTTACCAATAGTATGCGTTCCGCATAGGAATGACCGACACTGCTGCATGCGACTATTGTGGCAGTGATGAAACAACTGGGCACATTCTGTGTGAATGCCCACAATACTGCTCGCAGAGACAGTCACTCTGCAATGCACTAGACGAACTGGACAACCAGGCTCTTTCGGAAGATAGAATGCTGCGCTGCCGACAGGACTTTATGTCGCAGAAGAAGGCTGTGAAGGCGCTCCTGCGCTTCTTGCGTTCAACCGGCCTGTCCAAACGACTGTGATCGGAACTCCCTGAATGTGTGCGCATGTGGTTTTTTTTCTAATTTATTTTTTATATCTCTATTTTTATCCTCTTTCTGACCCTTTTCCCCACCCCCGTACCGGGTAGCAAACCAGTTCGTCTAGGTTAACCTCCCTGTCTCTTCCTTTTATTTATTTCTCTCTCTCTCTCTTGTCCCCCTTTCCTGTATAGATCATCCTCATTCTGCTAAGTTTCCATCCTTCGGGGACTTCACCATCAATTATTATTTTGCTCACTGGCTCTCTCAAAGTCTGCTTAGGTTTCGGACCCAATGTCTTTATCAGCATATTTAGAATGCCATCTGGGCCTGTTGAAAAAACCCTCTTTTCAGGCATTTCCCACTCCCGTTGTGAAAATGGAGCTATTGCACCACTTGATTCATAGTTGTCTGTAGTGGCGCATAAGGCATTTCCTTGTTGAAGTTTTTCTGTCACCCTTGTTCTTATATATTCAATAGCTTCGTCACCTTCTAGCCTAGCACCTTGAGCTGTAGTTATATACCTCCGCTCTAGGCTCGTCTCATTTCTTGGGGAGTTTAGATGGTTCCGAAATTTCGCGGCTGCCTTTCAATTCTTTTTTATGTACTTCTGCCAGCCACTGAGCCCCTTTTTTTCTAATCTTTTCATTATGTCAACTTTCAAGACCAGTTGCGGCGCCTGGAGGGAAAACACCGCACTTGCACCGACGGCTGCTTGCCATTGAAATTCGCTTCTTCGTCCGGACACTGAAAAAAATATAGAGGAGGCGCTGCTCACATTAAAGTACAGCTGCAACGCCACGAATAATTTCTGACGTGGACGTTGTTTATTTATTCTTTAAGAATTGAAAGCGAATGGCATATATTCATTTGTTTTCAGGCATAATGCAGAACTATCAATATTCGTTAGAATAAATAAACCACAAAACAAGCATTGAAGTCACTCGATATGAGGCACCTGTGAACACTGAGAACGCCTTGCCATGCGCCCTGCAAAAGAATATGTTGGAGCGGCTTGGCACTTGACACGACGTCTTGGAATCAAGGAAAATGGCCTTTCAATTTCTCCGTATAAAATTTTCGCTCTCATACATGAACGGAAAACCTGCCTAGCAACTCATCCAGATAATTCTAAGCCTGCCATGGGTGGACCACGAAAGTTTGACACCATAAAACCACGCGAATTTAATGTTAGACAACATGAACAAATTCACCTAGCTGTAAATGGTCGCGAAACAAATCATGTGCTACTAAGGCATTGCCAAAGTGATTTTCACTACCACTACTCTAAAATAATAAAAACCATACAACGCCAACCCTCCACCTTACCCCTATTTTGCATGCCTGGTAGGCAATAGAGTTTCGTCAGACATTTAAATTCATATGGCTGGAAGGCGGTCATTTTTCCTAAGAAATACATCGCTAAAGGAAATGGAAAATCAGACTTCTCTGCTTTGTTATCTCTGAAGTAATAATTACGTCCATAGCGTGCATTTAACAGTCTCGTGAAGAAACGCTTGTCAGTCCAGCAGGTAGGCATGATATTCACGATCACACGCGCAGCCTGCTCAGCTCTCTTGTCCGAGTCTTTGAGTGGTGATCGTTCATAACTATATCAGCGATGGACGTACCGGTCTCGTTGTGGTGCACTCATTATGCGGTGTTTGTTTAGAATTGGCCGAAGTTTTTTTAGCACAACAATGTAGGAAATAAGATGGCTGGTGAAACGATGTCTTTTGTAAAGACCCATTTAGTGTGATATTCGTGTGACCGCATGAACTCACTGCTAAAATGGTGGTGGTGTTCTCATGGAGACTCGCTCTCTTTGCGTTGTTGGCCGTAACTTCGGCTTTCTAAGTGCAGCTGCGTCTCTCATAGTCGTATGGTAGTTTTGGAACGTTAAACCCCACGAATAAATCAATCCTATATACAGTATGACAGCAACAAGCTACTCCCTTCTGCTGCGAACCTTACGCATGCAGTCAACTTCTATGAGGTCACGTCCACCGCCACCGTAGTTCCCTGTATTATTGCTGCGACGGTTGAGAACCGACATAAATTTCTGCAATTCAACAGCGTCAAGAAGGAAGGCAGCGCACACTCCGGAAGTAAGATGAAGTATGAGAGAGAGTAATTTTTTCCGTTCTAAGCAGCAAGTAAAAAAACAAAATGCATTGATGACGCAAAAACAACCTCCATTTCTCGCTTTTAGGGAGTAGCTACCGACTCGTTAATAGCCGAAATTCATTTGCATCGGCACGTGTTGTAACAACTGGAGGCACTTTTGGCTTCGAAGAACGCTCGAGGACTCCTGTTGCACTTAGTGTATTTGTGAACAAATCCACTATCGAAACCACAAACACCAGTGACGTCACTGATCACTTTCTACCACGTTGTCACTGCTGTTCTTTTGTCTGCTTTGTTGAGCGCTATGAGCACTGATTCCTCAATCGTCGAAGTACGTTGCTTTATATAGGCCTGTTTTAGGAAAGAAACCGAGAACAGTGTGAAAACCCGCAAGAATAAAGCTTGATTTACTGACCTTGTATCGCAGTCGGCTGCGGTTTCTTTATGCCACTCTTGTTCAGTTCAAGGAAGGACTTTCGGGAGCCTTGAAAGCAGCCTTAGTATTTAGCGCAGTACACTTAAGCCGCAATCATTTGTGATGCATGAGGCATCTAAATCGCAACATTGGCGCTTTGTCACAGTGTATGTAATCAATAGCTGACATGACGCACACTTTACTAATTCGTACTAGACAGGGAGCACTGCATTTTTAAATAACATAAATTCCAGGTAATTCGGAAGTTGGAGCATTTGTCGGTTTACTATGCAGAACGATCATGGCGATTGGTGCTTTTGATGAATATAGACTCGATGACTCTGCTGCACGGTGTTACGAAAGACGGCGACGCCAACACGGTCCCGAAGGTGCCACTCTTCGAACTCCGCCGGGAAGGTCACCAGCCATTTAGTAGCGTAGGTTTTTCAGCTCGCGACTGCTTCTACGCAGAGCTGATAGACGAGCGAACGAGACGACGGTGAGTTAAACAAGGTTTATGTACAGCATATTTACAGAGGTATTGCAAATTCGGCACTGGGGCCGACAGGTTACAGACTCGAAGAGCCGAGCTTTCTTCTCTGAGACATAGGTCTACTGCTCGCGACGTGCCGCAGGGCTTTTTTTATATGTACCGGGTGGATTCTTTGAGTAACCAAATGTCCAACCAGAAGCGCCGCTGGTCGTGAGGTCAGAATCCTCCAATTCAGAAGCACCGCTGGGCGGTTCAGAAGCGCCGCTGGGCCGCCTCATTCTCATCGAATCTGGAGCCGCTGCGCTGCACGTGGCTGCACCCAAGGACGAGTGACGTCGCCAGGCATTGCCTCAGACTTGCCAGACAGGAAGGCGCCGATTGCTTGCTCGACGGCTCGCCGGCTGAGGTGACTCACTCTGCGTGCGCAGAAGAGAGGCACCGCCACGTGGTGACACCGTTGAGGTGTTCGCGTCAGGCGAGCTCGCGGGCTGGCCTTGACACAGATTGCCTTTTTCAGGGGCATGGACGTTCGCTGTGGACTCGCAGGCATAACAACGGTCGATGCTGCTGCCTGTGCGCCGGAGTACTTCCTCTTCCTTACAATGGCCCCGTGGAAAAAAAGACAATGGCAAATCGTACTTTGGCAGGAGTTTGGAAGAGAGCCCAGGTGTGCAAAGCGGCACTGACAGCCACACAAGGATCCCCGGAAGAAAAACGGGTGTTGAGGTCTTGGCGTCATGAATTGCTTTTTGCCGGTTTTGGTGGTCATCGGAGGTAAAGCGACGAGCTAACTGGTGACATTCTTCTGCGTGTCTGGCGGCGTCCAAGATCAGCAGGCACTCTGACGCGTCTGGTCGATAGGGCAGAATGGTTTCAATGTTGTGGGAAGGGTGACGGCCATAGAGGAGCTAAAAAGGGCATAAACCTGTTGTTGCTTCCATTGTAGTGTTATAGGCGTATGTAATGAATGGGAGAAGTAAGTCCCATATAGTGTGAACAGGCGTCACGTAAGACGAGTCCACTGCTTAAGGGAATACCTGCGTGAGCAGCATGTTTAGATTTCGCTATCTTGCGACGTCATAGCAACTTAAATATCCATAAGGCTACTGGTGGTTAAAAGTTCCGACTCCTCTTGGCAGACTATTGACTTGTATGAAGATTGTTTCTCAATCCACTTCCTCTTAGAGAGCCAGGAATATTGATGGTGTGCATTCGAGTGCTGCCTTTAACAGCGAACCAAGCTGTACATAGAGAGTACACCGAGAGTACGATTGAAGCGCTTCGTAGCCGCATTTGTTTGAGGGCTGTAAGCGGTACATGTGCGATGTACAATAGCACACTCGGTGACCAATTGTTCAATGACCTCGGACAAGAAGGCATGGCCACGGTCACAGAGGAGTTCTTGAGGGCCTCCATGACGCAACGCAATATGACGCAGTAGGAAAGTGGCAACCTCCTGTGCTGTAGCCGTTTGAAGAGCAGCGGTTTCAGCATAGCGCGTTAGCTGGTCGATAGCAACTATTATCCACCTGTTGCCAGTCGGAGTCAATGGAAGGGGCCCATAAAGATTTATTCCGTCCCGTTCGAAGGGTCGGGAAGGGCTTGGTAAAAGCTGCAGTTCACCGGTGGAGACGTGTGGTGGAGATTTTCGGCGCTGACATTCGGCACAAGAGCGGACGAAGTTGCGGACGAAGGTATACATACCACGTCCGTAGTAACAATGTCGAATCCTTCCGCAGGTCTTGAAGACTCCTGCGTGGCCACATAGTTGGTCAGCGTGGAAAGAGGAACAAATCTGCGACTCAGTATTCGTAGAATCACGAGCAGTCACTTGCGTCCCTCTGGTGCTTTGTCGCGTTGATAGAGAAGCGTGTCACGTATCGAGAAGTGTGGAACTTGGCGCCGAAGCGTTCGCGTCTTTGGGAGTTCAGAAGTGTCGGAGAGATGATTGAGGAGAGACGCAGTCCACGGGTCATTGCGTTGTTCGATAGCAATGGTGTCAAAGTCAAGCGATGACAATGTGGCGTTGCAAGCGGGGTCAGCTGTGGCATTCTGGGAAAGGGGGAACGGGAAAGAGCGTCGGCGCCAGCGTGCTTCCGTCCTGACCGATAAACCACGCGTATGTCATAATCTTGGATTTTCAACGCCCAGCGAGCGAGGCAGCCAGATGGGTTTTTTAACTTCGAAAGCCAGCAAAGTGCATGGTGGTTTGTTCACGACGTCGAAAGAATGACCATATAGATATAGGTGAAACTTTCCAAGGGCCCACACAATGGCTAAACAATTTTTTCTGTGACGGTGTAGTTGCTCTCTGCCTTGGTAAGTGTGCGACTAGCGTATGCCACGGCGTATTCCTGACGCTCCGGTTTACGTCGTGCGAGCACAGCGCCCAGGCTTACACCACTGGCGTCGGTGTAGATTTTAGTTGAGGCTTCAGTATCGAAATCGCGTAGCATGGGTGGCGTCGTGAGAAGCCATCGCAAGGTGGTGAAGGCCTCATCACAGGCAGGGGACCACGATGAGAGGTCTTTACAGTTGCCGAGGGGTTTCGTGAGAGCTGATATGGCAGGTTTAGGAAACGTCGTAACAGCTCACAATGTCGCGGGATCCGCGAGGATGCCTTCCTTGGAAACAACGTGGCCCAAAATGTTCAGATGACGCATGGCAAATTGACATTTTTTAAGGTTTAATTGCAAACTGGCGTTGGTCAAGCAAGTAAGGACCTGCTGAAGGCGACGTAAGTGTGTGTCAAAGTTAGGGGCGAAGACCACGATATCATCGAGGTAACACAAGGAGATCTTTCATTTTAGTCCACGCAGAATGTTGTGCATCATTCGTTTGAACGTTGCAGGCGTGTTGAAAAGTCCGAAGGGCATGACGGTGAATTGATATAAGCGGTCTGGCGTAACAAAAGCGGTTTTGGGGCACTCGGCCTCCACCATCAGCACCTTCCAGTAGCCTGACCACAAGTCTAATGAGGAAAAGAACTCGGCACCCTGTAAACAGTCTAAAGCATCGTTCCGTTGTATCAATAACAGACCCTTTGTTATTCAAGACTGCAATTTCTCAGCAATGCTTGTAACTATACGCAGTTAACATTATCTATCTTTGTCTTGTATGTGCTTGAATTCTTATACATTTTTAGTTGACTTATGTTGCCTTCCTGATTTGCGCATCTGATACTTGTTTCTTTATTTTGTCCTTTTTTCTTGTGTGTTATATATGTTGTACCCACCCCCTCTGTAATGCCCTACGGGCCCTGAGGGTATTCTAATAAATAAATAAATAAATGCGTGGCAGTGAATAGACATTCTTCAGCATAATCTTGTTCAGTCACCGGAAATCGACACAGAAACGAATAGAACCGCCTTTCTTTTTGACAAGGACCACCGGAGACGCCCATGGGCTATGTGAAGGTCGAATAACGCCTCTGCTTGCCGACGTCGGGTCAGTCACGGAGACGACAGCCAGTTCACAAAAGAATGTAGAAGGCACATTATCGGGCACGGTTATAATTCTGGTAGAACTGATTGTCTCGACGTGGCCGAGGCACTCGTGACAAAGTAGGGATAAAGGCGATGACTCATGATTATAAATTGGCATTGTGGTTTAGCCTTCTACAAGGTCTAGAGCAGCAAAAGGCAGGGGGAGGGCTCTTCGGGAGACGAATCTTGGAGATGGTGCGAAAAATACCGTGCCGTCGGATTTGGCACTGCATGAAACTGGTACGACCGCAAAAGAGCATGGAGGGATATAGGTGTCGTCGTTAACGACAAGTTTAGTAGCTGACTGGGTGTAGACGAATGCTTGGTTATCCAGTGAGCAAAATTCAACCTCAGCCCAAGCCCAGTCGATTACGGAGTTATGACGCGGCAAAACGTCCCATCCCAGGACAATAGTATGGGAGCACTATGAAAAAACGAGAAACTCTATCGTATATGTGATGTCCTAAATTGTTACGCGGGCCGTACATATTGTGGTCAGTTGAACAGGTTGAGCACTGGCTGTGCGAAACGATAATCTGGAGAATGGCGTCGTAACCTTACGAATTGAGCGTCGAAATCCAGCATCGATAACAGAAACAGCTGAACCGGTGTCTACAAGAGTGACAGTAGGGATATTTTCGACTAACACATCAATAACAGTGGTAGGTGACGAATGAGGAATTAGGCAAACCGAAACTTGCGGAGTTCTTGCCTCAGGAACTGCGTCGTCTAGTTTTCCTCCTCGTTAGGCGCAGGTCATCGACGTATAGGAGAAGGCGAGTGGCGGCGTGGACAGTGCGAGTGAAGACGTCCCGATCGAGCGTGGTGGTTGTCATGGTAGTAGGCTGGCATTGGAGTAGAGGAACCGTATTGCACGTTGGAGTCATGCGGAAAGAAGGGCTCACGGCTGTTTTCATCGGTGATATGCGTCCGGCGGTGGTAATACCTTGCCACGTGTCCGGGGTATTGACATGCATAACAAATCAGGCGATTGTCGAGGGTGCACCACGGTTTGGCGGTGTTAGTGCTGTTCCAGTGGACTGAAGGTGGGGGATAGCTCGTGCGATGCTTGAACGGAGGTTCAGGCGCCTTGCGAGTTGGCATGGCTGAAGCCGCGGCATAGGTGAGTGGAGTAACCACAAGATTATGCTCGCGAGCAGCCGGTGGGTCCTCGGTTACCTCTCCTTGAATGACACCACGGAGAGACGGCGGTAACGTTGTGGTAACTTCTGGTGTGAAGGGCACCAAGGAAAGCTTTCGTGCGACTTCTTCGCGGACAAATGTTTTTATTTTGGCTATTAGTGACGCTTGGTCATGACCATTTGTCACACTAGACAGTGATGCCAAATAAAGCGATGGAGGATGGCTTGTCAGAGCTTGCTGCTGCCACAATTGATGGTAGCTTAATCGCAGGCTAATTACGTCGTTAACCGTGACCCGCCTTTTCGCCAAGAGCATTTGAAAAGCTTCGTCATGAATCCCTTTGAGGTTGTGCTTACATTTTTCAGCTTCCGTCATTGCGGCGTTCACGCGTCTGCACACATCGACGACGTCTTCTACGTAACTAGTGAAGGTTTCACCCCTTTCTTGTGCGCGTGTGCGTAAACACTGCTTGGCACGAAGTTTTCGGAAGTCAGGTCGATCAAAGACTGCTACAATCGACGTTTTCAATTGCGGCCACGCTCGGATGTCTGTCTCATGGTTTCTAAGCCAAAGACTGGCTACACCCGCGAGGTAGTACGACACGCGTGTCAACTAGTCCGCGTTCGTCCATCTCTTTTAAGCGCTCACCCGTTTGAAAGTCGAGAGCCAATTCTCAACGTCGTTGTCATCTGTTCCGCTGATGATTGGAGGCTCCCGCTGAGGAACACTGCCTGGACCGGAGGCCGGAGGAGATAGACGCGTCTGCTGATCGGCGTACGGCATAGCAAAAGGTGGCCGTGGAGAAATGAGTTCCAAGATGGTAGCGGGAAGGTATAGGGGACGGTACCCGGCACGGCTCCAACAAATATAAATGAAATTTATTGAGCGGAAAGTTGTTGCTAGTAAGGCTATGCACCAGCCGCAGTTCACGTGCTCGAGCCTCTGCTGCAGGCTCGATGCTGCTGCCTCTGCGCTGGAGTACTTCCTCTTCTTTACAGTTTATTTAAAAACAGTGTTTCGAGTGAGGCTCAGTACACTCTAAGGCAAATAGTGTTAAAAGGGTCTTGGTTCGTCGTTTCAGGGACTTATGCAGCTACCACAACCATTAATACTTTTAGGGATAACGGCACCGGGTTTAAGATTTAGTCCCCTCAGATCAGCTCAAAAAGACTAACATTTAGTCCTCACAATTACACCTTATAGGGCAACTGTTAGTTCCCACATTTACGCCTTACCGGGCAACCCTTAGTCCCAACAGTTGCACCTCGCTGGACGAACAGTTGGTCAACTCAAATATTCCAATCAGATGAACTTTTTATCCCAATTCAAGTATTGTTTTTTTATTTACTCTCCGAGAGGCGTAATACTTTTCTCGCCTGTTTTTCTGCCAAGTGAGAAACAAATAACGCGGAAACAAACACGTGGACAAATATTTAGTCACCTGTGTGTCACTGCTTTTGCAGTCACTGCAACAACGAAAGACAAAAGTCAGACAATGAAATCTTTTCTTTTTATCTATACACATGAAGTTTCTTCATTCTTGTACTGTTCTTGTACAGCCCTTTTGCAGTTCCTTCGACGGAAGTGATAGATGACAGGCATTGCAGACGCCAGCGCACACAGCCTTCTGCGTGTTGCGTGCCCACGGCTCTACAATAAGATAGAAATAGAGTCCCACGTGACAGAAGATGAGGATGCACGCATGTGACAAGTACGTGCAAGTTGATATAAAGGTATACGGGTAAAATATGACACGCAAATAACTTTACCTTCACATCTTTCACAGTCCTTCTGGAGCTGCTTTGACGAAAGCGATAGATGAAAAGCATTGCATGCAGACGCCAGCGCACACAGCCATAGCCTTCTGCATGATGTGTGCCCACGGCTGCACAATAAGATTGTGAAAATTCACACACGGCAGAGGATGAATATGCATGGGTGTGACAAATATGGGCAAGGTGAGAAAAAAATACTTGTAAAATGGGAGGTGTAAATAATTTCACCATGATGTCGCACATCGTCAAAGACGCATTTCGATCCCCGTAGCGCACCAGCTTATGTGTGGTAGCCACAGTCATAACTCCGAGGCACCGCGAACAACCGAGCCGCCAGTGAACAAGTGAGCAAGCGAACGCGAGAGCAGACATGGCGTTGCACGTGGAGCGTCTGCCGCTATGGAACCTCGAAGAGGAGAGCGACCATACGCTGGGCCGCCGCCACGAACAGCGCCGAGTTGGTTTGGAGCGAGCACCCCAAAAAAGTGCAGTGATCAACCACGAGTACAGTGAGCAAACAAAAGTGCAGCAAGCAAACACAAGTCCGCCACTGTGGCAGCCACCAATGGTCGGCGCCGGACTTCTTGTGATTGACTGACGGGGAAACCAACTGTAATGGCGACCAATTTTTACAGACTCAGTTCCGACGCTAGCAGAAGCCCCACCAGTCCATGCCAGTGCACTTCCAGCGTGCGACATCCTACAACCAAGCTCGCTACGAGCAACAACACGTCTTTTGGACGACTCGCAAAACAGCGACGACGTCTGCGCCCAATATCATCAGCCCGGAGCTGATCACGACGGCGAAGACAAGCGAGCACTCGATGAGCGAGCGTCCGGGCGCCGAAGGCAATGGCAGCCAATTTCCGAGCGCTCAAAAAGCACAGGTGAACTTCAGATGACGAAGCCACTATTCATGGTGCGTTTCGTGCGTGCTATATACAAAACGACCCAGCCCGTTGCCGGCAAGCGCGATCCATATCACACACCTGACAAGTACGGCAGAAATGAGAATGATTACCTACTTATGAGAGAATCTTGCCCTGATTTCTGCCCCGAGTCAGACTGAAAAAAATTGGCAGCATATCCACGGAGTGAATGATGGAGAGTGGGGCGAAGCATTCGTCCGTCCATTTGTTCTTGCTTCCGTCCGTCTATGCGTCCTTCTGTGAGACCGTCCAAGCGTCCATCTGCCCGTCCGTGCGCGCGTATGTTCGTGCAGCCGTCCCTGCGTTCGTCCATGCATCCACCCCTGCGTCCGTTCATGCGTCCATCAATGCATCTGTCTGTGTGTCCGTTCGTCCATCTATTCAACACTCCAAGTACCACCATCTTGCATCTTTTCATCATATATTCCCCTATAGAAACACCGCCCCCCAGCGGACATTCCAAGGACTAAATGAGAGGTGATACACGCACACTTTCTTACGGCTTGTGCTTCGGGTCTACTGCCCACCTTTAACCACCCCGAGTTTATGGTATATACTAGTTCAGTGTAATAATGACACTACGGTCCAACGCTCGCTAAACCTTTCTAAAGCCAAGGAGGTTATGCCCAGCGAGTATAACGTAGCAACCTTTTCCTGCCAGATAGTGCTCAATGTACATGCCAACGGATGCTAATAGGAAATGAGAGACAGGAGAATTCAAATTTTACTTTCTTACGGCTTGCACTTCGTATCTACTCCCCACCTTTAGCCAGCTCGAGTTCATGGTATAGTTCATTGTATTCATGGCGCTGTGGCTCAATGGTCACTAAACCTTTCTAAAACTAAGGAGGTTACTCCCAGCGAGTATAACGTAGCAACCTATTCTTGTCAGATAGTGCTCAATGTACATGCCAATGGCTGCTAATCGGGATCGCAGCGTGCGCGTTAACCAAAAGCCGAATGCTCCTGTCTCTCATTCCCCATTAGCAGCCATTGGCATGTACATTGAGCACTATTTTTATTGTTCAACAACGCACAGAAGGAATCTCCCACCGGCATCACCTTAACGGTCAAAATTTAACGATTGTTACACACTACGACGGCTACGAGGGACGAATGCGTGTCGCTATAAGGAGCTTGGCCCCTAATAATGCATCCGACAGGCCTGCTGTCTTCTCCGCTGCCAAGTTGGCCTTATTTCCCTACTCGCGGTGTCGTGAGTGTGTCGTGACCATCTCGGCTAAGCCAGGGATGTACAGCATGGCGTCACGACGCGCCGAGACCAGTTGCAGATTTTATGGGTGCGGCGTAACGTGAAAGCAGCAGCGCACGCTCATCCAAGAGCACAAAGAAAAACCACGGCGTAAATTCTAGATCGTCGAGCTTTCTGAGCGAGACACAACGCGTACCGTCACCAGAAAAATGGGGGCGGGGGGACTGAGCCAGGAGAGAGAAGGACGGCTAGTTTCCTCGACAGCGGTTTGTACACGGCCCTCATCTTACACGCGGTTCACCCCACTGCATAGAAGAGGGAGACTAAGTGGTTTTCTCGTGGCACGCATCCCTCTGTGGTTACTCCTGAACGGGCTATCCGTTCCTCACGCGTGCCTATTAGGCTCCGTTACTCCTTTTTTGGGTAGTTTTGTCTTACAGTGTATCACCCTAAAGAGGGAGAGTTCTTTATTCTAGGAACCCTCTGGCTTCAACTGTCCTCTTGGCCCTGGGCACGAGTTGTCGCTCATCTTCCAGGAGCTCCAGCACGAGCTTGTCCTCCCACGTCTTCCATTAGGTGGTCGTCGTTTACTTTTGGGGCTTGGTCCCACTCCAGTTGCATGTCATGGTGTACATGGCACAGGCATTCCAGCAGCCAGTGTGCCAGGGTGTACGGTATGCTTCAGGGCGGGCACATGTAATCATGTGTTGTTGGGTAGAGGCGGTGCATTGATATGCCATGCATGTAAGTGTTGCTTTGCAGGCATCTGATGATCACGCTCTCTTCTTTAGTTAGTTTTGGATGGGGTGGAGAGTACACCCGTCGCTCCAGTTTGTGGCGTTGAAGTAGCGACGAGTAGGTGTTTTCTACTACCCCCCTATCTGCAGCCACGGATCTGTTTTTTTTTTGTTCCCAGGGCAGCCCGGCTGACGTGCTCACGGGTAGCGGGGTGGGCCACTTCATTTTTTCTGTAGACGCTCGTGTCCAGGAACCCGTGTAACACTTGTATACGAAAGTCGAGAGCTTCGTCATTGCAGGATGCTAATTGCGTCGGCTGAGACGTGGCCCTTCGCATAATTCCGGCAAGCGGCTTGCGAGTCAGTGAAGATTACCGTGGCGCCTTTACTTGTGGTGGTGGCGATGCCGCTTCTTCCGCTGTAGCTGAGTTGCGTGCCTTGACCGTATCCAACGATAACTCTTGGCCTTGAGAGTCTATGACGCTGACAGCATACGCGTTTATACGGGAATACTTGGCCGCGTCGGTATAGCGGACGTCAAGGCCTTGCCTAAACTCTTGTTTAACAGCTTCTGCTACAGCCTTCCATCAACCTTTGTGGAATGCGGTGTACATGTTGCGTGGCATAGGCGCGGTGAATAGGGACTCTCGAACGTCCACCAGGATGCGCTTTTTTCTGTCTGCATCCGCAAGGTATGATTCGGTGTAGTTGAGATACCGTAGTACTGGATCAGCAGTATTGAACGGACTTGCGATATGGTCTGCATCGGAAGTCTACGCTATGAAAAATTACGTGAATGGGAACATGCGGTCCTTTGAAGAATACAACTGCCGCGGACTATTGACCCTTCATTTAGGCGTGAACAACGATGTATCTTCGAGCAGCTCTGTGGCCCTTGTTCCAGGTATAAGCCATTGATGACACCTCTGGAGACGTTGTTCGGAGTGCGTATGTCGCCGTTCACATTGTAAAAAGTGCCTACAAGCTGTATTTTTTATGCTTACTAGCTTCTTTGTGTCTTCAATGGCACTGGTGCTGGCGAGGATTAAGTTTACCGTTCTCTGGACTTGTACGCGTAACTTGTCATTAAAGTCTTCCTGCAATAGCCCACTCGCTCTTCCAGTGGCATGCGCAACCGCGAAGGTGTTCCATTTGGCAAAATCAAGACCTGCTTGTGGGTAGTAAACGATACTAAAGTCATCGAGTGACAGGAGTGGCATCTTGGACTTGCGTTGTTGCTGCGATGGTGACGACTTCAGCGTCTGCTCTGTGATAGCTGGCTGCCCTGTTGGTTGTTTAGCCGGTGTCTTTCGATTGGCGGCAGCCTTCTTGTCTTCCTCATTTCTCGTGATCGAAGCGCTTTCTGTTTCAACGGTTCTGCCACTGCCAGCGTCATAGGTCCACGAATTTTATGTTATTTTGTTTGCCTCCACTGGGTCACTTTGCATTGCATTTTCTTCGTCGTGCTAGCTTCTTTGCATTTCATTTTCTGCGGCTGCGTCTTGGCTTATTCAATGAGCTCTTCGCCACGGCGAGCCATGCCGTGTCGTCAGCTACGCCTGAGCGCGTGGTGCACGCTCCGCGCCGCTTTTCTAAGGAACAAATTTGACGTTAGGCTTAATAACCTGGACGTGCACCTGTCGGGAATTAGGTGTTGTAACTTGAGACAGAATGCACTCGCCCAAAAGGGGTTAGTGTGCACTGAATCCGCGTGTTTTGGCGGTTGAGGCTGTGCAACTCTTTGGTTCGTCATTGGCCTTGTTCTGAGTTGAAAAGCACGAAACGCCGGAACCCATGTGAGACGCGTCTCTGATGTAGGCAAAATCACGTTCAATGTATGAAGAAGAAGAATAAGCATTTAGTTGTCGAAATGGTATTGTTGTGCAACTTTCGTACTACCCTACATTGAAGCTCTCCTCGTTGCAACGCTCTGACCTTCTCTTCTTCACCTAAATTGTTTCAAGTGGAAGCTTTCACTACGCCTATACTGAAATATTATCAAGAACGTTTGTCACACATTTGTCTTGGAAACATGTTCTTTTTGAATGGCACCCATTAAAGATTAAGTAACGTAAAGATAGTAATGTACACGTAAGCGTAATTATGAAATCAAAGTTGTTAACTTTTGTTTGGTGTATTTCATTGAGTTTAAGAAAAAGTTGAATCAATTGTAGACATCTCGTGGCAAAGTTCTACAGCAGCGGTCGGGCAAGGCGAGGTAGTGTGCCTCACAAGAATAGGTTATAATAAATCAAAACGCAGCTTGTCGAAATGGTCGTCGAGAGGCAGAAACTATGTGCAGAGATGTCGCTGCGAGCCGATGAGACCATAATGGTTCCCTAATGGGACGCCGACCGTTTCAGAAGGCAGTATATAGAGAAAGAGAATGACCACTCTAGCAACACCAGGCAAGCAAAATGTTAAATATTAAGCTTTAGAGGATATTGACAGAAGTTTCAGCATGGTGGTCGCCTTAAGATCCTTACAAAGTTATTGGCTAATACTACCGGTCTGAAAAAGGGCCTACTTTAGTGATTGGCATAATATTACCGTGAAAGCGGGTTCTTAGCAAAAGAAGAACAATAAAAATATTCCATTTAGAAACTTATTTGCAGCGATATATATCGCTATTTTACATATTGCACGTATGCCATGTGTAATATGTTTATTTGGGTCGGTTAGTTAGAAAAGCAACTGACTGAAAGATGGATGTTCATAACGAGTTCAACGAAGCAAAAAGAAGCCAAATAGTATGACACGAGAACAAGCTAGCCAGATTTAACGAAGCTTCAGCTTCGGACATAGGTAGCATAATTAGTAACTAAACAGTTGAAACAAATACCAAGCCATATCAGTCTCATTCGCTCGTACTCATTCATTACAAGAATTAGCCTGCACCCAACTGAAACACGCGAAATTAGTTTAAAGCGTCACTCACTTTTGAGTACATGCGTACCTTAAATCCTAAAGTATGTGCACCTTTGTACGATGAATAAGACATCCAGACACTGAAACAACATATGCTGAATGTAAAATAAAATATAACAATAATATATCCTGAGGCACAGAGATAGTGCATTATATTGCGCAGAAAAGTGTCGCGCCTTGCCTTCTTCCCTAAAATATATCGTCGTCCTGCATTACTCTACTGTCTCATCCCTCAATCATGTGTGCAATGCACTCATCGCCCAACCATCGTCACAAAGTCGGATTCGGTTCATGTGGTGCCATGTACTACCATGTACTTTCATCAGTCATTTCTGTCACGAAAGGAAGAGGAGGGGAAGTGAAGGCAGGAATGCTAGCCAGTCTACAATGACTAATATGCTACCTTACCCTGGAAACAGGGATGAACTTCTGCAATAGGGATGGCCTTTCTGCTGACGTTTTTAACATTAGTCAGTATGTACATTTCCGTAATTATACAGCTTGAACTGTATACTGATGTGAATTTAAAGCGAGTGTACGAGATGGTGGTGGTAAAATCATTTATTTCAGAAAAAGTCTAATAAAGAGTGCCGACGTGGCCCATCGGCGTGCTAGAGTGGCAAGACCCTATTCCGGGACGCCAGTGGAGCAGGAAGCTGCCCGTGCGCGCTCCCCAAGGAGCGTTGTGCAGCCAAGGTAGAGCAGCCGAGCAGGTGCTCCTCCCAAGCCTCTCTAGTTGGGATAGGAAAAGGGGATGAGAAAGGGACGGGATTAACTGGGCACGTTGCTACGACGTGATATGTGTTGGCGAGGACATGACAGGTCGAGCAGGTGCCATTGATTTCCGGCAAAAAGTGCCTGGCGACCGCCGGGACTGATAAAGGTGTTCGGCTGCAGGCGGCGTAGCAGTCGTTCGTCCGCTTTCTCTAAACCGCATGCGGGATCCGGGTAGAGGCGGCGCGAAGCCCGGTAATAAGCCAAAATTTCGCGAAAGCGCGTCAGGTTGGTATTGCCAGATTCCATCTCGGGACATGGAGGGGCAACGGCCCGGACAGGAGAAGCGCGGGCAGCGGCATTGGCCGCCTCATTGCCGGGCAGGCCCGAGTGGCCTGGGGTCCAGACTATACGAATCGGATGAGGGCTAAAGCACCAAGAGGCTGCCTGTAGTAGGCTAGTCGCCAGCGGGGCAATGGAACCCTTAAGGTACTGAGAACAGGCAGAGCGCGAGTCCGTCAGGATGTTGCGTGAGGCAGGGTGAGAGGCAGCCAAAGCTATGGCAACCTCTTCAGTGTGCGTTACTGTGTCTGCTCGAAAGGAGAGGCCATCAACGTGTTTGCCCTCTGTAATCACGGCAGCCGTGAAGAGACCCGAGGGGGAGGGACCCGAGACATCCACGTAGAAAACACTAGGACGATCAGAGTGTCGCGTATGAAGGGCCACGGCACGTGCTAGTCTACGGCCAGGATGGAGGTCGGGGTTCATATTACGAGGTAGAGGTTCCACCCATAGCTTTTGACGCCAGAGCTCTGGTACCGGCTGCAGAGGGTCTTGGTCAGATATCGGGTTAAGGCGGGGTCTGTGTAGAAGACGGCGCCCTGAAGGCGTCTGCGACAGTCGATTTATTTGGTTAACGCGATGAGCTTCGCGCATCTCTGCAAAGGTGTTGTGTACCCCCAGAGCCGCGAATCGGCTGTTGGAAGTTGCAATAGGTAGGTCCAGAGCGCGTTTGTATACTTAACGAAGAAAGACGTCCAGCTGGCGCTCGTGTCGACGACGCAGGCGAAGGTAAGGCAAGGCGTAGAGGACGCAACTGGTCACAAACGCGTGGGCCAATCGAAGGGACTGAGACCCGCGGAGGCCGCCGCGCTTGGTAGAAACTCGCCGTATCATGCGGCTCACCTGTTCGCTGGTGCGTCTGAGGCCTGCTATTGTGCCCTTTGGATCCAAAGACGATGTGAGGTAAAAGCCAAGAATTCGAATATTTTTCACTGACGGGACGGGCATGGACGTAAGAAAAATTTGAGGCGGCGGTAGCGGAGAGACTGAAAGAAAAGCAGATTTAGCTGGAGAGCACTCCAGGCCACATGAACCTGCGTAGGTGTCCACCAGAAGGGCAGCCTTTTGCAGGCGTTCTTCGATTTGCGCTAAGGAGCCGATGTTGGTCCAGATTGTGATATCGTCCGCATATAGTGCGTGTTGTATATCCTCGACCTCGCTTAGAAGAGAGGGGAGGTTCATCATCGCCAGGTTAAAAAGCAGAGGAGACAGGACTGCCCCTTGAGGTGTACTTGCGTGCCTAATAAGTACGGGCCGTGTTCGGTAGAGTTAAGGCGAATGAAGGCGGTGCGATGTGATAGAAAGGCACGAATGTAGTTGAGTCTTCTGCCCGCAGTTTGTGGTAGACAGGTTGGTGAGTATAGTGCTGTGTTTGACGTTGTCGAACACCCCGCGGAGATCGAAATCGAGCACGGCTTTATCGTTATGGCGCATAGTAGTCGGCTCTATGATATTGTGTTGAAGCTGGAGCAGGACGTCCTGCGCCGACAGATGCGGGCTAAAGCCAAACATCGTGTCGGCAAAGGTCCTTCTGGCCTCCAAGTAGGCGGAAAGGCGTTCGCGAACCATGGTTTCCATGAGTTTGCCTGCGCAAGACGTAAGTGAGATAGGTCTCAGTGCCTCAATACTATCGGACTTTGCCGATTTGGGAATGAATGTCACGACCGATGTGGTCCATTCCGTTGGAAGCGGAGAACCGTCCCATATTGAATTTATAAGGTGGAGTAGCGAGCGGTGTGCTTGGTCGGGAAGATTTGCCAGGAGCGATACTGTGATTCCGTCGCGTCCAGGGGCCGTGCCCCGTCGCATTTTCGTGAGTGCAAATCGTAAAACAGAAAGCGTGTATGGGGCGTCGAGGTTGGTATTAGGGGCGCCGGAATACGTATATGCTGGGCCTGCGGGATCAATTGTGCGGCAGATGTAGCGGTCACAAAGTTCTCGCGCGAGTTCATCCGTAGTGCCCTGAAAGGCATGCAGAACACGGTGGAGCTGGCGTTGCGTTTCTCCCCTGGTGGTGGAGGGATCGAGAAGGCTTCTAAAGAGTCGCCACCCACTCTTAAAGCTCATCTTGTTTGCAGCCTTCGAACAGGTGTCTGCCCAGTTAGCATCGGAAAGTTGTGCGAAGTATGCGGCCGCCTCTGCAGTGAGCGCCTCAATGCGAGCGCGAAGTTTTCGATTAAGTTTTTTGCGTTGCCAGCGCCTTATGAGCCCGCGGCGAGCATGCCCAAGATGTAGGAGGTGTGGATCGATTGCAGGAGTCAAATTAGAGGTTGCAAGGGTGCGAGTGTTCGCTTGTTTTATATGGAGAGCGTATGATGCCCACGCTGCATATTCGGTCGAGGAGAGGACGGCGGGGAATGGTTGCATTCTGAACTGAGTCCAATCGGTGAGACGGGCTTGGCCCCAGTGTTGGCGCATTTTCTGCCGCGGGATGAACGAAATGCGGAGTAAAAAATGATCGCTGCCTAGAATTTCGCCTAAATTTTCCCATGTAGCATCGCGGATGTGACGGGTGAGGGAGAGGCCGGGGCATGTGTCTCGCGTGACCGAGTTGCCGGAACCTGTGGGTTGTGCCTGATCGGTAAGAAGCGTCAGGCTCAGCGAGGAAATGAGCTCCTTGAGCTCTCTGCCCCGGGCTTTCTCGTAGTGGTAACCCCAGTGAGGGCTGGGGGCATTAAAGTCCCCGACAATCACCAGTGGTTGTCGGGCCGCTATACGCAGCGCCCGATGGAAGAGATGCGCAAACGAAGCCCTCGCAAGGCGAGGGGGGCAGTACACGTTTAAGATATGTATTGATGGTTGGTTCCTCCGCTGAGACAGCACTGATATCATGCAGTAGTCGTAAGGAAGATCCAGATCGAGGTCAATCTGTATCGCCGTGTAAGCTTTATGCACGAAGAGGCATGTGGTGGTGCCGCCTACATAGGAGCAGTATCCAGAAAGGGATGGAGCAGGGCCAGATTTTTAGAGCGCCAAGACGGCCGGCTGAGAGCCAAGTGAGCTGAGGAAAAGGGAAAGATGTGAACGCTTTCGCCTGTTCCCGAAGCCTCCAGGGTTCCACTGTATGATCTCGAATTTAGACGCAATGTTTGAACGGGACGTACGATTGGTAGCCATCGTGACTGTCTTAGGTTTTATATTTGGTCCTCCATGTCCCGCTCGGAATCCTCAGAGGCAGAGAGGGGCACGGAGGCCGGATTGTCTGACGGCGGTGTGGTGGTAGCCACCTTACGACGACGCCGTCGAGCTGTACCCTCACTGTTCATCGAGCAGGAGCGGGAACGCGATGCCTTGGGTTGAAACTGGGTGATTGCCCAGGCTTGAATAGCCTGAATAACCTCTACTACTATACGTTGGACCGAGAAGCTGGTGAGGAGGTGAATAATCGAAGCTTCGACGCGCGTGAGGCGTTCCTCTACGCGCGGGGCGCGCTCTTCGCTAGGGAGAGTTTGGTTAGTGGGCAAGAGAACCTGAGGTGCCCCAGGAGCCTCAAGAGCTTCTGGAGTAGTTGTGGCACCGGTTCCGAGTGCTAGAGTACACATGGCTGCTTGAACCGGTGGTTTAATGGGAGTGGACTTAGCGCGAGGACTAAGCTTGGACGTAGCTGGCGTAGCCACCTGGACAGAGGAGGCAATACCGGATGGCCTTGCAGTGCACTGTTGTTGGGGTTGAAGTCGCTTATTTAAGACTTCGAGTTGTTTAGTTAAAAGAGAATTTCGCTTTTGAAGTGCCGCAACTTGCTGGCGAAGGGCCGCAAGTTCGGGAGAAGGAGGATCGACAGAAGGGGGTGAGAGAGGCTTAAAAGCAGCATTCTCTGCCCAACTGCTCACCTGAGGTCCCGCTGCTGGTGCTTCGAGCGGCGGGAATGCTTGAGTGTCGGCGTGGAGTGGTGGAGCCCGATGATGCAGGTTGGGGCTGCTGTCTGGCTGTGACGAACATGAGGTGGCCCCTCGAGGAGATGTTGAGGGCTGCTTGCGTTTCTGATATTTTCGATATTTTGCCGTGCAGCCACTGGTCCCAATCTCATGGGCGCCGTGGCAGAGGAGGCATTTGGGGTGGCAGTCGTGGGCATTGAGACCTGCAGGTGCGGGGGTTCCACATTTGGCACACTGGGTTGGAGCGCGGTGAGGACACTGAGGTGGTCGATGACCGATGGTACTGCACTTGGTGCAAACAGGGAACGTTTTCTTGTAGGCGCGGATATACGTCACCACGCAGTGGTAGAAGAGGAAGCGGGGTAACTTCGTGCCCTCGAAAGTCACCACCACTGCCGCGGAATCTCCGAGTTTGCGGACCGCGAAAATAGTACCTCGAGGCCAATGCAGTTCTGACTTAATCTTCTCCGGGCTTTCAGCAGGGTTTATGTTGATAACGCCCTTGCATGTATCCCCTGGTGCCTTGGCGTGGCCCCGAACGGGCAGCTGCTGATCCCCCACTTGCAGCTGGAAGTCCCCGAGGAGTCGCTGTGCCATAGGCAAAATTGTGGTGCTACAGACCAAGATGTTTTGTTCCCAGATCGGCCACACTTGAATTTGCGTGGTAGTCCGGTCGCCGAGGTAGCTGCGGATTGCGTCGCCCGCGCGATCGGCCGGGGCGAATGAGCGCAGCTCGCAGGGAACGCGAGGTTTCACTACTACGATGTAGTCGTCGCGAGAGAGGCGAAGAGTTTGACGCGGACGCCACTTGCGTTGCTTCGCTGGCTGCGAGGACGGAGCAGAGGTAGGCACACCACCGGAGGGATGGCGTGCCGGCGTTCCTTGCAAGGCTGGGGAATGGTGGCCCGCAGTGGCGTCTGGTTGTTGTTGAGACGCAGACCTCAATTTCGCTTGCTTGCGTTGCCCCAGTCTCACCATGTTGTCGAGGTATTCGTCTTCTGATGGCATAGTGTTTACGGAGAATGAAATCTCCATGGAAAGCATTTGGCTTGACGTAGGATCATAGCCCGTAACCACGTTAGCGGCCGCCATCGCCGGGCTGAGAGCCCTTAGCGAGGCGGCGTTGTAGCCGGGAGTGAAGGACGTCCCTCAAGTTGTCAAAACTGGACGCACCTGAACGAAGGTGTTGTCTAGGCGATGCGGAGAACTTGGCGGTGACGATAAATCCAAGTTTCAGGGGTACCAAGGTGGATGTCCGCAGAAATAGCAGAAAACCTACGGAGGCGATGTGGAGTGCGTCCGTCACCATCGAGCGCTCGCAGCGCCCCCCTTTCTGTACGAGAGAAGACGGAGCTAGGGCGTCGTAGTCAAAATTAACGAGATCAGGCAATCATCGGTTAACACAATACTATCCCTCAATCCTCGATGGTTTTTTTTCCTCTTCTGCTTGCTGCCTGTGTACGTTGATCGTGACGCAGTGCAAATCAGCTAGTTGGCGCTACAAAAGCAATCCAAGGACTTTCTACAGTATCATGTCCTGATAATAATTTGTAGGCACAAAGCAACAAAGGCAAGAAATAACAGGATTCGTGCCTGTCCTGCACCAGTCCTTTTTCTTGTTATTGAAGGCATCAGTTTCGTCTTTCCAGGTACTCAGTCTACCGTGCCACCAAATGTTTTTAAGGACCACCAACTAGCCCAAGAATGCATTTTAGTCGGTTTCGTTTCCACCGTTCCAATTTATGTGAGTGCGACACACGTAGTGTTCACATGCCTGAGCGAAAACACTACGCATATTTCGTGCCCCCAAATCAAACATTTCCTCTCGTTATTGTGAAGCACACGCGTGGTTTTGCTTTTCGTTTCACTTTAGAAACTGACACTTCAGAGCAAGATTTCTGCAAAAACAATCAACGAAAACACCTGCGACAGGAAATCTATATATTATGGCGAGCTTTCTGTATACTCGATCTTCTCTTTAGATATCTTAATCTTTTGCTCATGCCTGAAATCGCCACCGAGAGTTTGCAGCATGTCAGCAAGAATTCGAATGAAAGCGGGAGCCAAGTTTCACGTTACCTAAGTAAACATCAGCATCAAACATAAATTCGTGAGACTGATGGAAATATGTCGATATCAATGACACCAATAAGAAACTGAGTGCCGGAGGAATATAAATGCGGAGCTGCATTGCAGATTCACTAGTAAAAACGTCAGGTTAGGCAAAAAGAATGTTTTTAGGGATCTTTTTTGGATAAGGAGAGCGACTTGAATAAAAGAAAAACTTTATTTCCGAGGCTCTTTACATTTTGAAATGCTCTTTTTGGCCGTAGGGAAACCATTGTATTAAAAATTACAATTTCAAGTGTTTAGAAACGAGAAAATTTTAACAACTATGAAATCAAAAACATGAAAAACAGAACAGATTGCAGAAAGGAAGGCTAATATTCATAAAAACACCATACTCAAAATATTTTCGCTAGGCAATATCGCAGCCAATCATGCTGCAGGGCAAAACATTCGGGAAGCCAGCCGACTACGAGAAAAGCTCCCTTACACAAGAAAAATTTTTGGAAGTAGGCCCCAGATTTTAAAAATTTGGTTTGCACAAATCCCACTCGGTGCACTGTTTCTCGTGATTCCTCGTGTATTCGTTGCCTTTTATTGCTATAAAATGAGACGCGTGCCGTTTTCATGAAAATAATTGGCGTAAGCACCAAACCTGTCATGTACTTCTCAGTCTTGTCTTCGTAAAATACAGCGCTACAATAGTATAATGAAAATGCAACACTTCACTTCACTTCACTTTATTACCTTAAAGACCCCCTAGAGGGGGTATTCCATAAGGGGTGGGAAACATATAACAAATGTATTACATATGCAGGATGGGTACAAGTATGAACAGGGGTAACCAATACAGAAATAAAATAATTTATGTGCAGGAACAGTATACATATTAACAGGCGTAACACATTGCCAAAAAAAGAAGACAAAGTGAGAACTAGTGGCACAAAAAGGACAAATGTAATGTATTCAAATTGAAAAGAAACGAGTGATGTTTTGTGTAAATGTTGAGTGGCACATTATGGTGGCGAGATCAGTGGAAAGGCCATTCCAGTTGGAAGTTGCACGAAAAAAAAGGAGGCAGAAAATGTCGTGGTACGGGCGCGTGGCCGGCCGACATGAAAAGAATGAGTGGTGCGGTGAGATGTGTGGGCAGGAGGCAAGATATAGGGCGGGTGGCCGAGTTGACTGTGATAGAGCTTGTGGAACAAAATTAGGCTGGAAACTCGGCGACGAATGTTAAGGTTTGAAAGATTGGATTCTTGTTTAAGAGATCAAACACTCACGTTATATAAACACCGAGTAGCCCTGCAACGTCGTAACACGGCAACGTAAAAACACTTGTTTTGCGGAAAATTCAGGCTTTGGCGTCATCGGTTGTGAGTGAAAAATCATCATCTTGTGCGTGATCAAAAAATTCAGATAGATGACAACAAAATAAATAAAATTGGCAGATCCCACGCACAGTGGGAATTGATGATATGCGAAGCACGATTGAGAAAAGTTCATATGTCACTTCAAAATCTCAGCACAACGTTACGAGGTGGAGGTAAATGATTCCGTACATGACTGTTTGTCATGTTTATCATGTTTGAATGTGTCGTTTCCTTTGTCATCTGTTCACGTCACGTGATACCAAATTTAGTATGTGTGGAGCTAGCAAAACGACCACTGCACGCTATGAGCGTGGTATGTTGTCATGTTCTAACGTGACACGCATGTCAGAATTATTATGTTTGTACCATTCATATACTTCGTCATTCACTGACGTCACTGTCACGTAACACCAAATTTGGTATATGTGGAGCTAGCGAAACGGTCACGAGCGCATCAAGAAGGGCCCAATATACTCCAATGTGGGGTTGACGCGAGCGCCCGCTGAGCACAGACAAGCTACGTTAGCAAAATGCGAGCACTCTATAGTCTGACGCCAGGCGCGAATTACAACCGGCTCGAAATTCAGCATGCTGCATTTCGCGCCGATGCGTTATCCAGACAACAGTGCGTCTCCCTCTTTTCGTGACGGAAGGATGCCGGACGTGCTGAAACGCGCCTGCGTCAAAGCAACGCAGCGTGGCGCACCCATGCGAGTATACAGCAGGACCGGCGCCTGGCGCGCCAACGCCAGCGTCACGCGAAGCAATGAACGATGGCGAGCACGCGCACCGCGTTACGTCCAAATGTATTGGCGCCTTGACTGGGGCATGTTATCAAGTTCTCACATGACGCGCATCGCATGATTATCATTATTGCACCAGTAGCATATCTTTGTCATTCATTGGCGTTACGTAATACCAAGTTTGGCATATGTGAAGCTAGCAAAATGGCCGCGAGCGCATCATGAGTGGGGCATATAGTCATGTTGGTAAATTATACGCATGTCGTAATTATCATGTTTCGATGTGTGATTTACCCATGTCGTCCATTCGCGTTGCGTAATGCCAAGTTTGGTACTTGTAAAGCCAGCAAAACGGCCGCGGGCGCATCATGAGTGTGGCATGTAGTCATGTTGGTAAATAACACGCATGTCGTAATTATCATGTTTCGATGTGTGATTTACCTATGCCGTCCATTCGCGTTGCGTAATACCAAGTTTGGTACTTGTAAAGCCAGCAAAACGGCCGCGAGCACATCATGAGTGTGGCATGTAGTCATGTTGGTAAATAACACGCATGTCGTAATTATCATGTTTCGATGTGTGATTTATCTATGTCGTCCATTCGCGTTGCGCAATGCCAAGTTTGGTACTTGTAAAGCCATCAAAGCGGCCGCGAGCGCATCATGAGCGTGCCATGTAGTCATGTTGTTACATTACACGCATCTCATGAGTATCATGTTAGCACCAGTCACATACCTTCGTCATCCATTCACATATCGTAATACCAAACTTGGTATATGTGACGCTCGCGAAACGGCCGTGAGCGCATCATGACCGTGGCATGTAGTCATGTTGTTACATGACACCCATGTCTTGGTTTTCATGTTAGCGTCTGTTTCTTGTGTTCGCCATGTATTCACGTCATACCAAACCAGTTTTTTCACTTGCCTTGTGAATGAAACCACCGCAAGAGCAGTAGGACCATGAAATGTAAATGATGACATTAATGACATACACATTATGATTTTCAAGAGTTGACAAGTGAAATGTGCTCTTCATTCAGTCATGTTTTGCCTTACCAAGTTTGATATTGATACCATTATCAAAACGGCCAGGAGAGCTAAAGGTCGTAGACGGCTAGATAGATAGATAGATAGATAGATAGATAGATAGATAGATAGATAGATAGATAGATAGATAGATAGATAGATAGATAGATAGATAGATAGATAGATAGATAGATAGATAGATAGATAGATAGATAGATAGATAGATAGATAGATAGATAGATACGCTTAGAGTCACCGAAACTCGCTAAGCAATGCTTCGCATTTAATAAATGAGATGCGAATCAGCAGGGTTGCGCACGGACATGATCGGCATTTTTCACTCGCACCTCATCGGTGTCGTTGATCTTCCGCAGCCGACGATTTGGTTCGGCTCGCCTGGCTCGGGCCTCTTTGGTGTTGCAGGCACGACGTCGACATTCGCGACAGCAATCGGTTCTGGTAACCCTCGCAACGCAGGGGATGGCCGAGTTAGGCCAAATCGCTTTGGCGCATGTTTCACAGGGCGAAGAAGCTTCACTTTCCGTCGTCCTCTCCATCACAGATAAACGAGCCGAATGAGTGTTTTCTCCATGTGCGCTCGAAGGTTGCAAGCGGTAGAGAGGACCAAGCGGGAGAGAGATGACACGCGATTGCGCGGCAGGCGAGGAAGAGAGTGACGTCACGTGCACTGCAAGATGTGGTGTGACCTACTTGGCACCACGCCGACGCCTGTTCGGAGGGGGGGGGGGACAGCGTGGCGCAGCGCGTTGACATGGAAACCCGTACGGACACCGTTACACAGGCCAGTCAAAGAGCTGCTTAGCATCTGAATTTCCGGGTATGAGTGGGAATTTAACCGGGTCGCTTGCGTGGCAAGCGGGTGTTCTACCACACAGCCATGCCTCTTTGTGCATGCAGTGAAAAGAACTTCCTGTGCTTGAAAATGCAGTGAAAGCAACTTGCATGCTTTATAAAACACGCAATAAATATACATGCTTCCGAATTTCACGTGAAATATGGCAGTAATAAAGCGTGGTACCAGCGTACACTGCAATCGAACGTCAGAACATGTGATAATTGTGATGACTTCATGGTTTAAAGCCGGTCATCTACTACACAAAGTACCCATGTTACCGAACCTGTTCCTCTAAGGCCATGTAGTGCTGCATTCCAAGTTCGAAAAGACTGCATGCACAAAACATTTGTAGTATGCACTTGGGACAGGATATCGCTATCGCTTCAGCTCCGAAAGGCGAAGCCTAATGATCTCACTTTTTTTGTTAAGAGTCGTTTTCCAGTTGACAACTTTGTTATTCTTAAGGTCTTTGTTATAGCTCGGTTTGTTGCTGCTGCTACTAGTAAAATATTCAGTGGTAAATATACTTATCCACCTGTGTGGGTAAACAAGAAAGGCGTTGTGTTTTGGTGTATCCATTTGTCAGTTTCCACACACTTGCATGCTTCTTGTTCACTTATGCGGCTTCTCCTTAGTAAAGTGGCTGATTGGGCTAGTTGATTTAGCATACTTAAGATTTACAATGCGAAAAAATGCACGCTGACAGGAAAATGACGGGACAAGTGCTGTTTTTTCTTCCAACGGACATTTTATTCACAAGAAGGCTAATAAAATACCCGAGTGAACAGAAAATCTTCACATCTTTCACTTTTTCATGGTTTTTTCTGTTCACTGGTCTATATTACCAGCCTTCTTGTCAATGCAATTTTGGGGAAAAAAAATGGCAACATATACATGGGGTGAATGATGGAGAGTGGGGCGAAGCATCCGTCCGTCCATTCGTTCTTGTTTCCGTCTGTGTGACCGTCGGTGCGTCCATACGCCCGTCCGTCCGTGTGTCCATTCGTGCGTCCGCACGTCCGTCCGCACGTCCGTCCTTGCGTTCATCTATGTATGCGGCCCTGCGTCCATCCATGCGTCCATCCTTCCGTGCAGCCATCCATGCGTCCGTCCATGCATCTGTCTGTCTGTCCGTTCGTCCATCTATTCAACACTCCAAGGACTACCATCTCGCATCTTTTCTTCATATATTACGCATATAGAAGCACCGCCATCCAGCGGAAATCCGCTGGATATCCACCCAGAGAACTAAACGTTTAGTCCATGTAGAGAACTAAACGAGAGGTGGCACACGCACACTTTCTTGCGGCTTGCGCTTCGGTTCTACTTCCCACCTTTATCCACCACGAGTTCTTGGTATATACTAGTTCACTGTATTCAGGGCACTGCTGCCCAACACTCGCTAAACCTTTCTAAAACCAAGGTGGTTACGCCGAGCGAGTATAACGTAGTAACCCTTTCTTGTCAGATAGTGCTCAATGTACATGCCAATGGCTGCTAATGGGGATGAGAGACCAGAGAATTCGGCTTTTAATGATGCGCACGCTGCGAATTTTTTATTGGTCAACAACACGCAGGAGAAATCTCCCACCGGCACCAATTTGCAGTTTAACGCGTAAGACACGTTACGTGCTACGACGAGGTACGAACGGGGGCCGCTTTAAGGAGTTTCACCCCTAAAAAACAGCGCTTGTCCTATCCTTTATTTGTTCACCGTGTATTCTTTCGCGCTGTTGAAGCTCAAGTGGCTTATCTGCAACATGGCGTCCACGATGTATTACCTGTCGGATAGATAGATAGATAGATAAATAGATAGATAGATAGATAGATAGATAGATAGATAGATAGATAGATAGATAGATAGATAGATATGCTCAAAGTCTCCGAAGTTCGCTAAGAAATGCTTCGCATATAAAAGGCAGTGAACTAGCGCTCATATACCATTCCTTCTCATTTCTATTCCACCATTCCTTCTCATTTACTTTATTCGCAACTTTCACCGCCTAGAGAAGGCGGTAGTGCAAGCGCGACATGGATGTCGTTTGGGGGCATAGAGTTTCTCAAAATCAACAAGAGGGCAATCTGGCGCTGCGATCGTTCAGCGACCATGGAAATCATGGGTAGTACACACATTTACCTAGTCCTCGTACTTGCGGGCGGCGAATTGTACTTGCGGCTTCGTTTATTCCTGTGTTTCAGTTTTGATTTCAAAGAAAGATTGAACCCTTTTGAACTTCATGAGCCGCTTTTGAAGGTAGGTCTAAAAAAATAAAATGGTTAAGCGCAACCGCTGAACATTTGCTAATACTAGTTTCGTAACAAAACAGCTGCAAGCCACACGAACACACACAAAGCCAAAATCAGGCTAGAAGTGCGAAGTTTAGACAAATGTGTGTACTACCCATCATTTACATGCTCGCTGAAGCGCCGTGCATTGCTGCTCTCATAAATACTAGCGCCAGAGTTCCCTCTAGTAACTATAGTAAGAAGCTCTGTTTGGGGGATCGTGCAGCCGGCGTCCCGGCAGCCACCGCTGGTGTGCGCGTCTTATCGAACTGCGTAGTATTTTCGGCAGCAGCCTCTGTGTTTTCAAGGCTTTGCTGAGGTCATTCACTCTAGCATGTATTATATCCTACACTGCGTGCTAATAAACGCGTGTGCGGCGTATGTTGAAGGAAAAGAAGTTTTGAACGCCGGGCACATCGTCTGCTGCGGTGTGAAGGAACGCACGTACAGTACAGCTTTAATGAACGCTACTCCTGCCACGGCCGGGGAAGATAGAGCGGCCGTTCTCGTGCAAAGCAAGAAACCTCGCATTTTATTGCACGTCGTCTGCACAGCGGTATCCAACATATATCGTAATTATTGTAGCTCAGTAAGCAAAGAAGAAAGAATAAATCATTGCTACTACGATTCACAGTACCTGTCCGACATCAGAATAACCGAAAGCCAGTGACAAAATAGAAAGCACTAGCGAACCATCAAAGTGAGGCCGACAGAACGATGGCATGGGCTGGCTGCGTGGACATCCCCAAAACGACAGTTACGACGAATGCCGCACGGCAACGCCACCATCTGTGAAAGTTGCGAATACCCATGGAGAGCCCTAGAAGCCCTCCCAAACGCGGCATTGGACCATCGGCGTCAGTTTTAGGTTTACGAGAATTTTATTTCCGGATATATCATACACAGCCTATGTGCACACATAAAAATGGACAATGGTGAACAGTGCGTATGTACAATGCAAGCTGTTATATACAGCGAAAGAACTTATAGCGTATGCAGTGACGTACAATGCAATAATCGTTCAACAAAGACAGGAGATTTATGACATCGAGATGATTAACCTTAAATAAACAGTAAGACTATATGAACAAACAAGGGGAGGTAATTCACAGTGAAGGGTGATGTTTTGCATTCATTTGTGAGGACAATTAGCTCTCGCGCTCAAGAACAATATTGCACAAAAGGACATGTTTCTAAGAAAGAAAAGAAAAATACACACTGTAATCTCACAGTGGTACAAGCTCTAGCCGACCTCCTCAATAGGCGAGGAAAGGCATGGACACTCTGTTGTTTTTTACGATATTAAATCGCGTAGGCCAGCGTCGGAGGAAAGCCTCCTCTCCCAGCATGACTAGTTCTGCGTTAAGATGCACAAGCATTATGTTTCTTAGCCGATGTACTAGGGGAAACATGGCTCTCTGAGGGCGTCCCCTCAGACGGGCCAGTCCCCTTCGTTTCCATAAGACGAAGGCTCCAATAGCCCTTAAGAGTACGACAAAGTTATCCCTCTGGCTAGACTTCCACTGCATACGGGGCGACGCTCCTTAAAGCAGGACCCATTCGTCCTTCGTAGTCGTAGTCGTAGTGTGTAACAAGGGTTACATTTTGACCTGCAAGGTGGTGCCGGTGTGATATTTTTCTGTGCTTAGTTGAACAATAAAAGTTTCCGGTGTGCGCGCTAACTAAAAGCCGAATGCTCCTGTCTCTCATTCCCCAATAGCAGTCATTGGCACGTTCCAGTAGGAAACGTTAGTAGAAGTAGAAGTGTTAAAAGCCGACTTCTGCTGTCTCTCAGTCCCTGTAGCAGCCATTATTTACCTCCAAGGTAGTGCCTGGTTAAATTCCTCCTGTGCATGATTAAACAATAAAAAATTTTTGTTCGCAACGCCGTTGATTGGTGAAATAAACCAACTAAAGACGCCAGATGTTTCTGAAGCAAAAAAAACAAGACGCCAGCTGCTTAACGAAACACGCCAGCTGTTTTTTTATCGGGCGAATTAACAGAAAAAAAATTTCACGGTATTACTTACAGGAGCTTCGCCCAATCTCATCATCGTTCACCTCGTGGATGTGCTGTCAATTTTTTTCAAATGCGAAGCATTTCTTAGCGAACTTCGGTGACATTGAGCATATCTATCTATCTATCTATCTATCTATCTATCTATCTATCTATCTATCTATCTATCTATCTATCTATCTATCTATCTATCTGTCTGTCTATCTATCTATCTATCTATCTATCTATCTATCTATCTGTCTATCTATCTATCTATCTATCTATCTATCTGTCTATCTATCTATCTATCTATCTATCTATTTATCTATCTATCTATCTATCTATCTATCTATCTATCTATATATCTATCTATCGATCTTGCTGCATACGACTTTTAGCTCTCCTGGCCGTTTAGATAATGGGATCGATACGAAACTTGGTATTGCACAAGATGAATGTATGAAGAAGATATTTGACTAGCCATAACATGAAAATTATGACATGTATGTCACGAATGTCCTGATTTATATTTCTTGGTCCTCTATGCATCTCTTGCGGTGGTTTTATTCTGATGGCATGCTGTAAATGTGGTATGGTATGACATGATTGCATCGCGAACACAAGTGATAAACCCTAGTATAAAAATCATGTCATGCGTGTCATGTAAAAACATGACTTTTTCGCAACATGACTTTTTTACAACAACATGACATTTTTGGCAGCAGTGGTTGCGGCTGTGTACAAGCATTGACCCTTGTGTTCGCTCTGTCCAGATGGTGAATCTTATCTGCACGGCTCACTGGACAGCACTGCTTAGCTGCTGCTGCTGTATCCTCGGCACGGGCAACTACGTCACTAAGTTTCAGCCGATACGTTCGCCATCTACCGGACAAGGAGCCCTATAAATAGACCATCGTTTGCCATATTGCTCGTCATTTTGGCAGCAGTGGTTGCGGCTGTGTACAAGCATTGACCGTTGTGTTCGCTCCGTCCAGCTTCGTTGCTTCTCGGTGCACTCCTTTCTGTTTTGCGTTTTTCTCGCTTCCACTGCTGCCTTTAATATAGGTTAATATAGTTTATTTTCTTTTTTATTTTGTGTCTTGTGTTCCGTATTTTGAGTTTACTTATCTTCATTACTTATCTTGAGAATTCCGACTTGCGCGGAACTAGCAAAGGAATTATAGGCTCTTCGACAGGAGGTCGCATATATGAAAACAAGCCTTGTGATGTTCAATGATCACGATGAACGTGTAAAGAATGAAAATGAGGCACCAACTAAAGAAAACAAGGTCCTGAGGGATGAGAATAGGAAGCTCAGTAAACAAATGTGTGATCTCGAACAATACTCGCGACTTAATAATGTTGAACTGAAGGGAATCCCTGAAATCCCTGAGACAATAGGCAAAGACTGCTTGGCAGTCGTCCAGGTTATCAGTGAGAAGATTTGTTGTCCAATTGCCGATACAGACATAGACACCGCGCATCGGGTGCCCGCAAAGAATGAAAGCAACATTATTGCGCGATTCTATACGAGAAACAAGAAGGCTGAATTCGCTAAGAAGGCAAGAAAGGCACGCCTGTCTACCATAGATATAAGGTTTTCTCAGAGCACAGGCCCTAAACCTGTGTATGTGAATGACCATGTTACACCAGAGCGAAAGCACCTTTTTGCACAGGCACTTGCGCTTAAGAAAGCCAACCAGTGGAAGCATCTCTGGACTGACAATTGTACATTCAATGCCAGAAAGGCGGATGACAGTCGCGTGTTTCGAATTGAATGCGCAGAAGATCTCCGAGTATTCTCTGAGATATCCTATCAGTCCCCATTTTAAACCGACCTTAGATCAAAATGGCTGCGTTCTCGAGCCAGCAAACATCAGAATTGCTACTCGAGAAGGCAGCAGCCTATCAATACTTCACTTAAACATTCGCAGCCTTAGAAAGCACCAGGATGATCTTGTTGCGTTGATTTCTTTGCTTAAACATTCATTCTCTGTCATATGTTTATCTGAAACTTGGTTGTCTGGTAATGAGGGTAACTTGTACGGATTGCGAGGTTATATTCTGAATACTGAAATCGGGAGCTCTGTCCTGGTGGCAGTAGTGCCATACTTGTAAACTCTTCCTTAACCTACACACGCCGTAGTGACATAACCTTCAACAATATTTTATGTGAATCTGTTTGGCTTCAATTCATCCATAGTGTTACACCATTGAATAGCCGTAATACTATTATACCTTCCATTTATCAGTCACCATCATCATCGTATTCCGATTTTTGTAATCAGTTAAGCATTATTCTTATTAACCTAGTGAGCGAAAATAAAAACGTTGTCTTTTACGGTGATTTTAATAAAAACATTATTGATCTTGATAGTGCATCGTGCTTAGAATATGTGAACTGTTTGTACTGCTTTGGCTTTACATCGCATATTTCAGCACCAACTAGAAACGATTTACTAGGTTCGAATACGCTAATAGATCATAATGACGCGTGTGTACTGGTGGACCAAAACGACGAAAAGGGAATTTGGCGGACACCAGGTAGTGGAGCTCTGGCGACCAAACAAATTGCGTCTAACTGATGACGATGTGGTTTTCCCTCCTCGGTCATGCACGCTTGTTTCTGTGACAGCCGCTGTCCAGTTTGACGGCGAAGGAGTAGCAGACCGAATAACCTCGCTCCTCCTCACACACGGCATTTCCGTCGCAAGAGGTATCGTCAGTGTCGCCGCTGGACGCACGGACTTGCTTCTGACAAAGTTTAGTGATGAGTGCCGGCACCTTCCAAAAGGCATGGCCGTCGCTTACTTCCACAATATCACAGACGCAGAAGGCTGCTTGACAGTAGTCGACGAGGTGCCAAAACTTGATTCAACACCAGTTCTCGACGTTTGCACTACTTTGCCTGAGAATGAGCGAAAGAGGCTTCTTGAGCTATTGGCCGAATTCAAAGACTGCTTTACGACAACATCAAGAGTTGGCCGCACGCCTCTAACCAAGCATCGGATAATTACCGAGGACATGGCGAGATCAATTCATCAAAACCCGTATCGCGTGGCTGCAAAGAAAGGCAAAGTGATACAAGAGCAAGTCGATAAATTGCTAGATGACGTCATTCAGCCCTTAAAAAGCCCCTGGGCATCACCCGTCGTCCGCGTTAAAAAGAAAAGACGGCAGCCTGCGCTTCTGTGTAGATTACCGAAAACTCAGTCAGGTGACAAAGAGAGATGTGTATCCACTTCCTCGTATAGATGACTCTCTCGACAGACTTTGACATGATCGTTACTTTTCATCGATGGACTTAAGGAGTGGGCATAGGCAAATCAAGGTAGACCCAAGAGACCGCTAGAAGACTGCTTTTGTGACACCAGATGGCTTATATGAATTTAAAGTCTTGCCCTTTGGTTTATGTTCAGTGCCTGCTACCTTTCAAAGAATGATGGATACCGTACTTTCTGGGTTGAAGTGGAAAACCTGCTTGGTCTACCTTGATGATGTCGTAGTTTTCGCCGCAACATTTGAACAGCACCTTAAAAGACTTGAGGCAGTTTTGCAAGCAATACGGTCTGCGGGCTTGACTTTGAAGCCTGAAAAGTGCCACTTTTGCTATGAAGAGCTGCAATTTCTTGGCCATGTTGTCAGTCACGCAGGCGTTCGTCCTGATCCTGAAAAGATCGCAGCTGTTGCACAGTTCCCGGTGCCGACTGATAAGAAGGCTGTCCGATGATTCCTCGGACTATGTGCGTATTATAGGCGATTCATCGTAGACTTCGCACGCATCGCATCACCGTTAATCCGCCTCACGAGAGAAGACGTTGCTTTCCAATGGAGCAACGAAAAGGACGCTGCTTTTAAGAACCTCCACCAGCGACTACAGACGCCTCCAGTGCTTGCCCACTTTGATGAGAAAGCCCCAACAATGATACACACTGATGCCAGCAATATTGGTTTGGGAGCTGTGCTTGTGCAGCAGCAAGAGGGCACAGAAAGAGTAATCGCCTATGCAAGCCGAACACTAACACGCGCCGAGACTGATTACTCCACGACTGAGAAGGAATGCCTCGCCGTGGTATGAGCAGTCACAAAATGTTGCCCGTATTTATACGGCCGCCTTTTCAAATTCATCAGCGACCACCATTCGCTGTGTTGGTTGACAAATCTTAAAGATCCTACCGGGAGATTAGCGCGTTGGAGTCTCAGGCTGCAGGAGTACGACATGATTGTCGTACACAAGTCAGGGAACCACCACATGGACGCCGACTGTCTATCCCGCTCACCCATTCAATCGGCAACTCTATCCGATGAGAAGGAAACAGCATTTCTCGGTGTGCTTGACTCAACCACTATTGCACAGCAACAACGCGGTGACCCTGAGTTACTTGCCCTAATTAATTACCTGGAGGGAAAATCTCAGAAGGCACCAACTGTTTTCTTAAGAGCACTGTCATCAATTTGCTTACGGGGTGGAGTACTATACAAAAGAAACTTCTCTTCGACAGAATCTGCATATTTGCTCGTCATCCAAGCAGCCCTTCGCTCCGAAGTACTCGAAGCATGCCACAACGAGGTGACTTCAGGCCACTTAGGTTACAGAAGAACGTTGGCCAGAGTACGGAAGCGCTACTTCTGGCCAAGACTGACAATAGCCGTAAAACACCATGTTCGTACTTGCATCGACTGCCAGCAACGAAAGTGTGCGCCGACTAAACCAGCTGGCCTCCTGCACCCCGTGCAGGTCCCAAGAACACCATTAGACCAGATTGGCATGGATATTTTGGGCCCACTTCCTACTTCTACTGCTGGGAACCGCTGGGTTATTGTCGCGACTGATTACCTTACCCGTTATGCAGAAACAAAGGCTATCCAGAAAGGTACAACAGTGGAGGTGGCACAATTTTTCATTGAGAACATTGTCCTGTGGCATGATGCACCAAGCGTCGTAATCACAGACAGAGGAACCGCATTTACGGCAGCTCTTTTGGAACAAGTCCTCATGCTGAGTGGAACAACCCATCGTAAGACCACCGCCTACCACCCGCAAACGAGCGGGCTTACAGAGCGCCTGAACAAAACAATTGAAGACATGCTTTCAATGTGCGTAGACGTCGAGCACACAAATTGGGAAGAAATCTTGCCATATGTCAGATTTGCATACAACACTGCCAAGCAAGGAACAACCCGGATGACCCCATTCAGCCTAATTCACGGAAGGGAAGTACGAACCATGTTAGATGCGATGCTAGCGCACGAATGCGACGACATCGAACCGGACGCCGAGATGTTTACAGAACAAGTGGAAGAAGCAAGACAACTAGCACGCCTGCGAATCCAGCAACAACAAGAGTACGACGCGAGGCACTACAATTCTCGCCGCAGAACAGTCGTTTACCAGACCGGCGACAGAGTATGGGTTTTGACACCCATACGGAAACGACGACTCTCTGAAAAGCTCCTAAGGAGATACTTTGGGCTATATCTAGTACTACGACGACTGAGTGATCTTACTTATGAGGTTGTCCCCAACAGTTCATATAGTACGAGGCTTCGCCAGCACCGTCCTGAACTAGTTCATGTTGTGCGCATGAAGCGTTATGAAAGGTAGTGACTGCGCAAGACACTTCTTAAAGAACAGACAAAAATAATTGCACTACTGGTTTAGCATCGGGGCAATGCTCATTAAGAGGGGGGCAAATGACGCGTGTGTACTGGTGGACCAGAACGACGATAAGGGGATTTGGCAGACACCAGGTAGTGGAGCTCTGGCTGATCGAAGAAAAAGAAGGCGATCTTGCTGTTCAGCTGCTGAGAGTCGCTGTGTCAACGTTTATTTGCCTTTGGTTCGCGCTGTACCGCGACAATATCATCTCCAACGTTTCCACTGAACACGTTCCAGGTGTAATAGATCATAGCATTACAGACCATAGTCCCGTGTTTTTCATTCTGGGCTCCAAAAATACCAAGGCCAGTAACATCTTTACGAAACATTGATTCGATGCGGACAAGTTTGTGCAAATAATTAGCACAGTAGACTAAACATCGGTGACTAATCTGCACTGCGCAGAAAAAGCTTTTGAGTATTTTTCAGAAGTAATGGCTTCAGGTACAGACGCCATGCACCACTTCCACTACTGTCACGAAGCGGTATCGTTCCCCTAGAAATCCATGGATAAGCAACTCGTTTTTGAAGTCCATTAATAAAAAGAATAACCTTCATAAGAAACTAAAGTCGCAGCCTTATAACCTCGCATTAAAATGCCAATTTCACAAATACTCAGCAACTTTATCTTCCTTACTTAGGCGTGCGAAGCGCAATTACTACCGGAATCTTATTCCGGTAGTAATTGCATATTTGCATTGCATTGAAGTCTGGATTGCATATTTTTAACATTGTATTCTCGTCGGTGTTCACCAGAGAACCTAGTATGCCTTCCGTTCCCACAACCACCCTGATAGGTTCCAGCATGCCTGCGCTAGCATTTTCCGCAGACGGCAGTTCTTCCCTAATAAAAAACATTAAACTTTTCTCGTCATGTGGCATTGACGAAATTAATTCTAAACTGTTATAGAACATTACCGATACAATTGTACCATACTTGCACCTCATATTCTCACAGTCACTTAGCACCGGCGACCTTCAAATTGACTGGAAAATTGGTAAGGTCGTTCCAGTCTACAAAGCAGGCGACCGCAACTCCCCACTCAATTATCGTCCCATTTCATCAACAAGCATCCCATGCAAAATCATGGAACATGTTATATATTCTCATGTTATCAACTTCCTCAATTCCAATAGTTTCTGTCCCACCTGTCAGCATGGCTTCCGCAAGGGACTTTCCTGTGAAACACAATTAGCACTCTTTCTTCACGACATACATACAAATCTTGACACCAACTTTCAGACTGACGCCATTTTCCTTGACTACGCAAAAGCATTTGATACAGTTCCCCACAACAAACTAATACAGAAGTTATCCGGGTTAAATCTTGACCCTAACGTGTTAAGATGGATTAAATCTTTTTTAGCTAATCGTTCTGAATTCGTGCACGTAAATAATGAATCCTCTGAACCTCTCGAAGTAACGTCAGGAGTACCGCAAGGGTGCGTGCTTGGCCCCTTGCTATTTCTAATCTACATTATTGACCTACCACTAGCTGTGTCTTGCGAAATCCGCATGTTCGCCGACGATTGCGTGATCTACCATACAATAACTAATGCTTCCGATCAACTAACCCTACAACACGATCTGAACAACATTCAAGAATGGTGTGACAATTTGCTTCTCAAACGTAACCCCAACAAGTGTAAGGTTGTCTCATTCACTCGCCGCAAAAATCCTTTCGTGTTCCCATACCAAATCACTAACGCCCCTCTAGAAATAGTACAGTGTTTCAAATATCTAGGTGTCACACTGTCCGCCGATCTAACTTGGAATGCGCATGTCACAAACATCTCATCTGCAAACAAAATATTGGGATTCGTGAAACGTCATCTGCGTTGCGCACCTCAACACGTAAAACTTCTCGCATACACATCCCTCATCAGGCCAAAACTGGAATACGCCTCTGCTATATGGAATCCACCTCAAATTTACCTAATCAATGACCTTGAATCAATTCAAAATCGCTCAGTCCGATTCATACATGCGTCATATTCTTATGACATCAGTGTTTCATCCTTAAAAGCCCAGTCTGGATTGCAGCCACTTGCCCTTCGACGCCGCATAGCCACTCTTTCCCTGTTTCATAAGCTGTTTCATTCGCCCCTCAACCATCCTCCATACGTCATCCCTCCGACGTACATTTCGCACCGCACCAGCCATCCCCTCCAAGTCTCCCGTTACCGCACTAGGACTGCTACCTTCTCCGCATCCTTCTTTTCGCATGCTGTGAAGGACTGGAACGACCTCCCAAACCACGTCGTCACAATCACCTGCCCATCAACTTTCGCTAAAAATGTAACAACTCATCTCTGTCAGTGAAACTTTACCCACACCTATGTAGCAATGTTTTATACTTTGAATGTAGCAAAAGTTTTATATCCTGTATGCCAACCTCTTATGTGGCAAATGTTTTTTATATCCTGTACATCCACCCCTTATGTAATACCTCCTTGTGGGGTCTTTAAGGAAATAAAATATGATATGATGATATTATGATCTTATTGTAAAAAACACAGGTAACACGAGACGATGCTGGCAAATCATTAAAGAATTTTCGAACATGAAAAACTGCTCAGAGACAACAATTAAAATAAAGCAAGGCGACGAAATGTATACCAACCCTGTAAGAGTGGCCGCCACGTTCAGTGAGCATTTCTGCGCATTCGCGGATACGCAGCAATCACCAGGTCACTTACGTGATATACCACGGTGTACTCATTCTTTTTATCTTCATTCCACGTCTGCAGATGAAGGCCTTCAGGTTATCACATCACTAAAGACCATAAGTGCTGGTTTAGATCATACTGATCCTTTTAAAGTAAAACTAGTTTCAAAGTTAATATCACCACCTTTGGCAGTAATTATTAACAAGCTGTTTTCAGCAGGTGTGTTTTCGAGCTGCCTTAAGGCTGGTAAAATAGTTCCAGTTTTTAAGAAGGGTGATAAGACTTTTGTACAGAATTATAGGCCAATCTGTATCCTGCCTTTCTTCGGTAAGGTAATTGAAAAGTTATTCCACATTAGATTATTGTGTTATCTGTAAAACTTTAATCTTTAATCTTCACAACAATTCGGATTTCATCAAGGATATTCAACTGAGCTGGCCCTAGTTACCCTAATGGAGGAAATCAAACAAGCTATTGATAGAGGGTTACTTGTGGGATCTGTGTTTATCAATTTGACGAAGGCTTTTGACACTATAAATCATCACGTACTACTTGCTAAACTCGAATCATTTGGTAAGTCTGGTCCGCCACTAAATTTTAATAAGAGCTACCTGAGTAACCGGTCTCAAATGATTCATGTTAATGGCCATCTTTCAACGCCCAAGTTAATTAACGTTGGTGTTCCACAGGGATCAATTTTAGGCCCACTTTTATTTTTGGTGTTAATTAATGATCTACCTACCATTCTTACAAGGACCAAGTGCATACTTTAGGCTGACGACACAACCATCTTTCAGTCATCTAAATCAGTTTCTTCAGTTCAGCCTGACCTCAACAGAGATTTACATAACATAACTTTATGGTGCCAGGCCAATTGTCTTCAGATCAATGCTACTAAAACCGTGTTTATGTTGTTCTATTCCCCGCGCATTTCACTTGACATACAACCTTCGTTTCACATTGGTAATACCGTCATAAACATTTCAGTGACGCGCGGTTTCTTGGCGTCATCTTAGATAGCGAACTAAAATTTCATAAACATGCAGCATCACTTGTTAAAAAGATTGCACTTGGTATTCACGTTATCATCAAGACACGAACTTATTTTTCATCTCACATCATACGTACTTTGTATTTTGCTTATATTCATAGCCATATTTCCGATTGTCTAGCATCTTGGGCCAACACATATTTCACGCACAACGAACGTTTGCAGCGACTTCAAAATCAAGTAGTTAGAATAATGACTTCCAGCCCATTTTACTTCTCCTGTAGCTCGTTGTTTCCTCAGCTTAACATACTCCCAATGAGACAATTATTTTGTCATAGAATGTCCATTGTCGCCTTTAGACTCATCACGCATGACATTTTCATCGCATGTATTGATCATCGTCACTTAACTAATAGTAACATCACCCGGTTTTTCCAGTGCAATAATCTTCTTTCCCCGGCCGTAAGGACAATTTACGGCCAGTTCTCAACCTTATTTACTAGCATAGCCATTTGGAATTCACTGTCTATCGATTTGAAATCATCGTATAACATCCATATTTTCACTTCGCGCAGCAAGAAATATTACGTTCAGGAATAATTCAATTCATCCGATTTGTGTAATTAACTGTTAATAGCTCTCCACATTTCTGAGCTATTTTACTTCAATTTGCCTTTGTATAATTGATAACAGTCATAGTGAAACGTGTTGCATTTGTCACGTAGAGTTGTTCATTATTATTGGTTTTTTGTCTTTACTTGCTTTTTACTGTTTTCTTGTTATCTTTCAATAGTGAGTACTACTATTATGTTGTGTATTAATCATATTTTTATTGTTAATCAAGCTTATTCATTATTACTCACAAGTGCGTATACTATTGCTGTATTTTTTGTAATTACCCCATCCATGTAGCCATAGGAGGTCCCCCTGTCAGTTTCTCTGAAACTTTGGGACCTCCTGCTGTAATAACGCTAACCATGTAACTCAAGTGAACTATTTAATAAACTTGACTTCACTTGACTTGACTGCACGCCACGCTCATGATGCGCTGGCGGCCGTTTCGCTAGCTTGATTATACCAAATTTCGTATTACGGGACGTGAATGGATGAAGAAAGTATGATACTGGTGCAAGCATGATAAACATGAGATGCATGTCATGTAACAACATGACTACTTGCCCCACTGATGATGCACTCCCGGCCGTTTCATATATGCCATATATGGTATTATGTGACGCCAGTGGATAGGCAAGGTATGTGACTGATGAAAACGTGATAACCATGAGATGCGTGGCATGTCAGAACATGACTTCATGCCACTGTTTAGGGGCGAATACATTTCAGCGTGGCACGTTGCGCGTGCTCACCGGCGTTCATTTCGTTGCGTCACGGCGGTGTTGCCACGCCAGGTGCCGATCCTGCCATATACTCGCAGGTGCGCCCCACGCTGCGTTGCTTTGACGCATGCGCGTTTCAGCGCGTCCGGCATCCCTCTATCACGAAAAGAGGGAGACGCAGTGTTGTCTGGGTAACGCATCGGAATGAAATGCAGCACGTCGCATTTCGTGCCGGTCGCCGTCGGGCCGCGCCGACGGACGCTGGTCGCGCCGGTCGCGTCTGGCGCCGTCGCTGTGCCCAGCGAGCGCGCGCGTCAACGCTACAATGGAGTATATTGGGCCCTTCATGAGGCGCTCGAGGCCGTTTTGTGAGCTCCACATGTGCCCGATTTGGTGTTACGTGACGTCAATGGATGACGAAATATATGACTGGTGCAAATATAATAATCCTGACACACGTGTCATGTAAGAACATGACAACATACCACGCTAATCGCGTGCTCTCGGCGTTTCGTTAGCTCCACATATACTAAATTTTGTATTACCTGACGTGAATAAATGGCTAAGGTAAACGACACATCAAAACATAGTAATCATGGCACAGAAGTCACGTACGGCCTTATTTACCTCCACCTTGTAACGTTCTGCTGACTTTAAAGTGACATACTAACCTTTTTTATTTGTGCTTCGCATATCATCGATTCCCACTGTGCATGGGATCAGCCAATTTTTTGCTGAGCTGGCGTCAATATGAGCTAGGGATGCAGAAATGACCGTCGTGGTCTGATGCCATCGTACAACGGCAACAAGGCCTCCCACATTGACAAAATTTACGACGTCAATGTTGTTGCAGCAATGTCACATGACATAACGCCATGCTACCATGTAATCAAATGAAATCGCTCCTATGTCAAAGACTGTCCCATCACTGAGGCCATGAAATACTAGGCGAGCTGTGCAGGAAGCTTTCATGGGGAAACGGTGGAATCATTGGGGGATAAGTGTACGGCCTAAGAAGCAAAATAGATGGCTTTTGCTCTCAAGTCATGTAACGACAATGCAAAATGGACCTCGTGAGCTTTTTCTAACGTTAGTTGTACAGGAATAAAATGATAAGCGGCATGACCAATTCTTTGAATACACCTACCCACACCCTTTACTTGTCACGAAAATTCTAAAGAGAAATAAAACTATGTAAAAACATGATTTCAAGAAGGATAGTACAGATTCATAGAGATGAGGGGGGCACAGAAAAAGTTATAGCGCCATCGCACTAGTCATGCGAAGCCTGATGAAGAGCAAAAATGGGTGACATTCCTTACGTCCCTTCATTTCATTCTTCTGTTCTTTGTATTTATCTGTGTTTCTTGTGGCTGCTTTAGTGCATGTTTCTTTCTTTCCATTTCTTCTTTTCTTCCTCTGTCTATTTCTGTTTTGTCTCATCATTTTCGCCTTTATTTTGTTTTCTTTTTTCTGTTTCCCACTCTCTGTTTCGATGTGTTTCTTTTTTTTATTTCCTCCTTTTTGTTTGTTTGCCTTGCTCTCTACTTTTTCATTTCTTCTCGTATCGGATTCAGTATATCGATTTCCCTGTTTTTTACATCATTCTCTGTCCTTCTTTTCTTCTTCTTATATGTTTATCTCTGTTGGCTTTTTTACTGTTTCTTTGCTTCTCCGTATTTCTTTCCTATTGTCGCCTCTGTGTTTTTGTATATGTTTCCATGCCTGTATCTTCCCTTTTTTCTGTTTTTTTTCTGACTTCGTAGTTCTTTTTAATTTTAGTCCCACTCTTTCTCTCTATCATTTTTTTCTTTCTGTCGTCTTTATGTATTTTTCCTTCATGTATTTTCTCTTTCTTGCTATCTCTTCCTGTCTCTATATGTCACTCTATCTCTCACGTGTTTCACATGCTCCACTAAGTTTCGCGGCTGCACCGAGCAGCCAAGCGGGGTTTTCGTTTAACTCTCGCACCTTCTGTACTCGTTTCTGGGGCTCACCCTGTTCTTGTGGCGAATACTCACCTGTAGTTTTCGTCAAAGACCCAACTTTTATCGCCACCACGGACAACTCCACTATTAGAAAACCTTGAAGGAAAATGTGCATGGTTAATCTAGGCGTCGCGTCTCACTATCGTAACCTTAAGGTGGCTTTCCCATCTCAAGGTTTTTGAGTTGGCTCTCCCAGGGCAAAATCACATGACCGCCAAAACAGAAATAAACCACAAAGTCTTTAGGTGGTCCACCTTTTTTGGCTACTAACGCGTTTAAGGGCATCATCTTTGCTCACAAACCCGCACATGGATCAGCTTGCGGGAAAGAACCTACTTTCAGATTTTCACATACCTTTGCATCGTATTGTGTATGCTTCGCAACGCTCTTGCGGGTAGCTGAAATTAGCTAAAACATTCGATTGAGCATTAGTGCAAAGAGTCCATCCTAAGTGCAATATTTCCAATGAACATACAGTCTCAAGACTGCTGTGCCACTTCGATTTAGGGTACAACTGAAAAGTTCAGACACAAAAGTGTTAACTGACGGAAGTCGGTGACGTTTATTATGGTAGTATTCTGCTCCACAGGGTATATGCTTCAGTTTAGCGTCGACTCAGAAGCCCATTCATAAATCGTAAAAAAGAAGCTTAAGCTCAGCATCAGTGGCCACAGATTCCATAGTACAAACGTAAGATTTCCGCTGCACACATCGGCATGAATAATGCATCTAGATCCAGATGTTGCGTTCTTTGAATAGCAAATCGTGTTTTCATGCAAATTCAACGGCAGGAGATCTTGCCCACGTTATGGCTGGCTTCTGCCAGTCGCCGCCGGAAAGCAAAGAAAGGACAGCTTCCTCCATAACACGTTTTTGCACCACAGCTTCCCTTACGGAAGCACCAACATATATTATAGTAGGTGTAATATTGCGAAAGTGTCAAATTTAATAATTCGAACGCCATGCGGAGAGAGACAAATTCTTTCATGGCTGATCACTTTCTTTTCAAGTTTATCCCAACTGCTACTTGCGCACAAGGATTTGTGCATGTTATTGTAGAACGACCAAATGCGTACTTCAGTAGTGCCGTTATCGCGTAATGCTGCTTTGGCACTGCTTACTTCCTCAGCTCACCGCCGACAAAATGGGGCGTCTTGAACGTCCACCACTAGATGTTCGCAAGGTGTTTTACGCAAGATACCAAAGCGCAACCACCCAACTCTACTATAAAGGCAGAATAATCTCTGTAGCTTTGTGTATAAGCCTGTCACTTAAACACAATGTTTTCAAAGAGTACGCACTTGTTTAACAAAGACACCCTGCGTGAATTTTAAAGAGATGTCAAAAGAGTCTGTGATTGGTAGTTTACCATTATGACATCTGCAAGGGGATCAGCCGCGCAGGATGACAGGCGATTGAGAAACCGTTATTAAGTGTGGCCTTTTAATTTCATATTGCTCGAGTTACACGGAAGGAACGTCAATTCGAAGATCAGTGATATGTACTACGGAAGATAAATTTTTTTTCAATTACGTTGTAATTAGCAGAAGGAAAAAAAGTACTTTACGGTTAGCCAATATTATAACTTTGCATCAGTGAGATTTATAGAGTGAATTTGAAAGGCGCCCCTAATCACATAGGCATTACCGCCTACATCGCATCATTAAACTTCACATGCGCAGTTCGGCACTGAAGGTTTCAATTCGCTGAGATAACGTATATTACTAATTTCATTAAGCCCATGAATAAATGTGAATTTTTAGAACTGGGAAACATGCATGAGCCGCAGAATTTTTTTAATAAAATCACTTTGGGCTGTTCCAACAAACGTCTATCAGGCGTATATTACTCGCCGACGAATTATGAGCGCTTCTCTGGTTGCGTGAACCCCCTTACATCCTACGCTCTACAGCTCGCTTCTTTAGTCCGGCCATGGAAGCACTTACACTTGCAAAAGTGCTTATATACACCAAGCAACTATAACGGGTCTTCACTTACTCCTAACTTTGTCTCATTTGTGTCACACTCTTAAGAGCGTCTGGCATGTCTTTTACTTCTTTTACTCTTTTCGGTGGTAGATGTGAGCACTAGTTCACTGCCTTTTTTTCGTTTTTGTGCATTTAAATTATTTGGTGTCATATAGGAGTGCGATAACAGTTGATCTGACAGCTTTAATAAACAATACTTTTCCTAAGCTCAAAAAGACGCAAATCTAATGTGGCGCCAAGCCCCTTTACATGTGTTCCTCAGTTCGTTCAGCATGTCGAGAGTTTCATTCGCATGATTGGTCATGCTCTAAGAACACTAACACGACTTTCTCTCTGTACGTGCCAGACAGTCATTGCAATACATTGTGTAGAGAGAGTTCTACACTCTGTTAACGCTAAAACCTATTTCTAGGAAAATACCCTTTGGCGTAGTCTCATCAAAACTTCAACAGCTTCTTACAAAACCCTATGGATGCAATCTTACTCACTGTATTTGTCTCAAACTATCATTCAAATTTGGATGCCATCCGAATGAAACATGACATATAGATGACAGCACTACTCACTAGAACTAATAGTCGCTGTGACTGAGGCATGGTGCATGCAGCACAAGTTAAAGGACGAAGGAAAAGCCGTAGAGCTGTACCAGTGTGATTGATGCTGAGTTAAAAAAAAAGGCCACTAAAATATGTAAAAAGAAACAGCTATAGACATGAGAAATTGCAGAGCATTGAGAATGGGTGAAGGCTGGTGACGATAAATTTTTTTCGAAGTTTTTTTTTTCACACTGTGTTGTGCCGCTTCTTTTTGATTTAGTAGCTGTGCATTGAAGCGAACACGAAAGATTGGTGAGGGGTGGAGAAACGAGAGGGTAATAACAGGAATCGCGGTTCAGCGAAACTTTAGCATGCATCGTTTTGTGGTGTATTTTACGAAGTTGGCTTTTGCTCGCTCACATTGAAAAAGTCGTCGATCATTCTGAAGGTCTTTCTGGCTTTGTGTTGTTATATTTTTTGTTGCCTCTAAAGCATTGGTTCGGAAGCATGTTGCCACAACCCGCGGTCGCCTGCATGGGGTGCTAGAACTCTTGCGGCACCTAGATTACTTTTTCATGCAGCAAACATGAAAGCTTTTTCAAAGTTTGTTTAGCTATTGCGGTTATAGCCATGGTTTTGTGAAATTGCACAGTCACAGCTACTTTGCTTGGCGACATTTTCTAGCTGATTTTAGGAGCGAAGCTTCTTGAGGCGCGGGCTGAGCGTCTCGTCGTAATCGCATGTTGCCACCTCTCATTAGTTCTTGAACCGGCCGTAGAGGGCGGTATTTGTACATATAACGAAGCACATATACGCAGAAAAATGGAAATGGTGCGATACTAGAGGACGCTACTTGTAGTATGATAAATAATGAAAATCACAGCATATACATGGACTGAATGATGAAAAGTGGGGCGAAGCGTGTGTCAGTCCGTCCACACTTTCGTCCGTCCCTTCGTTCTTGCTTCCGTCCATCTGTGCGTCCAACCGTTCAACCGTGCGTCCATCCGTCCACCCGTGCATTCATCCATTCATCTGTGGGTCCATCCGTCCATCCGTCCATCCGTGCGTCCATTCATTCGTGCATCCGTCCTTGCATCCATTCGTCCGTCCTCTCATGCATCCCACCATGCATCCATCTGTGCAATCATCCGTCCATCCGTCTGTCTGTGCGCCCCTGCGTTCGTCCGTGCGTTCATTTGTTCATCTTTGCGTCAGTCCGTTCAATTGTGCATCCGTCCATGCGTCCGTCTTTGCGTTCATCCATGCGTTCGCCCATGCGTATGTCCATCCATCCATCCATCCGTGCGTTCTTCCTCTTCTTCGTTCGTCCTCTCGTGCGTTCGTCTTCTCGTGCATCCATCCATGCGTCCGTTCATCACTGCTTGGTCCCTGCGTCCGTCCATGCGTCCGTCCATGCGTCCATCTGTGCACCTGTCTGTGCGTTGAACAGACCGACAGATGACGGAGAGATACGGCCATCGCATAATTCACGCTTTGCAGATAAAAAGTCTGATACGCGTCAGGCGACAGTGGTTTGCGCTCGAGGACGGAACCCCTATCTGAGAGCGTGCGAGGCGGAAGCGTGCCGTGAAGCTGCGCGGCGGCGCCGACAAGATCCCGGCGTACGAGAACGGGAGGCCGAAGAGGCGTGGCAGCAACGTGCAATCCCAGCTTTGCTCCAGTCTCCATCATTCATACCATGGATATGCTACACGTCATTCTTTTTTTTAATTATCTTTGCTGCTTTCTAAACCAAGAACTCTGGTGGTTACGTGAAGAAGTGGCCTGGTGAATCAGTGTACTGCTGGTGTGAACGGGTAAAATAGTTGTTCAGGTTGCTCAAATCAAACTATTGCAATGCAAAATTTACTTTAAATTTTATTGAATATAATGAATCCTAATATTTATTGTCATTCATTCTATTTCAAGAATCCGCAAATGCAGTGGTGCTTTGTTCCTTGTTGCGTAACAATTTATATGGTGTACGCTTACGTGACTCGCAGTCAGTGCGGCTAATCAACATTGTGATGAGTCTGTATCATATGCAGTTGTGCGTCAGCTCCAGCGACTAAAATATATTATAGCGACAACGACTAAAATATATTACTATGCAGTCGACTGTGTGTTACTCAATTGCCTACAATCGGAGACCTCAGACACATACGAGCTGCAACCTTAGACGTGACTGCACAATGCACTTTCATTTTTGTAGAACGCTCTTCGTTTATAGAGGCAAGTCATATCGCGACCACAAGACGCCGCCGCTTCCGCTGTTGGAACTGTCAAGTTTGCAAATTTTTGCCCTGCAGACACAATACTTCAGTTCGCGATAATTTAGTGCGGTTTCTGACGACCCCGTATTCTTTCGCAACAAAGTACGACTGCGTTATCGGAGTGTTCGCAGCTTCGAACTCTTTCCTCCTTCGGAAAATCTTTCAGACGGCAGCAGCCGAGAATTTGTATCACGCCTTCAATAGAGTGCTTCTTCACCACACGACAGATTCCGACCAACATCCCATAGAAGCGCTGCTCATTTAAGAACTACTTGAATATTCAAAATGGCCTCAGTACTTTCGCAGTATGCGCTACTTTCTTGGCAACAGATCAGCACTACCGGGCACTACGATTATCAAAAAGCCGTTCCTTCGCGACAACGTTGCCAGGTGCGCGTTATCTCAAGTGAATCTATCGTCCACCGAGTAACCAGACCATTTAGCGCAGAAAGAAGACAGAGCTTGTAAACTTGCGTTTGCGGTGCTGCAACGTGCTGTCTATCACCGCCATGCTGTTGCCACTGATACATCAACCCTTCACACCCTTTTCGAGTGAATCATTGAGTCGAATGCAAGTCTTGCACAAGATGTCGACAGTGTTATCGTTCAACATTTTGAGGGCGTCCACAGGCTCGTCGTTCACCACCAGAGCTTTATTGGGTGCGACCACCGAGTTTTTCGTTCACCGCCTCGATCGACTTCAATTCGTTAGCACAATGATCCTGAAAGTACTAACGCTATACAGTGCCGTCCGTTCGTAAATTCTCCGGATACTATTCGGCCAAGAAGTACGCATTGTCAGGGATCATAAGCGATCACGTGACTGAGGTTTATTTTTTTTCACGGTGATCAGTAAGGAAATATTAACGCACTAATCGAGGTTGTATCGCGAATAAAAACTTTAGGCAACCATTTCATTGAACACGTGACGTGGAAACTACGTATTTAGTGAGTTATCCAGAATAAATGGTGTGATGTGCCGTGCCTGTTTCGAATGCAGTTCAAGAATAAGTATGTGTATGTATAATACTCTTTTCGTAGCAATACTTAATTATAGATTTTAGCCCGGGGCCCTACCACTAAAATAAAAAGAAAGCATGAACAAGCGTGCACTATTAAAAAAAAGTGGTTGCATCAGTATGCAAAGTTTCATACGTCTAATACGCAACTGATTTATTTATAAGACACAAGAATGCACTGGCCTATCCCATCTTCTCATATAAACATTGTCGTCAGTATAAATCTTTAAATCTTGTTTCATGAAAAAAATATACTCTACAAATTCTAGCAGGAATACGGTCCACCCTAATAACATAAAATACACGTAAAGCATAAGAGTGACAAACTAGCAACTACTGCACTAATTACGGCTAACACATGATTACAATTGCGCTTCCAGCATTGCTAAAGTAAACAGCGCATTTTGAAAACTACACAAGTTGCATTTACATAACTCTGGAGGCTGTTCACCATTATATCCTTACCATAAACTTCCCTTCAAAATATCATCGTTATTTTGTTTTTGTTATGGAGGCGGAAATGTTGTAGGCCCGTGTGCTCAGATTTGGGTGCACGTTAAAAAACCCCAGGTGGTCGATATTTCCGGAGCCGTCCACTACGGCGTCTCTCATAATCATATGGTGGTTTTGGGACGTTAAACCTCACATATCAATCAATCATCAATTTGTTTTCGTTGCCATTTCTTTTCAAAGAAAAAAAATCAACGTTTTTGTGCGTTGTCTACGAAAGGATGCTTCTTTCTCGCTTGTAGATTGGCCATGTGCAATACATTATATGCGCGTTTTTTTTTCAGAAGTAACCACTCTTTACGCTGTCATACGTTTGGGGTGGCCAGGCTACTCGTCAAGCTGATTGATCAGCTTTTTTTTATCTGGTATACAGCAGCGTGATTGTTGCAACCAAATCAGCAAGTGAATTGAAAAAAAAGGTTTGCTACTACGAACCACCGACACGAAAACTTGCATCAATGCGCATGCATCGAAGCACTGTCACCGACGTTGCCATTTACAGCCTTTATTCATCGCCGTCGTTGAATGAACCATTCAGACTTACGGTGAACGAGTGATTGAATGGGGCATTAGACAGAAGCGAAAACTTCGCCGGTGGGCTCTAGTAGGAGCACTGCGAGAACACACCACTCTTTCGCATTTGTGTTTTTACCTAGGTGTCATCTCCATTTCTATTATAGGCGCTAACGGCGGCGGCTTTTTCGCTTACAGCGAGACAGTGTTTACGCCAACTCGGGAATTTCTCCGAAATGACCTCTTCAAAGCTTTCGCATCAATAATTGTCGCTGTACAAGGACAGTAAACCGCAATCGTTGCGAAGAATCAATTTGTAAAACCGCATGATGAATGGTCGCATACGTCCTTGCTTTGCACTCAGCTCCAATAGACAGACGCGGGCGTGCGGTTCATTGTATGCGCTGAATGATAGATTGCTTCCGACTGGCTTTAAGGCATCTCTCACATTGTAAGTTTTCAACACGCCTATGCATTCAGCTGATCGTAGAAACGATGTCGCTGGTCCCTTATTCACTTCAGGTCTGTACAAACACAGAGAGATACATATGTAGCTGAGAAAAATGAAAACTATCTTAGACTATGTACCGTTCTGTTTTTAGAGGTGTATTGAAGTAATTTAGATATTGACAATATTCTCGCCCTCTATTCTAAAGTTTTCTTATCGGCCTATTGCACGTGTAAGTGATGCCTCGCGCAGCCACGGCAATGGTCTAAATACCCATCGAGATAATCGTAAAACTTTACAATGCGATTACGCGCACAACGGGAACATTACAGATTTCTTTCGAATTTACGTGGCCGCTAGCGACTGCACTAAAATACTTGGCGGCGCATGCATGCATAAACGCCAAAGCGCGTCGTCGCTCTGCTCACCGTTATTGCGTATTGTGCGTTAGTGCGTATTGCTCTAAGGTGACTTTCTATTTACCGGCTGCATGGTCGGCCAAAAAAACATATAAATTTTGCACAAGCCGTCTCTGAGTTCACCGAACTCACCCGTTTTTTCACCCTCACTGATTCTGTGGTGCCTGCTTCAAGGAACCATGCTCTTCCCTCATCTTTCCAAAATACCATGTCCTCCACTGCGAACAATCATCTACAAAAGCTAGAGCAATCTCACCCTTCCTTGTGGCCAAGTGCTTGAGAGAGACCACTCGAACCGGTTATAAGGCCACGAAGATGGCAAGTGGAGATCTGCTTCTCGAATTAAAAGACAAGGAACAGTACAAAAAACTCTCGCACCTCGTGGCCTTTGGTAACATCCCTGTCTCTGTGAGCGCACACCGTACCATGAACACAGTGAAGGGCGTGGTATCGGACGAAGATTTGATGACACTGAGTGAAGAAGAGCTCTTTGATGGTTGGAAGGATCAAGGTGTAATACAAGTCCAGCGCATCAAAATCAGACGTAACAACAATGAAATGGCAACAAAGCACTTGATACTCACCTTCAACTCAACCACTTTACCCGAGACTCTCGAAACTGGCTATGTAAAACTCCATGTCCGACCCTTCATTCCAAACCCGAGGCGTTCTTTCAAATGCCAGCGATTTGGTCATGCATCCCAGAGCTGCCGAGGACAGCTGATGTGTGCTAAGTGTGGCACAACCGGCCACAGTGCTGATGATTGTAGTCAGGACGAGGTCCTCTGTGCAAACTGCGAAGGTAGTCACCCCACATACTCCAGAGTGTGCCCAGCCTGGAAAAGAGAAAAAGAAATAATAACTATAAAAGTTAAGGAAAATATCACATTCAGGGAAGCAAGACAACGAGTCTCGTTATCATTAGCACTAAAAACACCTTTTGCCGAAGTGGTGCAACGAGGGGTGGCACCACAAAGGCCCTTGGCAGTTGCCCGGACCGCGCCTAGCGTACCGAGGGCAATGCCACAAGCCCCTGCAGCGGGAGCAGCCAGCGCTGCCCTGCCCACATTCAGCCTGTCCACACCAGTGACCTCTACAAGCTCTGGCGGCAGCCAGGGCAATCACGAGACCAAGGGGGCTCCATCAACCCCCAGCTCGGTGGGGACAAAGACTTCGTCGATCGAGGCGAAGTCTAAGCGACGCACAGATCGCTCTTTAGAGCGGGTGTCCAGTGCCTCGCAAGAGGCTATGGACACCAGTTCAAGCCAAACGGCGCAAGAAGCGCCGAAGGAGCAGCGAGCTTCGCTCGACCGCCCCAAAAAGGACAGAATGCCGATTACAGGGCCTGACAAAGGCCCTGTAAAATGAGTTAATCCCCGTCTTCTTTGCACACAGCACTTTTCCCTTTTTTTCCACTATGGACAAAATCATACAGTGGAACGTAAGGGGAATACCTGAAAATTTAGATGACGTCCAAGAACTTCTGTGTAATTTTTATGCGAAAGTGCTATGTGTGCAAGAAACGCACTTAACTCCTAAGCACAAGGATTTCCTACGACAATATAGTATTTTCCGAAAAGACCGGGAGGATCCTGTCGTACCATCTGGCGGTGTAGCCATTATAGTCGATCGTAGTATAGCATGCCAGCATTTGAACCTCCAAACGGCCCTGGAGGCAGTGGCCATCCGAGCTGTACTTTTTAACAAACTCATTACCATATGTTCTGTGTGCATACCACCGCATCAACAGCTACACAGACGTTATCTGGAATCATTAATAGATGAACTCCCAGAGCCATTTCTGGTTCTAGGTGATTTTAATGCACACAATGTCCTGTGGGGTGATGCTCACTGTGATGCGCGAGGACGTCTCATTGAGCAGCTCCTTTTTTCTTCTAGTTTATGTCTTTTAAATATGAAGAAGCCTACGTATTTTAGCCTTGCGAACAACACATACTCCTCCATAGATCTTAGCATTTCATCACCGTCCCTTTTACCTGTTTTTAAGTGGAACGTTCTTAAAAACCCTTATGGGAGTGATCACTTCCCAATCATCCTGAGTGCGCCGAACAAAGATCAACTACCCCCGCAGGTTCCTCAATGGAAGATTGACTCAGCTGATTGGGAAGGGTATAGAACTCCTACACACATGACATGGACTGACCTGTCTGCCCTGACCATAGATGACGCTGTCACGTATTTTACAGCTTTTATACTTGATGCCGCATCTAAATGTATTGCCAAAACGAGTGGCATGTGTTCTAAACGGCGAGTCCCATGGTGGAACGACGCATGCAGGAAAGCACGGACCACTCAGAAAAAAGCATGGGCGTTGCTTCGCGATTCCCCTACAGCAGAAAACCTGGAAAATTTCAAGCGGGTCAAATCGCAGGCAAGGAGAACGCGCCAAGAAGCTAGACGAGAGAGCTGGACAAAGTTTATATCGAGTATCAACTCGTACACAGACGAGGGAAAAGTGTGGAATAAGATAAAGAAAATCAAGGGCCAACAAACGTATTCTCTTCCACTAGTTAATAGCCTCGGGGAAAGCTTGGAGGATCAAGCCAACTTTCTTGGCACACATTTCGAACACATATCGAGCTCCTCACACTACTCTGAGTCCTTCCAGAATTACAAGGCACGAATAGAAAAACAAAAGTTAGAAAGAAAACCCGCAAGAAATGAGGCATATAATGCACCATTCTGCTTAGCAGAACTGCGAACAGCACTCAGCTGCTGTAATACATCTACCCCAGGTTCTGACAACGTAATGTACGCGATGCTGAAGGAACTACCCTCCAAAACTAAAGAAACCCTCCTCTCTCTTTATAATCGCATATGGTTTTCGGGTGTGATCCCCTCCTCCTGGAAGGAGGCTGTTATAATTCCAATTTTGAAGCAGGGAAAAGATCCCTCTACTGTATCAAGTTACAGACCTATAGCGTTAACAAGCTGCCTCTGCAAGCTATTTGAAAAAATTATTAATTGCCGCTTACTCCACTACTTAGAAACAAACAAATTGCTCGACCCATACCAATGTGGGTTTCGAGAGGGTAGATCCACCACCGACCATCTGGTGCGTATCGAGGCACAGATCCGAGACGCTTTCGCCCACAAACAATACTTCCTCTCTGTGTTTCTCGATATCGAGAAGGCCTACGACACAACATGGCGTTTCGGCATATTAAAAGACTTGTCTCACCTGGGTGTGCGCGGTAGAATGCTTTCCATAATCTAGAGTTACTTGTCCAATCGGAAATTCCGTGTCCGTGTGGGCAGTATTCTCTCCCAAACATTTGTGCAGGAAACGGGAGTACCGCAAGGTGGTGTACTTAGTTGTTCACTTTTATTATCAAAATGAATTCCTTGCACCTGTCCATCCCCCGCAACATGTTTTATTCCACATATGTAGATGACGTCCAGCTTGGCTTTAAGTCATGCAACCTAGCAATGTGTGAGCGGCAGGTTCAGTTAGGTTTAAACAAAGTGTCCAAATGGGCAGAGGAAAACGGATTCCGGCTGAACCCAGAAAAAAGCACCTGTGTCTTGTTCTCCCGAAAGAGAGGCGTGCACTCAGTACCTGACATTGAACTGAACGGTCAACGTCTGTCTGTCAATTCGGAGCATAAATTCTTAGGCTTAATCTTGGACAACAAGTTTACCTTCGTACCGCACATCAAGTATTTAAAAACAAAATGTTTAGAAGCCATGAACGTTATAAAAGTGTTGTCACGTACTACGCGGGTAGTGACAGGCAATGTCTCATGAACCTGTATAGAAGCCTCATTCACACGCGCTTAGATTATGGGGCCATTGTTTATCACTTGTTCAACCTCGGTGTCTTCCTCGCACACGCGAGGATACAAGGAAGGTACTCCTGGCCACACTTTACCGCCACCGTCACTCATTACTTGACAAAATGCCGGGCCATAACGACGTAGATACCGCGGACAAGGCCAGCAGGACCTCTGCAGTCCAGCGCATCACCTCGCCGACCGTTCCAGTGCGCTGTTATAGACTTACTGAGGACGCTCCCGACGTCAGCTGTCGGAAACAAGTGTTTCGTTCTGGCTACCGACTACTTACCCGCTAGGCAAACACAAAAGCCCTGTCCAAAGGTAGTGCTATTGAGGTACCCAAATTCCTCGTCCAAACATCGTTTTCTGTCACAGCGCCCTGGTGGTTTTATCAGCAATAGAGGTATGGCATTTACCGCTAACCTAACTCAGGTGATTTCGGCATACAATCAGACAAGTCACCGCCGGACGACTGCGTACCACCCACAGGCCACTGGCCTAACCGAGTGCCTACACAAACCACCCCTGTCACGCTGGCCTTTTTCGTCGACCTCAAACACAAGTCGTGGGATGCCGTCCGTCTATACGTGACTTTCGCATAGAACACCGCTCTACACGAAACGACGTAGATGACGCCGCACATGTTGGCCTACGGAAGGAACCTAGCAACGACCCTTGACGCCATGTCACTCAATGTTGTTTGGTAACGCGCCGCTGTCAACACTGTTTGAAATTGCGTGCTTCTCGGGTCATGGCTTCTTCCACGCAGAGCTGATAGATGGAGCGGAGAAGGTGATGATAAATTAAGGCAACATTTATGTACAGCATGAGGCGTTATATATTCGGCACTGGGGCCGACAGCTTAAGCAGCTCGTTCTGAGGCACGATGATGAGCCGGGATTTCTTCGGACGCACACGGACACTGCTTCTTGTCACGCCTCTTGGTTCTTTTAGAGGCCCTGGGGAGCCCATGTGTCAGTAGCCTCCAATCAGGAACCGCCAATAGTCGCGGGCTAGATTGCACCGTGGGCAAGAGGCTTGCCACGCATTGCGTAAGACGCGCCACACTAGATGCCGTCAATTGCATCATCAGGCTGGAATCGGACCCGTGGGTGGAGGGAGCTTGCAGCGTGTTGCGTAAGGCACACTGTTGTCGGTGATTGCGTCAGCGTGGCTCGCTCGCTGGTTCTGACGCTGTTTGCATTTGCAGAAGCAATGAAGTTCGGTTTGTACTTGAAGGTAACAGAACGATGGTGACGTAGAAAACCTCGATGTGCGTGTGTACCTTCAGCGCACTGAAGACGCCCTACAACTCACCCGCTTCCGCTGCGAGAACTAAGAGACAACTGACAGCCGCCGTTACAATCTTCGACGACGTTTAGTGGCATTCCAATTCAGTGACCGTGTTCGGGTGCATATGCTGATATTCTGACATGGACTCAGTGAAAAACTTCTCCATGTTACTTCACATCGCACAAGGCAGTTTGACGTCTTGGCCCACTTGACTACGAGGTTATCTCCGACAGCAAAGCGGAGTCTCAACGGTGCTGATCGCGGCCTGAAGTCGTAAATTTCGTACACTTCAAGCCGTTTTATGCGCGTTATTGAACCGAGACGATATTTTGTTGTTGTTCTTTTGTTGCTATATAGTAATTTATTGCATCGTATTTATATCATTATTTTGGTACTTTATTCTTCGGTTAAAGCCGCCCCACCATGATGGTCTAGTGGCTAAGGTACTCGGCTGCTAACCCACAGGTCACGGGTTCGAATCGCGGCTGCAGCGGCTGCATTTCCGATGGAGGCGGAAATGTAGGCCTGTGTGCTCAGATTTGGGTGCACGATAGAGAACCCCAGGTGGTCGAAATTTCCGGAGCGCTTCATTATGGCGTCTCTCATAATCATATGGTAGTTTTGAGACGTTAAACCCTATATATCAATCAATAATTGTGTCAAAGCATCAAGACGTAGGTTTTTTTTCAGAAATGGGCAATGCTACGCCCCTTTGTCAAGTTGTGTTATCGCCTGACAACACATGTGTAAGTGCTGTTTTGCAGAACTTGGCTGATTGACAAAAGAACCATCAAGATAATAATACAACTTTCCTATGAAACTACGCGCACAACGGTAACAATATGGATTATTCTAGAACTTACAATGCCGTTGGCGATACCGCTAGATTATTCGTCAGCTCATGTACAACCTACAGCACATGTCGTCCGTCTATTCTACTATTTTGTGTTGTCGCTCTCTTTTTCACTTAATTGCACATGTATAAATCTCGCATTGCGTCATCGCTTGTTAGTTGACCGATTGTCGACGCACTGCTCACCGCTATCGCTGTAAGCTTACTTTCCGTTTACCATTCACAAGTTCAGCCGAATAGAGTTCAATTTTCGGCAAGTAGCTTCTGCTTTCGTTGACACAACGACCCGTGACAATATTACAAATGTTACTTCTTAATTTGGACCCTGGCCTATTAACCAGAAGGAACCAGTGCGCCTTACAATTTCTAACGCACCTGGCTTGAGGCCGCCTAACGAAAAATAATCTCTAAAATAGGCCACGAACCTTGCACAATACAATGGAATGTGAAAAAATAAGTGTAGCACTAAGAAATTGCAAGAAGCGTTAGCATTTCACAAAAACAGAAGAAGAAAAAACATGGTGGATGTCTACGTCATGGAACTCATTATGACACAAAAGAAAAACATTTTTTAATGTGGTAATGTTTACTGTACGCTTATATAACAACTTTTACAGTGTCTATTAGTGTTTGAGAGCTACTGCACAGTTTAAGCTCGATGCATTCAGGTCGACGTTAAGTGATACATTCTCCGTCCCGACATCTGTCATTCATGATTAATGATGAACAAAAGATAGTCCTAGCAGTTTGTGGTAGCTGTAGTAGTAAACAGTGAGGGCGGAATCAAAGTAAGATATTTGACAGCAGGAGAGCATCCCGGATTGGACGTCGAACTTGGGCTAAAGTTGTTTAGTCGCAGTATGTTAGAGCTGTTGAGCACCACTTCGTGACTAGAGGAAATCGCAAAGCGCGTCATGTCTTTCTTGTTGGCCGACCACGTTTTAAAGAAGATAGTCTTTCTTGGGGACCTTCCACGCAAAAATTTCGGTCTATTGGTCTGTGCAATTGTCTGTTTGTCCGCCGAAACGATACCCCCAAGCGGCCATAACCCAACTCCATCCGCAGCGCCCACCACTACTGCCAAGTATCAGCGTTCATACTTGTGCGATTGTCAATTAAAACGCAGTAATTGCGCATGTCTAAGGCACAATAACATCACGTCAATATTCCGTATGAGTGTCGTTATTCTAGAGAAGGCATACATAAGTAATTCTAGAGACCGTAGCGTTAATCACGCTGCGCTGACAGTGCAATGCCATGCGATGAAACTATAGAGCACGTTCTCTGTCACTGCCCTCGTTACAGCGTGCAAAGACGGCAACTAGCTGCTGCGTTAGCTCGCCTTGACGACAGAACTTTGTCTGAACAATCGGTGCTGGAAAGACGACATGATTCGTGTGCTCACAGAAGGTGTGCTCACAGAAGGCGCGCCTGTCCCGGAGGCGATAAGGTGTGCTCACACCTTATCGCCACCAGGACAGGCGCGTACGCCTTCCTTAGTTTTGAAGATAACTGCCAGATAGCGCTGGTGTATCTCGTGCCTCGATGCGCTCGTTCGCCTTCACTGCACGGAATGAGGCACTCTAGCGCAGCACCTCCACAATACAATTCACCAATTTTCTCGAGCAAAATATCAACTAGCCGTTTTGTTCACTCTCTCCAGATGCAAGACTATCGTTTTTCTCAAAATTTGCAGTGAAGCGTGCAAATATGGGGCCAGTTTTTTTTTTTCGGGGAGCGAGCTTAACTGGGGAACGTGGAGTTACAGCCAGGCGAAGGACGCGCGCGTCGCAGACTTTTTTTCGGTATCGATGGATGCTATGAACCAGGCTACAGTGTACTAGAATACTTTAGGCAGGATGGTGCTTGGGTTAATGTCGCCACCTGGTGGTGCTTAATGGGTCGATCAAACTACATTTCTTGCACTGGAAACGCGCGGAAATGGTCACGTCGAAGGAGCTAATTGTTGATTACGCTGTTACGATACACCACTTTACAAAGGGCACTGTGGTAGCACCGTTATAGGCGTAAAAGCCCCTTTCAGAAGACAGCAGTGTGTGTGTGTGTGTGAGAGAGAGAGAGAGAGAGAGACCGTGCTCATGGCGCAGTGGATAACTAGCCCGACTGAGAGGCCATGCGTTAGACTCTTGCTGACGAAAACTGTTTTGTTTTAGATGCGAAATAGCTCTTTTACTCACGTGTGTAACACCGTACGTGCGTGCATTCGCAAGAACACACGGCAACGCGTTCCTCTCGTCGTTGTAGTGGGGCCAAGTAGGTCATGCCGCAGATGCTCGTTGACGTCATGCTCCCCTCGTAAGCTGCCTTCGCAAGTGTGAGCTGACGTTTTTCTTTCCCTCACCTGCAGCACGCTCGCCACACTGCCCACAGCTGCAGGCTCCGCCCGTTCGCAACACACTTCTCTCTCCAGCTTCTTCACAGCCCACAACTCTCTACCTCCCGTCAAGTGGAAACACTCTTTGGGCTCACTTACCTGCAATAAAACTCACAAAAACGCAACCCGCCTCCCGCGTCCTTGAGTTTCAAACAAACGTTTACTTGAGAAAACGATACATGGAGTTTCGCTTCAAAACGTTTCTCCAACAGCCATGTCGACGCCCGTTTCAACCTAGTCAAATTCGCGCGCACTGCTGCTGCTTTGCATCCCATCAGAGTTCCTGTCGTGGAGATGGATCGTAATTTGCCTTTTCATCACGTGTAATTGTTTGAGGTCATTTTCCTGAAAAAATGCGTCACTTAAATCTTGGTGGAACGCGGCATAAAACACTCTCATCTTCAAAACAGGTGTTACCGCATTTAGGTTACCAAAATTTGAAGAATGCTTGAACTTTGCCATCAGGAATACAACGTGTATTCCTTCGCGTATCCTCTCGATTAGTTTAGTTTATTATTCATTCTAGGAACAAAGATTCATCGTAGTATGCACTGAAGGGTCCCAAAGATGAGCCACTGCTGCGGAACTCTCGGTTCACAATAACAAAAAATAAATTAGATGGCATGTCAAAATTACACCTTGCAAATGAAAAGTATATAGTAAATTATTTAAAACAAACACAAATGCAAGTAAAACAACAACATCTTGCATATAGATATTTGAAAGATGTCTATCTGGTTGGGTATGAAAAGCGAGAGATTATCTAAATTCTAGCCAAAAATTTGAAGAAACCTGACGTTTTGGAGGCGACTTGGTTCGCTTCGAAACGTTTTTCCAACAGCCGCGTCGCTGCCAATTTTGAAAGAACCAAGTCAGTTCCGAAACGTTGAGTTTCTTCGAAAATTTTTGGTTAGAGCCTAAATAGTCTCCCAAATACATTTTCGTTGCTGTAATGTTCGCTTGCCATGTGTCAGTTCTGTGTGAAAACCTGAACCATACTTCGAAGAAGGAAAAGAAGGGGAACGATTGAAAGCGTACTAAAGCCTAATAACAGAGGGACTATTCAGAATCACCCACGCCCTCCAGAACTATCGGCTCGCACCACAGAGCCTAACATGAAATACTGGAGGAACAATGATATCACAAAGGAACTGTTGCGAAAGAATGGTGAGAGAGGGAGAGAGAGAAATGAAGAAGAAAAGCAGGGAAATTAACCAAGCTCTGGATCATTTGCCTTCTTACACTTGGGGTGAGTGAAAGAGGCAAAAGAGAAAGGAAGAAGAGTAAGAAAAAGATGGATAAGTTGTCTGCTTAAGAGTACGAAGCACGGTCTCGCGATGTTCGTTCGCAAGCAGTCGTGAAGTTTAGTGTGCTCAAGATCCACAGCCCAGTTTTCGTGGACATGCGCGAAACAATCAAGCAATATTCGCGAAATAATCAAAAAGGGCAGTGCATGACGAAGGGGGACGACAACCTTGCTATCCAACGATTTTCATTGGCCAGAATTTTTTACATGGTGAAATGTCACTTCAGAGAAGTTTGTGTTGTGCCTCATTTTATTCACTTTCACAGTTCCTTTCACGTACGCACAAGCTAGAAATCGACCATTTGCTTGGCGTTTATTAGATTACTTTTGAAATAAAGAGTTTATTTGAGATGTCATGCAGACCGGACTCATTCGTTGTCCTTCCTTACCTTCACAGTGTGCGAGGGTACTGCCGTTCTATACAGCCAGCTAAGCATATACAGCCAGCTAAGCATATACAGCCAGCTACTCAAGTTTAAGTCTCGCCATGCAGTCAGTCTTCTGTGCGCTGCTTATTCATTCTTAGCAAAGACCGACAGGCAATGATCCAACCAATGACGCCCCTTGTGATGGTTGCGACAAGAAAAACGAGCAACCTCAATGATTGCAGAAGCGAGCGAGCATTAAAAGCACATCACAGCGTGGAAGCACAATCGGTTTTCCTCCTCTTGTCAAGCTCACTTTACGACAGCTGTTGAATTGTGATCACTGAGCCAGCTGACACCGAATCGTTGTGTTTCTCTCTGAGCGCAACCTGCAGGAAATGGTCTTTCAGAGAATTATTAAAGGGCTGCATCGATAAAATAGACTGTTGAAATATGACCTAAGCTGGCAATTTGAACGCATTCAGAGAGACGAAGCTTCGCGGCAAAGTTTGCCGGTGGGAGTAAGTAAGCCTTGAGTACAGGAAAGAGATATACGAATAGTCGTGAATTGAGGAAGAATTAAGAAAACATGAGCCTCCCCCGATGTCGTGAATATTGAGGAATCATTGGTAAGGAAGCCGTGAATAGCTACTTCCGTTAGAATTATTTTTCTGAAGAATGAATTCTTTCCAGTAAGACTGAACCCATCAGACGTTGTATTTACGCACGGTAGGAGAGGGAGAAATAAAGATGCAAGGAAAGCAGGAAGGTTAACCAGACGCACATACGGTTTGCTACCCTGCACTGGGGAAGAGATAAAGGGGAGAAAAGAGGTTGCAGAAAGATGAGAAGGTACACACAATCACGAGCACACTCGGGGAGCATGCACAGTCTACAGGCGGTCGCTCAGGTTTGTTGACTTAAGGTAAAGTAGCAGTGCTTTAGTTGCTTTCTGCGCAACTGAGGCAAATGCCCAAGGTCCTAGTATCTTCTGCACACAAAATGGTCCGGGGTCAAGTCGATTCAAAACCATCCGGAGCTGGCATCGCTGTGCGTCGTAGCAAGCGCAGCTGCACAGGACGTGTTCGATGGTCTCTTCAGCTCCGCAGTAGTCGCATGTAGGAGTGTCTGCCATACCAATGCGAAAGAAGAACACCTTTGTAAATGCAACACCGAACCAAAGGCGGCATAACAGTGTCGCATCGAAGCAGGAAAGTTGTGATGGTAGCTTTAGCTTGAGCGAAGGATCCAGTTCATAAAATTGACACCTTTGGAAGCTGGTAGACGACCAGAACGTGCGTGTGAGATCTCGAGCCAGCAGGTAAAGTTGTCTTGCTGCATCATTCCTTGATAGAGGAATCGGGACTACACGGGTTTCTTCATGGGCTGAGCGGGCTGCATCATCGGCTAATTGATTTCCGGTAATACCGATATGTCCAGGCAGCCATTGATATATAATATCATGCCCTCGTGCTAGAGCTTCATGATGGCAATGTCTTATTTCTTGTACCAGTTGCTCATGACTCCTCCTACGCATGGCAGACTGCAAACTCTGAAGCGCTGCCTTCGAATCACAGAATATGACCCATTTTCCTGGACGTTCTTGAACGAGATATTGTAAAGCAGCCCTTATAGCAGCAAGCTCTGATGCCGTAGATGTAGTCATATGCGACAACTTAAACTTGATTGTCTTTTCTGCAGCCGGAATTACGGCGGCACCTGATGAGCTGCTGGATGAGACGAACCCATCAGTGTATATCTGCGTTTGGTCTAAGTACAACTCATGTAATAATAGCAGTGTTGCTTGCTTCAATGCTAATCTGGAGTGACTGCTTTTCTTTTTGATTCCCGGAATTTCTAGACGTACTTGCGGCTGGTCGAGGCACCACAAATGACATGCCGTTCTCGCAGCTGGCGTATATCCTGATGGAATGCTGCTTAGGTGCTTAGCTATGACGTCTGAAAACGTAGCACGTGGTCTTCCGGAAGGTAGAAGGGCCAAGTGGTGGTCGGGGACACGGCTAGCATGTCGAATGTGCGCTCTGAGGCAATCCACCACTATATATGTCCTGACCGGATGGTCTTTGGCAAGCATGATTGTGGCATAAGTAGAAGCGCATCGGGGCAATCCTAGGCAGATACGCAGTGCCTGACCCTGCAAACTCTCCAATGAATGAATATTCGATTTGCAAGTGTTAGTCACTACCGGCAAGCTGTAGCGCAATAGACCCAGAAATATCGCTCTGTACAGCTGTAGCATGGAGGCCACAGAAGTTCCCCATGCTTTACCGCACAAGAATTTCATAATATGCACAATAGATAGCAGTCTTTTCTTCAAGTACGCACAATGTGGGCTCCACGAAAGACTTCTGTCGATTATTATGTCCAGGAAACGATGCGTCCGTGCATATTTGACACTCTGCCCACTGATGTAAACAGGGTATGGCGTCATTGGTTTGCGTGTAAACGCCATCAACGCGCACTTCACAGTTGATATATTCTGCACGCTGTATTCGTTCACGCACCTGAGGGCGAGTAACTGCAGCACTCCAGAGGCAAATATCATCGGCGTATATGGATAGGCACACCGACTTTGGCAGAACCTTCACCAGACCAATGAGGACCACATTGAACAATGTGGGGCTTAAAACACCTCCCTGAGATACTCCGCAGTAAATGTAATGTTGGGCAGTTGTACCCTCATAAGTTTGTACAAAGAAACCCCTGCCAGTTATGTAATCTTTTATCCATTGAAACATTCGTCCACCAAAGCCCATTGCTGCGAGAAAAGTGAGGATGACATCGTGAGCTACATTATCATATGCACCCTTCACGTCAAGAAAGATTGCCACTGATATGCGCTTGCGACTTTTTTCTTGTTGAACAAATGTCGATAAGTCAAGGACACAGTCAATGGAGGAGCGGCCCCGACGAAAGCCTGCCATGCAAGAAGGGTATTTGGTGTATCGTATTTGGTGTTCGAGACGAAATAGAACCATTCTTTCCATCACTTTTCCAAGACAGCTTGCGAGGGTAATGGGGCGATACGCTGTCAAGTCCAATGGTGATTTTCCCGATTTCAAAAGTGGTATTAATCGACTTATTTTCCATTCTCGGGGAACACTGCCGCTGAGCCAGGAGTTGTTGAAGCATGTTAAAAGTTCTTATCTGGCTTTTTGTCCAAGGTGTCCCAACGCACTATAAATAATACCATCAGGACCTGACGATGACATGCGCTTAGAAGAGACTAACGCACCTTCCAGTTCTTCCATGGTGAACGGAATGTCCATTTCTGGTAATAGCGTCTCAGGAACGATCACGGCGTCGATGCTCTCGTTCATAATATTCCCGGCAACTCTTGTGCAAAATTCTTCAGCCACCTCGAGTTCTGTTTTTCCATGATGAAGTGCCAAAGCTTTAAAAGGGTGCCGTTGTTGCGGAGAGGAGCGAAGACCACGAACTGTTCTCCAGACATATGACAGCGGTTTATGAGGGTCTAGAGATTCGCAGAATGCTTTTCGGCGTTCGCTCTCCAGTTTGTAAATGCGTCGTTGAATCTTTTTCTGGAGCCGCGTTGCTTCCCTCAGATCGTAAATTGATCTTGTGCGTCTGTATCGTCGTTCAGCACGCCTTCGTATAGCTCGTTATTTTTCCAGTTCGATGTCAAACTGTGTTATCTTAGACGAAAATGGTAATTTACATTTGGACGCTTGCATAGCTTCCGCTATGGTATTTTCCAGGCTGCAGGTGAGGCCTTCTTGGCAGGCGTTCTCAACACGCGATGCAAACATCGACCAGTCAGTGCCAATTGCAACACCGGAAGAGAAATTTTTAATGATACCATCGATCGTCACGTAGGTGGGTATGTGATCACTCCCATCAGTCTCAATATCGCAAAACCACTGAACTTTGTGAGAGAAGCACCGTGACACCAAAGTCAGGTCAAGGCAACTGCCATACGTGAGACCCCGCAGATATGTGGGGGTACCATCGTTCATGATGGAAAGGTCGTAATCGGAAGTGAATGTAACAATGCTCCGGCCCCTGGCATTCATCCTAATGCTCCCCCAAAGCATGTGATGGGCGTTGAAGTCACCGGTGATGATCCGAGGCCCATAGGTTCTCATTAGGATGTCTTTTAATCTGTCGCAGTCAAATCGCGATGACGGAGATATATATCCACCAATAAGCGTGAACGAAACTGCATTCTTCTTCACACGAAGACACACGTACTGATTGTCGTCATTTGAACTTATTGGGTGCGAAAGATAAGTCAAGTCTGTGCAAATGTAAACAATTACTTTCCTTTATTCTTCGCAAGCGGCTGAACAAAAAGCTTCATAACCGAACAATCTATAAGGCGTTGACACGTTTGGTTCACATATGACAAGTATAGGGAATTGATTGGCCCGAACAAATTGGCGAAAGTCCGAGATACGGGACTTCATGCCTCTGGCATTCCACTGAAAAATCGACGCAATTTTAACTTCAGTGCGGAAGATGAGATTTTGTTGAGCCATTGTGCTTATACGAAGTTAGCAAGAACTGGATTCACTGCATCCAGTATTTGCAGTGCACTCTTAGCAGACGGAGATTGTATGCTGCTCAGTAGCTTGCGAATCGTGGCAATTAATGATTGAACGATTGCAGCCACTTGCCTGTCTTGGTTGGAAAGATCTCAAACCGGGACGATTGCAGTCACTTGCCTGTCTTGGTTGGAAAGATCTCAAAACGGAAGCGTGGACTGGCCGTCATGAAGCTCCTTCGGTTCGCTTGATGCTGCTTCCCTTGGAAGTGCAGGCCACTCTGTCGCAGTTAGGGTATGCTCACTGGCTTTGTCCTTTACAGCCTTTCCCACGGCATGTGGTCTGGGAGGCAAAGGAGCTGGTACTGATGAGGGATCACGCAAACGTGTCGAAGAGGTAGCGGGCGTCCTCGAAGACCGACGTCGACGTGAACGAAACCTTCTGACTTTAGCTGCGGCTTCTCAATGAGATGAGTGATCGCGCACCATCTCCTTCAAGATGGCAATTTCCTTCTGAATCCGCGGGCAGTCCTTCGATGTGGCTTCATGGGATCCATTGCATTTAGAGAATTTTTCGACAGTTTCAACGCACTTATGCGCTTCATGGTGCTCGGCGCAGCGGTGGCATACCACGAATTCTCGCAGACGCTGCTCACATGTCCAAGTTTCATGCATTTACGGCACTGGAGAGGCTTTGGAATGAAAGGCCGCACAGCATGTCTGAAGTACCCCACCTTCACATGAGAGGGGAGTGATGTGCTCTTAAGCACAATCTTCACACGGCGAGACTTGCCTAGCCGGGTGACATCAACAATTGGAGTATCAGTTGTTGACTTGACAAGAAGTTGTAAGTCCTTATTGGAAATAGCGACATCAATGTCGTAGATCACGCCGGTTACTACATCACATCCCAAGGGAACATGAGAGCGCAACTGGTTGCCGTTCAAGTCAGTTACACTGCGCAGAACGCCAAACGCACTTGCGTGCAAAACATCCACAGCCAGTATAATCTTTCTGGCGTTCACTCTTATGTCCGTGATCTCATTTGGCACGAGCGTTTCCAGAGACCTCGACACAGACTGTCTGTTAAGGCGTTTCATGCTGACGGTAGGAAGTGCAGGCAGAAACAGGATGGTATAAGTGTTCGATTTTGGCGCTTCACTTACAGTTTGAATAGTTGATGATGAGGATGTCCTGATGTTCCTTCTCTTCGCCTTGCGGCTCAGCACAGGTTGGAAACCATCATCTGAGAAGTCCTCACTGCTGAGATAGTAAGCATGAGTATCTTCACTGTCGCTGTCGCTCGCTTGTTTCATCCGCTTCCTGGAGGCGGCCGCCGCTGACGCCGCTGGTGCCAGCAGGCGCCCGGGGTGGTCTACATCCATCCCCTCCAAGGGAGCAGCGAAAACTGATCAACAGACTTAAATTACAACTGAAATACGGCAGAGTTAGCAGAAGTAGCTCCTATTCAAAACACACTTCTTCGTCTTCACGCACGGTAGGAGAAACATATTGTTGTATGCTAACTCTCACTACCGAGTGAAAGTCGCCTAGGGGCTGCGTCCATGGTTTCAGTAGTTTTTTTTTTAATGCGGAGCATTTCCTATTCGCATGGTGTTACACGCGTCGTGCGTCGGCGGCGATGTCCACACCCCCACTGCACATGCTCGCGCTTCGCGTACCATGTTGCACGCTTGCATTTCGTGCCAACTGTTTGCTCCCCCGCTCTTTCGCCTCGCAATGCCGACGCAGGCAGCATCAGCTAGTGAAAAACAACTTCTCGAGCTACACAACTGTTTTCTGGCCACCCCATATATGTAGGCACTGGATCGCACATCCCGGTCTCACCTCTAGTTTAAGGCAACTCTTCTTCTTCATTCAATGAATACCAATAATGAAGACTAAATAACAAGTAAGCGTTCCTAAACCATTCCCAAGTGAGTAACATTCACGCGATACTCCCCTCCCGTTCTGCGACGCGTTGACGTGAGTTTTCCACGTGGGGAGATACTGTCTAGAAGGCCCATGATGCGGCGGTGAGGCTTGGCAGTGTGAAATTAACGTTCTTACGTTACCGTCGACTTGTAAGAAAAAACCGTCCTAATCTGTGCCTCGTTTGTTTACACATCGCGTATAATTAGAAGAAATGTACAAACTTGTTAGTGTTTCTGTGTACGCTATCTCGATGACAAAACTTCTAGTTGGAAATGTTTTGGCAAGTGGGGCTGTACAGCTTCTTTCGCAAATGACACATCACAGACTATATAGTGGGACATTACCTGTTACAGCTTAAGTTACGCGCTTCGCCTTTAGCGTTTTACAAAGGCCCCGTGACTATGTACATAAGGGTGTACACCTCAAGCCTTAGAGTGTCAAGTGAAGCTGACCTAGTCAGTATAAACCAGAAACAAAGTTCGTCTATTCATAAATATTGCTGCGTTTCATTTTTGCGTTCCTACTTGCTTCAGGCAGTCATTATGAAGTTTTTATTGCGATAGTAATTATATAGACACCCTCAGCTGTATTTTAACGCCAGCGTCACCGTCACTCAACGTATATATATATATATATATATATATATATATCTATTTATATATATATATATATATATATATATATATATATATATATATATACATATATATATATATATATAAATATATATATATATATATATACATATATATATATATATATATATATATATATATATATATATATATATATATATATATATATATATATATATATATGCGTTGAGAAACGACGGATTAACGTGCGAAAATGTTTATTACCTCCTACAAAAAACACTCCCCGCGTGCGGAATCGAACGTGGAACCTATGACTTGTAAGTGCGAGGTACTGGCCACTGAGCCTCGAAGGAGTGCCTCCTTCAACGTTGAAACGACAAGCTATTTATATCTACCACTTACCGCTAGTAATGGGCATGTCGGGGGGAGGTATCGTGATTTCAGCGTTAAGGCTGGTTCACATGCCGCGATTGCAGCGAAAGAAATCGTTCTGTTCGCTCCATTCGCTCTGTTCGCAACCGCTGCTAATCGCGGTTTCATTTCACATGGACCGCGAATGGTCCGTGATTTTCGCTCTGAGACTCGAGCGGCGAGTTCTTGCCACCCTTCTTTCTGGCAGACACCGCAGAATTTCTCTAACGTAATGTAATGATTTGTGCATTATTGGGTTTCTATAAACAGTAACGAAGAACCCGCGTGTTTCGACGTTTAGGAACACTTCTTAATGTAAATTATTTTGAAATGCACAGCATCGGCCATCACTAAAACAAACACATCGACGCTATTTCGGCGGCATAGCTGAACCGGCCCTATTTCAACGGGTCCCGACCGAAAATCGCTCCTGCCGTTGCGACCAGAGCGAGAACTTCCAACATGTTGGAAGCTCGCCGTGGACTGCTGCGGGTGAGCGAACTGGCCTTTTTTTCACTGCGAGCGAATTCGCGCACTGAAAATCGCTGCTTTCTGTGTCATGTGAAACGGCCTTTAGCAGCAAGATGGTGCAATGAGCGCGCGTCGTCACATCGTCACGACGCGGTGTCATGCGCATTCATCTGCCATGCGTACGTTGCCCCGTGGCGAGGGGACAGGGTGGACGCTCATGCGTGCGCTTCTCTCGCGGTGGGGGCTATCGTACGTTTTGGCTGGCCTAGGGCTTTCACCAGAATCATTCCGTCGTAGTTATTGGGCGCACAAAAATAACTGGAATTGTTGCACAGTCCCCGTTTGCGAAAATAGCGCGCTGTTGAGAATCAGAAGTGTGGCAACTTGGGCTAGTTGGTATGACATGACGATAGTTATAGCGCGAGAACAGAACGACGACACAGACACATAGCGAAGCAACAACTGAGAGGTTCATTCGCACTCTTTTGTACCTGTGAATACGTCATTTGTGCTTGAAAAACGCGGTGCACGTTCCAATCTTCTTGTAATTTTGCGTGTGACCTTCCAATTTCTAGATTACGCGTTAATTGCTTCACCTAAGTGGCAAAGCTGGGATTTATTTAGTAGAATAAAAAATGTCAACATATCCACGAAGTGCATGATAATGAGCGGGGCGAAGCGTCCGTCAGTCCTTCTGTGCCTCCGTCTGTCCGTTCGTTCTTGCTTCCGTTCACCCGTGCGTCCGTGTATGCGACCGTTCGTGTGGCTACCAGTCCGTATGTGCGTCCGTTCGTGCGTCCGTCCCTGCGTCCATCCCTGCATCTGTCGGTCAGTACGTCTGTTCATCTGTCCATGCGGCCATCCAGACATTCATGCGTCCGTTCATCCGTGTGCGTCTATCTGTTGTTTGTCCATGCGTCCATGCATCCGTTTGTCTGTCCATTCGTCCATCCATCCAGTGAAAACTCCAAGTACTGCCACCTTGCGTCTTTTCATCAAATATTAATCATATAAAAGTACCTCCATCCAGCGGACATTCCAAAGCCTAAACAAAAGGTGGCACAGCTAGACTAGAGGAGCGGCACGCGTGCACTCTCTTACGGCCTGTGCTTGGTGTCTAGTTCCCGCCTTTCACTGCCCCTAGTTCTTGGCACTATGGCAAAACCTCACTAAACAATATTAAAACCAAGGATGCAATGCCCAGCGAGCTTAACGTGTCAACCTTTTCTGGTCAGATAGCGCTCAAAGTGCGTCCTTCTGTCTCTAGTTTTTTTTCAGTCAGCATCAATTTCAAGCCACATTTATTGGAGATTAAGTCACCGGTACTCGTATCTCTAAGTTAGTTCATAAGGAACAATTATCTTTTGATTTATGATGAGCGTGCGTGGATTTGCTCCTTAATTGAAAAGTGTGCACATGCCACTCCTCTAGTCCGGCCATGGAGGTAGCTACTACTACTACTACTACTACTACTACTACTACTACTACTACTACTACTACTACTACTACTACTACTACTACTACTACTGCTACATAAATTGTGGACGCACGACCCACGGCTTAAGGAGCATTGCCCCTAAAACAGCTAACTAGCCCAGGTGAAGGGTGAGATAAAGATAACTCTAGCACTATACTTGCCCAAAGAACATGACTAAATTAATGGCCCTCCTATTATAAAGGTGTAATGTCTTGCGTCTTGTAATTTGCCTCCATTTCCACATTTTTAAATACCTTAGGACTACAGCAGCATTTTTATTCGCACTGATAACACTGATATGTTCACAAGGAGCCATAGGGACGCAAGTTTGGATCAAAAAGCAGGAGTATGGGATATTTATGAAAATAGAAGACCTTTCGGTGAAGGACATTTTGATGTGCAACTTTGCAGCGGAGCGTAATTCTGCGCTAACCTTGAAGAATTTCTCTGTATTGCAAGAGAAGACATTTGTACGAACGAAAGCAGTTGACAAGTACCCCGTAAGCTGATGGGCACTGCTCAGCTATTGTCTCTTTCAAACTATCCCATAATTTTTACTAGAAGCACAGGTACGAATCGTACACAGCGACCTAATTATTTCTCTTTGTGAGTTGACGATGCTTTTGCTGCGTGTCCATAAGGCAGTATAAAGACCTAAACAGCTGCAAACGGAGGTAATCTTGTAGTCTATATTATTATTTTGAAGCCTCCATTGATCCTATGCTTCAGTCTCGTAGCCTTACATGTATTAATGACACTCTTTTTAATACATATCATACATACTGTACTTTCCTGCACAGTGATTTTGAGAGAGGTGTAAAAGAAAAGGTATCTTGGCCGTGCTTCGTTTCACAAACGCGTGGGCAGAGCTTGCTCAGTTGTTCGTTTGTCTTTGATACGCTCCATCCTCGCTGAGGGCGAAGTACTTGCGTTGGGTCACTTGGATGACAGAGTTGAGAGTTTCTCGGCACCATAAACTGTAGAATAAAGAAAGAATCCTCGTCGCAAGAATGGAAAACAGGGCGACTTTTTTGCTACAAGCACATTTGAATAAACGCGTTCATTCTCGGCTGATCTAATTCAGTCCAGCTCCGCTCTTGCTTGCTTGCTTGTTCCTTTCTTTTGTGGCTCTCACCCACTAAGGTGGATTGGCCAAGAAGCCGGTGGTTAATGCAAGTCAATACCTATAGATTTTCTAGACTAGGGGAATATGATTACTGTGTTTTGACTGTGAAATTAACTTGGCGCAATCTAAAAAAAGGAAAAAAGGGGGGGAGAGAAATAATAGAATTTGTTGAATATCTGAGGTGGAATCGTTATATATAATTCTCCTGAAAGTTGAATCATTGCAGTGTATCAGCTAAATAATATGTGGTAGTGTGGCTAGTAAAATTTGAGAGCTGATCGCTGACTCATCAAGCTAATCTTATTGTGTTATATATGAATACGCTGAGAGCCCCGCAGATGTTCCTGTCGCTGTGTCCCAATGAAGTGGCCCCAAAAGACAAAATATTTGGAGTATTAAGTGATATTTGCTCTCTCCACGAGCTAGTCCATCACCGTCCTTCTCTTTTCTAATACTCTACAAAAGGTTCTGTGGTAGAACCCATATTTCGACGCCGAAGTCTTAGGCTCAAATTTCCCTTCTATGGAAGATTTTTAAATGCGAAACATGTCTTAGCGAACTTCGGTGACATTGAGCGTATCTATCTTTCTAGCCGCCTACGACTTTTAGCTCTCCTCGCCGTTTCGATAATGGCATTTATACCAAACATCGAATGGCATAACATTACTGTATGAAGAACATATTTGACTAGTCGTAACATGAAAACCATGATATGTATGTAATGAATGTCATGATTTAGATTTCATGGTCCTGCAGCTCTTGCCGTGGTTTCATTAACATGTCATGTTGCAAAACTGGTATGGTATGATATGATTGCATAGAGAACACAAGCGACAGACCCTAACATGAAAATCATGACATGCGTGTCATGTATTAACATGACTACCTTCCACACTCATGATGCGCTCGCGGCCGTTTCACTATATAGCGTTACATATACAAAATTTGGTAATATGCTACGTGAGTGGATGACGAAGGTATGTGGCTGATGGAAAGATAATAATCATAAGATGCGTGTTATGTAATAACATGACTACATGCCACGCTCATGATGTGCTGGTGGCCGCTTCGCTAGCTACTTTTATACCAATTTTCGTATTACGGGACGTGACTGGATGACGGAGGTATGATACTGGTGCAAACATGAGAAGCGTGAGATGCGTGTCATGTAAGAACATGACTAGACGCTACGCTCATGATGCGCTGGCAGCCGCTTCTCTAGCTTCACATGTACCAAACCCGATATTACGTGACGCCAATGGATGATGAAGATATGTGACTGGTGCAAACATGATAATCATGAGATGCGTGCTATGTGATACCATGACTACATGCCACAGTGACGACGTCAATACACTTCGATGTGACGTGGTGCGCATGTTCGCCAGTGTTCATTTCGTCGCGTCACGCCGGCGTTGCCACGCCAGGCGCCGGTCCTGCCTTATACTCGCAGGTGCGCGGCGCGCTGCGTTGCTTTGATGCACGCGAGTTTCAGCACGTCCAGCGTTCCTCTGCCGCGAAACAAGGTAGCCGCTGTTTTGTCTGGGTAACGCATCGGCGCGAACTGCAGCATGTCGCATTTCGCGCCACTTGCCATTGGTCTGCGCCGATGGACACTGGTTGCGCTTGGCGTCAAACTATAAGTTCTCGCGTTTTGCTAACGTAGCGTGGCTGTGCCCAGCGTGCACGCGCGTCAACGGTACAATGAAATATATTGGGCCCTTTATGTGTCGCTCGTGGCCGTTTTTCTAGCTCCACATATACAAAATTTGGTGTTACGTGACGTCAATGGATGACGAAATGTATGACTGGTGCAAACATGATAATCGTGACACACGTGTCATGTAGGAACATGACAACACACCACGCTCATAGCGTGCTTGCGGCTGTTTTGCTAGCTCCACACATACTATATTTGGTAACACTTGACGTGAATAGATGACGAAGGTAAACGCCACATCCAGACATGATAATCATGACACGGAAGTCATGTACTGCATCATTTCCCTCCACCTCATAACGTTGTGCTGATTTTAGGGTGACATATCCACATTTCTCATTCGTTCTTCGAACATCTTCAATTCCTACTGCCTGTGGTATCTGCCTTTTTTTTATTTATTTGCAGCTTTCTCAAAATCACACTCACGAAAACGCTGACTGTATTGCTCACACTCTGTGAACTCGACACCGTGAATTCTTTGAAAAGAGATTTTTTCACGGTATCATTTTCACGCATAAAAAGTACCAGAGATGGTGGTACACAGTCTAACTAAGTTGATAAGTGCAGTCGGCACGCGGTACAATAACTAGCGTCTCTTGTACCGCACTGAGTGCTTACCATAATGCCCTGTGTGTATTCGTTGTAGTTACGAATGACTGTGAGCATTCGTAATAAAGACGACTATAGCGCTTGCTCGCAGTCATTACTATGTGGTTGGTGCTGGACGAATTCCCGGGCAATCAGAGCAAAGAGATGGCTACTGGGAGAGACCTCGAGTGCAAGGACATTCACTATCGCTGAGCATGCAGTGTTTTTATGAGCGAAGCTTCATATCGGCATGGGGTGTGGTTGTGACGATTCAGCGGAGAACTAGAACTCTATTCCCCGTGAGATAGGGCTGTAGGTGTCAGCACCATCATCGTATTAGTGTAAATGGGCGCTCGGCGACACATGTCCAATTATACTCCAGGGCGCTTCAATGTGAACAGCTTTTGACGATTTTCTGCGAGTGAAGCGCGTTGAGTACAGCGTAGTGGTTATATGCGTCCTCCATTACAACAATAATGCAGGAAGCCAGCCGATTGCTGCTATTAGGTGTGACAGGAGTGCGTTCTGCCAATTATTCGGGTGTTGAACTTCGCACTGTGCTCGCAGTTTCTTTCTTCATTTATTCTTTAGTGTTTAGCTTCCGTTCTGCCTATGCTGCAAAATAAATGGTATTATGTGACCAAGCCAATCAACAATATACTTGTTGCACGAGTGAATACAAGAGAGCCTGTTTATCTGTGTAGTTAGTTGATATAGAAGTTTATGCAGTCAATATGTCTCTTTGCACGACTGACTGTATGGCACAAGCTTGAGGCTTTCCAACTGCCAACCTAGTTTTACGGATGCTACCCAATGATTTGTGGTACTATAAGTATTTCGAAGTCACCAACATAGCACGAGACGCAGTCTCTGAAATTGTACATTCGCAACTTGTCGCTCATTACTTCATTAGTTTATGAAAACGCCAAATGCACTAAGGGATGTACTTGACCGATAAAGTGGCAACTTCATTTCATACTGGAATGATTCGGGCTGTAACGATGGTACGACGATTGCACCGAGCACCGCAAGGACCTGTGCACTCGTTCTCTCATGAGTTAAAGTGCCTACAAGCAGAAGTTTATGTGCTTGCATATGTTGTTTGCGCGTTCGAGCAAGCAGTTTATGCGGTAACAGAATCGGACCAGCTGTCCTCTATGAACATGCATGAAGTTCACACATATGCGGTCCCGTTGCGGCTAGAACACGACGCAAAGAATCATTCATACCATGGCGTTTTCCCCACTTGCCTCTAGGTGTTGACTGTGTTCAAACGAGGGGCTGACGTAACTGAACCCATAAATCTCGGTGCTTTACTGTTAAGATATCAGGAGAAAGGAACAAAACTACGGACATGTGGTTATTGATTCATGCGAGAAGCTGTAACGCAAGAACATGTTTGAAAATTTCAACGCAATGCTCCAGTTGCACAGTTTGAAGCGTAATCTAGCCAGGGCTAAATGGGAAAAATATTTCGCGTAGCAACCAAGGTTTTGAAACATTGATGGTGGTGCTAGCGTAGAACTGCAGTCGATAATCAGTAGCTTGAGTTCGGTAACAAACCACCATACATGCCTCTACGCCATTGTACAACGCAGCTTTTTACGCTAGGGTGTAGTAAATAAAATCAAGAGAGCCACTTTCTTAGTGACATACTAGAACATTGTGCCCCATCTCTATGTATATGCAGAGTTTGCATACGAGAAGACGCAATCTATGGCAATGCGACCAAATGCGTGTGAACGACTATAAGTTATAGTAAGTCGAAATTGTAGTTGTTTTCTTTCTGAATACTTAATTAGGTATTCTTATTCAAAGCACTTTTGAATTTCGAAGCAGTAAAGCTGGGTGACAAATCGCTATGATGAAGCTATAGACAGGCTTCCAGAACAAGCGATAGGACAGTTTCTAATTTTCAGTTATGTAACGGTGCTTTTCTGCTCTATAAAAATACAAAAACGCGAAACACATGCGAAATACAAAAAAGAAAGAAAAGAACGCAAAATGGCAAGTTCATTTGCCCGCCTATGCCACTGTGATTGGAGTGCTCCCTACGGTTCATAGGCTGTGGCAGCGCCGTTTCCTCGACTAGTGGCTGTGGGGTATCTTACTATAAATAATTCAAACACTAAATATACCTTTCATGACATCATTGGTGACGTCAGCAAGTAGAAGAAAGAGTACAAACTGCGAAGAGGAGAACTGCCGAAAAACCGCTCATTTCCCACTGTTATGCCTGCGAGTCCACAGCGAACGTCCATGCCTCTGACAAAGGCAATCTGTGTCAAGGCCAGCACGCGAGCCCGCCTGACGCGAACAACTCAACGGCGTCATCACGCGACCGCGCCTTTCTGTCAGGCAACGGACTGCGAGCTCCTCAACCCACGAGCGCGTCGAAGCAATCGGCGCCTTCCTGTCTGACGAGTCTGACGCAATGCCTGGTGACGTCACTCGTCCTTGGGTGCAGTCACGTGCAGCGCAGCGGCTCCGCATTCGATGAGAATGACGCGGCCCAGCGGCGACCCCTTTGGAGGATTCTGACCTCACGACCAGCGGCGCTTCTGGTTGGACATTTGGTTACTCAAAGAATCCACCCGGTGCATATAAAAAAAGCCCTGCGGCGCGTCGTGAGCAGTTCACCTATGTGTTAGAGAGGAGAGCTCGGCTCTTCGGGTCTCTAAGCTGTCGGCCCCAGTGTCAAATTTGTAGCGCCTAGGTATATATGTTGTACCTAAACCTTGTTTAACTCACCGTGGTCTCGTCCGCTCGTCTATCAGTTCTGCACAGAAGCAGTCGCGAGCTGAGAAACCTACGCTACCAAACGGCTGGTTACCTTCCCGGCGGAGTTCGAAGCAGTGGCGTCTTCGGGACCGTGTTGGCGTCGCCGTCTTTCGAAACAGTGGTTGCAGCGGTGAGATTCGTGGCGCCCTTCGTAACGTCGTCGGAGGCGCGCTTTGTAACATCACTTCGCATGCAAGCGGAATGCATTCGTACCCTATTACCACTCAGGCAACGCTCCTATTCGTTAGGTTTACTTATTTTGTTTTAATTGATGTTCGGTGGTGTAGTGAAGCGGAGAAAGGAAGGTGTTCGGTTTCACAGTAGGGCAATTTTAGATCAACACGAGTAAAAGGAAGTCTTTTTTATGACAAATTTGGTACTAAAAACAAAGACATGCACGTTGTGGGAAGGGTCAGTGTACACAAGCAGCTTAGCTTCACAACTGAAATATGCACACAATGAGCAATGATGCAAAAATAACTGAACCCATGCAAACATTACTATCACGAGCTGGCCACTTCGTACTCGACTGAACTGCATCTTTTATGACAGCTAAAATATTTTTTTCAGATCTCGAGTACTAAACAGGACAGAAGTTTGGGAAACATATAGGCATGAAGGGACGAGAAACCATACACAGAGAATGCCGTTGGTTAATATGGTCCGGCTCATTGGCTTGTTTGCCGTGACAAATAAATCGCCTTTACTTTTTAAAAAGTTGGGTCCAGCGACGTTGCCCCGTTCAATAATTTTTCAAACCATCAGGGAGTCGATTGCATTCATTTTAACGAGAAAGCGTTATAGGGCTTGTTTCGCACAAAATCCGGCGTCAGTGTTGGTGTTGGTGTCGGGATCGTTGGTTGTGAGCGAATAATCCTCGTCTCGTGCTTGACCGAAAAATACAGAGTTATGCAAATAATAAAGATCACAGCATATCTACGAAGTCAATGATGACAAGTTGGCGAAGCTCCAAGGAATCATTCTTCTCCTTACATTGCCCACTCGTTTATGCAAAGACGTGAGAACACGCCTGTACAATATATACAAAGTTGTTTATCAATATAAATGCGCGTATGGTCTTTGGGTGTCCATATATTTATTCATACAGATATCCATATCAATATTCATGTGGCTATTCATACAGATATGGGTAGCCATGTGGATGTGGATATTCATACGTATACTCCTATAAATACCTAGATGGGTTCCAAAATGAGTATTCATACCCATATTGAAATCTATATAGGTATGTATATCCGTAACATGTCACGCCTATGAACAGGGGACGTGGCCCGACCTGAAGGAGTTTCGTTATGAAATAAATTATAAAAAATATGGGTTTGGTAGGGATCAAACCCGCTTTGTTTGCGTGGGAAGTGGGTGTTTTATAAAATCTGGCGGCTTCCCAGGAGTTCAGTGAAAATCGGTCCTTCTGCTCGGAAATGCAGTGAAAGTAACTTTCATGCTTTACAAACACACGTGTACTGTTTACATGCTTTGTAATAGCAGATGAAATATTGCAGTAATCATGAGTGGTACAAGCGGACATGTCATTAGGCATCAGAACATGTGATTATCATAATGAATTTATCGTATAAGGCAGGTCACTCATTACGAAAGGCACACATGTCACTGTGCGTATTCTCTGACGGCCACGCTGAGGTGCATAGCAAGTGCAAAAAGATTTCATGCACTACGTATTTGAAATGCGCATAGGGACAGGATATTGCTATAGCGTTCATCCATTAAGGGTGAAGCTTAAAGGTCCCCTAATTTTATTGACACTATTGTAAGCAAAGGCCCACAAAGTTTCGGACTGACTGCATGCATTTTCATGAACAGGAAGCAGCCTATAGTAGCTTAAGGTAACTAGAACTACACACCAAAACTAAAGGATGAACAAACTTTATGGCAGAGTCAACATGCAACCAAGCCTTTCTTGAAACATATTTTGTCATGGGCATGCATACTATAGGCACTCGTCATCAAAAACTAGCCTTGTGACACTGTGCTTTTGTTAATTCAGTGAGCCTTGCAGAGAAATGGGATTACTCATGCACTGATGCAAAATGATTACGTGCTCGAATAACAAACCCGAATACTTCTGCTCAGCTGTTCTCACGGCAGAAAACCTCAAAAATCTTCGCGGAAAAACTCCCTAGGACACCACCGAACCAAACAAATCATGATGCTCTGATTTAGTCATCTTCGTCTAATCTATGGTTAAAGTTATGGGCATCCTACTGCGGCTTCCGTTCACGGCAGGACGCATCAAATTTATTATCTTTTCAGTGTTCATACTTAGCACGCTAACCGAGCGGAATCCAATGGTGATATTGATGAGAAACTGGAAACACTGAATGATGACAAGAGCTAAATACATGTTTTTCTGCGTTTTGCCTAACCAAAAGTTCACAAAATAAGGATTGAGGAAGACCCATAAACAAAAGATGAGTTCTTTACAGTTCAATCAGTTTTTTTTCTTAGTAAAAAGTGGTGTAAAAAATAAACGCGAACGTGTGCGTTAACCTCACTTTTTTTCAAGCGGTTATCAGAATGTCTGACAACTGCTACGAGCGCGCATTTTCCTTCAAACCGAAACGAGCGCCTAGTTTCCAGGGCCAGGCTGTGCGATGACGCAAATTTCCCTAGCGGCAACACAAGCGATAACGCTGCGCCATGAATCATCCCGCAGGAAGCAAATCGTTTGTACGCTAACGCTAGCGAGCACTCTAATCACAGTGCACCTCAGCGCGCAAGCGAGCATGTTACTTAGTATATATTTTTTGGCTGCCATCTTCACTATAAGCAGAAAAACGTTGTATACTGAAATATGCAAAGGTGAAATCTGTGTAATCAGGCGTTTTGAAACTCGCTCTACAGTTTTTTTACCAGAAGTTTCGGCTAGATTATTTGCTTTTCAAAAGCTACCTATACCAACATTCATAATTAGGCACTTAAGCGTAAAACAAAAAACACAGTGTGACCTAACTACTTGCCATAATAAACAACATGAATTTAATGGCATCATCATATAGTGCATCGACCTATTTTACCCTAAACTTATAGATGCTGGGCAGCCTGTGTATGTAGTAGTTACCGGCGCGATGCAAGTACATACAAAAAAAGGAAACTGCATCGAACTAAAGGATGTATGAGAAATAATGACGGCAGGAAGAAGTGGTCGGCCGAACTTGCTGCAGTTGAATGGTTGTCGTAGGGTCACATTCAAGGTAGAGAGCTCTTTAAGTAGTGTACATTAGTCCTAAAAAACGGAATGCGGGAAGAAAAAGCCCAAATGAGGTAACAACTGATATACAAATATTCTGAACCGTACAACGCTTTACAACAAAACAAAAGGGGAAAAATTCACTGACGACCACGATACTACCAAATGTGGATTCTGAGCCTGTTTAGGGATTTTGATTTTGAGGCAAATTGAGGGAAACGCTTCTGCTTCGAGGGGCGCACCTCCAAATTTTGATGTCAGCAGGGTTGACCCTCTGCTCACGCAGTTATTTTAGCAAGAGTGGTAGACGACGCAGTTCTACGAATTGTGCCAGTTCAAAAAGAAATGGCTGAGAATAGTTTTACACATGTGCACACAGTTTACTATAGAAACATAATGCAGAGAGGAGCGTGATTGGCGCTGACAATTTCGTGCAGGAGCTCTCACATGAACCGCCGCAGACAGGGCGAAGCACGAATGCCCATTTATACCGCGGAAGGCAGCGCGTGGGCGCGTTCCACAACAGCCGACGCACGAAGGCGCGCCCTACTCTGGCACCGCGGGGACGGACACCTGCGAGACTGTCGTTCGCTTCTCCTGGCGGTCTTCCCACTACCGCCAACTTTCATTCTCTGCTCCGTTCCACATTCGCTCTCTTTATTCCTCGTTAGGTCTGCCATTTACGGTGATAGTGTGCCGGTAAACGCAAACACATATTCCCAAAAAGTGCACTCTATAGTCATTTCACTCACGGCATTCTGGGTGCCGCCATAGTCCGCTGCCGAGGCTGTGACGTCGGCTTTCGTGCTATCGTGCAACAGCCTAGAAAGGAGGAAATCGTTCTCTCAGTAAAAAAAAAAAAAACGTTCTTAACAGCACTCTTTTACGACCTTTTCTTCAGAAACAGGGCATGAGGACTTTTCATTATAAAGCACCAACTTCCTCAATGTCCTTCACTTTGACAGGTTTATCAGAGCTCTAATTTAGGTGCACTTTCTGCAGGAAGACAGAGCAATATTTTTTTATTTTATGTCAAAGGCCTGCTGAATGGTGACTTAAAAAAACTTTATTTTTTGTGTACCCCATTTTCCTTTTTTACGCCTGCTGTGATTTTCATTGTAGCTGAAGAATATTGATTATCGAGTGTGTACGCCGATGGCCAGGGATCCTGAAGCTTCATAGCTTTCATCGATTTGCGCTCTCTCTATATCGGCAACACTTGTTTCGGCTCTAGAAGCAGTCGATACGACGATGCATGGTAAGATTAGTGGCCTGCTCGTAGGATCAGCTATAAAGGTCTAATTTCACATCGCAGCCCACAGGCAAAATGAAAAAAAAAACGATAAATGTTTGTTCGAGGGTGATTCATTTGCCGTTTTGCTTTTTAAATGCTTCTTATGGCCAGAGGGCGTCCCATGCTTACGTGCACACACACTCTCACAATTAGTTTTAAAGGATGGTGAAAAGTTTTTTAATCCTAACTTTTTTAGCGGCTAATGGCGTTTCGAACCAACGACTTCAAAATTTGTTGGTAGCCTCCCTTGAAGAAGAATCTGTTTGCATGAACATTCTTTCTATACATCTATACAGCTCTGAATTACTTTTGCCAAAGCCACTGTGGCACTGTGTGTGACTCTAAACAGTTTCTCTTTTTAGAAAATGTATGCTAAAAAATCACTGCTTCTGGCCTTCCAACATTAACGTTTCTATCACCACACTGATTTTATATACCACAAAAATAGCTTGTTAAGCATGCCGAAACTGTTTGCACTGGCTCAGAGCTTTATGTACTCTGTGATTAGCATCAATGTAACATGTAACGTTATGGCAGTAGTGGCCTGTGAGTTACGGACTGTAATACTCCTATGATATTCTTACTGGCTGCAGTAGTGTGCATAAAACATATAGCGAAGAAGAAGTTACACATTTCGTCCCACGAAACCCATTTCAATTTGCCGCAACAAAATATCCACTGCTTCATACGTCAGAGAAGTTTCACTTAACGTTTCGCTTAATATTAACTTGCAAGAATGATACCCCGTGTAGACATCAAACACAATTGTATAAACAGATGGCAACGAACACCTGCCATCCTTATGCTGCTGGGATGAAGAATCAAGGGAGGTGTGAGGGATAGCTTTAGTGCTGCCCCTATCACTTTTACACTGTTCTCAAACTTTGGCATCCATGACTTAACGCAAAATAACGTGGTACCCCGTCAAGATTACGAACCATCTCGGTGTGCCGAAAATTCATGCTCGTGCAAGAGTACATCTGAGATAAGTCGTGCAAGCTGCTTGCATCCTCTGGGCTGCCCAGAGAAGATTCAAATCAGTCAGAACAACGCTTTACAAAGGCTTGCATTCATTAATTTTACTTGCTGTGTCTCACAGTTTTTCGCGCTCCAGGAGCAGCTAAACAGCGGATGGTATTTTCTGTTTTTTAAATCCCAATTCCTCATACGCTTTATTTCATGTCATTTATTATACTTTTCGATGGCTTCTCCGATCAGTGAAAAATAAACAAAGCATGAAAATTTTTTAGAGTAACGCAACTTTGAAGGCACATTACCTTATCGGAGCTCATAATATGACGTGCAAGATAACCCTCATTATTTCATACACATGCGCTATGTTGCAGCTACCAGCCCCCATTTAGAGTTCACGTTCACTCACTTTTTTCTCATCGTTCCCCGGCACTGCTTTATGTGGGCAACACCTCATCCCAAAAAAAGTTCACAGCTTGTGCATTGTTTTACTGCCACCTTTGGAATACTTGCTGTTGTTGTTGTTTTTCATTTACTTTCACTTACTTAAAATGTTTCAGCAATGTGCAGAGTTGTATTATGCGGTCGAGTTTTTGGGCGATGCCCTAGACTATTTCCAACATTGTGTGGCCACAGGACTACTTAATAAGAATAATAACGTCAACCAAAAGAAGAGCTCAACTCACATATATGTTCATATGCGCAGCATTATCCTACGTTCTTTTCGCAAGCACAGCGCTATTTCTCTGGCGGCAAATTTTTTCTCTTGGGTTAATACATAAGCGACACTTCTTCATCCGCTAGACATTTAACATATTGGGGCATTAGGAATACCTATAAATACACCACGTACAGCTTCTTCTTCTCCAATGTTCAGTTCTCTAAATCTTCTACCTATGCGTGTCTTGTTCAATCATAAAGTGTTGCTACAAATGTTTTGTCTTATAAATATCAACCTCAATATCCACGGTTTTAGCCAATCCAGTCTCAATAATAACAATTTTACAAAATTTTTAGGACAACATTACCTAGTTCTTGCTAAAGCTAGAAGAAATGATGGAAGCTGCATTCACCATCTCAAATTTAAGAAATGGTCTATTGCACTTTGCAATTCGCTGCAATCTGTATCGAGAGATCTTCATTTTTATCATTCATACGGTAAACTAAAAAGCACCTAATAATTACTTTTCACACTCATAGAATTGATTAAGTTTTTGAATGGCAAGGATTTCTTAGTGCACTTCGGCGACTTTGAGCGTATCATATCTAGCTGCCTACGACGTTTAGCTCTCCTAGCCGTTTCGATAATATTATTGATACTAAACTTGGTATGGCATAGGATGACTGTATAAAGAACATATTTGACTAGTCGTAACATGAAAATCCTGACATGTATGTCATAAATGCCATGATTTACATATCTGCGTCCTGGAACTCTTGCGGTGGTTTCGTTCACATGGCATGTTGCAAAACTGGTATGGTATGCCATGATTGCATGGCGAACACAAGCGACAGACCCTAACATGAAAATCATGACATGCGTGCCATGTAACAACATGACCAAATGCCACGCTCATGATGCGCTCGCGGGCGTTTCGCTAGCGTCTCGTATACCAAATTTGGTATTACAGTAGGTTAACGGATGACTAAGAAACGTGACTAGTGCAAACATGATAATCATGAGATGCGTGTCATGTAAAAACATGACTACATGCCACACTCATGATGTGTTCGCGGCCGTTTTGCTAGCTTCACATATCAAAAATTTGGTATTACAGCACGTGAATGGGTGGTGAAGGTATGAGACTAGTGCAAACATGATAATCATGATATGCGTGTCATGTAACAACATGACTACATGCCACGCTCATGATGCGCTGACGGCCGTTTTGCTGGCTTCACTTATACCAAATTTGCTATTACGGGACGTGAATGGATGACGAATTTATGATACTGGTGAAACAATGATAAACATGGGATGCGCGTCATGTAACAACATGACTACATGCTGCGCTCATGATGCCTTAGTGGCCGTTTCGCTAGCTTCAAGGGTACCAAACTCGGTATTACGTGACGCGAACGGATGACATAAGTAAACGACACATCCAAACATGACAATCACTCCATTATTGTCATGTAATAACATGACAACACGCCACACTGATGATGCGCTCGCAGCCGTTTCACTAGCTTGTAGTAGTAGCTTCACATATACGAAATCTGGTATTACGTACGCCAATTAATGACGAAGGTACGTGACTAATGCAAACATGATAATGATGAGGTGCGTGTCATGTGAGAACATGACTACATGCCACAGTCGAAGCGCCAATACATTTCGATGGTGCGCGTGCTCACCGACGTTCATGTTGTCACGTTACGCCAGCGTTGCCACGTGCACGCGCGTGCCGCGCTTCGCTGCTTTGAGGCATGTGGGTTTCTGCGCGTACGGCGTCCCTCCATCACTAAAAGAGGGAGACGCAGTGTTGTCCGGGTAACGCATTGGCGCGAATCGCAGCATGTCACATTTCGCATGGTGGTGGTGGTGGTGAAAACATTTAATAACCATTAAATGGTTACAGAGAGGTGATTGGGTTGGGGCCTTATTGGCCTCCTACCCTCACAGCACTAGGTGGAACCCCTATTCCGGGGCTCCATTGGCAAGCAACGCCGCCCGCGCACGTTGAACCAGAGCCTCTTGGGCCTTCAGGTCTTGACAGCCGAGCAGGGCCGCCTCCCAGTCCTCTCTCGTGGGATTGGGGTTGGGGGGGATAGATGGATTAGACTGGCACGCCCAGACGATGTGAAAGGTGTCAGCCACCTCACCACAGAACTGGCACGTGCCATCAAAGGATGAATTGAAATGTTTTAGCACCGCCGGGCACAGTACAGTATTGGTAAACAGTTTTAAAAGGAGGCGCTCGTCAGCGCGATGCAGTCCCTTACAAGGGTCTGGATAGCGCCGGTGCTCCTCCTTGTAGTAATTGGTAATATCTTTGAATGAAAGGGCCGAATTGTCTGATTGCGAGTAGGCTTCCAAAGACAGGGAGATAGCCCGGGAAGAGAGTGCGCGGGCGGCCTGATCGGCCTGTTCGTTACCCCTGAGTCCTTGGTGACCGGGTGCCCAAACCAGATTTCGCGGAGTTGGATTAACGTATCGGCAGCTAGGTTCCAGTATGCGCTGAGCAAGCGGTGAAGCCCACCCTAGCTGATAGTTCCGACAGGCCCCTCGTGAGTCGGTGATGATATGTTTAGAAGAGGGATAGGTGAGAGCCAGAGCGATGGCAACCTCCTCCGCGTGTGTTGCGCTGTAGGCTTTGAAAGTGAGCCCGTTTACGGTGTTTGCGTTGTGTATGACTGCGGCAGTATACCACCCCCCATGGTGCGGGCCGGCAACGTCCACGTAGCACACGTGTTCCTCTTGACCAAAGTGTCGCTGCAACGCTTCCGCGCGCGCCTGGCGGCGACCATTGTGGTTTTCTTTGGACATGTTGCGGGGAAGGGGTCGGACCCGGAGGGCGCGTCTCCAAGGTTCTGGCACTCTCACCCTTTCCTCAATATAGTAATCGTGTTTGATGTGTATTCGGTCCAAGAGGCGGCGACCGGAATGGGTCTGTGCAAGGCGCGTGTATTGGTTAACGAGGTGGGCTTCTCGAAGTTCCCGGTAGGTATTCACCACGCCTAGGGCCAGAAGTCTCTGGTTGGACGTGGTGATAGGGAGGTCGAGAGCCCGCTTGATAACTTTACGGTGGATGACCTCGAGTTGATCATCCTCGTGTTTGCGTAGGTGCAAGTAGGGAGTCGAGTAGAGTATTCTACTCGTTACGAAAGCATGGGCAAGCCGCATTGCATCCCTGCTTCGTAATCCGCCCCGCTTGTTGGAGACCCGGCGGACCATACGGCCCACCTGGTCTCCCACCGTGCGAAGTTTGGCTATTGTGGTGTCAGCCTTGCGTTGGTGGTGTATGAAGAGGCCAAGGACGCGGATCTCCTTGGCCTCACGGATCGGTCCCGAGGGAAGACTGATATGGAGCTGAGTTGTGTCCTGAGGGGAGGGACGTACGTGCACAAATTCTGACTTAGCCGGGGCACACTGGAGTCCGCAGTAGGTTGCGTAGTCGTCGACTACAGTCGCTGCTGCTTGCAGGCATGACTCCATATGACCCAGGTTACCTTGCGTGGCCCAGATCGTGATATCATCCGCGTAAAGAGCGTGATGTATCCCTGGTAAAGAAGCCAATTTGGGGGGAAGATGAAGCATGGCTATATTAAAGAGGAGGGGAGAGAGGACCGCGCCTTGAGGAGTTCCCCTCGAGCCGATGACGTAAGGCCCATGCTCTTCATCTTGTATGCGTATGTAGGCTCGACGGTCTGTAAGAAACTGTCTAACATAATTGAATGTTTTATAACCACAGTTGGTCTGACTGAGGTGGTCAAGGATTACCTCATGCTTCACGTTGTCGAATGCTCCTTTAAGATCCAAGGCCAGGACTACCTTGTCATTGTGGGGGCATTCAACAGGATCTAATATGTCATGGTGGAGCTGTAGAAGTATATCCTGGGCTGACTTCTGAGGGCGGAATCCAAACATGGTGTCCGCAAAAGTGTGCTGTGTTTCTAGAAACTCGGAGAGTCTGTCGCGCACCATCGTTTCCATCAGCTTGCCGACACAAGACGTGAGGGAGATGGGGCGAAGGTTCTCCACGTCAATAGGTTTACCTGCCTTCGGGATGAAGTTCACGAGAGCTGATTTCCATTCAAGAGGGAGAGGAGTTTCTCCGTCCCAAATGCTATTGATGTATTTGAGGAGCGTGGCGTAGGCTGCGTCGGGAAGATTGGCCAACAGTTTGACCGTAACCTGGTCACGCCCTGGTGCAGTGCCACGCTTCATCTTGCGTAAGGCCGCCTGGAGGTCGTGGAGCTGGAACGGGGTGTCCAACTGCGTGTTCTTTTTGCCTGCGTAGGAGTATGCGGCCGTCCGGGGGTCCTTAGTGGTGAACAGGTATCGGTCCCTGAGCGTGTTTGCCAGCTGTGTTGTCGTTCCTGTAAAGTTGTGCATGACCTTATGTAAGTGACGTTGAGTTTCCGTGCGTGTTTGTGTTGGATCGATGAGAGCGCGAAACAGGCGCCACGTGTTGCGACCAGACATCTGGCGTGCAGCCGTGTTGCACCTGTCCACCCAGTTAGTGTCGGCTAGCTGAGCAGCATATTCCGCAGCTTGCTCCGTGAGTTCTAGGATGCGTTTCTTGAGGCGTCTGTTATGTTTCTGTTTTTTCCATCGTTTGGTGAGGCTGCGGCGGGCCTGCCAAAGATGGAGGAGGTGGTTGTCCACGTCCGTTTGAGTTTCCGTGAGCTGTATCAGCTGTTCGTGTTGTTTCAGTGTAGACGACAGTGATTTAGACCAGGTGTCGTATCCCGACTGGAGAGGGTCTACAATAGGTAGAGTGGTGCGGAAAGTTGTCCAGTCTGGGATACGAGCTTGTGTAAGTGGGTGTTTTAAGGGACGCATGTACACTGTTGTGTTTAATACACAATGATCACTACCGAGAGTGTCCTGTGTGTTCAGCCAGTCGGCATGGCGTATGTTGCGTGTAATTGTGAGGTCCGGGCAAGTATCTCGTTGAACAGAGTTGCCTACACGTGTTGGGCTGGCGGGATCAGTGTGGAGGGTGAGTCCAAGTGTAGAAAGAAGTTCCGCAAACTTCCTTCCACGCGTGTCCTCTCGTGGGTAACCCCATAACCTGCTTGGGGCATTGAAGTCGCCGACGATCAGGAGGGGGTCGTGTCCTGCCACCTGCATAGCTTGTGTGAAAGTTTCGCTGAACGTGACGTTCTTAAGCTTTGGGGGACAGTAAATGTTTAAAATATGAACAGGTGGGTCAGATCGCCTTATAGGCAGCACCGACACCATTGTGTATGGGAAAGGCGGTGTTGTGGGGAGTGTGACTTCCTGGGCGGTATATTGCTTGTGAACAAGTATACATGTCTCCGGGTTGTGTTGAAATGTAGTGTAATTTGTGAGTTTGACGTCCGAGCCGGGTTCCTGAAGGGCAACCACGGCAACAAGGAACTCAAAGGTCTCAAGATAGAGGCGGAAATGAGCCCGCTTCTTGTGGTTCTTGAGACCTCTGCAGTTCCACTGTGTTAGTAACAACGGCTGAGTTGCTCTGGCTCGCGACCTAGGGTTGGAGGCCATGTTCGGAGATAGAGGGTGGGGTTGTGTTGTTAAGATTACTCAGTTCACCAGCACCCTGTGCTGACGTACTGGAGTCTTCAGAAAAGTCCGACTCATCTGGAGTCACTCTGTTAAATTTTGAGGGGCGATTAACGTCCCTAATTGGCCCTACGCGCTTGAGGACGCGTGGATTGTCTTGTATCCACTTTTGGATAATGTGAGTTACTGTTTGTGTCACCTGTGCGATGACAGTCTCCATATGACGCGCGATGGTGTCGTGGATAATTTTGGGGAGGTCGGCCAATTGTTATTCTATTGCATTTACCTGGGTCTCCAGGGCCGCGACACGACTCTCTACAGCAGTAGGAATCTCCCTGTCTGTTATATTTTCCTCTTCATCGCTCAACGAGGGCTTAGTAGTGAGATTGGTTTTGAGCGAGTCAAGTTCGCTGGCTAGTTTTTCATTCTGAGATCGCAAAAGGGCGAGCTCATGCCTGAGTTTTTGTGTTTCGGTAGTGCTTGTGGCAGAAGAAGGTGGAGAGGAGAGAGAGGAGGGAGAGGAGGCGACCTCCACCCAACTGCCCACCTTGGGTTGGTTGCGTGCAGCGTTGCCAGATGGAGCGCCGAGAGCTGGAGATTCCGCCGCGCCAGGTGGTAGCGTTGCCGTTGCTGCTTTGCCAGGAATTGGCACTTTGCCAGTTGACCGGTGCTTTGGTTTTGTTGGGGTCCCCGATGTCCTGGACCCTGGTTGCTGAAGCCTGATGAATTTTTCAGTGCATTCGCGGGAGCTGGTGAGGTGCGGACCCCCGCAAACTATGCACGTTGGGTTGCATTCGTGGGGGGCCATCCCCTCAGGACCAGCGCCCACGTTTTGGCCACAAAGGCTGCATCTTTCGGTGACCGGGTTGGGACAGATATCCGCCCGGTGCCCCAGTGCACCACAGCGGTAGCACGCTGGCACTGTCTTCTTGTACTCCCTGACGGGAGTCAGTTCTGCGTTATAGTGGACGGAACGCGGAACCTTCCTTCCCGCGAAAGTCAACACAGCTACGTTGGAGTTCCCCAGCTTGCGCGCATAGACTAGTTCACCGCCACGCCACTGCACACTATGTTTCAGAGACGCACTGGTTTCGAGGTTGTGCACAGAAATCACGCCGCGACACACATCACCGGTGAGCTTGAGGTGACCGCGAAGCGGCAGCGGTCCTTTGCTGGTGTTGATTTGAAAGTCCGACAGCAGTTTCTGAGCCACCTCGTTATTCTGCGTGCCACAGATGATGATGTTTTGCTCCCAATTGGGAGAAATGCTGATGTCATTCATGTGCTGCCTTCCGATGAGTTGGGAAATGGCAGCGCCGAGCTCACCTTGTTGAAACGCTGCCTTGAGGGCTACACAGTAAACCGATTCTGACCCTTAAGGGTGCAAAAAGGGTGCCGACACCCTAAGCACACCCTTTGAGCACCCTATTCGCGTCTCAGCACCCTACAAGCGGAACCTAAAGGGTGAACACATCAAAAGGGTGGAAACTAGGGTGCAAAAAGGGTGCAACAACTAATGGGTGCTGATGAGCACCCATTAGGGTGCACAGTCGCCGACAAAGCTTTGTGAGTAACGTGGTCATAGAGCATAACCAACAGCTTTTAGATGTCTAGTGGTTAGACACCATGGTCTCATTAATAGCCCCACCGCAGTAACTGATATCTGAATAGCGATAGTGCCCGGCTGAACGTAAGTTCTGCACTGGTTCTTGCATTCTTGCTGCCTCTTTCTCGTCGCCTCGCGGCCGGCGCTGACCAAGCCATGCGCTACAAGCTCACTAGCCAATGGCGGAGTACGCAGCTTGTAGAGCTACAACAGGATTGTGACTTACACATAGCCTCGTTTGCGCCTAACACTGAAAACAAAGCTTCGTCCATGACAGTATATATAAATCATACATTTGTTGATGCAAAGAAATACAAATCAACAAGACCGTGGTAGATAAAACAGTTTTTGTGTTGTACAAATATTTGTTAACCTTACAATGTATCAGTTGACACGTGTTACCAATTTTTATGGCGGGCTATGAACTTTGACGTTCCAATATTATAACATTAAAGAAACGTTTTCTTGATTTTGTTCATAGAAATACTCTTCAAAGCAAGTTAAAATGAGCCTTGACTAAAACATTTTCCTAAAGAAAATTCACTAAAGACAGCTAAAATATTGTTTGCCAACTAATACGCTTATTTTGATGTGACAAATTTTGCTTGCTGCCTGTACTTTGTACTAATATACAACCGCTTTGACACTGTTTTTAACAGCCAGCTTAACCACCCAACCAATGTACAGATGTTAACAAGGTATCGGTATAAGAAATACACAAGCAAGCAAACGTTTCAAATTTCGCGCGCTTTTTCACATTTCAAATTTCGCGCAATTACGCGTAATGTGATTTTGTCATTTTCAAAGGTAAAAAATATTCTATGCAATACGCACTAGCGTATCTTCTATCTTCACTATTTTTTACTTAAAATTTAAGCAGAAATAATTTATTTACTTATCATATAAAAAAGTGTGTGCGCAAATGCGGATCGGTGGCGTCAGCAGGACAGAAATGGCGGTATCTTCCTAGAGGCTGCAACGGCCGTGTGCCGAGCGTTTAAAGTCGATTTTTTATGTTGTTCAAAGTGTGCTTGCGCTGTCTTTCGTGTTCTGTCGGTGCTGCTTGTTACGAAGATGCACTATACTCAAGAGAGGACCGGCTGCTTTGTACCGTCGAGCGCTCGCCAAACTAAAAAGGTAGGTGGATGTTTCTGCTGTCGACGCTTTGTTTTTTGCTTCTCCGGCCAGGCCGCGGCGTGCCCGATCCAGGCTGTTATGTTCCTCCCGCGGTTAACACCGAAAGCGCTATAGTATAATAACGTTGTGAACTAAGGTTTTTCTAGCTGGTAGACGTTAAGTGAGTTTTTATTAACGTAGCGAGCCTGCTGGCGTGTCTGATTTCATTAGGCTCAAGTCTAAGCTCAGGGACGTTACGCGCGGATGAATTTTTTCTGTGGGGAAGGAGGTTAAAGCAATGTGCGCTGTGATGCTGTGAGTCGGCGGGCGATGCTCTTCACGCTATGAATCACTATATTTTTGCAATGCCGTCGGACGTCGTTCGGGGACGGCGCTTGGAAGCCGTAAGCGTCGTCTGTGTGTCGCGTGCGTTGGAGTATTCCGGTGATTCGCGTTGAATTAGATCTTTCCGTATTTAATTTAGAAGAATGGAGAATAACGTGGTGTCCGCGTTGGTATTTATGCGGCCTTGTTCGTTTTCTGTGCCAAAGAAGTATATGAAGAAAGTTTTATATGTTACTCGTCCTCTTTTCAACAGCTACATGATCATTAAATGTGTGTAACTACTATAAGGTAGATGTGTTTTCCTGTGTGACCAAATGTCTTTGCATCCACCGGGCACGTATAATATTAAATTACCATGATATTCAGCTTAATTAAGTGTGCGTAAACTCGACACAGCGTGCTGTAGGTGCGGTTCTCAAAGCGTGCAATTACGCCTGGGTCAATACATTTTCTCTATGAGTGGCCGAATAGCCGTACCTTAGCTGTGCAAGCGCTAGGTTGAGCAGTAGTTCACTCGTTCGAGTGCAATTTTGGTGGTACTGCTTGTTCCCCCCTGCTCACATATCATTGCATTCTTCTGGTTTGTAAAAGAATTGTGGGCGCTGCAGCCCGCTTTAGAGTTAAAACTTTGCCGAATACCTATACGTCTACAAACATTCTAAAACTAAGTTATACCAAAGCTTCCAATGACACTTTCGAATACAAGTGTAATGCTTTATCTGATATCATAAATTCTTTATGACCTCGCTGCAGATTTACAAGTGACCTGTGATATGTGCAGTGTATGAATGCCTAATTTATTGCTCAAAACACAATAAGGTTATACATCACAGTATGCGTGCATATGTTGCTGCTGACATGCAAACTTAGACATTGTATTTATCTAAGAATGAACAAATCTAAACTGCCGTATTTTGAAGGTGTACGCATCAGACCAATTGAATAATATCAAAAATAATGTTCACCAAGTGATTGTTGTTTACTGCCTTGCACCAACGTCACTAAAACCACCTTGTTGGTACTTAGACCACATGGTAGGATGCAAGATTCATGACGTCATATTGAATGTTAATGTCACATGATATGCAAGGTAAATTGTTATTAGCATACAGAGGCCAATAACGTTATTGTCTCATCGTTATCATAATGAAGCAGATTAGGCAATATGTTATTCTGCTGCCTTTACGTCATGTTGGGAAACCATTACGTTATGTAGCTATCTGCAGTGTCTGAGATCCTGGTTGCCGGTCAATATTGCAGAAGCTTGCCTGCTTCATTGTGATGGCATGGGGTTCAAGATTGATGTTTTGTCTTAGCGTTTCCACTTTTCCTCCCCTATGGTCATTAGACAGCTTGTGCTGTTTAATTAGAAGTGAGGAGTAGTGCCTTTTTAGCCAACCAGAACAATGTAGATCAATGATCACTATGAAGCAGCACACAATATTCATTTAGTGAACTCAATTTCAGGCAAATTATAAACGTACGAATGTTAGCCGTTTGAAGGAAGCTTTATTCGTTGAACTCATGAGAATAAATGATAGAGAAGGAAAGGCAGGGAGGTTAGCCAGACCAGCAAAGACGGTCTATCACCCTACACGGTGGAACAGGGAAATTGAAGTCCTGTCGGAGTGGTCTGGTCGCTAAGGTACTCGATTTCTAACCCCAAGGTCACAGGATGATATTCCGGCCTTGCTGGCTGCTTTTTCGATAAAGGTGAAAATGCTGTAGGCCTGTGTTCTCAGATTTGTGTGCACGTTAAAGAACCCCAGGTGGTCGAAATTTCTGGAGCCCTCCACTACCTTGGTAAAACATTCATGTGTCAGTATTGCTTTAATTTTATGCTTTATCTGCAGTGGATGCATATGCGCATACGGACATGTATGTGTAGTGGTATTGCAATTTTATGGAATAAAATATTCATATGGTGCATATTGCATGGCATTTACTTAAGAAACACATCACATGGGTATCACAACTACAGAAATGCAAATGTGCCTCTATGGATGCACTCGTGCATGTATTTGGTCAGCTTCAAGAAAAGAATTTATCGATTGCAGGCAGCAGCATTACTCACGCATGTTTATCACTTAATTTCGTGCAGTCGATACAGCTAAAAGGGGGTGTCTTCATCTAAAAGTACTAACTTCATCTTCGTGCATGAGTGAGCTATAAAGGTGAATGAAAATTCACATGTATGACATCGACATGAAAAGCTCTGCAGCAGCATGTTTTTCGTTGTATTTATACTGCAGCATGCCCTTTTTGTATTTTTAGTTGCGTGCCACTAAATATATGTTGGCCATGCGTTTCTAGCCATTCACTGCAATTCGGCAAGCAGCGGATGCAGTCTAGACAAACCTCACTAAAATAATTTTTTGCACTGGTGCAGAAATTTTTCGGCACGGTCTGTCATTTCATTTGAGTGAGGCTGCTCAAGGAAATTTCCTGACAAGGTCAAGGAGCTCAAGCACCAGCGAACTCTGAACCATTCTTTCAAGCATCAGCTCTGTTCAACCTGCTTATGCGCTGTGCCTCACCAAGCTACTGGACGCTGCCTACTTATATGAAGTGCTCTTCATATTCTCCTCAGTTTGGCAGCAGTGTGTGTGGTCTTCACAGTGCTTGTCAAAATCATTTTTGCACAGGTGAGACACTTATTTCCTGCTTTAATTGTGTTAGTATTACTGCATGCACTCCTGCCAAGCAAGAGTACTAATGTTTCCTGTGAATTGTTTGTCATGGTAAACAGAGGATTTCAAGCACAAAATTCATACTGAGCTTTGGTCCTTCAAGAAGTGTGGAATGAAAGTGGTGACAGTGTCAACGCGCTCTCTTTAGAAATAAAGGCTTTGCATGAAAAGCCTGTGGCACCTTGAAACAGGCACAAAAAACTTCCAGGTGAAAATAAGCAACTTCAGATAAAAATTGAAGAATTTACACTGTATTCAAGGTTGAACTATCCGATATCAAAGGCGTCTCAGATGAGGGTTTTCTTTTGACGCTGTCCGAAATTTTTGGGCGATGATGGAAAAACCATTACTCGTGATGATATTGACACTGCAGACAGAGTAGGAACAAACAAGCCTAGTTTGAAAAAAAATAGTAGTGCATTATGAACGATGTTACAAATGAAATGTTCTGGATTAGACAAAAAACTTACGTCTGTCTACAGTGGCCTTTCCTTTTAGATCAAGTAGTCCTATTTATGTCAACGAACACTTGACAAGACAAGGTAAGCAGTTAGTGAGAGCACGAATGCAAAAAAAAAAACAAGTTGGATGGAGGTACATTTGGATGCAAAGCACAAAATTTATAGCAAAAAAAAATTGGAAACATTAGCAATTTTAAAGACTGCCTTCTTAAAAGATCTGGCAAAACGCTGTGTTGATGCCTTCAGAGCCACACTTTTCTTGAGCTTGCAATGTCAGTAAACTATGACTGACATGGCAGAATTTTGATACCTAGATAGTGAAAAATTGATACCTAGATAGTGAAAAAGGCCACCAGCTATCTTCAATGCCTTTACCTTAAATACTCTTAGCATTACAAATAAGACTAGTAGCCTGTCTCTCTATTTCGATGACATGCCGGTAAAATTTGATGCTATTCTTTTGACATAATCCTTGCATTTTTTGTGCGATATAGCCCACCAAAAATACCAGGGTACAATTATCATGGCATTGTGTAGTTCATGAAATGGGGAAATGGAATAGCGCTGTACATCTAACGTTAATTTTTGGCCGATGTCAATAGACTTCCATGTGTTAAGCCCTGTGTTGAGTGTCTAGTAGTCAACTTGGGGGTTTCGTTTTGCAGCAATTAGCGCGCCTCCATTAGGTCATAAGTAGGAATTTTGAGTTTCTGGAAACTAGGTAACTTGATTTTTCGGTCACAGATGCACAGACGATTTTTCGCTCACAACCAACGGGGCAGACGCCGGCGGCGGGTTTTCTGCGACACGAGCTCTTCAACGCTATCATGTTAAAAAGCTGACATAGGCAGCATTGACCAAATGAATGCAAAGAATAAAGTCAAGTGTCCTAGCAGGAATCCAAACCTAGTATTCTGCTTGGTAATTAAGTACTCTACCACAGAGCCATGCCCGGCCTCGGTTATACTTTCCAAATAGTCTCAAATGTTTGTGTAACATCAACTGCCGTTGCAGTACTGGCTATCAAATTTTATAACTATTACATGTGCACTCCTACGATGCAGCCGTGAAGTCGAGTCAAAGTCAATTGTAGTCAGGCACCATCCTGTGAAGTATTTGTGTAGCAGTGTTGAGGGCTACCATCGTCGCGAGTGCCAGCGCAAACACCAGTGCTTCATACCAGCCTACCACTTCTAGTGTGGCTAATATCCATGTTTCTATTGGCATCGTTATGAAACAGCAAATAACTGCTAATGTTGTCAAAGGTGTGACATCTCCCTATAACAAATGAAACATATTTCATTTGTTATAGGGAGATATAACACCTTTTTGAACTAAAAAACGGCTGTTTAACGTATGTGTATGCGAGAATTTGTACTTATATTGAGCTCCACTTCATAAGATCGCTCAATAAAAAAATTAAAATACATGTTATGCGTGTTTCGCATAACATCGATTCCCAAAGTATGTGGGGTCTGCCAAATTTTTAGCATCAATTTTGTAACCTAAATGCTACCATAAACAATTATTTATTGAACATGAACAGCTGGACTGCAACATAATAAGTTTAAGCTATTAGGAAAACTGAATATGTTCATGACTACAGCATACCTAATAGGCAAATACTAGTACTACATGCATGACACACTATTGTAGAGCTAGACTAGAATATTGCTTATTGGCACTTTACAATTCTTTAAAAACCCTAATTAACTTCAGTGCCTTATTCGATTAGTTCAAATCGGATGTGCGCAATCACTTGATGAATAGCTTTTTTACTCAAACCTAACTCATGTTTCACGTGTGCATCATGCTGAATCATTGCTCAGATGTTTCTTGTGTTTAAATTTCCTTTCTACTATGCTGTTTGTTTTTTATGTGAAATCTGTTGTACGTGCTGTCGTGATCCCACCTCCTGATCACCAGTTGTTGTGATCCCGGGGTGCTGTGGTAGCGTGGTGTAGCTTCGGGTTGAGGAAACGACCGCTTACAAGATGGGGATACGAAAAACAAACAAGGTTTATGGCACTATTTACAAATATTTACAGCATGAGGTTTAAGAGTTCACAAACCACGAGCGTGGTGGTTAAACCTTTAGTTGGTTCAGAGCGACGTCCTGCACTCTGCGGCGCCGTTATAAGCCCTGTCGGGCTCCTCCTTCTTCAGTGGAACACCAATCACATACACACACAACAGGTGAGGGGTACGAGCATGCACGGCGCACGTGAACAGCCAATTTCGAGTCAAGATCACTGCACTTAAAGGTGGCGCCAGAGAGTCTCTTGCTCGTCGTGTATGTCGCTGGTCGAGGGGTTCCAAGCTTCGGACAGCAGACATCAAACGGTCCGCCAATCTGTCCGCTCAATTAGCAGGGCACTTTGTGGCGGCGGTCGCCGTTTCTACAAAGGAAGACGCTGTCTTTGTTGTCCCCTCTGGAACGGCTTACCGCTTCGTGGCGACGTGACGTCTCATCCGCCGGCTAGCAGGGACAATGCCCGGTGGGCATAGGCATTCGGCGAGCCGGCTACTTGTTTGAAGATTAAAAGAGCGCCGCTCCCCCGTCATTTCTGGATGCTGGTTCCGAGAAAACTGGGTTCTAGGCGTGGGAACGCTGCCCGGCCACGCTTCTCAGCGACAGCATGGCGCCTACTGATGCCGGTCATAACAGCTTCCCCCTCGCCAGATGAGTCACGGAGGGCAGCAGTCAACACTGCTGCTCGCAGGGACGACGAAAAGGTCAGTAGTTGAATGCCAGGAACTGGCCTTCGCTTGTGGCATGGTCCGGGTGATTGCCGAATCTTCGACAGCATCTCTGATACTCGACCACCTGTACAAGCAAGCACTCGGCCCCCTTCGATCCAACCAAGCCAAAAGAGGGATGGAAACCAATTTTCATTTCCTAGCTTTAACAAAAGCTCACACTCAAAACTCTCAGGACTCACTTGAGCTGAAAAACCGGACGTGCTACCTTACAAATTTACATAAGATGCACGAAAAAAACTAAAATATCAATTTTGATACAGAAAGAGCACCCCAGAATGGCGGCTGAGCGTGTCAACGTTTCCATTCAATTTGCCTTTCTTTTACCTAATGCCAAAATTGTATTTTCGAAGAATCAAGCTCTGCCTCAAAAGGCGACTGTTCTTTTATGTCACGGTTTGCAGCCAAGTAAAGGGGAAAATGGTCTGTCCCTACTTTAAATTTAGCACCTCTGAGATAACCTGCAACTGATGAATGGCCTACACAAGGCAAGCGCATTCATTTCCTGAAGCGCAGTACGTTATCCCACGAGAGCCCAAATTCTGGTGCAAGCAAAGCGCAGCTTTGCTTGATACCATTGTTGTCCTGAAGTAAAACGGCAGCCTCCTTCTTTTTGTCGCTGACTACTTACACGGTTCTGTCCCGCTGAGAGCATCAGTCAGGAACTCGGATTCAGTGAGCGCTATGTTTGTCCGAACGTCCGTCTTTGTCTACGGCCGCCAACAACCGTCTACTACTTAAGACATTAAGCTCACCAGCCTCCCGACAGCTTAACCTAAGCTGTGACCTAACGGTCTACCTCAACGGTTAGGGAAAGCTTGAGGATCCGCTCATGATCACTAGATCAATCACTCTTCAAAGAAGACAACAACAAAAAAGTAACAAACACTGCCTTCTAGCAGGTTTGTTCGGTTAGTTACCTGTTTTTGCTAACGGCTTTGATTGAGAAAAAAAAACACTGAGTTCTTCTGAGCGGTTTCAATTATTCTCATTCTTACGGCGCTGCAAAATTCACGGCACTACTAACCAAACGCTTAGGCCTTCACAGATGGTCTAAACGTTCATCCTTACATTACGTTACAACACACCGTGTACAACACAAAAATAATGCTAAGTGCAATACTCATCAAAAGCACCTCACAATAATGCACAAGTTTTATGCTAAAATCGTGCCCCAATGACCTTCAATTCTTAATGCGCGCAACGACATCTCCACTGTGTCGCGCCAAACTTAATCAATTTATGAAATCATTTGGTTTATTCTAACATCTTCCCTCAAATGCTCATTCACTCCAAATCGACATGGCAGTGAAGGCACGCAATATGAGACTAAACTTTTGAAACACTAAAAAATGAAACAATTTGTTCAGTTTTTTTTTTTGGTATATACGTACAAATGATTAAAGCTTCGATGCTATTTCAGCCTTTGTGTCGGCGGTTTTCCTTTTGAAAAAATTATACCGCATCACGTAACCTACCAAATTTAAAGTGGCTCAAATCTGCATTTCCAATGCAACACTGAGTAACAATATTTGACACGCCGGTGCAAAAGTTACTCGAACTGACCGTTCCCCCTTTTCTCGTGGTTCCTTTAATCGTACACGATGGGGTCGCGGTCCCGGCGGTTTTCCTGCACGTCTGAGGCTACTAAACAAACGAACGTTAGGCTGTGTCCTGCCGTCACGCCTCATTCTGCACTTCGGCTTATTCCCCGTAGGAATTTGAAAGTGACGCCAGTAGCTCGGAGGGAGCCTGTGCCATTTTCTCTTTGTATTCAACCCTGCGCGGTATTTAGCCACTCTGCCCTTTCGACTTTGACCCTTCGGGCAAGGCCGCTTTTCCGAAGTCGTTGAGCTGAACCGCGCGCTTCGTTGGGGTGACGCACCTCCCTTTCTCCCTCCACACCTGACTCGCCGCTTGTGCCTCCATGAACAGCCCCATTGACGTTTCCTTAAACGGATTAGTGGCCTACCCTTTCGTCTTTCGCGGGGCGGTGTGGGACTAGTCCTATGTTTAGGCAGTGCCGAACGCTTTCGCTTCTTCCTTTTTCTGCGATGTTTGCAAACCTGCTCGGTGTTATCGCTGCTCTGCTGAAGCGTGGCGCTCTTGCTCTCATCTGCCACTGCGCTAACCATGCCTAAATTTGACAATGTCGAAAGGTCCCCTCGAGGCACGAAGAAGGTTTCCAGCCTCTTACTGGGCCCATTAGGGCTGCTGGCACCCTCTTCATCCGTGCAAGGAGCGTCTTTCGACATCGTCCCCACCTCCAGACCGGCCACGGCCTCGTTCTCTACATCGTTTACATGGATGCATTCGAGAATTTGCAGGCCATTTTCTGGCGCGATCACTGTTTCTTGCGCTTCATGACGCGCCTCAATTTCTGGCGCTTTGCGACGCGCCTCGCTTTCAGACTCCGGTGCGAGTCTTTCTTTCTTTTTGCTAATAGAAGTTCCAAATCTTCTGATTAGCTCTGCTTTCACAACTTCGTAGTTGTTCGCATGCTGCTCACTGAGTCGCGCAACAACATCCGCTGCCTCGCAGGGCAGAACCGTGCGTAGCTTCTGAGACCAGGTGTCTCGCTCACACTTCAGTTCACTACACTTCCGTTCAAAGAGTCTAAGATACAGGCCCATATCCCATGATACCTCATATGGCTGCATGTACCTAGACATCTCGAACTCTGCCTCATTTTCGAGAAGTACTCCTTGCTGGCGTCCCAGCCTCTTACTCAATTCATAGTCTTGTTTGAAAAACTTTAGTTTGAGGCTTTCTCTTTCGTCTTCACTCTTTCCTTCCATCTGAGCTGCTCTTAGTTTTCTTTCGATGATGAGGTCCCATTCTTCACTTAGTTCCTCATCATCAGCCCCCAAATCATTAATCGCTTGAATGATTATGGGTTTTCGTGCCAAACCCTTTGTATCGATCCCCAATTCCTCACACAACAGCAACAAGTCTGACTTCTGCAGCTCCCGTAAGTCCATGATCGTACTGAGTGCTCGCTACTTCCAAAAAATACTTTCCGAAACGGCGAAACTGAGTCTTTCGGCAAAGTTAACTACCAGTTCTAAAATTTACCCTCCTTTAGAACCTGGTTCACTCAAAGGAAAACCCAAGCACTCACCCATACGTGATCCATGTCTCGAGCCAGCTGCTTCTCCTGGGCCGACTGTTGTTGTCACTTGTAGCTTCGAATCCCACCGCTGCCACCAGTTGTCGAGGCTCGGGGTGCTGATTCGTATCCCACCGCTGCCAACCGTTGTCGAGGCTCGGGGTGCTGATTCGTATCCCACCGCTGCCAACCAGTTGTCGTGATCCCACCTCCTGATCACCAGTTGTTGTGATCCCGGGGTGCTGTGGTAGCGTGGTGTAGCTTCGGGTTGAGGAAACGACCGCTTACAAGATGGGGATACGAAAAACAAACAAGGTTTATGGCACTATTTACAAATATTTACAGCATGAGGTTTAAGAGTTCACAAACCACGAGCGTGGTGGTTAAACCTTTAGTTGGTTCAGAGCGACGTCCTGCACTCTGCGGCGCCGTTATAAGCCCTGTCGGGCTCCTCCTTCTTCAGTGGAACACCAATCACATACACACACAACAGGTGAGGGGTACGAGCATGCACGGCGCACGTGAACAGCCAATTTCGAGTCAAGATCACTGCACTTAAAGGTGGCGCCAGAGAGTCTCTTGCTCGTCGTGTATGTCGCTGGTCGAGGGGTTCCAAGCTTCGGACAGCAGACATCAAACGGTCCGCCAATCTGTCCGCTCAATTAGCAGGGCACTTTGTGGCGGCGGTCGCCGTTTCTACAAAGGAAGACGCTGTCTTTGTTGTCCCCTCTGGAACGGCTTACCACTTCGTGGCGACGTGACGTCTCATCCGCCGGCTAGCAGGGACAATGCCTGGTGGGCATAGGCATTCGGCGAGCCGGCTACTTGTTTGAAGATTAAAAGAGCGCCGCTCCCCCGTCATTTCTGGACGCTGGTTCCGAGAAAACTGGGTTCTAGGCGTGGGAACGCTGCCCGGCCACGCTTCTCAGCGACAGCATGGCGCCTACTGATGCCGGTCATAACAGTGCTACCCTCTGTAGGCCCACAGGTACTGTCAAGTTGTTTACACAGTTTTTTGCCTGGGGGACCTCTAACAAGCATGTTTTCTGTTGAAAACAAAGCGAATTTTGATGCTGACTTCTACTCACATCGAACTTTGAACACTCCAGCATGACAACGCATATTGTATCTTGGACAGTCTGTCTTGTGAAACTTTTAGTGATTACTTCTGTCTTTATTTTAGGCTTCCGGGTGCGGATGTGCTGTAGAGAAGGAGCGCCCTGACCACACTTTTGTAAAAGGAACCAAAGTCGCCTGGGCAGCTGAAGATGGATTGTGCAAGTGTTTGAATGATCACATTATATTAATCCAACACTACTTGCATTACTTTGCCAATATTTGTGATTTTGTAACACACAAGTTTAGAAACACACACACGTATAAAAAAGGAGAGCTGTAAATAGGCCTTGAGCAAGTTTGTAGTCAAGGCTTTTAGCATGATGACCAAAGCATGTCATATAAGCCCACATGTTTTACCACACACCTACTCTCCTATCTCTTCTCTTTTTCAATTTTGTGGGCACTGGCAACACCCTCAATAAGCGCATTTGGACTGCTGGTGTCTCTAACCTATATTTTGTTGTTCTAAATAATTTATTTGTTACCTACTATGCAAGGAGGGAAGCCAGAATGTTAAAAGTTAAAAAAGAAGTCTCATCACAAAAAACATATCTCTACACATAAGAAAAAGATTAGAAAAACAGAAGATTGATCCTCACTCACAAAGATCTCATCATTACAATCGATGCACAAGGTCATAGCTCATGTTTACTATTGTCAATCTTTTTCGGTTGTATGCTATGTACAATAAAATAGTGACTATTGGCATCATGTTAATTTATTTGTCGTAAATTTTTGTTGGGGCCTAATATCTTGCATTCTCACATGCATAAAAGCTCACGTCTGCTACACATAATTTAAAAGAGCGCGATGTGGTAAGGTTCTGTATTTAGTGCATATTATCTGTGTGTCTTTCAAAGTGAGTATATGGCATTTGAAATAATCACCAGTATTCGAAACTTGTGAATTTTTAATTTGCAGGCATGCATGTCTGTACGATGACCAAGCATCCATAAATTGTGCATGCATGTGTGCAGCAAGGGGCCTTGAATAGATTACATTCATTCTGGACCAAAAATGGGTAGCACAGGCCATATACGCACTCTGGGATCAATTTCATGATTATTAAAACACACATATTTATTCAATATAGCTTGCTTTAAGGTATATATTTACATATTGTCTACTTCCACCTTGAACATTGCACCATGCATCCGGCACTCTGCCGAGCGCCTCTCGAGGGCACTTTGGTAACTAGTACACAAACGTACAGACAGCTGTAAGTGGGCCTCCACTTTGTTGACTGCTGGAGAACAACGGCTTCGCCAAATCACACTTCCTTTGTGGTGAAGCTAACTTTGCTCTTGCAACAGTACCAGCTTATCTAAAATTCGACACTGTTCATTAGAAGTGCAGCTTGTTCTATCCAGAGCAGCCAAAAACGAAAACATGAGGAATAGCACCTGGACAGGGTAAGGCACAATTGCAGCACTTCTCGATAACAGTGCCGGATTCTCTATTTGCGTACACATAGAGAAGGCAAAACACTGGAGCCAACTTACCAGTAGCTTCACTGCAGAGACACTGTGTTTTAGAAGACGATGATGCAAAAGCCCCACCTAGAGCTGTCACTGCGTTTCAGTGCTAGTTTCATAAGCGCCTGCGGAAGGCACTCTGTGGAGTGCCGGCCGCGTGCATGGTGCACGCGTTCAGGGTGGAATGGACGACTTAGTACATGTGTTCAAGTACTAACAAACTGTATGTGGGCTGTCACTCAGCATGTTCTACAGAGTATACAGCAATCTGCATTTTTAGCCATCTCCAGCGTCAATCCTAGATTTGGCCCACTGGTACGTCGATGTGGAGCACCCTTCCAGCACCCATTTGAAAGGGTGTTATGACATCACAGCACCTTTTTTAAAGGGTGCACTCATTACACCCTTCAAAATTTTTGCTCTGCACCCTTTTCTTAAGGGTGCTGAGCTCTGCACCCTTTCTCAGCACCCTTTTTTGAACACCCAATAGGGAGCAAAGGGTGTTCGTCTGGCGACAAGCTCATTTACACCCTTAAGGGTCAGAATTGGTTTAGTGTGTACTGTGATGCGTGGCTTGAGCACGATCACGTTGTCGCCAGGATTCATCCTGACCGTTGGTTTCGGCGTCCACTTGGAGACTGGTGAAGTCTTTTGTGGAGCTTTAGGAGATGGAGCGCGAGCGTCTCCAGTGGCTGAATTGTTGAGAGGAGTTTTCAGTGCAGACGCTCCTTCCGCGTTTCTTCGGCGGCGACGCCGACCCTCGACGAGTTGAAAAATGTCGGCTTGCTCCGCCGAAATGGTGGATGGGCCGTCGTCTGATGGATTTGTCGGGATATAGGACCACGACAGAGTCGTAGGGTCGTAGCCACGTTGTTCAGGCAGCGCCATGTTGAGGAGTTGGCCGAGCGGCGTCTCCGCATCCAGCAGCGGCGGAGCCGCCGCCGTGAGGCTTAGCTCGTTCGCTACGTTGTGATGCAAAGTTGCTCGAAGTGGCCGAAAATTGGGCGTACCTGGGTGAGATCGGTGTCCCCAGAATCTTGCTGACTTGGCAGATGCAGTCACACAAGTTTTAGAGCAGCCACATTGAAGAGAGCACGGTTCCAGCCGAAAATCGACGGAGCCGATGAGCGTCGCGTCCGATCACTTCGCGAAGCGCCCGCGTCCACATTTCGCATGAGTTGCCGTCAGTCCGCGCCGACAGACGCTGGTCGCGCCTGGTGTCAGACTATAGAGTACTCGTGTTTTGCTAACTTCGCGTCGCTGTGCCCAGTGTGCGCGCGCGTCAATGCTACATCGGAGTATATTGGGCCATTCATGATGCGCTCGTGGCCGTTTTGCTAGCTCACATATACCCAATTTGTTGTTACGTGACGTCAATGGACGACGAAATATATGACTGGTGCAAACGAGATAATCGTGACGCGCGTGTCATGTAGGAACATGACAACATACCACGCTGATAGCGCGCTCGCGGCTGTTTTGCTAGCTCCGCATGTACTAAATTTGGTATCACGTAACGTGAATAGATGACGAAGATAAACGACACATCCAAACATGATAATGAAGACACGGAAGTCATGTCCGGCATCATTTACCTCAACCTCGTAACAATGTGCTGATTGTAAAGTGACATATCAACATTTCTCATTCGTGCTTCGCATGTCAACGATTCCCTCTGTGCGTGGGATCTGCCAATTTTTATAGAACATTTTTAAAAGCTATTGTGTCTAAGTGTCTCAATATTGGCTATATTTGATGTTTTTGGCGGTGCCGGAAGCACGCGCGAATTTCTAGTGTTTGACTTTATGCTAATTATCTATGTTTTAATATTTCATTTCATAATTTATCTCGTTTTATTATTAGTGATTTTCATAATTATTTTGCGATTTATGTTTAGTCTTGCTCTTCACTAATGATGCCTTAGAAACTGTATAAACTATATAACTAACTCTTTGCCGAGCTTCTTGTAACCTCCACTTTTCTCTTTTCAGCAGTTCCCCTCGATAGTTTTTACTTTGTTACCTTGAAACGTGCAATCGTTTGTCAGTCTTTTATGCTTATTTCTTCAAACCATACAGAAAGACAAACTAAACGCTACTGCCAACCCCAATCTGGTTGAAATTTGCTCTATAGCTATCCGTTTTGCGTAAAAAACTCATTTGAAGCCGGTAAAAGAAAAGTTCCTGGACATAATCTGAAATAAAAAGAAAATGAAACGGAATTCCATAGGCCACGGTGACCCCTTCTTAAGCTTTGATGAAATATCACACTAAATATAACAACGCAGCTGCTTCCCGCCTACACACCTATACTTGGCGGCAACTTTTTGTGGCAGCACAGCGAAAGCTACGGAAACGGAGCTTCTGCGCATGTATTACTACGCCAAGTAGTGTGTTTTCCTGCGATATTGATTTCGGTGATTTCGGAAGCGCATCCAGCGTGTACTTTTTTGCACGACCACAATGCAATATATTTTACATTTATTTGTGAGGCAATAAACAAATTGTTCATTTTAAAGGAAAAGAACACGAAGCTTTTTTTGGAGCGTTGAGGCTTATCTCAGAAAAAAAAAGATACGGTCAAGCAGGTACTGGGCGATTGTATCAACGCAAAGCCAAGATATCATTTCCTAAATTTCAGTGCATGCTTGGAAAGCATCATTCTCTACCTTTTTTTAGAGACGCAAGAACTTTCTGAAGACGCTCATGATATTTTTGTACGGGACGCGAAGGCACCGATGGGAAGTGGATTTCTTGGGACCGATCAGTCATGAGCAGACATGTGACGTTATTAGAGAGTTTTACAATAGCGCACCGCGAGCCCTTGCGGTGCGGTCGCTGCCACTGCGCATGCGTCGTAACGCGAGTCAGTGTTCGCGTTCGCGAACCACACGCAGAAAATCCGGAATTGCATGTGGTGATGACGGACCACATGTGGCCCGCAAGCGCTGGTTTTGAGGCTACGGTGTCACTGCGATCCTGCGTTGCGGTTCACAGCAGGGCAAACACGATTCTAAAACTCTTATGGCGCCCGCTTCGCCCGCAACGCCCACAGCGCTTGCAAACGGTATTCTAAAACTTTCTACTAAATCCAAGTGAATCAAACGCAATCTTTACTGGGCCAAGAACACTGTTTTTGCGCAGTCAACTGAGTAATATGCATGAACGCGTCTGTTTCCCAGGCAAACCGGGAAGAACGACTCCTTCCGTAGATGCAGACGAGAGTGCTGTTACGGTAAGCGAAATTCAGCTTTATTGTATCAAGAAGTTTAGGCCGCTTAAACACCGACCAAGTATGCCACGCAATTTAGGTAAGGGTTTTACGTGCTATTTTCTGTCGCAATTTTTCTTCAACACTGCTGGTTATGCTGAAGACTGACATGTCGCTGGTGTCACTTTCAAGGCGGCTATAGCAATTAGAGTCCCACTTTCCCTGGTGATATAACAAGGAATCTAATTTCAGGTGCTAGAATGTGCTAGAAACAAATCATTTCACGACGTACCGCTCTCTTCGTTTTTCTCTTGTCGATGAATACACATCACCTAACGAACACGCACTCAAACTCGCTCGCAAGCTTGATGTGAACTTGCTACAACCGAGTGACGCCATCGTTGTTTGCCGGGACAGGGAAAAAGTGAAATGGCACCGGAAAAGCAGAAACCTAGAAACAGCGAAGAACGAGAAAGCTACACGGGTGATGCTTCGTAATATTAATGCGAACAATCTTGAAGATAACATTCACATATTTGTTTCTATATTTACAATATATCACGCAGTATACAAAAGTTAGCGTTCGTGGACTACTTGCAAAAGCACAGTAAAAAGGGTCGTGCATGGGCTTCGTATCGTAGCCTGGGCTGTTCTGCCACAGAAAGTTGTCGCCGAGTATAAAGCTATATATATCTTAAGCGATCATGCTCGCGGCACTTCATAAAAGGTAATATCCGTCTAGACGTTTCCTATAGCCGCATCTAGAGCAAGTATATCAACAGTTTCCGGAATAAAAAGAGGTGTGTAGCTTTTTAAATAGAAGTTTAAGTTGCTAGCAGTGCATTGTCCCGTATTCTTTAAATGTACGCGTCCTTTGTAACCCTTCATTATGATGATGTAGCAACACGCCCAACTGGCAGTCTTTTTATACGTTTAGAACTGTAGGACATATAATCTGACAATGCCCTGCGCTACAAGTTACGCGGCATAACAGCGACTACTCAGAATCGAGTCAACAACCACTCAGAGGGCCTGTGAACAATGAAGAGGGATGGCATCCCGAAACCGACATGGAAGCAGCAGCGTCGAGCCGGGGACTCCAGCGAGTACACTCTGGCTAGTGTCGCCGCACTTGAATAAAGATATTTTTCTGACAGTCCGTACAACTCGCTTTACTAAGCAATTGCATGATCATGGGGAATAGACAGCTACTTCTTGTGTCTGTCGATTAAAAATGATCGCCGATGAATGGGCAGCAACTAGGGGCAACAACTAGGGGCAACCTTATAACAGCAACTAGGGGCAACATACGCAGGAAGACGTAAACGACCGCGCGCTTATGTACGTTGGGAAGCAGAGAAACATGCGAATGAGTTTCCCGTAGTATAACTTCAGGGAGGACCCGGTAACTCTGCGGCAGTTTATTTTCGCAGCCAAACACAGCCCCCCCTTCCGGGGTCGCGCCGCCGCGGTGGTCTAGTGGCTAAGGTACTCGGCTGCTGACCCGCAGGTCGCGGGATCACATCCCGGCTGCGGTGGCTGCGTTTCCGATGGAGGCGGAAACGTTGTAGGCCCGTGTGCTCAGATTTGGGTGCACGTTAAAGAACCCCAGGTGGTCTAAATTTCCGGACCCCTCCACTACGGCGTCTCTCATAATCATATGGTGGTTTTGGGACGTTAAACCCCACATATCAATCATCACTTCCGGGGTCGCCCTCCGTTGTGGTATGTGGTTATGGCGCGCAGCTTCTGACCCAAACGTAACAAGTGCGATCCTGGCCACGGTGATAGCGTTTCGACGAAGACGAAGAGCTAAAGGTTCTGATACGTTGCGATGTCGGAGCACGGTAATCGAACATCAGATAGTTGAAATTTCCTGAGCCTTCTACCACGACACCCATCCCGAACATAAGGCGGCCTTGAGAATTTAAACACCAGATAATATCACAAATAATACGTTTCTGGAATCACTCTTAGACTGCGTGTCGTAACGGCGCATGCGCCATAACAGGGGACTGAAGTTCAGACTATATCACCACGGGCATTTACGCACCTCACCATTTACGAATACATATGCCAATCGAAAGAACCAACCTATCATTTTTTTTTTTACGACAAAGAAGTGTCTGCCTTAAGAATAATTTTTCTGTTATTTCGCTTGTTTGTTTTCTGAACAGCGATAGCCCGCCTGAGTATGTCCGACAAGGAATATCTTTTTTACCTTTACATAAAACGTACGTACAGGTGCGATCAAAAGTGTGCAGACCACGGGATCGCGTGGCAGAATGCATCGACGCGCCAGCTAGCGACGAGACACGACGAGACACCTGCTGCAAGGGCGCATGCGCGTCCCGTCTTATCACTTGGCTTCTCATGTCGCTCTGTTGGACGCGGTTACGGCGCTCGTACCCAAAACGACAACTGGGTGTCGCTTTCTTTGCTCCATCGAATCTGTGTCATTCTTTTACGTAGCGGCTGCGACGGGGCCGGTTCAACACCGGCTCGCGTTGTTATTGACACCGGTTGATTAGGATAAGTAAGCATAGCGAGCATCGCACAACCTGACGAAGCCAAACGCACAAAATTAAATTTTCTCAGGCCAGCTTGCCTTTGTCGGGCTAATCCAAGTTGCACTTAAATGAGCTTAGCTAAGTCAAAGTTAATGTAGCCGAAATTAATCAAATGTAGTCGAGCACTTTATGACCTAAATAAGTGAGGTGTAAGTAGCTTTAGTTAAGCCCAGTCCAGCTTGGTGTTTTCATGTTAAGCGAAGTTAAGCTTAGATGAGCCCAGATGAGTCGAAATAAGTATAGCCAAATCTAATTAGGCAAAGTTGATCATGCTCATCCTTAACCTAGCCGTGCAAAATTAGCCTATACAAGGCAAACCTTATCGGGGCCAATTAATCTAGGTCGACTTCCCCATGAGCCCACAGAAGTCAAGGTCAGGAAGATACTAATTACTCTTTACCGACTCCATACTAATTAGGATAATTTACGTCTAATTAGTGCTAATTATTGTGAACACTAATTATGACTAAATATTAGTCTGAAATCCAGCTAGAGTATCCTCTATACTGGAATTTCACGTGGCATAATTAAGCTAAATATGCATAACTAATCTAATTAGGCAAACACCAAGGAAATTATAAAAAGTCTGATTAATCTTGGTTGGTCATAGCATCATCAAACCAATTGGATTATGATTAGCTTTAATTAGGCAACATCTTATTAAAACACAAATAATTAACGTAATTGAAATCGAATTCTCATGAGCTCAGAGAATCCAAGCTCAGCAAGATGCTGATTACTCCTGACCGAGTCGAGTCTCATTTACCTAAATATAAATCTAATTAGCCTTAACATTATTTATAAATATTACTGAATAATGTGCGTGACATCAAAGCCCACCCGAAGTACTCGAGTTTGATGTCGCAGAATTATGCAAATTACGCCTAGTTACGCCTAATTGAGATCGGACTTGCTACGAAACCATTAGCTTCACTGTGACTTTGCCTTGCGCCTTTAGTGCAGGCTGCCCACGTTTTTTTTTCGTTTATCGAGTGGCGCGCTGCTTTCTGTGGTGCTTAGCTGTTTTTCAGGAGTTTCAGTAACAGGCAGTCTAACCGCAATGGCCAGTTATATGCTCTTTTGAAAGAGAAAGATACAGTATTTTTGAAACAATACAAAAACTACTGAATATTAGATTACTTAGCTGCTGATAAAATAATTCTTCTATGCAGCCGCTGTCTAGTCCTAAAAGATCAAAACATAATTACAATTTTAGAAGAAGCCGTCTGAACAATAAAAAAGCGGTTCTAAAAAAACCTCAGCGTCACCTGTAAAATATCTGGCTGTTAGGTTTATACAAGCTCGACCGTAGGGATTTCCTTTGCGATTCAAAACGTGCTACAGCGAGAACAGTCGCCATAAAAACAATGGAAGCTGTGAGGAAAGCTACACATAAATGGCGCAAGCAGGGACTGCGTGATATTGTTAAAATTATCAGGTTATTTTGAGTTTTTATATTGTTTATCTCTTTCAGACTGGCCCCTCAGGACTCAAATAAACTTCTGCTGGTCAGTTTGAGAGAAAAAACATGGGGCCCCATTGAGCCGTTTTTTTTTTATTTTTCCCCTTGGCAAAATAATAAAGTATTTCTGCTCCTCTCGAAGCGGCAACTGAATACCCAAGGATCCTTCGGTCCATAACAGCTTGTACTTTCGGCGAGCCGTCAGCATGTGGATGACGACGACGACGGAGCTGCGCCTGAGCACTTCCGTGCGTCGGAGCCGAGCGCGAGAATTGAATATCTCGGCAAAAGTGACTGCGTGACTGGTCGCCCATGTCCGAAAGACGACGAAATTAATTGTGTGAGGTTGTAAACACCAGGCGTCTTGCCACACGTTTCCTCAGTAACGTGTCAGGTTTCCGTTGGCGGCGATGACGGCTTGGACGCGTCGCGGCATCGACTCGTACAGCCTCACGACCACCTCAGGGGTAAGGCGCAGGCGCACCCACTCCTCGCTTACTGCCTGCCAAAGCGCTTCGGAAGTCGCGCTTGAAAGCCGTCGCGCAGACAGGCGGCTCTTCACGATGCCCCACACATTTCCAATCGGGTTCAGGTCAGCACCGACGGGGGGCCAAGGCAGAGTGCGGATGGCAAGGTTCTCGGGTACCGTGGCCACCATGCGAGCTGTGTGGATTGGACTTCGGTCGTGCTGCAGCTGGTAGCAGCCATCCTCGAATGGTCCCTCCAGGGCGTAAGGCACCAGCACTTCCTGCAGCAATCTGCAATAAGCGGATGCCGTGAAGGATCCATTGATTCGGACAAGTGGACCGAGTCCCTCCTTGCTGATGGCTCCCCATGCGCTCACGGCGCAGCGGCCGCTGGACAAAACGTTGTGGCAGTATTCTGGAAGGTATCTGGGGGAATTTAATCAGAAAAATCAGTGTTTCGTCGGAGTACGGGACGCATCAATTACTCATAATAATATATCTGTCATCTTACGTGCCATAACAACATAGGATTATAGGGCATGCATGCCGTCGTGGAGGGCTACGGAACTTTTGACTGTCAGGTCCTCTTTTAACATGCACTGACATCACACAATACACCGGCATTTAGCATTTCAACTCCATAAAAATGCGATTGCCACTGCCGAGATTGAACCCGCGGCTTTCGGGTAAGCTGCCGAGCGTCCTGTATATAGTTCAGGTGCTACGGAATAGTCGCGACAGGTAACCTAGCGATGCTTCAAGGCCCGCGTGATATTATATATGTTGAAATACTTTGTTCTATGGGAGAAAAGATATATAAATCTTGCCTCGGAAGGAGACAAGCAATGACATTTGTATTATAAGTGTTGTTGTTCACGGGAGGGTTTGATACAAAGTGTGAGGAGCTGACAAATGGCATTACTGAAGTAATGGTCAATTTGTTAACTGCCACGAATCAAACCTGCAGGTGAATCTCACCTGCAATTCATAGGGCGCCATACATGACGCTGCTGGTCCCATCGCGAAGAGAAGGTAGATTCGTCGGTGAAAATTACTTCGCCCCATTCTTCCACCGTGCAGCCCTCCACAGAACGCGCAAACTCGAGCCTTAGCTGCCTCTGTCGCTCCGTCAACTGAGGTTTCTGAGCAGCCACGCAGCCCCACAGCCCGGCCTCTCGCAGTCGCCGCCGAATAGTGCTGAGGGAGACGTCCAGTTGAAGCTCACGGCGGATTTCCTTGGCATCAATGAATGGGTCTACCACCACACAGGCCACGATAAGCGAATCAGTTTGAGTGTCCGTTGCTCTTGGACGTCCACTGCGCTCTCTGTCAGCAAGACTTCCTCCATGGTCGAGGTAGGTCCTGATAATTCTACTAACTGCGGCCCTCGACCTATTCATCAAGCGGCAGATTTCGCGTTGGGACCATCCCTGCAACGACAGCTCCACAATACGTTGTCGCTGCTCCAGTGGCACGTATGGCGGCATTGCAAATACAAAATGAAGCACTACCACTTCGATGCTGCTTCCACAGTCTGCTACCTAGGAGCCGTTTACATTATCCGTCAACGTGACCGTCGGCTCTCATCGCTTGCAGTGATAACGGAGGTAGGGCGTCGGACTAAGCGTGCTAAGGATGGCCACACAGAATTGCTGCAGCATATGCGGCCGAATGCTTCAACCTATGCCTCTTTTTGTCGCTTGGCATAACCATCGTTCAGGAGTTCAATTATCAAGCGAAATCATCTGAGATATAAAATGGAACCCTACGCACTAGCGACCGACTGACACCTTTTTTGTTGATGCAAGCTGGCGCCAAAACCGAAGGCGCATTCTTGAGCCCTCACTGGCATTTCTTGATGTTGCATTAATTACCACAATTCCCATTATTATAATTTAGATACTCTGTTGCACATTTCCAGAAAAAATAGAACTAGCATTTTACAGCCTGCTTGCGCTGGAGACATTGACGTGAATAATTACACTGCATTAAACACCTTTACTCTCAAAAGCGTCCTATGCAGCAATAGATGTCTATATTAGGCGGATCGAGCCGTGATTTGCATAATTCTGCGACATCAAACTCGAGTACTTCGGGTGGGCTTTGATGTCACGCACATTATTCAGTAATATTTATAAATAATGTTAAGGCTAATTAGATTTATATTTAGGTAAATGAGACTCGACTCGGTCAGGAGTAATCAGCATCTTGCTGAGCTTGGATTCTCTGAGCTCATGAGAATTCGATTTCAATTACGTTAATTATTTGTGTTTTAATAAGATGTTGCCTAATTAAAGCTAATCATAATCCAATTGGTTTGATGATGCTATGACCAACCAAGATTAATCAGACTTTTTATAATTTCCTTGGTGTTTGCCTAATTAGATTAGTTATGCATATTTAGCTTAATTATGCCACGTGAAATTCCAGTATAGAGGATACTCTAGCTGGATTTCAGACTAATATTTAGTCATAATTAGTGTTCACAATAATTAGCACTAATTAGACGTAAATTATCCTAATTAGTATGGAGTCGGTAAAGAGTAATTAGTATCTTCCTGACCTTGACTTCTGTGGGCTCATGGGGAAGTCGACCTAGATTAATTGGCCCCGATAAGGTTTGCCTTGTATAGGCTAATTTTGCACGGCTAGGTTAAGGATGAGCATGATCAACTTTGCCTAATTAGATTTGGCTATACTTATTTCGACTCATCTGGGCTCATCTAAGCTTAACTTCGCTTAACATGAAAACACCAAGCTGGACTGGGCTTAACTAAAGCTACTTACACCTCACTTATTTAGGTCATAAAGTGCTCGACTACATTTGATTAATTTCGGCTACATTAACTTTGACTTAGCTAAGCTCATTTAAGTGCAACTTGGATTAGCCCGACAAAGGCAAGCTGGCCTGAGAAAATTTAATTTTGTGCGTTTGGCTTCGTCAGGTTGTGCGATGCTCGCTATGCTTACTTATCCTAATCAACCGGTGTCAATAACAACGCGAGCCGGTGTTGAACCGGCCCCGTCGCAGCCGCTACGTAAAAGAATGACACAGATTCGATGGAGCAAAGAAAGCGACACCCAGTTGTCGTTTTGGGTACGAGCGCCGTAACCGCGTCCAACAGAGCGACATGAGAAGCCAAGTGATAAGACGGGACGCGCATGCGCCCTTGCAGCAGGTGTCTCGTCGTGTCTCGTCGCTAGCTGGCGCGTCGATGCATTCTGCCACGCGATCCCGTGGTCTGCACACTTTTGATCGCACCTGTACATAGCAGTGCAGTTGAAGACAAGCCCCGCGCAAGCGAAACAGCTGAGCACATGCCATCGAAAAGGGTGGTGTAGATCGCCATGTCAGCTTGCTCAGCGATCCGTGTTTATACAACTGTTGCGGCAATTCTCATCGCAGAAACTTATTTTACAGAACTCACAGAAGTGCAGTTTGAAAACCGCGAAGTCAAAAGTACCAAGACAAAAGCGCAATAGTTTCCAGTTGGTAGGATCTGTCTAGTGAAAATGTTGGGAAATGTCTGAGATTGGGCTCAATGCGTTGAGAATGCGTGGAGCTACAGCAGCGCGCTAGAAGTGCTGAAAGCTTTCCTGGGTGTCGCTTCGGCAATTCCCCAAACCGTCTCCTCTTACGTGTATTACGCAAACACCTATTCCCTAGGGCATTTCCCAGAACGACTTCCAGCAAAATTTTTTCCCAATGCCTCTAGCTGCCCACTCTCCTGCCACCCAACCATCAACTTCTTTCCTTCTTTGTGCGTGAATATTTTCAAGCCATCATTCGAGCGGGCGCTGGTCGGCCAAGACGACGTCGACTTCGGCCGCTCGTATTGCGAGGCATTCGTTTCCGTTGCCATGGAGACTTCTGAGCATCGGGGATAGCTCTAACTGTGTTTCTCGGGTGCAAGCGTTAGCGAAATCGAGCCTCATTGTACGTGCCTCTGTTGTGAGTGGGTGTCCAGGCCCGGAAACGGAAAACAAAATGTGCTGATGTGCTACATTGTTGCTGAATCAAGGAAAGCGATTTTATTCGTAACAGTCGGTCTTCCGGTTTCATCTGCATGCTTACGCAGTCTGGCTAAAGGCGGGTCGTCAAAACTAATCTGCCGAAAGCACCAGCTTCAATATCTTCTGAGCTACTAAATTTTTCGGCCTAACAGAGTAGTGGGACCTTCATGAACTTCATTTCTAGTCCTTAATAAAGCTTTCAGGTAGTCTTATAGTGAAAGGGCTTCAGCATAAACGCAACCTAATATTACTTGCTGTAGAAGCCCTTGGATTTGTTTTCAGTGTTATGAAGACACGGTTAGATATAAGGTGACTAAATCGCTCTCTACATGAGTCATTCTACTATAAATGCATGTCCTACAATTACACGAAGTACATGTTGCTCTAAATAGCTTTGTAGATAATAAGTGAGAAGCCTGCGTCACAAATCGACTCAGGTAAACTAGGCTTCCATCATGTTTGTGATAACTCGTTTTAAATTAAGCAGCATGGATGTCTTCCAAGTAACCATTATTTCACTCGTCTTAAAAGGTGCTCACGCAATGCATACTGTATGATTGATGTTGTAACAAAACTGTCCGATCAGTAAAACGATAGATGACAGCAATAATCCACACGTGGACACACTCTTCTGAATTGGCTGTCGCTCGGTTCGTCACACCCGAGACACACATTGAAATATTTGTGTGATCTGTAACCTAATTCTAACAGTAATTTTTTCTATACTTGACCCGAAGATAGATGTTTCCAAAAGATGTCAGTAGCACGATAATTGTGGACCTTAAACTTATCCCACTAGTCACCTTTTTTATTATGATAACAATTTTTTCCAGACATTTCAGACGCAATTTCGCTATCGTCATCGGCGTCACCATGAGGTTTTCTATTATTTCCAAATTACTACCGTTGCCCCACATCCTATATGTGCGAAGTAGCACTGCTAGTATAAGCGCTGAAATTTAGTCGAATATCCCTGCAGAAGTGACGAGGAAACGCGCCAGCCATTGTTTGTCGTCGAGAAGGCTCAATGGATGTGGGGAGGGGTGGGGAGGGGGCTCTTTGCTGAACTTAACACTGTGCACTTTGAGCGGCCATGGGCCGTCACCTGCGCAAAGATCTTCACAATGATGAGCTGTGGGCTGAAACCTTCAAATGAAAGGTCGGCGAAGAATTTTAGAAGTTACTAGAATATGAATCGAATACTTAACACAATAAATCGAGTACGAAACCAACTCTAAAGCTTATCGAATATTCTTCAAATAGTAAGAGAGCCACATTCAAAGCGGCCTCAGACTGTTAAGGTAGGAATTTTTATATGAGCCTTAGAATTTTCGAAAAATGAAAAATAGTCACAAGCAATGATAATAAAAAATTGGGACTGCTATTAACCAAAATTAATAACAGGATTTGTTCACAATGATATAATTAGGCTATTGTAAAGAAGGATATAGAGAGTTCAAAATATTTTGTAAGTGCAGGCTGACATGTAGCAGTAACTGTAGCATCCAAAGGGGTTCATCACCAGCAGTTATAGTATCACCATGGTAGATCACCCGCTGGCAATGTGGTAGGTTCCGGGTTCGATTCCTGCAGTGCCCAACGTCCACCTACCGGCTCTTTTGAAAGAGTACACCGACTTCACACTGTCTTGTTCTGCAGTACTCATATCGAAAGGTGGCCCCGTATAGTACTGCAAGAAACCCAAGACGCACCTTACCTCCTGACAGCTTGGATGAAATAGTCAAGCGAACCGCTATTTCCTGCCTGTTTCCTGCAGTCGTAGAGTGGAAGAGCCCTCGGGTTGTAGAAAAAGCAGACCAAGCGTAAACGAATAGAAACTGCTGAATATCGCATTGGCGATAACCTATAAAGAAAGTTTTTGAAGTGAATTGATTTTGATTTGCCTGTTTACAACAGAAAAGAAGAAGAATCTAAAGGTTGTGTGGCTTGACAAAGAAGTCTGCTCGTACAACAACTCCACCCCCGTAACAGACAAATAAATATGATATATACTGCGTACAATATCAACGGAAACAGCCGGAAAAGCAAAACGGCATGTATAGAAACAAAAAAAAAACTAGAAAATAACTAGAAACTAGAAAGTTTTGGAATATTACAATAAAAGAACGTTTCGCCAATCTATTTCACATTTAACGCATTTATATATATGCTGTTCCGACTGCAGTACACAGATTTATTTGTCGCGCAACCTATAAATAAAACAGACACTGGGATATTCCTAAATCTTCAACCATTGTTCCAAAAACAAAGGAAAATGTGGGCATTATTATTTATAGCACTATAAAAGTAAAAAAAGAACCGTGTCCAGGACTATCACAACCTTCCCGAAAGATAAGTTTAAGTATGGAAATACTGTTTATATTACAGCAGTTAGAAGTGTATCGCTAATTTATGATCGCACCTGACAACTCGTAAACACTTTCATATATTCCCGTAAACTGTAAACTAATATAGTAAATTTCTGCATTTAGGTTGGGGATAATAAGGGACCATATGATACATGCTTCTGGTACGCGCTTTGGAAACAAAGCGTGTCAAACAGTTATGCAAAGGGCTCTATTTGTATAAATGCTCTTGGTCGCGTAGACTCGTCTTTTTAGTCTGAAGGTAATAGGTGAGTGATATCATAGTTTAAATCATAAAGATGAAATGGGCATGGGCCGGTCACGTTGCCCGTAGGCAGGACAACCACTGGTCATTAAGGGTAACTGACTGGATTTCCAGAGAAGGCAAACGCACGAGCGGGAGACAGAAAGTTAGGTGGGCCGTTGAGATAAAAAGTTCGCAGCTACAACGTTGCAGCCGAAAGCACAAGACTGGGTTGATTGGTGGATCATAACGAAGACTTTTTTGTGCTGCAGTGGGCGTAATCAGGCTGTTAATGATAGTGGTGATGGTGATGACTTTTGGTCAATGGGAACGCGAAAAAAAACATTATCGCTTATAGTTATTTCCATCATTACATTTCCTTCCCTCCAGGAAATGGTAAATGTGAATCTATCTATGGGGCACTAAACACCAGAATATATCTCGATACAAGAGTTAATATTGAACTTTATACCAAAGTGTGTAATCAACAATAATTTTTTGTCATAAGATCAATAACGAAGCCATTGTAAGCAGACGGCGCGCTCTTATAATGGTGTAGTTGTATAGGACTGATTTTGGCAGTGCTATCACTGCGGTGAAGTATTCCTTTTTTTATAGCTAAAGTTGAGACTATATAGCGTTATTCTAATCTTTAGATATTTTATGTTTGATTTTACTATATACGAGAGAACTACTTTGTTAAAATATACCTTTTGAACTTAAATAGGAGATTTTACACACATCGTTACTAAATTTATGAAACCCGCACTTTACCTAATTGCTCCACTTTGGTTAGCTTAACTAACAAATTTGTATTTAAAAGTTGTTTGTTTTGTTCCACAAGGAGTGAAAATGGCTTCTAACTAATATGATCATTACCATAGTTCTTAACCAAGCCAATGCATCGCGGAGTAGTTGCACAGCTTATAATTCTATTGGACTGTGACAGTAGTATTAGTGGTATTACTTGATCGGGAAAGTTTTGAAAGCAGCACTGAGATATTGTTTTCTTTGAACTACGTTAAATATAAGCCAAGTACATGATCACAGCTTCGCTAAACAACGTCACTTTCTATTCTCGACGTATCCTACACTAAATGCTAGCAACTAAGCTCTTCCGCATACACATGCAAAGGCTTTACTTCCCGGTTAAACATTAGTCGGCAGTTGCCGTCGCTGCGGGGGGAAAAAGAAAAAGAAAACGAAAACGGGAATTTCCAACCGATGCCTTCAGGGTGCCTCTTATGTCAGTTCTCGGTTACAAGGGTTCATTTACTTTCTCTTATTTTTCGAAAACGTAGAAAAGAAATGACAGACTTTACTTGAAGTTCTAATCCAAAATGTACTCTAGTACCGCGAGTTCGTGAAAGCCGGCTCTGCCAAAGGCTAGGACGCAGCTGCAAAGCGAATGCATCGTCACAGCTCGCAGGAGAAAAGAAAAAACAAGAAAAAGGAGAAAATTCTTTGAGCGGTGCAAACAGCGAGACTCTGGAAAGAAGAGGGAAGCACGCTGGCAGTCTCCCACTCCATTCCCTCGCATCGTTCACGTCCCAGCGAGGCTTTTCCCATTTCTCGCTTTCTTTCTTTTCTGTAGTGAGGCCGCGTTAGCGTTATGTATATATACACGGAGTATATATATGGCCGACACTTTCTTGTTCGGATATGGATGGCCCTCTGGGCGCATTCCTACGGGGCCGTTCATCAATATAGCTTGGGCGTCGGTGGGCGGCTGGTGGTACGGGCATCGTTTCCAGCGGGAGCAGTAGCTGTGAGAAAAGATTTGAAAAGTAGAGACAGAGTCACGGAAAGTGAAAAGAAAGGTCCTGGTGGCATCGTCGTCATCGCCAGCAACATCGAGATAACCACGATATCCAGGCTGCTGCCCAATGCAGCATTCGAGGCCCTGTACACGTCGCCGAACAATAGTGGCGAGTGTAAAAAAAAGCCACGCGTGAAAGAGATTTCGGGCATCAAAGGACGGCACGGTCTTCTGAACATGGGCACAAACAAAAATAAACTGAGCAATGAGAGAGGAGCCTAGACTAAAGTGGAGCTTAGGTGATGTCGTGTCGTAGACGACGATTCTTGTTGAGTGGCCAGTAACATGGTGTGCAGAAAAGATGCAGAAAGACACGGGGCATTGACCGATGTTATTGCACGATTTCCCGCGCCTTGAGTCCAGCAGTGCTTAATGTGACTAATGCTGCGGCTGTTTACCGATTAAATTTCTCCTGGTGGTGTGCTAAGTAGCGAATAAAGACGACATTGCACAGTTTCCGCCAAGCACTCTCATACATGTGAGAAATAGGTGAAGCACAGGAACTGATTGTGGTGTTTCCTTTAATGGCTAGAAAGCTATAGCTGATAAAAACATGTAATTCACTTGTATTTGAATAAAACTATCGGGACTGTGCTTAAAAAATTAAAAGATTTTTGAAACCCGATATTCCAATAATGAAATTGTACATAGGGTGGATATACTCAGTGCTTCACATAGGGCCAGTCAAACAAAATACATCCATGATGCATAACCTGTGTAATAATGCAACATGGCTAAAGTGCTCAGAAGAAGTTGTTTTTAGGTTAGTTGGGGCATAAATTAAAAAAAATTCTTCACGCCTAATTACTAAAAGCATCTGGGTTGCACATGTGCAATAATTTGTCTGAGAAAGTAATAATAATGGGATGCAAAAGTTTTAGGTAAGCGTAACACTGGTTCCCCTCATCACCTGTAGTCTCGTCCTGAAATAACCGCAACACATGCAGTTCTCATGCTGATAAAATTGATTGTAAGAACAATAATTAACAATAATAGTGCCCTTATTGTATTTTTTAACTTCAAAATGCTTTTCGCGCTGTATTCCTAAGATATTATTGCAAAAATCGTACTACTACTGTATCAGGGGCACAATGTCGGATCTTATGTATAGTTGTCTCTCTGAGCGGAAGCAATACGTACAAAACAAAAAACAATAAAAAGTGAAGACGCACAGGTTTCCCCTTTCAGAGTAGAACGTGATAGCGCAAGCGGGCACCATGCAAGTTGACTTCGACTATACAAAAAAAAAAGAAACACATTTGTGTTCCTATCATTGGCCATTTCAAACGATAAGTGAATGTCAACTTGATGTTTAGTTCATACTTTTGCTCTGCCTTTCGATAACTGGCGAAGCATTCGCTGTTCATATTTAAAATGCCCCATGGCCTAGCGCAGCTGCACAGCTTGTAATGAATGGGCTGCTAAAAATCCCTCACTCATTTCGCATTTGATTCGTTTCGACGCCTGAAGCCATTCCAGCGTTCTGCAATGCAATACTACATGGGCTAAGGACAATTCTGCCACAATAAGCTAGCCAACAAAATTTGTACATATAAAAAAACTTAGCCTATGATTTGATAGCGACTTTATCTTTTTGCCTCCTGTTGTCACAGAATAGTGTTGTGATTATCTCATATTTTCGGTCTTAAATTATTTTAAGAATGTCTGTCGTACAATAAGTGTGCTGTTCTTCTTAAGTCTATTGTCTTACTGTACCCAATACTGCAATAGAACTTGCTTATTCCAACACATTCCAACACATAGTCTAACACAAGAAAACAACTCCACCGAAATATTGCCGTGCTTACATGAAATGGCATTGATTGTGGGCAAATGCAACCACAACGCTGCAAGCGTATGTTTAGAACGTCCTAGCTCGATAAACCTAACCTGCTAAAATATTTACTTCTGCACAAGTTGGTACTTAAATTTAAACTCAGTACGGTTGAATAAAATAGAGCTAGAGCACCTCCAGCCGATCAGTCCCAATGCACTTTCAGTTCACTATATTGTGTGCTGTCCAATGCGAAAGCCGACATATGATCCTGAAACATGCCGTAGTAAAAGGATTCGTAAATTCAGGCCTCCAGGTGTTCTTTACCGTGGACTGATATTGAAGAGTACACGCTCAACGAGCACTTAACCTCCACACAAATGCGACTGCCACGGCCTGGATGGAACATGCTACCATCGTGTCAGCAGCTGAGCACCGCAACCAGTGTACCACTGCGCTGGACTACCATTCGTAAACGAAGAATGTCCAAATATTCTACAAGCGGTAAACAAATACGAGAATAAAAAGCGCATCGTGCAATATTGCTACCTAGGAAAGGGATTTCTAAACTACTATATTTGCCGAAAAAAATTATTGGTGCTAGCATTGTATGCCTTCAAACTTATACACGCCTTGCACAGCGTATCATTCATCTCCGATGACCGCTCAGCAGTCAGTACGACCCAATCTTCTGCATTTGTTGATATATACGTAGATGCCGTTTTCCCAATCGGGAATTTTTCGTGAAGATACATTTCTGTGGGCGAGCGTACCGCGTTCACTTGCGTAAGTGACTTCCCACTTGCCATTTAGCGGGACCGACAACGGCCAGAACATGTGGCTGGATTCTTGTATAACTGAGAAGACTGACAAATATAGTAACAAACTGTAGCATACCTTTGGCTTTGTGAATAAGAATAATATTTTTCGATCATGAATAAAATAACAAAAAACTGCTATGTCACACAGCCTAGCGTAAGAGCTTTGAAGCTGGAATATAGAATATTTAGTCGAACACATTGAGGTACGTAGTCGCGTAGTATGATGCTATCCTGCGGGCCGGTAATGAAAATTGGAGTACATGCGTACTTCATTACCCCGCATGGCTTAATTCTGTGCTGCCATGGGACATAAGGAAGTTGCATTGCGAGAAGAGGAACTGCCATCGCAGCCGCCAAAGAGTGAAGTGGAGCCACGGCGCATGCACATGGTGTGCACGCAAGCGTTGTAAAGCACCACGCTCGAACAGGAACCACTATTGCGCTTTCTATTTACAGCATGTGAGAACACGACTTCATATTTGCTGCAGATACAAAACTCCTGATTTCAAATGTTTCGCGGCTTTTTCCACTTTGCCGTCCCGTGATTAGATTCACTGACTATAAGCTTTCGATCGCACAATATATATATATATATATATATATATATATATATATATATATATATATATATATATATTGTGATGAGTGAGACAGGGAACAAGAGACAACACCCGATCCTGGGCCAGCTGCTCTTATTATAACTTCGTTCTTCTCTTCCTTACTCTAGCTATCCGCGCGCCGGAGCCCCAGTGTCTTTCTTTGTCAGGACACTCGGCCATGACTGCGCGCGCGCGGAGCTGGCGGCAAAGTTTCTGGTGGGCAGGCTTGGCTGCATCGTGGTGGTCAGCCCGGACCACAATGCAAGATGGAGCGACGGTCTGAGGGAAGCGTCTCTGGTGGACGACACTGGCTGCCTCGAGCCGGTCGCTCTTTTCCACGCCACGATGTCTCTTGAAAAAGTGCTGTGGACTCAGGCGGCCGGCACTGGCTGCCCCGTTGCGGCCGACAATCTCGGCCATTCTGCGATTTAGTCCGGGTATCTGCCAGAAGTAGATCTGGTGGTCGATACTGGCTGCATTTCGGAGGTCGGCCTCGACAACGCTGGAACTGGGTGCCGGAGTCTGCCACAAATCTATCGGGAGGTCGAGACTGGCTGCATTGTTGTGGTTGGCCTCGGCCATGCAGAGACTCTCTGTGGGAAGCAGCTAAACATGCACCTGACTGCGCGCTTCGGACGGGCCGCAAAATCAGCGGCTGACGTAAAACGCCGGACGAGGGTTGCCGAAAGCGTATCCCAAAAGACGCGCTAGGTGCCTTGGCTGGTGTCGAGAGGGGTTACGCAACTTCTATGATGTGTGGCAGAAAACATGATTCACGGCCGGTCTTGGCATCTGCGGCAGGACATCCTGTGAAGCTGTCATCGTATTGGCTGCGTCTGTGGGGTCCCTCTCGCGGACGCGATGACTCGCTTTGCGGGGCTGTCGAACACTCTGGTCGGTGACCATGGCTATCTCGTAGTGGTCGCAGCACGCTTAGCAGGTAATTCCATTGGTACAGTTTGGGGCACTGGTCTTCATTGCTGTCAGCGTTTCGGACAGGCTGCGATGCCAATTGCTGAGGCTGGAGGGTGGTCTTGTTGCCTGTTGTCAGGCTGGAGGACTGCAAAGAGACATAAAGCTGCCGCCCCACTTGAGCTCGATATATGGTAGTGGGCGCGTTGACAAAGCGTCCAGCTACCCTGTGCCCCTCTGTATCTTCCCCACGAAAGAGGACGGGTTGGCCGATGGCTGACACGAATTTGAGTCCGGTACAAGCGACGAGTCTGGAAGCTCATGTGGAGAACTGGACTGCTCAGATGGAGCCTCGAGATGGAACCCTTCTTGAACTCCATCCTCGGTACCGGTCAGGTTGGACGGCGTGGTGGTGGAGAGGTGGTAAGGATTAGGACCAAAAGCAGCTATGAGCTTGCAGCTCCACTCCACCCATGACTGCTGCTTCCAGCCTTCATACCGGTGCCACGCCGCTGCACCTTGCCGAAGACGGTCTACAGCCACGGTCGATTTCTGAGATTTTGTCCAGGCCTCGCGCAGTGCTATCGCGTTGACGGTTGCCACCCAGCTGTCGGCGTCGTTCCTGACCCCGTGGAATTCCGGTAGTTCGCAGACGGCTGGTGCTTGTGAGGTGGCAGGTGGCAACGCAGAGATCACCGACACGAAGCAGTCGAGCTGGTGTGAGAGCTCGATGAGAGAAGACCGAAGCTCCCTGCGTTGCTCCGGTGTGCTTGCCTTAAGGTCGTATGAGGCAGCTACATCCAACACATCGTTAATGTCACACAATGCTGGCAACATTGTAGGAGCTCGCTCGGCGATCAACGCTGTCAGTTTGTTAGTCTCAGCGCGCAGCAGTGCGATGGTACGCCGCAGTTACACGGCACTGTCGCACGAGGCTTCTGAACCGCTTTGGTTCGCGTCCGTGAAGTACGTGGTTCTAGTAGTACTCACGGTGGTGACACGCACGTCCAAGAAAGCATGAACAGCGTTTCTTGGCGCCTTATGAGTTGGAATAGTATCGGACAGCGAATGCAGGCCGTGGGAAGCTTGAACAGCATTCCCAAAGGACAGGAGCCCGTGCGTATTACGGCCACGAAGTGGTAGCATAGTGTCCATTGGGTGATGCCCTGGTACCACAGAGGAGGCATGGACACCGTCCACTGATGGTCCGATGGGCAGCTGAAGCGGCGGCCGGGCTGTTGACTCCCTTGCCAAAGAAGCGTGAACGGCGTTCTTGGATGGAGAAGCCCGCACTGCCGACGAACCACAAAGACACGTACCAGAGGCTTCCCGCAGAGGGTTCACTTGTTGGCTTGCGCTGATGGCAGAATCCATAGCCAAGGACGCGTGAACGGCGTCCCTTGTGAAATGGTACCGGTAACGTGTACTGCAGCCGCCGAGGAGGCCTTGACGCCGTATTACTATTACGATACTATATTACGATATTACGATACTATTACTACATGTCTGTCAATAACAAACGTGTTTCCATTAGATTCAACATGAAGCATACGTAATCAGCAGATCTTTCTTCTGCAAGTACAAGGTCAATCAAAATTTCTAAGGCCACTATTTCATCTAATCATGTAGCAGCGTCACCTGGGAACATTTGACTGGACCTGCACATGCTAAAAAAATTTACCAAGTGAATTTAAATGTTTAAAAGCCAACAGGGACAAGTTTCCTATTCACTGAAATCGAATTTTATTTTCCCATGATCATAAAACGAAATGCAGCACATACATGCTACAAATTGTGTTAACGAAAATTGTCAGAAAGTTTGTTTTATTTCGGTGTCTTTGTATCTGGAATTTAAAGTATAAAGAAGAATTATCACAACTTCCAGATACCCAAAGCACCTGTGTTCTTTTCTCATTGTAACAGTGTTGTGTAGATTTCTTTTCTGAAAAAAAAAGAGGAAAAACAATTTGTCAGCACAAGCTCACCAGGCGAATACAGAGCAAAAAACAGTGCGAGCACGACTAATTTTATTATTTAAGGACTCCTATTAGGCCTTGTTAGAGGCACTGGCTTGCAGCATAAAAATAAATGATCACACATAATAAATAATAATATATTAATACAGAATGAAATGGCTGAAATCACAAACAACTTCATAAACACGCCAAATTATTGGCTAACAATATTAGTTGAGGAAAAAGGAACCAAGGAGTAGTTCAATGTATTAAACATAACAACGATTACTATTATGCCATAGAAAATCACCCAGCGTTTTTTTTTGACCATCACAAATATGTCGGAAACATTTTCACGTTTCTTGAAGTTCGAAACTCGTCCTGGTTATTTAATTTCATTGCCAAAAAGTTTGCTTCCTAGTTATGAGAGTCTGTAGTATGACACCGACTGATCTAACAGTCATCAAACAACAATTTTTTTCAGAAGTCAATAAAAAAGCACTCAATAAATGGCATTTTCAGCAAGGTAATTAAGTGATCTAACTAAAAGTATTGACTTACATAAGTATATAAATTTTTGGAGAGCTTTTCCCACGAAAATTATTAAATAATGTTGCCAGGTTGGGGATTTTTTCTGGTAACATGGTGATTTCAAAGACAGAAATAAATTATGTGCTGGTGGCCTTTTTGACATGCTACAAATTAAAAATAATTTACGCACTGAAGTTTAGCAGACAGTCTAAAAAATTGTGAATTTCACTTTTTGGGGGAAAAGCTTTGTATTCAGCATTAAAAAGCTTGCCTTAGTGTTCGGACAAAAAGTATGCAAAACATTTCCTTTTGAAGCTGTACGTACTACCTCAGTATAGGTGAAGTTACTAAAAGGTATTATTTTTTAAACTCGAGAAGTATTTGTTGAAATTATGTACCTCCACCAGCTTTACCCCTACTTAACTCAAGCGGCATGAAGCACTCGCGAGGGCATTTTTAACAGACTTCCATAGACCTGAGGTACACACAGCAAGCTTGACGCAGAGCAATTGAAATTGGAATGGGGCTATCATCTGCATTCCATGGCCAACAGAGGTGCACTACAATGAATGTCGCTAGAATGTGGAAACCAGTAGCGTAGCAAAAAAGATATTTTTCGCTTGGGGGTGATGTGTGAAGGGAAGGCGACTTCGGTCATACTTTATGTACATTCTTGTGCGTTTGTATGTGTCCATGTAGGTATGCACATACAGAACTAACAAAATCACAGCATATCTACGAATTGAATGATGATGTGTGGGGCGAGGCTTCTGAGGGTTTTATTGGTAACCATGAATACATCTGTCTGTCTGTCACTCACACTAGTGCCTTCTGCTGAGTCATCAATAAACTAGGCGGTGGTGGTCATGAACCGGTCACAGTAGAAGTACAAACCACGGCTTTAGGATAAAAAATACCTTGACTGTGCTGGGGCGGGGGGGGGGGGGAGTTAAGCAGCTCTTCCTGCTTTCCTGGCTACGCCACTGGTAATGACTCCCAGATGAGTCATCAAACCGTTCAAAATATAAAGTACGCAATTATCCCTTACGCACAACATCGACGTGACTACTGCTTTGGCTACCAGTTCTCAATTTATTAAGTTTTTTTCGCGTCTGTATTCATATGACAGGCATTGGGTCTCCGGGAGCAGAATGCTCTTTTGAAAGCCGGAAAAATAAAAAAAATGGTTGTTTTACGAAAGCGTTTATCAGTGTACTGCATCAATGCTACAAGCATCATATAAGACATATGTACTGAATATGACTAATTATTTTTATTATTTGTATAAAACACACATACTGCATTTGTAGAACTCTCCGGGAAAACAGGATGTTTGACTTTATATTGATAAAGCTGCATGGCTCACCTGGAAGTCACCACACTGAACCCAGTCCTAGTAGCACCCCTCCATTGGCAACAGAATGCAGACAATAATCCTATTCACATTTCAATTACTCTGTAGAGAGCTGCGAATTCGCTCTGTGTATTCCAGATCAGTGGGATTCCGCTCAAGATTGCCCTTGCGAGTGTGTCATGTCGCTTTACTTACGTAGGCGGAAAGCTGGTTCAGATACATATTTCAAGACAAAGTACTTTTCGAATTTAAGAATAATACTCTCTAGTAATTCTACCTATAATTAGCTTGTCCATAGAGCTTTAAAATGAAATTTTGTGCATAATTATAGTCCGACCACAAAGACAAGTTTTTGGTGCTGAATACAGAAGTTTTTCAAGCAAAGTGACACTCACAACTTTTTTCGGACTATCTGCTATAACACCAGTGCCTGAATTATTTTTAATTTGTAGCATGTTGACAGGCCAACAGCACATATTTCATTTGTGACTTCAAACTTAGCATGTTCCCAGAAAAAATCCCAAATGTGGCAACTTTATTCAAAAATGCTCGTGTGAAAAAGCCTCAAAGAATTGATATACATAATCAAGTCATTACTATAAAAATAGATAACTTCATTATCTTGCCAGAAATGTCTTTTATCGAGTGCACTCCAAAAACTTCTTTTGAGGAAAATTGTTTTTTGACAGCTTTCACCTTGTCATCAGATAAATACAAACATTATTATTATGGCAGTAATTATAGAAATAACACAAATATATATTTACCCAGTGTTAATAGCTAGTCGGGTCGAACGGGCGAATTGAAGCCCTTCCTACAAATAGTCCATAGCCACTTTAAAATTTAGGAAAAGCGACCACTGGTAATCCCCGCAGAGCGATGCATTCTGCTCAATTTAGGTGGCGAAACCAAAACTGATGCACCAAACAGTGCATCTACCATTCACTTTTACAATGCCCTCCATGGCAACAATGTTTCTCTTGCATTGGGGGAGAAGATTGAGTGAGTGTCGATAAGCAGACACAAAGCAAAGTGTCTAAATTGACGGTTGATTACCGCTAAAGAAACACTGTCGTCATTGAGGGCGTTGTCGAAATGAATGGTATATGTGCCCTTTGGTGCATCGGTTTTCGTTTCGACAGCTAAATTAGGCAGATTGCATCACTCCACGGTAATAATCAGTGGCTGCTTTTCCAAAATTTCAAAATGGCTATAGACTTTTTGTAGAAAGGACTTGAATTTGCCCATTTGACTCGACCAGCTACTACCACGGGTAAAAGAGGTAATTGTCTTATTTGCTATAATTACTGCCGCAATAATGTTCGTGCCTATCTGAAGATTCCTTTTGTCAGAGGAAAGGCAATGCCACAACTAGTCCGCAAGTACCCCCTTTCTCTAATATTTATAAAATATTCAACACATTCCTTGAAACACCTTGTATTTCATACACATGCAGACAATGCGAGGTAAAAACAAACAATGTAGAACAAGCAAGAAGAAATAGCGAGCTAATAAAGAAACAGCCCCATAGCAAGGAATGTTTTTTGGAGGAGGGGGCACATGTTGATGCCCATGATAAATGACTTTCTTCATTACTTATGCTTAGTAGGATAACCCAAACATGCTAATTTGGGGGGGGGGGCACAAACTTCTGGGGCACCCCTCTGGCTACAGGCCTCCACTGAGCACAGTTCCTTGGAATACAGCAGATGTCACATAAGCAGAAAAAAACTTGTCATTATTAACAGATGTAAGTGGAGGTCTGCACAAAAGAAAGTCTTTAACCCAAGTGAGGAAATTCAGAGGAATGTTTAGCTGTGTTAGTAAAATATGTGGAGAGAAACCCTGTCAAGAGCTGCAGAAAAATATGGAAACATTTCATCATTGAGAGCCCACGTGAAGTAAGAAATGTATACACTCAAAAAGGCCAGCAAGTTTAATGTCACGTGAAAAGACTTACAAAAACCGCACTCATATTCGCAAATGATGTTACGAACTTCCAGCTAGAGGCCTTGCCTTGCAACAGGAAAGCTGCTACTCATAACTGATGAAACTTCTTAATTGTTATACAATTTGGCAATGATGGTTCTGATCTTCCTAGTTGAAAAGTGGCCTAAGCATGCCCTCTCAAAATCAAAGTATAGTTGACTTTTTATACAAACTCGTTCATGGCCCCGCCACTCATCCTACTGAAGTAATGTAAAATAACAAACGAAGACTTGGATGCCCTAGTGGGTGCTATTTGTACTTTTTGTGCTCTAGCTGACTAATTTACATGCTGTCTAACACAGTAACAATGTGCCAGCGATGTTTACAATAGTCTTGCTAGGTTGCCAGCGATAAACGTTTGCACTCACTACGGCTCGAGGTTGCCAGGGTGAAATTCAACACAGAAATTACAACTGCGTGTCTTGAAGGTCACCTTTCGAAGGCTATGTTTGGAATGTGCAATGTCGAAAGCAAATTTCAAACTAGATAAGGACAACAAACTAAACATCATCTACATGGTACAACTTTGTTTCACACTCACTAACGTGTAAGAACATTAACAATAAGTATAAAATCTTGACTGTAGTGCTATAGCATCATGCAACGAAATATGGGTGTGCTTATGAGCTGCTTGATCGCCTGTCACTGTTCCATGCCGCTGGACTGAAGGCAGAACTACCCAGAATTGGCCGTGGAGGATGCAGCGAAAACGATGGTGCTTGATTATTTGCTGGTGAAGTGGTGACACGAATTCCTGCCAGATCAGGTCACCAAGGTGCTTGTGGCATGAACAGTCATAGTGGCGCTGGCATGAGAGGTGACAGCTGGCCGAAGAACAATAGAAGCAGCACCTGGAAGAGAATGAATAGTGAGTCATTGTAACTGCTGTGTCATGACCCTGTGACATGAATAATGTGACATGCTTGTCTAACACAATGTCACACCTTTCTTATCAGTCACGTGTGCATACCTGCACGCTACTGTCTGTGGGATGTGGGTATGACCCACATGTGATTCGCTGCCTATGTTAACTCAGGAACAGCACGAATGCACTCTGGAAATCTCTGAGTAAGCATTAAGGAGACAGTCCAACAGTAGATCTGTTGCCAATAATAGCAGCTTACAAAGAGCAAAAAATTTCAATGAAAATATACAGTAAATACCAGTTGTGGATGCATTTGAACCTTGGAATTCCAGGTGGTGTACATAGCCCCACTAGTGGTTGTAAATGCTCCAGAAAAGACTAATCAGGCATCGTATTGAAGCAATGTCGAATGTGTTTGCAATTTTGGCTATCCTTGTCAAAAACAATGTAATAAACAATATATATGTACTCATAGATGACTCAACAAGCTACAATGAAGCGCTGTTTTACTTGACAGAAATTATTATATGCGCATCGTGGCACCGAAGCATGCACCTGATTTTGATAAACCTGAAGTCTGTGCTCTTAAAAGCACAGATGTGAGTGTAGGTATAATATTGTACTATCAGCTACTCCTGAAGCATTAGTGCGATTCACATATCTGGTAAGCCCTTGATATGCTGACAGCTCCTAAGTTTATATAAAAATATATATCAACTTAGTAACAATTGACTCAAGGAGTAAAAAAAATTCAGCCAGGACAGCTTGCCATTGAATCTTTCACATGAAATCGATCTCCACTAACCATGAGATTCACTGTATTGTATTTGGATTTAGTCCATGAGACTAGTTAAAATACACTTTTTAAAGCTACTTCTGTGCCCTCTGCTGCACTGTGAATAATAATATTCCAGGTATAACACTAACAGAACTTAAAAAAACAGCATGTTTATAACGAGTGCGCTAAATCAATTATATGTGACAAAATATAAAAGTAAGTGCATATGGACTTGAAAAACATCTTGACACTAATCACCTGAGCCAATTTCTTGCCCTGTAATACTTAAGTTCTCCCTTAAAAGAATAAGAGCCTTCCGATTTAGTACATAAAAGTTGGCACTATTGCAAACCATCATGTAAACCATTTTATTATTTATAAACTAGTACCAGACAAAGCACATAGACTTCAGAGTGTGCAAAAAAGGCTTGCCTTTTGAGAGTGTAAAAGCTTTTGCTGAAATAAATCGTAAGGTTTATTTTTAATTGAAAAAAATAATAGATTCTATTTGTTTTACAACATTAAGGTGTCAACTCTGATTCCAAGTGAAAAAATGAATTGGTTCTATTTCATTAACAACATTAAGTTATCAACTCTGTTCCTTTTATGGTGGAAGTGGCATCAAACATACTACGGTGGAAGTGGCATCAAACATCAAACATGACACAGATCATTCGTGGCACGAGCTGTAACCCAAACGGAAAGTAAATGAGAAGTTAGGGTTTCACCTCCAAGATGTACACCAGATAAAAAAGCTACGCCATCCTGCTTCTGTTCCGTGTGTGCGTCCTGGCCTTTGTGGAGGGTAGTCGCGCTAGTGACTAGAGTAGTGACAGCCGATGGATTAGTGACGATGGCAGTGCGCCTGCCACGGTCGGATGATTCATCTTTCTGCGATGTCCGCCTAAACTGCCGTTTGGGAACAAATACAGTTTCTTAGAATGAAAGTGGTGCAGAACACCTCGCGGCGATGGATGCAATGATGGTATGCGACGGCCATATTTGTATAGGTTTCTGGAGGTCATCCGTATTGCAAATGATTACTTTCCTCAAATCTTTTGTTGATGGAGAACACAGTTTTCTTGCACTATTCAGTGAAACATCATTGGTGAACGTGTGCTGTATTCATAATATTCGCGAAGTGGTGAAGTCTGTGATTCTCATACGTGTGATATACCCTTGATGTTGGCGAAGGCATGGAGTGTGTTTATTTTCTGGACCTATTGTCCGCTTTTCTGTCCGTAACCGCATATATATATATATATATATATATATATATATATATATATATATATACAGCCGCCCTAAAATTGGTTGTCAGTTTCTAAGAATACGATACGTGTTCTAAACTCTGCGGCTTACTTCTGAAAAGAAATAAAAAAAAGATTAAGCATTTACGCAAACATAGAAAATGAACTTACATAAATAACGAAGCACCAGCGTGGTGCAACATAAGTTGCGTCTTGGATACCTTCAAACCGCTTTTTGCACCGAACCATCACCTGCGGATCCATTACCAAACGTTCTAGTCCTTGCAGATACCTTTGTTTTCAGCATCAGCCATGTTACAAATAGTATAAAGCGCTAAAGAGATTACTGTATTCGCGTGCCTTATACTAACAGGCCAGACAGTGGTGACTCTGTTGCTTACATCATTAGTGGTCGGATATCGTACGTTTATTCTGACATTATTCGAGGAAGGTGGTTTATTGCTTCGCTTCCCGCGCACACATAGAACACTGACGCTTGTCGCTTGGGGATGTTCTTTATCTTGATTATGTGTACATTCTTTCATTGCTTGGATGCTTTCATCAGGTCAATTTGCAGCTATTGCTATGTCAAGCACGTTATTCTCTTAGAACGGCTCTAGCACTCATTAGTTTGTGAGAGGTTGTAATCGGGTGCCTACAGATATAATTATCAGACTTCATATTGCCCGTTACTTATTTTATTAATAAGATCAACTAAATAATTATAGGAAAACACTGGTCCGCTGCTGAAAAAAAAAACTAACAAAAAGAAAACAATGCAAATTACGCTTTCCGTGTGGAGAACCTGGCACACTGGCGACAGCACAACATTAAATTTGATTCATTGTATTGATCTTCACTAAGCTCTAGAACTGCGCTACAACGACAAGAAATAATAACAATTTTAAGCACAAGCATCAGCTTCAATGAATGCTTTAGGACGCAGTCCCAAGCTATTGTATTAGAGCAAACGTGAACCGGCCACTTCAAACAAGTTCACAACTGAAAGTTAAAGAAAAGGTATTGTAAGGGTGCACTTGTTTGAAAAAAAAAAGAAATTGTTATATCTTAGAAAACACATGCCGCATCATTGTTATTCATGTTGCGCTATTAACTTTGCAAGAAGTTACACTTAGCTATTAAGTTTGTTTTTTTTTGCACGCTATTGGCAGGAAATAAAAGTGTTGAACGAAGAAAAGAATAAAAAAAAAGATAGTCCACTTGTACTAGTTAGGGCTGGTCTCAAGGAAGTAGGTAGCTGGGAAGACTTTTTCCTTTGTCTTCGTTTTTTTTTATTTCTCTCGTCTTTTCTTCCCTTCTTTTTTTGTTTTCCAGATTTTTCTTCTTTTATTCTTCCTATTTACATACATCATCCAGGTGTTCTAAAAAAACACAGAACAAAGACTTCTCTTTGGCGAGAGCACGCGTGCAAATTTCTGTGCTATATGTTGTCTCACCCGCTGTATGTCTAGCAACGAGGACAGGATACAATCACTGTCGACTGCCTGGCTTCCTCAAATTCTGCGCACTTAAAAGCCGGATATGTAATGGGGTATAGGTTTAGTGGAAGTAAGCTTACTCTAGCCGCGCACATGGCAACATTCCACAAAGTTTAGCCGCTTATAGGTTCAATTGTAGCCGATAAGCGAAAATAATTGGGCGAAAGTCAACCTGGTGATACGAAATACGGAATGCTTAATAGAGCTAGAAATGTGGGCAGCAGTACACGATCACGCACGTACGGTGCTGGCCTTGGCTACAGCTGTTACTGTCACAGGAAATGATAAGATTTACATTCAGAGAATGGCTGTTTTTTAATGAACACTTTTGAAGTTAGTCTTAAAATAGGGTGAGAAACTACAACCATTCTATAAACCAATTCAAATCTTACCTAAAATGGTGGAGGGTGGAGCGGACTAAGCACTCCTGGATGTCTAAGCGCTTGCATAAGCTTAGTTGTGGTTCTCTCTGTTTATTCGGGTAACCAATGACACATAATTTAACAACAAATTTGTTTCTGTTTTATCCTGTGTGAAACCCCGCGCATGTTTTCATTATAGGAACTGCTGCTAAGTCTCTTATAATACAGCGGTTCTCTCTTTGTGTGAATTCAGAACGCGTCTTGACTTTTTATACTTAGCATACTTCAACGTTTCTTTTTTTAGTGACACTTTTCATCATACTGAGCAACAAGTATTGCGCAGTGGCATGACCCCATGTGCATTAGTACATTTGTTGGTCGTTTTGTTCTATCCTTTTTCCATCTCGCTTCCTGATCTTTCAACTCAACTTTCTCTTTTCCAAAGTTTAGGCTATCCAATCAGACATGTGGTATGGTTAGCTTCTCTCCCATCTGCCTTTTAATTTCTTCCTGCATTCTTTGTGTACACACAGTGATGATACCATTGAGGAATAAGCAGTGAAACTTGCAAAGCGCTCTCTTCCTAAGTTCCTGAAGGAGCGAAATGAGTATTCATAGCGAGCTGTGTAGTTCACACTGCCAGCTGAAATGGCGCAGTGTAGTTCCTGCAAATGTATGGTCACACCCACCAAAATTCAACGAGTTCATGAAATCACATATGACTTCAAGTGAAACTGCCAAATCACCATCATGCCCTAGAAGTTACATTTTGCAACTAAGCTCGACATCATAAGGTTGTTTCGAGGCCACGGCTGTGGCATATTGACAAATTCCAAATATATAATAAGGCCGATGTATTTAAATTCAAATGCATGTAAAGACGCACGAAGACTCAGAAATATTCTGGAGTGCCTCAGTGTGGTCGCGCAATTGTGCCACTGCTTTAGCATGTGAAAAGAAGAATATCATTTATTACAGTATTATTACAATACTGCGCATATAATTCTCAAGAGTAAGAGTGCAATATCCTGGGTGCCTTGATTTCCCACAATATATTACATCACTGAGCGGCACACTCTGCGACAAGAAATGTTCTCGGTTATCCTCATTACAACGCAACAATTGCTTGGTATTCTGGACAGAATTTTTTTTTCTCGTGCGTTTATCGCACGAGAAAAAATCATCGCGCGTTCATTCTCATACCACCTAGAGTTCTTTTTTTTTCATTCACATTCTCTATTTATAAACGCAAGTACCGAGATGTTCCGGGACACCAGCCTATAGTAAGATTTTACCGTGTCATGGCACGGTAAAATCTGGCACGGTCAAGTGAAAACGCCGTGCTCTTCCCTTCAGTGCTGAAGGGAAGAGCACGGCGTTTTCATTCAATGTGTCAACAGACTGAGATATTTAACGAATAACCATGTAGTTGTACTTCGTTCATAGCTACATTGATGTTCTATACGTTGCTAGGGAAACAATCGATCGAGAACAAAATTTGCTGCTTGCTCCGAAGCTCTCGAATCACGCAATGAGGCAAGCTACACTGAGATGGTGTCACTATAGCCAAACGCAATAAACATTCATTATTTTTCGTCAGTGGTGCCGACTCTCGGTTGCACAAAATCTTGGATGCCATAAAAAAAGAACTGTGGACAGTATTGGCTTTTAGGGGTTGTGCAACGCCTTTGCGACACAAACCTATCGCAACGATTACGACATTGAGCGAAGTGGCGAGAACAGACTTGTTAGGTGGGCCGTCTTTCTTTCTCGACCACAGCAAGTCTTGGCCACAGCAGCGTCGAAGCGACAATGCGAAGTACGAAATTCGTTCTTGTTGATGCTCTTACAAGGAAATGTACAGCGACCAAACGTTTACAAGGAATGAATTTTAGATGCGCGAATTCTAATGTTGCCGATGTTTGCAGTGTGCAATAAAAAGAATTATGGTTAAGTCGCACTGGTGATGCCGGACATGAAGGAAAGGCAGAGCTGGGTGGCCATCCTTGCTTCTAATTTTTTTCTTTCTATCTGTTTTTTGTATCTTTTTTATTGGTGTTTGCTTTTTTCTATTTCTTTTCTTTTGCCTCTATGTCTTTGTCTTTTCTCTATTTTAGTTCTTAGTTTCCTTTCTTTCCTTTCTTTTGCTCTGTTTCTAGGTCTTAGGCTTTTGCTGTATTTCTGTTTTTGTATCTGTATTCTTTTGATGTATATCAATTTTTTCTGCCTTTTCATCACTTTCTATATATCTCTGATTTTTTCTCTGTAAAGCTTCTCTGTGAAGTGAGTCAATTGGGCTCGTGTCGGTCAATGATAGCGATAAAATTTACGACAGAGTACAAGTTAGCGGCCCCTGTAACTGCTTCGTTGTTCGAGAGTGATGAAGTGTTCAATAAATGTTTTTCTTTTTGTTGGAAGGTGAAATTAACGCAATTTACGCACGACTAGTTATATAAAGCTTCCTAATTACAAATTTATGTTTCGCGCCTAATGTTTTGACACTGACTGAAACAGGTATCTCCGCTTCTCAAAATAACATGAAAAGTCATTTTGACAAAGTAGTGTTTCGTCCACATTACTTTTTTTTGTTTTACCCTTTGTGCACGTGATATTGAATATGTTATTGGGCAACACTAGAGATACATGTTTTCTCAACTCTTTCTCACTTGTAAACTTGTAACGGCTCACAATGAAGGTTAGTAAGCAACATTTGGAAGAAATGGCGTAGTTACCAAATTATTCATCTTCTTGGAAGCATTTCGCACAGCACCTCTTGTCTCAAGTTTAAAAATTCAATCGAATTCGGCTAATTCTTCGTGGCAGAATATTGAACATGCTCAAAACGTTTCCAACAAATTGGTGTACGGAAAAAAGCCCCGTGACTTGGCACTTTATTTATAGCCATATTTAAAAACAGTTACAATTTCAGCGAGGTTCTAGCCATCAAGAAGCACCTTCTCATCTACTGAGTTTTCATTTAATACATGGCTATTGCATGTTACTTTTCCAGAACATTATTTTACAACTCCTGGATACCATCTTGTGAACTTGCTTTATTTTATTGAGCGTTTCGTAACACTGTCCATTGTATACACGCAATAACTAGATGCTCTACCTGCCCTGCGGCCAGACACTGCTGACTACTGCGCCCAACTGGAACCTGTGTAAAAGGGCAAAAAATAGATTCCACAGAGTCATTGAACACCATAGCCTTATCTTACCAGAGAACCCAAGAAGTGGCGGAACGCCATCATGTTCCCGCCTCGACTCGGGTGTCACCTACGGTAGCAGTTGCTAGGTGTCCCTCAGGAATTCCTTGGTGGCTCAAACTTCTAAAGACCTTTTAATCACGTTCTCGACCATCTGAACGACTGAATATTGTGATCCTGAGTGGCTAGCAAATCCTAATGACATAAGGTAGGTGGACTGTCTCTATTAAGGTGACGTCATTTTACACGATTGCTGAACCATTCTTTATTAGGAAAACCAGTGGCTTAATTTTACAAGTACCTTTTGCTAGGCTCTCTCATTATGTCTATGAAGCGTTATGCGGGATGAATGGGAAAACAGCTTTAAATAAGACTATGTTTCCTGAGTTTTATGTGATGTTGCCTATACCTTGTATGCCTAGATCCAAGTGTCTGTTGAATGTGAATATCACTTGCAACACCTTTTCTCCCCGTAATAATTTGATTTTAGGAAATGTCATTAGGTTTGTTTAACTTACTGAAGTTGTAATGTCGTCATTGTTGAAGAGAGCCCTCTAGTTTTTTTATTGGCGTATTATTGTGCCTACAAATTCGAGGCAGTTTTTACTTGCCTAAGTTGTTGCTTGAGGTGCCCACAATATCACGTTTATTTAAAGAACTAGTGCGCTCCTGAGGCACATTTTAAAGTTACTTCATTATTGACGCCGTATACGTGTCAGTAATAAAAAAAATTCAAAGGATGAAGTATTTGGCTATATTTATATCTTTTTTTGTGTCCCCTTCGTTTGAAAACTGTCCAAAAATAGGGCTGGTCGTTTTAAGCCGGTCTTTCAATTTGTTGTTATTTCTCGCTCATCTGAATTGCAGTCAAGACGTCTCTGACGCTTCAAGTTTTCAACATCGGTACCAAATTATTTCAACGCTTTCCCTTTAAATAAATCATGCCAACCCCACTTTTTTTATGGAGAAGCTCATTAAGCTTGTCAATTGTCCGTGAGACGTTAGCAAAAGCTCAGCCTGATTTTGCCTAGCCTAGATAGTGTGAGTCAACTATTATTTAATCGTCGCTTATTCTAGCTGATCAAGATTGAGACTAATTATGCTTATTCTAGCAATCAATACCATGTGATTACAAATTGACAGCCAATCGGTACCTGATCAATGTTCTATCAACAACCGATCAATTCCAGAAAGCGCTTGGTTGAGCTTAGTCTAATCATGACCATGACCTAAATCTGTCAATCGACAGCCAATGAATAGCTAATCTGTAAGCGATGAATAACAAGTACATTTTAGAAAAAGTTTGGTTTAGCTCACTCTAGCCATAAATATGTGGTCAAAGCCTTGTACCAACTGATCGATAACTAATCGATAATCTACAAATAACTCCTGTAGTATAGATATTGCTTTCTTGAGCTTAGCTGAGTTGAAAATGCGGGTCTGTTTTCGGAATGGCCAGTCCGTATTCATTCATCGAATCACCAATACCTCAATTTTGACAACGAACAAATTATATAGAAATACTCTGGCGTTTCTCTAGCCTTGTGCCATAACTGCAAGCTACGCTATGTTTTTCTAAAGATATAAAGTTCCACGTGCCATCCTCTGTAGTCATTGCATGGTGCTTAGGAATATTCACACAAATGGAAATCTTAATCTTTTCTATAAAAATTTAATGACCCCATCTATTTGTCATTTTTGGTTTGCGTAAGATATTCGCACTCCGAAATCATTAGGTCCTCGTTTCTTTGGTGGTATTTTTAACACAATAACTTTTTTAAAACATTTACGGAGGCAGAGCTAAATGATCTAGGAGCGTCTTGCATGACATTATTTTTAGGCCATTACAAAGCAGAAAAAGTATCGTGTTTTGATGTAATACTATTTGTGTTTCCAACTTTAATGAATTCTGCGATGATGCGCGGTACAATAATCAGAGTTACAAATAACCAGTAGCGTTAGCACGACGACCAACTATTATTCAGCGAGGCTTTCTGCCACATTTATCGCATTCCAAGTGCTTGGTTGTTGAGGCTTCGGGATACTGCGATCGCAATATAACTATACCCAAATAAATTGTCACTCGCATGATACTGATTCAAAAATCAAGTAAAGGAAAAAAAAAATATCAGTCATATTTATTTTCTGAAGATTTTGGTTGTGTGTCACAAGTTATACAACATATGTGAACTGCAAAGGATCAGTCGAAAAAAAGTCGCCCCAACGTCGTAAATCAGCTTCAGAAAAAGAATGTCCAAGCAACAAGCCTGAAAAACGCGCCACAAGCAGTAGGTTATTAGGAGTTGACACAAACGTAGTAAAAGAAATGTACAAAAAAAGTTTAAGGCTTGCTGAAGAAGCTAGCCGTTGAAGAGTTGGGTGCTTGACCTGCGAGAAGAGAATAAATTAGGGTTAAAAAAAGGGAATCCCCTCCAGCGACGCCTTCGCTGAATCATTGCCCCAGAGAAAATCCGTAAAGAGGAAGGTGATCGCTATGGCAACCAGCACTGCTCCTCTCTACGCGAGCGCCACGGTGCCGCCTGTGCACAGCACTGTTGCAGAAGCATACTCGGGAAGAGGGCACAGTTGGCAAATGAATCATAGCGCGACGTTCAGATGCTGCCGATTCACCTGTGGAGCGCCTCTGCTCAACCATCGTCCTGAAGCGCTCGGAGTAAAAATGGTCACGTGATGCTAAAAACAAGAGCTGCATGCCTTTGTTCAGGGGCTACCGTTAAGAAAATAATAAAGCATAGTTTTTTTTTGAGCGGGGGGAATAGAGAGAGAAAAAATAAACAAAAGAAAGTGACAGGAAAGAACTGGTTTGCTACCCTGTACAAAGGTGGAGAAAAGGGTCGGAAAGAGGATAGAGATAGAGATATATAAAATAAACTAGAAAAACGATCACATGCACACACATTCAGGGAGCTCCGATCACAGTCGTTTGGACAGGCCGGTTGAACGCAAGAAGCGCAGGAGCACCTACACAGCCTTCTTCTGCGACATCAAGTCCTGTCGGTAGCGCAAGATTCTTTCTTCCGACAGTCTGGTTGTCCAGTTCATCTAGTGCATTGCAGAGTGACTGTCTCTGCGAGCAGTATTGTGGGCATTCCTACAGAATGTGCCAAGGTGTTTCCTCACTGCCGCAATGGTCGCATGTAGCAGTGTCAGCCATTCCTATGCGGAACGCGTACGCGTTGGTAAATATGACGCCCAACCATAATCTGCACAGCATAGTAGCGTCTCGTCGGCGTAATTCTGGAGAAATTCGAAGACTGAGGGTTGGGTCTAAGGTACATAACCGCGCCTGATTGAAATGTCACTCGTTTCATTGTGACGTGGTGCGCTTGTGAGCAAGCATGCGGAGTTTCCGTGCAGCGTCAGTTCTAGAGAGCGGAATTGATTTTTGATCATTTTCAGTATAGGTAGAACGGGCAGCTCGATTGGCCCGTTCATTGCCAATTATTCGACAACAAGTTGGAAGCCATTGAAAGGCTATTTCATGTCCTTTCTGAATGAATTGGTGAGTCTTTTCTGCGATCTTGAATACCAGCTGTGCGTACGGGCCGTGGTGTAAACGTGACAGAAGGGGTTGCAGTGCCGCCTTTGAGTCCCTGAAAATTGTCCATTTTTGTGGCTGTGGATCGCTGATGAATTGCAATGCGGCACGAAGAGCTTTGAGCTCTGCTACCGTTGATGCCGTAAGGTGGGAGGTCTTGAATTTTCTTGTCGCGTTTTTATTGGTATAACAATGGTTTTATTGAACTCTTCTGTAAAACAGAGCCGTCGGTGTATACGTGTGTACAGCCTTGATACGTCTCGTATAACAAGAGCAGAGCAAGCTGCCTAAGAGCAGGTGACGACATATCTGCTTTTTTCTGGATGCCTGGTATAGTTAGCCTGATGTTAGCCTGAGTCAGGCACCAAGGAGGAGTGGAAGGCCTGGCAGCGAGTGTGAAGTATGTTGGCAAAGAATCACGATATGTGGTTACCATTTCGCAAATTTACGAACGTGATCTGTCTGCTAGTAAAGAGGCTAGGTGGTGGCAGGGTGTCCGAGCAATATGCCTTATATGTGTCCTGAGTGCCTTAATGTCGATATGTGTCTTGATGAGGTGGTCACCGGCGATTGCTATAGTAGCCATTGTCGACGCACTACGAGGCAAGCCGAGGCAAATCTGGAGTGCCTGAAACTGAACACTGTGTAACGTTCGTAGGCTTGTTTTGCTTGCATTGGTCAATGCCGGTAAGCTGTGCCGCAGGAAACTGAGAAAAAGTACCCTGTACAGCTGTAGCAGTGCGCTGGGAGGCATTCATCGAGTCTTCCCTGCAAAGAGCTTCAGTATATTACAGATGTCTATAAACCGTTTCTTCATGTACGAAACGTGATCTCTCCATGATAGATTCCTGTCAATTATGACGCCCAAAAACTTGTGCGGTCGAACGTTTGGTACAGTTTGACCATTGATGCTTATGGTGTACTTATACATAGGTTTTCTTGTAAAAGCTACGAGAGCGCAATTCTTGGAAGAAATTTCCAAGCCTCAATTTCAGAGGTAACGTAATGTTTCAATGGCAGCTTTTTGAATTCTCTCTCGCAACTGCAGGCGTGTTACAGCCGATGCCCAAACGCAGATATCATCTGCGTACATTGAGAGCCTGACTATGCTTGCCAGATGCTTGGCAGATGCTCAGTGAGAGCAATTAGCGTAGAACTGAATAGCACAGGGCTGAGTACGCCACCCTGGGGGACGCCACGGTGGCTGTAATGTAGAGAGGTATGACCGTCTTCAGTTCTCACAAAAAAGGATCGCATGGACAAATACCTACGTATCCAGCGATACATCTGACCACCTACTACATCTTCGAGAGCGGTGAGAACAGCTTCATACGCAACGTTGTCATACGCCGCTTTGACGTCTAAGAACAAAGATTCACAGAGAGGCTTACGACCTTTCTTGTGTTGGACGTAAATGACCAGGTCGACTGCGTTGTCATTCGATGATCGACCATGCCGAAATTCCACCATGATGATTCATTGATTAATATGTGTAGTTTAACGTTCCAAAACCACTATATGATTATGAGAGACTCCATAGTAGAGGGCTCCGGAAATTTCGACCACCTGAGGTTCTTTACCGTGCATCCAAATCTGAGCACGTGGACCTACAACATTTCCACCTCCTTCAGAAATGCAGCCGCCACAGCCTGGATTCGATCCCGCGACCTGCGGGTCAGCAGCCGTGTACCTTAGCCACTACACCACCGCGGCGGGGCAGTCCTTTCATGGCATCTGGGTAGATTGTGGCACTCCAAGTACCACTCCAGGTGTCCTAAGATCATCCTCTTCATAACTTTGTCTACACAACTGGCCAACGCTATTGGGCGATAAGATGAGAGCTCCAGCGGTGACTTAGCCTGGCTTCAGAAGTGGAACTAGGGGACTTGTTTTCCAGCTTGTCGGGAGCGTTCCATCTTGCCAGGATTTGTTGTACAACTCCAGGAGCAGGATTCTCGCGTGTTCAACCAGATGACACAGGGCCCTATAAGAAATTCTATCGGGCCCTGGTGCTGACGTGTGTCCACACAAAGCTAGGGCTGCTCTGAGTTGAACGATGATTTCCACCTCCTTCGGAAATGCAGTCGCCACAGCCTGGATTCGATCCCGCGACCTGCGGGTCAGCAGCCGTGTACCTTAGCCACTACACCACCGCGGCGGGGCAGTCCTTTCATGGCATCTGGGTAGATTGTGGCACTCCAAGTACCACTCCAGGTGTCCTAAGATCATCCTCTTCATAACTTTGTCTACACAACTGGCCAACGCTATTGGGCGATAAGATGAGAGCTCCAGCGGTGACTTAGCCTGGCTTCGGAAGTGGAACTAGGGGACTTGTTTTCCAGCTTGTCGGGAGCGTTCCATCTTGCCAGGAATTGTTGTACAACTCCAGGAGCAGGATTCTCGCGTGTTCAACCAGATGACACAGGGCCCTATAAGAAATTCTATCGGGCCCTGGTGCTGACGTGTGTCCACACAAAGCTAGGGCTGCTCTGAGTTGAACGGTGAAAAAAAGGCATATTCTTGCGGGAATCCAGTATTTGTGGACAGTTGATCGAGGGCAATAGGCTATCGGGTACTGCGAGTGGCCCAGATACTCAGCCACAGAATCTTTTGCCACGTCGGGGCCGCGTCTTTGTTCAGAAAGTGCGAGAGCCTTGAATGGTCACCACTGAGTGGGTTTCGTGCGGAGACCTCGTACTGTCTTCCACAATTCTGATGAAGGTTTTTGTGGGTCAAGCGACTCACAAAAAGCAGCCCTACGTTATGACTCGAAATTATTTATCCGGCGCTTAATCTTCTTTTGTACACGTAGAGCTAACCGTAAGTCTTCCATTGCCTCCGTTCGTCGGTATCTTCGTTCAGCATGCCGTCGCATTGCTCGAAGTCGTTCTAACTCGATGTCAAACTTCGTTAATTTGAGAAAGCATGTGAGAGCACACGTAGTGTCGTGTATTGTGCTTTTAATTATCTCCTCTATGTCGAGGGATCTGTTTGCTTCCTATTGCTCTTCCATGCGAGACTGAAATTTTAACCAGTACACTCTCTGAACGCTATCGCATATCTTAGCAAGGGGCAATCCTTCGATTTTGACGTAAGTGAGAATGTGGTCACTTCCATGCGTTTTTATGTCTGAAAACCACTCAGCATGCCTGACGAGGCCTTCTGAGAGAAAGGCCAGGTCAAGGCATCTGCCATACCTTGAACCATGCAGGAACGTTGGACTACCGTCATTTAGAATGAAAAGTTCATCGTCGGAGGCGAAGAACACCACCTTCTCCCTTTAACATTGGTCTCCGAACATCCCCAGATTGTACGATGAGCATTGAAGTCACCGATTATAATGCATGGGTGAGGAGTTGCTGACGGGATACCTTGTAGTCTTCTAAGGTCGAAACGGCTTGACGGAGAGAGGTAGGCACCCTCAACCGTGACGGTAAGTCTCTTCACCACTGTTGTACTTGTATATTGATTGTGTCGTGAGTTGACACCGGATGATGAATGTAGGTGAGGTCGCGGCGAATGAACATCAGAACTTCGCTAATGTCCGCAGTTGTAGGCGACATGAATGGCTCATAACCAGAAAGTCTGATTTCGTTCGGAAAATTTGGCTCGCAGATGCAAATGATGGGAAACCTATTGGTGTACACGAAGCGACGGAAATCAGCGATGCGTGATCTCAGTCCCAGGGCATTCCATTGAAGAATCGCTGACTTTCAGACCTCTTCTCTGAAAGACAGTGTCTGGTGAGCCATTATTTACTCAAGCGCTGCGAGTACTGGACTCAAAGCATCCAGTATTTGCAATGCACTTCTTGCTGACAAAAAGCGAACGACGTTAATTAAGGGTCGCAGAAGAGCTATCACTAGCTGATCTATGTTTCGCAAGTCCTCCAGTGCAGCAGCTTGCTCTGAAGAAGGCGGGTTCTGCTGCGGCTCTTCTGCGCATTACGTACGCGTTAAAGGCGGCCACTCTTCTGTAGAGACTGATCTACCTTTTTCTCTTTTCCAACGCCTGTGTTTGCCATGCTGCAAACTGCAGCTGGCGATATTTCCTCATGCGTAAACTTACTGCCTGAAGTTGGCGCTGTCAGGCGTGAAGACCTTCGACAACGATGTCGTCTTCACCAGATTTTATCAGCAGCTTCTTTGTGGGTTAAGCTGTCTCGTACCGTTTGCTTCAGAATAGAAAATTTTCTCTTTATGTGTGAACATTCTTTAAAGAAGCCTAATGAGCACTCTGACAGTTCGGACACTTCAGTGTGGTTGCGCCACAGTTGTTTTCCGCGTTTGGTTCGGCGCACCGGGGGCACGCTGCGGAGCTCCTGCAAACACCCTTTACATGGCCGATCTTCTGACAGTTGAAGCATTGCAGAGGTTTAAAAATGAATGGTCGAGCTTGTTGACGAAAGTGGCCAACCTTCACGTATGTGGGAAGACAGTAGCCTTTGAACGTTACTCTCACACAGCGTGTGTTACCAAGGCGTCCAACACTGACAATGATGTTGTCTTGACACGCTGATTTTACAAGTATTCGAAGGTCCGCGTTTGGGATTTGCGTGTTAATATCGTAAATGACTCCTGATGCGGTCGCCCCATCGGCTTGTATAATGGACCTATTTGCAATGTTTCCCAGTTGTGTTACTTGTTGCAGCGTCCTCAGCGCACTCGTGTGCAGCACATCGACAACCAGAATGTTTTTTCTTGTATTTAGCCATACGTCTTCGATCTCCTTCGGCGCAGTGTTCTCAAAATAGACCAAAAGCGTTTACCTGTTCAGAACACGCCAACTTTCGGTTGCGTTCTTTGGCACGAACAGGATGAAATGGCGCCGTCGCTGGCGCGCCGTTTTTAAGGTCACCGTACTTGACACCGACGATGGATTGACGATCCGTCGCTTGGCCTTGCGGTGCAGGACAGGTTGACAGCCGTCATGTGAGGACTCGTCGCAAGATGCGGAGTACAGCTCAGTGTCATCGCTCTCACTGGATGTGTTTCCGCGCTTTATCGAGGTATTGGCCGCGGTTGAACCGGAATCGGACGTCGCCTCGTGATGTTATACATCCATTACCACAGCGTACGTGGCAATGCACCCCACAACTGCAGCGAAAAGTCCAGAAACGTACAGAGACGAGTGAGATGTGTTCTACAAAGTATCACTTCGTCTTCCTCCTCCCGTGCGGGTGTGTAAAAATAAAATTTTGTTATTGAGCACGCCTTGGTAGATAGATGCAGATAATAAACCACCTGCTTTTTTAAATGCGAAGCATTTTTTAGTGAACTTCGGCGACTTTGAGCGTATTTGTCTATCTGTCTACGTATCTAGCCTCTTACGTTTGTGTGCTCTCGTGGTCACCCCCATAACTTGGCGTGAACAAAAATTAGCAGACCGGGTAAGGTGATTTGACGAATATGTCGCTCTGGTCAAAACATCAAATGAATACAACCCCGTCGCGTACGTCGTCAGAAACTTTCGCCAGACAGGGTCACATACCCACGGGCGGGTATGTGCCACTGGTATGCGGGAAAAGCAGTACCGACATCGGTAGCGTCCACCTAACGAAGACATAGGATAAATCTCAGGGTTCCAGCTGGAATCGAACCAGAGCATTCGTCGTGGCAATGAAGCATTCTATCACAGAGCTGCGCCAGGTCTCGGAACTACTTTTCAAATAAACGCTAATCTTCGTGAAACGTCAATAGTGCTTCAGTGCTGCCTACCCAATTTTATAAACATTACATATGTACTCCTTTGATACACAGCCGTCACGTCGGGTTAACGTCAATTATGGTAAGGTGTCATGCGCTGAACTTGATTTATGTATGTATAGCGGTGTTCAGGGCCAGAATCTTCGCGAGCGTCAATCGTATCACCTTCTGGTCTGCTACTACGCATGTTCCAGTTGGCATCTTTGCGCAAGTGAAAACAGCTGTTTATATAAACATCTGCAACCCTTCAACATATGGCTGTGCGTGCCACATTCGTACATATATATAGCGTTATTTCATGACGTGTGGATCAATAAAAAATTGTAACACGGTCACCTTCCTTCCGCATGCTTCACATAACGTCAATTCCCAGGTACGTGGGATCTGCCGAATTTTTTTTCTCTTAACATGCGTTCACATCGCACAATGCACAGGCCTCTACCGTTTCACTTCGAATGAAATACGACCGACATGACAGGGATTAAACCTGCGACTTTCGGATCAACATTCGGGCAGCTCAAATATTATTGCACAGTCATGAGCAACCTTTGTGATCACCAGGGTTATATTATATAAAGAAGATGAAGACAAGCTTTTGGTCTATGTTGCAACAGTAAAGAAGGCATTTTCAGTGAGCGTAATGATGTGGCTGCTTTGGCCATTGTCAGGCCTATCTTAGTATTCAAAATAAACTTCACTGTTGCGGGCAACAGTGTAGTCCTCGTTAAAGCTGGTTAGTCCTCCCTCCATTATGTTCGTGTGCGTTATTTATTCTTCTGGTGTATTAAGAGACTGTCAACGCAACACTTACTCTGCGCTTATTAAATACATGAAAACAGTAAATAATTTTGTTCAGGAACGCGATATCGTTAGAGACAGAATAAACTTTTAATATTAACAAATACACACTGAGCCTTCCTTAGGTGGGGCGCTCAGCCCTCAAAGTTCCATTGCCTTGCGTGACCCTGCGAGCCTGCTGGATCAGCTGCTGCTGTTCCTGCCGGCGTAAGCTGAGCAGTGCAGACTCCCAAGAGGAAGGGGTGGGATTGGGAATAGGAGGAACGCCCTGTGGGGCAGAGCATTCCCACGTGGAGTGGTAAACTGTTAGAATCATCCTCGGATGAGCTAAGTCTTGGGTCGCTGTGTTTCGAGAAAGCGGAGATTTACTAAAGTAATCGGATATACTGAGTAGCGCTAGTCAGTAAATCCGCCTCTGAGAAGACAAGGCGGGTTACTTATTTAGAGGCAACACGGTGCAGCCAAACCAGAAGTCCTGCAATGCAAAGCTTCGGCGTAGTCGGATTGCTCTGAGTGTGCGTAAACTGCGCCCGCTAGTATGACATTTGTAACATTATTGGCCCGGCTGTGCGCTGCTTCAAGTTTTTCAGAGACACGGTTTCTCAACCGAGTCTCAAAATATGTGCAATTCCTTCTTGCACGCACATTATCTGCTCACTCGCCTTAGCACCAGGCCCAACCACTGATGAAGTTCGTGTTAGTGTACGCAGCTGCTGGCCTGGTGTTCTGGACTCCACATTAATTTTCGTAGATAACAGAAGAATTTTATAACTACATGCTGCCGGGATAGTGGTTCAACTGATGGACGCCATACTTTATATACTAGTCGACAGTGAAAGCTAAATGTAACAACGAAACCATTCGAGGAAATTTGTATGAACTTATGACAGTATTGCCGAGCCACGGAAAAACAAAATAAAACTTCAGCTGTGAAGCTCTTCACAGCTCGGACATCTATCATTAACTAAAAGCTGTCCAGAGGGCTGGGGCCATCGCCGAAGGCACCACCTGGTCGCGTCCTGAGTGGAGTCACCTACTTGATGATGAGCCCTATTCTTCATTTTTCTCAGGACTATTATATAAAGTTCTTGTAATGTCATGTCTTGACAGTTATTAGAGTTTGCACAAGTTGTTGCACTACCATTCAGAACTCTGTAAATACTCAGGAAAACGCGCTGAATGGCATCAAATAATGTATAACCAACTGCGCACATTAAAGTGCGAAATGCATAGAATACGTTCTATGTTTTCCTTGATATAGATATCAAGCTGGTGAATGACACTTCTAATATGCGTGATCAGGAAAAATGTACTGTCAATATGCAGTATTTCTCATTTGGGGTCATTATAGAAAGCGTTGTGTCTGGTTTTTTTTTCGCGTTCGTGCGCTTACAGTTTTTATAATGTCTAACGAAAATCACGGCTGGAAATTCTTAAAAATTGTAACGCGTCATATAAATCATAGTTGATATATGAGCTTACGGAAAGCACATTACAACGAAATGAATAAAAAAATTAAATAAATTGACGGGTGCGCCAAGATTGAAAAAAGTTGCAAGCGCCAATACATACTACATTAACTCTGCATCCCCACTGCATCGGCTATTTTCTAGCATTTTTTCTTGTGGAAAAATTAACCAATACATATTAGATTAGCTCTCATCTAACTGGCTGTCAATACTCATGCCCCGCTGCGACGGCTATTTTCTAACATTTTTTCTTGTGGGGAAATTAACTTATACGCAGATAAATGCATACGTTTATGTCATGCATTATTATGAGCACGAAGCACAGTTTTGTTTTCTGTGGAAAATGAATGGGCATTAATTACGCCCCCTCAGCGAGTGTTTGTCACTAAGAAAATTACATGAGCCTGCATGTAACGCAACTTTCTAATCACAAAACCTGCAGGTATGCCAAGCTATGGTGACTAATTGCATTAGGCACTTATCCGAGAGAAAGTGGCAAATTCTCTTCTTTGTTGCTAATATTATGCAAATAAAGTGCGTAAATACACACAGAATGGTAGATGCCTTCTAGAAGTTTTTATGAAATGTTTCACTCCAGTTTTTAACCTCTCGCCCCACCCCTCTAGCTCAGAACAATTTATCCAACCTCATTTATGATGACACTGAGATAAGCTTTCAAGTGCGGAATGATTTTTATTACCATTTTGTGTGTCTGAACATAAAACAGTTGTGGTTATTGCCTTGGTCTAATAAAACATTGTAAGTAGTATATGAACTTTGTTTACAGCTAGGTATGCATCACCCGATGGCAAGTAAGTATATGCTAGCAGGCCAGACGCACGTCTTTGGTTTTCGCCATTCGATACGCATTCAAAGAACAGCGATTTGGAAAAAAAAATCACACTTCTCCACAAAACGAATGATGCTGAGAGCACGAAGCTTTGTCCTAAGGTCTTCGTCTACGTCAAAGTCGCCAACTAGTATAAAAGATGGAGAGATGGATAGACGCGTGGATGGATGGACGGACACGTGCACGGAAGCATGGTTGGATGGACGGATGATTGGATGGATGGACGGACAGACGGATAGATGGATGGTCAGACGAATGATACAGTTTATTATGAATTATGCCGTCACATACTTGATTGACCAACACATGAAGTCAATTTTACAGAGATCTCAACGTTCTTCTTAGTGCAGATCTTCAGTCTCTGTTCCAGTTTTATGGAGCATGATGAGCAACAAGGCTTGGCTCTGAGGAGCTGAACCCCTAAAACGTCTTATTAGAACTACAGCACACTATCTACTGCGGAGCGTAGAAAACAACGAAACGAACTTTACCTGCATTGCGCTTTTGCTGCCGAGAACATCGACCAAAATGCATTGTACAGCATCAAGAATAAGCTGTTATAGTGATTAGGTCAGTGCTTAAAAAGCAATTCCAGGTGATACTTATACGCAGCTGAACACACGTGAATCAGAAACCTGCTTTTTTTTGGCACATACTTCATCGAATCAGGCGTCAATTTGTTCAATTCGAAAAGCGCAAGATGACTATCTTTAAAACATCAGAATCGCCAGTACGTGTGACTAGACCATGAGAAGCATCATGTGTTTCCGACTTTATTCAGGCGTCAAGCGTTTGCGGACACTAAAGAAAAAAAAAAGCTACCTCCGAGGCTGACTTTTCCTGCGTTCAGTTCTTGCTGGCAAGGTTATGAATCCTGCTCCCAGTTCTTTCAAGCGATTGAAGCACTTTCATGATAGTGGCTTTATGCATTACATTGGCGCTACATGACTCCACGAACTGAATGTCTACCTTCTTTTTCTGCTGTTACAACAGCGTTCCCACATAGATGGAATGCGAACTCGCTATGGTACCAAGGTGCCAGCGGAAACGCAGGGTTAAAGTTTAACGAAAATTCGGTTTTTTACCCTACTTCCTATCACTCCGATGGTTGCATACAAAATGAAGCTCCATCTGTCTGAAAATAGTGCTTCAGACGTATATCAAGATAAGTACTTTTTTCGACTACGGGCCATGCGAATAAGCACCACAAAAACAGGCCTGTTGTAGTCGCGAAGCAATGATCTATAACTAGGGCAAGCGCCGAAAAAGACGTGCACAATTGCGTTTCGTATAGTCACCGTATTTCAAATTCGTCGCCATTTTCTTTTCCACACCTCTTTCATAGTGTTAACATGTTTGCATGATTGTCTCTGCTTCGGAGCTGGAAGCAGTGGTCTCTACATCACCCATTTTGCCTTTTCTTTTGAGGTCAAGCTTTGCTGGCATTTGTGGTCGGCTTTTGCTTGTCAAAGTTTCGTTACCATTCTTGTGTGTAAAGAATCCGAATTATAGGGTTGGTGCTTTAACTTAGGAATGCTAAAAATTAATGTGTTACTTCAACAAGCGACTACAGTGTATTAATTCTCTTGTCTGCCTCGATGCATCATCGAGAAAGGTGCTCGGCTGCTGACTCGGAAGTTCCAACCCGACAGCAGTGGTCGCAATTCGATGCAAGTGAGATGGTAGAGGCCAGTGTGCTGTGCGACGGCAGTGCACGTTGAAGAACACCAGATGTTCGAAATTTCTCGACCCTCCACTTCGGCGTCTCTCATAACCATATTGTCTATTTAGGACGTAGTACCCACATATATTATATTATTAGTACACAGTAGCTTTCATTTATCTATTACTGAAATCACACATTTCGTCATATCAGTACTATGCGGGTTATATTAGTGTGGCAGAACCATAATCTGATGTACGCTGTCTGTAATAGGTGCACAACGTCGCCATGCTATTTCCAAAGTGACGATAAAATAGAAGGGGCAATTTGAGAGGGCTTGCTAGGGTTCCTTTGTTGGATCTTTCACGTCCTTCGCACTATTCGTAGCAAACGACTTTTTTGTTCTGGCTTGTAAAAACAGCAGCAGCATCAAAGGATACATAAAGATTTACGTCACTGTAAGTGCCTGGGTCCATATAATTGCCAATCGAACGCATTTATTTTCTTTTCACTCTTTGGTAGGTTCCAACCAGAATCTGTGCTTGACGCTCAAGAAGGAACACCTAACAACGCCCAAGTTCTGAACAGATCGATATAAAAACTGGTGTACCTTATAACAAGCCCGTCCTGCATCAACAATCTTAATAAAGCTATTGACGCTCTTTTTTCGCAAAATTACCACAAAATATTAATAATACTAGGTCCTGTTTACGTTCAAGTTATCCGCATTGACAGAACCAATTATGTGCAATTCAAAATTAAAATATTTTGAACAGCGTTTTTTGTTGCACAAAAGCAGTGAAGGTGTCAAGCAACATCTTTTCATAAACAAGCATATTCGGTTTTCGTAAGCGATTCTTGCGCAAATATTCTTTGCATTTGCAATCCTGGCACTTCTGGTTCTCCGTGCAGTAGACAGGGCCTCATCAAGTATGAGGCCTACAGGAGGACAGTATGCTCTCGCATAGTAAAGGGCCAAGTACTCTAACTTGATAAATAATTATTCAACTTACCAGCAATTGCCCCACCGCAGTGGTCTAGTGGCTAAAGTACTCAGCTGCTGACTCGCAGGTCGCAGGATGGAATCCCGGCTGCGGCGGCTGCATTTCAGATAGAGGAGGACATGTTGTAGGCCCGTGTGCTCAGATTTGGGTGCACGTTAAAGAAGCCTAGGTGGTCGAAATTTCCGGAGCCCTCCACTACGGCGTCTCTCATAATCATATGATGGTTTTGGGACGTTAAACCCCACAAATCAATCAAATCAATCAACAATAGAAGCACGAGGTTCATCAATAATATCGTTCAAGACATAGGCGTACAAATTTGGCTGTTCGCAGGCGACTGCGTAATATACGAAGAAGTATCTAGTCCTAATGATCAGGTGCTACTAAGTAGAACATTAGGTACAATTGCGAACTGGTGTAGTACATGGCAAACGACAGTTAATAGCAAAAACTGTTGCAATGACCATAACCAGAAAGAAGCAGCCACTCGAATTCACCTATTTTATCAATAACCAGCCACTATGTTTTGTACACAGTTATAAGAATCTAGGAGTATTCATAACCTCCGATTGACGCTGGAATGAACATGTAGTGTTTACTGACAAGAAAGCCTACAGCCAGTTAGGATACCTTCTGTGCACGCTAGGTATTCAACACCAGAAATAAAATTTTAGCCTACAAGACGTTTGGTAGGCCTATATTGGAGTATGCTCTGGCGGCCTGTGATCCCTGGACAGCCTTTAATGAACAAAACTGGAGGGTGTCCAAAGAAAATCTGCTATAGGTTCATTTACAACAGTTATAGTCGGAAAACATCCCCGTCGCACCTCCTACAGAAAGCAGGACTAGAGGATCTTGAAATAAGATGCTACTACGACAAGCTGAAGCTTTTTTGTTTATTTTATTATAAAATGTTACGGGTTTAACCATCTCAACTCATAACACCCGCCATTATAGCCGCTTAACTCAGTCTTTTATAAAAAAAGTGGCCGAGCTTAAGTGCAGCACGAACACTTTTCTGTACTCTTTCTTTCCACTGACAATCGTCGAACGGAACGCCTTACCTTCTGATGTGGCAGCAGGGCATAACATTGATTCTTTCATGCATGCGATAAAGAATATGGCTCCGCAGACGCTGCGGCGGTTGGTGGGCGTAATGTGACGTCATGTACTTCCTTGTTTTACCGTGTTCTATTGATTGCTGAAACTTTTTTTCTCTGCTATGTGAGTGCGGGATCAGTGCTTGTATGGGCTCCATGCTATGTGGTTTGTTGTAATATGGGTTGTTTGGGCTTTGTGAGCGCTTACTGCCACAAACTTTCTTTGATTTCGTTGTTTTTGCATATTTTTCAATGTCACTATTTCACAATAAATTACTTCATGTACTTCTTTTTTTTATCTTCTTTTTTTCCGAACTTGTGTTGTGTTACTTATTTATGCCCCACTCCTGCCTAAGACTTTCATGAAAGGCCAGCAGTATGTAAATAAATAAATAAATAGGTAAATAAATAAAAAAATAAGTGCCACACAACCGCATCAAGTGTGAGGCCTACGGGCCAGCTTTCAGCTCTCCCATAGTAGAGTACCAAGTACTCTAAATCATTAACGACTTTTTTCTTAAAACACCATTTTGAAACAAGTGTGTGCGCTGATTGTATTAGCATTAACAAACAGTTATGTGTTGCCTTAACATCCTTCTAGTAAAACTGAAGAGCTTTAAGCCCAGAAAACTTTATTCTCAGGATCTTTAAGACATATCCGGCGTTTTATAGCAGTGACATTTGTGTTAACAGGGGTGAAGCTTCTTAAGGCGTGGGTCGTGCGTCCGCGACGTTTGTAGTAATAAAAGTGGTAATTCTCGTCGTGGTAGCAGGTAGCCACCTATTATTTAGTCTTTGGAATGTCCACTGCATGGTGGTACATCTATATCATGAATATATGATGTAAATGTGCCAGATGATGGTACTTAGAGTGTTCACTAGAAGGACGGATGGATAGATGGACGCGTGGAAGGATGGACGGACAAACAGACGGATGCACGGATGAACGAATGGATGCACGAGTGAATGGATGGACACACGAACGCATGGACGGACGCACAAACGGATGGATGCACGGATGGACACACGGAAGAATAGACGGACGCAAGAATGAACGGAGAGAAGCAAGAACGAACCAACGGACGGAGGTGTGGGCGGACGGACAAACGCTTTGCCCTACTCACCATTTACTTTATAGATATGCTGTGATCTTTTTTTCAAATTTCAAGACACCTTCACTGCTTATTTAGAATTATGACGTCATGCAAGAAAGAAAAGCAGGATAATTCACTGAGGACTAGGATATTTATGAATTCTTCGTGTGGACTGATAGAAAGACGTTTCTTTCACTAAAGAAAAAGCTCAATATATTGAGTATTTTTATTGCACTAAATAGTATTGTGTCAGTTCTTAGCCACGCAAGGCAGTTATTTTGGAATCAGTAATGTGCGCAGAACAATGTGACTGCACTTTTTTAAGGAAAATTCGTTATTTGAAAGTGAACGAAAAAAGCCGCTGTTTTAAAAGTACTTGAGCAACGGATACTGGAAGCTGATCAAGACAATTTTCTGGGCTAGAATTTGCAACCTATAGTAAAAACCTGATTTGATGCATAGCGCACTGCAATTTTTCAGAGATTGCGGAACCTCTTTGAGTATTCTAGGTACAATGGAATGTTTTAAATATTTATTACGGTTCACCAGACTTTGCGGAAGGGCCAACGCTTTCATCGCTAGAGTAAATCAATGAATGTTATAGCAATAACTTCAAATGTTATACATATATAGCACCTGACTACTTTAGGAAACACTGCTTCTGTCACGAGCGAAGTGACCACATGTAGCATATGGTTCAAGGAAAACTTTCTGATGAAAGCACCACACTAAAAAAAACTATGAATCAGCTGCTCAACCCCCTCACCCTTCTAGTTATAAGCGGTAGAAAACGCGCACGAAAAAAATGCCCATTAGAGCGCACCCTTCGGCTATGTGCACTATCTCGTGGGCTAGAGCGAAGATTCCTCTGACACAATCAACTCTGAGACCTGCGTTCTAGTAGCAATGAATTGTGTATACAAATAGAATGGTGTTAGTATGCTGGTGAGGTATCCTGTCGTGGCATACGTATGAACACAAACACCCCAGTCTCACATAGTTCGGCAAGAACTTCAGAGGATATACTTTATTGAATAGCCATGGTTCAAACAGGAAACCCAAGTCTACTACACATCAAGCAAGTGTTTTGCCACGAAGCCTGGTCACTGCTTAAAACTACTTCGAAAAACGACCGGTGCGAATGCCATGGAATTCGAAGTCTTCAAGTGTGATGTTGCGTGATGAAAACGTAGAATTGCACCGGGCGTCCAGACGTGAAACGCGCAGGAAAATTAGGGGCTTAAAAGCCCACTACTCGTTACAAAACGCTCAGACGTACATCATCACCATGATTGATTGATTTATATGTGGGTTTTAACGTCCCAAACCACCATATGATTATTAGAGACGCCGTAGTGAGGGCTCTGGAAATTTCGACCACCAGGAGTTTTTTAACGTGCACCCCAATCAGAGCACACGGGCCTACAACATTCCCGCCTCCATCGAAAATGCAGCCGCCGCTACCGGGATTCGTTTCCGCGACCTGCGGGTCAGCAGCCGAGTAACTTAGCCACTCGACCACGGGGGCGGGGCCATCACCATGACCAGCTAACTTATGAAAGAAGCGAGAGACTGAACAGTTTCGCGTGTTGCCTTACAGATGCCCAGTGGGTACTTTGCAGATTTCCAAACGAAACAACTATGGCGTTGTCAGCACGTCTTAGCTGTAGGTGGTGCAGACATTCTATAAAGATAATTTGAAATGGCCGAAATCACTCACATCGTACTAGTAGCAAGTAAACCTTACCTTGCGGCATGGCTTGGGTTTCCACTGAAAAGTGAAGCGTGGCTACGTGTAATAGTGTTTCCAACGGGGCTCAATGAGGCTATCGTATCATGTAATTTTAAACCTAAGCTGCAGTGTTCGTAAACTTTCTCTTGCTACTGTTTTGCGTTTCTGCCACTTTTTTTTGCATACAAACGCGAACTAAGCGGCCAAATCACATCACTGCAAGAGTAGTAGGCATGGAGAGAATAAAGGCAGCTCAGCTATTGTGGAGATTTTTATTACCTTCTTGAGTAGAGGTCAGAATAGTTTAACAAATATATATTAGACACGTTTAATACACATTATTACATGAAATAAAAATATCTCATCTTCATCACAATTATTCTTGTAGATATCATGCGCTTTGACTATGATTTCTACTAAACACTCATCAACAGATGGTAGTCTATTATACAGTGTCTGTAAGCTAGCGATCTGCAGGATACCGAATGTAGACCAAGTAAATGAAAAGAAACATTCAAAGGCTGAGTAAACTTTTCAAAAAGCAAGAAGCATATTTCGTGTGGATTGAGAGGTTAATCTATCTTTAAAGAGCCACTCACCAGGCCCTATACCGAATTTTCGTCAGACAGTGGAAGTTGTTGGGTGTCGAATGAGGAACATTTTGCCACGAAAATTTTTCGGATCGGTTCATCAAGAGCGGAGAAGACAGGTATTTTGAAGCGGCGTGAAACGAGTATGAGAGGAGGCGAGCTCAAAACCCTTGCCGCTCCTCCGCGTAGCCTTCACAAGCCAAAGCTCTTTCCCAACCTTTCCGGCATCCGACCAAGAGGTGACGTGCGCATGACGTGCCCAAAAAGGTCCATCCCTCGAGCACGCGAGCAGCGTTGCTTTGTTGACCAGCATTATTTTGTGATCTTCTGCCTGTTTCTGCGGGATGGTTAGGAAACGCTGGCTTAGATGCGGTAGAGTAGATGAGCACAATGAAGGTGCGAACACGTAGGAGCGTTCCACGGTGGTCATCTGCTCAATGCGCTAACCACGGGGACACGAATGCATGCGGAACGCTGGCACATTAGCCCCGCATCTTGTAGCATTTCACGGGAAATAATGAAAGAAAAACGCGCATATTCTTTATTGTGTCTCATTATTTATTTCAAGCTTTATTATGCTCTTAAAGCAACAAATACATAAACACGCATGTTGTGTTAAATAATTTTTGCCATGTCACGTGGTATACTGCTGACAACGTCAGCGCAGAGTTGTCTACGAAGAGGACCAACTTCACTGCATTGCCGTGTACGTAGGGCCATTCATACGGCCATGTCATGCCCTCATTCTCTAGGCGTGCGCAGACAGAGGGGAGGGGGAGCAGTGTTCATCTTGAATTTCCACCCATTTCCGCGGTGCGTAGCGTTGCAAATTTTGGCAGACGTGTCCACGCATTGCGCTTGTGAGCTCAAAATTGTGAAACCTAGTGAGTAGTCCTTTAAAGACTTATGCAATGTGTCCCTGCAGAATATGGCCTTTTTTTGCAATCAACTAACAGCTGTTCAATAGTTTCTGACTTATTAAAAAGAACTCAAATATTTCCCCTTTTTAAATGAATCCCTCCGGCTTCCAGCCACATTTTCAAAGATAAGTTTTCTGTTCGTAGCTTTAAGAAAAAGGACTTTACGTTCGGCGGCATCCACATCTTTTTTGCTTGTTTTAGAATGTCTCGACCAAGTGCTCTTTTACAAATTGATCTAGAAAGGGTTACATTGAATGCACTATCCACTAGGTCCCTCTTAAGGCACTTTCTTTTCATGTAAGATAAATGTTCAAAAGAAAATTTGGCCCTCAGTAATCTATATGACAACAGAACTGCGCGGAGAACGGGGACAACGAGTATTATCATTCTCTTTCCGACGATACGAAAAAGCCGGGCATGTGATGAAATAAAACTGTTTGAAATTAACAACACAAAATTGTCTTTCTGGTCTCTTAACAGCATGAAACAACATTGTTCAAAAACAGGTTACAGAAAGAAAGCCTACAAAAACGTTACGTATAGCAGACCTAGAGAAAAGTAATAACTTTCAGCCACCCAATGTTTCAGCAGCCAGCCGCAGTCGCTCTCTTTTCTCAAACCAAAACGATTCACTGTCACTATTTCTCTCCAGTGGCATCCCGAAATAACGGCTTGTGGTCGTGAGCTAACGAGATAGCACTGCTGTAAAAATAGTACGCGCGACCACAACTTTTCGATGAACGAACCCAGTTCCTGTCTGAGCGAGGCAGCCCAACACCCTCTAGACTAGCTAAGGCCTCTCCACTCCTCGGTGACGTCACCACACCACGACGGGCGCGGAGGACGCCTTTTCAGAAAGACGCATTGCTTGCGCCGCTCGTTCGCGTATATATATATATATATATATATATATATATATATATATATATATATATATATATATATATATATATATATATATATATATTGTAGAATCAACAGTCTTTTAGAAGCGTATGCGTCTTTTCTATTTGTTTTATGGCAACCAAAGCCAGACTCTTCATATTCTATATATATTTACTTCACTCAACAATACACAAATCAACTATGTTGGGTGTAACAAAAATGTTTATTAAAATATATAAATGGTCAAGTGCACGTGACGTTTTACAGACAAGTGAAACTACCGAACCGTCAAGGTTTTAAGGTGTTCTGCTTCCGATTTTCGGCCACTTTCTTTTGGACAAGTTGATCGTTTTTAAGTTTACAATAGTTTTTCAGCAGAATGTTGGTTGCTGCACTAAGTAGGTGTTGTAGCACTAATCCTGGGCTGTGACCGCTATGACATTCCTCCAAATGGCTGCCTTCCATCAAGAGGTTGCACGTCAGCGAAAAAAGTACTTGCTTTTGATTGGGAAGTGCATGAAAGACAGTAGCATACTTGTGACTTCGTAGTTTGTCCAACACTAATTCGGCGGTCATAACAGCATTCACCACTGCAGGTTGGGGAAACTTAAGTCCTCCACGACTCATGCTCTCTATTACTTCTGAGTTTTCCAACACGATGTCCTCTTCTTCCACTACGTTTGTTCTGCATGCAGTGCATGACAGCTTCTTAAGTGCCACATGCGCACAATATCCTGCGACGTATGTTATAGCAGGAAGATTAGGGGCCTTCATTTCAATGTCCTTCCCATTTACTTCAATTTTGAGTTTCTGCAAAATGGCCTCATCAAATTTGATTGGAGGCGTTTCCGCATCCGTCTCTGGCAACTTCAGGGCACTCTGTTGACGAAGCTTGCGTTCGGATTCATATATCTGCCTAATGGAGACATGGTATTGAGACCCGGAAAATTGTCGATACTTGCCAAATCTTTCCTCCAAACAGTCTGTCTGGAACTTGCCCAGGAGTACATAGTCAAATTCAAGGTCTTCGAGGCAATATGCGACAAGCTTGATCAATGTCTCTGTAGTGAGTCGAAAAGCACTGTGGGTCTCCCGTGTGAGAATTCCGTTATCGAACTTCAATTGTTCCCACACGTCAAGCCACTGCATGATGCTTCGAAGGAATTCCGCTTGTGGGCACAATGTTTGCGTGATGGGAGTCTGCAGCACATCGCGAAGCCGTCGTCCTTTGTTGGGAGACTTAATAATCTTCCACCACGTTTCTACAATCCTTATGAACTCTGCAGTTCCAGGTGCGTGCTGGAAGTCATAGCGCTGGTCACATGTTTCTAAAGCAGCTGTCGTGGATGGAATAAACACTTTCAGGGCAAGTTTAACATTCTGCCTCTCCATGCTGGAAGGATTGAGAGCTTTTATTGAGAGCATTGGAGCAGCCTTCACAAGTTGATCTTGTTTCTTTGAGTGAAGATCCCGGATGGGTCTTGAAAGATGCTGTGAGAACTTTCGGGTTGCCATGCAGATCCAGAAGAGAAGGAAAAAACATGCATGTGCCACTGTTCTTTTCATTAATCCAATTGTTACGAACACATTTCAACAGGTGAACGGGATCAACAACAAAAAAATGAGGACGTGTCGGATCTGATGGGTGCGGGTAGGAGCTGCTTACTTTTGATGAATTTCCAAAAAGAGACATTGTTCTGCGATTTATAGAATTGTTATCCGTGATAACAGCAATGACGCGAAGACCAACTTTTTCAAGCTCACTTATGATGCTCCGGAGGACAGTGTGAAGCTGTTCAGCGTTGATTTTATCAACTGGCAAAATATGAACAACACTTTTTTGAGCTGAAAGAAGGCTTTGCATCATAAATACATGTGTTGTCTTGGCTGCATTCGAAGTGTTACTGGCAACGCTGACGATTGTGCCACCTTTGTAATCCAAATACGGTTGTATATGGATTTCATCCATCATAAGTACCACAGTTTTTTCATGATCCTTTATTGCAGTCACGAGTTTTTTCGCATACAGCAAGAATGAAACATCCTGTTGTTCAGCTGCCAGATTCACAACATGAGAATTGCATACACGTCTGATTGTTGACTCATGCGGTAGTTTGAGACCTCCGTAGTTCCTCAAGTATCTATAGGCGTGGGGAGAGATGGTAAATAGGAGGCTCGAAAATACTAGCAATTCTGAAGAGTAGCAGGGTGACTTGCTTAAAAGGAGCATGACTTGTTCCCTTAAGAATGTGCAAGCATCGCGTCGCTCCTCGTCTTGCAGTTCTTGATTCATTGCGTCCTCAAGAAGCGACACCACGAGCTTTAGTATGCCACTGGTCTTGTCGTCGGACTTCAAGGTAGGTGTCTCATCAAATCCCTCAACAGCTTCCCGAAGACGCGTCGAGCACCGAATGTCATTCACAGTTTTGGGAATGTCGATGCCATCAAGTTTGGTGACCTCGCCGTCTTGAAAAAACAGCGTGAAAGAGAGGTCCTCTGTGATTTTCACTGATTTTCTGACAGCTGGGCCACTATCAAAAGTCAGGTTGAGGAAGAGTACACAGTCATGCTGCGTAAAAACTGTCCAGAATTTTGAAACCTTGATATGCGGAAGGCATTTCAAGAGTGCGTGAAAAGTGTGAATTCTGTTATGTCGCTCTTTCTCGAGATGCGTCTCGATGGACAGGTTGACGGCTTCTTGCAGTAAAGCTGCCTCTCGACGAGCTTTCTTTTCAGAGATGTGGTTGCCTCTCGAGATGTGGTTGCGGCTGTGGCGGAAAGGTAAGCTGGACAGTTTGGCAATATGCTTGGAACTGCGTCAGGTCGAAGACGGGTAAGCCTCAGCTTTGCTTCAATTACTCTGCCTGTCTTTGTATCCACATAGATTGTTGTGTTTACCATGCCGGATGGTCTGAAGTGGCGCTCGCAGACCTAGGATAATAAAAAAGACAGAATAACGCTGTATTTTAAGTTAAGAAGTAGCTCATCTTCATGGCAACAAACTAATCGACACTTCGAATATTTCTCAAGAAACCCGTGGTGCTGAATGTCATCTATACAAGGTCACTCCCTCATACTTGCCACGCAAACATTCTTTTTATTCTAGAGCGGGCGTCCTCGTTATCTCTCACATCAATCCCCGTGGTGTTATTCAATGCACAGGAAGTGTAGAAAACGGCACTTAATAGGAAAGTTAGCCTTACCACTGATCGCTTTCCTGGTGCGAAGTCCGCACGGTGAATAGCCTTTATCCACTGAGTTCTTTTTGTAGGGTCCGAGGGGAACGTGAACACACGCACAGATTCTCCACCGTCATAGTTCTTGCGGCACCGCGGTACACAGCAATGCCCAGGCATTATCACAGCTTGCCCACTCGACGCACACACTCTTGGTTGGACTCTTTCATGCCATCGTTAATAAGGCAATATACCAACACTCTCGCCGATGCACGAAAACACACAAACACAGTTTTACAACGCAACAGCTCGAAAAATTAGCCACATGAACCGCGTGTCCACTGATGTTTATGGTCCTGCGGATGCCTTCACCCCCTTCAGCATTGCGCTAAAATATCAAAAATAGAAACAAAACATGGCGTAAAACCCAATTTTAACGTTCCAAAAGACTACGTTTTCTGATACGCACGTGTTTCACGCAATAATGAATTAATTTTAAGGTCAAATTTTAAAGAAAAACGCTACAGAGGATTTCCCGAAATTCGGCACTCCGGCTTGTTTTATTCCGTGCGTGCGCAGTAGCGCAAATACCGCAAAACCGGTCGGAGAGGGGCGGAGCGATGGAGACGGGTTGCTTCGGAAGGGGAGCTTCCCGAAAGCGGGTCGAGAGACGGGGAAGCAGCTCCGTCGTAGTGTGGTGACGTAGGCGCTAAGGAAAGGAGGAAGAGGAGAGGCCTTAGCTAGTCTAGAGGGTGTTGGGCAGCCCCCTTCCTCTCTCCCCTTTCATGCTCCTTCATCCGAGGGAGCTGGCTGTTGCGTTTTATCTCTTTGAGCTCCAGCCATTTGAAGCCTTCGCGGGCTTTTTCTCTCTCACCCAGATTATGCGACAAGCACGAATACATTGTCTATTTGCAATATTAATGTGTAAGTGAAGAAAAAAATTCACCCTCAGTGTCAATATGTGTGCAACAACTCTAACAACTCACCTCAATTAACGGGAGCCCCCTTCGTATGTTTCAAGTACCACAGTTTAAAATTAGGCTCTATAAATCGGGACTTTTCAATGGTGAATGGTTATGTACTGTTAGTAAAACAAACTGGGCATTGTAGTGTCAGTGTAACCGGGGCTATGTCTTTCTTTTTTCTATCTTTTATACTCACACTTTTGTTTAAGAAGAGTAGAAGACAGAAGGTAGAGCTCCTTACATGCACCAGATAACTGCTTTTCAAATTTAAAAATATGTTTAGTGTTTATGACCACTTGATTCGTGAACACTTACAAGATCACTGATTAGTTATTTAGGGGAGTGGGTGCTTTATCGCAGAAATTTCTACATATAATTCAATATTTTAGGACATAACACTTCTTCATATGCTGTGTTGACAGGGCTCTATTTTGAAAGTACACGCTTTTTTCTTCGACCTCCAGTTGGCATCCACAAATGACAATAACGCTACACATTTCCTGGTGCTGTATGCACCACGCATTGTTGAATTTGTGTGCCTCTACTTCCGTTTGTGATATATACCTTTTTCGAGGTAGAAAGACGGCAGCAGGATTTCACGTTCTGCAGGAGTATTAATCAACGCAGCTCCATGTAAGGAGTGATGGTGCATGTTTTGATATTTGTTTATTTAATAAAACTATAAGCGCCAAAAGCATAAAAAAGAAAAATCCAAATTAGAGACGTGGGTACACCAAAGATAAAGGAGGCTTGCGGTGATGAAAAATCGTTCAATAAGGGAGCTTGATGGAGCTAGAGTTTTTGAAAGAAATATGCATTTGTCACTGAAGTGTCTGGTTTCCTTAGTTGCTAGGCAGTAGAGATTCTAGTCTCACAACGACAAACAAGAACACCAGCTGTCTCGACGCAATTCTTATTCTTTCTTCCAAGGTTTGTGTATATTGTTAACGGGAATCATGCCATCTAGCAAACAATTCATCATGGAGTACTACTGAAAGCTACTCACCTCATTGATGTTCGCTTCAAGGACAATCCTTGCTCAACACATCCTCATGTCTTACACCGAAAGAATTTGTGTAGCCTGGAACATCTCGCAAGGAAGTGGGCTTAACTTTAAAACAAGGGTTCGTGAGCTTGTAGATATTGTATTTCGTGTTGTTAAAGGATGTCTAAACAAAACCTTGGCATACAGGTATTTTCGGTCCAATAGATGACTCCAGCATCTGGAATCTTGAGGTTATCAGAAAATAACTCATGAATTGGTTCATGTCACCCGCGTGTCATTTCAAAATATTGTAGGAAAACCTCGGAGTTGTTTAGCGCTGGGCATACCTGAAGACCGGAAACACGAAGAGGTACGGAGGCAACTCCGCACAGGCAAGTGCCGCGAACTCAACACGATGATTAGGGGAAGCATTCATTAGGGGTTCATTCATGTAGCATAACTTTTATTTACGCAATGCACTGAAGAATTAATACAAAGCATAGAAAATGATGACATTCCCCTCAGCTTGCATGGCTGGTCCGCGTATATGGAATGCGTTGTGTAGTTCAAGTCCTCTCACTCCCAAAAACTCCTAGTCGCTACCCAAATGGAGGTTGCGAGCATATAAAGGTACAAGTACCACGAGGAGAAACACTGTTTTTCACCAATTGGCAATCGGTTTATTCGAACCAATGAGGCAAGCTGGAGATAACCAATCCCAACACGAATTTACATGGTCGCGTGAGTCCTCCTTCGCAACAAAACTGGAGCAGCTTCTCAAAAAAGGACATTCCAGGAAACAGCCAAGACGCGCAAGCACAAACTCAAATTTCAATATCTAGTTGTCGCGAAGCTTGTGGCCTGGCCATTCTGGGGCGCGAGGCACACAAGGACCGACTAGATGCAGCTTCCCCTCATCGAATCGCATTCTTCGAGGGTCCGTCTTCGAGAGAAGTAGCAAATCAACGCTTCTAAAAGCATTTGGCAAATAAAAGCCTGTGTCAGTAGATAAAAAAGAAAACAAAAAAGCGTGACATAGCTCTCACAACACAATTCTCGCAGCATGCTTTCTCGCTCATTCAATCGCCATTTCTGCCTTTGTATTGCGTAGCTCTGTGCGCCTCTCATCTGACAAGTCGGGGTGATAAGTGGTTCAGAGGTGTCAAAGCTGCGAATAAACTACTGTGGTGCTATCAAAGCAATTTTAAAGTTGATCTAGTGACTGTCCAAATGCATGGCATTTTCTCATTCAATCCCCGCGCCTACTCATTCTCCGCGTGGGAAGAGAAGCTTTATCACAGTGCGGGGATAAAGAACTTTGAGACACTTTATTCACGTTTAATTAGGTCTCAAAGCACTTATATCTGGAAAGAAGAGTATCTCCTCCACCCACAAAAAGCTCATGAGACCACAGGCGATGACCCTTAATTGGGTTGCTACAAACTAATTCTTATTCGAATCGTGCACTCATACATTCTCTATTACCAAGGGACTTCAGCTCGCTGGGCCCTCGCCATGGGAGAAAGTGTGATTTAAAGCTGATGCTTTGGTGTTGCCCCTCAATACGTGCGGATAAGGACTTCGCAGAGAATAAATCGACCTCGGCATGCAAGAGCTTGGAATATCAGCATCAACTTTGGGCTGTCCAGAGAGCCTGCGAGGCGGCACTCAGGTTAGGGTCAATGGTCGCCAGGTACGAGCGGCCCGCGGTGTCACCCTACAGGGTGTCACTTCTGCGGATCTTTAAATAAAGTTCTTCGGACCACATCCCCAGCTGTTAATGCACGCTAGGTTTATGTTCACACTGCCAAAGCATAGCGGGCGATACCGTACGAGTCACGTCGTGTATTAGCTTATTCGAGTAGCATCACCCCTTCTTACTATGACAATACAATATTATACTTTATGCGATACGTAAGGATCCAGGACAATGTGTTTTCATAGTATGAGTAAGAACAACAAAGCAAGATTTAAATGACAAAAGCGCATGACAGTCTCTTACATGTCTGCAATAAAAGAAGCCCAAGCTGGAAGTTCTGCTTCAATAGCTGAAGCTTCCAAGGCCTATCAACACTACCATTGGAGCACGAGCACAAAGAAAAAAGAAGCGAGAACCGGTAACAGGTAGGGAAGAAGAAAATACGAAGCATACAGAACCTTTGTAACCAGAGCCGAGGGCCGAAGCATTTACGCTGCCACAACATAGGGGGCGCGGATAGAAAGGGAACGATGAAGACGAGAAAGCAGCAGCGGCTGGGGACTCGGATACAGCTTCTCGCAAATACCCTTCTGACAACGACGTTAGGCAGGCCCTTTGAAGAACGAGAAAGGCGAGCGCTTGGTTCAAGAAGACGAAGACGTGCCGTGCGGGAAAGAAGCGATAAAAACAGAGGAGCAGAGGAAATAGTATGCCATGGAACACCGGTAGGTAAGAAGGCATAAACGACCTGTAAACGACAAACCCTATGGAGCTGTCATCAGAATAAACACGGATCAAGGAGGCGAAATTGTGTGAGAGGATCCAGGAAGTAAACGGCGTGGCTGCCTCCCCGAGTCAGTGAGGTCTTTTGTAGCTTTTTCATTGCTTTTTTTTTGCTTTTCTACTTTTCTTCGTTCAGGCACACGTGTGAGTATGCAGACGTATACAGAAACAGTAGCCGACTCCGCGTCCCCAGGGTACCGTTGGCGAAATCGGAAAATGGCGAGCTTCTGTGCTTCGCATACTGTAGCTTGGCTAGATGGTCGTGTGTACACTGGCATTTTTTCTTATGCAGTCACGTCCTTGCAATACTATTTCACAGTGATCTGGAGGCTTTCACGACACGCGAAACATTTTGCCTGCTAGTCCGTTCTTACGTAACGGGCTGTGTTGATGTATATTGAGGGGATTTCTTGTCGTGTACATGACTCTCATTTTTGAGCGCTCGCTGCTATGATACGAGTGAAAGGCCCTCAACCGCAGCGAAGTCTTGTCTTGGGAAACAATTGAAAAAAAATAATAAGAAATAGCACGGAACCTGGCTGGCAAAACGTTAAACAAATGAACAGACAGCAGATAATTACTGTAACTTTTCGTTTAAACCTAAACTTTTTCTGGTGTAATCATACATCCTACATGCAAAATCATAATGCAGCAGTTTTAAACAAGGCGCACATTTGACTCATATCAGGTTGTCAACATCAATTAAGGGCTTTATAACTATGTGCTGAGGTCGCGTCTTGAGTATGTCATTTGTTGTACTAAAAATGCTTTTGAAACCTGAAGCAGGTGTATGGATAAGTGGTTCTGGTTGACGAGATTTTTTAAAGCTGACAAAAAGAAAAACTTGTTTTACCCATAGTTCAAAATCAATTGTTCAAACAGCTAAAAAACTAAAGGTGAGGTATACGGCACTGCCGTTTTCTGTATCATCTTTAAGGTTCATTTTTCTGCACTGTATCTCCGTGTATTCTGAATATTCAGCCAACACTGCTTGGTGGGCCCTGATGAAGCAGCGAAGCTTGATAAGCAAGGTTCCTTCGCTTCGCGTAATACTTTAGCTCTTTTAATTGAATGGGTTTCGGATGCACTGGGGTAGAGGGAAATTGAATAAAGTATGCTGAATGAAGTATAGTGAAGTGGGAATGAAGGTAAATGAAATTGGACGCCTGGCAGGAGCAGTAGTGGTCATAGTCGTGAGCTATGGGAGAAGAGAGAATAGAGAGTGATGAGAGGAGTGGCACATATACACAAGGAAATTTACCCACCTTTTGTGGCACATACCTGGTTACGATTTACGACTCTCCGCGGACATGAAAGAGTCCGCGAAGGAAGCTTCGCTTAAAAAAACGTTTCGCGTTGTTTTCAGTCATTTGCGTAACCGTATTTTTCGGCACAACCATAGACATGCTTAGCTTCTTCGATTTTTCGTCATGTTGCGTTCTGTTTGTTTAGCAGAAATATTCAGGTGTTCCTTTTGTGTGAAAAAATACCCCTGGAAGTATAGATGATATCGCAGCCGGCGCAATGATTGTGGTCGTTTTATTGAGAAACTTGGCGTCAATGCTGAAACCTGATTCATTCGATGAGAAAAGGGTCCACTTGACTTCACAACAATACTGCTTACCAATTAACGATGATCGCTCCTTTTCCTCAAATGGCCTACCAGTTTCACCTGGATTCAGAAAAAATGATACTCCATTGCTGTTATAATTATGGCTTTTGTGTGTCTCCAACACGAAGTTGGCTTAGAAGTCTATATTTAAATAGAACTTATTATTTATACCACTTCAGCAGTGCATCCAAATAAAAAAGCAAGATGAACAATGCGATTGCAGTAGACATTTTGATAATATAGAGATAGTTCATACGTTTCAATGATGAATACAGATATATTTTGCTATCACCTTCATTGCATCAAAGAAGACAGACGGTGTGCTGTGCCTTATTCTTGCACAACTGATATTGCTATTGTGTATCAAGTTGGCTTCCCTATCAGATGCTTCCGATGCACAAGCTTATTCATACAACCAATGTAAAATTACGAACACCACACAAAGATTACAGTAAACAAGCACTCGTTAGCTACTGTAGACTTTTTAAAAATATGCTTCTTCCATCTTTATGTCATGACAAAAATAGGCTACATTGTGATAGTTTATATTCGAAGACTGGTTTTCTAAAATTTTGTTCCCCTAATGACGAACATATTATATTTCAAATGTCCCTCCTTCGTATACTGCGTTTGTGAATTTGTGCATTGACTGAAGCAAGCCAAAAAAATTCACGCCCATTGAGAATATGTACGGAACACACACGTCTGTCACGCTAACTCATACTGATACCTGTGAGTGGTGACAAGCTACCTACTTGACTGCTTGATGCGGACGCCTTTACAGTGGAGTAGCTCAATAATAAGCATAGACAAAACGACCTTGTTATTTACATAGCTGGACGGCCGAGCAGTTAAGTTCGATGGCGCGGGCTTGACTCCCAGTTACACTGGGCGTATTTTCAATGAAGATGAAAGAAAGAATGTCCGCGTAAATTTACAATGCAGAGTTTCGTACTATCACAAAATAGGGCATTGCAATAGTGTGTGATTTATAATTAAATTTCACTCTTTTTCTACCCAAAATCATTGAATCTTAATTTATCTGAGCATCACACGTCAATAAAACGTTCATCGCCTATTCGCACAGACCATATTCACTGAATTCTATTGAGAGATGGGTAACATTTATGGTTCAGCTGTGTCACATCGCTTTGCGATTACAGTGGCTATACTAATTTCATCCGTAGCAACGAATAGACAAAAATTAGTTTATTTTGCCACTTACATTCTTTTATTTTGGGAGTTGTATGTTCTTTTCCTCATTCAAATATCTTTTTCCGATATGATTGCTAAGTCGTTTCTTTATATTGAAAAATGGTGCTGTCTTATTAGGAGTAAAAAAACCTGCTTCAAAATTCAGATGAATTCCTCATAACTAAGCAAAAAATATTTTCACTCTAAAACTAGAATTATGATGTACAATACACGAAAAGACACTGAATGACTGCTTGTGGCATTTCATGGCTCAGCGTGTGCTCTTTAAAATGCAGCCACCTGGAGCTGTTAAACGAATATGTGCTTGTTGTTTTGCATATAATGACCTGAATTAGTAAGGTTGCGAAGCATTGAATGCTCCGACCGGTGAAAGAGGAAGCGCACCATGAGCGAATGCAGTCTCCTATCAAACGAGAACACCCAGCAAGTGTCGCAGTGCTATCTAGTATTCGATTCATCACCTATGGCCTGCGAGTGCCATTTAGTGAACGCACTTCCAATGCGCCTCCAACGCAGCGAGCGTCATCTAGCCGCAATTATAGTACTAGAGTACCCCAATCGCCGACTATTGAGCCCTCCGAGAACTAGAAGAGGCGGCTGCGAGAAAGCGGGACTAGTTTATGAAGTAAGAAGCGTTGCCCCTAAATTGACGCCATATTCACGAAATAATGATGATCAAGGAGCTTGTTCGAGAGGTTAAATCTGGTAAACCGTGAAACCTCCGTACATTTAACTCACCATTATACAAGGGCGTTCGTGTCAGGGGAACTGAAGGTTTCAGGACGTTCCACTCCAACAAATACGCTTATAATTAGTCATATAATAAATAGTATTGCTAATTTATGATAATATTATACTAATATTACTAATAATATTGTTATAACAAAGGTTTGTTGTAGCACATCCCCCCCTCCCCTTACTCCGCCAAAATGAGCGTGTTCGACGGGAATTCGCCTGCGGCCCATGCCTTATAACGAGGCCAACTATGGGCGCGTCAATGGACGCTGGTCACGTCGGTTGCGTATCGCGTCGGAATTCGCCTTTTGCTAGCGTATAGTGTCGCTTGCCCTGCACGCTCTGTAAATGAAAAAGAGAGACGTGCGCATTGCGTTAAACTCTGACCCTGTCATTTGCTCCGGAGTTAGCGGGGCTACTGCGGCGGGATGGATGAACAAGGCTCGAGCATAAGGAGCAAGCTCGTAATAATAAAAAAAAAACTCCGTCGCCGTGAATCTACAAAAATAGGTACGATACGCTTAGCGCATGTAATTTGCGGCGAGGGGTGACTTCGTAGCTCTAAATTTTGAGAAGCTACGAAGTGTATCCTTTGCACGAAAAACTTTCTTATTCATCATGCATCTCATTTTTATTTCATTTTCTTCAAACGCTAAAGCTCATATTATAGTGTGCCTATATTAGATGTCGGTCGACACACACCAGATGGCCGCGAATTTTTCTTTCATGAAATATTTCTTTTTCTAGCCAGCTGTGAGCACGTAATATTCATCGAAAGCTGGCGCAGCGATTGACGTTATTAAGCTGCTGGCATCGGTTGTGGCGGAATAGATATATCGCATTTCCTCTCAGTTCTTTTGTTTAGTGACAGTATCTCTGAGATCCGTTTACCTGCAAGAAAGCGAAACATGCTTTTATTACGAAGGCGGAAAGAAGAGATTCAATCAGATCAAATGTATATCTCCACGAAGAAATCCGCATTTTCTATGTTTTTCTGGGGCGATGATCGGTAAATGTTTATGGACGATCTTTTTATTAGAAGTTTGTGTCTGCTAGCACTTCATTTTATGTAATTTGCTGTTTAAGTATTTTAAGTACACAAAGACACGAAGTACAAGATTGACGAAAGTAAATCAAGGAAAAGGAGTGAAAAGAAAAGCAATGACGTCACCCAGTCTAGAAGGATCGGTATGCTATACCCTAGAAAGGAAAAATTGGAGAGTTTTAAAGATTAGGAACGAGAGATATAAAGAGGAGAGCACACGCACACACACACACACACACACACACACACACACACACACACACACGCACACACACTTTTCCGGTTTAAAGGTGGCGCAAGTACCGAGACTGACAGCTGGGAGTACCTCGAGCCTGGTTGAGACCGAGTGGCACATACTGGCTGTCTTTAACTGTCGGTGGAAACGCTCTATTATTCCGCAGGCGCAGGGGGGTGGGTAACTGGTGGTCCTAAAGCGTTCAAAATAGATAGTGAGTCCGAGGGGCCTGAGCAGATCGGTTTGAACTGTCATTCTTGGACGGTGTTTACATGGCGGGAGGCACCGAAACGAGCAATCCAGCAGGTGAATATGGTCGATGTGACGTTTCCGTAGTGATTCCTTCGAGGGGTTATTCTGCCGTCCATCGATTGTACCGATCGATCGCGTGGAGGGAGTAGCGGCGGGATTCATCCAGGAGAAAGGCTCCTATGATGATATAGAGGTGGACGTGCTCAAACCGACCAGAAGGCTGAGATAATGCTCTGAGTGGGAACGTGACGTGCCTGGTGAATTCAGTGCATTGGCAGTGAATGCAGGAGCACCACCCCGTGCGACGATTACGCTGCAATGAGGCAGGACATAGCAGTCAGCCACGAAGCATGTAGAGGCGCGTCTGCCGGGATGGCGGAGGTTGTGGAGCTGGTTAAAAAGACCACGGCTATGGGACAGGGTCACATAGTGCCTGTTTTGTCCTGTTTACCTGTCGCAGCAGATTGTGATTGCCGACCAGGGAGGGGGAACTTCTAAAGTTGTAGTGAGGACGTGTCCTTGAGAAGTTCCTATAGTTCGGCGTCCGTGGTCTGAGCCTGGGCGAGTACGTACACTGGTATCTGCACTGAGATGCTGGTGGCTTCTTCCCAAGCGAACGATCACGGAGTGTTACCTCGAGAACTACGCCGAAGCCACCAACTGGCTGGTCTACCACCGCTCTCTATGGATCCGATTGCTGACGGCGACACCACGCACTCTTCGTCTGGCGTTACGTGGACGAATGGCTGAAACACTTCAACCGTGTGAGTAAATACAATTGTTGGGATGCGGCCTCTCGAATGTCCAACGTCGCATTGTTTCTTCAAGGGACGGCGTTGGTGTGGTTTGAATACCACGAAGAAACAATAATGACCTGGGAAGCGTTTGAGAAAGAAATAGCGAGCTGCTTCGGGGACCCATTGATGAAGAAAAAACGCGATGAGCAAACTTTGATGCAGCGTGCTCAAGTCCCCGGTGAAACATGCACAACGTACATTGAATAGATTCTAAAGTTGTGCAAGTATGTAGACCCACGCATGAAAGAAGATGACAAGGTTGGGCATCTCCTCAAAGGGGTTGCTGAGGATGTCTACAATTCCCTCATCGGCAAGGACACCTTGGCGTCTGTAGCGCACGTAATACAACACCGCCGCACGTTTGAGACCCTGAAGGCTAAGCGCATCACTCCCAAATTTGGTAGACTTGCCAACTTCACCACCGTTGCAAGTGTCGACATCCCTCCAACATCCTCCTGTCATCTTGCCTCAATGATCAGGCAAATCGTACGCGAAGAACTTGGACAACGTGATGCTATCAACCCACCGAGAGCACCTGCTATCAACACCTTCCCGCCATAAGACGCAATGTGTGCAGCCGTTGATGCCACGCTATATGATGTGCCCCAATCAAGAGCACCAGAGCCCCCAATCAACAACTTACATCATCGCCGTGGTTTCCAGAACGCCTCCCGCCAACCACCTACAATGGTGTCTTCGTGGGACGATCATGGGCACATGGCACCTCGTGGAAGGTTTGGCGACGTGCGTGAGGCCCCTGTGTGCTATAACTGCGGTTTCCGTAGACATGTGGCTCGATTCTGTGGTCAAAGGCGTCGCCCCCAGCAGCGCTACTACGAGGGATCATCAGCTTCTTTTCGAAAAAACCGCTGGCGCAGTGGCATGCGTCCAATGCGGGACGCGTACGTTGGGGACGACTTCCAGCAAACGACCCACAGTGATACACATGTAGGATGCAATTTCCACCGGAATTTACGCAACGACTCGCCTTCCTCCATGCGAAGCTTGACACCCCCCACAGCACGCCGGTTCCAATCCCCATCTCCTGGTCGCCGCGTCACCTCCCCGCCTCCGGGAAACTAGGTGGTGCGGCCAGCGGCCAATGGAGGTGAGGTCGCCGAACATTTGTCCCTACATTCACCTATGCCTCCACCCATTTTTATGACCCGCCGCGGTGGTCTAGTGGCTAAGGTACTCGGCGGCTGACCCGCAGGTCGCGGGTTCGACTCCCGGCTGCGGCGGCTGCATTTCCGATGGAGGCGGAAATGTTGTAGGCCCGTGTACTCAGATTTGGGTGCACGTTAAAGAACCCCAGGTGGTCAAAATTTCCGGAGCCCTCCACTACGGCGTCTCTCATAATCAAACGCTGGTTTTGGGACGTTAAACCCCACAAATCAATCAATCAATCCACCCGTTTTATGACGCAAAATAGGGTCCCCATGCTTATTGATGGACTTCCTACGATGGCTTTGATAGATACTGGAGCAGCTGTATCAGTGATGAGTCTTAACTTCAAATTGTGGCTAGTACATATAGTGATGTTTTGCTGGGACAGTTGTGCATCACTTCGTGCAGTAAGCGGGGAGACACTGTGCCCGATCGGTGTGTGTGTTGTTAGTGTCACTTTGGGTGACAAGGTCTTCGAGGCTGAATTCGCTGTCCTGACCAGCTCCACCCATGACATCATCTTGGGGATCGATTTTCTACGCGAGTGCGGGGCTACTGTAGATTGCGGTGCTGGCGAGATTATGCTATCGGCATTTACTGACGATCCTAGGTGCTGTCAAGGATCTATCACCGTCATTGAGGATGTTGTCTTGCCGCCCAACTCGATGAAGACCGTACGCGTTGACGCCTCTGCCTCGGACGCCGGAAAGTTTGATGTTCTTGTGGAGCCCATTCCTCTCAATTGCGCCAAGAAAAATGTGCTCGTTCCACATTGTGTTCTGTCGATCAGTGATAGGCGATCGGCCTTATGGGTGTCGAACTCTTCGAATGAACCTGTTATGCTACCCTGCGGAATGCGACTCGCCCCCTTCGAACAAAATGCGACCAGTTTTATTGCATCTTTAAGCGACGAGAGAGTAGATCCTATTCGTGCAACGTACCATACAGAAGCCAACTTTCTGAGTATGGTAAACAAGTCGCTATCATCAAAAAAAACGTCAAGCTTTGGTCGAAGTCCTTGCGAAGCACGCTAATATATTTGATTTTGCGCAGAAAGAAGAGCAAATAAGTGTACCCGAGTCACGTACTCGCCATGGGATTGACACAGGATCCGCTCACCCTATCTGGCAGAAACAATACCGTGTCTGAGCTGCGGAGCGCAAGGTCATTACTCAACAGGTAGAAGAGGTGTTAAAGAAAAGGGTCATCCAAGAGTCGTGTAGCCCTTGGACTGCCCCTGTGATTCTTGTCCGTAAGAAAGATGGTACATGGCGATTCTGCGTGGATTACAGACGGCTTAACTCTGTTACTAAAAAGGATGTATGTCTACCCGCTTCCCAGGATTGATGATGTCATAGATTGTTTACATTCGGCATCGTACTTCTCCTCCGTTGATTTGAGATCTGGTTATTGGCAAATCCCCATGCACCCGAATGACAAAGAGAAAACGGCCTTCATAACCCCAGATGGTCTATTTGAATTCAATGTAATGGCGTTTGGCCTATGCAACGCTCCAGCCACGTTTGAGCACTTCATGAACTCTGTGTTACGTGGACTAAAGTGAGAAGTTTGTCTTTGCTACCTGGATGACATTATAATTTTTGGCCGTACATTCGATGAACACAACCATCGTCTAGACATTGTTCTCACCTGCCTTGAGAGAGCTAAGCTCACCCTGAACTCTAAGAAGTGTCACTTTGGCAGCCGTGAAACTCACGTTCTCGGTCACCTGGTGGACAAGCATGGCGTTCGTCCCGACCCCCAGAAAGTCGCTGCAGGCAGCAGCTTCAAACAACCTCAGTCGGTACGAGAGTTGCGAAGCTTTTTGGGCCTATGCTCGTACTTCCCTCGCTTCGTGCCCAGGTTCGCCGACCTCGCTTACCCTTTGACGTCGTTACTCAACAAGAACGCACCTTTTCGGTGGTCAGCGGAATGCGAGTCATCTTTTTCGCAACTCAAGTTTTTTCTTACGTCAGGGCCCGTACTTCGCCACTATGACCCATCTGCTGCCACAGAAGTTCATACCGACGCCTGTGGTGTAGGTATTGGCGCCGTCTTGGTCCAACGCCATGGAGCTGCTGAACACGTCGTTGCCTATGCCAGTCGCTGTTTAAGTAAACCGGAGCGAAACTATACTTTCACAGAGCAGGAATGTCTTGCGGTCATATTCGCCGTGCACAAGTTTCGCCCTTATATCTATGGACGCCAATTCTCGATTGTCACGGACCACCATTTTTTATGTTAGCTCACTGGACTACGGGACCCATCTGATCGTCTTGCTCGTTGGGCGTTACGATTGCAAGAACACGACTTTGAAGTCTGTTAAAAGAGCGGTCGTCGTCATGCCGACGCCGATTGTCTTTCACGACTTCCCCTTCCGACAACCGAGTGTGACGCTGACAACTTCGATAAATAATTGGCTGTAGTGGATACTCCGTTTCCTGACCTAACAACTTTCCTAGCAGAGCAACGCAATGACAACAGTTTCGCTTCTTTCTTTATTTCCGGAAGGAACGGTCAACGCGGTTTCGTCGTAAAGGATGGAGTTCTTTACAAAAAGAATTATTCCGGCGTAGGCCCTCGCCTACTTCTAGTTGTGCGGTGGTGAACGGTGGTGTGCGGTGATGAATGAGAGTTAGTTCTGCTGAACAGGCGGTAGTTTGTGGTGACTTTGAGAGAAGGCGTATGTAAAAGGCTTGTGGTTAGTATAGATGGTACTTCTGTGCTTAAAGAATATGGCGAGAGTATTGCACTGCTTCGTATATCACCAGACGTTCATTATATATAGCAAGCTGGCAAATATGTCGCGACGGTAGTTGTGGTTTTGTTCGTGGTGCAGGCGGCTAAAGTCATTGTTTTCGAAGTGGCGAGTTTCTTTTGAAAAGAAGGCTAGGGAATACCAAATGTTCTCCACGCGTTGCATGAGCGCGGTGCCGATGGCGCAGCTAGATGAGTCCACGAAGAGTTCCAAGGGAGCGTTCGGCGCGGAATTTGTTAGGAGCATGGTGCATGGCTGGTGCATAGGGTGAATTTACATTCTTTGGAGGTTTTCGCTAACATTGGTGTCTACAGAACAAGTTAGTTTCCTCGTAGTCTAGCCAAAGCATCATGGGGAAGAGCCTGGTGTTCGGCTGCGTGCGGCGAAACACCTGTAGAAGTTAAGCATGCCGAGGAAACAGCGTAGGTCTGCTGTAGTGAGTTGGGGGTAATTATGCAAATCCGAGTTGTCTTGGGGCAAGGGCTGAATTCCTTTAGATGAAACTTCTTGGCCATGGAAGCGGAAAACGGAAGTTCCGTGCATGCTTTTCTGGATATTGAGAGTACACCATGGTCATCGAGGTGTTACAACAGTAGACGGAAATGCCTGTGGTGCTCTTGGGCATCGCGGTAAAATACCAGTGTATCTATCCTCAAGGTAAACAAATGAGAAGTTCAGGCCACACAGGCCTACATCAATGACTTTATCGATGAAGCGCTGAAAGGTTTGTCGAGCGTTCTGCAGGCCAAAGGTCATAAAGAGAAAATCGAACAATCCAAAGGGTGTGATGATAGCTGTCTTTGTTATGTCGTCCAGAATCACGGGTATCTGTGTGTAGGCCTTCACCAAGTCTACCACGGCAAACACGTAACAACCGTGAATGCGATGGGCGATGTCCTGTATAAGGTGGAAATGGTGCGCACATTGAAATGGTCCGAAATGGTGCGCACATTGAGTCCCTACAAGGCCGCCAGCCCGGGGGGGGGGGGGCTATCCCGCCCTCGACGCACGTTAGTCCCCACAGGGCAGTGAAAGTTACTCGCGTGGTGAAAGCTACTCTTAGCTATAAACGGTGAAGCACAGTGGCATCATTTCCGCGTAGTCCAACAGGTGTCTGAAGAATTACAGTGTTCGCGCAACGGTAAACTTTGTTGTGCCATCGACTTGCTGTAATCTAAGTATTGTTGGCGTCTTCACTGCCCATCATGCGGCGGTGACTTAGCAGCCACTGTCCCGAGGTGGTATGCTTTATAGAACATAGTACGAATAATCAACGACGAAAATTGACGCAGCATTCATAAAATCTTGTAACAATGTTACCACGTGCTCATAGGCATTCTACATAGGCCTGTGTGATGACACTATTATAAGATTCTGAACTGGATACGCGCAAAAAGTTGTGAAACTACTGTTACATTATGAATTAGTTCTTAATACCGGTGGCTGGCAACGAATAAGCACGCTCTATAGACCCATAGATGTACCATTGAATGCTTGATAAGGGATCGAATGGAAAAGTGGATTACTCACTTATATTTGTCCCGTAAAAAATTTCTTTGTAAAAGTTTGCGAAGCTGACCACCAAAAGATTTCTGCCAATACCTACAAAACCTTTTTATCCATTCAGTTAGCAATAATTGTCTGCTAAATGTACCTATACATCTTTCAGGAGGGTTTTCACAAAAAGATATTTGTCTAATGCATTTGAGAAGGGGTTAGCATATGACAACAATTGTGAAAAGTAATATTCAAAACAACAAAAAACGCTATGCGTCGGTCTTGCTTTTAGGTAGCCTAAGCTCACATTCAATCCGTAAACCGGGTGCATGTAGTCGCAGCAATCACCAGTTGCCTTTAGCGTGAAAGAGAAGCCTTATTTTCCTTAAAGGGGTTCCTGGGCATGGTAAACGCCAAGTGTGCGAAGACCAGAAATTGCCCCCAGCACGAAAGTATGGCGTTACACGAGACGCCAATCCACAATTAGGCTGGTACTGCCCTTTTCCTAATGCGAGGAAGTAGTTGTAGCCGGGAAAAAAACAAATACAAGGAATCAACATCTTAACGGCAGTTGGTGACAGCAAGAGTTAGGGAGGGTACTCTTCTATTATTACACACATCCACTGTCTCAATAGTAGCATGTTAAGACGTACATTGCGCACATCATATTTGTTGCGGATAAAATGTTTGATCTAAGAATCAAATATAAACAAGAGCAAAGAAGACGTAAACGCCTTTATATTCAATATTTTACCTTCCTGCGGGCCTAAGTATTTATTATTTTATGAATTTGGTAATACAGTCAACCCTCATAGAGGGTCATAAAAGAGAAGACATACATGAAGAATGTACAATGTTCATAAAGTTTGTTAATGCCTTGACAACTCAAAATGAAAATCGGTATTCATTCAATTACCAACTCAACATTCAAATCAAAATTCGAGAACATTTCAAAATTCAGTCATTTTTCAAAGTGTTTGCTACGAACATGAAGTCGCTTACATCACTTGGCACTGAAAAAAAAGTTATTTCGGCAATCACGTAAACGCACTTCTACGGCATTTTCGAAGTCAGTGACATCTTTTAAAACAAGAATTTCGTTCGGCAATTCGTTCCACATTTCTATGACATAGGGAAAAAAAAGAATATCGAAATGTGTCAGTATTTGTACGATATGGTTTTATGACGCAATCGTGGTTAGTTCGGGCATTTCTTTTGCCTGAAGAATGTAAACATTTGAGCTTATCTCTCTTCAGTTGATCGTGCACTATTTGGAACAATACTTTTAGCCTAAATGGAACAATACTTTCAGGCTATATAAACAGTGCAGTATCAAAGTTCTTCTAGATCGAACAACTTTGATATTTGAAAGGGGCATTTCAAGGACATGCATATATTAAACAGCGAGGGCTTTAAAAAGCACTACTTTTCACTTGGCAACTGCAGGCGCCAACTGGTCGGGACGCTGCTGCTACAGTAAGTGGGTTTACATGTACAGTAAGTGATGAAGTTTATCACAATTCTGAACTACATTTATTCGCATGCTGCAGCACTCCCCAGAATGAAGAGTGTTGGCTGATGTTGAGTAATGATGGCTTGTGTTGGCTACTGCTACTTATTGGCGAGTAAATAACGCTAAATACAAAATAGCTATGGTTATCCTTAACTAAACAATGCGAGGTGTTAGACATAGCTGTCTATCTGTTGTTATAACGCCAACTTGAACGAAGACAAAGCGTAAACAAACGTGCACGTGTTTTCTGGCGCTGCAACTGTACTGTTGCTGACAGGTTTTTACATGGACACTACATGTAACAGGTAAGATCAGCTCTTCCTTCTTTTGTCATAGTACGAGTTGTGGGACCGGTACCCTAGCGTGCTCAAAGCTTGCAACCTTCCCTGCTTCTGTGTCACTTATTGTTGAATACCGCATATTATTACACTAATCAAGGGCTATATTCTCCGTGTTTTGTGTTTATAAATTAAAAATTCGCCCCGTATCTGCATGTAATCTGCAAATGTCGTCGAAAGACGATAGTCTTGCGTGTGGAGAGAGTGAACAAAACATTCAATATATGTTCTTCGCAAAAAAAAAATTGGTGAATGGCATTCTGGAGGCGCTGCTTTAGAGTGCCTCGAGCGTGCAGCGGACGCGAACGAGCGCGTCAAATCACGTCACGCGTGAGACATAAGCGCCATCTGACAGTTTTCATGGAAAACGAAGCGCGTGACTCTGAGACAGGCGTGCGCGCCCGTCACAGAGGTGATACGGTGTAGAACACAAGGCGACGTGTAGGTGCCACCACCGTCTCGTCTTAGCAAAGCGTTGGAAATACACGCCTTTTCGTGCAAGCGTCGCATGGTCAGCGCAGCGCGATAAGCGCTACTGTCCTTAAAATTACTTATGTATGCCTTTTTTAGTAAAAGACGCACATGCAGAATGTATAAGTGTTGTTATGATGCCCCACATATGTGCAGTAATTGCTTTTTAATGGAGAATTGCACAAGTATGAATGCTCAATCTTGAGCAACATTGGTGGGCGCTGCAGATGGTGTCAGCCGTTTGAAGTACCTGGTGCCATTAAGAATATACAAACAGACAAATGTACAGACACAAAGACCAAAATTTTTGCGTTGAAGGTCCCCAAGAAGGACGATAGTCTTTAAAAAAGTCACAGCATGTTCATGACTGGAATTATGACAAATGGACGTAGCTGCGGGGGATCATTAGCATCCGTAAATTGCCCACTCGGTCATGCAAAGACGTGAGAAGTTCAGTATATACAAAACATTTTATTATTCGCATTGTGAACTTGTTGTTGATATGTGCATATGAATGCCCATATTATTATTGATATGGATATCCATAATGTGTAACGCTGACGGACAGGGACATGGATCGACCCTGAGGAACTTCGCCCCTGAAAATCACTCGCACAGCTAGAAGCCTTCACATTTATCATAACTGAATACTTTCACAAATGCCTTCCAGGAAATGGGAACGCCGGCTGTACAGTGGGCTTTATTCGCAATAGTTCATAGCGTTCCTAAAAGTCAGTTCAGTTTTCTTTTCAATGGTTTGTGGTATGAAACGATATTGGCTTGTATGGCATCTTGAGCCCAAAAGTTGCTCAATTGTCAACGTAGCCTTGTTCGTTCGACGTCTTCGGACTCTCCCTAGTACATTTGCCACCTCGCCGCGTATATTATTCAGTCTAAAATTACGTGTTCACTTTTCGCGGAAAAGTCGCACCTCTCACAATTCTTCCAAAAAGTTAACGCGTGTCTTCAACGACATTAACACTCATGAGAAGTCGGCGCAAAAAAAAATTGAGTAAAATATACTTTCTAGTTCACGCGGTCTTTACGTAAGCTGAACGCAGATACCATGCCATCGTTCATAACAAGCTCGCCAATCTATTAATGCAGTGACGCTTGTTTTCTTGTAGCTCTAAATTATACACTGCCCGCTCTGTGCCTCGCCCAGCCTCTGTCTTTTCACGATTTCTATAAATATAGAGTTGAGGGTAAAGAAAAGTTATTTCAGCAAAGATTAAGAAGTATTGAGAAATAATTACACTGATACAAACTGCCAATCTACACATGTCATCGTATCGCCAAACCAATGGATATGCTGACGAAGCAAAGACCATGGTGACGCGGTCGTAATAAGGACCTCACAAACAAGAGAAAAGTAGACGTGACAGCCGCAGCTATGTGGGAGGAATGCCGGCTTTTAAAAATCAGAGAGAAGTCAGGCAAAAGAAAAGAATATGAATATATCAAAATACTATCAAACACAACGTGACTTCCATGTGAGCCGTATATTACTTCCGAAGTTTGAAGGCGAAAACCGCCAAACGGGCTGAGATTTCAGATGAGGAGCGAGGATATATCTTCTGAATTGACTGCAGTAGGACTGTGCGATAGATGGCAGGATTTAGTTGAGGACGAGTATAAAAAGGGTGAAATATAGAGAAGTTTCACTGGAGTATTGCGATAAGAATGATGGAGTTCGTTGGCTTTCATTCCTTCTCGTCTCCTCTGCGGAACTCTATCATGCCAGCCGACATCTGGCTTGACGCGCAAGTTGACAGAATTGCGGCCATGCCGAGGAAATAGCTACTGTTTACAGAAAAATCAAACAGGAGTATGCAAGGGGTCTGTCTCTTTCTTTCTACTGAAAATTCTATTAGAGGAGAGTTTTATTGCCCATTCCCTGCGTATCTCGTATCAACGCCACCGAATGAGTTTCGCGCACGCGCGCCCGCGCACGTGAGTGAGTGAGTGTGTGTGTGTGCGTGCGGGCACGCACGCAAAGTGCGACACGTATGGCTCCACGGAGTTAGACAAGTCAGCCACAACAGAGGTAGCTGACTATCTAGAACAACACTTCGCGATACGGCTATGCATCACATATTCTGCCCTTTTCATGAAAGTGTAAGTGTGAAAGTACACAAAGACGACTGTGAGAAGTTAAAGAGAGAGAATAAAATGAGGGAAAGGCAGGGAGGTTAACCAGAAAATGGAGAGTTTGGTTTGCTACCCTGCACTAGGGGAAGGGGAAATGGGGAAGAAAGATGTGGAAGAAAGTGAAGAGAGAAATAGACGCGCGCAAAAAAGGGGGAGGGGGGCTGGGGTGCTACAGTCTATACAGTAGGCCATTGCCACGCAAAAAGTGCAGTAAGGCCTTCACTGATTTTCTGTGAGCACACAAATCATGTCGCCTTTCCAGCACTGATTGTTCAGACAAAGGTCTGCCGTCAAGGCGAGCTAACGCAGCAGCTAGTTGCCGTCTTTGCACGCTGTAACGAGGGCAGTGACAGAAAACGTGCTCTATAGTTTCATCGCAGCCGCTATGACCGCAAGCAGCACTGCCTTCCATGCCAATTCGGAAGGCGAAAGCTTTAGTGAAGGCGACACCAAGCCATAGGCGGCAAAGCAGAGAGTCCAGACGGAGACCGGAGTCGACGAGACGTGTCCAGTCTATGCAGTCGCGTATGCCACAAGCACTCAGCGTTCCATAAGGATTTTAATTCTGCATTAGCGATTTTTCGGATTGTCATTGCAGCATCAGTCTTTGAAAATGGTTAAAGAGCACAGACTTACTGAATATGTGAAGATTACAGGAATAAAAAGAAGCTACAAAATAAAAACTTACGGGGATATTCCAACTCCCAGTTTTTCTGAACTCCGGGCACAAGGAAACTTGACAAACGTCCCCGTGCGTAAGCTAGTCAGAAAGAAGTGATGTGATAGCAAAGTAGCGAGAAATACGTATGTTACGCGACATAAGGCTAGCATTTCATTATTTAAGGACAGTGTTCCCTCCCATGAGTGAAGCTTGCGCCGTGCTGTCGTGACCTCCATCGCAAACATTGCTAGCATCGCAATGAGACCATAATATGTACAAAGACATGATACATCTCCCGACTTGCTCTAGAAATACGGGACTCAGCGCTTCACCACGCGTGGATTCACCTGAGCGATCAAAATAAGCATTTTTATGCTGCGTCTTGTACTCAGCCTGTCCGGCTCCTCCAGCTTCATACGCCTTTGGCACGACGGACAATCAGCGGCCGGGGCATTGCCTCTCTGCTTGAGCCACAACCTCAATAGTGAACCAAATTGAAAGCTTGGCATGCTGGTAACTATTCATAGCGGATACAAACAAAACAGCGAAAAAGTAACAAGGACTAAGAAAGAGTGAACACAATGGAATCGCTGGCTAAAGCTAGTGGGTTAGCGAACTGGGGATGACACTCAAAGAAAAAAAGTTACGAATGCCTCATATTTGGTAGTCCCGACTTACCATCTATTTTACTCTTTGAAAGGGCAGAATTACTCTTTTTCAGTCAAGTGACTTACAGGGGTGAGTATATTGGTCACCAAAAGAGTGTTGACTAGCCTCTTAATAAAGCGTCTCATAGCTGGCAAGCCCTAAGTTTAAAAAAGTAAAATGACTCTTCTTTGTTCTTATAGTGTAATACACAACAAAGGCCCTGTGTACTCAAAAATTAGGCAGATCCCGTCTGCTAAGAGAATCGATGTCATGCGTAGCATATGGATGGTGGTTACTTTGGAGTAATCTGTTTTTTTTTGCCCCGCCGTGGTGGTCTAGTGGCTAAGGTACTCGGCTGCTGACCCGCAGGTCGCGGGTTCGATTCCCGGCTGCGGCGGCTGCATTTCCGATGGAGGCGGAAATGTTGTAGGCCCGTGTGCTCAGATTTGGGCGCACGTTAAAGAACCCCAGGTGGTCGAAATTTCCGGAGCCCTCCACTACGGCATCTCTCATAATCATATGGTGGTTTTGGGACGTTAAACCCCACAAATCAATCAAATCTTTGTTTTTGTTGGGGAAAATGTTATGAAATAATGGTAAACAAACGTACAAATGTTCTACACTCCAACGTGCATGATGCACAGCTAAAAGTGTCTCACATAACGAGTTATTTACAGTTGCGTAACGATGCCAAGAGCACCAGAAGCCACAAGCGGAAAAGTATGGACTCTTTCACTGTTTAAAAACACAGACCCTTATGACATCCACCTTTGTCCACTGATGTGCCCTAATAGCATTGGTTGGCAAGAATAGCTTTAGTAAATAGCACCCTCAGTTTCTAAAGTTTCCTTCTCTTTTTCGGCAAAATATATTCAAATAAATGATTTCTTGAGCTACGTAAAAATGACAAGAGATTCCTATGAACTTTACACACGTTCCTTCTATCTGGAAAACTGAAGGGAGATTTTTCTTACCCTTCAAAACACTTGAAAACGTGCTTTCACTTTCGATGTTAAGAGCTGGTAAATGAGGTGACCAAAATTTTTGGGGTACACCGCTTTCTATATTGCCCCCTTACGAGGAGGATTGACCTGTAGAGTGCTACATAGCACCACTTCAGTGGCTGTCGCCTGCTAATTACAATTGACGCTAACGCAACGTGACACCTGGGTCATTCGTTTATACATATGATGTTTCTAAAACTAGATGTGCAGTCGTGCAACCATAACTTGTGTTTCACCAACATTACTTTTGCATGGGTCTTTTTGCGAAGAAGTTATAAGACCTGGCTCAATTCCGTGGTAGAATACTTCATTGCGACGCAGAATGTTGAAGTTCGATTGCTACTGGCACACAACATTCATACTTTGCGTTCATTAGGTCAACGCCACCGGAGTCGGGTTCTGTTAATGTCTCGCATTGAAATTACCGATGTTTCTTCTCACCGTTTCTCAGTAGATACCAACTGTCAAGCACCTGTGCCACATACACGCATACTGCGGCCCGTGATGTACAGGTATGTGATACACGTGTCTGAAAAATGTGTGATATCATGCATGATGACATTTTCACATTTGCTATGTCATCACCATACAGTGGTAATTCTGAAGCCTTTTTAGCCTCCTTCCTAATTTTGGTCTAATATTAGTTCAGAAGCTGATTACGAGAGCACCCAGACGTAGGCGGCTAGATGAATAGATAGATAGATAGATAGATAGATAGATAGATAGATAGATAGATAGATAGATAGATAGATAGATAGATAGATAGATAGATAGATAGATAGATAGATAGATAGATAGATAGATAGACAGACAGACAGACAGATAGATAGATAGATAGATAGATAGATAGATTTAAACGCTCGAAGTGTCTCTAGTAAGCAAGGAAATGTACAGGTTTTAAATGGCACTGAATAGTACTGAACACCGGAGAGTTGCTAATGACTTGTACCGGCTAAAAGCAAAACATCGTAACGCTCATATTCTGTTTGCCCTTGCTTAGTCCTCATTCATTTTGTGCACTTTTGCTTATCCATGAATGCTGGAGAGACCGTGCACGCTCTCACTCACGCATAAAAGTTAGGACGTGTGAGGCGATGTATTTTGCACGTAACATCACGGCCACTGCAAAACTGTACCTGGAGTTTTCATACAGTTGCTTTTAGAATAAAATATTTGCAGTTCTTACAGAAGGTCTCTAAAAACTAACGCGTGCTTACTCATGCCTAATTGCTCGCATACAGAGTTCCCATGCCGGAAATCTTGCGTAACCTAATTACTTATTTGGTCCTGGCATGCCAGCCTTGAACAGATTATAGCCCAATGGCTCTTGGAAATACAGGTAGGTGCAATTAAAGCAGAGTGTAGCACGATGATGCTATAAGTATTATAGTTTTTTTTCACGTGCAGCCGTTATGACACCTACAAAAGTTGCTTACACCTTAACTTTTCATTCAGTCGGAGTATCAATAAAAACACAACAAGGTGACAAGGAAGAGCTTAGTGATTGTAAGGAGGATGATGATGACAATAATTCTATAGAAATAAAATCCAACAATAGGGAAAGACGAGAAATCAGCATCTATACCCGAAGCGGAATATATTGCTTATTTTCTGACGGTGCACAGAGATCTCTATTGGTGCCGCAAGCAGAAAGAGAGCCATAGAGCAATTGAAAGCCGACACTCGAGAAGTCGGCAGGGAAACCTCATCTTGATTGCCTCGCTATACGGCGGTGGCGTTTCATTCCGGTATTATGAGTGGCTGCAGATGCGTTCTTCTCAGAATGCCTTCGGTATAGAGGAATAAGGCCTCATTTCTTCGCTCACACGCATTTCATAAACATCCCGTGTGATACGGTTCATAGAACACTATTCTTCAGAGTTCTTAACTCATACTAGTTTAAAAACATTCTGTAGGCACTATGTCTGAAAATATGAATATGTCGTTGGCACCATTCGCGGAGGTCAGCTGATCTTGCTGCCACCTTGCATCGAAAAACTAAGTGGTAAAGAGTATTCCTATGTGTTTGATGTACAGTTAGCCTAAGCTTCAGCTATTGTGCGCGTTAGTCACTTTTTTTTATGTCACCATATTATGGAATGAGTTAACAAAAAAATGCATCGTGGACATGTACTTTATTCGCATAAACTTGTTCTTATTTCAACTGAAACTTAATTGAGTCGTATAAGGCAAAGATACGCAGAAAAAAACACCACTCATGCATGATAGATGAATATTTATTCGGCTATACAATTCAGAAGAGATGTCAATTTTGCCATTATTAAGACCAGACCAACTGAAACTCTGACCACTAATAGTGCTTTATACAAGAGATCACTCACTAAACTGGCTAATTTCAGGGCTGTATTCAATGTATGTTCTAAGGGCCACTGACCAGGCTCCATAATAAATTTTTTTTAAACCATAGAACTTGTCCTTCCGATTAAAAGCATTATGCCACAATTTTTTTTTGCAATCGGTTCATTTCGGGCCAAAATACTGGTATTGTGAAGCGGCGAGCAAGGAAGATGTGAGGAGGTGAACTGGAAAGCCTTGACGCCCACCCCGAGTAGCCTTCGCAAGCCAAATCTCTTCGTTACTTTTTCCGCCATCCGACCAAGAGGTCACGTGCGCATGACGTGCTTGAACAAGCCCGACCCTCGAGCAAGCGAGTGGCGTTATATTGGTGACCAGTGTTATTTTGTGGTCTACCCCCTGTTTAGGCCGAATACTGGCTTAGACGTGGTAAAACAGATGATCATAATGAGTGCCCGAACACGGAAGACCAACGATTTCTTCTGCAGGACTAACCGTGGAGACACAAACGCATGCGAAACGCTGACACATTAGCCCCACATATCAATAAAATTCAAGGAGTAAAATGAAAAAGACGCGGACTTTCGCTTATTGTGTCTCATCATTTGTCTCATGTTTCAATCATCTATTGAATAAAACACAAACTACACATGTCGTGTTAAAGAATTTTAAGCAGTGTCACCTGCTGCTGTTGGGAGCGTCAGAGCACTGTCATTTACGTAGAAGATCAACTTCACAGAACTGCCGTGTACGCAGGCTAATTCTTACGTGCACGTCATGCTGTCATTCTCTTGGCATGCGCCCGCGAAAAGAAGAGCAGCGTTCATCTTGAACTTTTACTTATTTACGTGACGCATAGTGTAGCAAATTTGGGTAGAAGTGAGCTCAAACGCCCCAAATACGAATTGCGCGTGTCACCTGAAAATTGTTTAACCTGGTGAGTGGCCATTTTAATGTAAAGCATTTCTTAGTCGCAATATAGTAAATAATCTAGTTCACTATTCGCACTTTCCAGATCAGCTACCCCTACCGAGTGGAGTTTTTCGAAAACCGGAAGACTGTTACGGTAGGTTGGTGCGGGCGCATCGTAGTCGTGCTGCGCCATGGCGAAAAACGGGTTACGAGCTAAAAACAATCACATGCGTAGCGTTCCTATCTCCTAAATTACTTCTGTTTTACTGCGTCCGTGTCCCTCGACTACTTAGAACGATCGTTTCGCAGCTAAGCCGGCGCGAGGAACGATACATCTGGTCATAAACGCACGCGTGGCGCTTTGTTTACACCAGCGCTACCACTGTTCGCTCTAAATTCTCGCATATCGTACAGCGTTTGCAAAACGTGATCAGCAATAAACGCTGCCTCTCCTTCGACAATAATAGCGCTTAGAGATACCAGAGGCCCGAAATTCGCCTTATTCTCGAGACGCGCATGCTTTAGGGCAGCGGCCCTCACCTCTCGACCCGCCATATTGAAATGCTCTCCTCGCCACCTACAGGTGTTGGAAAGTGCAAATAGTCGCACGATTTCACGCGGCGTGCGGTTGCGGTGATGACCACACACCCCTATCCCTACTCTACGCATGTTCACGCCTCACGTATTGTGCCGCATGCTTGCGCCTTGTGCCAACTGCATGCTCCCACCCCCCTTTCTCTCACCTCGCAAGGCTGGCGCAGGCAGCGTCTGCTAGTAAAAAGCGACTACTCGTGCTGCACAACCGTTCACTGCATCCCTTCCCCCCCCTAATATATGTAGGCACTAGATCACACGTCAGCGTCCTACCACTCGTTGAAGGCAACGCTACTTCTTCATTCAATCAATAAAAATAATAGGACGAAATAACAAATAAACATTCCTAAACCATCACTCGCCTCGCAAGGCCAACGCAGGCAGCGTCTGCTAGCAAAAACCGACTGATCTTGTGGCCCAACCGTTCACTACCCCCCTGCCCTGTATTCGTAAACACTGTATCTCACATCAGCGTCCCACCACTCGGTGAAGGCAATGCTTCTCCTTCAACGAAAAAACATGAATAATAAAGACGAAGCAACAAATAGGCATTCCTAAGCCATACCAAATTACGCTACATTCACGCGATACACCCACCACTCTGCGACGCATTTACAGAAATACTCCCGTGAGAAACAGCGGGGGGCATTTTTTTTAGGAGTTTAGCGGTATGGGACAATGATGGGTTCCAGTTTTAGCATATGATGGGGTAGCGGTGTATCCCTGGCCTTGGCAGAGGATGTCAAGCCGACGTCGAAGTCGCACTTTGGCAGCAGCCTTCCTCTGGGTGGAACCGTCTCTGGCCATCTGCCTCAGCACTTGCATTTCCTTTTTCACATTTGGGCACTGCTTTGATGACACGTTGATAGGACCTTGGCTATTGCCGCATTTGCGATGTTCTGCTTGACAGGCTTCTGTGTTGTGCGACTCCGAGCATCGGGAGCGCACAGCAGAACTTGTGTAAACAGCACTCACGTGTCCTATTTTACAGGACTTCCGACACTGAAGAGGTTTCGGCACGAACGGCCGAAGTGTGTGTCGAAAATTACCAGCTCTTACTTGAGTTGGTAGACTGTCACCCTTGAAAACTAGTTTCACGCATCGTGAGTTCCTGAGACGGCGGGCTTGCAAGATTATAGTAGTTTCCGTCACTGGTTCGATTAGAATGGGAAAATCAATATCGCTGATAGAAGTGTCGACGTCGTATATAACTCCTGCCCTGGAGTCCTTGCCATCTGGTATGAAAGAACGTACGTTGATGTTCCCAAGCACATTCACCTTGGTCAATACGTCGACAGCAGTACGTTGCGTAACGTCTATCGCCAGAACACTCTTGCGGCCATTGATTCTCACGTCTGTTGTTTGTCCCGAAGCGAGCGCCTCAAGTGACATAGACGTGACCTGGCTATTAAGTCAGTTCATGCCGTCAGCGGCATTCAGCGGGACAAACAAAATAGTGTGAACCGGTGGTTCTTGAATATTCGGGATGGCCTTACTTTGGATAGGAGATATCGTAAGCAGCCTCCTCTTCGCCTTGCGTCTTGCCACGGGCACAAAGTCACTTTCATCGGAGCTCCCATCACTGGCAAAGGCACCACCACAAGCATCAACAAGTGCCAACAACAAGCATCCTCAGAAAGACGCAAGAAACATTGACCCTGACGCGTGGCCAGCGCTGCCGTCAGTGACACCGCCAGTAGAGCCGAAGCATCGCCTGCTGAAAGCTACTTCAGAGCGAGTAAGTCATAACAGTCAATATAACGAAATAATAAACGTGATTAACACCTTCAAGAAGACAATTCGACTACTCTTGAATAATATTCAGACTCCGGCTGCCCACAGCGCTCTTCGAATATTGGACGCTTTGAATCCGGTGCTATCAAATCTAGAGAAGCCCCATGGCTCTTTCTCTGCAGCCCTTCCGTAAAGAAATGAAAGAGGCATCAATTTTCGAATGGAATGCCCGAGGTCTTCAACTCCGCATTTCGGATTTTCGACCTTATCTTTTCAAGAATCAGTTTACAATTATTGTAATTTGCGAACCACGTCTTCACGATGCTATAAGACTTTCTAAATACGAGGCTTTTGGATCTGCAAACCGTAATGAAAACAGTAAGGTCATTGTTTACATAAGGTGCGAAATCACATATATTGAGCATCCAGTAACACCGGACGACAGCAACCAATACGTGTGCCTGACAATTAAGCATAAGAACGCGAACTCACGCTAGTGGCAGTATATATTTTGTCTTCAGGCCGCTTAGACCCAGCAAGAATAAGTGCCATTATATCAGTGACACCTGGGCCATGGATTATTACCGGTGATTTTAACGCTCATCACCCGCTGTGGGAAAGCCAGAAGATGGACCGTCGGGGAATAAATGTGTGCTCCTTTGCATCTGACCACCAACTATATTGTTTAAATGACGGCACTCCCACGGTTTTACGGGGTCTGAGATATAGTAGCTGTCTCGACCTAACTTTTGTGTCAAGTAGCCTAAGTACCAAGGTGCAGTGGTTTACAGACAATGAAACGCATGGCAGTGACCTCATCCCCACCTATATAAAGATCAAGGGGCTAAGCAAGTCGCAAATCGCGCCCCCTTCACAGATAGACCGGTCAAAGTACAGATCATGCACAGAGAAGAAATGCGAGAGAAACCAAGAAGGTTCTCTTGAAAGCCTAGAAGGTATAAAGAAGGCCGCTATCCAAGAGCCAACGTTTAATTGTGGACCTTTGCCAGATATGAGGTAAATATGAGGTAGAGTTGGAGCGACTTCGAGCAATCCGTCGTCGCGCCGAACGACGTTATAGGCGCACGAAATCCATCTACGACTTGACGAAAGCGAGACGTCTACAAAAAAGGATTCAACGTCAAATCAATGCACTACAGTCACTACGATGGAAGTCACTATGCGAGTCTTTCGATCCCCACAAACCTCTTTCGCGAATATAGAGAATGATTCGCGGCCAACGAACATTGCGACAACAGCATTGTCCGTTCAAATGCCTTGCTCTCCACCAAAGCCGACGGGAAATCGATGTAGCAGCAGACTTCTGTGCCAGGGTTGCAAACAAGGGGTCCGGGATCAACATCAGTAACCTACGAAACGCGCCGGTGTCCAGAGACACTCGGATGGACAATATGTTTTCTCTAGAGGAGGTTCAGGCAGCATTGGCAGCATGCAAGTGCTCGTCATCGCCTGGACTCGATGGAGTCACTTACATGGCCCTTGCTAACCTAGGACGAACAGCTCAGCGTGCCCTTCTAGCTGTATACAATGACTCGTGGAGCAACGGTTTGGTTCCTCCTTCGTGGAAGTGCAGCCGCCTTGTGCCCCTGCTCAAACAAGGAACATTGCCTCTGGACATGACCTCCTATCGCCCCATTGCACTTGCCGGCTGTTTTGGAAAGGTGATGGAAAGAATGGTACTGACTTGCCTGGAGTGGTACTTGGAACATAACAATATATACCCCTAAGCTTTGACCGGCTTTCGACGTGGACATTCTTCCATAGACAATGTTGTTGATCTTGTCACGTCTGTACAACAGCGGAAAAGCCTAAAGGATTATCAGCGACCCTTTTGTTGAATATTAAGGCTGCATATAACAATTTACTACATGAAACCACCCTAGACGACTCGGGCAGCATTGGATGGGAGGCCGCGTTTACAAATGGATCTACAGCTATTTGAAGGAGAGAACCTTCTTCGTTCAGACAGAAGATGGTGCAACAATTCACCACCATACTTATCGCGGCGTACCTCAAGGTGGGGTCCTAAGCCCCATACTTTTCAACCTTGCGCTCATCGGCCTCGTTGACGTCCTGCCACACTCCGTACATCTGTCGATATACGCGGACGACATTCGCATCTGGGCATCAGGGGTCACGCGTCTACACGTACGAGCCAGGCTTCAGACAGTGACTACACTGCCGTTAAACTACCATCAAGAACGAGGACTGGAGCTGTCATCTGAGAAATGCTCACTGGTTGCGTTTACGGGCAAAACAATGACGCCATGCCGCATCAAAATTATTGGACACACGATTAGCTATCAAAAGACCCACCCTTTCCTGGGAGTAATAATAGATCGTGACTTGTATTGGAGCCCTCATATCGCTTACATGAAGAAGAAACTGACCATGATCACCCACGTCCTAAGGTTCCTTGCGGGAAAATCATGGGGTGCATCGGTACAAGCCATGCTTCAACTGTATGCTGCACTTTTCTTGGCTTCATGCGCTACAGCCTACCTGTGCTTGGCAAGGCCCGCATAACAAACGTACGCGTCCTCCAGTCATTACAAGCTCAAGCACTGAGAATATGCCTCGGGCTTCCGAGATGCGCATCCTCAGCAGCGACTGTCGCAATCGCTCATGAACACCCTATCACAACCTACATTCGTGTCGATGCTTTAAGAACGCATATAAGACATGCCACCCGGATTCAATCGCATCACCAACTTCCATGCCCTTCCAACTTCCAGGCCACGCTCTGTGTTCTGCTCTATTATTGCCCCACATCGCACTGTGATTCCCACGAACTTCAAGCACGCAGCAAGACCGTCGTTACCATTGTGGTGTCTACATCCACTGGAAGCCCTGATAACCATTCTCGGAGTGCAAAAGAAGAAAAAAATTGTCAAAATCGGCCCTAAAACAAAAAAAAACAATTACTGTTTCTGCATGAGAAACACAGTGGACGCATTCACATTTACACAGATGGGTCGGTCACTTTAACAAGTTCAACAGGTGCAGTGGTAATTCCGGAGAAATTCATCACAATAAAGTTCTGTACCTCGCATCTGACATCATCTACGGCGACAAAACTCATCGTCATTCGTCCCGCTCTGGGGTTCCAAGTTGAAGAACCGCAACAGACATGGTCAATCTTCTCCGACTCCAAAGCAGCCCTCCAGGGCATTGTCTCGCCATATCGTCATGGACCAAACAAACAGCTAATTGCTGAAATACGACTGCTTCATCACCGGGCTATAGAGAAACAACATGACATAGCATATCAATGGATACAAGGCCACTGCAGCATTGATGGAAACGACCGTGCAGACGAAGCAGCCCGAACTGCTCATGATGATGCCCCTTGTGTAGCTATACCATTATCAAGAACGGACGCCGCTGCAAGGCTTCGATCACTTGCACGAGAACTGACGCTCGCTCAGTGGAATCCACCAGCTTTCAACAACGTCCACCTTCCTAATTGAGACCCACACCTACAGTTCCGTCTTCCATCAGGAATAACCAGAGCTGAGGAGACACTTTTGTGCCGTCTGTGGATTGGGGTGGCCTTTACGAATGCTTATTCGTTTCGAATCGGAATAGCCAGCAGACCGACATGTGACTACTGTGGCTGCGGAGAGACTTTCTCCCATCTTCTCTGCGAGTGTCCTCGCTTCAGCATGCCAAGAAAAGAACTGTAGAAAACTTTATATAGACTAGACAATCGCCAATTGTTGGAAGAAAGGGTATTAGGACACTGGCCGAGACCGCCCTCTGCACGCAAGGCATTAAGAGCGTTGTTGCGCTTTGTACGGGCAAGTGGTCTTAGAGACAGACTGTAAGCAGCGTCGTGGATCGTTTGATGATCTTTCCTCTTCATTTTTTACAACGTCTCTTTTCTCTCATCTTTTATCCCCCTTACCCCCTTCCCCAGTACAGGGTAGCCAGCCGGTCTCAGAACTGGCTAACCTCCCTGTCCTTCCTCTTTCACTCCTCCTCCTCCTCCTTCTCCTCCAGTTATAGCATATAATGTTTTTATTATTTAATAGGTTCTATTTTTGAAAGAATAGTTATTAAAAGTGACTAAAAAGAAAAAAAGAATCGTCTATCACCAGATAAGCCAGTGTATCCTGCCGCGAAATATGCATGGAACAAGCACTCAGCTTTCCAAAGTTTGGAGCAGCTTGCTGAGCCCAAAGCCAGCTGCTCTTGATTAAAGTGTCGAGGGTGCGTAACATTTCTTTTACAGTGCCATCAGTGTCCCGCAGAGTGTTGACACTATAAATAAGTTACTGACTATTAGAACCATTCAAAACCTTCTTGATTGGAACACACTGCTCTGTTCTTGGAAAATCACGTTCCATATTTATTAAGGAGAAAGCGTTCGATGTTTCATGCGAGCACAGCCTTGAAAGAGAAAAGAGGGAACTAATGAACCATTTTGTAAAAAATCACCAAAACTCCAGTATGAGCCCTCATTCGTCTTCTCGTTAGGATGACACGAGGTGATAAGTATTGTTACTTAAAAATGACACGCGGCGTGTCTATTTAAAATCTATATTGAAACTGATGCGTATAGTATTGACTAAGATGGAGGACAGCACCCACAACCCACAGACCACTTCCTCGTTGTCATCTTTTGACCGCTGATATGTCATCTACGTAGCATTACCGCCCCGGCGGTAAAAGCACCGTCTCGGTGCACATTAATTACAGTCGTCAGTAGGCAGGTGGTAAGGTTTTAGCCTTCTGACGTGCACAACATCACTGGGTGAGGTTGCAGGCAGGCAGGCTTTTGGTATCAGATGCAGGAATGATCTCATAGGTGACGTCGGTTACCGGGCAGATGATACGGTAAGGACCCATGTAGCGAGTCAATAACTTTTCTGATAAGCCAACTCGACAAGCTGGGCACCACAGAAGAACGAGAGAACCGGGTGAGAAGCGAACATCAACATGCCGGCTGTCTTACAAGACTTTCTGGGTGGCTTGCGTAGCCGAAAGTCTAGAGCGGGTGATCTGACGTGCGTGGTCGGCACGAGCGATAGCGTCACGTGCATATTCGGTTGACGGCGTTGTAGTGATCGGAAGTTGGGTGTCGAGCGCTAACGTCTGATCACGGCCGTAGAGCAAATGAACGGGTGAATAACCAGTGCTGTCATGGCGCGAAGAATTGTAGCGAGGGTCACGTGAGGTAGCGCCAAATCCCAGTCATGGTGGTCGGAGGACGCATACATCGTGAGCATGTCCGTGGGGGTGCGACTTAGGCGTTCGGTAAGGCCATTTGTTTGGGGATGGTAGGAGGTGGTCAACTTGTGCTGTGTCGAAGAAGAGCGCAGAAGATCGTCGATCACACGAGACGAAAATTCGTGGTCGCGATCTGTGACTAATTGGCGAGGAGCGCCATGGTGTAGGATGACATCGTGTAGCAAAAACTCATAGCGGTGCTGGTGCGGAGCGCTTGAGTGATGGCATACCAGTCGTGTCGTCTATAGCAACGGTGACCCCCTTGTTGCCCGATTTCGACTCAGGAAAACGACCGAGAAGATTTATACCGACACGGAAAAAAGGTTCGGTTGGGATGGAGATTAGTTGAAGAAGCCCAGCAGTAGGTCACTTCCTACGTTGGAGTTTATTGCAGGAGGACACGTAACGGCAAGCGGACCAGGCGAGACCGCGCCCAAAGAAGCGGCGACGCACACGGTTGTACGTCCGAGATACACCCAGATGAGCAGCAGCTGGCTCATCGTGAAGCTCGTGCAGCACGGTTGAACACAAATGTTTCGGCACGACAAGAAGAAGCTCAGGGCCATCTGGCTGGAGGCTACGACGGTACAGCGTGCCATTCAGCAGGACGTACATTCGAAGCAACACGTCGTTTGAAGCAGATCCGAGATGGTCAACAAGTTGTCGCAGGGAAGCATCACGACATTGTTCATCACCAATCTGAAGAAACTGAGACATTGACTTGACGCTGAGGCTAGGCTTGATGCCTAATTCGTCGGACTGATCAACAGGGTAGCGGGATAAGCAATCGGCGTCCTGATGAAAACGTCCAGACTTATAAGCAACCACGTAGGAATACTCATGTAGGCGTAATGTTTAACGACCAAGTCGTCCAGTAGGGTCCTTTGGAGAAGAAAGCCAACACAGCGCGTGATGATCTATGATGACACGTAGAGGGCCGCGATACAAGTAGGGATGCAATTTCGAAACCACCCAGACAAGGGCGAGACATTACCATTCTGTTATTGAGTAATTGTGTTGAGACTTTGAAAACAGACGGCTTGCATACGCGATTACACGGTCTTTGTCCACTGAATTTGCGCCAAAACTGAAGCAATTCTGTGGCCCCGCTGCGGTGGTCTAATGGCTAAGGTACTCGGCTGCTGACCCGCAGGGCGCGGGTTCGAATCCCGGCTGCGGCGGCTGCATTTCCGATGGAGGCGGAAATGTTGTAGGCCCGTGTGCTCAGATTTGGGTGCACGTTAAAGAACCCCAGGTGGTCTACATTTCCGGAGCCCTCCACTACGGCGTCTCTCATAATCACGTGGTGCGTTTGGGACGTTAAACACACGACACAAGCAAGTGCCCTCGGACACCCGACAGAACACCAGACAAAGTATAGTACAACATATACCTAGCTACGCGTCTGTCGGAATTTCGTTCCCTCTACATCAAGAGGCACATGTGGGACACAAGACTCTTCAAGCCTTTCTTCTCTTCTAACCACTAAAATGACAACTTGAATTTTTACACGTACAATAACTTAACGAATTAGAACAGAACATAAAGTTGGCTCCTTTAGCTCATTCTAGACGAGAGCACTCAGCTAAGGCCGTGATGAGGTCAAAAGTTTTCCCCGAATCGCCAGCGAGAAACCGAAAGGTGGAGAAGGTACTAACTAAACGCACGGCTCAATGCGTCTGCATTAGCGTTTAGCTTTCCTTTTTTGTAGCCAACGTCAAAGTTGTGCCGTTGGAGCATCATGCTCCATCTCAGTAACCGGCCACATTTAGGCGACGATACCTATGCGGTACCAACAGCTGCTCATACTTGCGACGTTGCACGGGGGAACAACAATACGGCTTGCTACGGATTGACTCCTCATAAGTTAGCTCGATATCGTGTTCGGTCACCGTCATGTTTCCGGGTCGGTTCGAAAACACATATCCAAACTCGGAAACAATCCTTTTCACGTCCTCCTTCTTGACTTCACTTAACCTACGCCCTAGGTTCAACTGCTCCAAGATTACCTCGGATTCCCTTTCGATTACATCACTGGAACTCCAAATTTCTGCTCCCTCTTCCTCTGAAGCATTCAAAATCAGATTTACGACTGCTTTCAAGTTACTGGGGTAAAATTTGTTCGGCCGCCTTCCTAATTTCACTTCATAATTTGTATCAGAAAGCTAAGATATTACTTTGGCGGGCCCTTCCCATCGAATCTCAAGCTTGTTCCTTTTGAACGGCCGCAGTAGCACTACCTGATTTCCTACTTCAAAAGCGCGCTTCTTCACCGATTCGTCCTTGTACTCCTTCGACAACACTTGTGCAGCTTTCATGTGGCTTTCCACTAGCGCTTCAATCGAGAGGTCCTCACGCTGCTCTCGAATGAGCGTCTCTCGATCAACTCTCGACAGCTCACTCCAAATTTCCGCTACAGGCGAGAGCGTTGCATCCCTCTCGCTCCGACTCAATGGCGCCATGTCGTCTCCCCTTGCTACAGAAACCGCGCCGGTCGCTTCGGCGACGGGCCGCTCGCGTGACTGCTCACATGACTCACGCGTAAAATTTCCTCTCTGAGGTTCCGTCGACCCGCCGACAAGGTCACTCAGATCTGCTGCTTTTGAACTTGTTTCGCCACATAGAACAAGATCAAGCTCCTGCGAAAGCTTCCGTGCTTGCGATCGCGTGAGGGCCATGTCCTCGCCTACTACGAACGGTGGCAGTTGGTCGCGAATTCTATAATCGCTGACCTGAATCGTCGGAGAAGCTATGCTAAGCGCCTGCGAACACTGTAGTATTGCCAATTCTATTCGTTTCGACTCGAGGCGCTCCGGTCTCTCGGCCTCCTCGCGGCGTTCTCGCCTTTCAGCTTCTTCACATTCGCGAACTTCTCGCCTTTCAGCTTGTTCACGTTCGCGAACTTCTCTCCTTTCAGCTTCTTCACGTTCGCGAGCTTCTACTTCTCGCCTTTCAGCCTCTTCGCGGCATGCTTTGATATACTCCCAGGCCTCATCGACTTCCTCAGCCGACACTCCCTCATCCTTCATGATCTCAAGGATCGCTTGCTTTTGTTTCGAACGGCCCAAAGTAATGCCGAGTTCCTCACAAATTTCGATGAGTTCCTTCACTTTAAGGTTCTTCATCGTTCACACTAGCCTCTTGCTGTTTGCCCCTGTTAACAATTTACTTGCCGTACCCACTATAAGTCAAGTGGCAAGACGCACAAGCAAATTTTCACACTCCCGTGTTTACCCCCTCCGCATTACCTTTGGTTTCAAAGTACTTCGACTTGGCTTGAAACGATCAAAGCTCACTCTAGTGCTTCACACAGCCCTTCTCTAAACTACTATAACCTGAGCTAGAGTAGTCTGGTGAACTGAGGGGAAAACATCAGGCACTCACCGCATCGATGTCGCTGACGCCGGCCGATCCTACCGCTGCCACCACTGTTGCGAAGCGCGCCTCCGACGACGTTACGAAGGGCGCCTCGAAATCTCACCGCTGCAATCCCTGTTACGAAAGACGGCGACGCCAACACGGTCCCGAAGGCGCCACTGCTTCGAACTCCGCCGGGAAGGTCACCAGCCGTTTGGTAGCGTAGGTTTCTCAGCTCGCGACTGCTTGTGCGCAGAGCTGATAGACGAGCGGACGAGACGACAGTGAGTTAAACAAGGTTTATGTACAGAGTATATACAGAGGCGTTACAAATTCGGCACTGGGGCCGACAGAGACGCGAAGAGCCGAGCTCTTCTCTCTAGCACATAGCTCTACTCTCAAATGGGTCTGCTAACACATAGCTCAACTCTTTATCACATAGCTCTCTTCTCTGACACACAGCTCAACTCTCTATCACATAGCTTTTTTCTCTGACACACATGTCTGCTCTCCAACAGATCTGCTAACACATAGCTCAACTCTCTATCACATGGCTCTCTTCTCTGACACACAGCTCAACTCTATCACATAGCTGTGTTCTCTGACACACATGTCGGCTAACACATAGCTCAACTGCGACACACATGTCTGCTCTCACATAGGACTGCTGTTCGCGATGCGCCGCAGGGCTTCTTTTATATGCACCGGGTTCAACCCAAATGTCCAACCAGAAGCGCCGCTGGTCGTGAGGTTAGAATCCTCCAATGGGGTCGTCGCTGGGCCGCGTCATTCTTTCTCATCGAATCTGGAGAGGCTGTGCTGCAGGTGGCTGCACCCAAGGACGAGTGACGTCGCCAGGCATTGCGTCAGACCCACCAGACAGGAAGGCGCCGGTTGTTTACTCGACGGGCTGCTCGAGTGACTCACTGCACGTGCATGCCAGAAAGGCGCCGTCGCGTGTTGACGCCGTTGAGCTGTTCGCGTCAAGCGGGCTCGCGGGCTGGCCTTGACACAGATTGCCTTTTTCAGAGGCATGGATGTTCCTTGTACACTCGCAGGCATAACACGCCCAACGGTGTCGCCAAAAAGGTCGCGGATCTTCTCTTTAAAGGAGTCCCAGCTCGTAATCTCAACTTCGTGCGCCTCGAACCACACCCGCGATGGGCCATCGAGGCAAAAAAGCATGCTGTGAAGCACAAGAGTCGAGTCCCACCTATAGCTTGCGCTGACCCGTTCGTACCGGTCTATCCAGTTGTTGACGTCAACGCCATCCTGACCGGAAAATACACTGGGATCACGAGCAGGGGGTAGAACGACGTACGTAGAAGTCACGGAAGGAGCAGATGGTGAAGGCGATGGTTGTTCAACCTGTGACATGGTGGGACCTATGATGATGCGGCCTTTGCGGAGCTTCGTGATGAAGACAGAGAGAACTTCCACCACAAAGACGTTACGTAAAAATGACACGAGGCATGTCTATTTAGAATCTATATTGAAACTGATGCGTATAGCAATGAGTAAGATGGAGGAAAGCACGCATAACCAACAGACCACTTCCTCGTTGTCATCTTCTGACCGCTGTTATGTCATTTACGTAGCAATATGAAGATAAAGGAAGTGATTCCTTGGCGCAGAAGACGTCATAGGAAGTTTCTACGTCATAGAATGTTTGGGGAGTATAAAAAAAACTCAAACTGGTTGCGCATGCTGCAAAGTGAAATCTGATGAAACACCGAAGCGATAATCCTTTCTTTGGTATTTTTCTGCATGGTGCTGTGTATCTCGAGGTTTTTGTTCGTGCGTTGTTTTTGTAATGATTCATATGTAGGGTTTAACGTCCTTAAACCAACATAATATTATGAGAGATGCCGTAGTGAAGGGCTCCGGAAATTTCTACCACCTGGGGTCTATTTAATATGCACCCAAATATCAGCACACGGGCCTACAACATTTCCGCCTCCAACAGATATGCAGCCGCCGCTGCCGGGATTCGATACCGCGACCTGCGCGTCAGCAGCCGAGTACCTTAGCCACTACACTACCGTTAAAGGTTAAAGGCTAAAGATGTTGTAGGTAGCCTGCGAGTCCAGTCATGCATAATTTGCACGCAATTGTCCCGCCCAGTTTTCTCTTTGCTAATTAGAGCTAATGTCCTTTGTTTTTTTTTTCACCAAGCACGAGCAGGCTTTTCAAATAAAAATCGTACATAGCGCGACTAAAGCCTGCATAAAACAGCAGCCTTTGTGCTATTCCACGTGCGGTATTGTGCCAGTACTCTATCTCGCTGCACAATACCCCAAACATAACTGTCACTTATCACAAGTCACATGCGAGGTCTACTACACCACCACGGCGGGGCTTTGTTGTACTTCTGTTTAGCTGTGGTTGGTGATGTTGTTGCTACTTGACGATGGCTCCTTAGTGCAGGACTGTGATGGACAACGTTCGCACCGCGCTTGCTTCTTTTTAGCCATCGGGTTGGCCACTGCCACGTGACTTGCGCTTCCTACTTTTCTGCGAGCTTTCACGGCCGCTTGACCCGAGCGGATTTCGTTGTGCTCTATCGGCGCACTCTGATTGGTCGGCTACTCCTCCCACACACTTGTCGTGTGACCAGCGTGGAACAGCTGCTAAAGGGAACCAGCGCGGCAGTTTTCACGACCACTCTGGTGGTGAGAGTGCGCACTTATCAGCTGCTCCCGCAGACGAGAGTGGCGGCTGGTAGAGGCGGTGCGTGCGCGCATTGTTGCGTTAGTTTCTAAACTGAATGGCGCATGTCCGCTATATTTATTCGATAGTGAAGACAGCCACCAGTGGGAACCAGGGCCAAATAGTCAAGTTTTAACGGCGTTTTGCCGGAAAATAAACGAGCGTATTATGCAACATACGGCCTATGTAAACTTTTTTTCATCTGGCCCGCAGAGCGTCGAGTCGTGCACTTTAGGACTAACGAAGTTTCTATGCGTCCATCCTTCTGTCCGCCACAACCAAACTCTGATGCCACCGCGTGAAGTAAATGATACAATAAGCAGGCAGTCTCTCTTTTTTAGACAGTTGCGTGTAAAGGAAGGCTGCCTTCTCCACAAGATCTGTGTGGGGCCACGTTCACCTATGCCTCTGAGCTCTTATAAAAGATGCTCTCGCTGTGAACACTCGATGCAGAGATGTCTCTGTTTATCTTAATTTGTATATATACAAGGTTCTTGTTCAGAACAAAGCAGCGGACTACTAGAAGCTTAGCTGGAGTCAGCCGATTCGGTAAGCGTTTTTCTCACTTGCTACCGTGGCTAAGTAACATCGCAATTTATGCCTTGCTGGAGAAGTATCAAAGGTCTTCGGTTTTCACTTGTTGTTTAGTTCGCCTAACAACGCGGTTTCAGTTCTTCCACTCGCCTGTGCCGGCCTAAAATGACGGTGTCTGTTCAACAACGATAATTGCTAGCCTTTCATGTGCCAAACAAATTCAAAATTTGAGGTAAGCTGCAGTGTGCGTATCATGATTCTGACCACTTGGGGTTCTCCAATGCGCACATGTATCTGGGTTCACAGGTTTTCCTGTGAACCCAGATACATGGATACATTTTTTTAATATTTCATCTCCACCGAAGTGCGGCTGAAGTGGTCGCTAATCTATTTCGTGCCCTCAAGAATAGTAGTGTGACAACAGACGTACTATGCTTGATCAACCTCCCCGTGCATATATACCGCGGACAGAGGGTACAAACGATGCCAGAAAAAGAAAATGACGCAGGTATCCCTTACCTTGCTTTTGTTTTTGTTTTGTTTTGTTTTACTTGAGATGATAGCAGGATTCGTCGCAGCGTCAAATTATGAATAAAGGCATGTCAGCCAGTTCTAGCATTAGCCCAAAACCCAGCACGCGACCAGAAAATGAGGACGAGGGAGCTTTCATTACCACACAGCACTGTCCCTTCGACACTATATGCATAGACGCAGTCCACTTTGCTGGGCTTCTCTGCGTTTTTTTAGTGCTTTCTATGTAACAGTAGCCTTTAGTAAGTCATTTTTCTAAACCACAATGCATCATTACTGCGCAATGGCTTTTAGAGCTGTTCGTTCCAAAACGAAGCACGGCAGCGGCGCACGCGTGTGCTCTCAGAGTGGTACAGCATGGAATGAAGTACCATGCACTGCAGCCGGTCATCCGTGCGCGAGCAGTTAAGTTACGTCGAGAGTATCTGCCAGGTTCTCTTTTTCGGCGTGCCACCTATCCAGTGCTGGTCACCCCTGGCACTCTTCCTCGTCAGATGGCGCCAAACCGGGGCCTGACACGTAGACCTTCATCTGTCTTAAGGCTCGCACCATGAAAGGCTCGGCTGCTTAAAGAAGCAGTGTTCGTGTGAGCACGAAAAAGAGTTTCCTTGGAAGTCGCTGAAACAGGGCCAATAGACCTTTTTTAAAATGGCCTCTGGACACCCTCTCAATCCTTTCTAGGATGAGATAAATGGACGTCACCTAAAAAAACGCATTGCTGAGGCTGTGAAGTCAGCCTTTGTACTCGGACGCACTGTTCAGCACAGTGGAGTTTTTTTTTCTCCTGTTAAAAGGTCTATGTCGTTTCATACATCAGGCGCAACACAATAGACGAAAGCGCAGACTTGCAGTAAATACGTTTTCACGTTCACACTGTCGCACGTTCACACACTCGACCGTTCACACAGTAAATACATTCACACAGTTGAATTCCTTCAATTCATCCGGATACAAGATAATCTATGCGGAAATTCACGACCATCATTTATGTTTTTTTCCCTTCAAAATCCTGGTAGGGATAATGAGCAGCGAGAAATATACCTAAAAAAGCGCTTCCTCAAAGACGACTTCAAAAATGTAGCCCAAATATGTTTAAGGCACAAATAGGTCCAACTTTTATCGAAGAAGCATAAAACACCGCGGAAATTTGCGATCACTGTGCCACAAACATTCATTCCACTCGATTTTTGCATTCCGCACGTACGCGCAGGCATTGGATGGGGCACGTACTGCAACAGCTACGGCCAAGACGCATTTCCAGTGGTCGTCTTTGTCGTTCTGGCAACACAAAAAAGCTGGGAAGGTCAGAAAAAAGGACCAAATGGAGGTGGACAACGTTGAAAATTACGTTTTCTTGGTTGCCATTGTCCATAAAAGAAAGGGAGTCAAAACAATTGTCCTCAGAAGGAACGGAGACTGGAGGAGGGGTCTTGGTGGTTGAAGGATATGGTACATTACAGCGGCTGGCCCACGCAGCCTTTTAGGCTAGATATTTCAAAGCATTTGCCTCATCACTATGCAGGTAACGACTGGCATGTCTCCCACTTTCGGTCCCAATACGCTTGCAGCCTCGCATTGGAGGCACTCCTTTTTGTGCAACAAGAAGAAATTGCCGAAGGGTCTTAGGCCAGGGCTATTTCTGCAAAAAAAAGCCATTCGACTTGTGAGTTTTATTTTTCTTTACTTTTTAGATTTTCCTGTACATCTTTTGTTTATTTAAATGTATGTAAGGAGAGGTAGGTGTGCTGTACACCTTCATCGACTCTCCTTTGCACGCCGAAGTCTTTTTTCGTTCCTGGTCCCACTGGTTACGTACTGCATATATAGGTTAAGCCATATTATTCCTTTCACTTAAATTTTTAACAGCTTCATAATATACGGTTTCAACATCTGCATACTAGAAACATGTTTTATTTATAGCAACGCATTCCCTTCTCTGAGGAAGCCAACATGAGGTCGACTTAAAAGCACTTTTATCAATGTTCACTGCAGTAGGTATAAATAAGAATGGATGAAAAACTTTGTCAAAGGCCTTCCTAAAATAAAAACACACTCCGGAAGCCTCTGCTATTCTATCTACTCCCGATATTAAAACAAAAATAAATTCCACTATTTGTGTTGTACAAGACAGCCTTCTACGACATATATGCTGCTCGTTGATAAGTACCTTATGGTTGTTTTTATATTCTTTATTATTTCTTTGTATAAAATGTGTTCAAGGGTTTCTTATGACACAGACTTCGATGATATGTCCAATGTGTTTTTAGAACCACCGTCACATATTTGTATGACGTGCTCAAATTCCTAGTCATGTGTCAAAGTACCTGCCACTAAATATTTTTCAGAAGTTGCTTAATGGTACATGGAAATTCTTCCCGCGCAACATTTGAGTACGGGTGAACAAATTTCATATAAAACACTACATTTACTCACATCAATATTCTTCAATTGTTTTTAAATTTGATTACCGCTAAGCACAACAGCCACCACCAGCAATGTGTTCATTAGGCGGGTGATGATTTCAGCTGTTTTTTTGGTAAGAATTCCAATTTGAAAAGGTTGCTTAGGCATGCAGATCATTCTTAATTAACCTTCCAGTGCAATTTCACATCTCAATTTGAAAAAAATCTGAACCTCACTTCTAAAAAAATTAAAGTTTGATTGCAATTTGTTGCTCAGCTCATTTAACTAGTGATCTTCAGGTTTGCCCCACCGTGGTGGTCTGGCGGCTAAGGTACTCGGCTGCTTACTCGCAGGTCGTGGGATCGAATCCCGGCGGCGGCGGCTACATTTCCGGTGGAGGTGGAAATGTTGTAGACCCGTGTGCTCAGATTCGGGTGCACGTTAAAGAAGCCCAGGTGGTCCAAATTTGCGGAGCCCTCCACTACGGCGTCTCTCATAATTATATAGTGGTTTTGGGACGTTAAACCCCACATATCAATCAATCTTCAGGTTTTCCTAGCTTTAGCCCGTATTGGTGGCTAAACATATTCAGTTTTTCAAAGCGAATAAATGATATGCTTTACTCGAATGTGATAAATATCATTTAGATTTGTTAATGAGCTTGAATATCTGTCATGTTGTTCATGGGTGTTCCTGCTTTTTCAGCCGTGACAAATCAACATTGAAATTATGTGTACTTATTAGCTCCGATAATATATTCTTTATGTATGTGCCAGAATGCACATCACAGTCCTCCAAGAAGCGCTTGAAATAAGAAAAGGAAATATGAAACTTTATTTCTAGAAATAGCATCGTGGTGACCCTTCCAATATAAGTGAATTCTCATAATTGTAGGTCTCTTTACGTTTTCTTTTTTCTTTCGGATGTCAACCACCACAACAAGATGACCACTGTTTCCCGGAGTGACCGTTACGTTAGAAAACTTCGAGAGTTTTCTAACGTAACTATAAGTTCTGAAGCGCCTCCGGAAGACCATTCTCCGATTTCCTTGCGCAGACTATAAAATAAATGTTTTGTTTTCTTTCTTCAGACGCAAAACTATCATCCTTCGAGAACATTTGCTGTGTAACATGCAAGCAAATACGGGGCCAAGTTTTTTATTTATTCATTGCCTGCGCACTGGAAAAATCGCTTCGTCGTCTTCAACTCCTCTAAAATTCTTGCCATTGGTGATCAGCCCGTTCAAATTCAACTTCCCTTTGCTGTTGTTGTCCTTATCCTCTCTTTGCCTTAGCATACTGTCAGAAATTATTGCTAATGATTTTGTCTCTTTTGGTTTCTCTTCTCTTATATTATAATGCGGATGCAAAATTTTTTGGCGTCAGGAATAACTTCCTGAATTCTTTGTGTGTTTAGAAAAAGTAGTTGACGATTTGTGGCAGGAGAATTTACTAGTAATTGACCTGCTCTTATTCTCGCAACAGCGTCCTAAGCGATATGCCTTTTCTACCGACTCAAGTTGCAGTTTAGGGTTTGTTTTGTGATTATTCTATAAACGATAGCTTGAGATTGATCCCAGATTTCTGAGGCTCTACAATCAACATCATAGAAAAGAAAATTCTTCCGGCGACTTCCCTTTATTTCAGACCATTATTTTCTTCTGATAATCTTTGACCGGTTGCATCAGTTGTCTTCTTAAAAATTTCCTGTGTTATTGTTAGCGGTGCAATTGGGAAGTTAGAACTTATGCAATGTAGCTCTAAGCGTAGAACGACCGTAGGAATGATGTGGCTGAAGTATTCTTAGTAGACTTCAGTATAAACGATTGCTGACATATGTGTGATAGAAATGATGAAGTTGGGTAGAAAGGAGTAAGGGTCAAATGAAGAGTAAGTCTCATTCACTCTCACGAAAACAAATATATTTTGCCCTTATTGCTCATTTGAACTGAGAATCACGAAAAGTGTCTTTTTTTTTCAACCACACTCACTACAACAAAAACTTACCAATACTTTTTGATCCGCTCTCACTCACTCAGACTCACAGCTCCATATGAGTCTGAGCGACCCTAAGTAAGTCGACTCATGAGGGAGTTTGCGGAGCTATGGTTACAAGCACACAAACTTAGTGTTCATTTTCAACAGGGTGCCGACACAACTTTTGGTAAAACTGTCCGTGGAAACTTAAACATTAATATAGGTGGTTTGCTCAGTCATTTGGAAGGCGTTTCTCTAAAAGCAATATTAATGTCACTTTGCCAATTCATTGTTATATTTTCCGCTAATAGGCACATTAATGGTGATATATAATTTGGAATTAGGTAAGGTCACGTACGTCATTTGAGGTGACCCAAGTGATTGATATGAATACTCAGTGTTACTTTATTGTCATAATTCTTCTGAATTGTTATAAAACATTCCTTCAAAATGAGATAATAACCACTACTGCTACTACTACTACAACTACTACTACTACACTACTAGTGCTGCTGATGCTCTGTTGGTACTACTTTTGCTGCTGCTTGCACCCCAATTATTACTAAGTACTTCTACAACTACCTGTACTAGCACTAAGTAACTGTTGCAGTCACTACTAGTGATCAAATTCCTGTTGTAAAAAGAAATACAACTACTACAGCTGCGTTTACTACTGCTACTACTACTTTTACTACTACTACTAATACTACCACTAGTGCTGCTGCTGCTGTTACTGCTGCTAGTGCTACTACTACTAATAGTGAGCCTCGGGGGAACAGGGGCTACTGTGCTACGCCGCTAATCCTAAGGTTGCAGTTTCAATCCCGGTACGGTGGTTGCATTTCAAAGAAGGCGAAATAGTAGAGACCCGCGTGCTGTTCGATATCAGTACACGCTAAAGAACACTATATGATGAAAATTTCTGGAGCCCACCACTGTGGTGTCTCTATTATACATATAGAGGTCTTCGAGGATAAAAGCCAGATATTACCACTACTACTCTTACTTGTAGTGGTAGCAGTAGTAGTAGTAGTAGTAGTAGTAGTAGTAACAGTGTTGATGCTATTCCTCCTCTTGCCTCTAGTATTACTACTACTGCCACAACCACTTCGACCACCACCACCCCTACTGTTCCCGCTAGAGGTATGTCAACCACTGTAATGGCCAAAAAAAAAGAAAGCCACTATGTCCCTCCAAATGCAACTTGTGGTGCGCCGGCGCCGTTTCAGATTGTTTACCGTTCGGCGCAGAGTGTTGCCTAAGGGTTCACTCTTTCATTCGCGTTATTTCCTCATTGACTCCTGTTCGCGCTTCGCAATTTTCCGAGGATGCCGAGCGACTCGGCAACGTCTTGCTTGGTCGATACGTGAAGAGCTCGAGCATATTGAAAGCAGCTTCCCTCTTCTCTGCATCTTGTCAGCGGGAATGGCTCTCAGACATTGCGAAAACATTCGCCCTTGAGAGAAAGCTCCGCAGGCGGTTTTGTGGAATTCGCGAAGTTAAGATGCGTAGAAAGAAAAATCTGATAATGCCCTGTACCCGGGATACTCACCTGCGGCTGCGTGTTCGCGCCTCCTATTACGACTGTACGACGTAATAGCGGCGAACAAGTCACGGAAGAGCACAGAAACTCCCTACTCGTTCGTCTCTCCTTCACCAGTACCCTCTTGCATAGCTCTGACAACGACCAACTAGCACGACTATGTACCCTAAGCCGACTGGGACTGTTCCATCAATAAGTTTAGTCTCGCTGCCCTCATTCATTTACACTATGCTGCTTTGAATATTATTCTCAAGCGTGAATCACATTTCGCTTGCTAACGTACCGGACTCTAATTGAGTGGACTATTCAGCTGGAGGTCAGATGTCAAGCAAAAACTCAAAATCCGCAGATGACACGTGTACCTCACTCACAGAGTTTGACACGTCCATAGAGGGTCGTGTAGAGAACTTTTTTTTTTCCTTTCTACGTCCTCTATTTTGGGTCACGCTGGTGCTCTCTTGTCTCATACATCTGCATCCGCGCAAACACCACTTTCAGTGAGCAAATTTGCGGCTATATGACATAGCTATATCAGGTAATCTTGCATACCGCGTTTACTAGAAGTTCAGATGCCGCGTTTCAATTAGGTTTCAGTGTGCGTCGGATAACCGTCAAGACGCATATAAGGACGTTTGCAATGTTGTAACAGTGGGCTGTTTTCTCCTCAGCTGTTCTGCCGAAGCTCAGTTCTCCTGCTCATACCAATGCGCAAACTCCCATGTACATTCAGGGAAACTGGAATGCCGTTTAAGATGTTGTGCCTGCAAGCTACCGATTTTGAATGCTTCGCGCGTATTTTTGAATTCTTTTTCTTCTTTTTTCGTCGTTGATCGGTTTCCACAAGGGTTTCATGCGTCAAAGCCAGCGCGTTGAAACGCTTGATGCAATTTCGTGGCCCGGGCGTAGTGTAGTCGAGTCGCCGTTTTCTTTAACATGAATAGCTTTTCGTTGCTGTCGTCGGCAACCTTCAGGTCAGCAAACTTCAGAAAACGGTATTAGTGGTCATTGTAAAGTAAAAAATGTAATAAAGAAACGTGTGCGAAAAGATAACTTGCCGCTGGCAAGGACTAAGCGTGCGACCTTCGAATAACGCATCCGATGCCTTGGCAACAGAGGTGGAGGAAACAGCTGCTAGTGGTTGGCTCAATAGTCGCACGCAAGATCACCCGCATTAACGGCAAGAACGCGGTAATGGGAATGAGCCAGCCTCTTATCGGGCAAAAACCTACAGGAAACATCCAAATAGCAGGTGGTCTGCCATACTATAAATGTTCGCTGGCCAAAACACTTCGATGTTGGTGTCTGTGAATGTCTAGGCCATAAGCTCCTAGTATTTCTACCTCTAAGACGCACTTTATGTGCTGCAAACTACCAATAAGCCATGTTTTCATCCTGCTAAAGAAATATAGGAATGAAGTAATAATCGCTACAAAAAATCAATATTCAAATGTATTTATTTAACTGCACACGCAATGACCATTGTATTAGTGCTGCCCTTGTGGAGTGGCTAATAGGTACATTGCGTATGCACTACAACAATGGTCAGAATACAAGAGTTTTTATCCGTTTTCTTGACCGAGAGGTTTTATCGAACTTCTTGACCGAGAGGTTAAGCTACCTGATCACTCGCTGACGGTGCTAATTAACTTCATCGTACAGTACTTCCTTTCGCCTATCACAAACCCTAGCACCCAATCTCTACCCCTCTAAGGTTGCTGAAATGTTGAAGGTGTGAGAGCTTCATAGGGGCGTTTTTAAAAACTTCTGTAGGAGCATAGCTGGTGCAATAGTTACAGCACCTAGCTTCTATCACCGCAGACTGAATGGTTGCGTGTTCGGTTCCCACGGCATTCAAATCAATAAAATATTTTCTTTTTTTAGGGCCTGGCACCTGTCGCCCTAGACTGAGTGGTTGCGTGTTCTACTCACACAGCATTCAAATCAATAAAATATTTTCTTGTTTTTTTATTTGCCCTAATTTTATGTTAGTGTCTTTTCTGTGCTCTCGGGATACGCCTCCAAGTGGCCGTTCGAGAACGTAAGAATCATTCGTGAAAAAATCGAAGAGCCCGTGCTGTATGCCGCCTCTTAGCAACATTCTAAGAAAGAATACAAAGCTACAGTGAAACCACGTGTACCACTTCTGCCACTCGTGAAGTATATTATACGTGGAAAATATGCATTCATCTAATGCTATGGCTTTCAGAGACACTTTGGATTGAGCCTGGCCCTTGCTTTCTGAAAGATTCTTAGCAGGTGTTTAAACAGCAAAAGTTTAGGCATTTTCATTACCTTGTGGTCACTAGGCTGAAGGTTGGTTGGTTTGTTGGTTCCTCAACACCTTGGTGAAACGGAACCTTAATTTCTTTTTTGCAAAGTATTTTTCGCTTATGTTTTGAACAAATACTTTGGGTACACACCGCAGAAATCTTCAAGGTAACTATCTTTGGCAAGGAAGCTTTTCGAGATGAATTAAGGTAGATGTAGCTTGGCTCATCGGGTGCCATTGACGCTTTGGATGGCGGTGCAAGCATAGTGAGTCAGTTGCTTGCGGTGAAGAAATGCTGACAATTTGTACAGCCTGTGAGTCAAACGCTGTTGTCCCTTTGAATCATGCCGTATTGTTGAGGGGCGAAACCCTTTATGGCGTCACCCGTTCGTGTCCCGTTATCGTTTGTAACCAGCGGTGGCGCGTACCCATTTGTAACACTTGGTAGCACATACCCAAGAGAGCGGGTATGTGCCACCGGGGATAGACATTTAGGGTGAAGCACCTTAAGCTATGGGTCATGCGTCCTCGATGTATGTGGTAGGCAGCCACCTCTCGTTTAGTTTTTAAAATGACCGCTAGATGGCAGTATTTGAATGAAATCAATATAAGATGAAAAGATGTAAGATGGTGATACTTGGAGCGTTCTCTAGACGGACGAACATACAGACAGACAGGCGCATGGACGTGCAGATGAACCCACGGTTGGACGGATTCATGAACAGATGGACGACCACTTCGCCCCACTCATCATCATGCAGTCCGTGGATATGGTGTGATTTTTTTTTCTTAACAGGGTCTTATCAAGCGTGAGGCCTACGGGGAGGCTTAATGCTCTCCCATAGTGTATACTACCATGTACTCAAAATAGTTAACTGCTCGTTAGGGCCGAAGCGGCAAAGGCCGCGGGTCATTCCCTCCTCTGTAGCCATAGAAGTAGTATGTAGCCACCTCTATTTTATTAGTTGCTCAATAGGTGTTGTGTGTGTTTGTCCCTATGTTATAACTAACTAGATGTCCTTAGCGGTCTTGAAACCATAGCCATGGAGTGAATGATGACGAGTGGAGAGAAGCGTTCGTCTGTGTGTCCGTTCGTCCATCTGTGTCCATCCATCTGTCTGTTCTCTTGTGCTTCCATTCGTACAACTTTGCGTCCGTCCGTGCTTCCATTCGTCCGTTTGCCCGTCTTTGCATCCGTGCTTCCGTCCATCCGTGCGGCCGTCCTTCTTTCCGCCTGTGATTTTATCCGTCCGTGTGGATAGGTGGACGGATGCTGCGCCCAGCTCATCATAATTCACTTCTTGGATGTGGTGTTTTTTAAACGCATGTACTCATGATTGCTTGTTCAGACGTAAGCAACAAACCTTTTTCAGCACGTCCTCGTCAAGTCTGAGGCCCACGGGACGGCTATCAGCTCTCCAACAGTACAGTACCAAGTACTCCGAATCATGGACCACAGATTATGAATATTCTCCCGTTCATACATTGAAGAACAAACTTAAAGTTCTCCCATAGTAGAGTATACGGTACTCTAAATCATCGAACATTTTATAAGAACAGGGTTGAAGCAGCTGCTTGCGTTCTCGTACCAGAGTGAAGCACTCATGCTGAATAGTCCTCATTGTAATACGAGTTATGCCTTGGTGACTTTGCTTCTGACGCGATGTTCGCGGATTTGATTCGGGCCATGGTGGTAACATTTCGATGGAGGTGAATGGTAGAGGGCCGAATGATGTGCAATGTTGCTGGACGTAATCGGAGGGAATAATCAACACTGCATTTCTAAACAAACACGGTGTTGTGGGCTCGAACACTTGTTTGCCACACAGACAGCCTGGGTTCGATTGTCAGTCAGACGCAGAAACTTTTATTCCTTATTTTATTTCCATCTTTCTCAATTTTTTCTCCAGGCAAAATATTTTTTTCGCTGACAGCCAACGATACGAACGCCGGAATGTTTGCGAAACAAGCTTTTTAGCTTTTTCGGATGAAAAAATTTCCGCATATCCACAAAGTGAATGATGATGAAGGAGCTTGCTACAGAGGTTAAATCTGGTTAACCATGAATCCTCTGTACATATGCTCAATCGCCATCATATAAAGAGGTGACACGAAAGTGGTTGTGGTCTACTTGTATATACAGAATGTTTTATTTAGATATTATTGTACTATATAAAGATAGTTTCATACGAATGCAGTATGTGCACTTTGTTCGGGAGTCACAGAAGTGCGGAGGAACGTTTTCCTTTCAGTAAAACAGCTTTTTGATCTGTATAGTACAAAGCAAGAGGATCATGAAATATAGGATGAAGTAGAAAGTTGTAGATGGGTCCTGATGGCGAGCCCATGCTGCAGCCGTATTACGAGCTCTCTGCGCTGCCACTTTGGCTTCAGTGGTGTTCGTAGTGAGTAGCGAGACCGACGTGCACTGAGTAATGTTCGCCGAAAGAGAAAGGAAATGCACCGAGAGTGAGTGCTATATATAGGCGCGACCACCCGGTGGTCTCCCACCAAACTAGAGCAGGCGACGGGAGTGGAGCGAGCATCGCCTGAGCGGTGACGCGCCATCTACTAAGCGCTCTTGAAACGAAGAGCTCAGCAGCGCCTTTAGCTGGAGCAATGAGCACTAGCATACACACCGACGCGACGATGAAAGACAACCCTTCAGCAAAAGGAGCAGTCTCCTAAAATCGCTATCGCCATAATTGTGTAAAGTCTGCCTCGTGGGAACAGCTGCTATGGTGTTCGGCTGCTGAGCCGAAGTCATGGGTTCGATGCCGGCCATGACGGTTGTATTTCAAAGGAGGTGAAATCGTAGTGCAAGATAGCAATGTATAGTAAACTGGAGCACAATACAGTAAGTACACCGATGGATGGGAGACGGAAGTGGGGGCTGGCTCAGCTAGAGTTGATAAGGGTGGGAGTACAGAGCAGAAAGAAGACAATAAAAACAAATAAATGGCAGCATATCCACGGGTGAATGATGGAGAGTGGGGCGAAGCCTCCGTCCGTCCATTCGTTCTTGCTTCCGTCCGTCCATGCTTCCGTCTGTGTGACCGTCCTACGTTCATCCGCCCGTCCGTGTGTGCCTCAGTTCGTGCGTCCGCACGTGCGTCAGTGTGTCCGTCCCTGCGTTCTTTCGTGCATCCGCCCCTGCGTCCGTCCATGCGTCCACCCGTCCGTGCAGCCATCCGTGCATCCGTCCATGCATCTGTCTCTGTGTCCATTCGTCCATCTAGTGAACACTCCATGTACCACCATCTCACATCTTTTCATCGTATATTCCGCATAGAGAAGCACCGCCATTCAGCGGAAATTCCAAGGAGTAAACGAGAGGTGGAACACGCATACTTCGTTACGGCTTGGGCTTCTTGTCTACTTCCCACCTTTAACCACCTCGAGCTCATGGTATCTACTAGTTCACTGTATCCATGGCACTGCGGCCCAACCCTCGCTTAACCTTTCTAAAACCAAGAAAGTTACGCCCGGCGAGTATAACGTAGCAACCCTTTCTTGTCAGATAGGGCTCAATGTACATGCCGATGGCTGCTAATGCGGAATGGGAAACAGGAGAATTCAGCTTTTAGTTAACGCCCACGCTTCGAATTTTTTATTGTTCAACAACGCACAGGAGAAATCACCCACCCGCGCACCTTTATGGTCAAAGCGTAAGACATGTTACGTACTACGATGAGGGACGAACGGTGCCGCTTTAAGGAGCTTCGCCCCTAAAAGAGAAAGAAATGAAGATGAGCAATGCAGGCCACCTAGCTCTATGCTTCCTCCAGGCTTGGCGACACGAGTGCGAAGCTAATTTTCCTTTTAGGAGTGAAGCTCCTCATAGCGGCAGCCGTTCGTCCCTCGTAGTCGTAGTAGTAATGTGTAACCAGTCTTACATTTTGACCTCAAAGGTGGTGCTGGTGGGAGATTTCTTCTGTGCGTTGTTGAACAATAAAAAAATTCGCAGCGTTTGCGTTAACTAAAAGCCGAATTTTCCTGTTTCCCATTCCCCATTAGCAGCCATTGGCATGTACATTGAGCCCTATCTGACAAGAAAGGGTTGCTACGTTATACTCGCCGGGCGTAACCTCCTTGGTTTTAGAAAGGTTTAGCGAGCGTTGGGCCGCCGTGCCATGAATACAGTGAACTAGTATATACCATGAGCTCGAGATGGTTAAATGTGGAATGTAGACAAGAAGCCCAAGCCGTAAGAAAGTGTGCGTGCGCCTCCTCTCGTTTAGTCCTTGGAATGTCTGCTGCATTACGGTGCTCCTATATGAGGAATATTTGATGAAAAAGATGCGACATGGTGGTACTTGGAGTGCTGAATAGGTTGACGAACACACAGACAGATGCATGGACGGACGCACGGATGGCTGCACGGACGAATGGACGCATGGATGGACGCAGGAGCGGATGCATGAACGAACGCAGGAACGGACGCACAGATGGACGTGAGGATACACGAACAGACATGCGCACGGACGGGCGGATGGACACACGGGCAGCCACACAGACGCACGCATGGACGGATGGAAGCAATGACGAATGGACGGACGGATGCTTCGCCCCACTCTCCGTCATCCACTCCGTGGATATGCTGCCAATTCTTTTAAATGGTTAGCAAATCTCAAAAATAATTTCTTTTTAACGGCATCTCTACTCACAAAGCAATGAACCGGAGTCCCAGAACGCACACTCTCTAAGAATGTTTCGTACAAGTTTACAGTGGCATAATAGCCCCCTCTTTCCCTCCGACATTTATTCTATATATGCTATAAAAAGCAGAAAATGGTATTCGCCTTTATTTGCCTGCTGAGCCCACACTGTAAAATGAAGAGGTTTTGCTACCGCCCAACCCCCGCTTCTCCCAAAATATTTCTACGTTCTTACCTAATGTCCTTTTGCTAAATCTAATGGAAAAATGAAGACACATCTTGCGAACGATAAACTACCTATTCATCTCCATTTAACCAGTGCCGAGAAGAAAAGCAGGATGCTAGAACGCAGCAGGAACAATAGTTGTTTACGACTGGCCTCTTTATAGCAAGGCCAAAACTGGAAACACGATCACGAGAGCGAAGTATTGAAACATTAGAGCGCAGACAAAAAGTGAAGGTGAACCTCAAATTTCACGTAGCGTTTTGCGCGGACGACGTTGGCGTCGCGTCCATGTGTCTCAATTTGTCGCCGAGGCCTGCAGGAGGCTGAAGAGGTCTTCTGGCAATAGCTTCGAGCATGGAAGCTTCCCCTCGGGAGAAATGTACACTCGCCTCGCTAAGAGGAAGACTGCCAAAACGGAGAATTAGTTTTCGATGATTCCAAACGAAGATTAACGGCGTTCGGTCTCTCACGCTTGCCCTTATGGACCAGAAATCAGGAGTACGTGTGCAAAAAAGCTAAGTGGTTCTTCCTGTTTTCTGCGCTCTTTTTTCTTTTTCCAAACTTTCGCTTGTAGGCATTGCTGAAGCTCAACAACGAAAATTTCTTCCTTTAGGCCACCTTTTCAGTACGATTATACTGAAGTAGGGCTGCTGGACTATGCGCTCATTTCTCGCAACGCTGTGCCCTAATAGCACACTTACGAGGGCTTTGTGGTAAACTCTGCAGATTTTTCCTGTGAAGATGCGTGATTTTATTGTATATTTGAAACTGTCAACGATAAGATAAATGAGCCTTTAGACAAGCTCAAACCACGTTTGGGGATGGCCAGAACTTCTTTTTTTTACTTCGAAGCATACAAAATTTACGCCTTCGTTTAAAAAGCATTTGATGCGATATTCGCGAAAAAATTTATAGTGCGTGTCCAGTCTTAGTAATTCTTGCGACAACAAAAACTCTATGCTACGTGAGCAACAGTTGAGAGATGACTTGTTGGTTCCGTGGTATCAGTATTATGGCATCACGAATAATAATTAGATCGAATGATGCTCGGAAAGAATTATCAGAGTGCTGTCCTTCTTAATGGGCCATTCACCAGGCCCCATAAAAATTTTAGTTAGACCATTGAAGTTGATGTGTGTTCGATGAGGAGCATTATGCCACAAAAATCTTTTGAATCAGTTGATAGCGAGCTGAGAAAACTGTTTTTTTAATGCGAATCTATCTATCTATCTATCTATCTATTATCTATCTATCTATCTATCTATCTAACCGCCTACGACTGTTAGTTCTCTTGGCCGTTTCGATAATGGTATCGATACAAAACTTCGTACGACGTAAAATGACTGTATAAAAAACTATTTGACAAGACCTACCATGAAAATCATGACATGTATGTCATGATTTTCATCATTTCATCATTTGCATAAAGGTGGGCCTTATGACAACATCTCTAATTACAGACCTATATCTGTCCTACCTTTGTTTTCTAAAGTGTTAGAATACTTGATAAAAGGTAGACTATCTAAATTTTTTGACAGTAGACAAGTCCTTGTGAAAGAGCAGTTCGGGTTTCGTCAAGGGAAGTCAACGGAGATGGCACTACTCAACGTAAAAGAAAAAAATACTTTCTAATATAGATGAAAAGCGATTCACTGTTGGACTTTTTTTTAAATTTAAAAAAGGCATTTGATTGTAATAAACACGATATTTTATTTTACAAGCTACCATTTTATGGCATCCGAGGAGTAGCCTTAAAATTAATTCGCAGTTATTTTTCCCATAGACTGCAGTACACGTGTTATAACGGCTACCCATCAGAGTTGAAAGAATTATCATATGGCGTACCGCAAAGATCTATTTTAGGTCCAATATTCTTTATTACCAATATCAATGATATTATAGCCATCTCAAGAACTCCTGCAATCACTCTGTACGCAGATGATACTAGTGTGTTTTTCTCTGGCAATCAACTCGATAAAATAGGTGTTCAAGCTAATGCATGGTTAAAAGAATTAGCATTAGAGTTACATATAAATAAACTTAACCTGAACGTTAGTAAAACAGTGATTGTATTTAAAGCACGTAACAAACCAGATAATTTCGAACTTCAGCTTGCTTTTGAAAATAGTGTAATTGAACGTGTTTCTTCTTACAAGTTTTTAGGTGTCTTTTTTGAAGAACACTTAGATTGGTCCCATCACATTATTAAAATTCATGCCAACATATAAAGGTCCCTCGCTGTGCTCCAAAAGCTTAGAGACCTTGTTCTAAAATCTTTAAAGTGGCAGCTATATTAAACCCTAATTCATTCACACCTTCACTACTGTATAATGATTGGGGGGTCTACATCTAAATCTAATCTTGTTAGGCTAATAAGGTTGCAGAAGAAAGCAATACGATATGTAGAAACCCTATCATACAACGATAACACTGGTTCATACTTTTTAGAACACTGTGTTCTAAAGGTGAATCAACTATATGAGTTTCATTTACTCTGATATGTTTTTAATGAAATATAAGCTTAATCCTTCTAGATATATTGAACTGCAATCTAGTAGCAATGTGCCTTAAGAATTAGGATACGACCAATATAGAATTCCACTTGTCTGAACCACGTATAGAACGCAAGCACTTACATATTTAATTCCCAATCTTCTCAACAAACATACTCAGGTTATAGAAATCGCGCAGAAATCTTTGTCTCTGAAATCTTTCAAAAATATATCTAAGCTTACCTTCTATCCTGTCCTCATGATTGATTAGTTCTGTATATAGCAGTCATATGTCTCTCTGGTTTCGTTATTTGTAGTATTATGGCTCTTTCTTTATTGCCGTACAAGTATGCACTCCATTTACTCTGTTCAAAAACAATGTTACGCATGCATTATTAGTGTGTTATATTATATTTCTTTGACCATGCTGTGAGTGGTGCTTTCGGGTACTTGGGTCCCGTCAGGCAGGGGACATCTGCCTTTTCGCCTTGTATCCGAGACATACATTTGTAAGAAATAAAGAGCTGTAATAAATGAATGTCATGATTTATATTTCAAGGTCCTGAAGCTCTTGCGGTGGTTTCATTCACATGGCATGTTGCAACACTGGAATGGTATGGCATGATTGCATAGTATACACAAGCGACATACCCTAGTATGAAAATCATAACATGCGTGTCATGTAACAACATGCCTACATGCCACGCTCATAATGCGCTCGCGGCCGTCTCGCTCGCATCACGTATACCAAGTTTGGTATTACAGTACGTGAATGGATGACGAAGGTATGTGAGTGGTGCAAACATGATAATCATGAGATGATGTCCTGTAACATGACTACATGCCATTCTCATGATGCTCTGGCGGCAGTTTTGCTAGCTTCACTTATATCAAATATCGTATTACGGGACTTGAATGAATGACGAAGGTGTGATACTGGTGCAAACATGTTACGCATGAGATGCGTGTCATATAACAACATGACTGCATGCTGTGCTCATGATGCGCTCGCGGCCGTCTCGCTCGCATCACGTATACCAAGTTTGGTATTACAGTACGTGAATGGATGACGAAGGTATGTGAGTGGTGCAAACATGATAATCATGAGATTATGTCCTGTAGGATGACTACATGCCATTCTCATGATGCTCTGGCGGCAGTTTTGCTAGCTTCACTTATATCAAATATCGTATTACGGGACTTGAATGAATGACGAAGGTGTGATACTGGTGCAAACATGTTACGCATGAGATGCGTGTCATATAACAACATGCCTACATGCCACGCTCATAATGCGCTCGCGGCCGTCTAGCTCGCATCACGTATACCAAGTTTGGTATTACAGTACGTGAATGGATGACGAAGGTATGTGAGTAGTGCAAACATGATAATCATGAGATGATGTCCTGTACCACGACTACATGCAATTCTCATGATGCTCTGGCGGCGGTTTTGCTAGCTTCACTTATATCAAATATCGTATTACGGGACTTGAATGAATGACGAAGGTGTGATACTGGTGCAAACATGTTACGCACGAGATGCGTGTCATATAACAACATGACTACATGTTGTGCTCATGATGCGCTCGCGGCCGTTTCGCTAGCTTCACATGTATCAAATTCGGTATCACGCGACGAGAACGGACGACATAGGTAAACGGCACAAACAAACATTAAAATCATGACTTACGTGTCATGTAACAACATGACTGCATGCTGCACTGATGATGCGCTTGCAGCCGTCTCGCTAGCTCTACATATGCCAAACTTGGTATTACCGGACGCCAATGGATGACGATGGTATGTGACTCGTGCAAACATGATACTCATGAGATGCGTGTCATGTGAGAACGTGACTACATGCCACAGTCAAGGCGGCAATACATTTCGGCGTGACGTAGTGCACTGCTCGCCGGCGTTCATTTCGTCGCGTCACGCCGGCGTCGCAACGCCAGGCGCCGGTCCTGACAAATACTTGCCGGACGCGCGCCGCGCCGCGTTGCTTTGACGCATGCGCGTTTCAGCGCGTCCGGCGTCCCTCCGTCACGAAAAGAGGGAGACGCAGTGTTGTCTTGGTAACACATCGGCGCAAAACGTAGCATGTCGCATTTCGCGCTCGTTGCCGTCGGGCTGTGCCGACAGACGTCGGTCGCGCCTGGCGTCAGACTACACAGTGCTCGCGTTTCGCTAACGTTGCGTCACTGTGCCCAGCGTGCGGGCGCGTCAACGCCACATTCGTCCGTCCATGCGTCCGTATGTGTGACTGTCCATGCGCCTGTTCGTGCGCCCGTCCCTGCGTTCATTCATGCATCTCCCCCTGCGTCCGTTCATGCGTCCATTTATGCATCTGTCTGTGCGTCCGTTCGTCCATCTATTCAACACTCCAAGTCCCACCATCTCGCATCTTTTTATCATATATTCCCCATATAGAAGCACCGCCATCCAGCGGACATTCCAAGGACTAAACGAGAGGTGGCACACGCACACTTTCTTACGGCCTGCGCTTTGGGTCCACTTCCGACCTTTAACCACCTCGAGTTCATGGTATATTCTAGTTCACTGTATTCATGGCACTGCGTCCAAACGCTCGCTAAACCTTTCGAAAACCAAGGAGGTTACGCCCAGCGAGTATAACGTAGCAACCTTTCCCTGTCAGATAGGGCTCCATTTACATGCCAATGGCTGCTAATGAGAAATGAGAGACAGGAGAATTCGGCTTTTACTTTCTTACGTCTTGCGCTTCGTATCTACTTCTCATTTTTAACCACCTTGAGTTCATTCATGGTATATACAAGTTCATTGTATTCATGGCACTGCCAACCTTAGTATCACTTCTGCTCAATTCAAGACATCTCACGCAACAACATCAACGGCAGCAGAAATGGCAGCACTTCGTGCCGCGTTGCAATTTGTAGTTGATCAGCCTACGCGCAAGTGGACTATTTTCTGCGACTTGAAGGCGGCACTGCAGTCTCTACTATCAGCCTTACGCCGTGAACCACACGAGCAGCTGGTACTAGAGATAGCAGAGATTATACACCACCTGACTGAGAAAGGGCACCAAATTACATTTCAGTGGTTGCCCAGTCACTGCGGAATCATCGGCAATGAACGGGCCGATCAAGCTGCCCGCTCAGCCCACACAGAAAATCATAAACTGCGACTACCACTTTCTAGGACAGATGCTGAACGAGAGCTCCGCAGACTTGCTCGCCGGCAAACCACATCGCAATGGAATCAGCCGCACTTCAAGCATGCCCGACTGTACTCGCTTGACCCTACGCTAAGTCTTCAAGTCCCGTCGAGGCTTCGCCGAGCAGACCAGACCCTGTTATGTAGGCTGTGGTTGGGCGTTGCATTTACCAACGTCTACGCTTTCCGCATTGAGATGGCCGACACCGCAGCCTGTGGCCACTGTGGCAAGGAGGAAACCATTCAACATGTTCTTTGTGAGTGCCTAGCGTATAGTAGGTGGCGACTATGCCTTCGCAGGGAACTCAACAAATTAGATGATCAGCCTCTGTCGGAGCAGGAAATTCTGCAGTATCGTCAGGATGCGACTTCACAGAAGAGGGCCCTGCAAGCGCTGCTGCACTTTTTGCGATTGACCGGCCTTGCTGAACGGTTGTAGCTGGGACGCCCTTCCAGTGTGTGTTTTCGTTTTTTTTATGACTGCGCGTGCGTTTTTTTTCCTCTCTCTAACCCCTCTTTCTCGCCCCTACTTCCCCCCCCCCTAGCGCTGGGTAGCAAACCAGATGCCAATATCTGGTTAACCTCCCGGCCTTTCCTTTCTCACTCACTCTCTCTCTCATGGCACTGCGGCTCAACGCTCGCTAAACCTTTCTAAAGCTAAGGAGGTTACACCCAGCGAGTATAATGTAGCATCCCTTTCTTGTCCGATAGTGCTCAATGTACATGCCAATGGCTGCTAATGGGGATCGCAGCGTGCGCGTTGACTAAAAGCCGAATGCTCATGTCTCTCATTCCCCATTAGCAGCCATTGGCATGTACATTGAGCACTATTTTTTATTGTTAAACAACGCACAGAAGAAATATCTCACTGGCACCACCTTGGAGGTCAAGTGTTATACCTATTTCGGGTATGCGCCACTGGTGGTTACATACGAGGGACGCCCAAGCCACGCCTTGAAGAGCTTCGCTCCTAAAAGACTCTGCGGAGGAACGCGACGACGAAGCCAAGGATGGTCAGTGGCAGGTAGCTATGTCATTGCGACAGCGAAAACGCATCAGGAAACAAGAACGCGCAGCGAGTGATGACAGCGTTGCTCGAGGCGGAACTGAGAGCAATAACTCCGGCGCTAGAACGCTGGCAGAAGAGCAACGCGGAAGAGCATCTGAAAGGGGCCGACGACGAACGCACGCGGCGCCGCTGCCCAAAAACGATATGAAGATTATCATGCGGCCCAGACCAGGGTTAGTTGTGAAGGAACTGAAAGCATACCAGGTTGCGCGAGCGATAGAACATGCGAGCGGTGACCCGGAGGCCTGTAACAGCCACAAATTTCTGCTTCGCCTTCGCAACGGATCAAACATAATTATTGCAAGCACTCCGTACGAAGATGTAGCAGAAAAGATCTTGAAGATAAAGACACTGGAATGGTACGCGGATTAGAACGCGAAACGCCACAAGCTGAACTCCTGAGCCATCTCCGAGTGCGCACTCAAGGAGTGACAATTGTTCAAGCCCGCATGCTCGGACAGTCACAAACTGCAGTAATCACGTTCGATGGACCAATACTGCCACGCTTCGTGTATTATTACGGTGGCGAAATGCCGTGCGTGCCTTATCAACCCGCACGGCAGTACTGTAAACTCTGCAAGAGCCAGGGACATAGGACGGATGTTTGTCCCACACCGATGACAAAGGCGTGCAGTAACTGTCGCCTCAGAGACCCACCTGAGGACCACACTTGCGATCCGGAATGTGCCCTGTGCGGCGGACGCCATCCCATGGCGGCATCGGAGTGCACCAAGAAACTCAAACGTGTCCCTCAAAAGGGCCGGTCGCTGCTGTCGCACCAACACAGCACACCAAAAACCACTGGCATACTCAAGAGACGCTGGTTCAGCATGGACCGTGAGGACTCTGCACCACCAGGCAGGGCCCGTTCCAGTTCCCGATCCAGATCTCGATCTACATCCCATTCCAGGTCAAGCTCTCGAGACTGCTCTAACTCCAGGAATGGTGGCCACAAGCAGGCCCACGCAAAGCAACAACAGCACAAGGGCAAGAAGGCGCAGAAAAAGGAAGGAAAGAACCAGGTGAGCTGGGCAGCAAAATCCTCCCTACACTCACACCAAACACCACAACTCACGCGCTTAGAACGTGAGTTAGAGATAATGCGGGTGAGAATAGGTGACCTAGAACGCGAAAATAGGGAACTAAAAAAGCAACAAACGCAGCACCCGCAACAAAACTCTATACCCACCCAGTGTGGCCAGAAATCGCAGACGCAACCGAATGCAGGAGGTGACTCAATGATTACGTCGTCGATGCTGAAAGAAACAATAAAGGAAGTTATACCGACAGTTATAGAGCAAGTAATGATAAATGTAGATAGAAAGCACGAGATTTTGGACAAGAAAATTCAGGCACAACACGTCGAATTCACGAAAGCCTTGCGAAAGCATGCCACAGGCATCAACATCAGAGAAAAAGCTGAGAAAATTCACAACAGGCCCGGATTGTCGGCCATGAACAAGGAGACGCATAATGGCTAATCATCAAATGCAGCGGTCAGAAAAGTGCGAAATATGGCAGTGGAACTGCCGTGGTTCCCGGCGGAAAAGAGGGCAACTGTTGCAGCCGGTGGCGTCGCAACGAAAGCCACCTGCTGTCATAGCAGTCCAAGAAGCCGGAACACAACCAAAATTACGGGGCTACGAAACTTATAGTACCGGGGACGCAGAATGAAAAGTTGCTACATTAATCGATAACTCAATTACAGCAATATGTTATCAGCCCATTGAAGAGGCGGATATCCCGCATATCATTAAGAAATAACCTACAAAAGGAGCCATGGAAAGAGTGCCTTCATACTTAATATCTATAGTCCCCCAAGACAAAAGGGGCAACGTTTGACAAGCTCTTTCAAGAGACAGCAAAACTGGCGAAAGGGAAGCCATTAATCATAGTTGGGGACTTTAATGCCAGGCATGCAAGCTGGAGATATAAGATGCAAGACACGTTCCTCCGCAGAGTCTTTTAGGAGCGAAGCTCTTCAAGGCGTGGCTTGGGCGTCCCTCGTATGTAACCACCAGTGGCGCATACCCGAAATAGGTATAACACTTGACCTCCAAGGTGGTGCCAGTGAGATATTTCTTCTGTGCGTTGTTTAACAATAAAAAATAGTGCTCAATGTACATGCCAATGGCTGCTAATGGGGAATGAGAGACATGAGCATTCGGCTTTTAGTCAACGCGCACGCTGCGATCCCCATTAGCAGCCATTGGCATGTACATTGAGCACTATCGGACAAGAAAGGGATGCTACATTATACTCGCTGGGTGTAACCTCCTTAGCTTTAGAAAGGTTTAGCGAGCGTTGAGCCGCAGTGCCATGAGAGAGAGAGTGAGTGAGAAAGGAAAGGCCGGGAGGTTAACCAGATATTGGCATCTGGTTTGCTACCCAGCGCTAGGGGGGGGGGGGAAGTAGGGGCGAGAAAGAGGGGTTAGAGAGAGGAAAAAAAACGCACGCGCAGTCATAAAAAAAACGAAAACACACACTGGAAGGGCGTCCCAGCTACAACCGTTCAGCAAGGCCGGTCAATCGCAAAAAGTGCAGCAGCGCTTGCAGGGCCCTCTTCTGTGAAGTCGCATCCTGACGATACTGCAGAATTTCCTGCTCCGACAGAGGCTGATCATCTAATTTGTTGAGTTCCCTGCGAAGGCATAGTCGCCACCTACTAGTGGACTTGGTGGCACCGACCAGGGACCGATGCTTATTCCTGCTCTTTTCGTTGTGCAGATTGCGCTATGGCCTAAAGGCCTCTCTACCGGGCTGGTCACGCATCTGCACACAAATGGAACTACGCCGGTAATCACCGATGACACAACAACAGGGAACGAATCTGCGCAAGCGCCTGCGATCTTCTACGCACCTCTACAGCGCAGCTACCACGCCACGGACGAGATCTCGTCGACGCAAGCAGGCGCCCAACAGTATAAAAGCCTGGCTCATGACCCGAGACACTTCAGTGGACTTGGTGGCACCGACCAGGGACCGATGCTTATTCCTGCTCTTTTCGTTGTGCAGATTGCGCTATGGCCTAAAGGCCTCTCTACCGGGCTGGTCACGCATCTGCACACAAATGGAACTACGCCGGTAATCACCGATGACACAACAACAGGGAACGAATCTGCGCAAGCGCCTGCGATCTTCTACGCACCTCTACAGCGCAGCTACCACGCCACGGACGAGATCTCGTCGACGCAAGCAGGCGCCCAACAGTATAAAAGCCTGGCTCATGACCCGAGACACTTCAGTGGACTTGGTGGCACCGACCAGGGACCGATGCTTATTCCTGCTCTTTTCGTTGTGCAGGTTAGTAGCAATTACTCGGTAACCTCATTAATAGACGATGATGTAACCCTGATGGTGCTGCCAAGTCCACGCTTTCTTGTTGCCCTGATTGCTGATTGCTATGATGTGTGTAAGCTGCTGTTACTAACATCGGGTGATGTTGAGCTAAATCCCGGTCCGAATTCTGATTCGGAATCGGACACCCGTCCCAACAATGACATTTTAAAACAAATACTCAAAGAACAAACTAAAACAAATAAAACGTTAAAGGAAGTAGTGGCTAATTTGAAAAAGGTTGAACGAACTGTGGATAATATGGAAACCAGGCTCACTAAAATCGAAAATGATATGGAACGACTTAAACACTGCGAAGAAAAATTGGCCGAGTATGAAAGTAAGCACGCCACCATGAAAGGTGAAATTGGAAGTCTTGCACTTAAACTGGATGATTTAGAAAACAGAAGCCGACGTAATAACTTGATTATCTATGGTGTAACGGAAGAGTCTGACGAAGATGCTATCTTACTGGAAAAGAAAGTAAAAGATGACATTCTGAAACAAACACTCGGTATCGAAGTAAAGACCATCGAAAGAATTCATAGAATAGGCAACCATAGAACCAGCCAGGGAAGGCCAATCATCCTACGTCTCTTCGACTACAGTGAAAAAAACAAAATCTTATCTTGCTGTTATAAACTCAAGGGTACGCCCTTATCCGTCTCCGAAGATTTTTCCAAAAGAGTAAGGGATATGCGCGCGCACTTATGGCACTCTGCGGCAAACGAAAGGGCCAAAGGAGCAAAAGTCAAACTGTCGTTCGATAAACTGAAAGTCAATGATAAAGTTTATACTTGGGACCCAGTAAAGAATGCTAGAACAGATATATCGAAGAAAGCGGGTCCACCACGAAACAACCGACCAACTTCATCTACGCATAAAACTTCTACAAATAAGAAAAACTCGAAATGACAGCACAGTACTAAAACACTTAGAATCGTTTCCCTCAATGCCAGAAGTGTGCTAAACAAGTTTGATGAACTAGAGAACATAATTTCGTCCTACCAACCTCACGTTCTAATAATAACAGAGACTTGGCTTCACTCCGGAGTACGTGACTCGGAAGTCGTCCCTCCCTCATACAGACTGCTCCGTAAAGATAGAGGGTCAAGAGGCGGGGGCGTAGCGGTAGCAATTAAAAAAAATATCAAATCCTTTGAACTCGATGGCATTCCCGACCACGAAAGCGTCTGGTGCAAAATAACATATTATGATAAAAGTATAATTGTAGGAGGGGTATATCGGCCTCCAAATGCGGCACCTGACTACATTGAAGTGATTCATGATTATCTTTCAAAGCATACTAACTCTAGGTCAAAAATTATCCTTACTGGGGATTTTAATCTTCCCGGAATAAATTGGAACAATGGTTCACATGATGGTCGTGACGTTGCTAGTTCAGAATTACTATTGGACGTAGCGTTCGCGTTTTCATTGAATCAACTAGTAACTGATAACACTCGGATCACTGCGACGTCATCGTCTTTACTTGACTTAGCGTTTGTAAGTAGTACATTAGAAGGTTCTTCTGCGTCCATCGAGAATGGCATTTCCGATCACAAATCGATTATCTTAACCTGCCCTATTTCATGCGCGAAGAAATACAAAAAGCCACTACCTACTTACTTTAAAGATTACGCACGTGCAAATGACCCTGCTGTGCTACGTTTCCTGGAAACACAATTTCATGAATTCATTGAGCTTACAGACGTAAAAGAACTTTGGGCGCATTTTAAAAGCACTGTTAAATATTGCGAAGACACATTCATTCCGAATAAAAAGAAACGCATCAACCGAGAATACCCTTGGATAACGCGTGAGATAATTCAACTGAAAAGAAAAATAAAACGACGGCAGAAAAAGGGAACCAAAAACAACGTACGTGATCTTATCGGGACATTAAAGCATAGAATGTCAGAAGCTAAAACCCGCTTCTTTAACACTACGTTAGCTTCGTTTATGGCGCACTGTCCCAAATAATTCTGGCGATACTTATCAGATGAACGAGACCCAATCTCACAAATTAAAAATTCGGAACAAATCATTAAAGATCCCGAACACATTGCTAATGAGATGAACAAGTTTTTTCAGTCAGTTTTCACGAAACATACCAGTAATGCGCTACTACCTCCTTATACTGTGAAAATACCCATGGAAGAATTAATCGTAAATGAGGAGGGCATACTTTCTCTATTACAAAAGCTTGATCAAAAGAAATCTACGGGCCCCGATCAAATCACTAACTCATTTTTAAGCCGATACGCTAATTGGACATCTAAGTATCTCTTTAAAATATACACGTTATCTCTTCAAACTTCACAGATACCAGACGACTGGTGCAATGCTGTAGTAGTTCCTATACATAAATCAGGCCCCAAACTAGAAATAAGCAACTACCGCCCAGTGTCACTTACGAGTTCGTGCTGCAAAATAATGGAACATGTAATTTTCAAGGCCATAATAACTCACCTAGAAACAAACGAACTTCTCTACAAACAACAGCATGGTTTCAGATCAGGCCTCTCAACTATAACCCAATTAGCTGAATTAACTCATGACATAGCCAACGCAATCAACGATAACGTCCAATTAGATGCTATATTCTTAGACTTTTCTAAGGCGTTCGACGTTGTCCCACATCTGGATTTAGTCAAAAAACTAACGGCTTTTGGTATTGATATCAAAATAATATCCTGGATCAACAACTTCTTAACTAAACGGAAACAAAGCGTTAAAATTGACAACCAGCTATCAGAACCACTTGATGTTTATTCTGGTGTACCTCAGGGATCGGTTCTTGCACCTCTGCTATTTTTAATGTTTATTAACGACATCCACTTTTCCGTTGAGAACCCTATTCAGATGCGTCTGTTTGCCGACGACTGTGTCGTGTACACAGTCGTGCGCAATTCAGATGACCAAACTAAACTTAACAATTCACTTCAGGCAATTTATTCCTGGTGCAATACTTGGGGCATGAAACTAAACACATCAAAAACGCATTGCATTTCTTTTACAAATAAGAAATCCCCCCTTAACTATACATATAGGATTGGAAACTCAATTATCGAAAAATGCAATCAAGTAAAATACCTAGGCATTACACTCACGCCGAACCTTAACTGGGAACCACACATCTTGGCCATGTGTCAGAAAGCGGAAAGGAAGTTATCTTTCTTGAGAAGAAAACTGCGCAATGCACCACCACATATTAAAATAAATGCCTACAAAACACTAATTAGACCATGTTTAGAGTACGCCGATCTCATCTGGAGTCCACATCAAAAGTACCTGATTAGTAAAATAGAACGAATACAAAAATTGGCAGAAAGGTTCGTATATTCAGAATTCGCGAGGCAGTCCAGTACCGCAGATTTACTCGCAAGGGCAAACTTAAAACAACTTTTTCAACGCAGAATAATCTCACGATTAAAATTCCTTTACCAATTATATCATGGTCATTTCCACATATCACGCTCTCATTATCTGCAAGATCCGCCTAAACAATCATTCCGACTAAATCATTCTAAAACAATACGCCAACCTTTAAGTCGTGTAAACGCTCAAAAACATTCACTTTTTCCGTCAGCTATCTCCCTCTGGAACAGCCTACCCAACGACATTGTTTGTTGTAGTACGATTGACTCTTTCATCAACCGCATACAGTGTATTGAATTTGCACCATGATTTTTTTTTTTCTGGCAATGTATGTATTTCGATGTATCTGTTTACCCACTCCTGCTTGGGCCGTGAAGGGCCTGCAGTATATTCAAATAAAAAAAAAGAATATCGCAAGACAAATAGAGAAACTGGAAATGACTCTGTTAACTGAACCTGCAATACCAACGAGGATAGGCAACAGCGTATCCATGGATACAAGTCCGGACTTAACGATAGTACAAAATTGCCACAGCGTGGACTGGTACAACACCCCTGAAAACCTGGGCAGTGATCATTACATACTAAGCACCCCAATCTGCACCGGCCGAATCCGCAAACATATCGGCACAGCCAAAATACAGACTAGCACGCATATAGAAAAGCGCTAAAAGCGCACGTGACCGCCATAGACGACTTGGACGAGTGGTGCAAAGTAATTCGAAATGAAAAGCAAATGTACACCAAAACTGTCGCCAGAACAGATGATAACCCTGAAGTAGACGCTCACCTTCTCCACCTGTGGGAAGCAAGAAGAAACCTCACTAAAAGATGGAAAAGGCAAAAGCGAAATAAGAAACTCAAAGCGAAAATTGAAGAAATAACGCAGCAAGCCGAACAGTACGCTAATCAATTCGCGACAGCCAACTGGGAACAATTTTGCAATTCACTAAATGGAACCCTAGGAACAGCAAAGACATGGAATATCCTAAGAGCCATGATTGACCCTCTGAAAACTAAACGCGAAGGACAAATATCTCTAGAAAGATTATTGCAGACATATCCAGGCACAAGAGATGACCTGCTTCAAGACATCTATATTAAGTGTTTCGGCGCCCGAGCCATCACAGTCCCTTACCAGGCTAAATACACTGGGCTCCCAAACTCAGAACTGGATGCACCTTTCACGCATGCCGAGGTCAGAGCGGCAATCGTCAGCATGAAACGCAACACTGCGCCTGGGGCGGACCAAATCACCAATGCAATGATTCGCAACATGAATGACGTAGCCATAACAGCGCTTCTAAACTTCATTAACAAACACTGGGTGAAGGGCACATACCTCAGCAATGGAAACATGCTGTAATAATTATGATACCCAAACCAGGAAAGAAATTGGCAATAGAAAACCTCAGGCCAATCTCTCTTACCTCGTGCTTAGGCAAAGTGTTTGAGAGATTAATAAATGCCAGACTTCAATGGCACCTTGAACAAAATAACTTGTTGCCAAACACCATGTTTGGTTTCCGCTGGAACCTTTCGACACAGGACATCCTTCTGCTTTTAAAGGAGGAAGTACTAACAAATGTTCCAAAAGCAGGAGAAAGCATTGTCAAGGCCATCGGCATAAAAGGCGCTTTTGACAACGTGAGCCATAAGGCCATATTAGATGGGCTAGCAGCGACAAACTGTGGTCAAATGACGTACAAACATGTACAGAACTTCCTTACTAAACGAACCGCTGTTATCAGATTAGGAGAAGACGAATCCAATGTCTTCCACCCACCGAGCAAAGGAACACCACAAGGCGCTGTGATCTCGCCTACGCTTTTCAACATAGCCATGATTGGTCTAGCCAAAAAACTTGAAGGTATTCCCGACATCCGACACTCCTTCTATGCGGATGACATCACTGTTTGGACAACCAAGGGTAGCTTGGCGGAAAAAGAAGAGCGGCTTCAACTGGCAGCTGAAACCATCGAAGATTACACTAAAGAAAGGGGGCTTCAGTGCTCAGCAGACAAATCGGAACTCATTCGGTTCTCCAAAAGTAAAAAAAAACAAAGGACAGACTCGAGCCTCCGCCTTGAGGTCAAGCTAGACGGCAATATTATACCAGAGAAAACAACTGTTCGGATCTTAGGAATGTGGTTACAGTCCAATGAGCGATGTCTCCACACACTGAATATGCTTAAACGAATAGCTCAACAAATTGTTCGTATGATAGTTCGAATAACGAACAATCGTGCTGGACTGAAAGAACAAGACGTGCTTTGTTTGGTAAAGAGCTCGCTTGTTTGGTAAAAACATACTTGCTACCCTACCACAACATGAATAGAGAGGAGAAAAAAAAGCAGACAAAATAATAAGGATGGCGTATAAAGCGGCTCTGTGAGTACCACAAAGCACTTCAACTGCGAAGCTATTAGCGCTCGGACTTCACAATACATTTGATGAGTTGGCTGAGGCACAAGTAACCACCCAGAGTAACCGCCTGCTACAGACGACAACCAGCAGAAAACTTCTTCAGAGGATCGGCCTCGGCGAAAAAGTACAGGCACATGGAAGAGCTAAGGAATTGTCGTGCTCAGTCAGAGCCTGGTATAAAATATGCCCCCTACCGAAGAACATGGACCCAGTTTTACATGCTGGAAGACGTAAATAAAGCAAGAGCCGTTTACATGGATAAACAGACAAAATATCTGAATACGGCGAGATTTACTGACGCCGCACCATATCAGGCAAATGCAAAGAACATGGTGGCCGTAGTCACAGATCGAAAAGGAAACGTCACAAGTTGTGCCTCCATAGCCCAAGCCTCTATCACAGAAGCAGAGGAGATAGCGATCGCGCTGGCAATCAAGGAGGGCAGGGAGCGAAAAGCCTTTAATGACAATAATCACAGACTCGAAGGCTGCATGTAGAAATTACGAAAAAGGTAGAATATGCATGAAGGCCTTCCAAATTCTAACCAAAGCTCACGAGGACTTCCCAATTGAATACACGCAAACCATTATCTGGGCGCCAGGGCACGAGGGCGTCACCGGAAACCAGTTTGCGGATGAAGCGGCTCGAGGCTTCACAGATTACCGATTGATTGATTGATTGATATGTGGGGTTTAACGTCCCAAAACCACTATATGATTATGAGAGACGCCGTAGTGGAGGGCTCCGGAAATTTAGACCACCTGGGGTTCTTTAACGTGCACCCAAATCTGAGCACACGGGCCTAAAACATTTCCGCCTCCATCGGAAATGCAGCCGCCGCAGCCGGGATTCGAACCCGCGCCCTGCGAGTCAGCAGCCGATCACAGATTACCGAGCTTCCTTGCACACTGCAATGGAGGATCCAACGCCCCTAGACCCTAACTTTGGTGCAATTCTTCAGTATTACAGGGACAATAGAAAAGTGTATCCAGCACCGCATAAGAAACTCACAGCAATGAAATCGGTGGCATTACGCAGAATCCAAACAAACACATACACGAACTTACACAGGCTGCATGTATTCTACCCCACGGCATACAAAGATATATGTCCGTGGTGTGGGGCCACACCAACTCTGTTTCACATCACGTGGGAGTGTACGCATCACAATGAATAACACCACAACATGAACAACACAGAGGAACAATGGGAGGCACTGCTGTCCAGCTCGGCCATTGTTGATCAGCGCTGGCTGGTCCAACGGGTAGAGATGATGGCTAGGGCCAGCGGAGCCCTGGAATAGGGGCCCGACCATTTGGAATGCTCCGCGTTATGCGCAAATAAAGTTTTTTCTCTCTCTCTCTCTCTCCCAAGCATTTCCCTGAGGGTGAACATGGTTAAGTGCGAGATCACGGGGTGACGCTATGAGGGGTATTTATTCTCCGCCTGACGCTTGCGTTGTCGTTCCGCTTCTTTTGCCGCGTTCGCGGCTCGATGCTGACGCCTCATCTCGGCCTCGCGAGCGCACAGTTCACCATCCGCTGCACGCTTCGCCCACTTGTCCTCGACCTCGCGAGCGCGAAGTTCGGCATCCTCTGCACGCTTCGCCCGCTTGTCCTCGGCCTGGCGAGCGCGCAGTTCAGCATCCGCTGCACGCTTCGCCCGCTTGCACTCGGCCTCGCGAGCACGCAGTTCGGCATCCGCTGCACGCTTCGCCCACTTACGTTCGGTCTCACGAGCACTTCGCAGCGCCGCCTTGTCTTCCAACGTCGGCAAAACCATCGCGGTACCGTCACCTCCAACGACGGGTGCAGTGCTGGCATTCGGTTGTACTGCATTCGTTGTTGATGGTAGCGTTGCCTCCGGGATATCCATCGCACGACCCACTCTCGACGGGAGACAGAGAGAAGGCGGGCGCGCGAGAGAGAGGGGTGCGCGCGCAGCTGCAGCGCGCAAGGAGAGCGGAGGAGCGAGCGAAGGGGGAGGGGGACGCGCGCAGCAGCGTTAAAGATATGAGGCGCGTTACTGACACCGATATCAGCGTCGCGTCCGTGGCTTATTCGGTAGAGCGTCGCGCTGCGGCACGCCAAGTCCTCTTTCTTTTAAAGATAGAGAGAAGACTGCGGGCGCCGCCGACGGCGGTGGATGGTTTGGGGTCGCTTATAAAGTGTATTCACACTTAAAAAGAAAATGGAACTTCGAGCTTCAAGACAATAGGCCGATGATCAGATACGTACACAGGAGAAGGTGGGAAGGATGGAACGCATAAATCGGAGACAAACGCCTCTAACGCTCGTGGGATATGAGCCCGGTCGAGCCTGCTGGAGGATCATCCACGTCGCCATGTCCAAACAAAAGTATTTCTGTGCACTACATTGTGCGCGTCTAGTAATGAAAAGTGGTGGACAAGGCGATGCAGCTCGCGTGAATTCCAAGCAGACTGGCCCCAGCCAGGACCTTGGACTTCGGTTCGCGTATTTAGAACGCAGTTCAAGTCGCCAATCAGATTGAGATCACGACCGTCAAGAAAAAAACACATCCGGGTCTCTAAAAAAGTCATTAGACTGTCCAGCTTGCGCAGGCCCATACACACACAGTATCCTTAACCTGAAAGAAAAGTAGCTACAGTCTAAAGCCAAAACCCTGCCCACGCCATCGTAAAAAGTATGATGATCCCGTAAAAGAGCTTGATTAAAAATAATAATACCTACTCCCGTAAAACGAGATGTAGCGAAAGAGAAATAACAATCTTGGTTGAACTTTCAATTAAAAGCAAGCACGTCGGATAGCGAGAAGAAATTTGTTTCCTGGGGGCACAAAACATAACAATTTGCAGCGCGGGTGACACTAATCACTTCGGCCTTCTTTGCCTGACTGCGAAAACCCTGAACGTTCAATGAAATAATATGCAGTGTAGTAGCCATAATAAAAAGTAAAGACCAACCTGGACACATAGTGCTAGACGGTGTCCTGGAAAGTGTCCAGGGGACACTTGCTCAACCAAACTACAACGCACTGTTCGACCCTGAAAAAGAGGGTCGAGGTTTTTTGGACCATTGGGATTTACCACGGCCATCACTGCGTTCATCGGAGCAAGAGCTGGAAGTGCGCCCTCGCTTTGTTTCACGTGGAGCTCCCATTTTGACGTCAAAATCGGCAAGGCTAGACAGTCCGAGGCTACTATCCAGTCCCAGGCTGAAGCCGTCTTCCGAAGACGTGTCCTGAGGAGGTAGGGACTGAGCCGCCGGCAAGCTTGGATCCACATCCTTGATGCTGGCAGCACTGTCCACGTCTCGGCAGGCCGGTGTAGGCACCCTTTGTGTGAGCGATTTTTTACGTGTACGACGCGATGTCGAAATGGTCGGAGCGGCCGCAACAGAAGAGTATGTGGTATTTTCGCCACTGTTTTCTTAAATAACAGGGTTCGTAGAGTTAACTCCAACAGCAGTAGCCTGAGAACTGGGGTCATTTGCGCACTGAACATCAAGTGGCGCCAGAGAAGAGACGCTGACGCCGTTTTTAGGACAGTGCGTTGCATCTTTCGAAGCGCACGGTTCCTGCACCAGCGGGGAGGCCGACGCGCCAAGGGTCGCAACGACAATCGCGCTTTCGTTGTGCGCTTCGTTTGAAGGAACTTGTAGGGGTGAGGCCAGCACAGCGTCAGTGACCTCCTCTGCGTCCCCCGACTCGGTAGTTGATTCCGTTGCAGGTGTCAGTGGTAGAAAGGCACCAGCGGCAGCGTCTGAGTAAGAGCGGCGGACAGGGCAAACCACAGTTGGATGCCCGTCCCCGCAGCGTCGACACGGGCGGCCACATCCTTCACTAACGTGACCGTGCACACCGCAGCGACCACAAAACGGTGTTGTGCACTGGGCTCGTGGATGGTCCCCTGAGCCGCATCTTCGACATACACGCTGGAGACCACGGTAGTCAAACGTAGCACGGTGACCGGAGATGCGCAGGTAGTTCGGCACAGGATTCGAACATACCGCATTTCATTTAGTACGCCGCGTCGCCCGCACATCAAACCACTGGTGACAGTGAGCACATTGCCACATGGGTATAACGCTTGGACGAGAGCTTCGTTTGAGACGAACGATGGCAGGAACAGGCAGGTGACGTTGGTCACTTGTGGGCCAACGGAAATGACGAACACGCTCGCCACAAATCACCAGGCAGCCAGCATCGACGATTAGAGACATGGAGGCCATGCTCTTCACGGTGACTTGGAAGTTTCGAGCTCCCTGATGCTGCACGCAGTATACCTGTGAGAGGCCGACTATTGAGGCCGTCGCGTCAACGACGGTCTCGGCACTTGTCTCCGTAGGGACAACAACGTCGAAGACAAGCGTCTTCGAAGGCGTCCAAGACGCGACGGGCACCATGACTCGTACTGACGTATGCCTCTGACGTAGAACGATCAGGGGCGTCCTTTGCACTTGCAAACCGGAGTCAGCAGCTGACGTGAAGCTTCATATAGCGGCGCCCGTTCGTCCCTCGTAGCCTTTGTAGTGTAAACTAGTATAACATGTTGACCTGCAAGGTGGTGGCGGTTAGAGATTTCTTCTGTGCATTGTTGAACAATAAAAGATAGTGCTCAATGTACATGCCAATGGCTCATAAGGGGGAAAGAGATACAGGGGCATTCGGCCTTAAGTTAACGCGAACGCTGCGATCCCCATTAGCAGCCATTGGAATGTACATTGAGGAATATCTGACAAGAAAGGGTTGCTACGATATACTCGCTGGGTGTAACCTCAATTTTTTAGAAAGGTTTAGCGAGCGTTGAGCCGCAGTGCCATTAATAGAATGAACTAGTATATACCATGAATGAACTCGGGGTGGTTAAAGGTGAGAAGTAGATACGAAGCGCAAGCCGTAAGAAAGTAAAAGCCGAATTCTCCTGTCTCTCATTTCCCATTAGCAGCCATCGGCATGTACATTGAGCACTAACTGACAAGAAAGGGTTGCTACGGTATACTCGCTGGGTGTAACCTCCTTTTTTTAGAAAGGTTTAGCGAGCGTTGAGCCGCAGTGTCATGAATACAATGAACTAGTACATACCATGAATGAACTCGAGGTGGTTAAAGGTGGGAAGTAGACCCGAAATGCAAGCCGTAAGAAAGTTGACGTGTGCCACCTCTCGCTTAGTCCTTGGAATGTCCGCTGGATGGTGGTTCTTCTATATGGGGAATATATGATGAAAAGATGCGAGATGGTGGTACTTGGAGTGTTGAATAGATGGACGAACGGACACACAGACAGATGCATGGATAGACGCATGAACGAACGCAGGGGCGGATGCATGGACGAACGCAGGGACGGACGCACGAACAGACGCACGCATGTACGGCCACACAGACGGACGGAAGCAAAAACGAATGGACGGATGAATATTTCGCCCCATTCTCCATCATTCACTCCGTGGATATGCTGCCATTTTTTTAAAGACAATAGTCTTTCTTGTGACCTTCGACGCAAAAACTCTGGTCTGTGTTTCCATTTGTCTGCTTGTTCACCGTCAACGCGAACTCTGTACTCTAAACAGCACCAGCCGATACTCCGAACGGCCGACCCCATCCGCAGCGGCCACCGATGTTGCTCAAGATTCAGCGTTCATACTTGTGCGATTGTCAAATAAAAAGCAACTATTGCGCATATCTGAGACACCATAACAACAGGTATATATTCTGCATGTGCGTCTTTCACTAGATAAAGGCATACATAGGTAATTCTAAGGACCGTAGCGTTTATCACGCTGCGCTGACCATGCAACGCTTGCACGAAGAAGCGAGCGCTCCCAACGCTTTGCTATGACGACACGGTGGTGGCACCTACTCGTTGCCTTGAGTTATACACCTTGAGACAGATGCGTATGCCTTTCTCAGGGCCACGCGCTTCGTTTTGCAAAAAAAAAAACTTCCAGACGGCGCTCATGTCTTACGTGTGACGTACCTTGAGGTGCTCGTTCGCCTCCACTGGAGACGCTCTAGGTGCCGACCAGTGCGGACGCGCGAATATCGGCTCCTGCTTTCAAGAATGCCTTCCTGTGGTATTCACAATATTGTCGCCGAGTTTTGAGTCCAATTGTGTGCCTAAGTTTTCTAGAAATCAGCAGATACCACCTTTGTGCTGGTGAGTGGACTTTTAAACCATTCTTTGGGCATTTTTACACGGCAACGCTACCGAGGGATTTAAGCCTAACAACCAAGGAGGCGATTGTCGCCGATGTGCCGACCCGGCGCCAACGTGACTCGACGCTCTGCGCGTTCCAGGACGTGCAACTGAGAATGGAATACCAAGTAGATGGAGAGTACATCTCTCCAGAGGATTGCACGGAAGACATGGACTGGAAGGAAGCCGGAACGAGACGCTCAAGGAATAAGCAAGCCGTGGTTAGCGTTCCTGCTGCCAAGGGTTCGACCAAAGCTTGCGTTGCGGGAGACGCTGGAGCCAGTCGTAGTAGGTATGATACCAAGCATACAATCGTGGGAGCTGAACGCATGCCGCCACTACCCAAGGACTTCAGCAAAATTGTGCTACGACCACGTGGAGTATTAAATATCTCGAGAATTGGCACTGGAGCCGTGGCAGACACGATAGTACTGGCGGCCGGCATCAAAGAGGAGGAGGCCATGCAGGACATCATCTGTTCCAACTTTAAGCAGAACATTATGGTGGCAAGCACTCCGGACCAAGATAGAGCTTCAAGATATCTCAAGGTCAAGCAGATTGACATTGGAGGCAAAGTTTTTGAGGTTAGCGCATACGCCATGGCACCCCACGATACTTGTAAAGGAGTGATTCGCGGGATCCCCGTAAGCGATCCTCAGGACATTTTGACCCGAAAGATTGTGAACGCGAACAACCCGCTCACGCTGCAGGCCATGAGAATCAAGGACACCGGGACAATCATCATAGCGTTCGAAGGACACAAGGTGCCCAGATTCGTAAAATATGGACCTTCACTTTTGCAGTGCTCCCTTTACCGCAATAACGTCGATATATGTTACGTCTGTGGAAAGCTGGGACATCGGTCTGAAGTCTGTCATAACCCAGCTGAAACCATTTGCAGAGGCTGCGAGATCAAGAACCCAGATAGCCTGCACCAGTGCAATCCAAGATGCAGGCTGTGTGACGGTCACCATCCCACGGCAGACAAGGAGTGCAAGAACAGGTTCTTACTGCCATACGTCGTCAGACGCAGACGTTGGGAAAGATCGCGAGCAGCCGCAGAAGCCCGGGACGCATCAATCACATCGAGTCCAGACATCAACGACAAGCAGCCTATTCCAGCCTACGGGACCCAGAGCATCCAGACAACACAAGAACAGGAAAGGCGGCCCCACTCCAGGGGGAGGTCGCGTTCCAGAAGAGGTTCTAGACCCAAGGCCCGCTCCCAATCACGGGGGCGATCGAGTTCTCAAGGTCACCATCAGGGTCGAGATCAGCCTGGGCGGCACTCGAATGGCCAGCTGCCTGGCGTTCAGTTCCAGATCACGGCTTCACACCCGGAGAGGACGCCTGCAGTTACATCGAAAGGCAGCTGGGCTGAGCGAGTGCGCAACGGCGTGGCAGAGGTTATGAAAGGTAAGCCGCCAGAGCATGATAGAATTGCACAGCTAGAGCAAGAAAACGCGAGACTCACAAAATCGAATGAGAGGCTATCAGCTGAGTTAAAGGAAATAAAAATTCTTCTCACTAAGCTAACCAGTGCGCACTCTTCACAGCCAATGCCTCAGCCAGTTAATGTCGCTGTGGCTGAAAACGTGGGGGACTCGAGAACCACAAAAAAGAGGGCAGTCATGGCAGAACACGTGGAAGCCAATGAAATGACCATGTCAGATATGAAAGAGGTCTTTGACACGCTCAGCAAAGTAGTAGCCAATCTTAGCGAGCAGATGGGTAGGCTACAGTCAAGCGTGGCGGCACTGGAAGAGCATTAGACTTTGCGCATTACAAAGGTCGAAGTATATCTGCCCAATACAGCAAGGCCTCCTCATGCACCAAACTCACCTCTTCGGCCACCAATACTAGTGGTACCAAACCTGTCGACAGGTGCAGCATCAGGCTCCGGCCGTCCATGTAATAACCATGATGGCAGCGCTACGTGAAGCATTTCGTATCTGGCAATGGAACTGTAGAGGTTACCTGAAAAAGAAGGCAGCCCTACAGCAGTATATCAGGAGCAGCCAAGAAAAGCCTCATATTATATTATTACAAGAGACCCTTTCACCGCAAGCAACGTTGCCTGGATTCCGGCCTGTAATATGGGATACTGAAGATAAGGGAGTCTGCCCCTTTGTATGCAACAAACTAACGCACGTAACACAAGACCTCAAGATAAAAGCAGGCCGGTTGGAACACGTCATGGTAGAGATCGTGCCAGGTACCAGCAACCGTCAGAGCCTTTTTATTCTTACTATATACAGCAGTCCAAAGAAACAAAAGCAAAGGTTCAATACGGTTCTAAAGAAAGCTGTTAATATCGCCGGGGAATGCCCACTCGTCATAGCAGGTGATTTCAACGCCCCTCATCATACATGGGGTTACAAGTACAACACTGGGAAAGGAAATCGACTTTGGCAAAGTGCCAGTGAACTTGATCTCACCCTAATCACAGACCCCAGCCTACCAACAAGGCTTGGTACATCTTGCTGCAGGGATTCCACCCCGGACCTTACATTTGTAAGGAACATCAAGAAGGCCCAGTAGATTACCCTGGCTGTAGACCTAGGGAGTGACCACTGCATTCTTGCCACTACCTTCTCCATGGAGCGTAAAAAGCAGAGAGAATTCCACTTCACAGACGGATAAGTTCAGGAAGATAAGGATGGAAAGGGAACAAGATGGCCACAGACAAGGCTTGGAGCAGTGGGTCGAACAGATTAAAGATGACATCAAATCCGTCTCCTCCACCATTACCACAGATTTTCCGGTAGAAAGAATGGATAGCCGGCTCGCTCATCTTCTTGAGGCAAAGCAAGCACTACTGAACCGCTGGAAGGGTCAGCGCCTGAACCGAAAACTGAGGAAGAAGATAGCTGAGGTAAATAGATCAGTCGAGGAACATTGTCGCGCACTATCCAGGCAGCAATGGGACAAAATCTGCAACTCCGTCGATGGTCAAATGCGCCATGGCAAGACATGGAATATGTTAAAGCATCTCCTCAATGAAAACACCACTAAAACAAATCAAAAGCATGTTATCGCTCGAATTTTGCATAAAGAGATAGGGCGCACTACAGAACAGCAAGTTGTGCAGCGGCTCGTGCATAAGTACCTCCCAATAAAAAGGGGATTGGCACTACCAAGTAGACAGTACCAGGACAGGCCCAATCCAGGTCTTGAGGGCGACTTTAACATCGAGGCGATCAGAAGAGCCTTGCATGATCTCAACAGCAGGTCGGCCCCTGGCCCAGACGGTATATCAAACAAGGCCCTTCGTAACCTTGATGACGATTCAATTGAAACCCTGAAGGATATGATCAATGCAGCATGGAAAGAAGGCAGGGTGCCAGAGCAGTGGAAGCTGGCCAGGACGATCCTTATTCCTAAGCCAGGAAAGCCCCCTAACTTGGACAACATGAGACCAATATCCTTGACATCATGTCAAGGCAAGGTTGCAGAACATGCCATACTGCACAGGATAAACAAGTACTTAGAAGATAACGACATATATACACACAATATGGTTGGATTCAGGGCAGGGCTATCCAAACAAGATGCATTGAATGTTATCAAACACTAGGTCATCGACAACAAAACCAGAGACGTGAGAGCCATTCTGTGCCTAGATGTAGAAAAAGCGTTTGACAACATCCACCACTCATTAATACTCGAAGCAATTTCCAAGCTTGGTCTGGGAAAATCCTTCTATGGCTAAGTATGGTCCTTTCTTACAGATCGGAAAGCCGTGATGAAGATTGCAGATATCGAAACCGCAGCAATCGAACTAGAAGCAAGGGGCACGCCGCAAGAGGCAGTGATTTCACCATTGCTGTTCAACAATGCCATGATTGGACTGTCAATGAAATTATCGAGCATTGAAGGATTGAAGCACAGCATCTACGCAGATGACATTTGTTGTGACGTCAGTCGCGGGGTTTGTATGCATGCTCTCAAGCGACTGCCAGTTGCGCATGCGCCGAGAGATAGCGTGTGTACATATACTATCTGGAGGGTGTTATTCTGTTTTTGTACTGGTTGTGTTGAGGCTGGCAGTGTGCGCCTCAGTAATAAAGATGTGATACCATGTGCCCGGTGTCGGGATATAACAACTGGCGACGAGGATGGGATCCGCCGCAGGCTTCTAGGAATCCCACTCTAACCAGCTTGAACTGAGTATGGCGACCATTGTCGGTAAGTTACCCGAGTTCCAACAAGAGGACGGTAACTTCGAGGTATACCTGAAGCGGTTCGAAGTATTTGCCGCGGCCAATGACATCGCGGAAGACAAGAAGCTTCCAATCTTTCTCACGGCTATAGGTGAGAAGGCCTACGTCACGCTTCGGAGCTTGCTGCTGCCTAAAACACCAGCTAAGACGTCATTCACGGAAGTTGTTGACGTTCTGAAGAAGCATTACGCTCCCAAGCGCTCCGTGGTCACCGAAAGGTATCGTTTTCACCAGCGAAAGCAAGAGCCGCCCGAGACTGTCGCAGACTTTATAGTCGAATTGAAGGAACTCGTGGCAACATGCGAATTCGGTGCCTTTTTGACCGAAGCATTGCGTGACCGGCTCGTCGCTGGAATACGTACCGAGGGAGTACGGTGCAGGCTATTGGCAATGCCAGACGAGGAAGTAACGTGGGAACGCACATGCAGCGTAGCCATGGCCATGGAAGCGGCAACACAAGACACGAAAGAAATGCTGCAAACTAGTTCTAAAGGAGCAGCTGTAGAAACGGAGGACATCTACTGGCAACGGAAAATCTCACAACCGAGTAAAGCACCTTCGAGGGAAGCGCCGACGCAGTTCAGCTGGGACAAGGAAAATGGGGCAGCGAAAGAACAAACGAAAAGAATGTGTCGTCGTTGCGGAGGACAGCATTCACCCGTGAGTTGCCGATTTCTGAACAGTACCTGTTATAGGTGTACAAAAAGGGGTCATGTTGCTAAAATGTGCAAATCTAAGCTTGTAAATAGAGTAAAGAGCGAAGAATGCGAGAAAGAAAATACTAACGAACTGCTATCTCTGTTTAATACGAACCACAAAGAAGGTATGCCCGCCATTGTAATCAAGGTTTGCATAAATGATAAAGTGATACCCATGGAACTTGACACGGGCGCAGCGGTGTCAATAATGTCGGAAACAGAGTGTGCTAAACACTTCCCAAACGCCTCTTGCAGGCAAGCAAATGTCAAACTAGCCACGTACAATGGCACGACGGTCCCTACTGTTGGTATTATGGATGTAAAGTTGCAATACCAAGACCAGTGTTTCGAACTGCCACTTGTCATAGCGAAAGAAACGCAGGGTGCTAGAATGCCCACGTTGTTTGGCCGAGATTGGCTTTCTAAAATCAAAATAAATTGGCAGGAAGGATTTTCAGTAAATGTGGTGGCTAAGGAGGCATTGCTTGCTGAGAAATTTCCCGAAGTGTTTGGCGCGGGTTTTGGTACAATTAAGGGATTCGAATGCAGCATTGAATTGAAGGATGACGCGCGCCCTGTCTTTATGAAAGCGCGACCAGTGCCATACGCTTTGCGCGAGCGCGTTGAACAAGAATTGGTCAAGCTAGAAAAAGCTGGAGTCATATATAAGGTCAGACATAGTCTATGGGAAACGCCTCTTGTGATTGTTCCAAAAAAGAACACTCAAGAACTGAGATTATGTGGCGACTATCGCGTCACAGTAAACCCAGCCATCAAGGTCGATCAGTATCCCTTGCCACTTCCTGAAGACATATTCGCAAATCTTCACGGTGGAACTGTGTTTTCTATCATAGACCTCTCAAAAGCGTACTTGCAACTCGAACTAAACAAACAAGCGCAGGAACTGCTCACTATTAACACCCACCTAGGTCTGTTTAGATTCCGCCGCTTGCCGTATGACGTAGCGTGCGCACCAGCTATTTTCCAGGTGGTCATGGACCAGATACTGCGTAATCTGCCTGGAACCGCGTGCTACATTGATGATGTAGTCATCGCTGGTGAGAACGACGGCCAGTGTTATGAAAGGGTGGAGCAAGTTCTTCAACGCCTAAGTAAACACGGCGTAAAAGTGAACGCAAGGAAATGCAGCTTCTTTCAGCAACGCGTCACATACTTGGGACACGAGATTGACAAGCACGACTTACACCCAACCGCGGAAAAAGTTGAAGCTATCAGAAAAGCGCCAAGGCCCACTAACGTGAGTCAGGTGAAGGCCTTTTTAGGTTTGATTAATTACTACGGAAAATTTTTGCCAAATTTAGCATCGATCTTGGAACCACTGCACAACTTGTTGCGAAAAGAAACTACATGGCACTGGTCACGCGAATGTAATGAAGCATTCGAAAGATGCAAAGAACTGTTGACTGATAAGACTGTGTTGCAGTTGTATCACGTAAAAAAAGAAATCTGGATCACATGTGATGCTTCTGATTACGGGTTAGGGGCTGTGCTATCGCACTTGGTGAACGGTGAGGAAAAGCCGGTTTCTTTTGCTTCGCGGTAATTATCAGCGGCCGAACGTAACTATGGGCAGATTGAGAAAGAAGCACTTAGTATTGTGTTTGCTGTAGAAAAAATTTCATAAGTACCTTTACGGACGGCCCTTTAACATAATAACAGATCACCAACCTTTGACAATTTTGTTTGACCCTAAACGGCAGGGCAGTGCAGTAGCCACGGCACGAGTGCATCGTTGGCTGACATTTTTGGCCGACTACACCTATAGAATCAAACACTGCAACACAGGATAGATAACTTCCTGTTTTGTTATCGAACCACACCTCACACTTTCACGGGAAGAACCCCTGCTGAATTATTTGTGAGAAGGAAGCTGCGGACCCGATTGTCGCTGCTGCGCCCGGACGTAACAAATCAGATGAGAGCTAAGACCGCAGAAATAAAAAAGTCTGCTGACAGGCTCCGAGGTTCACCTCGAGTGTTTGCTGTTGGTGATCGTGTACTGGTGCGTTCTGTGCGTGGGCAACTTGTGAACTGGTGGCCTGGAGAAGTGACGTGTGTGAAATCTTCTTCGACGTATTTAGTGTAAGTGCGAAACAAAGTGCGGTTTGTGCTCGCGGACCATTTGCGACAATCGGACATCGAACCGACGGCACAACAGGACCCACCACCGGAAGTGGAACTACCACATGCATCGGACATCACAAATGCTACATCGACGACCAACCAAAGCTCAGATTCGTCGTCACCCACGAGACTCTCACTTCCCGAAAATCGTGAGCAGCCGGTTCCCTTACGACGTAGCACAAGGCAACGGCGCCCACCTGAGCGCCTGACTTATGATAGTTTCTAAAATTGTGCGTGAAGGAAGTTTTGTAACGTCAGTCGCGGGGTTTGTATGCATGCTCTCAAGCTACTGCCAGTTGCGCATGCGCCGAGAGATAGCGTGTGTACACATACTGTCCACAGTATCTGGAGGGTGTTATTCTGTTTTTGTACTGGTTGTGTTGAGGCTGGCAGTGTGCGCCTCAGTAATAAAGATGTGATACCATGTGCCCGGTGTCGGGATATAACATTACCATCTGGTGCACAGGTGGAAGCGAGGGGTAGATTGAGAGCGCTCTGCAAGACGCGATTGACACCGTAGGAGAGCACCTTCGTCCTTCTGGGCTCAAGTGCTCCTCGAGTAAGTCAGAACGTTTACTGTATCGGACTGCACGCCGGGGACCGAAGCCCAGGGGATGGAAGCCGTTAAATCGGATAGACATCCACCTCCGTACAAATCAAGGAGATGCCATCCAGAGGGTCGACTTCATCAAAGTCCTGGGTATGCTGATAGTCTAGCGGCGCCAACAGCAAATCTATAGCCAAGTTAACTTAGAAAACAGACAGTGCGGTGCACCTCATACGCAGAGTGGCCAACAAAAGAAATGGGATCAAGGAAGACAACCTCATCAGGTTGATGCATGCGTTTGTTCTAAGCCACTTCACGTACGAGGCAGCAATGCACAACTGGTCAAGAGCAGAGTCCGAGACACTGAATGTGCTCCTCAGGAAAGTTATCAAGAAGGTCCTGGGCCTATCCATACATACCAGCACCGAGCGTCTGCTTGAGCTTGGCATTCACAACACGCTCAAAGAAATAGCAGAAGCCCAAGAGAGAGCACAGTTTGCAAGGTTATCTACAACAAGGTCGGGCGGAATGATCCTGCAGGAGCTGGGCCAAAACCCAATGGAAATCAGACGCAATTACAATGATATCCCCGACAACATCAGGAAAATATCACGGTGTCTCCTATACCAAGAAACATGCATCCAGAACACAACGTCGGAAGAAGAGTAGCGAGGGCCAGGACTATACTTCGTCAAGTCTTAAACGAGGAATGAGGGGTCGTATTTGTTGACGCGGCTTCCTACGCCAATGGGAAAGCGTTTGTGGCAGTGGTGGTCGATGGGGCTGGCAGTGTCGTCTACTCAGCGATGGCCAGGACAAAATACCCAATCACTGCGGAACAAGTGGCCATCGCCTTAGCACTCAAGATGGATAACATTGAAGTCGTCTACAGCGATTCCATGGCAGAACTATGGCCCTTCGCAAAGGGGACGGTCTCAGAACAAACGCCGAGAATTCTACAAGGCAAGAACATAACGCATCATCTTCTGAGTTGGTTCCCGTCTCATCTTGGACAAATCAACGACTCCCCTCCCAATCTCAATGAAGCAGCACACGAGGTGGCGCGAGAACTCTCCAACCGCGCCTCCCCGGGGATGCGTTCTACCGGTGAAGGGGATAACCGGGAAATTCTTACAATCATTACAAATTCTTACAAAGCTCACTAAACATTTCTACCTGTCTAGAAGGATTTTTCCTCCACCTCACAAAAATCTAATCCGGCCCCAAGCACTTACATTAAGGCTTTTGCAAACGTGGATGTAACCTACTTTGAAAATGTTGCACATCATGTACCCTGACCTATACCCAAGTAATCTTTGTCCACATTGTGGGGAAATAGCTTCATTACAACACATGCTCTGGCAGTGCACCAAATTCGCTCATATATCGAACATCACCTCTGCCAGATGTGAGGCGGCAATCCGCAGCTCGTCCTTGGCAGATCAGCTCTGGGCTGTTCACCAAGCCCGCGAGGCGGCTGGGCAGCTTGGCATCTCAGTCCTCAGGTGGGAGCGGCCCGCAACCCAGTGATCTGTGTTTTGGAGGACCAAATAAAAGTTTATCTAATCCAATCGCCTCCACTGTACGCTCGAGGCACTCTAACGCAGCGCCTCCGGAATACCATCTACCGATTTTCTTGCGCAAAACAGCAAATAAATGTTTTGTTCACTCTCTTCACGCGCAAGATTATCGTATTTCGACGATATTTGCAGATTACATGAGATATGGGGCCATTTTTTGTTGTTGTTGTGGTCCACCAATGTTATTTTAGAATATACGGGATATTTCTGTGGAGTGGTTTGAAAACGCTGGCTTAACCGCCGCCCCCTTCCCCCCTATTCATAAACGCTCCTTGATTTGAACGTGACTTGAAACTGCCTTCAGTTCAGTGCGTTTGAAACGCGTCTCTGCGCAGTGCTGCCTTGACACCACGTAAAACAGCGCATTCGAAACGCATTTGTGCTGCATTGAAGTCGGTGGCAAATCAAGTCTAGCAGCATTTCTGAAAATGGGGATTAGACGTTGTAGAACAGATGGGCACAATGAGTGCGCGAACGCGTAGGAGCGTACCTTTGGTTTGCGCGGCTGTCGTCTACTCAATGCGATGACCACGGGGACACGAACGCATGCAAAACGCAGGCAAAACGCAGGCACATTAGCCCCGCATCTCGTTGAAATTAAGTAGAAAAAATTGGCAGATCCCACGTACAGTGAGAATCGATGATATGCGAAGCACAAAACAGAAAGGTTGATTTGCCGCTTTAAAATCAGCACAACGATAGGAGGTGGAGTTAAATGAGGCCGTACATGTCTTCCAGGTCTTGATTATAATGTTTTGATGTGTCGTTTACCTTGGTCATCTATTCACGTCACGTGATATCAAATTTGGTATATGTAGAGCTAGCGAAATGGCCGTGAGCACGCTATGAACGTGGCATGTTGTCATGTTCTTAAATGGCACGCGTGTCAGCATTATCATGTTTGCACCAGCCATATACTTTCGTCATCCATTGACTTCACGTAAAAACGAATTCGGTCTATGTGGTGCTAGCAAAACGGCAGCGAGCGTATCTTGAAGCGCCCAATATTCTCCAATGTAGCGATGACGCACGCTGGGCACAGCGATGCTACGTTATCAAACCGCGAGCACTCTATAGTCTGACCCCAGACGCGACGAGTGTGACCAGCGTCCGTCGGTGCGGCCCGACGGCAACCGACCCGAAATGCGACATGCTGCATTTCGCGCCGATGCGTTACCCAGACGCCACTGCGTATCCCTCTTTTTGTGACGGAGGGACGCCGGACGCGCAGAAACGCACAAGCGTCAAAGCAACGCAGCGCGGCACGCGCCTGCGAGTACATGGCAGGACTGCTGCCTAGCATGGCAACGCCGGCGTGACGTGCCGAAATGAACGCCGGCGAGCACGCTCACCACGTCACGTCGAAATGTATTGGCGCCTTCACTGTGGCATGTAGTCATGGGCTCACATGACACGCATCTCATGGTGATCATGTTTTCACCATGCAGTCACATACGTGACACATCCATTGGCGTCACGTAATACCAAATTTGGCATATGTAAACCTAGCGAAATGGCAGCGAGCCCATCATGAGTATGGCATGTAGTCACGTTACATTGAGCGCATGTCGTGATTATTACGCTTGGATTAGTCAATTACCTTTGTCGTCCGTTCGCGTCGCATAATACTGAATTTGGTGCTTGTGAAGCTAGCGAAACGGCCGCGAGCTCTTTATGAGCGTAGCTTGTAGTCATGTTGTTATATGGCACGCATCTCATGTTTATCATGTTTGCACCAGTATCATACCTTCGTCATCCATTCACGTCACGCAATACCCAATGCGGTATAAGTGAAGCTAGCGAGACGGCCACCAGTGCATCATGAGCGTGGAATGTAGTAATGTTGTTACATGACGCGCATCTTGAGATTATCATATGTGCACCAGTCATATACCTTCGTCATCCATTCAAGCACCGCAATACCAAATTTAGTACATGTGACGACAGCGACACTGCCGTCAGCGCATCATGATCGTGGCATGTAGTCGTGCTGTTACATGCCACGCATGTCATAAATTTCATGTTGGGGTGTGTAGCTTGTGTTCGCCATGCAATCATGTCATACCATACCAGTTTTGCAACATGCCATGAGACCGATACCACCGCAAGAGCTGCAGGACCATGAAATTCAAATCATGCACTAATGACAAATATGTCATGCTTTTCATGGTATGACTAGTCAAACATGTTCTTCACACAGTCCTGTTATGCCATACCAAGTTTGGGATCGAAACAGCCAGGAGAGCTGAAAGTCGTAGGTGGCTGGATAGATAGATAGATAGATAGATAGACAGATAGATAGATAGATAGATAGATAGATAGATAGATAGATAGATAGATAGATAGATAGATAGATAGATAGATAGATAGATAGATAGATAGATACGCTCAATGTCACCGAAGCTCGCTAAGAAATGCTTCGCATTTAAAAGTGGAAAAAAAGACGCGCACCTTTCCTTATCGCATCTCATTATTTGTCTCAAGTTTTAGTAATATCTTCATGCAACAAAGTACATAAACTACGCATGTCATGTAAGTAAATTTCGCCATGTTACGTGCCACTGTTGGCAACGTCAGGGTAAAGTCTTCTGCGTAGGGGACCAACGTCACTGCACTGGCGTGTACGTAGGGCCACTCATTCGTGCACGTCATGCCCTCATTCTCTGGGCTCGCTCCAGCGACAGGAGGGGGCAGCAGTGTTCATTTTGAAATTTGACCAATTTCCGCGGTGTGTAGCATTGCGAATTTTGGCAGTCGTTACCTTAAGCGCCCCATCTACGCATTGGGCTTGTCAGCTCAATTTTTTTATTTATATTTGGCGGAACATGGGAAGGTAGGCTACGTTAGAGCCAGTTATCTCAACACCATAACAGTAATGCACAATATAAACACACAAAAAGGCAAAATTAGAAATAAAGTAAGAAAAATATAATCAAAGGCTATATGTACAATACTATATATTTTTTAGGGCATATAATGCATTTTTCAAATCTGCTGAGGGGCCCTTTAACAGCTTTCGCTGTAAATATGTTTCGATGTGTATTGACGCCGGTGCGATGCTTCTGTTTACTGCAAGCATCCGCGCACCAGCTTGCAAACAGTCTCGCCACATATTACCACCCCTTTTCGGTATCTCTGCGTTTCCGTGTATGCAAATCATGCAATAATAATAATAATAATAATAATAATAATAATAATGCTATAGGCCAGCGCAGCACACATTTCTACACGAGCTGTGGGCTGACTGAACTGTTTGTGTGATGAACTTTTGTACAAGATGAGCCATTGAGAGAGAGATACAATGGACTTTTGAAAGCATTGGTACGGGTTGCCAGCGAAAACAGGTGATCCCACGTAACCAAGGCGGCGCCTCTATGAATCGCTACGCCAAGGATGCTAAGTTGTATTTTAGCATTATTGCACTTTAGCTTAACCAATATAAACATTATTAGTGTAAACACGCACTCTTAGAAAAAAAGGCGTGCTTATTCACTATCTAAATACTAACTTTTTAACTGTCACAAAGAGCACTAACGTCCAAGTAAAAGAGGGTAGTAAAATGCTGATTAGTTTAACTTGCTAGCTTGAAAAATAGCTCGTGAATAGTGCAGACTCGAATGATTAATACATTATTGAATTTTTAGGTAACAGGCATTCATATGTGAATGTACATTTCCACATCAAGCTTATTCAATTACAGAAATATATATAGGATAATGATCGAAGTGCGATAGTGTAGATTAATTAGTGGCCACTAATAGCTATATGTAATTACCATGCTAAGAACGCATCGAAGCACCATAGAGGCATGAATGAATCACAGACGAGGACATACACGCAACGTGCACATAGAATATCAAGACTTAGCCGGTATCGTATACTGTAGCAGTCGTTAAAACATTACTTATGCGAAAAACTTTGAAATAGTACTAGTAGTAGTACTAGTAGTAGTAGTACTAGTAGTAGTAGTGTATAGCAACCATATATTTTAGAAAATAATCGATGTTTTGACTACATCAACGTCCACCCTTCTATATATGTGCGCCATCACTTAGCATGAACGTTTTATTCCAAAGTAATAAAAGAATCGACAAAATTAAGATTGTTCTGAATTGCTCGTAAAAGTGTCGCGATTACTGCAACATATAAGGCGGCGTTTAAGAGACATCTAGCAGTGTATGTGGTTTAGTAGTTGCCTGGTAATGGAGACCAACAACGCATTCTCGGTGAGTAACCGCAAACGTTTCAAACTTTACAGTAGCTCCTGGCTATAGTAAGGAGATGCCGCGAAAGTGGTAGAAGATGCTCGAAAGACAAAAGTGCATGCGTTGACCTGTTTACTATTTTTAAAGATTTTGTTGACCATGCAAATATTATAGGTACCAGGAGATCGGCCCTCATTAGAACTATTATGTGTGGTTGTACTGCATGATATAGGTCACCAAGCTACTATTCCTTGACCATGGTAACGTGTCCAGCGTAGTTTTGCAATTCTTATGCATCTGAAACCAGCTTTATGTTGTTACAATCATTTTTATTTTCACCATGATAAAGCTATCAAGATATATCTTTCCTACGATATATCTTTATGATTGTAGAAATGCAATTCACCTGCCTGGCCAAACCCAGTGTTGGAATCGGCTAAGTTTTTCTTCTCATTCCGAGAAATTGAAATGAATGAAATTATGGCAAGTCGCCATTCCCTGGAATGGAATCGGAATGAAATGGAGGTGGCCATTCCACAACACTGCAGTGCACGCACGATTCACGGTTCACCGATAAAACCCTACGAGACTTCGCCCCACTCATCAACAATCACTCCGTGTATATTGCCACGTTCCATTTCCCAAGTTTTTGTTATCGTCCCAAAACACCACACGATTCTTAGCGCAAACTGCGCCTGCAGTTTTCTAGAAGGTTCCGGACTGTAGTAGATCATTTCGATAAGATCACGCCCACTGTGCGAACGGTACAGATTGTTCTGGAAGCTACGCCACCGCCAGCGATAACGCTAGAACATTCGACGGCAAGAGTATAAATGCCGACGCGCTTCGCCGCTTGTCAGTTGTTGATCGAAGGCCGACGCTCCGTTCGCCGCTATCGGTCCGAGACTGCTATCTGTGCGAGACTGATGCTGTAATTGGACTTTCCGTTTACCGGGCACAAGTTCGCCCAAATAAACAGTTAAACCCCAACACGAAGTCTCCTGTCTTCGGCCACGTCACGACCTCGTGACATCTGGTGGAGGTGCTGGGTCGTTCATGTACCGGACGCCCCCGTCAAGCCGGGAACCCAGCCCACGTCGCGGAGAAGACACCGACGCCAACCAGGAGCAGCGAACAAGCCGCCGACAGCAAGGGCTACCACCGGAGTACGGGCTTCTAGAAGACAAAGCGCGGAAGACCAAGGCCATGACTGCGACTGCAGCGACAATGACAACCGCCGCATCCAAGCCCACGATGGTCATGCATCAACCCAGGGAACCACCAATTTTCCATGGGTCATCGTTCGAAGACCCGGAGACCTGACTGGAAACATACGACCGTGTGGCCGCCCTCAACCACTGGGACAACGAAGAAAAGCTCCGTCGTGTGTACTTCTACCTGGAAGACACCGCAAGGACCTGGCTAGAGAATCATGAGTCCACGCTCCGAACGTGGGATGTCTTCTGCGGCGCATTTCTGCAAACGTTCGCGAGCGTCGCTCGCAAAGAAAGGGCCGCTGCTCAACTAGAGACCCGGGTTCAGCTTCCAAATGAGAAGGTTAGAACTTTCACAGAGGAGATGACCCGCCTATTTCGTCACGCTGACCCAGACATGCCTGAGGAGAAGAAAGTTCGTTTCCTCATGCGAGGGGTCAAACAGGAGCTCTTCGCAGGACTAATGATAAATCCACCAAACACCGTCCAAGAATTTGTATCCGAGGCGACCACCATCGAAAAAACCCTTGACATGCGCACCAGACAGTATAATTGTCGCCTGATTCCAGAATGCGCTGCTGCTCAAACCAGTGACTCTGAAAACCTGCGTGAAACGATCCGAGCGATCGTGCGGGAAGAGCTGCGCAAACTGTTGCCTTCGGCGCACCCTCAAGTGGATTCGATCGCCGACATTGTGCGAGAAGAAGTTCGGCAATCGCTTCAAGTTCCCCACGCACCGCTGCCCGATCCGGAAGCTATGAGCTACGCCGCTGCACTGCGCCACAACGCTCCTCCCCGTCCACGCCAAAACGCCGCCCCATCGCACTTCCGTCGACAGACGCCACCGCCGCCACCACCCCCACCGACGTCATACCGTTCGTCAGCGGCCCAGCGCAGTGCACCGAGAAAGACTGACGTCTGGCGCACCCCTGACCATCGCCCGCTCTGCTTCCACTGCGGCGAGGCCGGACACACATACCGCCATTGCCAGTACCGACAGATGGGACTGCGTGGCTTCGCCGTCAATGCACCGCGTCCACAGCCTGGAGAACGACCACGTGACATCACCGACTACCTGACAGGAACTCGGTGGACACCACGAAGCCCTTCGCGTTCCCCGTCGCCCAGCCGCCGCACGTCACCGCACCACCGGCAGTACTCTGGCCCAACGCGGGGCCGGTCTCCTAGCCCGTATCCGGGAAACTAAGGGCAGGAACCGGTGGAGGTGCGGTTGCTGTGCGACGAACTACCGAAGATCCTCCGACGACGACGACGCCGCGACGGAGCTTTCCGAACACAACGCCAAACAGGCAAAGCCCTGACGGTGAAAGCTCACTTACCGAAGGTGGCCTGACGACGCAACATGGAAGCAGCGGAACAAGCCGACGCAGCCGTGACCCGACGCCACGCCCTAACTGTAATGCGAGACGGCGAACTAGCGACCTCGACGTTCTTATCGACGGCCACAGTGTGACCGCTCTCGTCGATACTGGAGCCGACTATTCTGTCATCAGTGGGTCGTTCGCCGCGAAGTTAAAGAAAGTTAGGACACCTTGGAAAGGCCCTGAAATCCGCACAGCCGGATATCATCTCGTAACGCCTGCAGGAATCTGCACAGCGAGAGTCACCATTAACGGCCGTATTTATCCTACAGACTTCGTAGTCCTACAGCGTTGCTCGAGAGATGTCATCCTTGGCATGGCCTTCTTATGCCTCCATGGTGCTGTCATCAACCTAAAAACAAAGTCGATAACGTTATCCACAGAAGAAGCACTACCGCCGCGCACGCCGTCAGGACACCATGCCTTAAATGTGCTGGAAGAACAAGTCACCATTCCGCCTCGCTCAAGCGTCATTATTTCAGTCGGCGCTCCTAAATCACCTGACTTGAAAGGCGTCGTTGAAGGCAGTCAGCATCTGTTGGTCACCCGAAATATTTGCGTCGCAAGAGGAATTGCAGAGCTGCGGGGAGGCAAAGCAACGGTTATGCTCACGAATTTCAGCAATGAGTACAAACATGTGAACAAAGGAACAACGGTCGCATACATCGAAGAAATTGTCGAAGCCACCAGTGCTTTCGCCCTCGCCGATTCTGCGGAACCTGCTCAGAGGAACCAAGCCCCTCCTATAGCTTTCGACGTCAATCCCAGACTTCCGAACGATAAGCAAGAACACCTCAAGGCCCTGCTCCTGCAATACGAAGATTGCTTTTCGTCGTCATCGAAAATTCGGCAGACCCCAATCACGAAACATCGCATCATAACCGAAGAAAATGCCAGACCACTCCATCAGAGTCCGTACAGGGTTTCGACGCGAGAACGTGAGGCCATGAAGAGACAAGTTGATGAATTGCTGTGGGACGACATTATCCAGCCGTCCAAGAGTCCATGGGCATCCCCCGTGGTGTTAGTGAAGGAAAAGGATAGGACCTTACGTTTCTGCGTCGATTATCGCCGCCTGAACAAAATCACGAGAAAGGACGTGTATCCTCTCCCACGAATAGACGACGCACTTGATCGGCTCCATAACGCCAAGTACTTTTCGTCAATGGACCTCAAGACTGGCTATTGGCAAATCGAAGTCGACGAAAGAGACCGAGAGGAGACGGCGTTTATAACACCAGACGGCCTCTTCGAGTTTAAGGTGATGCCCTTCGGCCTTTGCTCAGCGCCTGCAACTTTTCAACGCGTTATGGATACAGTACTGGCAGGATTGAAGTGGCAGACTTGCCTTGTGTACTTGGACGACGTCTTCGTGTTTTCCTCGAGTTTCGACGAGCATCTTCGGCGCCTTGAAGCTGTACTTCAAGCCATCAAGACTTCCGGACTCACACTGAAGCCAGAAAAGTGCAGATTTGCGTATGAGGAGCTCTTGTTCCTCGGGCACGTTATCAGCAAGTCTGGAGTTCGTCCCGATCCACGGAAAACAGCCACCATCGCCGAATTCCCGCCGCCCACTGACAAGAAAGCAGTGCGCCGATTTCTGGGCCTGTGTGCCTATTATCGGCGGTTCGCGAAAAACTTCGCCCGCATCGCCGATCCTCTCACTAACCTTACCAAGGCCGACGTGGAGTTTAAGTGGGAAACGCCGCAGGAACACGCTTTCCAGGAGCTAAAACATCGCCTCCAGACGCCTGCATTACTTGCCCATTTCGACGGATTCGCCGAGACAGAAATACATACTGACGCAAGCAGCGTAGCTCTTGGCGCTGTTCTTGTGCAGAGGGCTGATGGACTTGAAAGGGTTATTAGTTACGCCAGCCGATCGCTATCCAAAGCAAAAGGAAAATATTCCACAACAGAAAAGGAGTGCCTCGCCATCATCTGGGCTACGTCGAAATTTCGCCCCTACCTCTATGGCAGGCCCTTCAAAGTTGTGAGCGACCACCACGCATTGTGTTGGCTAGCCACCTTGAAGGACCCTTCAGGTCGCCTCGCACGATGAAGCCTGAGACTTCAAGAATATGACATTACTGTCATTTACAAGTCTGGCAAAAAACACTCCGACGCCGACTGTCTCTCTCGTGCGCCTGTCGACCAACCGCTACCTGACGACCCGGATGACGACTACTTCTTAGGAACAATAACTACCGATGACATCGCTGAACGACAGATGGCTGACCCGGAACTTAAGGCCCTAATAGAATACCTCGAAGGCAGGACCGCCGAAGTCCTGAAGGTATTCAAGCGCGCACTTGCTTCGTTCTTTCTACGGAACGGTCTTCTACAAAGGAAAAACTTTTCACCGCTTCGAGCTAAGTACCTCCTTGTGGTGCCTTCAGCTCTGCGACCAGAACTCCTGCAGGCCCTGCACGACGATCCGACGGCAGGGCACCTCGGTGTTTCTCGCACGCTCGCGAGGATACAAGAAAGGTACTACTGGCCACGTCTTCCCACCGACGTCACCCGTTATGTGAGAACATGCCGGGACTGTCAGGGACGCAAGACACTGCCGACAAGGACAGCGGGACTTCTGCAGCCAATTGATCCATCTTGCCGACCTTTCCAGCAGATTGGTATGGACCTACTGGGGCCGTTCCCGACGTCGGCTTTCGGAAACAAGTGAATCGTGGTAGCTACCGACTACCTCACCCGCTACGCCGAAACAAAAGCCCTGCCAAAAGGCAGTGCATCCGAGGTAGCTAAGTTCTTCGTCGAAAATATCGTCCTACGTCACGGCGCCCCGGAGGTCCTTATCACCGACAAAGGAACGGCATTCACTGCCGACTTAACTCAAGCGATCTTGGCATACAGCCAAACAAACCACCGCCGGACGACAGCGTACCACCCACAGACCAACGGCCTCACCGAACGGCTTAACAAGACGATCGCCGACATGCTGTCAATGTACGTCGATGTCGAACACAAGACGTGGGACGCCCTTCTTCCGTATGTGACCTTCGCATACAACACAGTGGTACAGGAGACGACGCAGATATCTCCATACAAATCGGTCTACGGAAGGAGCCCGGCAACGACGCTCGATGCCATGTTACCCAACGTCACCGACGAAGAAAACCTCGATGTGAGCGAGTACCTTCAACGAGCCGAAGAAGCCCGACAACTTGCGTGTCTCCGTATCAAGAATCAACAGACGACCGACAGCCACCGTTACAACCTTCGACGACGCTTCGTGGAATACGAGCCCGGTGATCGTGTTTGGGTGTGGACGCCGATACGCCGACGTGGACTAAGTGAAAAGCTTCTGCGACGGTACTTCGGACCGTACAAGGTGGTTCGACGTCTCGGCCCACTTGATTACGAGGTTGTCCCCGACGGCATCACGAACTCTCAACGACGCCGATCGCGACCTGAAGTCGTCCATGTCGCGCGCCTCAAGCCGTTTCATGCGCGTTAACAAACTGAACCAGTGTTTTTTTTGTATTATTGTATCAGAATTTATTCATTGTACTTTCTTGCATTATTATTGTACTTTCATCTTTAGTTAAAGCATCGGGACGATGCCTTTTTCAGAGGGGGGCAATGCCACGTTCCATTTCCCATGTTTTTGTTATCGTCCCAAAACACCACACGATTCTTAGCGCAAACCGCGCCTGCAGTTTTCTAGAAGGTTCCGGACTGTAGTAGATCACTTCGATAAGATCACGCCCACTGTGCGAACGGTACAGATTGTTCTGGAAGCTACGCCACCGCCAGCGATAACGCTAGAACATTCGACGGCAAGAGTATAAATGCCGACGCGCTTCGCCGCTTGTCAGTTGTTGATCGAAGGCCGACGCTCCGTTCGCCGCTATCAGTCCGAGACTGCTATCTGTGCGAGACTGCTGCTGTAATTGGACTTTCCGTTTACCGGGCACAGGTTACAGTTAAACCCCAAATAAACAGTTAAACCCCAACACGAAGTCTCCTGTCTTCGGCCACGTCACGACCTCGTGACAATATGCTGTAATTCTTCCGCAGGCATGTGTTTAGAAAAAGTGCTGAACTGTTTAGAGTACTCGGCGATCTACATTGGTTAATGATTTAGATTACTTGGTACTCTACTATGACGACGCATTGCAGTTGAATGGCCCATCATGTGTGTTTAGAAAAAGTGTTTAAAGAATTAGAGTAATCGGTACCCTAAAATGGCAAAACTGAAAGCCATCCCGTGGTCCTCATAGCCATTATTGAAATCAGTTTAGAAAAATTCATCGCCAGAAACGTCAGCAACACTTCAACAGAACATTTTTTTAGACTTACAATAACGATGATGAGAAAACATACTTCATTTCCATGAACATGAATATGATATGACGTGGAAAGAACACGTACAGTGTCAATTTTTTTGAAAGGGAACACAGGGACACGTGGCCTGCGCACTCCAGTGGCAAGCCACGTCTCGTTGTGGCAGTAGGTTAAGTGGCAGTGGAAGCGGATTAAGCGGGAGCGATAGCAACCACATAAAAGCCCCGTGATCAAGTAGTTTTAAACCATATTCTTTTCTCGCGTCATCTCGCGGCGAGCAAAACAAAACGTCAGTGCTGGCGTGGAACCACTGGCAAGATTGCAACCCCTTCCACCTTCAAGGCTCTCGCGTAATCGCCTTGAAGAGAGAGGGGGTTGCAATCTTGCCGCTAGTTCGAAATCAGCAACGAATGGTTGTTTTGGTCGCCGCAAGATGACGTTCAAAAGACTGGCTGCTCTCGCTCCCGCTTGAACCCGCTGCCAGCAGCCGCAGGAATGCGAAAGCCACTCGCTCACGTGCACCCCGCAACACTCAACCCGCTGCCAGCAGCCGCGGGAATGCGATGGCCACTCGCTCACGTGCACCCCGCAACACTCATCCTATACACAATGAGAGACGTCGTCGAGCAACGGCGACGGCTCTACCGAAGCAACTGGGAAACGGTGGCGTAAAGGCAAGTTTCGCTGACACTTCAGCATAACGAGAGGGCAAAAAGTTCGCAGCGGTGGTCGTGGACCAGACGGGCTCGACTACGAACTGTGCCACGGTACGCACAGCGAACCCCCAGGAGGCCTAACAAGTGGCCATCGCACTCGCTCTGCTAAATGGTCGGTGCGAAGAGGTGTACAGTGACTACAAATCTGCAGTCAGAGCCTTTCGAAAGGGCCGCATATCAACACAGGCAGCCAGGATCTTGAACAGCTCCACCAGCGATACGATTGTCCCTCGCACAATACATTGGTTCCCCGCGCATGTCGGCTCCGTAAACGGCGTTGCACTGAACCTGAACGAGTCGGCCCACATAGCAGCGCGCGCGCTCACTGATCGCACTGCTCTCGACCTGGGTGACGGCTCCAGTGCCGACGACGTAGGACATAAGGACACACCTACTACACACAACGAGATTACGAAGTATTACTACATGGAGATTGGGCATTCCCAATGCCACACTCAAAACTCAATAGAGCACAGAGCGTCTCGTTGCGCTTACTTCGAATTCATTCGTACCTGTCGTTAGCATACCTAAATGCAATTTATCCTCACAAATTCCCCGATGCTGCCTGCGCCACTTGCGGGCAGACTGCTACATTAGCACACATGCTCTGGGAGTACGGGTCGCTTGGCAAACCCGAGTGGGATGCGCTTCTGCACAGCCCGGAACTTCAGGACCAAATCCATGCCGTCCAATGTGCCCGCGACTGGGCCGTTAGGCTAGACCTGCCAGTCCCCACGTGGTAGTAGCCGGGTGACGCGTGGCAACCTCAGCATCTGCACTGGAGCATAATAAAGTTGTTCTCACTCCCTCACTCGCTCACGTGCTCTCTTTCATAAAAATTGACACTGTACACTTGATGGTTCACACAATTACAGCCAACCGAAAATGTGTCACAAAAGGACGCAAGGTAAACAAGAGGCACAAATTAAGCATAAATATGTGCATTTTGCATATTTACATGGTGGCATGTCATTTCTGCCATCGCGTTGACACATCAGCCTACCGATTCCAGGCCGGCTAAAAGACAAGTTTCACTCGTGCCTTACAGATTGACACAAAAGAACAAGACCAGTGTCGAAGGAATTCCTCTTCACCGAGAAACAAGAGCTCCTCTCACAAAACAGCCAGCAGCTCCAAGTACAATCAGCCTATGATCGGGAAGAGCGCGCGGCGACCCGCTGCAACCACCTCAGAGCGATTGTACCAGAGGCAGGAAGAACCAGCAACAATGAGAAGACAAGCGAAGAGGCCTCAAGAACAACGCCCAGAGTAAACGAAGCTATTTACTCTGAGGCAGCGGAATCCAACATGTACGACTCTCCAAGAAACACGAGCAATGACACAATGCCTCAGAAATTGGTGATTTGTTTCCTAAAGGGTGCAGTTCGGGCATGTTGTTGACTGGATCATGCTCCACATTTCGAGGTGGTCGAGAGTGGGAAGCATACCCCATCCCTGGCGCCGCATCAAGTCTCGAGGTGTTCAGAGAGAAAAGAAGCCGTTATTGTGCTCGAAGACACCCGACTAGGGCGAGCACTGGGGGCTGGGGGAACCAACGGAAGCAACAAAGCAGCAATTGTCTCAACTATATGGTTGTTCAACACATCTATGCCAGGAGAGGTCGACTGGACATGGCGAAAAAAATGCAACAGTTGTTGCATAAAACGAAAGAAGTGTTAATGACTGTGGCCTCTGTTAGGGTGAGAATTAGGCATCAAATGCCGAAGTTGGGTATCTCGAACGTAGTATGCAAGTGCTCGTGTGGGAGATACCTCCACTTGCACTACGCGCAAAAGGAAATGCTGTGCCAGCAGCCGACAGCGCATGGGCACTGAAGAGAAAGCAAAGCCTCCCTGAGAACGCTGCTCTCCTAGTGCCGCACGAGAAACCAACTCAGTGCCGCCTGACCACAAAAACAGCAGATCCCACGTGCAGTGGAATCAATGATATGCGATGCACGAGTGAGGAAGATTGATATGTCACTTGAAAATCAGCACAAGGTTACGACACGGAGGTTAATTACACCGTACATTAGTTCCATGTCATGATTATCATGTTTGGACATTTCATATACAGTATTCGTCCATTCACGTAACGCAATATCAAATTCGATATTTGTGGAACTATTCAAACGGCCGCGGGCACACTATGAGCGTAGCATGTAGTCATGCTTTACATGATGTGCATATCATGATGATCATGTTTGGGCAAGCGATTTACAGGCGTCCATTCACGTCACGTAATACCAAATTTGGTATAAGTGGAGTTAGGGAAACGGCCGTGATCGCGCTATGCGTGTAGCATGCATTCATGCTTTACATGACACGTATATCTGGACCTGTCACTTACCTTTATCGTCCATTCACGCCCCTAATACCGAATTGGGTATATGTTAAGCTAGTGAAGTGGCACCGAGCGCATCATCAATGGCTTAATATACTCCGACATAACGTTGACGCGCGCGCATGCTGGGCGCAGTGACGCCATGCTAATAAACGCGAGCTCTCTCCGCCGTGCCGGTAACCGCCATGGTGCGCCGGTTACCGGCACGGCATAGCGTCTATGACGCGAAATGCGGCAAGCTGCATTTCGCGCCGACGTCGTTATCCAGACAGCAAATCGTCTTCCTCTTCTCGTGATGGAGGGGCGCCGGGCGCACTCAAACGCGCACGCGTCAAAGCAACGCAGCGCGGCGTGTGCCTGAAAGTACAAGATAGGCAGATCGGAGCCTGGCGTGGTATACCAGGCGTGACGCGACGAAACGAACACCGGCGCGCACGCGTGCTCGGTCACGTCGAAGTTATTGGAGCCTTGGGTGTGGCATGTAGTCATGTTCTTACATGACACGCTGTCACAGGTCTCGTTAATTAGGGAGGCGATCGCCGGGCTAATTCCAAGGGCCGAAGTATCAGCCCCCTAACCGCACCACGAAAGCGTGGACAATATAGAAGTGGTTCTTTTTGGCGCGCCAGCGGACGCCGGCTGTGGCCCAAAGAACAAGTAAGAGCCGAAAGTTGATTAACAAACAAAATTATATTCTCAATAATGGCAGATTGAAAACAATACACAAGAATGCACACTCCACAATAGTTGCATACAATATGTCACCAATCTAACAACGTACTACACAGTACAATCAGCCACACTCGAAACCACGGACACAGACAACAATACGCACTACAATGCAGTCGCATCCATTGAAAAACCAAGACACTTAAAGACTAAAGAGATAGAAAACCTATTCAGTCCGAAGTTCTTGGAACAAAAGTCGGGATGATACTCTTCCGAGAATCACTCACTCATAGTCCAGCGTTGTTGTCGTTCCGCTGCCCCTGAAGTTTCTCTTTCAGGACACCTCGCCGAAGTTTCTCTTCCGGGAAACCTCGCGTCTTCAATTGACCACTCTCCACGCTTCAAACTTCTTCGCCGGAAACACGTCAGCTTCACACACGCAGCTGTTGCCACGCGTCTTCGCTCGATAGCGGTAAACACACACACTCTTGCCTGTAGCTCGAGTCGTCACCCCTCAGGTGGAAATCATCTTCTTCTCCTGCTTTGTCTCTACGGACAAAACCTTCGCCGACTACACGGCGGTATACACTACGCGCTCTGGCGCTAACTTCCGTCTTCTCCTGATCTCTCATCTCGGCTGCTCGATCTATACCCTCCGCGCGAGATTCCAGAAAGTTCTCATCATTTCGTCGGCTCGGTGCGCAGCGAAGGCTGGCGGATAGCGCGAGACTGTACGAGGGCCGTCCCCGACAGATGACTCCACCCGGCATAACACGCCCCTTTCCATCTAGAAATTTCGAGTGCTTGCTCGGCCGCCAATGTGGGGTGAGGAGGTTCGTCGGCGAAGCCACGCTTCTGAGGGGAGAAGCGCGCGCCCGGGGAGCCTTGGATGTTTGTTTTCTTTTTTTTTTATCGTTGACCTCACGGCGTCACTCCGGCGTTTCGTCGCGAGGACTTGGCGGCGCGCTCTTTTTGAGCGCTCGTTCTGTGACACACGCATCTCATGATTATGATGTTTTCACCAGTCACATACCTTCGTCATCTATTCACGTGACGTAGGTTGGCATATGTGAAGGTAGCGAAACGGCCGCGAGCACATTATGAGTGTGGCATGTAGTCATGTTGTTACATGGCACGCACGTAATCATTCTTACGTTATTGTCTGTCACTTGTGTTCATCATGCATTCATGTCATATCATACAAGTATTGCGATATGTCACGTGAACGAAGCCACCGCGAGAGCAGCAAAGACATGTAGTGTGAATCATGACATTCATGTTATATATTTCGTGATTTGCATGTATGACTAGTCAGTTATGCGCGTCATACAGTAATGTTACGTCATAACAATTTTGGTATAGATCCTATCTTCGTAACGGGCAGGAGAGCTAAAGCTCGTAGGCGGTTAGTAAGATAGATAGATAGATAGATAGATAGATAGATAGATAGATAGATAGATAGATAGATAGATAGATAGATAGATAGATAGATAGATAGATAGATAGATAGATAGATAGATAGATAGATAGATAGATAGAAAGATAGATAGATAGATAGATAGATAGATAGATAGATAGATAGATAGATAGATAGATAGATAGATAGATAGATAGATAGATAGATATGAGTATTATCCCCCCGACCGCGGAGCGACGGCCATGCATTTGCGACGCCGCGCCACATAGTGTACAACGGCAACTGAAATGGTTTTCGTCAAGACAGCCTCCTGCAAGAGATGGCGGTGACAGCGTGAATGACCTTCTGTTCGCAGGATGAGCATGGCGAGGGGGCAGTGCATCCGGCAATGCATCCGGCAGTGCGAGCGTGTGTGGGCCAGCACAAAGCGGCCCCATCATCTCAAGGATGAGACAAACTGGCACTAGAGGGGAAGTGTGGTTGCTATGGCCCGGCCAAAGACGTTGCTTAGGGTGCGTGCGGGTGGCACAGTCGGAAGTGATGTGTGTGTGCTAGTTGGAAAGAGAAGTTTAGGCCTGTTCCCTCATTTAAGAATGAGGGGAAAACGACTCTTGATAACGAAGGGCAATCCGCTCCTGAGCAAGACTTCGACGAGATCGTCACGATGTACGACGACATCATCTAGATGTTCGCCTTGTGGCGAGAAATTCTCGCTTGTAAATATGTAGAATAAGTCAGAGAAGAGTGCGTTCCTTGAAGGCCATTACAGAAAAAAAGCTACCCTAATCCCGTGCAAATAAAGACTTTGTACCCTGCTATATACGAGAGTGACACATGCAAGCTATGCCAGTCCGGTAGAGCCACGCTTCAACACATGTTTTGGGGTTGTCGAATATACAAAGATGAAATGGCGGTCTCTTCGGAAGATCTGTGGGTGTGTTGGTCGGTTGCGCTGCAAAGCTCAAAACTCACGGACCAACTTCGGGCGGTCCAGCAAGCCCTGGAGGCAGCGCGGGAGCAGCAGCTTCAAGCGCCCATCTAAGCGGCCCCAGGCCCGGGCCTTCCAATCGCCGGATATTCAATAAATTTATTTCAACATCAACCTTTGTACAGTTTTCCTCATCAGTCTCCTCATGGTCAGTGTCTTCCTCCCGAGTCTTCGGTGCCGGCAACGGCGAAGTCCCAACACCTCAAAAACGGATAGCAGTGGCTGTGATCCTGGTCCAACCCACATTTCCGATAACTGGTGGCTGTGGTGGGATCCTCCAAACCTCGGACTGCAACAGCGTTTAACCAAATGGATTTGCAAATGCAATAGTGGTTAGATAAAATACCTAAAATACGAAGGGACGCGCACGGCCTCATTAAAAACATCACGCTAAGCCTGTAGTTTAGAGAGCCAATGAAGAAATACCGGGATTTGGAGATAATCTACGCTGCACGTGAAATGTCGCCATACTGGGAAAATACACGCAGGCTGCGTGAAAGGCTATCTTCATGTGAAATGTACAAGGTTATATTGCCGCGTGCATAGCTGCATTTAGCGGCGAGATAGCGACGACAACGAAGAACGTGGATTTGCTCGAGAGCCGCAGCGCAGCAGAGTGAAGAAGACGACAATCTTAGTGGTCTTCTCTGAGAGCGTCTCTACAAGTCCCACTGTCCGGGTTTTTAAATAAACCCCCTGTAATTTATAACCCGCGACACCAGTGGAAGTGCTGGGTACTACCACCTCATGATCAGCACTCCTGTGAGAAGCCCCGAGTCTAGCCCTACGAGACAGCCACGCGTGGAGACGCCTGTGCACCGCTCAAGCCGTCGCCTTCAAGGTCTTGAACCAGAATTTGGCCTTTTAAAGGGAGCAACACTTCCGACAACCACCCCTACTCAAGAAATGGCAAGGAGTCCTGCACAGGTGACGGTCCAGAATATGCGCATTCCTGAACCGTTTCATGGTCGGCCGAACGAAGATGCGCAAGACTGGCTTGAGCAGTTCGAACGGGTAGCTAAATCGAACTACTGGAGTCTCGATGGGAAGCTCTTCCACGTATAGTTCGCCCTTGAAGACGGCGCGAAGACGTGGTTTATAAACCGGGAGGCAACATTGACGACATGGGAGGAGTTTTGTCGTCTGTTTCTTGACACCTTCGGTAACGCGGACCGAGGCGAAAACGCACAACGCCTTCTTGAAGGACGCACCCAACAGCTGCATGAAAGCGTCGCCATGTTTGCTGAGGATAAGGTGCGCTTGTGCCACCGCACAGACCCCAACATGCCCGAGGCTCGAAAGCTAAGCCATCTCATGAGGGGCGTCAAAGAGCAGCTATTTGTTCGTCTTGTGCGCAATCCACTGACAACAGTGGACGAGTTCACCAGGGAGGCCACCGCAATAGAGCGTGCGCTACAGCAACGGTACCGACAGTCTGGTCGCCCGGCCACCGGCGCAGCTGCAGGCCCCACCGCACTTTTCGAAAACGACGAGTTTTCTCTACGCCACCTGATTAGACAGATCGTGCGTGAGGAGATCGTGAAGGAGAACGCAAAATACACATTGCAGTCACAGGCGCCCCCGCAGCAGGAGTCCATGGTAGCCTCCGTCGCTGAAGTCGTTCGCCATGAACTTCGACAAGCGTTTGCCTCTCCTCAGCAATATTCCGCTCCAACGCACCGTCCAAACTCGTGTATCTATGCAGACGCTGTGCGTCGTCCATTGGCTCCAGAAGTATCATACCAGCCGAACGGATACAGCTATGCAGACGCTGTTCGTCGACCCACGCCCATGCCAGCGCCGCAGTACCTCAAACCGTATCCTGTCGCAGCCTGGGCTCAGCAGGATTCTGTGAGGCGACCCTATATGCGGAAGACCGACATATGGCGCACGGCGGATCGTCGACCACTCTGCTACAACTGTGGAGAGCCAGGGCACATCTACCGTTTTTGCTCACATCGCCGAGCTGAATACCGCGGTAGTGCACCTATTGCTACGCGCCGACAGTTCGACGAAAGCCGTGCCCCCATCGACAACGATCAGGCTGGCAGGCGGGAAGGCTCTTCTACCTTCCGGACGCGGTCACCATCACGGGCTCACTTTGGTTCACCAAGCCGCCGTAGTTTTGCTGACGCCGTCAGAGGTCGGTCTCCCAGCCCACGGCGGGGAAACTGAAAGCAGCGACCTCTGGGGGGAAGGTTGCAAGCCATCGAACTGCCGAAACTCCCCCACTGCTGCCGAAACACGTGAGAGACGACGATGAAGACTTCGCCGAGAAAACTGTGACTGCCGACTTTGCTGTGACGATTGACGGCGTTGAAGTGACGGCCTTAGTCGATACGCGTGCGGACTTCTCCATAATGAGTGAACGATTGGCAGATGAACTCAAAAAAGTCAGGATGGAATGGATGGGCCCTTATATCCGAAGTGCTGGAGGCCAGATAATGACTCCCACGGGAAAATGTACAGCAAGACTCACTATTGAGAATGTGGCTTTTGTAGCCACATTTCTGATCCTACCGGAGTGCTGCAAACCTATGATACTGGGAATGGACTTCTTAAGAGAGTACAGTGCTGTGGTCAACATACGTGACGGTGTGATCACATTCGCCGCTGACAAGTCTGTGACCACTGATCCATACCAAGAACCCAGGGTGTTACGTGTGGTCGACGACGACGTCTGGGTGCCACCACTGTCATGTAGTCTTGTTTCTGTGTGTTGCGCCGTGCACTGTAATGAAGACGCCATAGCCGAACACATCACTGACCTTCTTTTTCACCAAGGCATCGCCATCGCTCGCGGTATCGTCAGCTTAGTGGATGGGCGCGTAGACTTGCTTCTGACCAACTTCACGAATGAGCGCCGGCACATCGGTAAAGGCACGGCTGTGGCGTACCTCGAAGAGCCCGACTACTCCCACGACTGTCTTTTAATGCAAGGGGAAGCCACAGCTCAATCACCTCCACATACACCACCAGTTGATATCGGTCCGAGTCTAACATCAACTGAAAGATGCCGTTTTGTGGAGCTGCTCGACCAGTTCAAGGACTGCTTCTCATCGACATCACGAGTAGGTCGAACGCCTCGAACTAAGCATCGCATAATTACGGAAGACACAGCAAGACCGATCCGACAGAACCCATATCGCGTCGCTCAGAAAGAACGTGAGGTAATCCAGCAGCAAGTCAAGAAGATGCTACAGGATGACGTTATCCAACCATCAAAGAGTCCTTGGGCATCGCCAGTGGTACTCGTGAAAAAGAAAGACGGCAGCTTGCGTTTCTGCATCGATTATCGTAAGCTGAACCAAGTTACAGAAAAAGATGTTTATCCATTACCACGGATCGATGACTCTTTGGACAGGCTACGGCATGCGCTCTACTTCTCGTCAATGGACCTTAAAAGTGGATACTGGTAAATAGAAGTAGATGAGCGCGACCGGGAAAAGACCGCCTTCGTGACGCCAGACGGCATTTATGAATTCAAAGTCCTCCCTTTCGGTCTATGCTCAGCCCCAGCCACGTTTCAGAGACTAATGGATACCATTCTGTCCAGCCTGAAATGAAAAACATGCCTTGTGTACCACGACGACGTGATCGTTTTTTCGGCCACGTTTGAAGAGCATCTAAAGCGGCTACTGTCAGTCCTTCAAGCCATACGGTCCGCTGGACTCACACTCAAACCGGAAAAATGCCACTTCGGCTTCGAACAACTCGAGTTCCTGGGACACGTAATCAGTCGCAAAAGTGTGAAGCCTGACCCAGATAAAACAGCAGCTGTCGCAAAATCCGCAAGGGCTGTTGATAAGAAAGCGGTCAGGCGTTTTCTGGGTCTCTGCGGCTACTACCGGCGATTTATAGCAGGCTTCGCACACATCGCCTCTCCACTCACCCGCCTTACAAGGGAAGACATCGCATTTGTATGGGGTGAAGAGCAAGAAGCTTCATTCAACGAGCTGCGACAGCGTCTACAAACTCCACCTGTCCTCGCTCACTACGACGAGAATGCACCAACAGCCATCCATTAAGACGCCAGCAATGTGGGCCTAGGTGCTGTTCTTGTCCAATGCCAAGATGGTGTGGAGAAAGTGGTTGCCTACGCTAGCAGAACGTTGACACGCGCCGATTCCAACTACTCAACAACGGAGAAGGAGTGTCTGGCCGACGTTCGGGCAGTTGCGAAGTTCCGCCCGTACTAATATGGCCGCGCTTTCTAAGTCGTAAGCGACCATGACTCTCTTTGTTGGTTGACCAACATGAAATACCCATCTGGACGTTTAGCACGATGGAGCTTACGGCTCCAAGAGTACGACATGGCCGTAGTTTACATGTCCGGAAGGCAACACTTAGACACCGACTGTTTGTCAAGGTCACCGATTGAATCACCGGCTATAGAGGATGATGATTTCCCAGGTTTTTAGGAGTTGTTGATGCAGCTATCATTTCTCGGCAACAACAAGATGATCGGGAGCTCAACTCGCTTATAGAATTCTTGAACGGACGAGCCGCCAGTGCACCAAGAGTGTTTTCGGAGAACTTATCGTCATTCTGTTTACGGGACGGAATTCTGTACAAAAAGAACTTTTCATCAACAGGTAGAAGCTATCTGCTGGTAGTTTCTGGAGCTCTCCGCAGCGAAATTTTACCAGCCTGCCATGACGAAGCCACTGCGGGCCACCTCGGTTTCCCAAGAACACTGACACGCAACAAAGAAAAATATTACTGGCCAATAATCGCCGCAGAGGTTAAAAATTACGTCCGAACATGCATTGACTGTCAGCGGCGCAAGGTACCACCTGTCAAACCCGCTGGGCTATTACATCCTGTGCCCGTGCCAGAAATCCCGTTTTCTCAAATCAGAAAGGATGTGCTGGGTCCATTCCCAACATCGGACAGCGGCAACAAATGGGTTATAGGGGCGACGGACTACCTCACCCGATACGCGGAGACCAAGGCAATCGCAAGTGGCACTGCAGCTGAAGCGGCCCAGTTCTTCCTTGAGAACATTGTTCTGAGACATGGTGCACCAGCTGTCGTCATAACAGACAAAGGTACCGCGTTTACAGCCGAGCTTTTGCGCAGTGTGCTTACGCTCAGCGGCACAGCGCATAGGAAGACGACAGCTTACCACCCACAAACGAATGGGCTTACAGAAAGACTTAACAAGACAATCGCTGACATGCTTTGCATGTACATCGACGTAGAACACACAAATTGGGACCGAATATTGCCGTACATCACATTCTCGTATAATACGGCGCGCCAGGAAACAACAAAAATGACGCCGTTCGCACTAATTCATGGCAGAAGTTACGACAATGCTTGACGCCATGCTGCCTTACTGTTGCAATGATTCAGAGACAGACGCCGCAGACTTCACTGAGCGCGCCAAGGAAGCAAGGCAGCTTGCCCGCGTCAGAGTAATGAACCAGCAGCAACTTGACGCCCAACGGTACAACCTTCGCCATCGATTCGTCATTTATCAACCAGGAGATAGAGTCTGGGTTTGGTTTCCTGTACGACGACGAGGCCTCTCAGAGAAACTTCTACGCCGATACTTCGGACTCTACAAGGTTCTGCGCCGTCTTAGCGACGTGACGTACGAAGTCGTGCCCGACGCCTCCTCCTGTTCCAAACGTCGCCAACATCTGCCTGAGACAGTGCACGTGGTCCGCATGAAACTTTACCACTCTCACTGATGTAAACACTCAATGGCCGCATCTCTACCTGTTGAGCGTCGAGACGACGCTCACTCTGGCGGGAGGGTAATGCCGCGTGCATAGCTGCATTTAGCGGCGAGATAGCGACGACAACGAAGAACGCGGATTTGCTCGAGAGGCGCAGTGCAGCATAGTGAAGAAGGCGACAATCTTAGCGGTCTTCTCTGAGAGCGTCTCTACAAGTCCCACTGTCCGTGTTTTTAAATAAACCCCCTGTAATTTTAACCCGCGACAATATCATCAGCGAAAGCTGTGACTTTCACGACACTGCTACCAGGAAGCGCAAGACCCCGGACACGTGAATTTGCGTCAAGAGCACGCAAAGATGGCTCAAGGGTGAGGACAAATAGCACAGGAGGCAATGGACTTCCCTGACGGTCCCCACGTGTTATGAAAAACAAATGGCAGCATATCCACTGACTGAATGATGGATAGTGGGGCCAAGCATGCGTCCGTTCATTCGTTCTTGCTTCCGTGCATCCATGCGTGCGTCTGTGTGACCGCCCATGCGTCCATCCACCCGTCCGTGTGTGCGTCTGTTCGTGCGTCCGCACGTTCATCTGTGTCATCTGTGCGTTGGTCCCTGCTTTCGTTCATGCATCGCTCCTGCGTCAGTACATGCGTCCATCCGTGCGTCCGTTCATGCATCTGTCTGTGTGTGCGTTCGTCCACCTATTCAACACTCCAAGTACCACCATCTCGCTTCTTTTCATCATATATTCCTCATATAGAAGCACCGCCATCCAGCGGACATTGCAAGGACTGAACGAGAGGAGGCACACGCACACTTTCTTACGGCTTGCGCTTCGGGTTTACTTCCCACCTTTAACCACCTCGAATTCATGGTATATACTAGTTCACTGTATTCATGGCACTGCGGCCCAACGCTCGCTAAACCTTTATAAAAGCTAGGACGTTACGCCCAGCGAGTATAACGTAGGAACCCATTCTCATCTTCTGTGCGTTGTTGAACAATGGAAAGTTCGCAGCGTGCGCGTTAACTAAAAGCCGAATGCTCCTGTCTCTCTTTCCCCTTTGCAGCCATTGGCATGCACATTGAGCACTATCTTTTATTGTTCAACAACGCACAGAAGAAATCTCTCACCGGCACCACCTTGGAGGTCAAAATTTTATACTTGTTACGCATTACTACAACGGCTACGAGGGACAAACGGTTGTCGCTAGACGGAGCTTCACCCACAAAAGTCAGCACTTTCCCAGCCATCTAGAACTAGTTGGCTTTTCATACCAGTTTAGGTATTTCTGATCATTTCCAGAAACGGATGAGAAAAGCTGAAGGCTGTGAGCACATTGAAGATATACGCGTGCTCTTGTCGGTCAAACGCTTTTTCCTGGTCCAAAGACACAAGGATGCCATGCGCAGATTGCGACAGAGTGTAGGCTATGATATCACCTGTGGTAAATGACCAGCTCTGTATTTCTCATGCATGCACTGGTGAAGCCTGGTGATGATCCCCCAGGGTGCTCAACAGAGCCCTCAAACGTTGAACGATTACCGTCGCAAATATCTTATTGTGAATGTTGAGGAGCGTGATAAGTCTCCAATCTTCAGGATTAACAGAGGAAGCATATCCTTTTTGGATAAGATCAATGCGTCAATCTCGAAAACTGTATGGAAAGACACCGTTCTCGTTACATCGCCGGATAACCGCAGTAAAGCCTTCGGATATACCAAGAATTTCATTCCAAAATGACAAATAAATCTCAACAGGAAAACCGAATGGCATAGGGGCCGTTCCACGTTTCATAGATTTCAGTGCCACCGTGACCTCTTCAGCCGACGGAGGGATGTGCAGGTAATCAGCAGCTTGTTGAGGAATGCGGGGCAAACCTCTAAGCAAAACCGGTGTTCTATCACAGTTTGGCCGCATGGCCGAATACGACATTGCTTCAAAATGCGCCAAGAAAACAGATCGATCGCTCGTAGGAAGCGGCTGCGTGGGTCGTATTTGTGCTGACATAAAAACAGATAGATGCCTGTAATTCTCGTAAAAACGAATGTCACGCATAGCGCAGCACCTCAGGATGTGCACTTGCGTTTCGAGTTACTGTATCTGCTACCTTTAGGTAGCAGTGTTGCGCATAGGTCTGCCATTTTCCCCGCTGAGACGTTCATGCCATGCAGGAAAGCCACCCCTTTTGTCAGCAGCACTCGCGTTCACACAGCCGAGTTCCCCGGTAGCATCTCGGCGTCTGTACAAGAAACGCCAAATGAGCCCAAGGCGCGTCCTCTCACTCTGTTGCCCTGCAGCGTCGATTTGACGAACGGTGAAAACGAACAAAAGTGAGCTCGTGAGCCGGGAACGCCTGGCGGCGGTTTCCAGAACCCGCGTTGCAGTAAAGTTGGCTTTCATTAGAACAGACTCTTTTTTGCAGGTGGACAAACTGGGCGATTGGGGGCGCAAGCGGCAAGTTCTATCGGTGGCGCAACTCTGTTATCTAAAGGCAGACCATAGAGTAACTCTACATGGGTGTGTCTACAGCGCCACGCTGCTGCCGCCAGGCACGAAGCAGCAGTCAAGCGCTGAAAGCGTTCACGCAGTTCACGCTGCCAAGCTCGCATCGGAGGAGAAAGCGTTTCGGCGCGCAAAACAATGCGTATTGTCACTGCAGTGTCAGCAAGCTCTTCAGAGACGTGTCGACAAAGCGAACGTCCCTCCACTGAGCAGTGCAGGTACCACTGTGTTTTAAGCGCATCCCAATCTTCAGGACCAGACGCCGTTAGCGACACACGTACTGCATGTGATGAATCTGATCTTGGGCGTGCGTCCTGCAGGACGTGAACATCAAGACACCATTTCTATTCCTAAAATGAAAATGAAACTTAGGGCATCAAGACAATAGGCCGATCATCAGATACGTACAGAAGAGAAGGTGGGAAGGACAGAACGCATAAATTGAAGACAAACGCCTCTAACGCACGTGAAACTTAAGCCGGCCGAGCCTGCTGGAGGATCGTCCGCGTCACCATGTCCAAACAAAGGTACTTCCGGGCACTACTTTATGCGGGTCCAGTAATAAAAAGTGGTGGACATCGTTTAAGAGAATTTTATTTCCGGATATATCTTACGCAGCTTATGTGCACACAGAAAAATGGACAATGGTGAACAAACAATGCGTATGTACAATGCAAGCTCTTATATACAGCGAAAATAACTTATTGCATATGCAGTGACGTACAATGCAAAATTGTACAACAAAGACAGGACATTCATGACATCGAGATGATTAAACTTAAATAAATAGTAAGGCTATGGAACAAACAAGGGGGGGGGGTCATTCACAGTGTATGGTGATGTTTTGCATTCACCTGTGGGGACAGTTTGCTCTCGCGCTCAAGAACAATATTTCACACAAAGGACATGTCTCTAAGGACATGACGTCGCAGCTGGCGTGCATTACAAGCATACCCGCTTAAGCCAGAATCTTGTACATTGGTTTGTGCATTTTAAACGCAGTTGAAGTCACCAATTAGGATAACATTAGGACCATCAAGAAACAACACATCAAGGTCTCCAAAAGAGGCGTTGACTGTCCAGCTTGTGATGGTCCATACACACACAATATCCTTAATTTGAAAGAAAAGTAGCCGGAGCCTAAAGTCGCCACCCTACCAAGACCATCGTAAAAAGCATGATGCTCCCGCAAAAAGGCCCGAATAAAATTCCTAATGCCTATTCCTGTAAAAAGAGATGTGGCGAAATACAAAGATCAATTGAGGTAGAACTTTTGTTTAAAAGCAAGCACGTCAGATAGCGAGAAGAAATTTCTTTCCTGCAGGCACAAAACATCACAATGCGCAACACGGGCAACACTAATCACTTCGGCCTGATTTGCCCGACTGCGAAAACCTTGAACTTTCAATGAAACATTATGCAGTGTTGTAGCCATATTGAAAGGTAAAGACTAACCTCGGCGCATAGCTCAATACGGTGGCCTACAAAGTGTCCAGGGGAGACTTCTTCAACCAAATCCCAACGCACTGTTCGGCCCTCCGGAGTGTGTCGTTCGGTTGAGGAAACTTTATAGTGACAAACGTCAATAATTTTCAACAGAACATTCTCTTCTTAGAAATACAATAACGATAATGACAAAACAGACATCATGTGTTCAGAAAAAGTGGTTAATGATTTAGAATACTAAGTACTCTATTATGTCAAAGCATAAAGTCATCCCGTGAGTGGTGATTTGTGTGTTAAAAAAAATTGGCAGCATATCCACGGAGTGAATGATGGAAAGTGGGGCGAAGCATTCGTCCGTTCACTCGTTCTTGCTTCGATCAATCCATGCGTCCGTCTGTCTGACCGTCCATGCGTCCATCCGCCCGTCCGTGCGTGCGTCTGTTTGTGCGTCCGTCCCTGCGTTCATCCATGCATCCGCCCCTGCGTCCGTTCATGCGTCCATCCATGCATCTGCCTGTGTGTCCGTTCGTCCATCTATTCAACACTCCAAGTACGACCATCTCGCATCTTTTCATCATATATTCCCCATATAGAAGAACCGCCATCCAGCGCACATTCCAAGGACTAAACGAGAGGTGGCACACGCACACTTACTTACGGCTTGCACTTCGGGTCTTCTTCTCACCTTTAAGCCCCTCGAGTTCTGGGTATATACTAGTGCATTGTATTCATGGCACTGCGGCTCAACGCTCGCTAAACCTTTCCAAAACTAAGGAAGTTACACCCAGCGAGTATAATGTATCCACTCTTTCTTTTCAGATAGTGCTCAATGCACATGCCAAAGGCTGCTAATGGGGATTACAGCATGCGCGTTAACTAAAAGCCGAATGCTCCTGTCTCTCTTTCCCCATTAGCAGTCATTGGCATGTACATTGAGCACGATTTTTTATTGTTCAACAACGTGCAGAAGAAATCTCTCACCGGAACCACCTCGGAGGTCAAAATGATATACTTATTATACAGTACAACGGCTACGAGGGACGAACGGGTGTCGCTATAAGGAGCTTCGCCCTAAAAAGCGTTTAACGATTGTGAGTACATAGCACTCAAATGTGGGAGAATAGTTGATCATCCCTAACACGAAAAGCGTTTATGGCACACTCCACCGGAATAGCCAATCCGTCACAGTGAGTTCGTGGCGATGTGATTTCAGAACCCGATAACAGTCGAAGAACTTATTTAACCAGACAAATATAGCAACCACGCGTAAACGTAGGACATGATGAAAACCACCGTGATTAGTTCTGGTTTACGACGCCATGCAAATGCAGTTATCAGTGGTATTCAAGTTGCAAAGGGTCAATTAGCGACGCAGTGCTCAACAAGGTTTATCGGAGGGCAGAAATTTTATCTTACTATGTGTGTAACTGATATTTCAACAGTGTCTGGGCTTATAAGAAAACAATAATTGATCTGCCTACACCAGCTGCGCTACAAAGGTATCACAGGAGACGTGAGGTATGCAAAGGCACTTGGATGAACACCCTTTTGCCTTAGAGTGTACCTTCGTCATCCATTGACGTCACGCCATACCAAATTTGGTATATGTGACGCTAGCGAAATCGCCGAGAGATCATCATGAGCGTTGCTTGTAGTCATGCTATTACATCACACGTATGTCATGATTTTACTGTTAGGGACTGTCGGTTGTGTTCGCCATGCAATCATGCCATACTATACAAGTTTTGCAACATGTCACGGGAACGAAACCACTGCAAGAGCAGCAAGACCATGAAATGTAGATCATGACATTCATGACATTCATGTCATGATTTTCATGTTATCAATAGTCAAATATGCTCGTCCTATAGTCATGTTATGCCATACCAAGTTTGGTATCGATACCATTATCCAAACGACCAGGAGAGCTGCAAGTCGTAGGCGGCTAGAGAGATAGATAGATAGATAGATAGATAGATAGATAGATAGATAGATAGATAGATAGATAGATACGCTTAAAGTCACCGAAGTTCGCTAAGAATTGGTTAGCATTTAAAAAATGGCAGCATATCCACGGGGTGAATGATGGAGAGTGGGGTGAAGCATCCGTCCGTCCAATGGTTCTTGCTTCCCGCCATCCATGCGTCCGTCTGTGTGACCATCCGTGCGTCCATCCACCCATCCGAGCGTGCGTCTGTTCGTGCGTCTGCACGTCCATCTGTGCATCCATCCATGCGTTCCTCCTTGCATCCGCCCCTGCGTCCGTCCATGCGTCCATTCATCCGTGCAGCCCTCCGTGCAGCCATCCGTGCGTCCGTCCATGCATCTGTCCATGTGTCCATTCGTACATCTAGTCAACACTCCAAGCACCACCATCTCGCATCTTTTCATCATATATGCGTCCGTGTGTGTGACCGTTCATGCGTCCATCCGCCCGTCCTTGCGTGCGTCTGTTCGTGCGTCCGCACGTCCATCTGTGCGTCTGTCCCTCCGTCCGTTCGTGCGTCCGCACGTCCATCTGTGCGTCTGTCCCTCCGTCCGTTCATGCGTTCATCCGTTCTTGCAGCCATCCGTGCGTCCGTCCATGCATCTGTCTGTGTGTCCGTTCGTCCGTCTAGTCAACACTCCAAGTACCACCATCTCGCATATTTTCATCATATATTTCAGGTATAGAATCCCTGCCATCCAGCGGACATTCCAAGGACTAAGCGAGACGTGGCACACGCACACTTTCTTACTTCTTGCGCTTATTGTCTATTTCCCACCTTTAACCACCTCGAGTTCATGGGATATACTAGTTCACTGTATTCGTGGCACTGCGACCCAACGCTCGCTAAACCTTTCTAAAACCAAGGAGGTTATGCCCAGCGAGTAAAACCTAGCAACCATTTCTTGTCAGATAGTGCTTAATGTACACGCCAATGGCTGCTAATTGGAAATGAGAGAGAGGAGAATTCGGCTTTTAGTTAACGCGCACGTTGTGAATTCATTATTGTTCAACAACAGACAGGAGAAATCTCCCACTGGCGCCACCTTGCAGGTCAAAGCCCAAGACTGATTACGCTCTGCGACTACGACGAGGGACGAACGGGTGCCGCTTTAGGGAGCTCCGCCGCTAAATAAGTCTACATATCCACGAGGTGCAAGATGATGAAATGGGTGAAGCATCTGTCTATCCGTTCGCGCTTTCGTTCGTCCGTTCGTTCTTGCTTTCGCCTGTTCGTGCGTCCGTTTGTGCAACCATCCGTCGGACCATCCACACGTTTGTCCCAGCGTCCATTATTCGGTTCGTCCACACGTCGGTCCACGCGTTCTTCCGTGGGTCCGTTCCTGCGCCCGTCCATCTTCTTGTGCATCCGTTGGTGCGCCCGTCCTTGCCTCCGTCCATGCGTTCGTCCGTGCATATGTCAGTGCATCCATGCATTCGTTTATTCGTTCGGACTCATCCGTGCATCTGTCTGTCTGTCTGTCTGTTCATGCGTGTGTCTGTCCATTCGTCCGTTCATATACTGAACACTCCAGGCCCCGCCTTCTCGAATTTTTTCAATATATATATTTATCATATAAAAGTTCCGCCTTCCACCGGACATTCCAGGGACTAAACGAGAGGTAGCACAACCGGACTAGAAAAGCGACATGCGCGCATTCTTTTACGGTCGGCGTTTTGTGTCCAGTTCCCACCGTTCGCTGCCGCTAGTTCATGGCACTGTGGCACAACCCTCGATAAACCTTGTGTGCCAAGGAGGATACGCCCAGTGAGTTTAACGTGCCAACGTTTTCTGGTCAGATAGTTCTCAAAGTGCGTTCTTATGTTACTAGTTTTTTGGTATGCATCAAATTGAATGAAAATTTTTGTGTAAGATTAAGTGACTGATACACGACTCTGTAGGTTATTTCATCAGAAACAACTATTTTTCATGTGTGATTAACGTTCACGGCTTTCTTCCATAATTCAAAAGAGTGCTCGTGTGCCACTCCTCTAGTCTGGCCATGGATGTGGCTACATACTACTACGACAACAACTACTACTACTGTTACTACTATTACTACATACATCGTAGACGCACAACCCATGGCTTAAGAAGCTTCGCCCCTAAATATCACAGCATAGCCACAGGGTGCATGATGATGAGTGGGGCGAAGCATTCATCAGTACGTCTGCGCTTTTGTCCGTCCATTCGTTCTTGCTTCCGTTCATCCGTGCGTCCGCTCATGCGTCCGTCCATCTGTTCGTCCGTCCGTCCGTCTGTCAACCCGTGCTTGCGTCTGTCCATTCGTGTGTCCGTCCACGCGTCAGTTCGTCCGTACGTGCATCTGTCTGTCTCTCCATCCGTGCGTCTGTCCATCTGTGCGTCTGCCCGTTCATCTAGTGAACACTCCAAGTGCCGCCATTCACATCCATTCATCCTATATTCATCATATAGATGTACCGTCATCCAGCGGACATTCCAAGGACTAAATGAGAGGTGGCACGGCATGACTAGAAAATCGGCAAGCGCGAAATGTTTTACGGTCTGCGCTTCGCGTCTAGTTCTAACCTTTCACCACCTTAATTACATGACACTGTGGACCAACTCTCACTGAACCTTGCTAAAATAAAGGAGGTTATGCCAAGCTAGTTTAACGTGGCAACCCATTCTGGTCAGATAGTGCTCAAAGTGCGTCCTTCTGATAATAGTTTTGTTTAGTAAACAACAAATTCAAGGCAAATTTTATTGGAGATAATATCACCGATACTCGTCTCTCTAGGTTAGATCATAAAAAACAATTGTCTTTCTATTTGAGATTAACATGCGCGGGTTAGCTCCTCCATTCAAAAGAGTGCACACGTGCCACTCCACTCGCCTGGCCCTGGAGGTGGCCTACTACTACTATGATGCACTACTACTACTTCATACATAGCGGACGCACGGCCCAAAGCTTAAGAAGCTTCGCCCCTAAAAATGAATTACACTTGGTAAATTCAAAAGTGTGTATGACGCACGATGTGAGATACAAACGATTGTTTGTAATTTACACCGTGCTTTGATGAGAGCGTGTGCCCATTGCGGTCGGTTAGAATGTTCGGTTAGAATGGAACAACATGCGCGAGTCTTTTTGCATGATTAAGCACGCTGGCCACAGCGACACTAGGCAAGCTCGAGAGACCGAAGCGAAGAGGGCTCGTGGGCGAGTGGACCCAGCGCTGAGGGCTAGCGATGTGGAGACATTACGTAAGGGGCGGCAAGTGTTCCCAGAGCTAAAAGACTGCAAAGCCAAGGGAGACGAATGAGGTGACAAATGAACTTGGAGTGGAAAAGCGTGGGCTGCAGTGGCCAAACGCCCGACGTGGGCGTTTGGCCACTTGTTTTTCTTCAGCTTGCGCAGCAAGTCGAGTTTTCACGTAACCTCACCACCATCAGCTCCATCCGCAACGAGCAGGTCCGCGTGAACGCCATCGCCGAATGTTTCGTGGTTTTACAGATAAGTATATCAGCATTCACTTTGTGGAGACGGCGTAAATTTTTCTTCGTCTATCCTTTTAATTAATAAAGTTCATCTGTCTGTCTATTCCTTTATTATTTTTTCTCTATTTTTTATATTGGTTTGGCATGTCCATTGCCATTTTTATCTATACAATACAGGTACCTATATTTCTCTGTCTCGCACCTTCCTTCCGTTTATTTTTCTAGTTCTCTACGGATAAAAAAATATTGTTTGTATCTGTACAACTGTACCAGGCGTCAAAACACGTTAATTGCGCAACGAGTAAGGGGTGTACAGCCACCCACCCATTGCAGTGTGCCACTGACCTTACGGGCCCGCATGGTGTCCTTCGCCGGTTGCTACATTAAGTATTTTGGGTAAAGGGAACTTGGCGATTGAACTCCATTTCAATATTCTTTGAAAAAAATAACCTATTTTACGCGCAATCTTTCTTTCCTTCCGCCATCTTTTGAACTGATGCCCACGAGGCCCGATTCTCTAAACTCAACAGATGGACGGACGGACGGATGTACGAACATGTCGAAGGACGCACAGATGCACTTGCATGAACGAGAGGTGGACGGACAGGCAGATTCACGCACAGAAGGCCTGAGGGACGCACGGACGGATAGACTGATGCTAGGTCGGACGGACGGCATAGGTGATGATGTATTGCGCTGCCATATGGGTGATTGCTGTACACATAAAGTGTGTATTTGACACATGTTTTCTTTTTTCTGGGCAGGTGTTCAGTTTCGGTTTCGGTTTATTAAGCCTGCTGAACAACAATGCTGGGCTCGCGGGAACCTTATTTCGCGTAGGAAACTCTTTGAGAGCGCTGTACACACGTTAGTGTAATGTTATTTTTTTTTTCGAAAGTGTAGAACTATATGCCTGATCCAATGCAGATGTTGCGCATTGAAGTCAGTGGCGTGCTGCGTCCCGAACCTCACCATGACTCTTGCAGGATATGATCGCGAGATTACGTAATCCTGACGTCATATGTAGACAGAATTTGTGATGCTATCTCAACGTTTCTATAAATTTGGCACAAGATTTAACGTGATGTTACATGATGACGTCGACATATACATTGTTACTTTTGCGAGAGGAAATAAACACATTTGTGTATTATTTAAGTTTCGATCATCTTCAGCGTGGTCTCTCCCATCCGAAAAATCATAGGCCCGTATTCACAAACCAACCTCGTATTTTCCTCAAGTGTTCCTAATTGGTTTTAAACCTTTATTGGACATGATAAACAAATTGAACCAGTCTACGTGAACCAGTCTTGCACTTATCTTTTGCCCTGTTACCATTTTCGTGTCTTTATAGCGCACGTAGAGAATACAGGAAGTGTAGAAAAACGTGAGGTAAGGCCGAGGTTAGTTTGTGAATACAGACCATAGGCTTTCGCCACGTTTACAACACTCGCTGCCACCATGCGATAGTTTTTGATGCTAAGGCTTGCTCCCAAAGCTCTGGTCTGTGGTATGAGTTGGATGAATTAAAGGTGTGCGTGTACACCAGTACCCTGTGATAAAGCGCGCCCCGTACTCCACAAAACTGGAAAAAGAGGAAGGACAGTAAATTAGTAATTTATTATGATTGGGGAGAGCTGTTTATTTACAGTTATTCTATAATGAGGTCTTGGCCAATGGTAAGCATTCTGCGTGGGCCTTGATGCTTTTTAGGGGTGAAGCTCTTTAGGGTGTGGGCCTACTCTTTCTCCGCTGTGGTCATACGTAGCCACCAGTGGCACACACCCGCTCTAGAGATGACGGTACTTGGAGTGTTCACAAGATGGACGCACGGACGGGAGCTTGGATGGACGGACAGACACACTAGCAGATGGAAGGACGGATGGACGGATGCGCGGAGTGGGTGTGTGCTACAGGGGATGCTAGATGTGAGATGCCGGTACTTGAAGTGCTTACTAGATAGACGCACGGACGGATGAACAGAGTAGAAGGTGGACGGACAGATGGATGGACGTGCGGATGTACGGACGGATGGACGCACGAATAGATGGACAGATGGATAGACGGACTCACGAATGAAGGCACGGACAGACGGGTGGACGCATGACTGGACGCATGGATGGTTGCGCGGACGGAGGGAGCACAAGAACGAACGGAAAGACGCAAGCATGGACGGGCCTCCAGAAATTTGCCCCGCTCATCATTATTCACTGCACTGAAATGCTGTGATTTTGTAGCGTCCTGTCGTGTAATATAATGTTAAGATATGAGACATGTAGATAATGTTGCCAGGGCACTTCCACACTGCCAGGGGATCGGTTAGCGAGATGCGCTATATTGAGGTATGAGGTTTATTTATTTTTCTGTACATAGGAAAAAAACGAAGCAAAAGCAAAAGGCTGTAAAGCCTGACGGAGGCTTTGCTCTGAAACACAGTCTGGCACACAACTTAGATGCAGATAAAAAAAGCTTTTTTACACAAAGGCGAACAGTCTGCAAATTATAATTAGACAAATAAACGCTACAATGTAAAAAAGAACAAAACAATGTACATAACACAAGACAAAAATACCATTAAACAAAAATTGGCAGATCCCACGTGCAATGGGAGTCGGTTATATGCAAAGAACAAATTAGGAAGGTTGATATATCACTCTGAAATCAGCACAACGTTACGAGGTGGAGGTGAATAATGCTGTACATTACTTACGTGTCATGATTATCATGTTTGGATGTGTCGTTTACCTCCGCCATCAATTCACGTCACGTGATACCAAATTTAGTATTTGTGGAGCTGGAGAAACGGCTGCGAGCACGCAATGAGCGTGGTATGTTGTCATTTTCTTAACTGACACTCTTGTCAGCATTATCATGTTTGCACCAGTTATATACTTTAGTCATCCATTGACGGCACGTAAGAACAAATTTGCTATTTGTGGAGTTAGCAAAACGGCCACGAGTGCATTCTGAAGGGCCCAATATACTCTGAAGTAGCGTTGACGCGCGTGCACGCTGGGCATAGCGATGCTGCGTTAGCCAAACGCGAGCACTCTATAGTCTGACGCCAGGCGCGACCGGCGCCCAGCATCCATCGGCACGGTCCAACGGCAACCGGCATAAAATGCGACATGCTCGCACCGATGCAACACCCAGACAACACTACGTCTCCCTGTTTTCGTGACGGAGGGAAGTCGGACGCGCTGAAACGCGCATGTGTCAAAGCAACGCAGCGTGGCGCCTGCCTGCGAGTACATGGCAGGACCGGCGTCTGGCGCTGCAGCGCCGTGTGACGCGACGAAATGAACGCTAGCGAGCGCGCACACCGCGTCATGTCGATATGTATTGGTGCCTTGGCTGTGGTATGCAGTCATGTTCTCATATGACACGCATCCTATGATTATCATGTTTACCCTAGTCACATACCTTCGTCATCAATTGACGTCATGTAATACAAAATTTGCATATGCGAAGCGAGAGAAACGGCCACGAGCACATCATGAGCGTGGCACGTAGTCATGTTGTTCCATGACACGCATATCATTATTGCCGTGGTTGAATGTGTCATTTACTTATGTTGTCCATTTGCGTCGCGTAATACCCAGCTTGGTACATGTGAAGCTAGCAAAACAGCCGCGAGCGCATCATGACCGTAGCATGTAGTCATGTTAATACATGACACGCATCTCATGTTTATCATGTTTGCCTCAGTATCATACCTTCGTCATCGATTCACGTCCCGTAATACAAGGTTCGGAATATGCGACGCTAGCGAAATGGCCGCGAGTGCATTATGATCGTGGCATGTAGTCATGTTGTTACATGACACGTATGTCATGATTCTCATGTTACAGTCTGTCGCTTGTGTTCGCCTTGCAATCATTCCATACCATACCAGTTTTGCAACATGCCTTGTGAACGAAACCACCACAACAGCTGCAGAATTATGAAATGTAAATCATGACATTCATGACATACATATCACGATTTTCATGTTATTACTAGTCAAATATGTTCTTCATACAGTCATGTTATGCCATACCAATTTTGGTATCGATACCATTATGGAAACAGCCAGGAGAGCTAAAAGTCGTAGGCGGCAAATAGTTAGATAGATAGATAGATAGATAGATAGATAGATAGACAGATAGATAGATAGATAGATAGATACGCTCAAAGTCACCGAAGTTCACTAAGAAATGCTTCGCATTTAGAAACATCATTATCGCAATATATAAAGTAGGTGAGATCAAAAACACATTAGCAGAGATATACATTTCAAAAGCAAACAACTGCATCGAAACTATCCAGTTAATAATTAGTACATATCAAGCTATAATTATTCAAAATATTATATTAGACATATTCAATGCAATTATGAAGGAGAATGTCCTTTAATGTATTTTTGAATTGTTTTTATTAAGGTCAAAAACAATTTCAAGTTCGTTGAGGTGACTGGGTATTTGATAGTTGGTACGTTGCTGACCATACATAGGTGGTCCTAGTTCTCGGTGTTCTTATGCCAGGTGTACGGAGACAGTACTCAACACACCCAAAAGAATGAAACATGGGGTATAGTTTGTTATTTTGTATGTACAAAATTAACTTGTAGTAACACATTTGGTTTGCTTATAGTAAGAAATATTTGGAAAATAACGGACGTGTGCCAAAATTTTGTGGGTGACCGTAGTATCGTTCGATTATTCGTAGTACGTTTTCTGTAACGTTAGTAACGTCTTATAGTTCTGTGCTGTCATTGTTTCCCAACACAAGACACAATAACTTAGCCTGGAGTAGAACAGTGTATAATATAACGCTTGTTTAAGCAGGAGGGGTAATAATGAAAATAGTCTGTACATATATACAACGCCTTTACTTCTACTTATTTGCTCTTTCCAAGAACGGTCTTCCTGGAACCAGATGCCTAAGATTTTTGTACCCTTACTTGTTATAAGGGAGCGCGCTCAAAGGAGACATTTATACTTATGTTTTGTGGCTTGCTGATAGGCGCAAACCACACCAATTAAGTTTTACTCGCATTTAGCCACACTTTTTAGTTGAAGCCAGCAAGGCAACTTATTTAAATATGTGTTCACAGCACTTTGAAGTGCAGCGATTGAGTAACCAGCAAAAAAAAATTTGGTGTTGTCAGCATACATGACTGATTTAGCAGAACCCGGAATATCACATAAGTAGTTAATATCAACTATAAACAAGGGAGGGCCAAGTATGGATCCTTGTGTACACATTTGTTAGCATTGGCATGCGGAGATATCTCTTGATTGATAGTAGCTGATAGTGCTCTGTAAAGTAATTCCGTAGTAATTTATTACAAACACCACGCACACCGTAGTTATTTGGTTTTTCTAAAAGAACAGTATGATGCACGGTGTCGAATGCTTTACGAAAATCAACAAAAAGTCTTAGCGTATATTTTTTTCTCACAATTGTTTAGTATCTCAATTTTAGGGGGGTTGCGCCTTGGCGTGCATATGGCGGGCGCGTCGCCTGTGTTGGACCGTCTTCCAACAACCACCCGCGTCGTTGTCCGTGTTGTCGCAAAGAGTAGTGTCCTCCTCCATCCTTTCTCCGGGTTGAGTGTCGACTTCAGGTTGTTGGGAGAAAGAATTGGAGACAGCAGGATCAGTTGCTGGCCTCGCGCTTGCAGGGCTCCCCCGGCTTCTCGATCAGATCCCCGATGTCGCTCACGCTATTTATGCGGACATCACTATCTGGTGTACATGCGGTTGCGACGGTGCTACCCAAGAGCGACTGCAGCAAGCAGTCGACACTGTCTCTGAGTATGCGAGAAAAGGGGGCTTAAATTGTGCTCCGCAAAAGTCGGAGCTCATAATCATTCGTTCCCGCAGCCCCTCACCTATGCCGTCTATCACTGTACCCATACAGTGTGGTATACCCATACCACAGGTCAGCCGTGCTCGCATCCTCGGCCTACACGTCCAGGTGGATGGCAGGTCTAACTATACTGTTTCCCTTCTATCCCGACAAACTGAGCAAATTCTGGCCATGATCAGGCGGGTCTCTAACAGGCGCTCGGGTCTTCGAGAAGAGGACCTGCTGCGCTTGGTGGAGGCATGCATCATCAACCGTCTTACATACCATCTTCCCTTTCAGCGGTTGACCCAAGCGCAACAACTTCGCGTTGATGCCCTCATTCGTAAAGCGACGAAGCTAGCCCATGGCCTACCGCACTATACGTCCACATACCGTCTCCTTAATTTAGGAACGCATAACACACTAAGAGAACTACTAGAGGCGCATTGGGTCAGTCACCGCCAGCGCATCTTGCTTACACGTACTGGCCGCTATCTCCTTGCACGGTTAGGGTTCTCTGTCCCACCACTTGAACCTGAAGCCCGCCCAACGACCTTATCACCCGCCCTACGTGAGGTACTGAATATTCATCCCTTGCCACGTAATATGCACCCAGTGCATGACAAAGGACGGCGTAAAGCTCGTGTGCGATACCTTAACCGCATGCTCGAAAACATCCCAGAATCCCAGGCTCTATACACAGACACGGCGCGCACTCAAGAGGGCTATACATCCGTATTGTTGGATGGCACTGAATCCCCGAAGGACTCTGCTGCAATGCGCGGCACTAATGTCACGTACGGAGAAATTCTCGGCGTTGCTCTCGCCATACGACACGCCGTTCGTGTCCCAGGGGAAGTGTATATACTGACGGACTCGCAACAGGCATGCCGGGCGTTCCTATCAGAACATGGCATTCCGAGAGCGGCACAACAAATTCTCAAACAGATCCCGAAAAATGATTCAGTCACACCTTCCCGCATCCACTTAATGTGAACCCCTGGTCATGCCTCGCTGCCGGGCAATGAACGCGCACATGCAGTAGCCCGCGATATTTCCCTCCGGGCGGCCCGGCGTGGTGAAATGACCAGTTCAGGGTGGGGGGATTCCCTGCTGCGTCATGGAGAGATTCTCCGTCATTATAGAAGCGTTCGCTGCACTCACCGTGCGCCACCACCATCCTTCTCGAGAGAGGAAGCAGTGGCACTACGCCAGTTGCAAACCGACACTTTTCCTAATCTTGTGTCTCTGAACAAATTCTGGCCACGCTGTTATGCCGACAATTGTCCGGGCTTAGGCGGGTCACCCTCCATCTTCCACGTCACTATCGAGTGCACGGCAAGCCTTTTCCCTCCATTACCACCCCTCCTCCGCCCGCTGCGCAAAAAAGAGCTGTGGGACGACGCCCTCCGCGACGGACCTCCCGAGGTTCTGCGAGCCATCATACAACGGGCTCGACACGTCGCCGGAGTCGTCCTAGGGACCCCGGACCAGGGGTCCCTCCCATGCTTTTTGTTCTACCTACATAAAAAAGATGTTTGTCTCTCTCAATTTTAGGGGCAAAGCTCCTTATAGCGGCACCCGTTCGTCCCCCGTTGTATGTAACAAGTATTACATTTTGACCTCCAAGGTGGCGCTGGTGAGAGACTTCTTCTGTGCGTTGTTGAACAATAAAAAATAGTGCTCAATGTACATGCAAATGGCTGCTAATGTAAAATGAGAGACAGGAGCATTCGCCTTTTAGTTAACACGCAGGCTGCGATCACCATTAGCAGCCATTGGCATGTACATTGTGCACTATCTGACAAGAAAGGGTTGCTACGTTATACTCGCTGGGTGTAACCTCCTTAGCTTTAGAAAGGTTTAGCGAGCGTTGAGCCGCAGTGCCATGAATACAATGAACTTGTATATACCATTGTAGCGAAGCCTCCGAACTCTGAAATGGGTCGAACTCTTGAGTACCTTCTAGTGGGGCTACCCAACAAGGACGCCGCTCGCGCTAGGAGCCCGTGCTTGGCTGTGACTGTCGCCATTATATATTCTCGCTCGTTGCCGGCTAATAAACGCCTTAACAATTTGGTGGAGAGTGCTGCGATTGCTTTCTATGCCTTTGGAGCTACGATCACGTACCCTGCCATCTACTATGTACCACGACGCTTCTCAGCAAACGCCTCCTCCAATGCCGCCCCCTTGTTCCGGTGTCCCCAGAATCCGTGATCCACCCATCTTCACTGGCGCTGATGGCACTGACGTGGAGGACTGGCTCGCCATTTACGAGCGCGTGAGCGTCCCCAACAAATGGGACGAGGACGGCAAGCTGACCAACTTGGTGTTTTACTTTGCCGGTGTCGCCAGTTTGTGGTACAACAACCACGCGTCCGATTTTGCCACCTGGTCCGATTTCAAGACCACAGTCGTCAACGTCTTCGGCCGCCCTGCTGTTCGCAAGCTGCAAGCAGAGCAGCGCTTGCGTGAACGTGCTCAGGCAGCTGGTGAGTCATTCACCAGCTATATTGAAGATGTCCTGGACCTATGTAACAAATCCAATCACACCATGTCCGAGTCTGACAAGATCCGAAACATCATGAAAGGCATTGACGATGATGCCTTCACGATGCTGCTCACCAAAAACCCCGGCACGGTGGCTGAGGTCATCACACTGTGCCAGAGCTACGAGGAGCTCCACCGGCAGCGTTCGATGACCCGACGCTCCCCACCACGAGCTGCAACGCTTGCTGGCTTGGAGGCCAGTTGTGACCAAGTGGCGTTGATGGCAGACCTGAAGTCCTTTATCCGCGAGGAAATCGCGCGGCAGTTCTTGCTCCTGCCCTTTGCCCACCAACCGACTGTTCAACAATCGCCTACTACCGTTCTTCCTCCCATCCGCCGAGCAATTGAACAGGAAATAGCGGAGGTAATGCCTGCTTACCACCCCCAACAGCCTCCGGCTCCTGCGTCCCTGAGTTACGCGCAAGTGGTCACCAGGCAGCCCCAAGTCGTTCAAGCACCCGCCCCTCTGACCTACGCTGAAGCTGCTGCACGACCTCCGTCCTTTGCAGCGGGTATGCCCGCTACGTATGCTGACGTAACCCCTCAGTATCAGCTTCAGTGCACCATGCAGCCACCGTTCCGTCTATCGGTCCTTACGACATGGGTGAAACCTACCCCGGTGAACAGATGGCGCACACCCGACAACCGGCCCATCTGCTTTGCCTGTGGTTACGCCGGTCACGTAGCCCGTTATTGCCATCGCGTACAGCCGGCTCCGATTTCTTCACCTGATGCTGGCCAACTCAGCCGTCCTTATCACGAAGAACCGCCGTCTCGCCCAGGTCCATCTCGCCCAGGTCCGCCCAGGTCCATCTCGAAGATCGCCGTCTCCACGACGTCGTTCCCTGTCCCCCATGCGGCCAAGTGCGGCTGCTCATGAGCAGGAAAACTAGTCGTCGCAGTCCCCGAGGCAAGGACTGCGACGCTATCGCAATGTGAAAGCCCTCAGAGCAGCCCCTCGAATGTCATTGACGTGCTTTTGGACGGTGTTTGTGCATCGGCTCTTATTGACACTGGAGCTGCCGTATCAGTTATTGACGAAAACCTCTGCCGCTTACTTCAAAAAGTGACGACGCCACTTTCTGGGTTATCCCTCCGTACTGCAAGTTTGCACCGGATTCATCCTACAGCAGGGTGCACAGCTCGCGTTGTCATCCAGGACGTTCTGTATGTCGCCCAGTTCATAATCATTCAGGCATGCTCTTATGACGTCATCCTGGGATGGGACTTTCTCTCTCGCCATGACGCCGTCATCCATTGTGCCGCCGCCGAAATTGAGCTCTCACCCTTCTCGCATTTGACGCAAGAAGACAGTCCCCCGACACTGAGCAAGATTCTAACAAAAGACGATACAACAGTGCCTCCAAACTCGACGACGGCTGTGTCTGTCTACTGCGCTGGTCTCTCCGACACCATTGGACTTGTTTCGCCATCTGACCGCGCTTGCAGCAGGAAAGGGTTGCTAGTACCTTTCGCGATCATGCAGGTCAACCAGGGCAACACGGCTATTTTTGTAACCAACCCGTCCCGTACGCTGTTACCTTGCTTCGAGGGGAATGTCTCGGCAAAGTGGAACCAGTCGACGACGCACAAGTCCTGGACGTACCCGATGATACGCGTGGTCCCAGGTCGTGTACCATCAATGCTGTTTCCACTTCTGATTCGTCATCTGCTGATGTATTTGGCCCCTCCATCGCTGACAACCTTACGGCCGTACAGCGTTCCCAACTTCTGGACCTGTTGCAAGAATATTATTCTTCTTTCGACGTCGGGCGAAGTTCTCTCGGTCGCACGTCCGTTGTTACGCATCGCATCGACACTGGTGCCCATCCACCTTTACGGCAACGTTCATATCGCGTGTCGCCTGCTGAACGTCGAGTAATTAATGATCAGGTTGACGATATGCTCCAACGCGACGTTATTCGGCCCTCGGACAGTCGATGGGCGTCTCCTGTTGTTCTTGTTGCGAAGAAAGACGGCTCTGTGCGGTTCTGTGTGGACTACAGACGGCTCAATAAGATCACTCGCAAGGATGTTTATCCACTGCCACGCAACGATGACGCGATTGACAGCCTTTATGGAGCCGATTTTTTTTCTTCTCTCGATCTGCGCTCGGGGTACTGGCAAGTACCCATGGCTGACGACGCTCGACCAAAGACCGCCTTCGTCACGCCAGACGGCTTGTACGAGTTCAACGTCATGCCGTTTGGTCTATGTAATGCACCTGCGACCTTTGAGCGCATGATGGACACCGTTCTGCGCAACTTGAAATGGTACACGTGCTTGTGTTACCTCGACGATGTCATTGTCTTTGATCCGGATTTCTCCACGCATCTCCAACGTCTGAAAGAAGTTTTAGCACGTGTGAGCAATGCCGGCTTGCAACTAAATCTGAAAAAGTGCCGCTTTGCAGCACGGCAACTCACCATACTGGGGTACGTCGTGTCCAAAGACGGCATTCTTCCTGATCCTGCCAAGCTTCAGGCCGTGGCCGAATTCCCCAAACCTGCATCTGTCAAAGAACTGCGTAGTTTTGTGGGCCTGTGCTCATACTTCCGACGCTTCATACGAAATTTCGCCACGATCATATCACCGCTAACGAAGCTCCTTAGAAGCAACGGGCCCTTCAATTCGTGGTCATCCGAGTGCGATGACGCGTTCGCGAAGCTCCGCCATTTGTTGACGTCGCCTCCCATTCTACGCCACTACGACCCTACAGCCCCAACGGAGGTGTACACGGACGCCAGCGGTGTAGGCCTCGGCGCTGTCCTGGCGCAGCGAAAACCCGGGTTTCCTGAATATGTCGTAGCATATATGCAAGCCGTACGCTCACGGGTGCCGAGAAAAACTACAGTCACGGAGAAAGAGTGCCTGGCGATTGTCTGGGCTCTTACAAAGTTTCGACCTTATTTGTATGGTCGCCCATTCGATGTCGTCACCGACCATCATGCACTATGCTGGCTTTCATCATTGAAGGATCCCTCAGGCCGTCTCACCCGTTGGGCTCTTCGCTTACAAGACTACGACATCCGCGTGCTGTACCGCAACGGACGCCAGCATGCTGATGCCGACGCCCTCTCGCGCTCCCCTCTGCCTGAAGGTGATGTGCTCTGCTCAGTATCCTCGGCTGCTGTTTCTGCCATTGATGTTGACATCATCGCTACCGAACAGCGAAAGGATAATTGGATCGGCCCACTCATCGACATGCTCTCTGATCCATCCGCAACGCTATCCACGCGTGCCTTGCGTCGTCAAACTTGCCATTTCGCCATCCATGACGGCCTTCTACACCGACGCAATTACGACACCGACGGCCGGCAGTGGCTACTCGTAATACCCCGCAGTCTGCGGTCAGAAATATGTGAATCCTTCCATTCTGATCCACAATGCGCGCACTCTGGGGTATTCAAAACCTACCATCGCATTCGACAACGCTACTTCTGGTGCGGGATGTACCGCTATGTGCAGCAGTTCGTTCGCTCTTGCCTCACTTGCCAACGCCGTAAACCGTCAGCCCACATGTCGCACGCCGGTCTGCAACCGTTACCTTGCCCTGACCGTCCCTTTGGGCGCGTAGGTATCGATTTGTATGGACCACTTCCTCTGACGTCGGCTGGTAACCGCTGGGCCATCGTTGCCGTTGACCATTTAACGCGATACGCCGAAACCGCCGCTCTCCCTGCGGCTACTGCGCGCGATGTTGAGTCCTTCCTGCTGCATCGATTTATACTGCGCCACGGACCACCCCAAGAGCTTCTCGGCGATCGAGGCCGTGTCTTCTTGTCGGAAGTCGTCGAAGCCATTCTGACGGAGTGCAATTCTGTCCACCGCAAAACTGCTGCTTACCACCCACAGACAAATGGCCTCACCGAACGCTTTAACCGCACCCTCGGCGACATGCTTTCTATGTACGTCGCTACCAACGACACTAATTGGGATAATATACTGCCCTTCGTCACCTACGCCTACAACACCGCCCCACAGAGCACGACTGGTTTTTCACCTTTCTGCTTGCTGTACAGAAGGCACCCGTCGCACACCATGGACACAATGCTCCCGTACACGCCGGATCCATCTGAGTGTACACCTATTTCCGAGACAGCCAGGCTTGCTGAAGAGTGTCGCGAGCTTGCAAGACTTTTACGACGCAAGAGCAAGAGCGGCAGAAGAGTATTCGTGATGGCTCCACCACTTCTGAGCCCACGTCCCTTCCTGGTGCGCTTGTATGGCTCTCGATCCCGACCTCTGCAGATGGCCTCTCTTCCAAACTACGTCCCAAATACGAAGGCCCCTACCGTGTCATCGAGCGCACTTTACCCGTCAACTATCTGATCGAACCCGTTGAACAATCTTCGGACATGCGCCGCCGTGGGCGAGACATCGTCAACGTGGAGCGCCTGAAAGCTTATTATGACCCGCTCATAATAAGCTCTTAGGTCGCCAGGCGGCTCCCTCTTCGATCCCGGGGTAATTGTAGCGAAGCCTCCGAACTGTGAAATGGGTCGAACTCTTGAGTACCTTCTAGTGGGGCTACCCAACAAGGACGCCGCTCGCGCTAAGAGCCCGTGCTTGGCTGTGACTGTCGCCATTATATATGCTCGCTCGTTGCCGGCTAATAAACGCCTTAACACCATGAATGAACTTGAGGTGGTTAAAAATGGGAAGTAGATACGAAGCGCAAGCCGTAAGAAAGTGAAAGCCGAATTCTCCGCCTCTCATTTCCCATTAGCAGCCATTGACATGTACATTGAGCACTATCGAACTGAAAAAGTTTGCTACGTCATACTCGCTGGGCGTAACCTCCTTGGTTTTCGAAAGGTTTAGCGAGCGTTCGGCCACAGTACCATGAATACAGTTAACTAGTATATACAATGAACTCGAGGTGGTTAAAGGTGGGAAGTGCACACAAAGCGCAAACCGTAAGAAAGTGTGCGTGTGCCACCTCTCGTTTAGTCCTTGGAATGTCCGCTGAATGGCGGTGCTTCGATATGGGGAATATATTATGAAAAAATGCGAGACGGTGGTACATGGAGTGTTGAATAGATGGACGAACTGACACATAGACAGATGCATGGATGGACGCATGAACGGTTGCAGGGGCGGCTGCATGGACGAACGCAGGGACGGACGCACGAACAGACGCACGCACGAACGGGCTGATGGACGCATGGACGGTCACACTGACGGACGCATGGACGGACGGAAGCAAGAACGAATGGACGGACGAATTCTTCGCCCCACTCTCCATCATTCACTCCGTGGATATGCTGCCATTTTTTATTTATATTGTTGCGAATGTATTTACTACTTTAGAGTAGAAAAGTACTCCAGCAGTCAAGATGGCAGCCGTTGTGTATTTCGAACAGCCCAAAAACGTCGTCGTCTTCTTCTTCGCACCGCCCGCATAGCTGCATAGCCGCGAACCCGCAACATCGACCTCCGGCGGCGAAAAGCGCCGACCCGGCGCTTGTTAGCAGGTGTTGGACGAGATGTACGGCTTGAGGCGAGCGACGTGGACGATGTCGGTGTAAACGGCCAGACTTGTAAACCACTGTGTATGTGAATTCCTGGAGGCGCAGAGCCCAACGAGCAAGGCGCCCCGTTGGATCTTTGAGGGCTGAAAGCCAGCATAGAGCGTGATGGTCAGTGGTAACTGTGAAAGGCCGGCCATATAAATAGGGGCGGAATTTACCAACTGCCCATACAAGCGCCAGGCACTCGCGTTCCGTAATAGAGTAATTGCGTTCGGCAGGAGAAAGGAGCCGGCTGGCATACGCAAGAACTCGATCGTGACCGGATTGACGCTGGGCTAAAACCGCGCCAATACCGTAGCCACTAGCATCAGTGCGGACCTCGGTTGGAGCAGACGGGTCGAAGTGGGCGAGAATCGGTGGCGTGGTCAGAAGTGTTATGAGCTGGGAAAAGGCCGTGCCTTGATCAGGACCCCACTCAAATGGTACATCTTTCTTCAAAAGATCAGTGAGGGGGCGTGCGACCTCTGCGAAGTTTCTGACAAATCGTCGGAAATATGAGCATAGGCCCACAAAACTTCGAACGTCCTTGACACAAGTCGGTACAGGAAAATCCAGGACAGCTCGGACTTTGTCGGGATCGGGGCGGATGCCGGAGGAGTCAACGAGATGCCCTAGAATAGTAACTTGGCGATGCCCAAAATGGCATTTCGAGGAATTAAGTTGGAGCCCAGCCTCTCGAAATACTGAAAGAATTGAGGAAAGGCGCTCGAGGTGAGACTTAAAGGTTGGGGCAAACACAATCACGTCGTCCAGATAACACAGGCAGATAGACCATTTAAAGCTGCGCAAAAGCGTGTCCATCATCCGCTCGAACGTTGCCGGCGCATTGCACAAGCCAAACGGCATTACCTTGAATTGGTAGAGACCGTCAGGCGTTACAAAGGCGGTCTTCTCCCGGTCGAGGTCGTCCACGGCGATCTGCCAGTAACCGGAGCGTAAGTCTATCGAAGAAAAATAGGTTGCGCCATGAAGGCAGTCCAGGGCATCATCAATACGAGGAAGCGGGTAGACATCCCTTTTGGTGACCTTGTTTAAATGCCGATAGTCCACGCAGAAACGCCAGGTATTGTCCTTCTTTTTAACTAAGACTACAGGGGACGCCCACGGACTCGATGAGGGCTCTATGATGCCTTTTGTGAGCATCTTATTCACCTCCTGTTGGATAACTTGGCGTTCTGATGGTGACACTCGATAGGGACGCCTGTGAATTGGAGCTGCATCACCGGTATTAATGCGATGTTTGACTTGCGATGTTTGACCTATGGGCCTACCGTCAAAGTCAAATATGTCCGAATAGCTCGTGAGAAGATCAGTGAGGTCTTTGACCTGAGACGGCAAGAGGTCTGAGGCAATCATCTTAGTTACATTGTTGAGCCGTGTAGATTTGGCTGCGTCGGTGCTATGCGGGTTCGGCGAGGCGACTGTGGCCAGTTCACGTGACACTGATGAGATCTGGCACTCGTGTGACGGTGAAAGAGTGGCGAGAACAATGCCTTGTGGTAGGATTTGAGGGCTGAGTCCGAAGTTCAGAAGAGGAAGGCACGTCTTGTTCGCTGTGACAGTTAATATGGTGTACGGGGAGGAAACGTTGCGGGCCAATAAAACACCGGGAGAGGGAAAGACCACGTAATCCCCATCCGGAACACTGGGATATGGTTCAACTGTGACACAAGTTAGGGCTTGGGGTGGGAGGCGAACAAACTCAGCGCACGAAAGCTTGTTCTGTACCGTCTTCGACTCTTCGGTGGCCGCAGGCAAGTCAAGTTGCACGACGCCGGCTGAGCAGTCAATTACAGCGGAGTGGTCGGACAAAAAATCGAGTCCAAGGATGACGTCATGTGGACAGTGAGCGAGAACATGGAATAGAACGGACGTCTGGCGGTCGGCGAATCTCACACGCGCGGTGCACATTCCGAGCACAGCCGGGGTCGCTCCACTAGCGACACGTACAAATAGGGACTCTGGCGGCGTAAGGACCTTGTTTAATCGTGCACGGAGGTCAGAGCTCAGAATTGAAATATGTGCGCCGGTGTCAATAAGGGCAGTAACAGGAAGGCCATCCACTTCTACATCAAGCAGGTTCTTGTCCGTAGTCAAGGTCAGCAGAGGGTTTTCAGGTCGGGAGTCCAATGCAGCGTCACCTCCGGGAGCTGCATTGCTCAGTTTTCCGAAGAAGGGCGTCCACTAGGGTGGGGCGACGAATAGCGGCGGTGCTGAGGTGACCTGGAGCGACGGTCATGCGGGGACGGCGAACGGCTGGACCGGCGGACTGGTGTCGCAGGAGTGCCATTGTACGGTCCATCGTCACGAGCGCTGTACTGCAGGGGCCGGTGGTTGTCGTCACGTCGATAGCCAGGAAACGACCGAGGTGGATACGTGCGGAAACGACAGTAGCGGGAGATGTGTCCTACACCATGACAATGAAAACATATAGGCTTGTCGTCCTGTGTCCTCCACTGAGCAGGATCACGATAGCGGCGGAATCTTTCTGGTGCAGGAGAAGGCGCTATGGTACTGACCCGAGGTTCCGTCAACGAACACACAGGCTGCAGCCCAACGTTTGCCAGCTCCTCTCTCACGACCTGTTGGATCAACGAGATCGTTGGTCGATCATCAGATGGGCGGGTCAGAAAAGACGGAGACGCGGCCTCGATTTCTCTACGAACGATGCGAACCACACTTTCGTTGTTATGTGGTTGACTGCATGGCGGCTGAAGGTCCTCGCAAGATGACGTAGCGGCCGTGTTCGGAAGTCGCAAGAAATTCTTGGCGACCCGGCGACTCTTCAGCTCTTCGAATCGGCGGCACTCTTTGATGATGTCATCAATGGTGGAACAGTCTTTGGAAACCAGTATGTTAAAAGCATCATCTGCAATGCCTTTAAGTAAATGGCTTACTTTGTCTTCCTCGGACATGTTGGGGTCGGCACGATGGCAAAGGGCGAGAACGTCAAGGATGTAGGTGACATATGATTCGGTCGTAGTTTGTGCCCGACCAGAGAGTTCTTTAGAAGCGGCCCGCTGGCGTCCGACGGCCTTACCAAACAGGTCACGAAGCTTCTGTTTGCAAGTATCCCAGCTGGTTATGTCCGCTTCATGAGCCTCGAACCACGCGCCAGCTGTTCCGCAGAGATAGAAGCCAACGTTGGCGAGCATCATCGTAGGGTCCCACCGGTACACTGCTGCAAACCGCTCGAACTTCGGAATCCAGTCGTCAACGTCAACATGGTCGGTGCCGCAGAAGTTGCCAGGGTCGCGCGGTTGCGTCAATACGACCGGCTGTACAGGCTGCGCCGGAGTCGCGGCTGAAACAGGAGCGGCAGAATTGGTTTCTGTTGCCATGGTCGGGCAGTCGAGAACACGTCCGCTTCGAAGTTCCGTCTTGCGTCGTACCCAGCGCCACCACCAAAATGTTGCGAATGTATTTACTACTTTAGAGTAGAAAAGTACTCCAGCAGTCAAGATGGCAGCCGTTGTGTATTTCGAACAGCCCAAAAACGTCGTCGTCTTCTTCTTCGCACCGCCCGCATAGCTGCATAGCCGCGAACCCGCAACAATATTAAGTAATGCAAGCTCGGTAGATTTGCATTTTCGAAAGCCAAATAGGGCATCACTTATGACAATGTACTTCACAAAACATTTTTCTAATCTAATATCGTTAGCACTCTCAAAATCTTTTAACAGAATCGGTAATACCGATATGGGTTAGTAATTTGCATTTTCTTGGTCATTGCCACCCTTGAAAACTGGGTACACGCCAGCATTTTTTAATTCATAACGAAACATGCCCGGAGCAAAAGTTAATAATATGTGTCAACGCAGGGCATATAACATTGACGACATATTTCATCGATATGGGTTTAATGTCATCATAACCTGCTGTACAATTTTTAAATCTTTGTTATTAGTTCTTCGGTTTCATGAGATGAGATCGTTGCAGAACTATAGAGTTAGATAAACTACGGACATTTACGGGCAGTTGCGGAATCTCATCATGCACCACTTCATCAAAGTGACAACTTTTTATAAAGTATTAATTCATTGCTATTGCCACCTCTCTGTTACCAAGAACACTGGAGTGTGCCTGAAGCCTTGGAATGTTACTCTGTGTTATTCGACCAGAAATACTTCGATCCTCATTCCAAAGTTTTAGAATTATCACTTATTCTAATAAATATTTCTCATAACACTTGAGGTCACCGTGCCTCAGTTCAACTTTTAGCTGGTTTCATATTTTTTGAACTCACTGAGTAATTTTCCATCTCGGGTCTTGACCAATGCATGGTACATGCTGTTCTTCTTTGCATTTTTAAGTGACGAGGTGCTTATCAAAGGTTTTCTCATTTTTCGGCATTTTGCATGCTTTACAGACAGCAGAAAAGCTTCATCATAACATTTTATAAGTTGAATATTGAATAGCTTCTATGCCGAATCAGCATTCCTTTCCTCTAACACGTGGTTCCAGTCTGTCGCAATTACACGATACCAAAATATTTTAAGTGTCTTAGCATCAATCTGACGTGACTGAACGTTGTCATTGCTACCTGGGACACCTGAATGCCCTAGAGCTCACATGATCTTACCTCACAATTTTGCAGGAAGATGATTGCTTGGCTGGACGTTTCGTGATTTAGGCCGAGTAATTGCGGTGCGTTTGTTTATTGGCAATTCGTAATGCTGGTGTCAGCTCTCGTCTGCAACATCACAAGGCAACAGTCACTCGGCGAGTATTGAGTTGTAGTTTGGTATAAACAAAGGCAGCATATCCATGGGGTGAAATGAAGGAGAGTTGGGCGAAGCATCCATCCGTCCATTCGTTCTTGCTTCCGTCCATCCATACGTCCATCTGTGTGTCCATCCGTGCGTCCATCCACATGTCCGTGTGTGCGTCAGTTCGTGCGTCAGCACGTCCACCCGTGCGTCCACCTCTGCGTTCGCCCATGTATCCGCCCATGCGTCCGTTCATGCGTCCATCCGTCCGTGCAGCCATACGTGCGTCCATCCATGCATCTGTATGTGTGTCCGTTCTTCCATCTAGCCAACAGTCCAAGTACACCATCTCGCATCTTTTGATCATATATTCGGCATGTAGAAGCACCGCCATCCAGTGGACACTCCAGGGACTAAACGAAAGGTGGCACACGCACACTTTTTTATGGCTTGCGCTTCATGTCTACTTCTCACCTTTAACCACCTCGAGGTCATGGTACATACTAGTTCACTGTATATATGCCACTGCAGTCCAACGCTGCTCGCTGAACCTTGCTAAAAGCAAGGAGGTTAAGCCCAGTGAGTATAACCTACAACCCTTTCTTGTGAGATAGTGCTCAATGTACATACCAATGGCTGCTAATTGGGAATGAGACACAGGAAAAGTGAGCTTTTAGTTAACGCGCACGCTGCAAACTTTTTATTGTTCAACAACGCACAGGACAAATCTTCTCCTGCACCACCTTGCAGGTCAAAGCTTAAGACATGTTACGTACTACGACGAGGGACGAACGGGTGCCACTTTAACCCTTAAAACGCTTGTGGGTGTTTTTTGCCTGAGATGACAGTTGATATTAAGGCCCTCCCGACAGCGTGGACGGCTGCGTCTACGTAAGTGAAAAAAAATTGTTGCTTTTCTGGTTCATCACAACTTCAGTCTTCGCACCCTCCTCCCTTTTTTTTAAACGTCGATAGGGTGCATGTTGCTTGGTAGCGCTTGAAACACCACCCAAACCAACAGCTTCTAAGTTGTCGGTAGTAATGCCAATCTTTTCTTAGCCATACTAAGTTTTAAAGAAAATGTTCTTTCTTTGAATACTTGATACCGGAAAATTTGGTCTATGTGTTTGTCTCTGTGTCACACAATTCAACCACCTGGCAAAAGTTGAAGCACTTGCTCAACGCCCAGCCATCTTCAACTGGGGGCTCCATTCATGCCTATGAAATTGTGGCTCAAGAAGCAAATCTTACGCATATCTGAGACACTGCATCAGTACGTAGGTATCAAGTGGTCTGTTTCTTTACTAGAAATTACATAAATGTGTAATTTTAAAGAGCGCTCTGCTGACGTCCTGCTCTGCCGATGTTCTGCCGTTGCCCTGGATTCTGCACAAGCTCATGTTTCCTGACGGCATTGCCAGAATGCTCTTTTATAATACGCAGTGCCTCCTCTGTTTTATGAATGCCAGTTGGGTCGAGCTGATTTCACATAGAGGAGGACAAGGAGGTTATGAAGGAGGAAGTGCTGTCTGAGGCAAGGCGAAATATAAATGGGAGCTTGCACGGAGATGCGAGGATAATTTCTTACTAGGAGCTCTAAATATAGTTAGGCTTGTCTATTATTTTACTGTTTCGGTCGATTCCGCACACTACGCATGCCTCACATTATTCTGGCTGGCACTTGTCATGCTGCGAGCTGCTACATCATGTGATTTTAGTGACATTAGTAGCTGTTACGTGATTTTCGGTAAGAGCACATTCTATGACTAATTGTTAAGTGGTAAATTGTGTTACTGAGGTGACTGGTTATTACACAAGTTTAAGTAAATATTAGCCACCAACTATAGCTTTTACATGGTGTTAAGTAATCTTTATAAAATTCTATAGCTTCGTTAGTAGTAGTTTCATCAAGTGTGTAGTTGCTTGTTGTTATTTGATTTGTCAATGAACTAGCTCACAGTCTGTGTTGGAATCTTGTCAAGTGACTGCCTGTTACGTGTTCCGGCGGTAATGTTTTGTAGGACTGGGTGCTATGTAATTACGCGTGATTTCAGACAGATCAATAGTTAATACGTGTATTGTGGTGGGGACACACCATTCGAGTAGCTGTTGCATTATGTTACGCATTGTAGTGTCATGGCGAGTTCTTCAATAAGGAAATACTCATTTTAGTCACGTTAGCTTTCAAGCGATTTTCATAAGGCGATTTGGTGTTGCGGGATGTTACACCATTTTCAGCTACGTGAACGGTGTCATATTCAATGGTACATGATTTCAGCCAGGTTGCGCGATGGAGTGCGATTTTATTCTGATGACTAGCTGTTGCGTGATATGAGAAGTTTTTATTGCGGTTGGTAGTAACGTGATTCAGTAGGACTGTAATCAGATATCATGAGATTCAAACCACCCTAAGAAGCATTTGGTTGGTAATACAAGTCAAACATCAACATGCGTACACAAAAAACACCATCCTTTATAAACGTTTATAATATACAGCAATGATTGACAAATGATTGCCGTGCTACGTTACGCAGTAAATAAGCAAAACTGCACGCTACTTCATTCAGGCTCCTTAAGACTGAAGGCACACATACGGAAAGGACACTGCAGTTCAGAAGACTATAAATGAGAGGAAGGCGTACCTTCCCCAGAGTGCGTTACATAGCTCCCACAGGATGACCCAGTGTTTTTGATTCCAGCCTCCACTGGCACAAAACATGAAATTGCTTCACACTTTCCCATTTTAGACCGGCCAAGGTTGCCTCGGTGCATGCCCACCACACCGTTGTAGTGGTGGGGACACCAATTGACCAGGCCGCCAACATATTGTGAAGGACGGTGCGATGCCGTGCGCAGGCTGTGCTCTGTTTCACACAGTGCTGCCAGCTCAGTGTGCCCCTAGATGCTCCTACACACGATGGCATCGCATGTCACCACTCGGTATGAGGGAAAATTGTCATCGAGAAACCTAATCTGGCCGCACTCAGCCCCCTGAGTGCGGCCAGATTAGCCAATTTCTTCTCTCCAGTGGGAGAAAAAATTGAAAAATTGATACAAAAGTTCCAACATAACATAGAAATTAGGCTAATAGGTCTGCAAGAAAGGCAACAAAATACCAAAATATTGATGCAGCTAATCAAAATGTACATATTTTCAAACGCAACACAGAACATGGATACCATGCATGCTTACTTAGAAAGATCGATTTGTTACACGCCTGGAGTGCTACTTTGACACTGTCCCAGAAATAAAGAAATATTTAGAAATATGTACCGTAGCGTAGTAAAAAAATATTGCACACATGGGATCATGATGTGTACGCCGTGTGGACAGTCGGTTACATAAAACGTGGTGTATATGAATAATTCATGAATAATTATTGATTGTAGAAAGTTCAGGCGAAGCATCTGCCTAATTGTTTGGAGAAGAGGATTGTCATTTACTACCATGATCTGTGGGAAGGAATGGTGACGTTGCAAGTTTACGCGATCTTTTACGTCATGATGACATCCAACAGTGACGTCATCAGGTCATAGTGATTTTTCGCATCACTCCTTCCAGACTCCACGGGCAGGCCACACACGATGGACAAAATTTTCGTTCGATGAGGCTTCAAACGCTCTTGAAGACGATAGTCTTTCTTGGGGACCTTCGACGCAATCATTTTGGTCTGTCTGTCTGTCTGTCTGTCTGTCTGTACATTTGTGTGTTTGTCCACTCTTAACGGCACCGAGTACATGAAACGGCCGACCCCATCCGCAGTGCCCACCAATGGTGCTCAAGGTTTAGCGTTCATACTTGTGCAATTGTCAATTGAAAAGCAATTATTGCGCTTGTCTGTGGCGCAATAAGAACACGTATATAATCTTCATGTGCGCCTTTTATTAGAAAAGGCATACAAAAGTAATTTTGAGGACCGTACATAAGTAATTTTAAGGCTTATCATGCTGCGCTGGCCATGTAACGCTTGCAAGAAAAGGCGAAAGCTTGCAACGCTTTGCTAAGACGAGACGGTGATGACACCTACCCGTTGCCTTGCGTTGTACACCTCATCACCTCTGAGACGGGTGCGCACACCCGTCTCAGAGCCACGCGCTCTGTTTTCCAAGAAAACTGCCAGATGGCGCTCATGTCTCACGTGTGACATAATTGATGCGCTGGTTTACCTCCGCTGCAAGTTCGAGGCACTCTAACAAAGCGCCTCTAGAATACAATTCACCGATTTTCTTGCGCAGAACATCAAATAAATGTTTTGTTCACTCTCTCCACACGCAAGAATATCGTCTTTCGACAACATCTGCAGATTAACATGCAAATGCGGGGCCAATCTTTACCTTAAATAACTCAAGTACACGACAAGTGCGTGACAAAACTTGTCTCACCTGTGCCAACCCATCCTGCTTAGCTTCCAGCTCGCTCGCCGGGACGGTGCATGGAAGAAGAGAGAAAGCGGGTACAACGTGCGAGTAATGTATGAAACTGCGCTAATACTTGGCGGATACTAGAAAGTTTCGGGGTGGTAGAAAGTTTCGGGGTGGTAGGTAATTAACTCCTCTAATGAAGCCGTTCGATTATTATTTAAAAGAGTGGTGCAAGGCCTTGAGTGTGTTTGTGTTTCTGTGTTTCTGTGCACGCGCGTTGGGGGGGGGGGGGCATGGAGTAGAGTGGCGAGCGCTGATATTGGCGACTTTCGCGGAGTGCTACGCTTCACTTTTTTTACTTCCGACGGTGTCCCAACAGCTCTTGACAGCCGGAAATAATTATAGTTGGAAACTGACACCCTGCCAGCATGAATTGTGTAAAAGGGTAATTCCCACAGACATAAAAATGCCACCCGTACTCTCATTTCTACAAAAGGGGGAACAGCCACAGTCTGAAGGCGATGCCGTAGTAATGGATGCCCATTAAGAATCGGAAAACAGAATCTTCTAGGTCTAGATTAGTTTGACAAATGGAACTCTGCCCTGTCGAGACAGGAGCGCTTCACTTAAGCTGGTTCTCCCTGTCAACGGGTTCGACGCTTTCATTAGAAACGTCATGGAAGTGCTAGCTCCTGAATCTTGCCTCCGCAGTGCCCTTACTTTCCTCACTGTTAACTTCGCCAACAGAGACTTGCAGTAATAAACGAAAAAAAAACAGCGTGGTGTAATTACAGGTGCAACAGACCAGACAGTGCATCGCGAAATCAGTCTGAGCATTCGTGCCACGGACATTGTGGTTCAGAACTAGAAGATAGGGCGCACATCTAGGAAAGAACTGTCACCTCCACTAACCAATGGTCTTTCGTCTTCTGGTAGCTGTCCCTTTTAGTTCCATTGTAATTCCAAAACGTTCAAGTTCCAGCAACCAATTTTGGTATACCGTACCTCAGACCTTATACAGCATGCTATGTGTAACCACGGAAGTCTTCCAAATATTTTTGTTGAGTAAAGTTCGACAGCCAAACAGGTTGAGGCAAAGTTTTCTGATGCAACGCTGCAGCACATGCTATAGAAGTGCACCAAAAGCGAGTGGCGGGAGTACAGTACTAATGAAATAGACTCGGCAATCCGGAACTGCGCTTAGTGATGGAAGGCGGCCCTGCTCATCCATGACATTTCTGATCAGCTTTACGCCGTCCGGCACACCTAAACTACCACCTGTGTCTATGCACTCGAGGCCGTCCTTTAGGGAAAGGGGCATGAGGCCCCATCCACCCGAAACTTGCCGGCCGTATTCAATAGAGTTTTCAATCGCTCATCTTTGATTTCCTGTTTCTCTCTGAATGCACAAAATTGGCTGGCATAGTTGTTGGATGAAGAGTTAGCGAAAGTTAGCAGAATATAGGTCAGGCGACAAGGTATCATAAAAGGTTAACATCTTACAAAGTTAACAGGCCCAGAAATAGTGACGTATAACCTGCCTACTGTGTCATTGTTGAATGAATGGTTTTTGGACAAAGTACAAAGACTAGGTAAAAAGGTTCAGGGAAGGTGGAGTGGTAATGTACACTGTTCGCTGCTTCTTAGCAGTGTCTTCATGTGTCAGAGTACCTAACCTTTGCACTATCAAATATAGGATGTTAAAGCGCAAAGGGCAGTGTAATGCGTTTGCCCCGAAGCAAGTAGATGCTCTCTGCAGTAGATGCCACAGTGGAGGGCATTGAGTAAGCATGATTGGCGCACTTGATATCGCAAAAGATGTATTGCAAGCACATTGCAAGCACATTCTGATGAACGTGCAGTGCTTTCAACAATTCAGGACTGGTCTCGTGGTTGGAAAGTACCAAAAGAATTTGGGAACCTTTGAGACTATTATTTTCTTATCTACCAAGCAAGACAAAAGAACCTCGGCTGTCATACAAACACACGCGAATTCTCATAGTTTTCATCCCTAATCCTAAGCTGCTTAGAAAGGTCTGCAACAGCTTATATTTGACAATCAAGAGACAGAGAATATTCGAACAGTGGTGCGCATTTTCAGAACAGTAAATTTTACAGTGGCAAGGGAATGAGCGTTGCAAAACACGCAAGGCCCATTGCGTGTTCGCAAAGAAGACTCTGGGGCGAAAGCCATCTTCTTCTATGATCATTTATTGATACCTCTCCTCTTTGAAAGCTACATGCTCCTAACAGGGGTTTCATGCAACCGCTAGGATCAGAGGCATTGCAAATTTGGGGCACTTTACCAACTTTCGCAGTGACTTCGCGATCAGCCTACCATCTACATGATGTCAAGCTACATGACGTCATAGGGAGTCATGATGACGTTAATTACGTGGGCGCTCTCTAAAGTCACCCACTTCGTATGGTGATGCCTTATTAAGATTGCCAGAAAAAATTAGGTGCGTACCATGAAGAATAAGGATGGTTTCATGAAGAATAAGGATGGTTTCATTTTGTGGCGGTGTAACGAAGCTGCCCGAAACAAGCTTACTGTGAAAACATATGCACAATCCTTAGCCCTGGTTTCCAAATGATCCTTATTGAATTGTTGGTACAGAGATAAGACTTTCCCCATTTTTTGTTTCATTATAGCGATGCTACGAAGCTGATTTCCTGGATTAGGTTGGTGCAGTTCTACTATTCAACTTTATTAGGCTGACATGCAATTTTATGGGGTTACTGTGAAGCTCGCAAACTGCAGAAGGACGTGAGCAGTTCTGTCGCTGAGCGTTGTTGCTTTTAAATTGATTGAAACCTTGAAAACCGGAAGCATATGACAGGCTTTAATCGCTCACTATATATAAAGGAAGCACCATAGGACTTGCAGAGACACTTCAAAAATAACTGGCAGACACTTTCACATTGCGAAATAGGGGATAGCGAAGCTATACGTATGCCTGTCTTGTCTACTTATTTTCTTTCTATTACGTAGTGCAATGCTAACTCTTGACTTTGTTATTCGGCCATACTAGGATTCGGCCTTTCATCCACGTGGTTAGCAGCACTACATTTCTCTTACTTCAAGCAACAACGACAGTCGTGGGTTTATATAAAGGCAACAATACAATTTGTTGCAGTGAAATGACAAATGGAATAGATAAATTGTCCCATTGGCTTGTGATAACCAGCCGATAAACCGACAAGGCCACGATCGAGCGAGTATCAATCAATAGAATGCAATACACAAAAATACGCACTAGTCTGGTGCAGCTTCCAATTATACGCCTGCATTTCTGTGCACTCATCGACCCCGGGTTTTTCCCATAAAATACCGCCTCTGCCGCCGTCTACGAAATCTGCATTTCATAGCAAGCTTCGCATGAATAATATGCCTCCTGTATTGCGTAGTTGCACAAATCAATACGCTTACGTAGAACTGACACTGACGGCGACAATGGAGTGGAGTATTGTAATGTAGTGAATACCTCTATTAGCAGGGAGACGCGAAACCTACAATACGTGGCACGCATATGCATTAGGGTGATTACTGGGGCAGCCAGAAGCTATCTCTCATGTCTGTTTTCCTGACAAGATGGCGAATTGTTGGCAAATTGTATATTTTCATTTTTGTTTGTTAATACTATTGATTACTCATGCCCTACTTAGTCAGAATTTGTTGACTTTCGTTGTTTTTCTTTTTTATTTATTAGGTAGGCAATGCAATCGCCTAAGCACATCTGAAACATTCTCCATGTATGGCTGTGCAGTGTGAGTTGGCTAACCGAAGTTAGGAGACTTGGGAAAGCTGGAACTCGATTTGCAAGCAAGAATCGAGCATGAACGTGCGCATATAAAACCTGAATAGTTGCATTTCTTCAGATATGACGAAATCGATAGAACTTTAAACAGTGCTGCTAATTTACGTATATTCATATGTGACGTACGTTTACAAGCCAAGTAAAGGATGGCTGTGAATGTTTCTCGCATAGAGTACTAAGTCGCGCGTTACTGCCTGCCCCAGCTCTGTGCTATTTTAACCATATGCTTTCACTAGAATCAACTATATATAATTCAGAACACCAACTCACTAGCCAACTTATTCGCTATAGCAGCCTTTCCCAATTTCCCTGCCCAATGAGGAACCACAAAGTTTATCGGCAAACGCTCATAACCGCCTTTTGCTTACAGACTGCTTATTTTGCCACATTACTCAAAGAGCGCCGTATTGTGCAGCCATTCGAGGGAAGGGACATAATGAAGCCTAACACAAGTTCATAAGTTTTTAATTTCTCTGCGAAGCCATCATTGCAAGTTTTTCGCTTGTAAGAAAGGTAGTTCGCTGAAGTGTAGAACGTTTCTATCCCATTTCCGTGCTACTAATCCACCATATGCCCTCTCAGAGTGCTCTAAGTCTTCCGGTGCCATGCTCAGTGTGCGTGCCTGTCACTTGATTGAAGGAAAGCCCCGAAAACATTTCCTCGTTGCTTATCTGCAAATTTTGATTGAATGGAAAAGATTGAGTTATTTTTATTTTAAAATATTGACGACGTAGAGACTACTTCCCTACTATTCAAATATTTTCTGGCCGTCTCAACTACGCCTGCCAGTCACGTGACGTCAAAACACCGTAAAACACAACGCGTCATTGTCATGACCACATACTAAGCAGCGCATATTTGTGTAAAAAAACACACTTGAACGTGTTTGTGGTAGTCACAGAGTTACTCTGCTTGTGTTTTAAGGAAAGAAGGGCAACATAAAGGGACTGTTTTTTTTTTCGTTAGACGCAGTAATAATAAAAGCTGACATACAATTATAGCAAGAAAAGTATAGGGTATATTTTCTGAAGTAATTCTGGTGCAATTGTTGACAAAGAAAACTGGGTGAAAAGACAACTTGCCGTGGGCAGTTACGCAGCCTGTGAAAGAAGCAACAATGATACTACAATTAGTTCTAATAATATCCTTGCAGTTACATTTGCTTAATTGTGTGCCACCTCTCATTATTACTGTTTGTGTTTGTGGTTCTCATAGTAGAAATTGCAAAGTACTTTGAATTGTTCCCATTTTTAAAACACAGACAAAACACAAGATTGCTTTTTTCCCAATTAATCAACGTCCGTCAGTGATAGCCACGGGTAAGACTATGCTTTTCTGTGTAAAGTTGAGATCTTATAAAGTAAAAGCGTTATTGGTTTCTATCAATATCTATACATCTGTATACATCTGTATCAATATGTATACTGATATACCATTGCTGACTGAAGTTTTTTTTCAGTGCCGGAAGCCCCGGCTATAGTTTCGAGCTATCTTGCAATCTTCATTTTTCACTAAGATGCGACACAATAATTTTTGCCTTGCCTCTGTAATAAAACTGCAGTGTACCACCCGCTATAAGAAAGAGATGAAGTCGGAGTCAACAGCGGAGACTTCGTGCGTAACCCTCGTCTGAAGTCGCGAATGTTCACTGTTGCAAGATGAACTGGTACAAAGGGTGCATACAAGTGTGGCACTTAGCGACACTACACAGTCGAAACATCACCCTCCTGGAAGACTTCTAAGAAGTACGCTCGTTGGAAAAATTGCTTGTAAAGGACAAAAAAAGTAATCGCCGACGTTATACGCACCATTTAGGAAAGCGTGACCCGTAATAAGGCAAGTGGGGTCATACGTATAGGCACCCTAAATTAGCGACGAAGGAGCTAAGAGCTAACTAAACAATGACTCGCAGTTAGAGAGGAGAAATGCAATACAGTCTGCATGAGCTAGAGCCACGCCATTGCCGACTTTTAGCTGGCAAGTTTAATGAACTGCTAGGACCTTTGTGAAGTAACGTTCGTTGACACTCCAATAAACTTAAGAGGCGTTTAGTCAAAACAAGCTCTGTTTCTGGACAAGCGCCAAAACAGGATTCAGAATTTTGAACCACTTGTGTTCAGTGAAACTTTTTGTAGCAAACGGCATGATACCGCCAGCATTTCACAACTTGCTCGTTGTTTTTTTGTGGGACCACGTTGGCACAACTGCTGCAAACTAATTCAGAAAAAAGTCACAGTTTCGCCAAAAGGGCGGAGCAATAAATGCGATAGCAACAACTTGGAATGTAACGCTGAGAATGGCTAGCAGATCTAAACGTGCTGCGTTGTGCTCAAGCACAAATGACGCACGACAAGAACACACAGAGGACTATATACAGCTAAGCAACAACGTTTACAGTTGCACGCTTAACAAAATATTTAAACAAAAACTTTGCATGAAACGTAATCACGGGTACAGATATGAGTGCGAACTAACAAATGTCCCAGTTGCTACTTCACCCCGTTTGAAAAGCGCACTCTTTTCGCAAACAGGGCCTGCCCAGTGAGCAAACTGACCTTCGTGGCCCGGGCAACTAGCGCAATTGTTCCAGTGAACGGCCAAGGCACAATATTTTTCTCACTTAAGGATAAGCGTGCCTGCACAAGCACCAACCCCCCCCCCCCCTTCATCTGTGGGGCAGAGCACACGTAGGAGATATGCGCGCGTTGCCACATCGCGACGAGCTGGGTGCTGGGTGTGGGCGGCTTTTCGTTTAAATGCAAAGCATTTCTTAGCGAACTTCGGCAACTTTGAGCGTATCTATCTATCTATCTATCTATCTATCTATCTATCTATCTATCTATCTATCTATCTAGCTATCTATCTATCTATCTATCTATCTATCTATCTATCTATCTATCCTGTCCCTTACGTTTGCCGCTATCTATCTAGCCCCTTACGTCTCGTGCTCACCCCCTTAACATTGTGTGAACCGAAATTAGAATGGGAGGGTAAAAAGGCTTGACGAATATGACGCGCTGGTCAAGACATGAGTAACGTCACAACTCCGTCGCGTACGACGTCAAACACTTCCCGTCAGAAAGTGGGGCACATACCCATGAGCGTGTATGTGCCGCTAGTATGCGGGTATGTGCCACAGATGATTGACACTTAGTATATACCTAGGAACGACGAGAACTCACACGGGTAATTTTAACGCGTGAGCGTTAAGCAATACCCGACATCGGTAGCGTCGACTTAACGAAGGCATAAAATAAAGGTCAGTGTTACAAAAAACTGACATAGGCAGCGTTGACCCCTCCCCCCCCCCCCCCCGACGAATTCAAATAATAAATTTCAGGGTCCCACAAGGAATCGAACACAAGAATTTTGCGTGGTAGTCATGCATTATGCCACAGAGCTACGCCAGGTCTCGGAACTACTTTTCAAACAGGTGCTAACCTTTGTGAAACGTCAATAGTGGTTGCAGTGCTGCCTACCCAATTTTATAAACATTATATATGTACTCCTTTATTACAGCCATCATGTCAGGTTAATTATGGTTAGTTATGGTTAGGTTAATTATGGTTCATTGCCATGCGCTGAAGTTGATTTTTGTAGAGGTGTCCAGGACCACCATCCTCTCGAGCATCACCGCTTCATATCAGCTTCTGGTGTTGCTAATGCGCATGTTCCAGTTGACGGCATGGCACAACTGTAAACAGCTGGTTATGTAAACATCTGCAACTCTTCATCATATGTATGTGTGCCAAATATTTGTACATATATTTAGCGTCATTTAATGGCGTGTCGCTCAATAAAAAAATCGCAACACAGTCACCTTCCCTCCGCATGCTTCGCATAATGTCAATTTCAAGGTACGCGGAATCCGCCGTTTTTTTTTATTTTCATATATATTGATGCCCAAAAAAATATGATGCATTACGACGGTGGCGGTGGTGATGGCAAAAACAAGCTGAGACCATCCATATAATTGGTATCAAAATAAAAATTTACTTTTTCCCCTGGTTTATAATCAGCGCTGGGAAATAAGGTAACTTGTAGATATTGAAAACGGCACACCACGAAATCCGAGCTTCAGTTTTGGTTAGCTGTCTATATTGAGGTTACACAGAGACATCATTGATCAGTGCAGAAGGTCACATCAAGTTCAACAATATAAAGAACAGACTTGAATAGGGAACTGATAAGTTAAGCCAACATATAAAATCACCATATCTTTAGGTTCTAGATCAACGTAAAAATATTTTCAATATGACTCAATCGTCGGAAGGAGGGATACAATGAGCACAAAATAACCTATGCTGATTTGCTTGATGTCTTCTATAGGGAGATAGTGCGCTTTAGATGAGACGATAAGGACGTCCTAATTGGCATGACGGGAAGTTTGCTAGCAAGTTGACTAGAGTTAGGTTCACGCTTTCGTAGTGATTGCCTGGTACTTCAGGTGGATCGCGAACGGGTGGGAAGCGAGAGTGTCTCGTTAGAGGTGACTTCAGCCAACTATTAGTGAACAGTGATTGCGAAAGAAATGTCCAGTACAGTGCAGATGCACATTTTGAAAAAAAAGGTTTGCAACAAATAATCGACCATTTCGCATGAACATTGTCTCCCAGGAGGAAAATAAAATTACCTGTAGTAAAATATTCTGAATAAAACTGTGTAAACTTTAATGTACAGTATTTTTATCCCAGGAAGGACTGCCCTTGTTGGTAAAGAGTGAGGGTTTGCGACCATTTAGAGAAGGCGAAGGGTTGTGACTAGCATTTCACCCGTGCAACAGCGCTGTATTTCGTCATTTAACAAGAAAAATGTTTCAAGTCTGGGCCTCACTTACTTTCATTACGGAAGCGATATCAATAAAATGTACAAGAACAGAAAACAAAGCTCAGTTGTCGCCCATTTGGGTGACTTTGGAGTTGAACCCACAAAATTCCAGCCGGAGACTACAAGAGTCGGGTGCTGTACCCACTGCGCTACCGATGCCCACACACAATGCTTTATGAACATGCAATATAGGTCTCACACCGGCTCCCTCTCAAAGTCGTTTTGGTTCTCGGGGGTGTGATGTCGCCGTCTGTGATCGGTGAGGCTAGCAATCGCATCATGACACTAACAAGCCGCAAACACGTAGGGGATGCTTGGGTAGTTCCGCTGCAAGGAAAGCTTTCGATGCTTATTGTAGTAAATTATACGATCAGTGCAATGTGCCGTACATACACATTCAGTTCACCAACGACGCAGTGCGTGCTTGTTCTTTTTTCCCACTATTAGCGCGTGACTCCTCGCGCCGAAGTTGTGACGCTTCCATAAGCACAAACGACGTTTACCCACCATCTACTGCTTTTAGTGCGGTGACACGGACTAGCACTGCTACAATAGGTGGCAAAGAGAGGCAATCGCGTTGACGGATGAATGTAGCCGACATGATTGCATTGGTGCAGCCATAGACGCGTCAACTGGAAGCGAAAAGTATTCTCGCTTTCCCTGTTCAAGCTCTAGCCATTCTCGAACGCTGTGTGATATATATGCGTGAGAACTGGTGTAGCAAGCCCATTTTTCTTCTGAATTGACGATGCTTTCAATAAGTGCATATTGAGTACGACTGTTTGTTATGGGCTTTTTGATGTCATCTGTGTACAAAATTTGCGATCGCATGTGTCCAGATGTCTTGATAATGGCTTCAGCTATCACGAGGCTCAAATCCAGTTAAAGCACGTTAGTCGTCTGAATGAAGATGTGTGACCAAACTCCCAACGTAGCGCAAATAATGAAAAAAAAACCACACTAGAGACGCAAAGAAGGACACACCACAAACGAGAGACACAAGTCCATTCAAGCCGCCATGTCGGTTTTTTTGTTGTTCTTTTTGCATTATATTATACATTTGATACTGTACCAACTAGCACAGGAACAACTCCTTCCGCAGAGATGTGTGAGTAGATGCCAACGCGTACGAAAGTGTTACAGCTGCTGAAAATCAATGGACGTTGAGCAATCTTTCTCAATAAACAATAATCGTTGTACAACAACCATTCTACACATGTGAATAAATGGTGCACTTTCGTTTTATATACCCATTACAATTACCGAATTATCAACAATGATTTCCTGAGCACATTTAGGATAGTACACTGAATATGTAAGTCGCTGCTAATTTTTGTAAGGAAGTGTATTGTTCGGAGTTCAAACGACGCTTGTGACAGACAACCTGCAAACCATATTTCATATTTGAGGTAACAGAAACGATAAATCAAATAGATGACTTAGAGCTGCGCCTCGGCACTTCTCTATAATGAATGTTCTTGTCCCGTGGTCGTGATATACACAGCAGGGAATCGTATTAGACATGTCATGTCACTACAAAAAGAGAAAACAATGGACGTTTCCTTGAAGGTCCCTTGTGCAGCAAAGAATGAGAATCTTATGCAGCGACAGTCCTTCTTCATAGCCCAACTTCAATTTTACAGTTCTTAATGAAAATTAATTTCTTTCGATTTTTGATTTTTTTTTGGGCAAACGTAGTCACACGACACGGTTAATTGGGCTGGGTCTTAAAACCACAGTTCCATTTCCTGTACAAATCAGTGGCAAGTAATTTCAGCCCACATTGAGGCAGAATATTTTAGAATTTCGAACTGCCACCATATTAGACATAGATGTAACAGCAGCTGCACGTGGGTCGTACGGATGGATCTTGCAAAAAAAATTACGGGAGAACACCAATGAAATAATAATATTACTAATCAAGCAGTACACGTCATCAATTACAAGTGAGCCATGGTTTACGAGATGAAAACGCACACAGAAAGTGATTGAATGTGTATTTTATTTATCTTTTTAACAGCTCTATGCGTATATTGAAGCGTTTAGACGATGTTTTGCTATTATTCAATGCATAAGTCAAGTTTAACTAAGCCCACCGAAGGAAAATTCGATTTTTTTAGGATAACCACGTTTTATTTGCTAGGCAAACTTGCCGGGTACTCACTATGGAATTATCAATAAAACTTTCTGGGTAGTAGGCGTGCATTCGCTATGCTATCCTTCGTAAGTCTTCTGTGAATTCTTCTGAGATTATACTGAAATCAGGGGCTTTGTTGAAGAACAATGACACAGGAAGCGCAGCTTCTTTTGCGTGGAACACTGCATATAAGTAATCAAGGCTTCAATGCACTCTTATTCGTTTTTGTCGTTCGCGTTTGCTTTCCTTCGCATGGTCATATATATATATATATATATATATATATATATACATTTATATTACAGCGATGCATCGGCGTTAGGGCTGACACATTTCAGCCGTGAAATTGAAGCTTTGCTGCACACGCTCCGTTTGGCTAGCACACGACGATGACAACATTGCGACAACAAAATAAAGGTGGATAAAAATTACATCTAACTATAAAAAGAAAACTGTATGCGAGGGCCCCTTTTGTTCAGCTACGTTCACGAAGTGGCCCCTGTCACAAAGACTTGACATTTGAGACAGGAAGTGACGAAATGAAAGAGGGAATCGGAAGTACGAATCGTTGTATGACTTCTGAACTGAAGGGGTCGGATGCTGTTGGTTTCAGAAATTTTCGAGACATAGAAGTCCGTGGACTCCTTGTGCCGTATGTAACCGAGTGAAATCAAAAACATCACAAGAAAAAAAAGGTGGCCCTTACGCAACCAGGCGAAAGAAACGAAACGCGAGCAGAAAAAGCGGATAAGAGTACAATAAAGCCTTGGGTACTTGATACGCAGTGCTCTTTGCAGAAGAGGCTGTGCATCCTGGGTCACTGCTCTTCAACAAAGCCCGCACTTTCAAAAGAATCTCAGAAGAATTCTCAGCAGAATTACGAAGGGTAGCATAGCGAATACCAGCCTACTACCCAAAAATAATTATTAATATTGCTGTAGCGGGTACTCAGCAAGTGTGCTTACAGCAGTTACCCACTGAGTGTATATAAAAGGCTCTGAAATGCCACTCTTCTAGCTTTCACTGGGACTGTGCTGCGCTTTCCGCATGGGCCTGGCAATCTTTCTTCATTTCCCCATTAATTGTGTGCATGAAATGTACTAGGACTTTGTTGCACCATCTGCAATATGCTGCGCAAACTGTTTGTGCTTCTTTTTGATTGAATTTAGGTATTTTGAATCCTTAGTTTAACTACCTGTGAATGATAGCAAGTAAGCGAAGCTTCGGGGGATCATAATTCCCGTACATTGTACACTAGATAATGGAAAGACGTGATAACACATGTGTGCTATATATACAAAGCCGTTTTTAATCGCAATGCTTATATATGATGTCAAGTATGGGGGGGCGGACCTTTTAACTTTCATTATGACTACCTTACGATTAGTGAAATGTAACGCTAAAGGCTCTTGTAAGGGATCGAACAAGAAATTTGCGAAGACGACGTTCTCTGTACAACCGCAGCTTCGCGACCCCTCATCTTTGCGTCGGCTTGCCGGCGCAGCTGTTCCACTGCAGCATCGCGAACTCGCAAATCTGGATCCGATGGCCCTACGCTACATTGCTGCAGCTTCTCCGCTAGCACGAAACTCTAGACTGCGTTGCTGCGCTTTGAGCTGTCCTGGCTTGATTCATAACGAAGTGCACTTCATGGCCATCAGAAAGAAAGCCGAGAGCGAGCGCCTTTTGTAGCTTTTAATGCGCCGCAGCAAAACAAACAGCTTGCCACGAGTGCACCCGCAATCAATGTTCTTCTCTTCCAAGCATATGTCCCCCGCGCGTGCCCGAATCCCTTGGTCAAATAAAGTATTTACCACCACCACCCACTGGCGCTCTCGCGGCCGGGGCTCCTATAGCGTATGCAAGCCAGGACAAGGAGCGTTGGAGGGACAAGGCTCGATTCTAAAAGTGCTTCGCCCTAGAATTGCTCACCATTTCCACCGGATTACGTCAGTTTTGAGGTAATTTCGCGACATTATTGAAGAAACTATAGACCATTCACTTCTAATCGAATAAGCCTGCGCTTTCTTGGAAGTAAGGCTTGAGATAATAAAAATTGTGAGGCTGCTACGTCCTAGAACCATGATATGTGACTGTGGGAGATGCCGTAATGGAGGGTTATCAAAATCATTAGCAACTTTTTTTTTCTTGAACGTGCGCCTCAATCAAGGTACACGGACTTCTAGCTTTTCACTTCAAGTGCTAGGACTTCAATCGACATGCACGCGCCATGGCCCCGTCCAATTCTTGAATCCTGCGGGTCAGCCATCAACCACCGAAAATACTTGAATGCCACGGTAGGCTTCGCCAATGAAAAAAAATAGCAAACAGAGCCCTGACTATATTCCTATATTATCTCATGTTAGGGCAAGATCTTGGTGATTTATAGATGTGCCCTTTCAATCAATAATTGCTTTTGAAGCTGCTAGGGGTACGAGTCCACCGAAAATAAATTTTTTTTATTGATTTCTGCTTACGAACTGGTGTCACCGCAATTTATCTTGTCAGGATAGAATGCACATTTAATGAGGCTCGTTATAAAATAAAATGTTGTGGAGATCACCACCACACGGAAGCTGCTGGAGATAAACTGAGGATATATATAGGAAGAGTATGTGCCCACGAAGTGCAAGCTGCACGTGGTGAGGTACAGGGACCACTGTGGACTTGGCAGGCTCGGCTGGCTTGGTCGGAGCGCAAAGACCGTGACGGAGGAGACACGCTCAACTCCCACAGCGTAGTTCACTTTGGTCAAAATGTGCTGTAGCCCTTTTATATTACTCTTCTGAGGCGTGTCCGTTTACTTATTCATACTCTAGATAACTTCTAACACGTTTTTGCTATGCGGGTCGTTTATTTGTTAGATGGAACCAACTAAACCAAGAGAGAATTCAGAACCGAAGAGTAAAGGAAGTACATGGGACGCTCAATTACGCGTGAATAGTCAAGGAAAGACGAACAGCTCTACGTGATACTATGATCGGAACGAAACCATTCTGATAAAAAAAAACTGCGGATAAAATGCATTTCTTATTTGATTACTTTGTACGCAGGGCCACAATAAGGTAAGGATGCACCTCCTGTGTCCTCGATCTTCAATGAAGTTTTCACTGGTAAATGAATAACGATGATTTGGATGGCCCTTTTATTCGTTCCACACAAATAAAAGAAACAACAGAAGATTAATCAGTTGATTTTTAGTGACGTTCCCACTGATTGTTGCTTTGTGAAGTATATGTACTGTTTTGGGAAGCACTTATATGCCGAAATCACATTCGTTGGGAGATTCAACCATATTTTCTTCATGTTTTTATGCCCCGCCGCGGTGGTCTAGTGGCTAAGGTACTCGGCTGCTGACCCGCAGGGCGCGGGTTCGAATCCCGGCTGCGGCGGCTGCATTTCCGATGGAGGCGGAAATGTTGTAGACCCGTGTGCTCAGATTTGGGTGCACGTTAAAGAACCCCAGGTGGTCTAAATTTCCGGAGCCCTCCACTACGGCGTCTCTCATAATCATAGAGTGGTTTTGGGACGTTAAACCCCACAAATCAATCAATCAATCAATCATGTTTTTAAAGTTTTGTACATAAAATCGGCCCTGCTTTCCGTGATTCCTTTGTCTGATTGATTGTATTTGATTTCTTTATGATCTCACGTGCGCGACTGTTCCTTTCTTGTGTGTGCAAGTAATCTTTTTGGCATGCTTGATGCGTTATCACAACGACAACGGCTTACAACCAACTTAAAAAGATGTTCAAGTACTTGTATCTTCCTTGCGATAAATCGAATGACAACAAAGCTAAGCTGTTCCATTTTACCGGATTGTAACTGCGTCCAAACTCAAACATTGCCTCCGTGCCAGAGTGCAGAAAATAGCGCTACTTACTCTTCACCCCCTCCCCCCAAAACAATTACAATTGCCTTTTCATAGACGAGTTTTCTCAAACTTTCACGTTATTGGCAAGCCAAAGACGTCTCAACCTACTTTTGAAAAACATTTAAACAAGAAAGCTTGAATATGGAAGCTATTATGTGCCGAGTCTCTTTATCCTCTCTTTCATTTGCCTCCAACAACAAATTCCTGAAATGCAGGTATCTTGAACGGTTTGTTCCGTGCGGCAATTTTTTGTCTGAAAAGTGCTACGATAAAAATAGGCAATAATGATGTGAAAATGTTCATTATTACTTTTCGTTTGATGGGATTACATATTTGAGTCAATAAGTTCACCATTTTGTGCTAGATGAGCTCCAAGTTCTGAAATTGAAAAATTTGCGAAAAAAGTAGCTTTGCAGATGAAATATCCAATTTTTTTAAGAAAACAAACTTGTTTTTCACACCAACTACATATTCATCGTTATCGGCTGAATACCTGCCCCTGGAGTGAAATTGATCAAAATTGGGAATGGTAACCGGGACGTCGCGTTCATTCTTATCACGGCACACCCTGATATGTGGCAACCCAGAACATCGTACTTCTCTTGCTCTGCTAAATTCATTACTTTCAAGAACGCTAATGTGAACGAAAGCGAGATACAAATAAGAACGTACATGACCAGTACGTGCAAACAAAATAGGCAGCCTCAGGAAGCTTAGTCACTGATAACGCATAACCACGAAAATTAGGCGCTGTTTGTCTCTTCATGGAGCCTAAACGGACCACGTATCAAAAGAGATAAGCCACTTTTAACAAGGCTCTCATTACGCTTTCCTATCACATAGAAATTTGAACTTTTACCGTTACTTCTCTGTTTCGGGTTACGTTAAAAGCAGCGTGAAGGTGACATAATGTGCGTGCAAACAAGATAAAGATAAACACACATTCTTCATCCTAAGCATCGGTGACAGAAAAAGACAAAGCATGAACGGGGCTTCATGAGTGAGAAACTCTAACAAAACAAAATGCAATAAAGATACACACATTCCGCGGTAATTACCGAGGTCGTTAGCTGCTTAGGTGTGTGTACGCGCTGTTTATCTTACACCGTTGCACAGTCGACGCCATGAATTTTGCGTGTATAGCGACGCTGCCTATGAATTTTATTGCGCACGTGCTTTTCTTGTTCACCTGTTTCGCTGCCCCTTCTAGAAATACGTTTACGTATCCACCCCTCTATGAGAACCTCATACCGCGTGTGGGGTTTCGCGCCTCAGTTGCCGCACTGGTCGCCTTCCACACTCGTCCAGTCTTTTCACATTTCTTATACTAAAATAACTCCTCCGAAGCGTGCTGAGGCTTGCTTCGCAAACAACCGCTAGCAATTCCTGCATTTAAATGTTCTTTTTCTTTTTGTTGTGCTGCAGTTCAACCATCAGCGATTTCAATAGACTGCAGGTCAATGGCGGCGTCCCTAATTACGATAGCCACAATGGATAAGTTCAAAAAAAATAAAACTTCAGTTCCTGCAACGAATCACATGGCCGAGTGCTTTCCATGCATCTAATGATCTCTGAAACCGAAATTTTAAAACACAGCCATTGCTACGAAGTTCCTTGTATAATGTTTTATTTTTGCATTTTTGCAATAGAAGAAAAGTTATGAAAAAAGAAGTATACAATACTAAAGTGCTTCTCGTGTTCCCCCTTTTTCGCTATTGTGTTTCTGGTCTGTGAAAGCGATTCCATTACATTTCGTGGAACGGTATTGTTAGTGGGAAGTGATACGTGAGGCTAACCTTCCTTATTTACTGGCCCAATTCTCTTAACCCATTTTCCATTTCGAATAAAGAGTTTTGGGTTCATAATGATTCACATAAGCGTCAGCGTAGTCTCTGGAAACAGAATGATATTGCATAATAAGGTATTGAAGTACAATTTTTGAAGTAAAATAATTTGCAAGTGTGCCATAAAGAAAGCGTGCAAAAATATTTGCCCAATGGGCATCGGTCTGTTGATATGCTCTCTTTTGTTTTCAGATTTTTTGCATTAAAGTGTTAAGGTACACCTATCGTTTTCCTCTCAATAGCTCGCCGCGTCATCTACAATTCAAGTTGAACCCTTTTTGTAGACCTTCAAGTTTCTGCTCCGAATGTATATACCAGCAAGATGCAGCTGGTATATACTTTCCTCTTAAGGGATTGTGGAAATCTACCAGTCATGATGTGAGGATATTTGTCGAATGTGTTTCACCCAATTCTTATTCTTCCTGTTACTTCATTCTCGTGGTTCAGCTGTGCTACCTTTCCTAAGTAGACATACAATTTCAACTCTTCAAGTGCACAGCTACCTAGCTGCAAACGCTCTTCTCTTCCATGGTTGTTGTACAATACTTCCATTTTCTACTTTCTACGGTCTACTTATCTGCTTTTCTTATCTAACTCAGTAAACATGAAGTGCAATTCGTCCCCTGAGTTACTCAGCAATGCAATGTCGTCGGCGAAGCGCAGATTACTTGGTTACTTTCCAATAACTTTTATTCCTAACTGCTCCCATCCTAGGCCTCTGAAGTCCAAGGACGTGGTCAATAGCATCAGGGAGATCATATTTCTTGTCTTACACTCTTCTTTAATGATATTATCTCGTTTTCTTTATGGAGCACTATAACGTCAGTTGATCTTTTGTAGATTTCTTTCAAGATGTTTATAGATGCTGCCTCGACGCCCTGATTCCGCAGTGCCTGCACGACTGCGGGTATCTATACTGAATAAAATTACTTCTCGTAATCTATGAAGGCTACGTATAGATGTTGGGTGAAATCTGAGCATTTCTGTATCTCCTGATGGTAGTATGAATGCGTTCGATTGCTGAGTAGCCTTTTATAAATCCCTCTTGATCCTATCGCTCATTCGTTGATTAAATTTCTATGTTCTCCTAATTCTCTTAGCAATCACCTAAATAGCTTCTCTACGGCAGAGAGCAAACTGATCGGCTTAAAATTAAAGTGCTTGTCGTCTTCTTTTTTATGGATTAATATTGTATTGCCATTCATACGCAATTCTGGTACCCTCCCTATGCGAAGACGCTTAATGAAGAGGGTGGTTAGTTTTTTTTTTAAAGCACAATCTCTCCCCTGTCTTTCAGCATACCTGATGATAACTAATGCTCACCAGCAGCTGTGCCTCTTCTCATTATCTCCAATGCTTTCCTCACTTCTGTCATTACTGTTAGAATGTCATCTGGGATCCTGCTATTTCTTACAATATGGTCACGGTTGTCCCGGCTACTGTACAGATCTCTGTGATACTCCTCCGCTATATTAACTATTCTATTCATATTGGTAGTTAATTTCCTTGTCTCTAAGTGCATACAGGTGGTTTTTGCCTATTCCAAGTTTCCTGTTCATTGCTTTGACGCTTCCTCAGCTCTTTAGAGCCTTTTCAATTCTCTCAATGTTATACCTTGTTACAACGGATACCTTACACTTCTTAATCAACTTCGAAAGCTATTCCATTTGTATTTTGTCTGTTGTGTCCGAGGCTTCTATGCTATGATGTTTCTTATTAAGGTTATTTATCTCCTGGGAGAATTTGCTAGTTTCTTGTCTAACTGCCGTACCTCCAACTTACACTGCACACTCAGTTATGATACTCGTACGGCTATCATTCACTGTGTCATTGCTGAGGCCTCTTTCTTTGATAAGAGCCGAGTATCCGTTCTCAAGCGAGCCTCAGAATTCTTGTACTTTCTCGCTCTGTGTTATATAAACAATTGGCTGCTTGCGTACCGGTTTTTGTCATTCCTTCTTCAAGTCTGGCTGAATTTGATAGCTTACCATATTATGGTCACTGCATCATATCTTGCCAAGCACTTCCTCATCTTGCATGATGCCTGGGTGTGCACTCAGTATGAAGTCTATTTTGTTCTTACTTTAGTAATTCAGGCTCCTCCGTGCCTACCAATGGGTCACCCGTTTTCGGTAGAATGTATTTATGATCGGTCAATTATTGCATTCTGCGAATTTCACCAAGTACTCCCCTCTGGAATTTCTAGTACCGATCTCATAATCTCCTACTGCCTCATCTCCGGCCTGCATATTCTCTACGTTGGCATTGATGTCACCCATCAGTATCGTATATGTGTCTGTACTTTATGTATTGCCAATTACACATCTTCCTAGAAGCTTTTAACTAATACGTCACTATGACTGTACGTAGCCGCATAGGCCTGTACCGCTTTCGCCTTGTATCCTTTATTATGTTTAATTACTATACCTACCACCCTTTTATTATTAGTATACTATTCCTCTATGTTACCAGTTATATTTCTGAGAATAAGAAACCTCACCCTCCGTTCTCTTAGGTTAGCCAATTCGCCATAGCAGAGTACATACCGATTCTGTAGCACTCCGTATGCCTCATTTGTCCTCCTAACCTTAATCAGCCCTATTACACCCTAATTAACGCCCTCAAGGTTCTCTAATAGCACATCTAGACGTCTCACTAGATAGGGTTTTGGCGTTAAACATTACCAAGTTGAGGTTCCACGGCGGATACCAATGCGCGAATGTGTGAAAATGAATACTCTGTATTGTTACGTTTTTAGTTTTTACACATTTAATGCATCACGCTGGCCTTTGTGTACTAATCATCATTATATATTATAAATGCATTTTAAAGGAAAACATGAAATGTGTTGCTGTAACAGAAGCAATATGAATTATAATTGCCAGTTTGACCATTCAATAACGACACCTATTTACCGATGATAGTAAAGTGAAAAACAATTCGTAATGATGTAACACACAGTTCAATGAACACTTTTAATAGACTTACGTATGCAGGGTGAATTTGTGCCCGAGAATAATAACACAGCTAAAATGGAATCTCCTATCAGTCCCGAGGATTCACTTCTGCTTCTTTCTTCACGTTCTTTTTTGCAACACGGGTCACGAGCAGCTGGGCCCCGCAGGTTCGCGCACCGCAAACCATCCGGGGCGCATAAGTATCAGCTAGCGCGCGTAACTTTGTCACAATGTGTCAATGTATTAAAGGCATATGCTAAATGCGTCCCAGCAGAAAGCGGTGCACTAGCAATATTATAGCTTACGGAGCATATTTCTTTCGAGTCAATGAAACTTCCCCTATGTTACACAAAAAATAAGTTTCATACGTTCTTCTTTGCATAACTGTTAGCACAAAACTACATTACGAGTGTTTTTAAGGCGGTAAATTACAGTATTTGAAAAAGTAGAGAAAAAGCGGGAAAATGAAGAAATTGGATCCAGCCGTTTGAAACAGTGGCCACAAACACGCTGGCTGCTAACAGCCGACGGCTTCGCACGGAATAAACTTTTGTGACTTTGCTTGTAGTACTTCAATTATTTTCTCGTCCTTTGGAATGAAAAGCACAATAGCGGGAAATTATTCGACATATGCATCTTGTTCATGTAAGTTACAAGACTGGGCAAAAGAATTTTTCCTTTCGGCGGCTCCCTGTGGGCTCATGAATTGAAACATGAGCGTGGAATGAAAACCATTATTCATGATTGGCCTCCAGGTTTTATCCTTTTAAAAGGGGCGTTCGCTGGGCTGATTTCTTTGCGCTAATTCCTGCTACGAAAATTTTAGTCATTGTTGACATTCATATAGATACATTTTCCGGACTAATATGATTCATCTGTGGGAGGCATTCCTTCAAATGGAAACGTACGATAGGTGCCATTTTCGTCATCCTCACTTCTCCTTCCCCAGTCTCACCACTTGTACCATGTGCATTGTCGCGGATCTTGTGAGACTGAATTCTGCAACTGTGACCCTACAGTGGTGGTTAGTTTGAAAGGCTTGCTGCAAACTAAAGAAAAACGTAACCACGGACAGCTGAAAAAAAAACCTCTCTGCGATACATCTAGCATATAGAAATGAGAAATAAAAAAATAAATTACAAAAGAATTTGTTTTTATTTTGCAATCTTTTCCTGATTGCATATGGGGGATGTTTTCTCAACGTATCGATAGCAACTGCTAGCAAAAGTGTAATTATTGCTACTAATGAGAAATAGAAAAAACCATACTGACACTGAAATAACGTTTGCTCTACTAAGAAAGGTTTCACTGAACTAACGCGAGTCTCTGCTCAGCTGAGGTAACGTTAACGCTACGTTGTAAACCGAAGCCGGAACATGTGTATTCGAGTACAGGTCACGACGGCCCCTCTAGACAGTAGAAAATGATCACGGCGGGCGAATTCCACGTAACGTGCACAATTATGACGAAACCGGACGCGGAGCACTCACCGAGCGATGGTCGAGTTGATAAGGCTTCCTAGCCAGTAGAAGCGTCGGTTGCTGCGTCAACAAAGCCCAACACAGATAAGCCACGGCTCTGTTTGCAGGATCTAAGCACCGCAAGACAGAACCAGGTTAGGCCACGCTTCGATTAAGCTTTCTGTACTCCGGTGTAACAGCAATAACAGCATTATTGCCTGCAGAATCATCCGTTGTCTTTCGCGCTGCAGCCTTCACAGCCCTCTCTCGGGTTTCGGCAAACCTTCCATTAGTTACTGAACAGGCCCTTCGGTGACTTCGGACTTCCGGCAGCATTGTGTTCACTTTTTTTACTTACGCTGCTTGAGTTGGAACCGTTCATATCTAAGTGGAACTTTCCGGAAGTGTGTGCTCTAAAAGTGGAAGACGAAAGTTTGCGGGGAGAAGGAGAAATGGTGAGGCGGGGATGAACCATATCAGAACGTGTACCACAGCGATCAAATTATTAACCTGTGTCCTTTCTAGCGCATATACTATGAAATCTTTGATGTGGGACAAACTGTGACTTGACAAAACCTAGTCGGTTAACCTTTTTGCTCATTTAGTTCACCGTGTTACCGAAAAAATTACTTTTTATTTATTTTATTGTGCATTCAATACGTTTAGGAAGCTCTACGTGCTTCAAGAAGCCTCCTTTCGCCCAGATTAACCATATCTGCCAGTTGAGTGAGTATGCACTTTTCTCGTTTCCCTTATATTGCGAGTGTGTGGAGGCGAAGTGTGGGTGCTCATAATTATATATGGTCGCGACGTTTTTTCGTCTTAGTAAGAGTTACAGGCATTTTATTGCGCAGCGGGAATTTAAATGCTCATAGTTAGCTGGATAACCCATGTTCATGTGTGTTTGAGCCATTCTAGGTTGAAGAGTATGTTTTTATACCTTGTACTAATAAGCAATATAGTATCGCCTTTGGTAATCGTAAATTATCAGAGGTTGTAAAAGAGGTTGAAAAATAAGAATTAAATGGCATGAAACGTTAGCGATGCGCATGTGTGATTCACTTCTCTCTGCACATTGGGGAATGACGCAGTATATAGTGAAAAGGAAAATAGGGTAAATGAGAAAAACACTTATTGCGCCAACATGTGAACGTTTCTATTAAGCAAAGCGTGCTCACGGAGCAGTGTCGACCTTAAATTCATTTGCAATGCTGCCGCTGCTTTCCATGTAATCGACGGGTCCTGCTCTGGTCCAAGTACTTTTGCACCCGAAATTTGTCTTCAGTTCTTCATGAATACTGGCTTGATAAAAGAACTAACCGTATTTTAATGTAAGGAAGACCAAAAAAAAACATTCTTGAAACGCACTTCGACCTGGTCAACCTACACAAAGAAAGGGCAAGCGAGGTGTATATTTTATGCAGAAAAGCAGGGTTCTTGAACGGGGAGATCAATAATCAGTCTACTTTGCACAGACTAAGCGGTTCAATATAGCAGTAGTAATGACAGGACAGAAGGAAGGATTATAGAAATGAAATGAACCACATAAGAACAAGGAGAGGATCTGTGTGAGTTTGAATCTTGAAGATAAAAAAGCCACTGAAATACCAGATTGTATACGATTCAAGAATAGAAAAAAATGCTCCACCAGCTGTTTTTCAGGCTCTGGTAAAACGTTTTCCATGCGACCTTTTGACCGACGAACGCGCGTGGCGAAGCGCCAACACGCAAGACAAATTTATGGCGTCACATACATTTCACCAACCATTCAAAAAGTTCAGCAAGTAAAATGAGCGAAAAGAAAAACGTGCCCGCAATCGTAATGCATGTTACTCGCGTAGGGCTATACTACGTTAATTTGAACTTCGGGCAAAAAAAAAAGAATGCCGGTTGCATAATGCGGAACGACTAAAGGAAGTTAAAGGACAGGATATATGTGAGTAGATTACGCTTCTATCTTCAAACCAGAGCTTCCGGGTCATACGTTAGGTCCAATTCAATTTGCGGGCGCGTTTCGACCAGAGAGGCACTTTCACTAGTTTCCGCATATCTGCGTGCAGTATTATGCTGATCAGATTTCGTTAGCCGCTCTCGCATACAATATGGGTGAATGGAGCTATTTAGCTTATCACGCTGTTCGGAGGTGGGCTTAAAAAAAGCCACAGCGAAAACTGTCAAGTTCATTCTGATTAATGTGCCCACTGGCCAAATGACGGAAAATATATGAGGTCGAAAGTAAACTTAACAGACCTTGATTTATTACGTTAAGGCTATTACAAACAAGAACTTGCTGGAACGCACTCTTAATGAACAACATTTATTGGGAGTTCTCTATTCCTACAACGTGCGATAAATGCCATGGCACCATAGATCTCATTCATTTGCTCTGGCAGTGCAGCGCCTTGCGCAGCGACAAAATATAACTGAGAACAATGGAAAAGAGCTCTACGAAGTTCTACATTAGAGGAAAAAAATTTTTATGGGCAATTCAACATGCTCGTGTAGTGGCTGAAAGACTAGTTCTTCCGATCCCAACGTGGAAGCAGCCTATTCAGTCTCAGACACTATACCGCAAGCTATTGGACAATATAAAAGTTGTTTCATCCCTTAATTGAGCTATCCATTCATCCATCACAAGTACGTGATTATAAATAAGTAAACAATAATATGGATGCCCTATTCTACCTAATACTTCTCGCAGCAACGCAGTTGATTAAAAACCGATAAAAAATTTCTATATGATCCCAATGTCGTTCTTGTTACGGAACATTATTCTGCATTCCGATAATTAGCGTATTCGGTCCTGCTTTGGCGTCAAGTGATTATTAGGTGATGCTTCTACAAGTTGCATACTTTGGTAGCGGTGGCATAATTCGCGAAAAACTCAACGCTGGTGTGCTGCAGAAATCCTGGTCTACACTATGATGTCCTCAAAATTGCGGTGATGGCGGTCGTAATTTTTGACAGCATTTTACACTACAAGCTATGAGATCACAACAAGGGTTGCTTTTGGTGTCTTATTCGTCCACTGCCGCCGCTGGCATCTGTAACCACAAACGAGGGAAATATAAAAAAGTATTATAGCGAATAGAGAACACTAAGGACAATACAGGATTCCAACACGGGTCTCCTGCGTGCCAGCCTCGTTTTCTACCACTGAGGCATGCCGGGGCTTCAAACGCTGCTGCGAACTGTCCCTACGCAGACGTCATGTCGGGAAAGGACTCATGGTAATGAGTAATAGGGCGTTTTAGAAAGGCAAAATAACAACCATGCCTAACTCACCGCGAAATGCTTAATGAGTCGGTCGTCGAATGCTCTAACACTTTACAATAGCTTGTCCTTGTTCACCTTCTAGCGACTCATACACACTGTGAGCGATTGGCTAAGAATTTGTGGCGTGTCGACTCTTGAACGTACCCCCTCTGAGCCACTGGCCAAAAAAACTTTCTGTATATAGCCTATGAATGTCGAGTACACTAATGTTTTTTAACCTATAACTATACAATGTACAAAGAAAAAAGGAAAACGTTACAAAAGTAAATAGTAACTGAAAAAAAAAACTATGATAAAAATAAGAAAAAATGGCAGCATATCAACGGAGTGAAAGATGGAGAGTGGGGCGAAGCATCCATCCGTCCATTCGTTCTTGCTTCCGTTCGTCCATGCATGCGTCTGTGTGGCTGCCCATGCGTCCATCCGCATGTCCGTGCGTGCGTCGGTCGGTGCGTCCACACGTCCATCTGTGCGTCCATCCCTGCGTTCGTCCATGCATCTGCTCCTGCGTCCGTCCATGCGTCCATCCGTCCGTGCAGCCATCCGTGCGTCCGTTCATGCATCTCTCTGTGTGTCCGTTCATCCAGCTAATCAACACTCCAAGTACCACCATCTCGCTTCTTTTCATCAAATATTCTTCATATAGAAGAACCGCCATGCAGCGGACATTCCAAGGACTGAACGAGAGGAGGCACACGCACATTTTCTTACGGCTTGCGCTTCGTGTCTACTTCCCTTCTTAACCACCTCGAGTTCATGGCATATGCTAGTTCACTGTATTCATGGCGCTGCGGCGCAACGCTCGCTAAATCTTTCTGAAACCAAGGAGGTTACGCTCAGCGAGTATAACGTAGTAAACCTTTCTTCTCAGATAGGGCTCAATGAACATGCCAATGGCTGCCAAGGAGGAATGAAAGACAGTAGAATTCGGCTTTTAGTTGACGCGCACGCTGCGAATTTTTTATTCTTCAACAACGCACAGAAGAAATCTCCCACCGGCACCACATTGGAGGTCAAAATGTAAGACTGGTTACACACAACTACTACGACTACGAGGGATGAACGGGTGCCGCTGTAAGAAGCTTCGCCCATAAAAATAATTCTTTGCGGGCTTAGTCGCGGATACGGGACGGCTTTAGGCTCTCCCATAGTCGAGTATTAAGTACTCGAAATCTTTAACCACTTTTTTCTAAACATAAAAATAAGGACGAATGGGGGCCGCTATAAAGAGCTTCGCCCTGTGCTCGTGTTCCCTCGTTGTCGTCGTTAGCGTCTCAGGGCGTCCCTGGGCTGGCGGACGCCCGTAATGGCAAGCCAGCCCCCGAAGAAGGCGCTAGCCTTCGACGTAGTCGTCCCCGAGGGGACTAGTCCCGAAGACGTCGTTGACGCGACGTTTTCAATAGTAGGAATCGAAGAGGTCTACTGTGTACAGAACTTTGGAGGCCGGAATTACCAAGTCACCGTTAACAGTGAGGCCGCTCTGGCTGAACTGGTAATGGTGCCACGTAATGGTGAACTACAGTTCAGTTTAGCTGCAGAACTCTCAAGTTAGCGGAGAATTAGAGTTCATCATTTGAACAATTTTTTTAAGCCGAACGTTTTGCCTCGTGTGAATGTAGCTTTAGCGAAAAGCTGCATACATTACTTCAAAGTCCTATATTAACAAAATAAAATATAACGTGTACCCTCACCTAACATTTGCGAAAGCGCACTGCGTGATCTTTGGAACACTTCTTGCGAGAACAGGAATTTGAGACCAAAAAGCAAAATATTAAGAAGATGCTTTCCCGGTCAGCAGAAGTCACGGAAAAAATTCCGCTGAGTGGTGCTCCTCGTTTGAACAGCTCAAAATAAAGATGATGCATGATCTTGGCTTTTAATGGCTGAACGCGAAAGCGTAATCGCACCATGTTCACGTCGCCTTTCCTATCAGTAGCCTATAGCTTCACTTCTCTGTGGACTTGTGAACCTTGCCGCAAGAAACGCCAAAGCATGGACGCCCTTCGGCTTCTACATCCGCGGGAGGGTCGTGCGACAAAGAAACACGGCGAGGTTCCGTGTTTCGCCGCAAAGCGTATAAAAAGCATAGCGTGGCAGTTTAGTGGTGGCGGGCCCTTGCCTCATCTCGCGGCCGATAGTCAAGCGCATGTCACGCTAAAGGACCTCTGCGATGTGCAAAGTACCGGCACTAAATGGTGCGTATAAGTGGCTCGCTGTTAGTATGCTACAGAGTGTATGCGTGGTGGTCGAGTGTTTTACGCATCGCGCAATGAATGTAGGGGTCGTAGGTTCCAATGTCCGTTCCAACTCGCAGAAGCACTGTTCACGTGACTCGGCTTGCAAGTATGTCGATAAGCGAATGCCATATAACGTCGTGCGAAGGCACGCAAAAAGTGTGCATTCGTTTCTCAACAACAAGTGTCAATGAAGTTACCGCCGAGTTATTTTATTAGTACAATTTCATTAGCAAAATCTCAGTTGTGAAAGCTATTCTTACAATGATATATCAAGTAACTATAGTATAGATGTAGTTGGTCCAAGTATTTAGCGAATTGAAATGAGTAAACGTTAATGAGATGTAGATATAAACTGCATAGTAAAGCAGCCACAACAAATGGGCTTCACTCTTGTTTCTCGAAGGCGAGTGTATAAGGAACCTTCCAGTTTTCCTCTACAAGCATTACACCAGGTTACTAACTAGAACACTGATTGGAAGCGATTTTATTAATAATAATAATAATAATAATAATAATAATAATAATAATAATAATAATAATAATAATAACTGAAAATTAACATACGAAAACCGTCCCTAAAGTATATCTACAGTTAACGAAAATTTTCAGAGATTTCATAGTGGTACATTCTTCCAATATTCAACATCTGGTGTTCTTTCACGGGTACTCGCTACCACTGAAATGATACCGCCAATACCTGCGACCTTCGGATCAGCAGCCGATCACCGCAACCACTACTCAACGGCGCACAGAGAGCGATTCGGTGACGAAACAATTGAAAATTCTCGAGGTAGGCGAGGAATGCCGGCCGTGCTAGCATAGAGGAGTCCCTCTCAATGCAGTGTTAAGTTCTTCTCCCTTCGCTTGGTGTTAACGCGTGAGGAGTCGTCGAAGTACATATTGTGCAGCTTCCATATGCTCCAATGCTTTAGGAGCTTGCTCCTTGTGCATTTTCAGCCTTGTCCATCCATCTCGCCTTCATAGCCACGCTAGTCCTCACCGCTCTTGCTAGAAGCCGTCTGCTGGCCACCTAAGAGGGGGGTGGCGGGAAACTTTTCCATGCATTGACCGATTAGGTTTGGGGGGAGGCGCTGCAACGAAGCTTTGCTTTACTATTAATCATAAAAATAATTATTTGGGTTTAACATGCTGAAACCTTCGCTGTCCCTCATGGCGCACGTCATTGTATGATGATCGAGTATAGAGGATTCATGGTCTACCATTAATAAACTCCGGAGCAAGCTCCTTTATTATCGTTCACTTCGTGTATATGACGTAATCATTTGGTTTTTCCAGTGCCGTCTGCTCCGAGTGCGGCAGCACCGACCAATAAAGCAGATGCAATAAGCGCCGCAAAATGCAACGATGTTGACGGGCGAATGTCGTTCCTTGGTGAAGCAGGACCGAGTCCAACGGGAAGCAGAACGCCTTCGCGTGTTCACGGAGAAGATACGAACGTCTGCCTCCTGTCCACTGAAGCTCAGTGAGGTAATACATGCGTGGGCACTGGCGTAAGTTTCCATAATACTTGAGATTGCACAACCTGCCAATCTCTCCTCATCTCGAATGTTTTGAAGATGAGCATATCGAGTAGGAGTGTCTATTATGTGCTTATTGATACCATCTTTGCGTGGAATTCACGTTATTCTGTGTCAACTTCAACTATACCACAACGGTTAAAGCATGACCATTCGGGTTAGGCATCGTCATGAGGATGCATCTCGGGGCGTCTGAAGGAGTCCAACCATGTCAAAGGCGCTTTGGCTGTGAAACACTGATATACGTTTTCAAACTCTCATATATCGTTCCCAGTAGAGCATGAATTTTTGTGAAGAGACATTTTATTTTCGTGTTCTACTGCTTGCTATGACGGGAGGCTAAGCCGCGTTTTTTGAAACAAGACTTCGACAATTGTAGAAATGTCTGATTATCTTCCCTCCCTGTCCTTCCTCTTTCAATCCTCCTCCTCCTCTGATTGTCTTGGGTACGAATGAACCATCTGCCATGTCGCTGTCAGCACACACACACACACACACACACACAAAAGAATATCACATTCGAGCCGCTCTCGGGTATACCTTCCCTTGATAATTGAAGCCGCCAGCGGTTTTACGCAGAGAACAAGCTGCGTTCCTTCTCCGTCTCTTGTAAAAGCACTTTCAATTACCTAGAGCCGTGAAGCTACAATGAGGCGACATTTATTATTTATTTGGGTATCTGCTTTACATAATTTTCTCCGAAGTGAAGGTATCCCCAGCTGATTAATGAAAGCCGAACATATTCAGCGTAAATGCGAAGGTACTTGAATGGCTTGAAAACAAAACCGAAGGGCATACTCGGTTTGATCGTAATCGTTTTCTTAACTCAGTAATTAAGAAGCCGTTTAGGTAAGCCCAGCAGGAAAAAACTATTTCTGCCTGCAGTAATTTGGTTTCTTTTCTATGCTTCCATTACCTAGGTATTCACAAAAGAACCGTGGTTTTGAGTAATAATGGTTTTTACAAAGCTGGCAGGGTGGGGAGCCATCGATTAATGTTGAAGATTGCTCTTATATGTTTATAACATCTGTTAATCCATTGTATGCTTCTGCCGCTCTGGGCACAACGATTGTTTCTACGCAGACCACCAACCAAGTTATACCCATCATAGCATGGTGGTGTACTTGTACAGTGATCCCGTTAACTGAATTTTACAAATGCATGAACATAATATTAGTAGAATGCAACGAATGCAACGCAATGCGGGTATAACGATGTGCAACTGAGTGAAGGGGGAATTCTGGGGAGACGCTCCGCAGAACCACCCCCACGGCATTCTTCATCACGGGAAATATTGTCCACTCATCTGCCACAAGCCCTGCCGTGGTGGTCTAGTGGTTAAGGTACTCGGCTGCTGACCCTCAGGTCACGGGATCGAATTCCGGCTGCTGCGGCTGCATTTTCAATGGAGGCGAAAATGTTGGCCCGTGTGCTCAGATTTGGGTTCACGTTAAAGTACCCCAGGTGATCGAAATTTCATAATCAAATGGCGGTTTTTGAACATTAAAACCCAACATACCATGTGGTCATCTGCCACAAGCTCCAAGGACCAAGAGAGAGCACAGTTTCTCATGGACGCCCGTATGCAGCCCAAAAGATGGCGCCACCGCCCGAACAAGTTATTACCAGTGTTTAGCGGTGAAGCCTATGATGGAGGACGCGCAATCTTCACGTGTAAAAACTTATGAGGAGGGGCGAGCATCTGCCCAATTGTTTGAAATGCCCGTAGCATTATGTATGTAACTTCACCTGAATAATTGATCGAATAGTGATCAGTACAAAAAAATGGTGCTTCAGGTATCCTAACTACACATATTAAACAGAGCGGTGCATTAGCTACTGGGTGCGTAACCAACCCGTCGCTATGAGCTAGTGGTGAATGTGTTCGACTGCCTTCCCGAAAACGGCGGGCTCGAATCGCAATCCTGGTGGCAGCTCTTTGATGAATGTAATATGCTCGAGGTCTACATGCTTTGATTTAGGGGACGTTAGAGTACCACATCAAGGTGAATACAGAGAGAGAGAGAATGAGGATGAAAGAAAGGCAGGGTGGTTAACCATAGCTGAGCATGGTAGGCTACCTTGCACTGGGGAGAGGATAAGGGGAATAAAAGCTAGAGAGAGAGAGAAGGAGAAATGTCACTCATGTAATCGACAAAACGGCAGTTATGTGCTTAACATCATATAAGGTGAGTCACATCCGTGTCTTAATCAATTGAGCACATTCGTTGCATTATTTTGTATGCGCGGTTCCATGCACCCAAAATCTTGCCGATGGTGAAGCCATGATGGTGCCGTATGCATTCTCAAGCAACAGACTTCTGAAGGCTTGCGAGAACTGGAGTCATGGTGTCAAGCAGTTACAACTCGTTTTGAGCTGGCGGTGTCTGCATCTTGCTCAGCAGCAGGCACATAGCACTGACCAGGGTGCAGACCATGCCGATACGTTGTCCTTCGTCCGTCAAGTTATGTGGTACCGATGAAGTATTCCCTCACTGTAGAAGTGTGATTCCTCTCATCAGGCGCATGTATCTTTGGGAGTTCAAGCCAAGCGTCACCTGCATTGCTGGTAGAGACATCATTTTCCTTTAAAACGGCTGCGTTCTGACTGGGTAATAAGGATGAAGCGTCAGCTCCACTGCTAGCAGAACCGCCTTTGTTCTTGGAACCGACAGCGATTGGCCAGATTGGGGGAAATGGAGCTGGTTTTGTACGTGCTTCGCGAGGCGACGAGGTTTTGGTGGCTTTGATGCAGCGCCGGCGACGGGACCATCGTCGCGTAATGGATGCAGCTGCTTCTCGGTATGAGATGTCATCTCTGGCCTTTTTCTTCAGTATTGTGAGCTCCTTTCGAATAAAAAGACAGTCCTTCGAAGAGGCATCATGTGGCCCATTGCAGTTTGAGCACTTCAGATTCGTGGCCTGGCACGTGTCCTTGTTGTGGTGCCCAGTGCATAGGGAACAGACGGTTGAGTTCGTGCACACACCACTTACGTGACCTAACTTCATGCACTTACAGCACTCAAGGGGTTTCGGCATAAAAGGACGAACTGCGTGTCGGAAGTGGCCCACTTTTACGTGTGATGGAAGTTGCTTGATTGATTGATATGTGGGGTTTAAGGTCCCAAAACCATTATATGATTATGAGAGACGCCGTAGTGGAGGGCTGCGGAAATTTTGACCACCTGGGGTTCTTTAACGTGCACCCAAATCCGAGCACACGGGCCTACAACATTTCCGCCTCCATTGGAAATGCAGCCGCCGCAGCCGGGATTTGAACCCGCGACCTGCGGGTCAGCAGCCGAGTACCTTAGCCACTAGACCACCGCGGCGAGGTACGTGTGATGGAAGTGATTCGCCCTTAAATGTAATTCTTACGCATAGTGATGCCCCGATACGACATATACTTGTAATAATGGCATCTTCCGAAACCAGCCTAATCAAGACTGGTAGGTCCGATTTAGTAATGGCTTCGGCAACATCATATATCACCCCAGAGCTTACTTCTTTGCCCAGCGGTATATGAGAGCGGACTTTCATTTCATTAAGTTCCGTTACTTCACGCAATCTGTCAAGCGCAGTCACATGATTGACGTCAATCACTTGGATGTCCTTGCGATTATTCACTCTTACTTCCTTTACTTCATTCGGCACCAGTGCCTCTATCTGTACAGACACGGCTTGCTGGTCAAGGCGCCTCATGTTGTCACTAGCGACAACTGGCATGAAAAGGGTGGTAAATACCTCGGCATTCCGCGAAGATCGCATGATGGGCTCACTCGAATTGGGTGACGTACTGAGAAATAGACTCTTTCCCTTGTGGTTTCGGACGAGCTCAAAGTTGTCGTCCCCTGATTCATCACTGCTGACGTTGTAGGGTTCAGTGTTATCACTGTCAGGGTGACTCTCGGAGCTGTAGTGCTTCCTGGAATCAACACCCGCGGTCATTCCGGTGTCCGGTAGTATTCCGTAGTGCTGTACTTCCATTACACACCTGCAAGAAACCACGCTTGACAAGCGAAATAAAAATTATTCACAGAAAACCATGGAACTCAAACACTCGGCGTTCTGCAACACCGGCACTTCCTCAAGGTGAACTGATGTGCGAAAATGCATACGATCATACACAAACAATATGACCACAGGTGGTAAATATATTGGCAGTTTTTCGTAACAGCGTCTCTCATAAACATATCATGCCTTTGTAAGTAAAACTCTAATAATCAATACTGGATGAGTAATTATACAACGAAATGAAACATGACGCGTTTTCATAGGCTTTTTTCAGAGCAAATGCCATAGAAAACCACCACTTATCACTTGCGTACCACAAAAGTGCTGTTGACGTTCTTGCAGGTAACGAGTTTCAGCGGGACGTAGTTGATACAACCATGTACACCGTGCGCGTGTAAGTAGCTGCATCTACTGGGCTGTGTTTATTAATGTATATATCATTATAAGCACCCAAAAACTGGGTCAGCTCGTCAGACGAATAGCCAGACTGAAGCCTCGTGCATTTCAATAAAGCACTCTTTTCTTCATGAAGCACTCATTTGGTTCTACAAAAGACAATAAATAGTTTTTATATTGATCCTGAAACGGTGCTTGTCAAAAGACCCGTCGAACACCGCATTGTATTCGCCAAATGATCGGCTACCGTCGTACGCAGAGCACTGAGGCTGAGCCAAAACATATTCAAAATGCGGAAGGTTTTTTTTTCATTCAATGAACAGTTTATCCTGTTCTCTTTTGGCCACACGTCCACAGAACTTGTATAAAAAAAAGTTGCGTGTACACAAACGTAGCCAACTTCACCCAAGGGGATAGAAACGGGCGAGCGTCATTGTTTAATCACCGGCATTTCCTTTTGTTTTCTTGCTTCTCCTTCTCTCTCACTCTCTTTAGATCACGTTTTAAGCCTTAATGAATAATCTGCTGAGTGCATTCACTCTCAGTACGTTCATTTCGCAAAAGCGTATTACGCCCCCTTTACATGCTATACCTCAGAAACATTGTATAATAATAAGCTTAATTATATATTGCAGAAGATTTGCGTTTACGGGGATTTTCAAGAAGAATCACACACGCCGTTTAGGATGAAACATATTCCAGGCTCTGGAATTACTTGTATTGCATAGTTTTGCCTGTAAATGTATATGAATTTTTTTGCAAAAAAAAGCATGGGTAAGCGCGCCGGGCCGATTGTCTACAAAAAGCTCGAATTCCTGCACAGAAATTTAGTGACTGACTTTGAAGCACACGCTTGCCGTGTGAAAACTGTTTCGACCAGCCGTGGTTACAGTGCTATTGTACTATCACGTCATAGGTGAGCTCATGAGAGTGAGAGCAATCAATCAAAACTTGGTGCATAAGTAAACAGATGCATAATGCATATGTGGCATTACTGATCAAAGTGATATCAAGGATATTCTTACTAGAAGGGTTTTCAGAGTGGTATATGGCCCAAAATAGCAGTTAAATGCATATGCACCCCCGTACATGGTATCTTCCGGCTGATATTTCATGTTTCATGGCAACATCTGCCGAGTTTAGCATATGAGTGTTAACACTAGAAGCTTGTCACACGTAAAAAAGTTACACAGGATGATTCTCTTATTTCAGACTTACGGATCATAAGACGTAAAAGCTGTGGTCACAAAAAAATGTTTCATTTCGTTCCGCACGTGTGGCGTGTGCACGCACCAAATTGCACTCTCTTTGGTAATTAGCTCTTCCATAAAATCGCTGTGGTCGCACTTGCTTTCCTGTAACACGATAATTGTAAAAGCTTCTTTGGCACCAGTGCTCGCAGGCATGAGGACCACTCACCTAATGGCACTATTTTGCATTTTATATGTTACACGAAGTATGTTGCGTGCCCAGCCCCTTTTAAAATGATGCCCAGTGAGACGGAGCCTTTATGGGACCATTGAGTGAATGAAAAAAGAGCAGTTTTCTTTTCCTTTCCTTATGTTTTTTTATTGTGAACGCTAAAGCTGTCTTACATATTCGCGCTTGAGTAGCTTCGGATGAGAGGCAGTTCCATGGGCTGGTACCATCGATGTCACGATATTACTTTCAAGCCAATGCGGGCCACGGAACATTAGGTTCCTTTACGCTAACGTTGGGCCACACATCGACAGGCACCATCCATGCGTCACCGATGAGCACGTTTGACGCGAAATATGGCGGAAAACATAGCTATGGGCAAACAGCAAAGCATAAGTTTAGGCTATGTTGCCTCATTTTTTGTGGCGCACGTTGAGAGTACAAAACGCGATTTCGGTAGTTGATGGTCTCTCCATAAACAAAAGTGGGACGAGCTGCTCTGAATATTTGAAAAACCAGAACGCCTCCTTTGGAAGGGACTGTGTTGTTGGAATGACTTCGGTAGTAGAGTTCACCGACCCGGAAGCATGCATCCGGGACAATAGAAGCACGAGGATGTAGAGCGCGACTCTCAAGATTCGCAGACCACTATGTCGGGAAACATACATTACAAAGTATTCTCGAAGCCATGTTCGCAGAGGACAAGCCCTGGCAACCCTCGTACTGTTTATTTTCATTCTTGCTGCTTTTTTTTTTGAATCTTGGTGATGCCCTAAATGCTTCCTAAGGCTGGGATGTTAGCACAATACCAAAGTAGGAAGTGTATGTCACAACAAATTTTCAATGTGAGTTAAAAACGAAGAATAAAAGTGGGCTCACAGAAGAAGAGATATATCTTAAATAATAACGTACATCTTTAATTTTCCATGAGTCAACGTGCGGACATCTTTAGCAATGCATGCTCTTTGTTTTTCAGTCGACCATAGGTCATATTGGCCCCATTGATGTAGTACCGGCAATCTATATATATATCTCGTCGAAAATGCATGGTTTAGCGACACTTTTACGACCACTTACCTATACTTTGGGAAACTAGACAACCACCCTTTTGTAGCACGAAGCCACAAGGAAACCATACAGATTTCTCATAAATGAACATTTGTCATTTGCCGAAAAAATCTTCCTTGTCCAGGGATCGAGTCCGAGACCAACGCCTACCGGCGCGGTCGCTCTACTAATTGAGCTAACCAAGAAGCTAATGATTGACAGCGCGCGGGCAAATTTACCGACAACTGGAAGGAGATAGACAGAACTAAATCTACAGGGATATCTTTGTGGTGGCTGCCTATTTACACTTTCTTACTTTTAGCACCACCTTGCGGAAAGGGCAAGAAAGTGTAAATAGGCAACCACTTGTTTTCGATTTCAGCTACTTCTGAAATCTGCTAAGAAATGCTTCTCATTTGAAATTCCACAATTCCGGTTGTCGGCAGGAATCAAACCTAAGCTTTCTTCATTGTATTGAGGTACTCTACCACCTGCCTGCGCCAGACTGCGAAACTGCTTTGGAAAAAAAAGTTATGCAGGGTAAAAGTCGGTGGAAAGATGATATCTAATTTACTAATAAAACAATAAACATTACGTATGCTAGCCAACTGCATAGACTTCATGTGTGCTTAAGGTTTAACGTTCATTGTTCTTTTTATGTTGAATGCATTTTTATAGCTGTCAAATAAACAATTCATTTATGTTGCTATGATTGAGCAAGCTACATTAAAGCGTCGTTTGACTCCGCGAGGAAATACGCTAACAAAAGTTGCGTGTGATATTCACATCGTCTCAACACAAAGTGGACTTCGTTACATTAACACTGACAACTCTGCTTCAACGTGAGTGCTGATGCTTTGTCGGGCCTGAAATTACCCAGTGTTACCACCAGTAGAGTTCATTTCAGAGGACGTTCCGGCTAAGCCCATAATGTGTACACAACTGCTCCACTTAACGACAATTCATTTTGTAACACGTCACAAAGACAAAATTATTCAGCATATGCTACAGCTAGAGTGCACAATACTAGTACACTTCAATACAGCATGACCGTGTCTTCGCGTAAACAACGTTAATTGGTACAAGAAGGACATTTCAGGCTACTACTACTGCTGCTGGTAGTGCACACGTTGGCGGTGGTGTCGCTGCGCAACTGTGAATATCCAGTTATTTTACTTGCATGTTTTTGTATTTACGTGAATGCGTACAGTATAAGTTTGGAAATTACTGCATCTCCGTATCTTCTCCTCCAACTCTTCAGCCCGTGACAAACACTTTCCGATGCTTTACCGACTAATTCGTCGACGCTTTTTATATTGCCCATGTTAAAGCTAATCTATAAATGCAGAAGCACATCTCCTCACAAATGCGCCTTGCATATATCTCACACATTCTCTCTCGTACGGTGCTCTCTATTGTTGCGGCGGTGTGGCACCACCGTCTGTAAGCGCTGGTGAGTATTAATGCGGCAAGACAGTTACTATCACCAATAGAGGACGATTTGTAGACGACAAATTTAAAACATAGAGCCCAAGATTTCTCGCCAGTACACAATCTTGGAGGTCATGGGTATTAATCCTTGATAGCTGTGGAAAACCCTGCCCGCGCTTCCATCGGAGAGTTGCCGATGCAGTTCGGTTGAGCAAGCCTTTCGGTTCTTTTCAGCGGATGAGGGCTACTTGATGGAGCCATCGAGTTTCCAAGTGCACCAATGGTGTTTCGCCGCTTGCTACTACGGGTGCGATAGCACCGATTAATAAAGCTGCTGCGACAAGCACTGTAGAAAGACAATGATGTTGGTGGGAGAATGTAGAGCCTTCTTGGAACATTATGGAGGCCAGCGAGACGTGACACGATTGCGGGTGTTTGCGGAACAAGCTATAAATTTCTGACTTCCACATTTCTTAAACCCAGTGTGGTAGTGTTTGTATGACTGCAGGCGTAGTTAACCCTATTACTAAGGGAGTCGCACCATATCAGTTCCCTCCTTTAATGGCGATGCTTTAAAGATGTGCCCATAAAGTGTGAGACTTCATTATGGGCTTGTTGATTTCCTCTTTGCAAAAAATCAACGGTACGGTCGGCCCACAAGTAAGTTAACACCTTAAATAAATAGCAGATCGTGATCAGGGGTGTTATGTGTCACAATTGAAAAGTGCCACATAGGTGTCAACATCGGTTTATATCCGTAGAATGGTTATATGGTTTCTACAATTAGGTAGACATTTTAAAAGCTCTCTTATATCATTACACAATAAGCACTACTGGAGTAAAACACGTTTCACTTTTGTAATTTACATATTCAAACGACAGAATGCTCCTTTTTTTTTATTGATGCTGAAAACCTTGAAGCAAATAACTACTAGACTCACCCAAGAGCGATGTAGTTTAATCTAGTTGCAGGGCGCTAAATTTTCACAGGCTGACACATTTGTGTTGAATACTAACACGCCAAACTTGACATTATATTTATTGCACTTGATGTAGCCTTCGGTTGCACGAGAGAGTAATTATTCCTATTTTGTCACACCTCGAAGAGGCGCCCGGTGGCGTTGTCGGTGCCGCGTTCACCTGCCCTACGGCCGAGAATTGGGAGCACTGCGTTAATCGTATATTCTAAGGGTGGTGTAGGCTCTCCACTAGGCACTATAGTCGATCGCCACACTAAGGCGTCCGAGCTCCATGACTTTATTATCGCATATGCAACAGAAGACTCCTACACATAACTGAGATACAAGAGGCACCATCTGTTTTTCTGCGAAGTACACCTCAGTGCGTCTCCCGTTCGTTTTAGTCATAGAGTTTTAAAGTATTATGCAAGAGGAACTTTTGGCACTATAATGTGTATGAGAAGTGCGACGTATATTGAATCCTCTACAATAGAAATATAGTGTAATACATGGATTCGTCTAAACTTCATTCTTGCGGCTCCGTGCGGCCAGGAGCCACTTTGTGGAAGCCGAGAATCAAGAACGGTTCAGCAGTTTCACAACGATAACACCACAACTGCTTTCAAAGCCGCAACCATCAATATTTGGCTAATATATGTATTACCCGCCATTCCCATTGTGACCTAACGATCGCAGCTCCATAGTTTCTTCTAGTTGTTATCGCAAAACTCTATGTTTATTACCCCTCTAGCATCACTGGGGCGACTATGGTTCGCTTCATAACGCTGGTGCACCGGTCTGCTGTAACTGGCCATCGTTTTTGCTCGACTACGGTGGTTGTTCAGGCTAACTTCTAGTTTTCGGCATCTGCTACTTTTCGACTATCACCACCACTACAATTCTCATCGCGTCTTCCAACCACTGTTCTGAGCGTTTTCACACCAATAAAACAACACCTAACACATATCCGAAATCCTTTTTCGAAAATTTCTATTCTCCAGAGAAATCCTTCAAGATTGGACATTGCAGACGGAACGCTTTTTATTTGATGCAAATCAGAATAGTGGTTAAGGATGGTTCACAGTCCCTCTACACTTAAATCTCTTTCACTTGCCGCTATCACAGACAGCTCTTTGACGACATATAAAATAGAGGGGCATAAAAATTGAAGGCTTACAAAAAGGAATCAACTTAAATTGAGGATGATCATTTGATCGATTGAAAAGAAAATGATAGTTGAAGCCTTAAGAGACAGGAAGAGAGTAAAGTGAGTTATGAACAAGGGGGAACAAACGCGATGTAAGGATAATATAGTCAAAATTGAAAAAAAAAACAGGACAATGGCCTGGCCCGTACCACGTAGGCTGGATAACCACTGATTATTCAGGGTAACTTACTGGATCAATTGAAATGAATTTCATTTTATCGCTCACACTGTTACACAAAGTTTGCACACACTGTATAGACCCATAGCCATTGGCTAGTTTTGGTCCGAAAAATATACCTTTTATATGGCCACTTCGGAAAAGGTTATACAAAGAGTTATACAATACAACCTCTAATAAAGAATACAGAAAGAACCAGTAAAATACAAAAAATAACCACACAAACAGGAAAAAAAGGAAATCGTTGCAACACAAGAAATACATAAGGAAGTTTAAAGACCTCTAGACACATTCTGAAATTAACACAGCCATCACGCTAAACATGACCGGTCATTATTAAATCAGAACATTCTTTAAATACGGTTTTTCAATTGCCCTAAAGAACTTCTAACACTTTTTGATTTCAAAAGGTGTAGCATTCGAGATCTTAATACCAGCTAACTGTAAAACCCTTTCATTATTTGCGTTGTTAGTTCGTAGAAGATTCCATAAATTAGCATACAATGCAAACGCAAAAGTGGAAGATAAAATTTAGGTGGGCAGATGAAGTTCGCAGGTGTAACAGGGCAGCAGAAAACACAGGATCTGGTTAATTGGCGGAACATAACAGATTTTTTTCGTCTGCTGTGCATGTAGTCAAAGTAATAATGAGGAGGAGAAAACTAGTGTTTTAGTTTAATTGTGCAGATCCAGAGCTCTTTTCGACCATATTGTGTTTACCTGTATGCAGCACTACACGACCAGGTGCATCCCGCAATCGTTGTCATTATTCCACTAATATTCACTTTCACAGCGGGATGAAGTAATCACTTATTGATTTCAGAATGTTCTTGTATTGCACCAGCTTACTTTGTCTTGTGCCAGGTAGATCATCGTCATCCTCCACCTCTATAAACACTGGCTTCTCTCATAGCCGCACACACATGCGGGACGTTTCAATCGGCCTGATTATTGGATAAAGCGCCGTAGCGCTTGCACAGTCTGCTTCTCGGAAGTTGGGTCTGGTTGATGGCACAGCATTTGTTCTTTCAAATCACATTTTCTTTGTTTCTACTGCAACTTTTTGTTTGTCCTCTTTACAACCATATTTTCCAATTTCAATGGAAGATAGCAAAGAGGTTATTCGTACCAAATGAACCTCCCTACATTTACTTTTTCATTTGTTTCTCTCTCCCTCTGTCATCCCCCATTGCTCTTAATTGCCACTGGCACTCATTCATTGGCTTCAACTGGGGACTCCTAGCACTACCAGATTGACAGGCCTAGCTAGTTTCCCTTATCATAGATTTGCTAGCAATTGGAGCAAAATCAATGCCTAGTGTTAAAAACATAATTTCTTCATAGCGTAGCTCGCTCATCCACATAACTCTGCTAACTTGGAAATACAATTTGGTAATGTGTCAATATTACATGAAGAAATAGAATGTATTCAGGCTTCAGACATCGGTACGAGTGATGGACACCACACCTAATGTTTCTACCGTTATTCCCTTTTCTGAATGTGGTCTGTATTGATCTTTTACACAGATTTTACACAGCTTTAACACAACTCGATCTTTTTACACAGCTTTAATGCTGATGGCTATTAGATCCGTTGCCTACTTCATGTTCTTTGTATTCTGACCATACTGTCACATTAGGTCTTTCTTTCACAAAACCAAGGTCATTTGCGCTTACACATCACCTACACTTGCGCCAGAGTTGGGAAGTGTATTCACAAGCTTACCTCATTGCGTTTCTCGGCTGAGTCATTACGTAACTTTTTGAGCTTCACCTAAAAAGATACGTGAGGGCTAGTAAAACAAAGACAGCGAGGATTCGTTGAAATTTAGGCATGTGACCCAGCTACTTCAGTACTCCTCTGTGCGAGGCTTGAATTACAAGAGTGTTCACCTTCACATACTGCCTGACCTATAGGCACTTAAGTATTATAGTGGGAAAATAGAAAAATACAGCTGAAATTTCAAATACAGCACATATACAGGTATAACAGCAACAGCAATTACGAAGGCAACAACACAAGAAACAGAAAAAAACAAGAACCACGCGGGCAGTGTGTTCGCAAGACCGCTCACATACGAGAGTCATGTTCTCTCACAACAGAGTGAGCGTTCACCCTGTGCAACAAAAATAAAACACCTTTTGCCTTTTCCCAACCAGGCACAAAAGTATGTATTTTTTCTAACTTTATTATTGCCATTCTACAAGGCTCTGTACAAGTAGCACACAAGATGAACAGTAAAGAGAGAAAAAACGTACATGTTCCTAGAATCGATATGCTTTGATCGATGACTCGCTTGAGTCTCCGGCATAGGTTGCTTTCGCAACGCCCCAGCTCCGCCTCCTTTTTCTACCTTTTATTCTGAATGTCTCCAACAACATTGACTTTCTCTTTCAAGAACGTGGGTTAGGTCTTTGTACGCGCACTTGGTCGATTGCGTGGCGTTACATAAAAGCCCTGATTCTTTTGAATGCATCCATTCTTCCCACCCATTAGAAATATAACGCGCCCAAGTAACGTTATGCAACATTCAGGACGACCCAGCGTTCAGCGCTTTCGGAAGGTTTCACGCTTGTTGAACCGAAATCTTTTGAAACGTTCCTGGTTTATTCGTTATTTGGAAGTGATCGTTGTTAAATCCTTCTCTCAATATGGCAGTAATGTGGTTACGATTGCCGACTGCTACACAGAATTATGTGTTTTTCATCCCGATCCTGTCGGTCGCACTTCGATGGAGTCGAAAATCTAGAAATTCGTGTATTGAGATTTACGAGAATGCTGAAGTATCACAGGGGATGTACACTAAAGTAGCTATATATGGTGGCGGGCCTCTTTATCATATTTATGTGCTCGTAAACCGCGAGATTATATTATTCTTGCTTCTTAAACTTTTCGGTACACCGTAATCAACAAACAAATCACATCGGGAATCAGAATGTTTGAACAAAAAGATGCAGGTGGCCAGTTTATTTTGTTTTTTTTTTTGTTTTTTCGCTGCGTGCCAGTAAATTTTAGAATCTGCACCCGCGAATGTGCAAACTCACTGGCTCAAAGCGATTTACATCAGTAACGTGAATAACAAAATTTTAATTTAGTGCTTCGGGCAACTTTTCGCAGCTGTGATGACCTAGCATCAATTCTAAGAAATACTAAACACACAGATATTGTGACGATGGAACGCGTTTATTTACAAGATGGGTAATGCAGAGGTGTAGCTCAGCGAAGGATCCACAGCGTTGCTCGCGAGCCAGTCGAGTCTCTTTCTCCTCTTCGTCGAATCTTCGCTAGCGCGTTTCACTTCCCGGTTCGCAGACAATGCCCTCAGGGCGAGTCACTCAGATGGTTGATGGTGGCACGGTTTAAGGCGCAACGTGTGTCAGTTGTGTTTTGCTAGAGCGGCGACCATTGCTTGTGACGCTCGAGATTACGTACGTGACGTCGCTGAGGCGGTCAAGAATGACGAATGGACCGGAATAGTGGGCCAAGAACTTCTGGCACAAACCACGCTTGCGGACTGGTGTGCATAACCACACAAGATCGCCCTTACTATAAGATACAGAGCGATGGCAGGCGTCGTAACGTTTCTTAGAACGCTGCTGGGATGCCAAGGTTCGGAGGCGTGAGATGCGACGGGCTTCTTCTGCGCGGCAGAGCGTCTCGGCTATCGAGGTTTCCACGTCTAGTGTAAAAGGTAGTATAGTGTCGAGACGAAATCGTGGGGAGCGAGCGTACAGCAGGTAAAATGGAGAGTAACCTGTAGTCTCATGCTTCGCGGTATTGTACGCGTACGTGATGTAAGGTAGAACTTCGTCCCATTTTTTATGCTTAGAATCGACATAAATAGACAGCATGTTCGTGAGAGTCTGGTTCTTGCGCTCTACGAGACCATTGGCCTGCGGGTGATATGCTGTGGCATGGCGGAATTGGCAGGCAGACAGACGCAGGATCTCTTCAACGACGTCGGCAACGAACTGACGTCCGTGGTCGCTAATGACAACGCGTGAAGGACAATGGCGGAGAATTATACAGCGAAGCATAAACAGCGACAGGTGCATGGCCGTTGCAGCCGGTATTGCAGCAGTTTCTGCGTAGCGCGTTAGGTGGTCAACACAGAGGACGACCCATTGATTGTTACTGCTCGATCGTGGAAATGGACCGAGCAGATCGACACCAACAGTCTCGAAGGGAGAGTTAGGAGGTGGAACAGGATGGTGAAGTCCTGGCGGCGTAGCCGTGGCACGTTTGTGTCGTTGGCATTGTTCGCATCCAGCAACGTATTTTTCCGTGTCGTGTCGCATCTTGGGCCAATAGAACCTTTGCTGGATTCGTTGAAGCGTTCCTGCGAAGCCCATGTGGCCGCAAGTTGCGTCGTCGTGTAAGGACCGAAAGACGTAAGCCCCTAAAGTGCGTGGAACAACTAGAAGCAGATGGGCGCCTTGTCCGGAATAACTCTTCTTGTAAAGGACGCCGTCATGAACCACAAAAGAGCTTGGGTTTGCGTGTTCATTTGCGGCGGCGAAGAGAGAACCTAAGAAGCGGTCCTCTTGTTGAGCTGCCCGGAAAGTCGCGAGATCAGGGAACTCAGAGGCAATAGCGCCGATATACTGGTCGAAGTTGTCAGCGTCGCACTCAGTCATAGGTAGAGGAAGGCGCGATAGGCAGTCGGCGTCTGCGTGCCGGTTACCACTCTTGTAGCGTACTGTCAAGTCGAGCTCCTGTAAGCGCAAAGCCCATCGCGCCAATCGTCCAGATGGGTCTCGGAGGCCTACCAACCAGCATAGAGAATGATGGTCGGTGATTACCGAGAAGCGACGGCCGTAGATGTATGGGCGAAATTTGTGCACGGCGAAAACGACTGCGAGGCACTCCTGTTTTGTGACTGTGTAATTTCGTTCTGCCTTGCACAACGAACGACTCACATAAGCGACCACGTGTCCAGCATTTTCTTGGCGCTGAACGAGCACTGCACCAAGGCCGATTCCACTGGCGTCTGTGTGAATTTCCGTTTCAGCAGAAGGATCGAAATGGCGCAGTACTGGTCCCGAAGTCAGTATGAACCAAAGCTGCTTAAAGGCTGCTTCGCAATCCGGTGTCCAGTGGAAAGGGACATCCTTTTGCAGCAAGTCAGTCAGTGGTCGTGCTTTATCAGCGAAATTTGGAACAAATCGACGAAAGTAAGAACACAGGCCCAGGAAGCTACGCAACACCCTGGGGGACTGCGGCTGCTTGAAGTTGCTGACAGCGGCGACTTTCTGCGGGTCCGGTCTCACGCCATTTTTATTCACAAGGTGTCCCAGAACCAAGGTTTCGCGTTCTCCAAAGCGACATTTTTTTGAGTTCAGTGTAAGCGCAGCTTCCTCGAGACAGGTTAGAACGAGGTCAAGGCGATGAGTATGTTCTTTAAATGTTCGGCCAAACATCACCACATCGTCCAGGTAAAACAGGCAAATTTCCCATTTGAGGCCCCGTAAAACGGTGTCCATATATCTTTCAAATGTGGCGGGGGCATTACACAAGCCGAATGGCATAACATTTAACTCAAACTGACCGTCGGGTATAACAAAGGCCGTCTTTTCTTTGTCAGCTGGATCCATGGGGATCTGCCAATACCCGGATCGCAAGTCCACCGATGAAAAATAGGACGCTGAATGCAGGCAGTCGATGACATCATCGATGCGAGGAAGCGGGTACACGTCCTTCTTAGTTATAGAGTTGAGACGTCGGTAGCCAACGCAGAACCTCCAGGACCCTTTTTTTTCTTGACCAAGATAACAGGCGCTGCCCAGGGACTTGACGATTCTTGAATTACGCCAGAGGTTCAAGAATCACTGCCCTTCAAACACTGCACTGCCCTTCAAACATGGCAAGGCGCATTCCCCCTGGTAGTACAACAGACTCGGATGAGCAGTTAACTACCCATAATTTAGTTTTTCCCTCGGTGAGAGACACAACGCAGCGCGGCACAAAGATGTTTTTTTTTTCATGCAAGGCAAAGGCAACGGCTCAATCACAATATCAGGAGAACTGAAACTCGAGTCGGCATTCGAAGCAGCAACGGGCACGCTGGCAGTAGACCATGCCGGTAGAATAGCGTCTTTAACTACAACGAGGTTGTCGTCTCCGCTACGCTGAGGCTGCTGGGCGAGGGCGGACAACAGAACCTCGCCTGCCCCACAGTCGACAGTCGCACGGCACTCTTGCAAGAAGTCAATTCCAAGGATAACGTCATGCGTGGAATGAGTGAGCACTGCGAATTCTGCCTTGAACGCTTTACCAGCAACACGAACAGACACAGTGCACACACCTGCTGGACACAAAGCCGGGCCGCTGACTGCTCGAAAAGTAGAAGATTTATCCCAATAAAACATAACCTTGCGGCCAAGTCTCTCCTTGAAAACTAAACTCCTTACATAAACTGTTGCACCGGTGTCTACCACAGCCATCGTGGGAACATCGTCAATGAATACGTGAACCTTGTTGTGAAGCATGTGAACTAATTGAGGCATACTTGTGTGCAAAGTGGTACGTCCAGCAACCTCGCCTCCATCGGCCGCGCCGGCTAGTTTCCCGGTGGCGGAGAGGAAAGCCGCGGCTGGGGACGGGGAGATGGGGACCGTCGCTGGCTCGTAGTAGGTGGCGTCAAGCACCTCACAGAGGCAGGCGAGTCACTGCGGATGTTCGGCCGGTGCCCGTGCTTCTGGGCAGTTGAATCAGAAGGCCAGTAGGCGTAATCGGGCTGTTGGCTTCGCCGTGCAAGACGCTGGTCGGTCAGAAAACGTCGTGCGTGGGCGACGTCGCGATGGGCAAAACCGGGCGATATGTCCGCGAACACCGCACTGGTAGCACACGGGGCGTTCCCGAGGTACATTGAATGCTGCGGTGTAGAGAGGATGCTCAGGGAACTGTTGCCACTCGGACACAAACGGAGGCGGTTGGCTGTCGTAGCTATAACTGCTGCGGGGCGCATAAGACGACTCGACGTAAGTAACCTGTGCTGGCGGAGCCCTCAGCCGTGGACTGCAGGTGGAGTAACTGCGCTCGTCGAAACTCGCAGCATTGATGCTTGGGGATAGTGTATCACACTGCGGGTCTCCAGCTTGCATGGGAACAGAGCGACGCAGTTCCTCCCGTACAATCTGACGAATGGTGGAGGAAAGGTTGGCAGGTAGAGAGTTTTGGCCGACATCGACGGTGGCAACAGTCATGACGTTGGCCAGACGTCCGAACTTCGATGTGATGCGACGAATTTTAAGAGCCGCGAAGGTTAGGCAGTGGTTAATCACGTCGGCCACGCATTCCAGGCACTACTTGCCAATGAGGAAGTGGTAGACGTCATCGGCGATGCCCTTGAGTAAATGGCCCACTTTGTCTTCTTCCGTCATGTGGGCATCCACCGACTTGCACAACTTCAGAATCTCTTCAACGTAGGTTCTGCATGTCTCACCGGTGACTTGAGCCCTCTGCGACAACGTCTGCTCAGCACGTTTCTTTTTCGTTGCTTGGTCTCCAAAGTATTTCTTAATTTCCTCCACAAACTGGTCCCAGGTGGTCAATGTGTCTTCATGGTTCTCAAACTATACCAGCGCCATGAAATCGAGGAAGAGCCCCACGTGAGACAGCTGGCTAGCCGCATTCCAACCGTTCGAACGGCTCACCCGCTGATAGTGGCTTAGCCATTCGTCCACGTCATCGCCGGGTTTCCCTGTGAACGTTCGCGGCTCCCTGTAGTGGTAGGGCGATGTCCTTGCGGCTGGTTGCTGGTTGTGTCCGTCCGAGCTCATTTCTTGAGGTAATGGTGCCAAGCCCGCTAGTCGACGACTGCGGCGAAGCTCGTGTAGCAGTTCCGTCGTTAGGGGACAGTGCCTCTCCGGTATCACTTCAATATGTTTTGTTAGTTACCTTGAAAAAGCACTTGATAACAAACATGAAGCCAAACGGCTCAAACAGGGTGTGGCGAGATCCATGTTGTATTACTCATGGATGCAGAAACGTTAGTGTTAGCCTTACCTGCTACATATGTTTATGTCTGTAGTTTAGATGTTCTCTAGTTTAGAGACAACCGTGGAAAACCCAGCATCATTGAGTGGCCAATTTTGACTTGACTTACGGTGAAAAAAAAAGAAAGAAAACGCGAAATGAAGTACTTCTTACTGCGCACATTTATAGCAATTTGAAGCAAGTTAACATTCGTGGAAATATTTATATCGCCAAATAACCTTCTCCTATATTGTGAACGCTTTGCTGATTGGTGGAGGTGTAAACGCTTGAGGCCTGTGCACTTTTAGATTTAGGTCCCCATAAAAGAACTCAAATGAAACAAAATGGACGGAGCCCTCCACTTTATTGCATGTCTCACAATGCTGTGGTGTTTTGGGATCTTAAACATGATCGAATAATAATTTGCTGATATGTAAGTAATTTTATAATGATCCATTTTTTTCGAAAAGAAAAGCTTTTATCAAATGACATTTGAAGTTATGGAAAAGTTAATATATATGGAAACGAATACTAACGGGGGTCGTTTTTTGCACCTCATCTTCTTTTTCTTCTTCATATTAACTCATTACGTTAGCAGTATCAACTAGCAAGTAAACAATTTTAGCACTTGGGTTTCCAATTTTTGCAGATACTTCAGGCATTAGTTTGTACAATTAATTTTTTGCATGTCAATTATAAGCGTCTCTGGTGTACTGTTTGCTTCTCATTATCTAGTATATCGAGGAAATATGATACGTTGAGTAACATTTTATTCTGTGGCCTTGTTGTCCCGTCCCACCTCTAACATTTTGCTCGAGAGCTAATGATGTTTAAAAACCACTACCAGCGCGCGAAATTCACGGTTAATAATATTTTAATATTATATCAAAACTCAGAAACACTCTAAATACGTAGGTGCATGTGCACTAGCGGTTTTTTCTTCAAATGAATGCTTCACAGACTTCCTTGCACAGATAAGGTTAAATTGGGAGGATACTTTAAAAAGAAAAGGAACAATTAGAAAAGAGGGAAAGCCGTACCAGAGTACACAGCATGACACGCCTAGTGAGAATGTCACCGACAAAAAACAGTCCTGTCATTAGTCTTATCCGCATCAGGCGTATAGTTACATTAAAAGTTCGAGATAAAAGTAAAATATTTTTTGCATAACAGATGAAGTTGCTGTTCATGTTGTTCCTACGTTCAGGGATAATTCTGACAGTGTTTGGCATTCTGAGCTGTTGCCAATGCAGTCACACTGATTGCCTGTACTTTGCTTCATTGTGTGTTGATACTGTTACATGGCAGGGACGTGTGAAAATGCGCATGAATCGTGATATGCGCATTGGTCGCCCATGATCACAGGCAGACCAGTCACCAAGCTTTACCCAATCGCTCCGAACAGTGTGTCCTGAAACTGTTTAATTGATGCCACCACCACGCAGCTTTGAATTTTGTTGCAATATTGTTACCAATACACGCCGACACAGTTTACGAGCATACGGAAATATTGTCACGGCAGCAGCACCCAGCACTTCATGACTGACACCAGCCAGACCCGTATGGGTCCGGCGGTGAAGCATTTGTGTTAAGCGTGCTGACGGCTATACATATATGGGTTTACTGGAACGGTGATTTAGCTAATAATATTTGAATCATTCGAATCACCAGAAATTCGATCATTCAAGCAGTTGGAACATGTGGCGGAGCAATCATAACAAGGTGTGTTTAAGAATGGCTTATTATTTAGATGGTTGATCTTAAAGTGAACCCTCTAACGGTTGAACGCCTCTATCGGCAGTGAAAATAGTGGGCACTGATGAGACGCGACGTCGTGATGTGAACAGTTGCAGCTACGCCATGCCGCACAATGAATCCATGGTTCTCGAAGAAGGAAAAAAACACGGCATATCCACGGAATAAATGATGATGAGTGGGGGAAGCGTTCGCACGTCCATTCGTCTGTGTCTCCGTCCATCCATGCATGCGTCCAATCGCGTTCGAGAATGCAGACGGCACGCGGGTAGCACCGACAAGACGCGAGCCAACGAAGCCGTTGGGAAGCGTCTTGAACGCGCCCACCACTCTCCTTCGTCCAAGCCCCACCAATGATCCACCCCATCCGGCGTAAGCCTCACGGCTGCGGCTCCACCGCTGCTGGAAGCGGAGACGCCCCTCGGTCACCTCCTCAACATGGCGCTGCCTTAACAACGTGGCTCCGACGCTACGACTCTGTTGTGGTCATATATCTCGACAAATCAATCAGACGATGGCCCATCCACCATTTCGGCGGAGCAAGCCGACATTTTTCCACTCGTCGAGGGACGGCGTCACCACCGAAGAAACGCGGAAGGAATGTCTGCACTGAAAGCTCCTCTCAACAATCCAATCTTTGAAAACTCTCTCACTCCATCGTCTAAAGCACCACAAAAGACTTCACCAGTCTCCAAGTGGACGCCGAAACCAACGGTCAGGTTGAATCCTGGCGACTACGTGATCGTGCTCAAGCCACGCATCACAGTAGCCCTCAAGACAGCGTTTCAACAAGGTGAGCTCGGCGCTGCTATTTCCCAATTCATCGGAAGGCAGCACATAAATGACATCACCATTTCTCCCGATTGGGAGCAAAACATCATCATCTGTGTAACGCAGAATAACGAGATGATTCAGAAACTGCTGTCGGACTTTCAAATCAACACCAGCAAAGGACCGCTGCCTCTTCGCGGTTACCTCAAGCTCACCGGTGATGTGTGTCGCGGCGGGATTTCTGTGCACAACCACGAAACAGGTACGTCCCTGAAACATAGTGTGCAGTGGCATGGTGGTGAACTAGTCTATGCGCGCAAGCTGGAAAACTCCAACGTAGCTGTGTTGACTTTCGCGGGAAGGAACGTTCTGCGTTTCGTCTACTATAACGCAGAACTGACTCCCGTCAGGGAGTACAAGAAGACAGTACTAGCGTGCTACCGCTGTGGCGCACTGGGGCACCGGGCGGATATCTGTCCCAATGCGGTAACTGAAAGATGCAGCCTTCATGGCCAAAACGTGGGCGCTGGTCCTGAGGAGATGCCCCCCTCCCCACGACTGCAACCCAACGTGCATAGTTTGCGGGGGTCCACACCACACCAGCTCCCGCGAATGCACCGAAAAGTTCATCAGGCTTTAGCAACCAGGGTCCAGGACATCGGGGACCCCAACGAAATCGAAGCGCCGGTCAACTGGCAAGGCGCCAACCCCTTGCAAAGCAGCAACGGCAACGCTACCACGGCGCGGCGGAATCACCAGCTCTCGGCGCTCCATCTGGCAACGCTGCACGCAACCAACCCAAGGTAGGCAATTGGGCGGAGGTCGCCTCCTCTCTCTCCACTGCACCTTCTTCTCCCACAAGCACTACCGAAACACAAATACTCAGGCATGAGCTCGCCCTTCTGCGATCTCAGAATGAAAAACTAACAAGCAAACTTGACTCGCTCAGAATCAGTCCCACTACTCAGCCGTCATTGAGCGACGAAGAGGAAAATATAACAGACAGGGAGATTCCTACTATTGTAGAGAGTCGCGTCACGGCCCTGGAGACCCAGGTGAATGCAATAGAAACACAATTGGCTGACCTTCCCAAAATTATCCACGACACCATCGCGTGTCAGATGGAGACCGTCATCGCACAGGTGAGACAAACTGTAACTCACATTATCCAAAAGTGGATAAGACAATCCATGCGTCCTTAAGCGCGTAGGGCCCATTAGGGACGTTAATCGCCCCTCAAAATTTAACAGAGTGACTCCAAATGAGCCTGCTTTTCTGAAGACTCCAGCACGTCAGCACAGTGAACTGAGTAATCCTAGCAACACAACCCCACCCTCCATCTCTGAACATGGCCCTCAACCCTAGGGCGCGAGCCAGAGCAACTTAGGCGTTGTTACTAACACAGTGAAACTGCAGAGGTCTCAGAACCACAAGAAGCGGGCTCATTTCCTCCATTATCTTGAGACCTAAGAGTTCCTCGTTGCCGTGGTTGTCCTTCAGGAACCCGACATGGACGTCAAACTCACAAATTACACTACAATCCAACACAACCCGGAGACATGTATACTTGTTCTCAAGCAATATACTGCCCAGGAAGTCACACTCGCCACAACACCGCCTTTCCCGTACACGATGGTGTCGGTGGTGCCCATAAGGCGATCTGACCCACCTGTTCATAATTAAAACATTTACTGTCCCCCAAAGCTTAAGGACGTCACGTTTAGCGAAACTTTCACACAAGCTATGCAGGTGGCAGGAAGGGACCCCCTCCTGATCGTCGGTCACTTCAATGCCCCAAGCAGGTTATCGGGTTACACGCGAGAAGACGTGCGTGGAAGGAAGCTTGCGGAACTTCTTTCTACACTTGGACTCACCCTCCACACTGATCGCGCCAGCCCAACACGTGTAGACAACTCTGTTCAACGAGATACTTGCCCGGACCTCACTATTACACGCAACATACACCATGCGACTGGCTGAACACACAGTACACTCTCGGTAGTGATAATTGTGTATTAAACACAACTGTGTACACGCGTCCCTTAAAACGCCCACTTACACAAGCTGGTATCCCAGACTGGACAACTTTCCGCACCTCTCTACCTATCGTAGACCCTCTCCAGTCGAAATAAGACACATGGTTTCAATCACTGACGTCTACACTGAAACAACACGAACGGCTGATACAGCTCACTGAAACTCAAAAGGACGTGGACAATCACCTCCTCCATCTTTGTCAGGCCTGCCGCAGCCTCACCAATTGATGAAAAAAAAAACAGAAACATAACAGACGCCTCAAGAAACGCATCCTGGAACTCACGCAGCAAGCTGCAGAATATGCTGCTCAGCTAGCCGACACTAACTGTGTGGACAGGTGCAACACGGCTGCACGCCAGATGTCTGGTCGCAACACGTGGCGCCTGTTTCGCGCTCTCATCGACCCAACACGAACACGCACGGAAACTCAACGTCACTTACATAAGGTCATGCACAGTTTTACAGCACCGACAACACAGCTGGCACACACGCTCAGGGACCGATACCTGTGCACCACCAAGGACCACCGGACGGCCGCATACTCTTACGCAGGCAAAAAGAACACGCAGTTGGACACACCGTTAAAGCTCCACGACCTCCAGGCGGCCTTATGCAAGATGAAACGTGACACTGCACCTGGGCGTGACCAGGTTACGGTCAAACTCTTGGCCAATCTTCCCGACGCAGCCTACACCACGCTCTTCAAATACATCAATAGCATTTGGGACGGAGAAACTCCTCTCCCTCTGGAATAGAAATCAGCTCTCGTGACCTTCATCCCGAAAGCAGGTAAACCTATTGACACGGAGAACCTTCGCCCCATCTCCCTCACGTCTTGTGTCGGCAAGCTGATGGAAACGATGGCACACGACAGACTTTCCGAGTTTCTAGAAACACAGCACACTTTTGCGGATAGCATGTTTGGTTTCCGCCCTCGGACGTCAGCCTAGGATATACTTCTACAGCTCCACCATTACAGATTAGATCCTGTTGAATGCCCCCACAATGACCAAATAGTCCTGGCCTTGGATCTTAAAAGGGCGTTCGACAAAGTGAAGCATGAGGTAATCCTTGACCACCTCAGTCATACCAACTGTGGTTATAAAATTATTATTATGTTGGACAGTTTCTTACAGACCGTCAAGCCTACATACGCATACAAGATGACGAACATGGGCCTTACGTCATCGGCTCGAGGGGAACTCCTCAAAGCGCAGTCTTCTCTCCCATCATATTTAATGTAGCCATGCTTCATCTTCCCCCAAATTGGCTTCTATACCAGGAATACATCACGCTCTTTATGCGGACGATATCACAATATGCGCCACGCAGGGTAACCTGGTTCACATGGAGTCGTGCCTGCAAGCAGCAGCGACTGTAGTCGACGACTACGCAACCTACTGCGGTCTCCAGTGTGCCCCGGCTACGTCAGAATTTGTGCACGTACGTCCCTCCCCTCAGGACACAACTCAGCTACATATCAGTCTTCCCTCGGGACCGATCCGTGAAGCCAAGGAGATCCGCGTCCTTGGCCTCTTCATACACCACGAACGCAAGGCCGACACCCCAATAGCCAAACTTCACATGGTGGGAGACCAGGTGGGCCATGTGGTCCGCTGGGTCTCTAAAAAGCGGGGAGGATTGCGGGAAGGATTGCGAAGCAGGGATGCAATGCGGCTTGCCCATGCTATCGTAACGAGTAGGATACTCTACTCGACTCGCTACTTGCACCTACGCAAACACGAGGATGATCAACTCGAGGTCATCCACCATAAAGTTATCAAGCGGGCCCTCGACCTCCCTATCACCACGTCCAATCAGAGACTTCTGGCCCTAGGCGTGGTAAATACCTCCAGGGAACTTCGAGAAGCCCACCTCGTTAACCAATACACGCACCATGCACAGACCCATTACGGTCGCCACCTCTTGGACTGAATACACATCAAACACGATTCCTATATTGAGGAAAGGGTGAGAGTGCCAGAACTTTGGAGACGCACCCTCCGGGTCCGACCCCTTCCCCGCAACATGTCTAAAGAAAACCACAGTGGTCGCCGCCAGGCGCGCGCAGAAGCGTTGCAGCGACACTTTGGTCAAGAGGAACACGTGTGCTACGCGGACGTTACCGGCCCGCACCATGGGGGGCGGTATACGGCCGCAGTCATACACAATACAAACACCGTAAACGGGCTCACTTTCAAAGCCTGCAGCGCAACACACGCGGAGGAGATTGCCATCGCTCTGGCTCTCACCTATCCCTCTTCTAAACATATCATCACCGACTCACGAGGGGCCTGTCAGAACTATCAGCTAGGGTGGGCTTCACCGTTTGCTCAGCGCATACTGGAACCTAGCTGCCGATACGTTAATCCAACTCCGCGAGATCTGGTTTGGGCACCCGTTCACCAAGCACTCAGGGGTAACGAACAGGCCGATCAAGCCGCCCGCGCACTCTCTTCCCGGGCTATCTCCCTGTCTTTGGAAGCCTACTGCCAATCAGACAACTCGGCCCTTTCATTCAAAGATATTACCAATTACTACAAGGAGGAGCACCGGCGCTATCCTGACCCTTGTAAGGGAATGCATCGTGCTGTCGAGCACCTCCTTTTAAAACTGTTTACCAATACCGTACTGTGCCAGGTGGAGCTAAAACATTTCAATTCATCCCTTGATGGCACGTGCCAGTTCTGTGGTGATGTGGCTGACACCTCCCACTACGTCTGGGCGTACCAGTCTAATCCATCTATTCCCCCCCCCCAACACCGACCCCACGAGAGAGAGAGAGAGAGAATAAACTTTATTGAAGAATTAAAATTACGTGACTAATCCCGGGTGGAGCCCTCTTGTAGAGCCCCACTGGCCACAGCGGCTCGCCGGGCCTGGTCTAGGGTCCGCAGTTGGCTCCCCAGTGCCAGCTCGGAAAGCCGTGCCTCCCAAGACCACGTTGTGAGTGTTTGTAGTGAGCGCACCAACCTAGATACTGCATTGGCTGGCCGCTCGGTACATTGGTAGGTTATGTGTGTAAGTGTGGCTGTGTGGTTACTACACCATGGGCATACCCCTGTTGTGTATATCTGTGGAAAAATTGCGTGTAGTTTTGATATGTGGGGGTATGTGCTCGTTTGGAGGCGGCGCCAATCCCGGGCTTGTTGGCTGCTTAAGTTCGGATGTGGAGGGGCGTACGTGCGTCTTCTAAGGCGTTGGTTTTCCAATATCTGCCTGCTTTAACCTTTGCTCTTCATGATGCCCTGTGAGGTGTCCTGAGGAGAGTCCTGCGTCTCGGCCAGTAAGTCCGCGAGCTACACAGTTTGCCTCCTCGTTCCCCCCCAGGCCGTCATGCCCTGGGCACCAAGTGACGCCATGTGCCTCCATCAACATGGACCCCAAAATATCAGTGACGCACCTTGGAAGTGTGCCTCTAAGGTATAAGCGACATGCAGCTTGTGAGTCTGTCAAAATATACGCTGAGCGCCCCCTTCTTTCGGCTTCTCTGATTGCCAAGGCTATGGCTGCTGCCTCTGCGGTGGCACTTGATCTGGTGCGTAGGGACGCGCAGGCCACGACTTTGCTTTGGTTAGTCACTGCCAATGCATATTCTTGTTTTCTGGAGTCTTGTGGTGGCGCGGGATAAAGACTGACGTTGGTAAAGTAAGCGTCTGGATCGCTACTTCTCTGCAGGAGTTTTCGTGCTCGCGCTTGATGGCGCTTTTTGTTGTAGAGCGGGTGCATGTTTTTTGGAACTGGTTCCACGATTATTTGATCACGTATTTGCTTAGGTACAATGGCTGTCTCATCGCCACAATATTGAGCGGTGAGAGGGTATCCCAGCCTCTGTAGCAGTGTTCTTCCCTGGAGCGTAGTGGTGAGTCGTTCTCGCTGTGCGATTAGCGTGGCGGCGGCCAATTCTTCATACGTATTATGCATGCCGAGTCCCATGAGTTTTTCTGTGCTTGTGCTGTTCGGAAGTCGCAATGCTGCTTTGTACGCAATTCTGATGAGTCTGTCAATCTGCTCTATTTCGGGCTTGCGTGTTGATTGAAAGGGAAGAGCGAACGTGACTCGGCTGAGAAAGAAGGCATGTACAAGGCGTACCGTGTCGGCCTCTGTCATCCCATCATTACTTTGCGCAATTCTAGCTATAAGGGGTGCAATACTCTTTACGGTGTGTTTGAGTTTGCCTATTGCAGTCTTTACGCTGTTGTTTTCTTGCACGTGCATGCCTAATATTCGAGCTACTGGGGTCCTGTTGATGATCTGTCCGGCAATTTCTAGCTGCAGCGCGGGTGCACGGTTGGACCGAGTGCGTGGGGGTCTTATTTGCAAATATTCCGATTTGCTAGGTGCGCACGACATGCCTGCAGCAGTGAGGTAGCCTTGAATCATGTCTATAGCGGTTTGCAGTACATCTTGTCATTCTCTATAGGAGCCCTTTGTTGCCCATAGCGTAATATCGTCCGCGTAAAAGGCACAGCCCAGGTTTGGTACAGTCTCCAGCTGGAGGACTAGTTTCCGGAAGCCGATATTGAATACAAATGGAGACAAGATGGAGCCCTGAGGTGTGCCTTTCAGTGGGAGGTCGTATGGTGATGATTTGGTACCAGCTATGCCAATCTGCGCCTTGCGATTTCCAAGAAAATCAGAGGCATAGTTGAATATGCGTTGTCCGCATCCTATGGCTGCAAGACCGTCTAGTATGGTAGAGTGCGCAATATTATCACATGCTTTTTCGATGTCGAGTGCAACTGAGACTACCTAGCGCTGGGTTAAGCACTTCCTCTTTGAGCAGTAAGAAGATATCCTGGGTAGACACTCCTCGCCTAAATCCGTACATAGATGTTGGTAGAAGCCTCCGTTCTTCTGTGTATTGGTCAAGGCGAGTGAGTATAACTTCTTAGAAGAGCTTGCCAATGCATGACGTTAAAGAAATTGGTCGTAGCTGATCAAGGCTTCGCCGTTTGCCTGGTTTAGGTATGAGTACAACCTGTGCCAGTGTCCATTCTGCAGGTATCTTTCCACTCGATGTCCAGACTTCCTGATTAAAGTGGTCTGTGATGGCTTGTAATGCTTCATCGCTGAGGTTCCGTACCATGGCATTTGTAATGCCATCCAATCCGGGCGCTGTATTTCTTTTGAAGCTTTGAGCCGCTGCATAAACCTCCGCAAACGTTATGGGGGCGTCGAGCTCAGTGTTGGGTTCTCCATTGTATTCTTGACTGGGTGCTGGGCTAACGTTTCGCTTGCGTTCTCCTGTGTAGCGTTGTTTCAGCTCTTCTATTAACTGATCCGGATCACCTTGAAATTCCCCAGCTAGCCGTTGAAGGGTAGCGTTTGTTTTGGTTCTTGTTGCAGAGGGATCCAAAAGACTCCGTAGGATGTTCCTTGTCTTTTTCGTGCTTAATGTGACTTTTAAGGAATCGCAGAAGGTGCGCCAGTTGTTGTTGTAAAGTTCCTTTGAGTATGCGTTTACTTCCTCCGTCATTTTCACTATACGGAGTCTGAGTTTCTTATTTAGCTTTTGTTGGCGCCACCGTTTCGTGAGGCCTCGACGAGCTTCCCAAAGATGTGTCAAGTGGGTGTCAATTGCAGGTGCGTCGGTAGTTGTTTGATATATCTTGGTGTTCTTGTCATAGAGACCCTTAATGTACGGTGTCCTTTGGGTTATAGTTGTTGGCTTGGGCCCGTCTACTTCCTGTTGCTTTCTATATTTAGTCCAGTTAGTCAGTCTGGCTTTTCCGAGCGGGCGTCGCAGTCGAGCTGTTTCATATGTTATTTGCACAATAATGTGATCGCTGCCCAGATCGTCGTCCAGCACACTCCAGCGCATGGTCGCGGCATTGTTGGTTACGGTAAGGTCGGGAGTGGTGTCCCTGTTGACACTGTTTCCTATACGAGTCGGTATGCCCGGTGTCGTGAGGAGTGTGTAGTCGTAGCGCTGTATCGCTTCTAAAAGTCGCGTACCTTTGGGTCTGTCTGCGCTATTACCCCATATGGTGTGCCAAGCGTTGAAGTCCCCAGTGATGATCAAGCGGTCACGTGGTTGAAGCTTGTTGTTCAAATAGTGGAAGATATTGCTGAATTCTGAATTCTGCTTTTCTGTCTTGTGGGTGACTGTATATGTTACATATAATCTGCCTCGGGCCTCCTTTCTTCGCTCGCCAGAGCGTTACGATAAGGTGTTGCGTCTCTTCGTTCGGTGCCGTTATGCATGTTGCTGCCGATTCTTTCCGGACGAGTGTCGCAATCTTAGGTGTATTTGGATCCATGTACAGTTTGTAGCCAGAAACTGTTTTAGGCCTGGCTCCCACCTCTTGCAAGCAGATTACGTCAGGAGGAACTAGCGCCGCCTTTATGTATAGAGTGAGTGTAGCGTGCTTGTTGTGCAGGGAACGACAGTTCCAGGACCATATAGTGAGATTCTCGTTTGCTATGCGTCGGTTAATTGCCATGATGCGAGGAGGTGGGCGTGCTTTCAGCATCCGAGGTAAGCATGCTTTTGGCGTCGGACTCCTGGAACCGCGGTTGGTTCTGCTTACGTCGACGCTTCGTTTCTTTGTCGAGGCTTTCATGAACATATCGCTTTAGGTCATGAAATTCGACAAAGAACTGTTTCATTTGGGCTTCTGTTTGCTGCAGTATGTGCTGTTGCATTAGCTGCAGTTCTTGTTGTAAAGTGAGGTTTGTCGCTGTTTGTTCTGTTCCTATATTGGCTACAGGATCTCGTGGTGGTGTCGATTGCGGTTGGATGTGCCCATTGTCCCGTAGCTTTTCGCTTGGGTGGCAAATTAGATTTTGAGAGGCCTGGACTGTAGTTTTCGGGGTGGCTCCCATTAATTGGGCCGGCTGTTTTTCGAGCCACATTATTTTGTTCTCGTATTTGTCAAGGCGTTGCTTAAGCTGTTTGTTTTCAACGATTACTGCTTGATAGTGTACGTTTTGTGTGATTGGGGGAGTGCATGCAGACAGACTTGGGAGCCACGGCTTCCGCCCAGCTTACCGGAAGTGATGATGCCTGTTGGGTGCATCCTTGATCCCCGCCGTTGCCTTTGGCTCCCCCTCCTGGAGGACTGCGGTGGAGGTTCTGCTGAGTCGGTGCTGGCGCGCTCTTCTTGGATGGCGAGTGCGGCTTTCTGCCCGGGGACCGTGAATGCGACCGGGAACTGTGCTTGTCATCGGCTGACTTGTAGGCGTTTTCTTCCTCTTCGGAGGAGAACCAGCGGAGATTCTTGGTCCTCGGTGGGTCGTTGCTAGTGCCCTGTTAAAGCTTATCACTGTGGCCTGCTTGTACTTGCGGCTGTTTAGGCTTCGGTGGCTTAAGTCTTTTTTTGCAAGTTGTATCTCCTGTGGGGTGAGCCTCCCCGCACGAGGCGCAACTAATAGAACACGGATGTCCATCCGTTGGATTAGTCAGTCCACACAGCCGGCAAATGGGGCGATCCGGATGCGGGCAAACGTCCGCGCGGTGTCCTTTTTCTCGGCAGACCTTGCAGACTTGAATCGTAGGTCGGAAGGGGTAGCAGCGGAGTTCACCCCCGTAGACGGTACGAGGTAGCGTTGGACCGAAAAATGTAATGGCTGCGCTTTTCGTTGTGCCTATCATTCTGGCAGTGATGATCTCCACACCGTGCGTTCTGACACGTAGGTGCGCCATGAGAGTTTCGGTTGAGGTGTTCATCGGTACGCCGTGAATCACCCCTCTCAGAGTATCCTCTCCATTTTCGGCGTAGGCACGGACAGCGTGAGCCCTGCCGTTAAGCACAAGGGCGCGTATCAGACGCACTTTGTCCGCCACTTCCTCATATTTGGTCGACAGAATCGCTATGTTTGACCCTGGGTTGATTCTAAGGATGAAATGGTCATCTCTTATGCCAGCTAGGCATGCCTCTATGATTGCTTGCGCAAGCGTAGGAGTCAGAATGTTTCTCAGCGGGAGGCCCTGGTTTGGACGAATGACGATCTTGTTTGTAATCGTCCTTCGGCAACGGCGGTAGCTTTGGCAATTTCTTGAATGTTGGCGTGCCTGTCTTAACTTGGTCCTAGAGCCCTGCGCTGCCGCGCCTCCGCTCCAGTGCCTCTTGCTTGCGTTTTTTGGCGGATTTCGCTGCCTGCCAGCTAGCGTCCTCTTCTGCATGCGATTGAGCGCCGATAGCGTCTCGGCTCACCGTATCGTGGTCGCCCTGGAGTTGATTCATTTGGTCATCTGCTGTACCATCCTGGTTTAGGAGGTGGTATTGTTGGTCGGTCACCGCGTTGAGAGCCATAGCTGGATGAGGCTCCGACGCGGGCGTCCCCAGCGTCGGTGCAGCTGCCGGCGGCTCCCCAGGTCAGCGTTTCGTGAGCGTCCTAGGGGTGACGAGCTTTCTGAAGTCCTTGGGCACCTCCAAGTGGCAAGAAATCCTCTTGAGTGGTGCCCAGGCGTTCCTCGGAACTTCTTGAAGCTGATTGTAACGTTTTCGAGTGGTTGCAGACGGAAAACACCACTAAAAATTATGAGAATCCAGAGCGCAAAGCGAGCGCGTCTGCACTACTTCGAGCCCCCTGGCGGTCTCTCCCTCAGTACTAACTTTAGTCAAACCCCATGAGAGAGGACTGGGAGGTGGCCCTGCTCGCCTGTCAAGAACTGAAGGCCTAAAAAGCCCTTGCTCAACGGGCGCGGGTGGCGTTGCTTGCCAATGGAGCTCCGGAATAGGGGTTAAACCTAGTGCTGTGAGGGTAGGAGGCCAATAAGGCCCCAACCCAATCACCTCTCTGCAACCATTTAATGGCTAATAAATGTTTCACCACCACCACCACCACCCCATACGGCGAGTATCCAGGAGACTGAGAGAGGCACTCGTTTTCCGCCCACTCAGGCAAAGCACGTGAAGCAGGCAGTCGGAGAGTAGTGGCACTTCGGAGAGTAGCGGCAGAATAACTCTATCTAGGAAAAAATAAGAGAAATGTTCATCCATTTTTTTTGCCTTCTTTTCTTTTTCCTTTCTTCTTCTATCAGTTACGAGTGACCAGTAACAAGGTTAGACTGAGAGGAGTTCACCCCTAAAAAGGCCCCTAATTTATTTCTCCGTATAGGCGACACGTTGCAGTGCCTACGCCGAACAAGTAGCGTAGCGGCGTCAACGTGATCATTGTGGTAGTGCGTCTGCCAGGGCGAACATCCTCTTTCACCGGGACTTTCTCAAACGAAACTTTGGCTTCGGCATCTAGGACCGCCTGCGCTTCGGAACAACTACTGTGATTAATGCGTTGCTAAACGCATTTAATCACTTATTACACTCCTTCATCACCGTAATCATGTGGAGTGCAATGTGCGGCGTGCGAACTAAATACTGTGGTAAAACCAAGCCAAACACGTCTCTAACCTATTCGATAAGCGCGAAGATCTAACCAGTTTGTGAAAGGCTTCAGTGCCACGTCGGCCTGAACCCACTGCTAAACATGAGGGTCACACATTTCAGCTTTCACTGGTTAAGCATGTGTACGGAGTACTTGGGGGGTGATTTCTACTTCATCCTCTTCTTTGTTTTATGGTTCTCTCCCCAAACACGTGCACCCGTCTCGCACACTCCCCCTGGGCCAATTTGTCCGGCATAGAATGCGGAACAAATGAGACAGAATGGAAAAAAAAGAAAAAAGACAGAAATAAAGACAAAAAGATATAAAACAGAGAGAGAAAAACGATATAAACTGTGAAATAGAGACTGAAAAAATGGAGACCAAGAGATTTAAATAGAGGAAAAAGGATATAGGAGGGAACACAGGAAAAGAAGGTAGAAAAGGAAAAGTGAACTAAGAAAAAATATAGGAAAACAAGAAAGACTGCCTAATTTCAATGTTTTATCAAGCCTTACAGCACAACTTCAAGTCGCGCACATTTTTGTAGTTGGACTTAGATGAGCCACTCAGGAGCTCCGAGCTCCACCACTAACTGAAGGCAGTTCAGAGGGCCTAAGAGCTGGCGGAACGCCCCCACGTTGCAACTCGGTCTCGGGCGTCGTCTATGGTATTGCTTTCTAGGGTGTGCCTCATGGACTCCTCGGCGGCTCAAAGTCCTGAGAACATTTTAATAAAGTTCTTTATACTCAATACTTAATCTCTATATCATATTTACACCGGCTGGGCGTCCTTTCATTACGCGTATACGAAACACCCGCCCAGATCATACATAGTAGATAGTTGCAGTTCTTCGAAATAAAACCATTCTGTTACCCTGAAGATAGCACAAATTTTATCAGCATTATCATCATTTATTGACTCTTAAAGATGCTAAACAGGGCATTACATAAGCAAAGCGCGGTTACCGAGTCGAACTTACGCATAATTGAGCCGATGCTTACCACTATGGATACAACAGCGCAACAGCAAGCATAGCAGCAAAAGAAAACAATATTTTAGTATCAATGACCTTTGAGAAGAATAGCCGTAGATTTGCGTGGGTAAAATACACACTGAAGAAACGTCAAAGCAGCAGAGGCAGCTTTTTAGAAAGGCCTTCATCATGCTGGCGATGCAGACTGAACCAGACTGATGATAGAAATTAAATGAGGAAAAAAATATCAGACCGACGCAGTAATCTGTGGCACGTGTGTGGGTGTCCTCATCTGTCACTAGTAATGAACATGAATAAAGTTGAAGCAGCAGCCAGTTTAGGTTCCCTGAGTGTCATCAGCACCACAGTGTCTACTGTTAGCCCGTCTATTGGCTCCTGGGTTTAGTATGACCACGCTATCACTTGCCGCGGCCAGACGAATTTCAGATTGCCCCCAGGGTTGTGAAGTACCTCTACACCGTTTAAGGCTCATTTCTCTCGAATTCAAGGCAATCTAGCCAACTGAAGCTTAGAAGCTTTTTTTGTGAATGTTTTATTGTTTGCTTTAAAGAATAGTGTATTTTCAAAGACCTTTTATAAAAATGGAAACAAAATACGTCCTATTTCACATTCAGACGTAGTTTAGAGGAGACTGAAGTGAAATTTTGAAAAACCAGAAGGAAATCAAATGCGCTTCTGTCTGCGATAATTTTCTCTGTTGCACTGAGCAATTGAGTGCAGTGATGCGTGTGGGCGGTGACTATCTCAATTTTCTTTGCATATGCACCACAGTATAAAATGATACTATATAGATAAGGTCATTGCTACAGAAGCACCTTTTTACACTTTAAGCATGGTCGCAAAATAATCTAACCATACACAACCTTGATACTACTGGTTAACCTTGTCCTTTTTGTCTTGAACAACGCTCACGAATTCCTCACAGAGTGAGAAATTTTGTTCACAAAATTTATTCGTCGGAGTAAACTGCTGTGAGAGTCATCAAGCAAGATGCCAGAAAAGCGCTTTTCGCGCAGAAAATAAAAAAGTCAGGACTGAAAATGTATATTTGTTGCGGTACATATCATTTGTGTCTTACTTGGTTCAGTTCATTGAGAATAAAGAAAACCTAAATTTGTTTTTTTAATGGCAAGAAGGGGACGAAAAAATCCGTAAATCTGCAAATCCGTAATCCGCAAATCTGCAAATCCGTAAATCCGTAAATCTGCAAATCCGTAAATCCGGTAATCTGCTCTTGCTGTCGTTTCGACTTGCGTTTCTAAAAGCTTCAACTATATTTGTTAACGCCAGTGTGCATTTGCTTCATACCCTTTCCTACAAACCGAACAAATGAACTGGAGATGACTATTGGGATTTCCAGGGTGCACGATGAGGCTGTCGCGACGGAACGTTTTTAAAAAAAAAAAGACGTGTTTCGGGAATTAAAATACCAGAAAGTGGGGGAGGGAGTATCAGTCGTTTCACTTTAACACGGTTTTCAGAAGTAGGATCACTAAACAACGGCAGGTTTCAAAACCTACAAGTGCAGCACATAGTCTGTAACTTACAAATAATTATCAAAGGTAGCTCATTTTTTTCCTGTTCTATCAACAAATGATGCTATATGCTCAAAATCACTGCGCCATTGACTCATGGCCCACTCCATTGGCTGATATGAGCATGGCGCACTCGGGATTCACTGCTGCTGCCGGGGAAGGCTGCGACGGTTCAGTGCGATCGCGCACGCGTGATCACTTATAAAAGGTGTGTGCACAGACAAAAATAAGAGAAAAATGCTCGAGTTTACTGTGTGTGCGTGACGTACTCCGTGTCATCCTTTCCTGCTTAGCTTCCAGTGCTTACGTAGGAACAAGAAAAGTGAGAGAGAGAGAGTATTTACAGTGAGCGACAAATTTTTTCAACTCTATTCATATTGGACGGTTTCTAAAAAAAATCTGTAGTTGATTCGTGAGGAAAAAAAATTACACCATTTGCCACGAAATGGAGTGAAGAGTAGCGTAAGAAGGAGCGCATGCGTACAATTGAAAGTTGCCTTCATAACGAGCACCTTGTACGATGTTAACGCGGCCATGCAAGAGGAGCACACCATGAGTTTACCGCAGTTTGGGCTGCAGTTACTCGTCCAGAGCTCTCGTTGGAGCACGCCACGCTGGTTCATTCCCTCGCCACGAGGGGGCGCGTGCATTAATCACGCGCATGCAGAATCTCGTTCTCTCACGCCATCACGTGTTGCTGAGAGAGTGTAATGGGGGAGACCACAGCTTCTTACAAGGCCACTTTGGAAGGCCCGAACGCGCTATAGCACGTGCCAGCACGTTGTACTAGGATGCAAACAAGGAGGATTAAAGAAAAATTCCCTGATTGAAAGCTCCCGTATAATGCCTTGCCAGCAGAATTGAAGCCAGCTTTTGCCACTTCCAAGATGGCGGAAACATGCTCTTTTCTGGTAGTGCCCACTTAGAGATCAAGTGCCTTTGATATGTAAGTATAAATGCTACGTTACTTCTATGTTAAAGGATAGTTGTTCCGGACAAAATAACACACAGAAACGAGTATGGGTGACCGACTCTTCAGAGAACTTTGTCTCCAAATAGAGGCTCACTAAGGTAAACTAGTAGCATTAAGACGCACTTGTAGCACTATTTGACCTGAAAAAGTTTCCACGTTACACTGTTGGGCGTGCGTAATAAAAGCTCTAATCTTAATCACTAAACAGCGGTGCAAGGTTAAACTTTTCTAAAAGCCAGTATTTTTTCATTCGCAACCCCAACGGTCGTATCAACACCACGTCGCCTTTACAGTGGTCTCCTGAAATTTCAATACTCGGAGTTACTTTCATTGTATTTGGTATACAGGATAGCATCTGGTCATCCGTTGTACAAACTCTTTTAAATAATATCAAAGCAGCCAGGTACTTCGAATTCCCCCTCTTGGAACGCCGATACTTAGCTCAAACGGTGTACCTAGAAAAATTTTGGTACCTTTGCCATTCTGTTAAACCACCGCTCCACGTCTGCAGGAAAGTGCAAAGCTGCATCAGTTCATTTTTTTTGGTCTGGTGGCACAGAATTGTTATCGCGTCCAGCGTTAGCTCAACCACGAGATCAAGGCGGTTTTGCATTCCCCGACGTTTCCGTCACGGCTTCTACATTGTGCCTCCGCACTCTACTGCGAATACTAAGCAATGATGACATGCCCGCTCAGACACTGGCTCGCTACCATCTGGGGCCATCACGACGCGTCTTCTTGCCGGATAGCCAAATAAACAAAGGTCTCCAATCAACTGAATTACCATCTTTGTATCGAGCCCTTCTGGCATTTCACCGACGTTTGGAAGCTACGTGCCCAGAGATAGAGGTGGCCAATTCTAAAGTGGTGGACACAATGGCTGCCCTTCTACGGCCCTTGGTGCCCCAACATCGTCAATGTGTATTGAACCGCGCTTGGAAACCAATAACTGCCGCAGTGTTGCCAGGACATCTCAGAGACTTTGTCTGGAGGTTGGGCTGGGGCTTGCTCCCCACGCGAGATCGGTTGCAGCGATGGCAGGTAGTTCGCACTTCCACTTGCCCCAACTGCGTCATGGTAGAGACCAATCGAAATGCGACGTTTGAATGTGTGGTTTCCCGCCTTTTTTGGCGTGCGGTTAATGCTGGTTTTCGGAGACAGGGTGTGCGAACTTTCGTGTCCAACGGCCGATTTCCGCGTAGCCGCTTCTCCGCCCTCTTAATAGTTGCGGGGCTGTTCAGCCTTTGGAGAAACCGATGTGAGGCCGTAGCTGCCAATTGCCGCCGGCGTGCCTTGTGGCCGATACTGGGGAGAATGAGACGAGAGATCCTCGCCTTCCTCTCCGAAGAGCTTTTCTTCCTCGGGGAGCAAGAGTTTCTGCGGCATTGGTCGTGCCCTTTCGTCAAGGTGGAACACGAAAGGATACAACTCATTTTTCGACCGACTTGGTGCTAGGCAGCGCCCGTTGAGTTGTTATATATGATTTCATTTGTTACAAATTGTGTTTCATTTGGATCTATTGTATTGTTATACCCTTGTATCGTGATATCCCATTGAATTTTTGTATACATGTAGGCCAACATAATCATATATATTAGAGCAAATGACTTCACTGTAACGTTGTGATGTTAGTCGTGAAATATAGATGTGCCGAAGTGTATGTGCCCTGTTACTGGAATGGTATGAAGCCTTTGTGTTCTCTACATGCTGTAAATAAACTTTTTCTAAACAGTGATGTTAGTCGTGAAATATAGATGGGCCGAAGTTTATGTGCCCTGTTACTGGAATGGTATGAAGCCTTTGTGTTCTGTACATGCTGTAAATAAACTTTTTCTAAACATGAAATACGTATACTTAGAAACTATTACGTCGTGCAACCACTTTCTCTATACACGCTTGTGGAATTTTCTTTAAAAAAATGTCAGCATATCCGCGGAGTGAATGATGGAGAGTGCAGCTAAGCACTCGTCCGTTCATTCGTTCTTGCTTCCGTCCGTCCATGCGTTCGTCCGTGTGACCATCCATGCGTCCATCCGCCCGTCCGTGCATGCGTCTGTTCGTGCGTCCGCCCCTGGGTCTGTTCATGCGTCCGTCCATGCATCTGTCTGCGTGTCCGTTCGTCCATCTATTCAACACTCCTAGTACCACCCTCTCGCATCTTTTCATCTCTTTCTTGTCAGATAGTGCTCAATGTACATGCCAGTGGCTGCCAATAGGGAATGAGAGACAGGAGCACTTGGCTTATGGTTAACGCGCACGCCGCGAACGTTTTATAGTTCATCAAAGCACAGGAGAAAGCTCCCACTGGCACCACCTTGCAGGCCAAAATGTACCACTTGTTTCACACTACGACAATACTACGAGGGACGAACAGGTGCCGCTTTAAGGAGCTTCGCCCCTAATAACTTAACTTCACTCACTGCGTATGTTGCTTGCAGGGTGGTTTTAGCGGAATAGCTCAGTGCTCTCCCATAGTTGAGTCGAAGTACTGGAAATCGTTAAACTCTTTTTCTAAACTCCTTTACGGCTGTTTTGTGTCACAGGCATGGACAAAAAATATCTTCCTTCTCGTCCCACTTGTTACGTGATTATGTTTTAGCTTATAGCTTTTTTTGTGTTTCCTTAAGTGATTCGTGATATGTGAGAATGTTGAAGTGTTGTGCGTTACACCGTGTCTATATTCTCTTGTTTGTATGCGTCACTAAAGTGATTTTGTAACTCCAGACAGTTTTACTCAACTGAAGTGTTGTTACTAGTTTCCGATAAACGTCCCTGTCTTAATCGCTTAACGATGGTACTTTAACATGCCTCTAGTAAGATGGCCTCCACTGCCGCTATCTTGCAATAGGCAAGATAGCGGCAGTGGAGGCCATGAGTTTCCTGGGAAATGAGTTTTCTCCAGCCATTTTTTAAAACATCCTTGGAGGCTATCACATAATTTCTGAGAGAGGATAAAGGTTGGAGGCTGCAACGCCTTACCCAGCCCCTTACACAGGCATGAATGCGCTAGCGCGCAAGCGCGTTCTGGCAATGCTCTGGCCAGCTGACACGCATGCGCCGTAAGGGTGGTTTGAACTCCGCCATAGGCCGCTTCGCATCTAACAAACGTTCTTCAGTGAACTCATTTCGCACTTACTTAAAAAGTTGTGGCAGGACCCCTTAAAAGGTTCATTGCGTTGTCAACAAATACTAGCACTACTTCCCCTTCCGTTGACGCATTACTACCAAATCTTCAACATCACATAAACGTAATGAGGTAAATCTAAAAGTAATGTATAATCCTTCTGTAATGGAGCAAAGTGAACCAGTGGTGCTTAATTATTATTCTTAGGAAAGTGTGAAGTGTTCTGACGTCTCAAGCCCTAAAAGCTTGCTCTAGCACGAGAACTAAACATGTATGTAGGCAACTCTACATAATTACGTCCATGCTAACTCTGCCACAGCCACACAAAAAAGTGAGGCGTCGATGCAGCCAGTAAATAATATATTAAGAATTGCGGCCAGAACACAATGCCATTAAACTCCCTGATTGCAAGGCACGAGTCTCTGATTGCCTCGAACCTTTCAAACTTTATTAGCTTGATTGCGTAGCAGTGGATTTCAAAATACAGAAAGCGACGTAACATTCATTTTGGTGAAACTGAATAGTATAGCTCATCAAGGCAGCCCCAAGCGAGGTGCTTCCATTAAGAGCACGGAGCAGCCTGAGTAATTTCCAATCTTGAAGGCAAGGGAGACCGATTGGGACGGGACCCTGACGAGGCAATGCATGTGACGCCTAAGCTGCACTGAGAAATCGAAGAGTTTGCGCGCCTTCAACAACAAACTAAACATCAAAAGGTTCAAGTAGATATAAAGAGGGTGACTAGGAGCGTGCGCAAAAAAAGCGGGAAAATGTAACTATAAAGTAAATGTGTTCGACAATTTAGTTGTGCGCCTCTGCTTCTTTCGTGAGAACCGTGAGTGAGGAAGCTAGACGACTGATATGAAAGCCGGAGAGGGAAAACCAGGTCGCAAAACCTATCTGGTATACCACGCGGCGTACGTGACAGAAAGCGTTCGGGATGGATCAAGGACGGTAAAGAGATCGCATGATACGACGGAACACGAAACAAGTATCGGCTGAGCGAAGTGTGTTGCCATGCTCACACACTCCCAGTAAAATATGGGAATACGTAAGTCCTTTGGGAGAGTCCTTACTTGGCAGGTATATTGCTCTTCTTGTATGCGTCATCATGAATACCGCCAAATTGTCATTTTTCGGTGGTGCTTACTTTCGAGAGCCATAACACAGCGAAATGCCCATCTTCGCTTCCCCTTATTCAATGCCGACAATCCCCTTCCACTCGCCTTTTTTTTTTTGCAGCCCCGATGAGCCTCGTGTTTTCTTTTTATTCAACTGACCAGTTAGAAAAAGAACCGAACTTTCCTCACACCCGCTAAATAATCTAAATAGTTCGGGTTACCTCTACTGCTACCGCTCTCTTTTGCGTCTTCTTGTTGATGAAGCATCGCATCAGTTGACGTCATTGCAATCAGATGTCACTTCCTTTTTTTTGGTCATTGATTTTTGCTTTATCGGCATGTAACATTTTGACACTATTTAGGAGCGTTCAATTGTCATTTTTTGTATTTTATTCTTTTCTGCTTGCTGAGCACTGTTCTTTTTTCTTATTTCAAACATTTTTTTAATGTAACACTCCCACGCTTGAATCTACTAATATGATTCATAATGTGAACAACGCGATAACCACCACTAAAGCTGAGCTGCTAGGCCATCGGAAGCGTTGTTCGAGGACGCAGGTTTGGTCCTTGTGAGTGGCTAATTACTTTTTAGTTCGCTTTATTTTCTGTCTATCGCAATACTTGTTTTACCTAGGACTTGAGCAAGTACTTCAGTTTCGCTTATACTTTTTGTGCTTGCAAAGTATTTTATGCTTCTTTTCTATGCCTCTGCACGCTACTTCAAATCATTTTTCGGTAATTCCTGCTGCAGCAGTGCCCCATTCAGTCTCTGCCTAGAGTAACACCATCCCTGTACGCGGAATGTGGATTTAATTAAATACTTCATTAAATCCAATTCCTAATCTTACCCAAACAAAACTTTCGAAATGACAGCCACTCTCGACATCCTAGTTCCCGTCTTCTCATTGTTTCTCACCCATCCCCAATTTCTTTTCTCACTTTTCCTTTCCTCCTTGGGTTGAGAGAGGGGGGAAGTGTACGAAACATGCACATGCTAAAGTAGCCAGTTGCTGCTGATATGGTGACTAGGCCGCTTGCCGAAACGTTGGCCCCAGCAACACCCTTTGTACAAGATTTTTCTTCAACCTGAACCTTCTGCGGTTGTCTAGTGTTCAAAGTGCTTAACTGTTCACCCGAAGCTTTTGAGACTACATACCTGCCGAGACGTCACTTTTTCAACTTAGGTGAAATACGAGATTCCGATGTGCTCAGATCTAGATGCGCGTAGGTGGAGAACGTAGAAGAAGGAAAGGCGGGAAGGTCAAAGAGACCTAAATCAGGTGGTGAATATTTTTGGAGTTGTCTGCTGCGGTGTATATTGTTAACACATCGTGCTTTTGGAACCAAAGCCACCGACTCATTTTTAGTATTTTGCACTGTACAAGTCCGTACAAGCTCGTTTGAATAGACACCTTATAAACAAAATGTTTAGATCAGTGGACCAGACCTTCAGCTTTCGAGCGTAAGATGTAGCGTTTCCTTCCCTTTTAAAGGAGTGTGTGGTCACACAATGATGTTGTACGCTGTGATTTAGGTATATTTGATTTGTTTTTATTTTTTAGGTGCCGTGCAATTCAACTTGTCCCCCCTGATTTAAATGTACTTTGAATTTGCAAACCCCCCTACAACAATGCCCTCAGGGGGCACTGTAGGTACAAGTATAAATAAATAAATGTATGTTCTGCGATCTTGCACTCTTGCGGTGACAATGCAAAAAAAATGCGAAGAACGACATGCTGATTTTCTGCTGGAGCAACTGGCATGGAATACCTAAGCTGTTATGCTTTATACGAATCTAGTTCATAGTTCAAGGGTGTTTCGGTATTGGTAGCAGCATCACGGATGTTCTGCAGTAGCTGGTCTTCCGCAATAGCTTGTGCTGCGGTAGACTCTCAGGTTGATGCTGGTCGTTGCTGGACAGATGCGCAGAGTGTCGAGAATGATGAGAAGTCGGATTGGCTTGACATCGTCTTTGGTGATACCTCCGCAGCGTCAGCACCTTCTGTATCTGTCTCGCGCCTAGAACTCTGGGAATGAGCGGTGCCAGAGTGGTTGAAGGGTGTTTCAACATTCAAAAGTTATGATGACGTTTAAAGCTAATGATGAGGACGCTACATGGTATATTTACTCCTCCTAACACAGGAAACGCTTGATTCCGTGAATCTGCCTTTCAAACTCATGCATGATCATTTCCGAATTATCCGTCAGCAGCGCAATAATTGCGTGAACCCATCCCGCGAAATCTCTCACAATTTTGACTGTAAGTCATCCTCAGCCCCCCCTCCTCCTTCTCGATGTTGTTTTCCCAGCCGGCGTCCAGCGTATCAACGCGTGGTACTCCTGCTTCAGTCCACGCGCCTTATGCGGCCGTGCAACGTTAGCCAAAAAGATGAAGCGTAACCAAAAAGGTAGCCGCAATTACTGTTTCAAGGGCCCCTAAATCACACGGAATACAAAGGCGATACCAGTTTTAGGTGTGAATACACTTTATAAGCGACCCCAAACCATCCACCGCCATCGGCGGCGTCCGCAGTCTTTTCTCTATCTTTAAAAGAAAGAGGACTTGGCGGGCCGCAGCGCGACGCTCTACCGAATAAGCCACGGACGCGACGCTGATATCGGTGTCAGTAACGCGTCTTATATCTTTAACGCCACTGCGCGCATCCCTCTCCCCCTTCGCTTGCTCCTCCGCTCTCCTCGCTCGCTGAAGCAGCGCGCACCCCTCTCTCTCGCGCGCCCGCCTTCTCTTTCAGTCTCCCGTCGAGAGCAGGTCGTGCGATGGATGTCCCGGAGGCAACGCTACCATCAACAACGAATGCAGTACAACCGAATGCCAGCACTGCACCCCTCGTTGGAGGTGACAGTACCGCGGTGGTTTCGCCGACGTTAGAAGACAAGGCGGCGCTGCGAAGGGCTCGTGAGACCGAACGTAAGCGGGCGAAGCGTGCAGCGGATGCCGAACTGCGTGCTCGCGAGGCCGAGTATAAGCGGGCGAAACGTGCAGCGGATGCCGAACTGCGCGCTCGCGAGGCTGAGGACAAGCGGGCGAAGCGTTCAGAGGATGCCGAACTTCGTGCTCGCGAGGCCGAGGACAAGCGGGTGAAGCGTGCAGCGGATGGTGAACTGCGCGCTCGCGAGGCCGAGATGAGGCGTCTGCATCGAGCCGCGAACGCGGCCCAAGAAGCGGAACGACAACGCAAGCGTCAGGCGGAGAAGGGCGATGAAGGCCGGCGTCAAGACGCCGCTTGCAATCGTCAACGGCGAGTGGACGTTCCCGAAGCCGTTCGAGCCAGTGAACGTGCCGCGCGGGAGAGGGTGCGAGCCCTGGACTTTGCTCGTCTGGACGCGCGTTTCAAACGCGACTTTGTGGATCGCAGCTTCGGTCACAGCTGCGCCGTGTGTGACCGGCTGTGGTTCGATAACAACCTGAGCTGCATTTCCGGCGTGAGGAACGAGACCAACAGGTTGAACGCGTTGCGGGTTCTTTGGAATGAGTTCGGAAGACGGTCGGTCGAACACCGATGCGACGACATGGATGCGCAAGACCCGCGGCTGGCTCCCTTCGGTGAGTTCCGGGTGTGTGCGTCTTGCCGAGAGTCCCTGCTGGCCGGGCGGGTTCCGCTGTTGAGCAAGAGCCACCGCTACGCGTACCCGCCGCGTCCCGCGGACCTCCCCGATCTGAACCCGGTGGAAGAGCGCCTCATCTCGCCTCGACTCCCCTTCATGAGCATCAGGATACCCCTCTTCGCATCACCCCGTGCATTCGCACTTAACCATGTTCACCCACGGGGAAATACTTGGGAGTTTTTTTAGGGACGAAGCTCCTTATAGCGGCACCCGTACGTCCCTCGTAGTCGTAGTCGTAGTCGTAGTGTGTAACCAGTCTTACGCTTTGACCTCCAAGGTGGAGCCGGTGGGAGATTTCTCCTGTGCGCTGTCGAACAATAAAAAAAATTCGCAGCGTGCGCGTTAACTAAACGCCGATTTCTTCTATCTCTCATTCTCAATACCAGCCACTGGCATGTTCCAGTAGGAAACGTTAGAAGTAGAAGTGTTAAAAGCCGACTTCTGCTGTCTCTGATTCCCAGTAGCAACTATTGTTTACCTCCAAGGTAGTGCCTGGTGAGATTTCTCCTGTGCGTGATTAAACAATTAAAAATTTTTGTTCAAAACGCCATTGATTGATGAAATAAAACAACGAAAAACGCCGGTTGTTTCTAAAGCGAAACAAAAAGAAGACGCTGGCTGCTTAACGAAAGACGCCAGGTGTTTTCTAAAGCAATAGTTTTATAATCAAATCAAAACCATATCGATACAGGTTTGTAGTTGCCGATGCTTGTTGCCGTTGGTGTGTGCTCGTATGGATAAGAATGACGAAAAGCGGGTGCGCTGGGCAGCGGCGGCACGCGCTCGAAGACAGCCCCCTGAAGTGAGAGCACGCGAGACAGAAGCGCGCCGGGAAGCTGCGCGACGTCGCCGCCAGGATCCTTCCATACAGGAACGAGAGGCCACATTAGCAAGGCAGCGTCGGCAAGATCCTGCTATACGGGAACAAGAAGCCACATCAACAAGGCAGCGTCGGCAAGATCCCGCCGTACGTGAACAAGAAGCTGCAGCGGCACGTCAGCGTTGGCAAGATCCTTGCATACGGGAACGAGAGGCCGAGGCAGCACGTCAACGTCGCGAAGCAGATCTTGACAACGTTCGACATTGGAGAGCGGCGAGGAAGCGTGCCTATCGCCAGGCAAATTAACGGAAGAAAATTTCACGGTATTACTTCCAGGAGCTTCGGCCAATCTCATCATCATTCACCTCGTGAATCTGCCCTCATTTTTTTAACGTGCAGCACTTCTTAGCGAACTTCGGTGACTTTGAGCTTATCTATCTATCTATCTATCTATCTATCTATCTATCTATCTATCTATCTATCTATCTATCTATCTATCTATCTATCTATCTATCTATCTGCCAACGACATTTAGCGCTCCTACCCATTTCGATAATGGTATCGATACCAAACTTGGTATGGCATACCATGACTGTGTAAAGAACTGTGGTCATTAAGGGTAACTGACTGGATTCCCAGAGAAGGGAAGCGGGTTAGGGGGAGACAGAAGGTTAGGTGGGCAGATGAGATTAAGAAGTTTGCGGGTATAAATTGGAAGCAGCAAGCACAGGACCGGGTTAACTGGCGGAACATGGGAGAGGCCTTTGTCCTTCAGTGGACGTAGTCAGGCTGATGATGATGATGATGACTGTGTAAAGAACATAATGAAAATCAAAACATGTATGACGCTTTTTTTCTTTTCCCGTGCTATCTCTCCCTTGTTAGGTTGTGACGCTTTGGTCGGGACGAGAGAAGATAGAATGCAGTTGCTGTGTGCGACATATTTTTGTACCTCCGCTCGTGCAAAATGGATTCAAAAGGTTCTTGCGGTCGTGAATTCGTGAGGCAGTAAGCACCTCCAGCGAATCTGTTCCATGGCCATTTGAATCAATGATGTGGGACACATTTAAAAATTTATTCCTCCTTGCAATGTACAAAGGAAAAGTGGTATCCATGCACGCTGGGCAAGTTTTAGTACTAGCCACACAAATTCGTGGCGTGAAATGAAGCGAAGTAGCCCCACGGCCGGGCTATACAGGGAAGACGCGATGCACTATAAATGCGTGCATCTCCTTTGTGGAAGTGCAGGCCGCAAGAAGAAACGTACATCTCTTCCGTGACAAGACGTGCGCGCAGCCGTGAGAAACTCTCTTGTTGGATTCCATGCTGAACGGTTGTGTCGTCTTTGATCTCCGATATCAGCGTACCTCTCGCAAATTGACCCGCAGTCCACGGTCTCCTGACAGCGTGTAGCTCTCGCCAATCGGAGGCCCGTCTTCATTTATTACTTTTCCTGCTATTAAATGTCGAGCATATCTAAGTCGCACGATGTCGCGTTTAGGCGTCGGCGGTGGCTCCGTCCACACATCCAATGCGCATGCTCGCATCTCGCGCGTCGTGCCGTATGCTTGCGTATCATGCCAACTGTCGCTCCCCTGCGCTAGCGACCGTTTTACTAGCTTCAAATATATCAAATTTTGTATCACAGGACGTTAATGAATGACGAAGGTATGTGATTGGTGCTAACTTGATAATTATGAGATGCGTGTCATGTAAGAACATGACTACATGCCGCACTCATGGTGCGCTTGCGGCTGTTTCACTAATTTCGCATATACCAATTTTGTTTTACGTGACCCAAGTGGACAACAAAGGTAAATGACACGTCCAAACATTATAATCATGACAAGCGTATCATGTAGAACGTGACTGCATGCTAAGCTCAGTGCGCTCGCGCTTGTTTTTTTTTATATACCTAGTTCGGTGTTGCGTGACGTCAATGAATGACGAATGATTGACGACTGGTGCAAACATGATAATCATGACACGCGTGTCATGTAAGAACATTGCAACATACCACGTCCATAGCACGCTCACGACCGTTTCGCTAGCTTTACATATACTGAACAAGGAATCACGTGATGTTGGTAGAGAACGGATGTAAATCATCCTTCAAAGTAAGATAATTATGACATATGACACGTAGGACCAAATTTACCTGCACCTCGTAACGTTATTCTGATTTTAAAGTGACATATCAACCTTACTTATTCGTGCTTCGCGTATTATTACCGCAATACGTTGCTTTTACTTCTTAAAGCTTTCTTCCCTCTCAAACAAAAAAAAATGGCACATCCCATGTAACTTGGGAACCGATGATATGCCAAACATGCATGAGAATGTTGATATGTCACTTAACGTTATGATATGCCGCTTAACGTCGTGCTGTCACATCAGCAAGACGTTAAGATGGGGAATTAAGTGATGCCTTACATGACTTCGGTGTCACTATTATCACGTTTGGATATGTCGTTTACCTTCGTCATCTATTCAAGTCACGTGATACCAAATTTAGTTTATATGTGGAGCTAGCGAAATTGCCGCGAGCACGCTATGAGCGTGGTAGGTTGTCGTGTTCTTACATGATGCGCGTGTCAGGATTATCATGTTTGCACCAGTCATATATTTCATCATTCATTGACGTCAAAAGGCGAGCACTCTATAGTCGGACGCCAGGCGCGAGCTGTGCGACCAGCGTCCATCAGCGCGGCCCCATCGCAACCAGTGCGAAATGCGACATCCTGCATTTCGCGCTGATTTGTTACCCAAACAACACTGCGTCTTCTTCTTTCCGCCATCGAGGGACGTCGGACTCGCTGAAACACGCATGCGTCAAAGCAATGCAGCGCGGTGCGCGCCTGCGAGTATATGGCAGGACTGGCGCCGGGCGTGGCAACGCCGGCGTGACGTGACGAAATGAACGGCGGCGAGGACGCGCACCGCATCACGTCGAATTGTGTTGGTGCCTTGACTGTGGCATGTAGTCATGGCCTCACATGACAGGCATCTCATGAATATCATGTTTGAACCACTCAAATACCTTCGTCATTCATTGGCGTCACGTAAAACAAATTCGGCACATGAGAAGCTAACGAAACGGCAGCGAGCACATTATCAGTGTGGCATGTAGTCATGTTGGTACGTGACACGCATGTCGTGATTATATTGTTTGATTATGTCATTTACCTATGTTCTGCGTTCGCACTGCGTAATACTGAGCTTGGTACATGTAAAGCTAGTGAAATGGCCACGAGCGCATCATGAGCGTAGCATGTAGTCATGTTGTTACATGACACGCATGTCATGAGTTTCATGTTAGCGTCTGTCGCTTATGTTCGCCATGCAATCATGCCATATCATACCAGTTTTGCACCATGTCATGTGCACGAAACCACCGCAATAGCTGCAGGACCAGCAACTGTAAATCATGACATTCATGACATACATATCATGATTTCCTTGTTCTGATTAGTCAAATTCGTTCTTCAGTCATGTTATGCAATATCAAGTTTGACACCGACACTATTATCGAAACGGCCAGGATAGCTAAAAAATGGCAGATCCCAAGTACAGTGGGAATCGATTATATGCGAAGCACGAATAAAAAAGATTGATATGTCAAATAAATATCAGCACAACGTTACGAGGTGGAGGTAAATGATGCCATACATGACTTCCTTGTCATGATTATCCTGTTTGAATGTGTCGTTTACGTCCGTCATCACGTCCCGTGATACCAATTTAGCATAGGTGGAGCTAACGAAACGGCCGTGAGCACGCTATGAGCGTGGTATGTTGTCATGTTCATAAATGACACGCGTGTCAGGATTATCCTGTTAGCACCAGTCATATGCTTCGTCATCACACGATGTCACGTAACACCAAGTTTGGTGTATGTGGAGCTACAAAATGGCTGCGAGCACATCATGACGGGCCCAATATACTCCAAAGTAGGGTTCACGCGCCCGCACGCTGGGCACAGCGATGCTACGTCAGCAAAACGCGAGCACTCAAAGTCTGATGCTAGGCTCGACCGGTGCGACGAGCGTCCGTCAGCGCGGCCCGACGGTAACTGGCGCGAAACACGACATGCTGCATTTCGTGCTGATACGTTACCCGGACAACACTGCGTCTCCCTCTTTTCGTGATGGAGGGACGGAAGTGAAAGCCACGTATTGTCAGCAATGAATGAACAAACAGTGTCAAAAACTGCTACAAAGAATGCTCTATACTTTATAAAAAGCACTGGACTAGATACTAGACTGTAGGGTACTATACTAAGGGGCTACTGTACATACGCACCACCTGTTTTCGTCCCCATCATCATCCTTCATCCCTCTTTCCTTCCCCTTTCTCTTATCACCTGTGTAAAGTAGCAGGCTAGAGCGAACTAGCTCAGGCCGACCTCTCTGCCTTCTGATAAGTTCTCACTCTCCCTCTCTACTCCTAATAACAATTCGTAATCGAATCTGAAGGTCTGCAGCTACGAAGCGCATTATTCGGGGCCTACTGTCCCGCCTATAATTGCGTTTGAAAGCGTTTCTTCTAGAAGGAGCAGGGGCGCCAGAGTGGGCACGAGATGAACTAGGCCCATCACGCCGCTTCGGCAGCTCGCACAGGCAGGCTATGTTTTCAGGGGCGAAGCTCCTTAAAGCGGCACCCGTTTCTGTCTCGTACTCGTAGTCGTAGTGTGTAACAAGTGTTACATTTTGACTTGCAAGATGGTGCCGGTGGGAGGTTTCTCCTGTGCTTTGTTGAACAATAAAAAAATGGCAGCATATCCACGGAGTGAATGATGGATAGTGGGGTGAAGAATCTGCCCGTGCATTCGTTCTTGCTTCTGTCCATCCATGCGTGGGGTCTGTGAAGCCGCTCATGCGTCCATCAGTCCGTCCGTGCGTGCGTCTGATCGTGCGTCCACACGTTCATCTATGCATCCGTCCCTGCTTTTCTCCATGCATCCGCTCCTGCGTCCGTTCATGCGTTCATCCGTCCATGCGGCCATCCGTGTGTCCGTCCATGCATCTGTCTGTGTGTCCGTTCATGCACCTATTCAACACTCCAAGTACCACCATTTAGCATCTCTTCATCACATATTCCTCATAAACAAGTACCGCCATCCAGCGGACATCCCGAGGACTGAACGAGAGGAGGCACACGCACACTTTCTTGCTGCTTGCGCTTCGTGTCTACTTCCAAACTTTAACCACCTCGAGCTCATGGTGTATACTTGTTCAATGTATTCATGGCGCTGCGGTCCAACGCTCGCTAAACCTTTCTAAAACCAAGGAGGTCACGCCCAGCGAATATAACGTAGCAACCCTTTCTTTTCTTCTGTGCGTTGTTGAACAATAAAACGTTCGCAGCGTGCGTGTTAACTAAAAACCGAATTCTCCTGTTTCTCATTCCCCCTTAGCAGCCATTGTCCTGTACATTGAGCACTATCTTTTATTGTTCAACAACACACAGAAAAAATCTCTCATCAGCACCACCGTGGAGGTCGAAATGTTATAATTGTTACACACTACTACAACGGCTACGAGGGACGAACGGGTGCCTGTATAAGGAGCTTCACCCTTAAACGTTCGCAGCGTGTGCGTTAACTAAAAGCCGAATGCCCCTGTCTCTCATTCCCCATTAGCTGTCATGGGCATGTACATTTTGCACTATCTTGCAAGAAAGTGTTGCTACGTTATACTCGCTCGGTGTAACCTCCTTAGTTTTAGAAAAGTTTAGCGAGCGCTGAGCCGCAGTGCCAAGAATACAATTAACTAGTATATACCATGAACTCTAGGTGGTTAAAGGTCGGAAACAGATACGAAGCGCGAGCCGTAAGAAAGTAAAAGCCGAATTTTCCTGTCTCTGGTTTTCCATTAGGAGCCATTGGCTTGTACATTGAGCACTATCTGACAGGAAAAGATTGCTACGTTATACTCGCTGGGTGTAACCTCCTTGGTTTAAGAAAGGTTCAGCAAGCATTGGGCCAGAGTGCCATGAATTCAGTGAACTAGTATATACCATGAACTCGAGGTGGTTAAAGGTGTGAAGTAGACCCGAAGCGCAAGCCGCAAGAAAGTGTACGTGTGCCTCCTCTCGTTCAGTCCTTGCAATGTCCGCTGGATGGCGGTGCTTCCATATGGGGAGTATATGATGAAAAGATGCGAGATGGTGGTACTTGGAGTGTTGAATAGATGGACGAACGGACACACAGACAGATGCATGGATGGACGCATGAACAGACGCAGAGGCGAATGCATGAACGAACGCACGCACGGACGGGTGGATGGACGCATGGATGGTCACACAGACGGACGCATGGACGGACGGAAGAAAGAACGAATGGACGGTCGAATGCTTCGCCGCACTCTCCATCATTCACTCTATGGATATGCTGCCAATTTTTTTCATCCAGTGGCCATTGAATTAGTTAGAAAATTATTTGCTTGCTGAGAGACGAGACATCGCTTGACCAACGATGTCATTGTGCAATATTATGACTTGCTACCACCTTGTTTGTCTTTGCAGACATGGTATGAAAGCATGAAAAAGATAAAAAGCCCTCATAGAACGTCAAAAGTTACAAATTGAACGCAGGAAGAGAATGATACTGGTACACTATACTGTTGTAATAAAAAAAATGTAGCGGCACCAACAGGAGCGAGATGGGATGCTTCTATGATTGTGGGAAACGCACCCTTAAAGTGCAAAATGTTCTCACTATTCGTAAGTGCGCGACGTAGTGCTTTAGCGAGTGTCTGTGGACGGCTTCATGCTCTCCCATAGTAGAGTACCTAGTACTCTAAATGATCTCCCATAGTAGAGAATATCTTACTCGGAATCGTCGAAATTTTCTTTCAAAAAAAAAATACTGCCTTCAGCAACAGCAGTGGGCAGTGGATTGAGAAGTTTTCGTATTGCCCACAGCACAAATTTATGCTCTCCCATAGTAGAGTATGAGTGCTCTAAATCATTCACCACTTTGCTAAACACGCAATAGTTGCCCGTAGCGTAACATAGCCATGTTATTCTAATGCTTCCCGCATGGTAACGCCTTAGGGACGGCTTTCAGCTCACCCATAGTAGAGTACTGAGTACTCTAAATCGTTAACCACATTTTCTAAATACACAGCATAGTAGGGAAGCTAGGAAGTTGGCATTGCTGGTGAAAGGCATGTTCGTTCATTTAGAGCGCACAATCAACAGCAATTAGGGTCACGGATGAAGCGATGTATTTTCGATAAAGTGGGCGTCAGTGCATTCAATATCGCTAGGCTTTCTCAATGCGTTTATCGCACTATTGAAGCATGCTAATGGCGATTTTCGCAACATGCTACTAAATTAGAAAACTATGAAATACCTGCCTTAGAGTTGGTTATATTAACGAAAGTGTCTATATGGCTAGCAATCACACGTTTCTTTTGATTGTGATACAAATAAATAGACACTATCGAAGGGATTTGTGCGTTGCCAGTGCCGTCGCGATCGTGTCCCGCGTGAAGTCCAAATTTATAAAATAGCCCCGTGCATAGTACATTATACACTTGTGTAATATAGCGTACGACCAGCGATAACATACAGGGCTTAAACAAAGATGAAACGAGCTGGCCCATACCCGTTGCTCGCAGGACGCCCGCGGTCATTTAACTTCACTAGTGAGTCGCTCCTTCCAAGAAGAGAGGAACCGGCCTGCCCGTCTTTAATGAGCACAAAAAAAAGATTGGCAGATCCCGTGTACAGTGGAAGTCGATAATATGCGAAGCACGAATGAGGAATGTTGATATGTCACTTTAAAATCAGCACAACGTTACAAGGTGAAGGTAAATGATGTCGTACATGACTTCCGTGTCATGATTATCATATTTGGATGTGTCGTTTACCTTCATCATCTATTCAGGTCACGTCATAGTGAATTTAATATATGTGGAGCTAGCGAAACGGCCGCGAGCACGCTATGATTCGATTGCATTATATAAACAATTATTGGGCCTCCAAAACACAGATCACTGTGTAGCGTGCAGCTCCCAGGTGTGGACTGAGATGCCGAGCTCCTCAGCCGCCTCGCGGGCTTGGTGGACAGCACAGAGCTGATCTGCCAAGGGCGAGCTGTCGATTGCCGCCTACCATCTGGCAGAGGTGATGTTCGATAAATGAGCGAATTTGGTACACTGCCAGAGCATATGTTCCAATGGAGCTATTTCCTGTGGGCAAAGATTACTTGGGTATAAGTCAGGGTATATGATGTGTAACATTTTAAAGTAGGGTACATCCGCGTTTGTAAAAGCCTTCTTGTAAGTGCTTGGGGCCGTGTTAGATTTTTTGAGGTGGATGGAAAATCCTTTTAGACAGGTATAAATGTTTAGTGAGCTTGATGTATATTGTAAGAATTTCCCGGTTATCCCCTTCACCGGTAGAACGCCTCCCCGGGGAGGCACGGTTGGAGAGGTCTCGCACCGCCTCGTGTGCTGCTTCATTGAGATTGGGAGGGGAGTCATTGATTTGTACAAGATGATCTGGGAACCAACTCAGAAGATGATGCCTTATGTTCTTGCCTTGTAGTATTCTCAGCGTTTGTTCTGAGACCGTCCCCTTTGACGAAGGCCCTTAGTTCTGCCATGGAATCGCTGTAGACGACTTCAGTGTTATTGATCTTGAGTGATACCGCGATGGCCACTTGTTCCGCAATGATTGGGTCTTTCGTCCCTGCCGTCGCTGAGTTGACGACACGGCCAGCCCCATCGACCACCACTGCCAAAAAAACTTTCCCATTGGCGTAGGAAGCCGTGTCAACAAATACGACCCCTCGTTCCTCGTTTAAGACTTGACGAAGTGTAGTCCTAGCCCTCGCTACTCTTCTTCTGATGTTGTGTTCGTGATGCATGTTTTATGGTATAGGAGATACCGTGATAATCTCCCTGGTGTTGTCGGGAATATCATTGTAATTGCGTCTATTTGCATTGGGTGTTGGCCCAGCTCCTGCAGGATCATTCTCCCCGACCTTGTTGTAGATAACCTTGCAAACTGTGCTCTCTCTTCGGCTTCTCCTATTTCTTCGAGCGTGTTGTGTATGCCAAGCTCAAGTAGACGCCCGGTGCTGGTATGTATGGGTAGGCCCAGTACCTTCTTGACACCTTTACTGAGGAGCACAATCAGTGTCTCGGACTCTCCTCTAGACCAGTTGTGCATTGCTGCCTCGTACATGAAATGGCTTAGAACAAACGCATGCATCAACCTGATGAGGTTGTCTTCCTTGATCCCATTACTTTTGTTGGCCACTCTGCGTATTAGGTTCACCGCACTGTCTTTTTTTCAAGTTAACTTGGCTATAGATTTGCTGTTAGCGCCGTTAGACTCTATCAGCATGCCAAGAATTTTGATGGAGTTGACCCTCTGGATAATATCCCCTTGATTTTCATGGAGGTGGATGTCTATCTGGTTTAACGGCTTCCATCCCCTGGGCTTCGGTCCCCAGCGTGTAGTCCGATACAGTAAAAGTTTTGGCTTACTCGAGGAGCACTTGAGCCCATAAGGACGAAGGTACTCTTCTACGGTGTCAATCGCCTCTAGCAGGGTGCTCTCAGTCTGCCCGTCGCTTACACCTGCGCACCAGATGTTAATGTCATCTGCGTAGACGCCGTGCTTCAATCCTTCGATGCTCGATATTTTCTTGACAGTCCAATCATGGCAATGTTGAACAGCAGTGGTGAAATCACTGCCCTTTGCGGCATGCCCCTTTCTTCTAGTTCAATTGCTGCGGTCTAGTTGCTGCGGTCTAGTTCAATTGCTGGGGATATCTGCAATCTTCATCACGGCTTTCCGATCTGTAAGAAAGCACCATACGTATTCATAGAAGGCTCTCCCCAGACAAAGCTTGCAAATTGCTTCGAGTATGAATGAGTGGTACAAGTTGTCAAACGCTTTTTCTAGATCTAGGCAGAGAATGGCTCTCACGTCTCTGGTTTCGTTGTTGATGGCCTGGTGTTTGATAAGCTTCTTTGCGTGTTGTGTGGATTGCCCTGCCCTGAATCCAACCATAGTGTGTGTATATATGTCGTTATCTTCCTAGTACTTGTTCATCCTATGCAGTATGGCATGTTCTGCAACCTTGCCGATACATGATGTCAAGAATATTAGTCTCATGTTGTCCAAGTTAGGAAGCTTTCCTGGCTTAGGATTAAGGGCCGTGCTGGCCAGTTTCCACTGCTCTGGCACCCTGACTTCTCTTCATGCTGCATTGATCATATACTTCAGGGTGTCAATCGAATCGTTATCAATGTTACGAAGGGCCTTTATGGGCAGAAACAGCGCGCAAACTCACGGGACGAAGAGAAGAGACACAAACAAGCGCTGTTATGTTAACACGAGGAAAAGAAGCCCTTGTAGAAGAAATAAACTGAAGCAAGACTGAAAGTTGGGCTAGTTGGTGATACAACTAGCCCAACAACAAGGTGGGCCTTGTTTAATGTACCGCCTGGGTCAGGGGCCGACCTGCCGTTGAGATCAAGCAAGGCTATTCTGATCTCCTCAATGTTAAAGTCGCCTTCAAGACCTGGATTTGGCCTGCCCTGGTACTGTCTACTTGGTGGTGCCAATCCTCTTTTGATTGGGAGGTACTTATGCCCGAGCCGCTGCATAACTTGCTGTTCTGTAGAACGCCCTATCTCTTTATGCAAAATTAGAGTGATAACATGCTTTTGATTTATTTCGGTGGTGCTTTCATTGAGGAGATGTTTTAAGATATTCCATGTCTTGCCATTGCGCGTCTGACCATCGACGGAGTTGCAGATTTCGTCCCATTGCTGCCTGGATAGTGCGCGACAATGTTCCGCGACAGTTCTGTACAGCTCAGCTATATTCTCCCTCAGCCTTCGGTTGAAGCGCTGACCCTTCCAACGGTTCAGTAGTGCTTGCTTTGCCTCAAGAAGATGAGCGAGCCGGCTATCCATTCTTTCAACCGGAAAATCCTTGGTACTGGTGGAGGAGACGGATTTTATGTCCTCTTTATTCTGTTTGACCCACCGCTCCAAGTCCGGTCTGTGGCCATTTTGTTCTCTTTCAATCCCTAACTTCCAGAACTTATCCCAGTCTGTGAAGTGGAATTCTCTCTGCTTTTTATGCTCCATTGAGAAGGTAGTGGTAAGAATGCAGTGGTCACTCCCTAGGTCTACAGCAAGGTTTCTCCTCTAGGCCTTCTTAATGTCCTTTACAAATGTAAGGTCCGGGGTGGAATCCCTGCAGCAAGATGTACCAAGCCTTGTTGGTAGGCTAGGGTCCGTGATTACGGTGAGATCAAGTTCACTGGCACTTGCCAAAGCCGATTCCCTTTCCCAGTGTTGTACTTGTAACCCCATGTATGATGGGGGGGGGGCGTTGAAATCACCTGCTGTGACGAGTGGACATTCCCCGGCGATAGTAACAGCTTTCTTTGGAACCGTCATGAACCCTTACTTTGTTCCTTTGGACTGCTATATATGTTAAGAATAAAATTGCTTTGACGGTTGCTGGTACCTGGCACGATCTCTACCATGAGGTGTTCCAACCGGCCTACTTCTATCTTGAGGTCGAGGGTTACGTGTGTTAGTTTGTTGGATACGAAGGTGCAGACTCCCCTCTCTTTAGCATCCCCTATTACAGGCCGGAATTACAGGCCGGAAGAAATTTTCGCAAAAATTTAATGTGAGGCTTTTCTTGGCTGTTCCTGATATAATGCTGTGGAGTTGCCTTCTTTTTAAGGTAACCTCTACCGTTCCATTTCCAGATACGAAATGCTTCACGTAGCGCTGGCATCATGGTTATTACATGGGCCGCCAGAGCTGAGGCTGCACCTGTCGACAGGTTTGGTACCACCAGTATTGGTGGCCGAAGAGGTGCGTTTGGTGCATGAAAAGGCCTTGCTGTGTTGTGCAGATATGCTTCGACCTTTGTAATGCGCAAAGTCCTATGCTCTTCCAGTGCAGCAACGCTTGAATAAAGCCTACCCATCTGCCCGATAAGATTGGCTACAACTTTGCTGAGCGTGTCAAAGGCCTCTTTCATATCTGGCATAGTTGTTTGGTTGACTTCCACGTGTTCTGCCATGACTTTCCTCTTTCTAGTGGTTCTCGAGTCCCGCACGTTTTCAGCCACAGGGACATCAACTGGCTGAGGCGTTGGCTGTGAAGACTGCGTGCTGGTTAGCTTAGTAAGATTATTTTCATGTCCTTTAACTCGGCTAATAGCCTTTCATTCGATTCTGTAAGCCTCGCGTTTTCTCGCTCTGGCTTTGCGATTCTATCATGCTCTGGCAGCTTACTTGTCATCACCTCTGCCGTGCTGCTGCGCACTCGCTCAGCCCAGCTGCCTTTCGGTGTAACTGCAGGCGTCCTCCCCGGGTTGGAAGCCGTGATCTCAAACTAGACGCCAGGCAGCTGGCCATTCGCGTGCCGTCCAGGCTTTTCCCAACCCTGATAGTGACCATGAGAACTCGAGCGTCCCCGTGATTGGGAGCGGGCCTTTGGTCTAGATACTCTTCGGGGACGCGAACTCCTCTTGAGGGGGGCCGCCTTTCCTGTTCTTGTGTAGTCTGGATGCTCTGAGTCCCGTAGGCTGGAATAAGCTCCTTGTCTTTAATTTCTGGACTCGATGTTATTGATGCGTCCCGGGCTTCTGTGGCTGCTCGTGATCTTTCCCAGCGTCTGCATCTGACGACGTATGGCACTAAGAACCTGTTTTTGCACTCCTTGTCTGCCGTGGGATGATGACTGTCGCACAGCCTGTATCTTGGATTGCACTGGTGCTGCTCATCTGGGTTCTTGATCTTGCAGCCTCTGCAGATGGTTTCAGCTGGGTTCGGACAGACGTCAAACCGATGTCCCAGCTTTCCACAGACATAACAAACGTCGATGTTCATGCGGTAAAGAGAGGACTGCAAAAGTGAAGGTCTATATCTCACGACTTTCGGCACTTTATGTCCTTCGAACGCCATGATTATTGTCCCAGAGTTCTTGTTATCTTGGCCTGCAGCGCCAGCGGGTTGTTCGCGTTCACAATCTTTCGGGTCAAAATGTCTTGAGTATCGCTTATGGGGATCCCGCGAAAAACTCCTTTACAAGTATCGTGGGGTGCCATGGCGTACGCGCTAAGCTCGAAAACGTTGCCTCCAATGTCAATTTGCTTGCCCTTCAGGTATCTTGAAGCTCTGTCATGGACCGGAGTGCTTGCCACCATAATGTTCTGCTGTAAGTTGGAACAGATGATGTCCTGCATGGCCTTCTCCTCTTTGACGCCGGCCGCCAGTACTAACGCATCTGCCACTGCTCCAGCGCCAATTCTTGAGATGTCTAATCCTCCACGCGGTCGTAGCACAATTTTGCTAAAGTCCTTGGGTAGTGGCGGCTTGCATCCAGCTCGCACGATTGTATGCTTGGTGTCATGCCTACTACGACTGGCTGGACCGTCTCCCCCAATGCCAGCCTTGGTCAAGGCCTTGGAAGCGGGAACGCTAACCGCGGATAGCTAATTCTTTAAGCGTCTCGTTTCGGATTCTTTCCAAACCATGTCTTCCGTGATATTCTCTGGAAGGATGTCCTCTCCATCTACTTGGAATTCCATTGTCAGTTTCAGGTCCTGAAACGCGCAGAGCGTTGAGTAACGTTGGCGCCGGGATGGTACATCGAAGGCAATCGCCTCCTTAGTTAGGCTTCAATCTTCCGGTGGTGTTATCGTGTAAAAATGTCCCAAAAATGGTTTAAAAGTCCACTAAGCAGCACAAAGGTGGTATCGGCTGATTTATTGAGAATTTTGGCATGCGATGCGACTGAAAATTCTGCAACAAACTCGTGGATACCGCAGGAACGCATTCTTGAAAGCTGGAGCCGATCCTCGCGCGCCCACACTGGTCGGCACCTGGAGCGTCTCCTCCGAGCACATTATGAAGGGCCCAATAACAGCACACTATGAGCGTGGTTTGTTTTCATGTTCTTACAAGACACGCGTGTCAGGATTATCATGTTGGCCCCAGTCATATGTTTTTTCATCCACTGACATCACGTAACGCCAAATTTAGTATATGTGGAGCTAGCAAAACGGTCGCGAGCGCATCATGAAGGGCCCAGTACACTGCAATGTAGCGTTGACGCGAGCGGACGCTGAGTACAGCGACGCTACGTTAGCAAAACGCGAGCACTCTATAGTCTGAGGCCAGGCGCGACTAGCGTCCGTCGCCGCGTCCTGACGGCAACCGGCGCGAAATTCGACATGCTGTATTTCGCGCCATTGGATTACCCACGCAAAACTGCATCTCCCTCTTTTTGTGATGGAGGGACGCCGGACGCGCTGAAACGCGCACGCGTCAAAGCAGCGCAGCGTGCCGCGCCCCGGCGAGTATATAGCTGTACCGGCGCCTGTCATGGGAACACCGGCGAGCACGCGCACCACGTCACGTCGAAATGTATTGGTGCCTTGACTGTGACATGTAGTCATGTTCTCACAAGACACGCATCTCATGATTATCATGTTTGCACCAGTGACATACCTTCGTCATACATTGGCGTCTGTTAATACCAAATTCAGCAAATGTGAAGCTAGCGAAACGGCCGCGAGCGCATCATTTGATTGATTGATATGTGGGGTTTAACGTCCCAAAACCACCATATGATTATGAGAGACGCCGTAGTGGAGGGCTCCGGAAGTTTTGACCACCTAGGGTTCTTTAACGTGCGCCCAATACTGAGCTCACGGGCCTACAACGTTTCCGCCTCCATCGAAAACGCAGCCGCCGCAGCTGCCGCAGCCGGGATTTGATCCCGCGACCTGCGGGGCAGCACCCGAGTACCCTAGCCACTGGACCACCGCGGTGGGGAACGCGAGCGCATCATCAGTGTGGCTTGTAGCCATGTAGTTACATGACACGCATGTCATGATTATTATGTTCGGATGTGTGATTTTCCTATGTCGTCCATTCGTGTCGCGTAATATCGAGTTTCATACATGTGAAGCTAGCGAAACGGCCGCGAGCGCACATTGAGCGTAGCATGTAGTCGTGTTTTTACATGACACGCCTCTTATGATAATTTGTGCACCAGTCACATACCTTCGTAATTCCTTCGCGTACTCTGATACCAAATTTGGTATATGTTACGCTAGCAAAACGGTCACGACTGCCTCATGAGCGTGGCATGTAGTCATGTTGTTACATGACACGCATGTCATAATTTTCACTTTAGGGTCTTTCACTTGTGTTCGCCATGCAATCGTGCCATACCATACCAGTTTTGCAACATGCCATGCGAACGAAACGACCGCAAGAGCTGCAAGACCTTTGAAAGTAGATTGTGACGTTCATGACATACTTCTCATGATTTTCATGTTGTAGCTAGTCAAATATGTTGTTCATACAGTCGTTTTATGCCATAGTAAGTTTGGTATCGATACCAATATTGAAATGACTGGGAGAGCTAAAAGTCGTAGCTGGCTAGATAGATAGATAGATGATAGATAGATAGATAAATAGATACATAGATAGATAGATAGATAGATAGATAGATTGATTGATATATAGTTAGATAGATAGATAGATAGATAGATAGATAGATAGATAGATAGATTAGATAGATAGATAGATAGATAGATAGATAGATAGATAGATAGATAGATAGATAGATAGATAGATAGATAGATAGATAGATAGATAGATAGATAGATAGATAGATAGATAGATAGATAGATAGATACGCTCAAAGTCGCTGAAGTTCGCTAAGAAATTCTTCGCATTTAAAGCACGCGAGGGAGTGACGGTGGTGGCTCGAGCAACAAACTGTGAACTGATATAAGGGCGTTGTCACCGCCACTGGCGCGCCTTATTGCGACCACCATCAGCCAGTATTTCGTATACACTTCTACGCGCTGCACTCTCAATGTGAAGAGGTTCCGCGAAAAAGGTGCCATATTTTTTACACCAGCATATTTCAGAGCTCACTGATATTGCATCCAAAAGAGTTAATTATCAGCCCCACTTCCACACTTCTTACAACAAAGCAATTTCTTGCTATCACATTCATTGCTTCACCCTTGCGCTGAAACTGTGCCTTTTTTTACTGCCTTTCAAATTTCCGTCTGGGGTAGCCCCACTAAATTCTGACGTAATGTAATATGACAACTCCAGCTAGCAAGGAGGCTTTCTTGTTATCTCCTGTTTCAGATCGAAGCAAGCGGTGTGAGGCCAGCACGTTCAAAATATTTAGCCCTTTGCTGATGTGGGCTGACGCAGCGTGTACTACTGCGCCCATCTCATCAAAGCTTCATTCAGTGTGATTTAAAAATTTTGGTTTCAAGTTGTCACTGTCTGCTCTCGCAGCATTACCGCTTGTTCCCTTTAAAAGGACCTTGGCTGCAACACTTCTCCGAGAAATCATAAAATGTCTTCATTAAAGCACTTTGTTGCCTCATCAATCTACGGGCCCCAAATTTTTAAAATTCGTCAATTACAAGGAGATGCGCATTGATTTGTTTCACGATTCAAGCTCTTTCTTTCTGCTTTTGTACGAGAGAGCTGCTGGTAGCTTTGCAGTGGGAGGTGGCATGAAAAAAGTTGCGCCACTTCTACTCACAAGTAGAATGTACGGTGCACCAGGCGATGCAATTAAATTAAACTTCATGCGGAACATGAAGTAGACGAACATGTTGGAAATGCACTTCTAGTATCTATATAACTGCTATTGCATAAAGTATTAACACTTGCAAATAGGTACCAAGTCAAGTTCAATAATTTTTAAAGAATTTCAGCACATGCGGCGAGGCAGACTCGTCCACTGGCCCGCAGTCTCACACTGACTAAGTGGAACACACCAAGCATACGACGTACAAGACTGCACGAGCTCGACCCTTCACTACAACTTCGGCCTCCACCCGGCCTACGTCGACGTGAAGCTTCGCTTCTTTATCGCCTTTGACTGGGAGTTGCTTTCACGAAAGCTTATACCACGTTAATGGTAATTACTGACAGTGCGGCGTGCGATGTTTGTGGCACTGATGAAAATATCGAACACCTGCTGTGCCACTGTCCTAGATTTGCCTCAGATAGACAAGTACTTGCTAACGCAGTGCGGTGACTGGATGATCAGCCTCTTTCTGGGCAGGTTCTATTACAGCAATGTCGACATGCTTCGTCAGCCGACAAGGCAGTGAAAGCCCTGCTGTGTTTCCTGAGAAAGACAGGCTCGTGTGAACGCCTCTCACATGTGGTAGAGTTCTACACGCTAGAGTGAAATTACTGTCAATCTCTCCCCCTTCTTTTTATTTTCCCTCTCTTCCCTCTTTCTCATCTTTCTTGTCCCCTTCTCTAGTCCTCTTGTGTAGGGTAGCCAATTGGATGTATTTCTAGTTAACCTCCCTGCCTTCTCTATTTTGTTGCTACCTACTTCACTCTTCAATCTTTAAAGCATTCCGTACAATATAGCTTCGACACACTTGCATCAGCCCGCTATTTATATCACTCTAGTCGTGAGCTTCACTATTTTTAGGGACTAAATAATTCCTTGTGTTTGTGCCGTATTCATTATTAGGTTTTTCATGACTGCCTTTTTTTCAAGTATTTTTTTGCCTTTTGTTGACCACCTGTTCTTGAGCTGCATGCTTTCTTGTTTCTCATTTCTTTGCGGAAATTCCTGCCTTTGATTAACTGCAAGCATTTTTGCTATGGTTTCTTACTAATCGTTTTGCACTTTTACTGCTTTTTTAATAAAATTACTATATTTTGTAATGAGTAAAAACTTCTTCGTTTGGCTATTTTTTTTCAATAAGGTGAGCCAAGGCGCTTCTCACTTTCTCTATTTTAAGCGACAACACAAAAATTGCAAAAATGGCTAAGCAATTTTCCTTCAAATGTTGTAAGGACAGGATCAGGTGTAGGATAAAGAAAAACTTACCAGCACCGATGCCGACACCAATATTTCTGCAAAATTAGCTCTGCAGTTACTTTGCATTTAAAATATGAAATGCTTTGAAGTGCGAGATTTATGCGCTGTTACCTGCGTGATCAGCAAGGAACTAGTCATATATAATGCCGCGCCCGAAACAGAGAAAGAAGACGATGTGCGCGCTAACAGTCTCGTGAAAAGGGACACTGAAGAAGACGACGTGTTTTTGTTTAGCTCTCTTGCTCTTGGCTCCTGCATAAAAACACACGCCGTTGGGTCTCGGACTCAACGTCTCGGTGAACTGCTTATGTTGAACCGCGACACTGGTGGAGGTGCTGGGTTGCAAGCCTGCCGATGCTCAAGACGCCATCTGGGAGGCGTTCATCAAGTCCCGACACGCAGCCGGCTGTTACGACACCAGTGCACCGCTTCAGTCGGCGGTTGTTACGCCTATCTCCTGAGCTGACCTCCTTTGATGAACATTCTACCAGGCCTTACGTACCTCTGCTAATGGCCTCCGCCTGCCAGCCACAGGTGGTCCAAGGAATACAAGGCACCCCGTTTTTAATCCAGCCCAGGAAACACTTCTTCAGCCACTTGTGCCTGATCGCGTCAGTGGTGCCCCACATGAAGATGTTGAAGATTGGCTGGAGCATTATGAACGCGTTGCCGACGTCAACCAGTGGAATGCTCAACAGAAGCTCGCCCGCACGTACTTCACTCTCGATGACAGCGCTCGCACGTGGCTTGAGAATCGAGAAGGCTGTATATTCACATGGGATGAGTTTCGTCAGCAGCTTATTGACACGTTTGCTAGCGTCGACCGTCGAGAGCGGGCTCAGTGGTGGCTCGAGGTACGGCTTCAAAAACCTAACAAAACTTTGGCAATGTTTGCTAAAGACGTGACGTGCCTATGTCGTCACGCTGATCCCAATATGTCCGAGGAAAAGAAGTTGCGCTACCTTATGCGCGGCATGAAAGAACAACTGTTCGCTGAGTTTGGGCACAATGCTCCAACTACCATGGCCGATTTTATAAGAGAAGCCACTGCCATTGATTTAGGGTTTAACGTCCCAAAACCACCATATGATTATGAGAGACGCCGTAGTGGAGGGATACGGAAATTTAGACCACCTGGGGTTCTTTAACAAGCACCCAAATCTGAGCACACGGGAAGCCACTGCCATTGAACGAGCTCTCCAGCAAAGATCGAGGCAGTATGATCACTCGGCCGTTACCACCCCAATAAACCGCTTCAGTGACTCTGGACAATCAGGGATCCCTACGTGACCTGGTCAGAGATATTGTCCGAGAAGAAATTCAGAATCTTTGGACTCCTCCAGTGGATGCACCAGTGACCGCCGTTGCCGCAGTCGTTCGGGACGAACTTAATCACGCTTTTTCAGCAGCTGATCTCGATCGCGATCAGCGTCAACTGAGTTGCGCCGACGCTGTCCGCCGACCACCACCCGTCCAGCCCATTACATCATACTACCAGCCACCTACAGCCGCACCTTCGTCGCGACCATTGCAGGAGGCTTTCAGACGTCAGCCCATGTCTCCGATGTCTCCATGCCACCAGCCACCACTTGCCGCGCCTTACTCACCACCACGACAGCACATAAGACGCCCAATTTTCGCAGAACGGACGCTTGGCGCACCGTCGATCGGCGCCCTCTCTGCTTCAACTGTGGTGGTGCCGGCCATATAGCTCGCTATTGTTGGTACCGCGACACATCGCTTCACCCGTCTCAGCCAGGGTATGATGGTCACCGTGCCAACGCCGACTACCTTATTCACCATGACGACCCTGGTTTTCGAGGAGCTTCAACAACGTGGTCTCTCTATCACGAGTAGCTTCCTAATCGCCAGCCCAATTCCGCCCACAGGTCACGCTCTTCATCCCCTGCCCAGACATCTTCACCGTATCGACGAACTTTTGCTAAAATTCGAACAACTAAGTCGCCCAGCCCTTACCGGGGAAACTAAAGTCGGCGACCTCTCGGCGTAAGGTCGCAGCCTGACCACAAGACCATAAAAAGTCCCCAGTACAGCCTCTACAGAACGATTCGACGCCGATGAATATTAACAACGACGAAATGGTGAGCGCCGAGCTCAATGTAGTTATTGATGGAGAGCAAGTGACGGCCTAAGTCGATACGGGTGCTGATTTTTCCATAATAAGTCATAAGCTGGCTGATCATCTTAGGAAAGTAAAAACGCCATAGAACGGACCACTATAAGAACAGCGCGTGGTCAACTGCTGCTCCCTACTGAAAGATGTACAGCAAGTATCAGCATAGGAGATTTTTCTTTCGTCGCGACTTTTATCGTTCTCCCAGAGTGCTGCAAAGATTTAATTTATAGGAATGGACATTCTCAGGAAGCATGGCGCATTGATCAACATCACGGACCACGTGGTTTCGTTTTACGAGAGTGCTCGTCTGACAGATCCTTCATCACCAAAGCACAAATCCTTTCGTCTCAAACACCACAATATAGTCGTGCTGCCTCGATGATGTATCCTTGTTTCAGTATCATGTGACGTACCGTTCGACGGTGAAGGAGTCGCCGACCAACTAACCTCACTGCTTTTCATTCACGGGATTTCCGTAGAACGAAGAATAGTCAATGTCACCGACGGCCGAACGAACTTGCTGTTGACCAATTTCACCTCCGAGCGACGCACCTTCCAAAAGGCACAGCTTTGGCACATTTTGACGAGATCGCAGATGTTTGTAGACTGCTTTTCAGTACTCGAAGCAACACCTACACAAGACTCACATGACCTAGCACCTAACCTTGACGTCAGCCCTACTTTAACTCAGCAACAGCGGGAACGCCTGCTTGTGCTGCTAGCTGAGTACCACAACTGTTTTGCATCGACCTCGAAAGTTGGCCGGACGTCATTGACCAAGCACTGAATCATCACGGAGGACATGGCTAGACCAATCCATCAAAATCCATACCGTGTGGCTTCAAAGGAACGAGAGCGATAAAACAGCAGGTAACAAAAATGCTTGAAGACGACGTCATTCAACCGTCGAAAAGCCCTTGGACATCACCTGTTGTTCTAGTCAAGAAGATGGACGGCAGCCTGCGTTTCTGTGAGGACTATCGAAAGCTAAATCAGGTTAAAAAAAAAGATTTGTATCCGCTTCCCCTCATAGATGATTCGATCGACAGGCTTCGAAACGCACGTTACTTCTCTTCCATGGTCTTAAAGAGCAGATATTGGCAAAGTGAAGTAGACCTCGGGCTTTGTGAAAAAAGCGCTTTCGTGACGCCAGGTGGTCTGTACGAATTCAAGGTTTTGCTATTTGGCTTGTGCTCCATGCCTGCTACGTTTCAGCGTCTCATGGATAACGTTCTTTCTGGGCTTAAATGGAGAACCTGCCAAGTATACCTTGACGACGTCATTGTGTTTTCGACAACGTTTGACGAACACCTTGAACGATTGCAAATGGTCTTGCAGGTCGTACAGACCGCAGGCCTGATGCTCAAGCCAGAGAAATGTCACTTCTGCTTTGAGGAACTGCAGTTTCTTGGTCATGTCGTCAGTTACGCAGGAGTTCGCCCAGATCCCGATAAAGTCACCACCGTCGCACAGTTTCCAACACCATCAGATAAAAAGGCAGTGAGGCGCTTTCTGGGTCTCTGTGCATATTATCGGTGGTTTATTACAGATTTTGCGCGCACTGTGTTGCCTTTAACTCGTCTCACGAGTGATGACGTTGCATTTGTTTGGGGCGACAAACAGGAAGCTGCTTTCAATGATTTGCGGCAACGTCTACACACTACGCCCATGCTTGCCCATTTTGATGGACAGCCCCTACAGTGCTCCATACTGACGCAAGCAATGTTGGTCTCGGAGCCGTGCTTGTGCAGTGCCACGACGACGAGGAAAGAGTGATCGCTTACGCAAGCAGAACTCTGTCACGCACAGAAGCAAATTACTTGACCACTGAAAAGAAATGCTTCGCCGTGGTGTGGGCAGTTATGAAATTTCGCCTGTACTTGTACAGCCGCCCACTCAAGGTTATTAGTGACCACCATTCGTTGTGTTGGTTAACAAGTCTCAAAGATTCTGACCGGCGATTGGCACGTTGGAGCCTTAGACTACAGGAGTTTGATAGAACGATGGTATATAGGTCGGGAAAACGACACACGGACGCCGACTGCCTGTCTCGATCACCAATAGAGTCGGCTGCTTCTTTTAATGAAGAGACTGCGTTCCTCGGAATCCTAGAGACGTCAACCATCGCAGATCACCAGCATGACGATCCTGAGCTACTTGGCTTGATTAATTATTTAGAAGGCGAAGTCAGAATGCGCCCAATACTTTTGCAAGAGGACTATCGGCGTTCTGTCTGCGAAACAATGTCCTTTACAAAATGAAGTTCTCGTCAGACGGGTCCACCTACCTGCTTGTCGTCCCTACCACTCCTCGTGCGTGCCCCAACGAGGTAACATCTCGACATTTGGGCTACACGCACACACTGGGCAGAGTTCGAGGGAGGTATTACTGGCCTAGACTCACCGCTGCCGTGAAGCATCACGTTCGGACCTGCCTCAATTGTTAGCGGCGCAAGTCACCTCCAACGAAACCAGCCGGTTTGCTACGCCCTGTCGAGATCCTGACAACGCCATTTGACCAGATCGGAATGGAGCTTTTTGGACCACTTCCCACCTCTATTGTTGGTAACCGCTGGGTTATAGTGGCGACCGACTACCTTATACCGCTGTCACGCAGGCACTTTTAAGGCTGGTGCACACCGGCGACTAGCAGCGGTCGCGCGACCATTTGCGACTGGTCGCAAACAGTAGCGAACGATCGCAAAGCGACTGCTTTGGCTAGTCGCTTTTTCAGCAATTTTTCAGTCGCGCGACTGCAGTCGCAAAGCTGCTCGAACCAATCAGCGATGCTCAATTTTCGTTCTTTTGTTTTTTCATTGCGCTGGCTTTCTGCCGCCAGATACAAACGAGTGCGTTCCTCTGGGTCGGTAGCATCATGGCCACCGCGGAATATTTGGCTTGGAGATGGCGGGGGCAAGCAACTCGAGCAAAGTGTCGAATTTACGTGGCGGTATTCGCAAGAAGGTAAACACCGTCAAGGTAAAATGAAAATAAATTGTGCACTATCTTTTCCCCGTATTCAGAACCGTTATATTGTCCTGAACTTGATTTCTCGCCGCCTTCAATACACCGCGTTTGGAACGCGTTTTTGCTTCATGCCTTGGCATCGACTTGAGACACCACGTTCGAGACGCGTTTGTGTTGTATTGGAGGCTGTGGGAAGTCAATTTAAATTCAAGGACCATTTCTCAATGCGTACTACTCTCGGAAATGCTCCTCGTCGTCTCAGCGCAGCTCGGGAGGCAGGTGGCTTGCATGGCCGGCCAACTCCTACGACCGAAAGGACGATCACACCCACCACCAGCTTTTTTTTTTCTTTGGAGGCATCTGTGATGCCAGCGCTGACACCATGGCACAGCGTATCAGCACCATGACAATGTGTTGGTCTTCGCTTGAATCGAACTTGACGCTGTTGGGAACGCTGTGCGAGAACGGACGAAAACAATAAATGCGGCGCGCCCGCTTTGCTCTGCTTACTCAGCTGGTGGTGATCAGCTGATCGGCGCCCGTCTCTAGAGATCTCGCTGATAACGAGATCCGGACGTGACTCTCCGCTTTTGCGCCTTCCGGTCGCTCGCATGCAGCCCCTGCCTGTGTGAACATTAGTCGCTTTTTGGTTGCCAGTCGCAAGTGGTCGCGCGACCACTGCTAGTCGCCGGTGTGCACCAGCCTTTAATCGCGGTCAGGGTGATCCGGCCGAGTTACCTTGATCGCGATCACTTTATGACCGCTGCTACACGGCCCAAGCTAATCCGGTTCGAGCTTGGGTCAAATGAATGCCGCAGGTGGCATTTGCGTGCCGTAAGACATGCCACTGACAAAACTCGACGTAGGGTATGCTTATAAAGCCCGTTATCAGCAATGTCATACGTCCGAGAGCCGCTCGAACGTCAAAAACTTTGCAGGCCACCGCGATAGTAATTTTGTAAATCTATCACTCGATAAAGTTTTCCTAGCACTTACCTGTATTGTTGTGTGAGATTCTTAACCTTCGCTTTTTTTTTCTTATGGCCCTCACTGGTAGCCGTGTAGTCGCAGCGAATCGTCAATGTCGTTGTACGCGCCAGCGTTTTACTTCTGGCACCTCAAGTCTGTTCCAGTCGCATCTGCCAGCGACAATTACTGTATAGATCTCTTCATTCGAACAAGAAGTGCGCGTACGTTGCGAAGTATACACGAAAGGCTTGCAACACTCATAATCAGTTTTTTTCTAGATGCTCAAACAGCTCCAACGGAGTGAGAGTTGAACTAAGCGCTGAAGGCAACGATCATCTGCTTACCGTCTGCTTCTACCGTAAATACATGCGGTCGATTCGAATCTTAAAATATGCAAAATATTAGATATTGTTTCAATTAGAACAGTTTAGAGTTTGCTGTTTTATAAACATCTAGCTGTTTTAAAGCATTTTTATCTATGTTCTATTTTCTTGTTCATTGTGCTTTCAACAAGCTGATCTAAGGGGTGCAGACGGCCGCGAAATCGCGATCTTTCAGGCAGATCGTGATGAGCGGATCGCGATAGTCTTGATCCTGATCACGCCTGATCGTGGTTAAAAGTGACCATGTAGCAGCATCTAATCTTGATCGTGATTAATCCGGACCGACACTGATCGCGAATAAATGTGCCAGTGTGACACCGGTATTACTCGCTACGCCGAGACAAAAGCCATTCAGAGAGGCACAGCAAAGGAGGTGGCCTGGTTCTTCATAGAGAACATTGTGCTGAGACACGGTGCACCATCGATCGTTATAACAGATTGCGGAACCGCATTCACAGCCACGCTTTTAGATCATGTCTTGGTGCTCAGCGGTAGTATTCATCGCAAGTCAACAGCTTACCATCCACAAACCAACGGGTTGACCGAGCGGCCCAACAAAACTCTGGAAGACATGCTTTCAATGTATGTGGACATCGAACACAAAAACTGGGACGAGATTTTCCCTTACATAACGTTTGCATACAATACTGCTAAACAAGAAACCACACGGATGACCCCATTCAGCCTTGTTTACGGACGAGAAGTAAGGACAATGTTGAACGCGATGCTGCCACACGAATGCGATGACAACGAAACGAGTGCTGGCGCGTTTACTCAACGCACAGAGGAAGCCAGGCAGCTCGCACGTCTGCGAATATACCAACAGCAAAAGTACGACGCAGGCCGCTATAACCTACGTCATACACCTGTAACGTACAAAACCGGCGACAGTGTATGGGTGTGGACGCCTGTATGAAGAAGGGTCTATCTGAAAAGTTGCTCAGAAGGTACTTCGGACCTTATCGAGTGCTGCGACGACTAAGTGACATTACCTACATAGTCCTCCAGGAAAGCACAAACTGTACAAGGCGTCGCCAGCACTGACCTGAACTTGTGCACGTAGTGCGCATTAAGCCATACGTTAGCGAGTGATTCTGCGAGGCACCGTCGCTTCTACAAAGTGACATTATGCACGAATAACTGGCTCAGCTATAGCATTGGGGTGATGCTCTTTTAAGGGGAGGCATATGCCGCGCCCGAAATAGAGAAGGAAGACGATGTGTGCGCCAACCGTCTCGTGAAAAGGGACACTGAAGAAGACGACGCGTTTTTGTTTAGCTCTCTTGCTCTTGGCTTCAGCATAAAAACACACGCCATCGGTTCTCGGACTCAACGTCTCGGTGAACTGCTTACGTTGAACAGCGGCAATAAGATGTTTCTATCTACAAATATTACTAGCTCATAGTGATGTTTCTGTCCTTTTTTTAAACAATGTGCCTTCATGCGCATTTTGCTAGCGCTTATGAGGCTATGCAGCTGTCCTTAAAGACGCAGGTTCGGTTCCTTTCGTCGTGGACACATTACGTTGAAGGTGTAAAGACATGGACCCGTGTTCTGTAAACATTCAGTGGGCACAAAATAACGTCAGGTGTTCCAAATGATACGAATAGCTTCACTGAGATAGCTTGCATATGCTGGGTCACTTGGGAACGGGAAACGGCATAAGCCAATCATCTGTTTTCACCATGAGAATTTAACTTGCTTGACATAGTTGGCGTGCTGAGAGAGGATTCTAACAACGTCAAGCAAAAGCAAGGCGGCAACTTAGTGCGATATTGCAGATTATGGAATAGCACACCGATAGCACACACTCTCAGCACTTCAAATGGAAGTTATGGATGATTAAGCAAACATTTCGATGTGATTTGATCAAAACAAACTCTAAATAGCAATAAAACTAAATGTGTAGTTTTCCACCCGATGAGAAATAGTGTTGACACCCGTCGCATAAGCACTAGCTTACACAATATTCATACACGATAAGTTGACACATTTCAATACCTGGGCGTAATTTTCGGCCAACATATACAATGGTAAGCGCATATTCAGAGCGTGTGCAGGAACGTCACGTACGAATGTTATCACCTCATTACAACAAGGCAATATTTTCCCCGTGAACTACTCAAATCTCTATATTAGACGTTTTGCCGTAGTCATAGCAGTTATAGTTTAGCATCATGGGGTGTAACGTACAAGGCATACTAAAGCCTTTACAAAAATGTACAGGAAAGGGCATTGAAAATGATCCTAATATTAGCAACGATAGAATTACCGACCTTTTTCAGACACAGTAAATGTAATCGCTTACAGCTCTGTGTATTAAAAGATTTATATTTAGGTAAATAGGATTATGTGCACTGATTTCCTTACTTCTCATAAAGTGGTTTGTTTTCCGACGCGCAGTACGACACGCACTGAAAGGCAATCTGAATTTAACGAAATGTAATAATGTATATGGTGAAAGAGTGGTTGAATTCAATGCAACTAAAGTCTAGAATATTCTACTTTTGGAGGTTATAACCGCCCGTATCTTTAAGCAGTGTAGTAAAATATTTTTTTTTTTGCAAATGAGGACATTTAACCTATCTGCTGTAACTATTCCGTTGTACTTCGTCAAAAAAATGGCAGCATATCCACGGAGTGAATGATGGAGAGTGGGGCGAAGCATTCGTCCGTCCATGCGTCCGTCTATGTGACCGTCCATGCGTCTGTTTGTGCGCCCGTCCCTGCGTTCTTTCTTGCATCCGCCCCTGCGTCCGTTCATGCGTCCATCCATGCATCTGTTTGTGTGTCCGTTCGTTCATCTATTCAACACTCCAAGTCCCACCATCTCGCATCTTTTTATCATATATTCCTCATATAGAAGCACCGCCATCCAGCGGACATTCCAAGGACTAAACGAGAGGTGGCACACGCACACTTTCTTACGGCCTGCACTTTGGGTCCACTTCCCACCTTTAACCACCTCGAGTTCATGGCATATTCTAGTTCACTGTATTCATGGCACTGCGACCAAACGCTCGCTAAACCTTTCGAAAACCAAAGAGGTTACGCCCAGCGAGTATAACGTAGCAACCTTTCCCTGTCAGATAGGGCTCAATTTACATGCCAATGGCTGCTAATGAGAAATGAGAGACAGGAGAATTCGGCTTTTACTTTCTTACGGCTTGCGCTTCGTATCTACTTCTCATTTCTAACCACCTTGAGTTCATTCATGGTATATACAAGTTCATTGTATTCATGGCACTGCGGCTCAACGCTCGCTAAACCTTTCTAAAGCTAAGGAGGTTACACCCAGCGAGTATAATGTAGCATCCCTTTCTTGTCCGATAGTGCTCAATGTACATGCCAATGACTGCTAATGGGGATAACAGCGTGCGCATTGACTAAAAGCCGAATGCTCATGTCTCTCATTCCCCATTAGTAGCCATTGGCATGTACATTGAGCACTATTTTTTATTGTTAAACAACGCACAGAAGAAATCTCTCACTGGCACCACCTTGGAGGTCAAGTGTTATACCTATTTCGGGTATGTGCCACTGGTGGTTACATACGAGGGACGCCCAAGCCACGCCATAAGGAGCTTCGCCCCTAAAAAAATATTGTTCATTTGCCTGCTAAGATAAGTAATTCTAAACCTATATGTAAAATACCGCACTGACCTGTACGTATATTATCAACACTGGACCGGATACCAGCCTCCCCAGACTATCGGTCCAGATATTTGTTTATGAATTAGAATAAGACTGAACTCACTCAATTATTGTAATCAACTCACTTGCAAAAGAATGCATTTGCACCAGCGCATGCGTGATATCCTTGAAGCCTTATTCATTTTCAAGAGAGATCCTTCTTGAGTCAGCTCATCATATATCTTGATACATTTATATGTGGCTTTTAAAGTCCCAGAGCCACCATATGAATTTAAAGACGCCGTAGTAGGGCTCCAGAAATTTGGACCACACCCAAATATGAGCACACGGGTTTACAGCATTTTTGCCTACATCGAAAATACAGCCGACGGAGGCGGGATTTATTCCCGAGACCTGCTGGTCAGCAGCAGACTACTTTAGCATATAGACCACCGTGGCGGAGCTTCATTATATATCTTGGTTACTTGACGAGGATACCAATTATCTCCAGCAGTAACACCTTATACAGCCTGTCACAACTGATCATACTTTTTATCGCGTGTGTCACACGTGTTCTCTTTTTTTGCTCATATATTTTGTGTTCGTGCAACAAAACTCCTTCGGAAGTCAGCGCTTATGTTGTGTGGCCTCGTGTGTGTCCCGTTTCTGTGCTGTTTGGAATAACTATGTGTACGTGCGCACAAACCCGCTCTACCACTTCTTTGGGAGAATCAACGCACTGGAATTGCGAATTCATAAACTGCAGTTGCAGCTCATTGCCGTCGTGTGCTAATAGCACGCGGAAGGGCTCGAAAAGGCATCTCCTTTCAAGTAAACGAAAAGCTTTCCGCATTTACGTTTCCTTTACTGATGATCTAACGACATGGGTGTTTCGAAACGTATAATTTCGTCTCATTCATATCGCAAGTCTTAATAGGACTCGATATGATGGTGACTGTCAAACTACACACTGCAGGTTTATTAAACCACGAGAGGGCCATTCAATCAAACTTTTCTTTCGCGGGTGTTGTTGTCATTTGCCACCTCGCTTCTCTATTTCTACACCCTGCATTGTTCAGACATTTTCTCGCACAAAAATAGCTAGCGCCAAACGCTTTTGTGAAAACCGGTTGAGAGTGGTTGAGATATGCTGTGAGATTGGAAAGTAGTTTTATGTTCAGTCGCGTGCGACCACTTAAATGTGGACTAAATTTAAATGAACCAAATTTTATGGGAGTACTTCCACGCTTGAAAACGCAGAGTTGATATTCATTTACTCACTATTAATGTGACGTCCAAACCAAATAGCAAAAGGTGAGCCAGAAATTTCAGTTCAGATTTGCTTTCTGATCCTTGAAAGCCCGTTCATGTAGTGGCCAATAGCCATATGCTATATAACCATTTATATATGGAACAGACGCGCACAATCAAGTGAATCTCGCGAAAGAGGCTGAGGACCGACCAACATTCGGAATACGAACAGAAATGCGGCCGCACGTATGGATAGACTTAGCTGGGGGCGTCTTGCTGAGAGGTGTAAAAGATATACTTTTTACTGCATGACTTGGTTTTGATGAAACGGATAACACCTGAGTCACGCTCACGCACTTCTGCTATTTCCTCTGGATGATCAATGTGCTAAAAGCACTCAGGATAACCCGAATGAGTTAGCACTTTAAGAATAAAGCTCACTACGCATCGCACGCATCGCAGCCCTTACTCATTTTTCCAGCACTCAGTTCAGAACAAATGCGACGTTTCTTGAATAAAAAAAATAACACTACCTTCCAACCTTTCGCATTTATGATGTCCAAAACGCTCCTTTGCGCAGTATCCCGAGTGCTCTAGAATTCGTGCCTAACCTTCAATATCAATAGCAATCATCGTTGGGAGAAAACGGAAATGTGGATATTATACGGGACGTAGATTATGGGAATTTCTTCCTATAGCTGACGCTGAGTAGATTTTAAGTCCACCAAATAAGCTCTCCTGTACTTTCGTAAAAACATAAAGCTCAGGAGAGTGGATCGAAATATTGAATACCTGATGTATGCACATATATTGAGGACTTCCGCAGAAAATGAAAGCCATTTTAATGAAAACTGCTAACGTATACGTTCGTGATCAACTTCTCATCTAAGGAATAAAATACGTCAATGTTGTTTGAGCAGTGAGTAGTTTTGGTATGGTTTCGTAGTAGTATGAAAGACGTTATGTATAGCCTCCGTTATCATTGAACGTTCTAAAGGGATCATGCGTTTCACAAAAGCCGGCATTTTGCATTGTGACAAGAATCAACTCGTGTGAGCAATTTCTTTGAAGATAAAGTGAGTATCCTGGAGAAAAGAGAATGTTCGGGTCTCACTTATTTGGAGTGTTTTATTGTGAGTTTAGTGTCGTGCCTATTAACGTTTTGCGTATTACTATATTATTAACCTACTCTTCTGCTTTCTATGTACAATTCAGTAATCTTGATCTGTAATTCTTCCCCTGAGTTACTGATCAAGGCAATGCCATCAGTGAATCAGTGGTTATAATAAGATACAGATAGGGGAAAACTTGTGATAGGTATATTGTAGCAGGTGTCGGACTAATGAATGTAACCATATAGTTTCTTTAAAAACTAATCTTTTTTGTGAAGTGTGAAATCAACGCAAAGAATATAAAGGCAACAAAAGCAGGCCAAAAGTTTGTGGGCGAGGGAGATCTTAGTTTAACCAAGATCTCCAGTTCGGTTTGCACCAATCAGTGTCGCTGGAGCATTCAACATATGAAGAGAGCGTTAGTGATATCTTCATATATGATATCTCCTGCCCTACAACAGAGAAATTATAAAAAAATCTAAAGCAGTGTTCAATTACCGCGAATAAACGTTGAGTGACGCACTACCAAGCTGCGCAATTGCTGGTTTTTTGCTGCAATTCATTTTCGATACATTTATTCAACCATACAGTAAAGATTTCCTCGAGATATTTCTGCGTCATTCTGAGTCATTCTCAGTTCTGAATGCTTGTAACTAATGAACTGCAGTCGCTGTGCTTATTATTGAATTATTTTATGCGGATAGCAATAAACGCTTTTCAAAACTGCAAAGTTCGCTTTGCTGCTATGCAGTTTGAACAAATAATTGCGGCTTGTCATCCAGTGCAAACAGCCTGTTGAAGTGTGGTTTGTTTACAAAATTCGCAATGGATAGATGGAAGGATGGATATGGCTGTACCCTTTAAATCAGGCGGTGGCTAGCACCACCAAGCCATATTACTTAATGAACCAAATACTATATTTATTTTTTTTTCTTTAAATAGTGAGGTTGAGGATTCGTACTTCGCAGTGAAGAGTTTAATTTTCACTCGTGCCTTGACTTTAGCCACCAATCAGATAACCTCCTGCTAGTTAATTCTACCCACTTAAAGTCTATTTGGCCCTCCATATCCCTAAACCCCAGTGCTTTGAAAAATTCTGCGGCATCATCCCGAACTATAGGGTGAAGCCCTTTACAGAACATTATCAAGTGTTCGGAACTTTCCTCTTCCTCTCCACACGCACTGCATACCATGTCTACCCCTTCGTATTTGGCCCGATATGTCTTGGTTCGCAACACTCCCGTCCTGGCCTCAAACAGTAGAGAACTACCCCGACTATTATCATAGATCTTTCCTTGGCCATTTCATCCTTAAAAGTGCGATGGATCTCTAGGGCGCACTTCTTAATCATGCCAATTCTCCACATACCCAATCTCAGCTTCCTTCACCTTCTTCTTAACCGTTAAATCTTTTTGGTTCGGCCCCCTGCTGTTTTCTAAGTATTTACCAGTCAATTTTCTGGTTCGCTCCCTTCAGTTTGTATCGACATTCTTCATGTACAAGTAGCCGAAGACCTTCCTAGCCCTACACTCCTCCACCATTTCTCTTAATCGCTTCTCAAATTTTATCTTGCTGCTAGCCTCCCTGCCCTCAAATGATGCCCATTCCATATCATATTGTATTCCCTGATTTGGTGTATTCCCGTGAGCTCCTAAGGCAAGCCTACCTATTCCACGTTGCTTTATTTGTAATCTTGCTTGAACTTCTGATCTCATGCACAAGACCGCATTGCCGACCGTCAGACCAGCAACCATGACCACTTTCCATATGCCTCTCACAACATCATACCTATTGTAATTTTCCAGTGCCCTGTTTTCCATTACCGCTGCATTCCTGTTACCGTTAGTCGTCACGTATATTTCGTGTTCACTTAGGTACTCGGCCCCATTGCATATCCATACGCCCACATATTTGTATTTATTTGTTATTTCTAGCGTGACCTCCTGTATTCTAAGCTCACTACCTTCATTGTCAATAAAAGTCATGACTGCTGATTTTTCCTTACTAAATCTGGAGTCTTACCTATCTCCCTTATTACCGCATATGTCCATCAATCTCTGAAAATCTTCCTTGTTGTCGGCCATTAGCACTATACCATCTGCGTACATCAATGCTGGTAGTGCCCGTTCAATGAAATTTCCTTGTTTGACAAAAGAGAGGTTGAAGGCCAGTCCACTTTCCTTTAATTTGGCCTCCAGTTCTTCTAGGTACATCACAAATAATAAGGGTGTGATCCCGGCTGCGGCGGCTGCATTTCCAATGGAGGCGGAAATGTTGTAGGCCCGTGTGTTCAGATTTGGGTGCACGTTCAAGAACCCCAGGTGGTCAAAATTTCCGGAGCCCTCCACTACGGCGTCTTTCATAATAATATGGTGGTTTTGGGACGTTAAACCCCACAAATCAATCAATCAATAATAAGGGTGACAGAGGACACCCCCGCCTAAGCCCTCTGCAAGCTTGGATACCTGTTTTTCTCACTTTATAACTACCTTGCTACTTTTAGAGATATTCTTTAAAAGATTAGTGACTCCATTTTCCACGCCTAGTGTGTCCATTGATTGATTGATATGTGGGGTTTAACGTCCCAAAACCACTCTATGATTATGAGAGACGCCGTAGTGGAGGGCTCCGGAAATTTAGACCACCTGGGGTTCTTTAACGTGCACCCAAATCTGAGCACACGGGCCTACAACATTTCCGCCTCCATCGGAAATGCAGCCGCCGCAGCCGGGATTCGAACCGGCGCCCTGCGGGTCAGCAGCCGAGTACCTTAGCCACTAGACCACCGCGGCGGGGCGCCTAGTGTGTCCAGTATTCCCCACAATTCCTCTTGAAGCACGCTATCATACCCTCCCTTGATATCCAAAAATGCTAGCCACAGGGGCCTGGATCCTTTTCTGCTCTTTCGATGCATGGCGCCAGTGAGAACTGATTGCCTTCCAACCTCCTGTGTTTTCGAAACCCAATCTGCAGTTTCCCCAGCACGCCCTCTTACTCTATTCATGCCTGCAGTCTTTCCTTTATAATTTGCATCGCCAGCCTGTAGGCAACTGTTATTAGACGGTAGTTGTTTACGTCAGCTTTGCCCCCCTTTCCTTTATAGATCATGCTCATCCTGCGAAGTTTCCATTCATCGGGGACGTCACCATCGATTATTATTTTGCCCACTGCCTCTCTCAAAGCCTGCTTAGACCTCACACCTAATGTCTCTATCAGCATATTCGGAATGCCATCTGGGCCTGTTGATGTACTACTAGGAACCCCCTTCTCAGTCTTTTCCCACTCTCCTTGTGGAAATGAAGCCATTGCACCACTTGATTCATCCTTGTCTATTGTGGTGCATAAATCACTTCCTTGTTTAAATTTTTCTGTCACCCTTGTTCTTATATGTTCGATAGCTTCGTACCCTTCTAGCCTAGCACCTTGAGCTGTAGTTGTAAACCTCTGCTCTAGGCTCGCAAGAACGAATCATATTTATGTTCATAGAATGTCGTAGAATGTGGCGACTCCTAGCGGAATTCAGGAGCGTCTTCTCATGAATGATCAGTAGGCAGACACTCCCAATGCTGCCTTGTTCGGCGGTGCTAGCCACAGTGTTAACGCGTTAGAAACAAATGTACGGAAATCACTTTGTATGTTTCGTGCATCAGTAAATATGCAGGACCATCCGTGACACGATAAATATGATTCGTTCTTGCGAGACGCGAAGTTTTCGTGAAAATGCATGGCAACTCGCGCTTTCGAATATAGCCCGCAGAATGCACATATCAGCTTCGCGATAATTTCTGCAGCCACTTCGAATAGGTAAATGCTAACGTGTGACCATCTCAGTTAATACTCGCTTTGTTTTACGTACGTATAGCATTCTTCAGGGCTATGTTCATGAATGTCATAACACTCATGTTACGCGGAAAGTAGCGCAGGCTCGCTATTTGCGCTTTCAAACCTTGGCCTACGCTGCGCTGCTTGTTTTTTTTTTTTACGTTCATTCATAGATCGTATCACACTGCAAGCGATTCATCTTTTGCCGGGTATCGGAGCGAAATTATCGCCGCACCCCCAGATAAATGTGATAAGTGACGCTGTGTGCGTGTTGGGCGTGGTGATTGACGCGTTGTTGGTGCTATTAAAGTCGTTTGGCGGAGAGAATTCTTCAGAGAACTTTCAACAGTGATGTCTAAAGAAACTATTTTGAGGTGGAGGATTTTTCACTGGACGCAAATGGTTGTCAAGGCACTGAGATTGATAGCGACGATGAACGATCAGCTGCTAGCTCACGAGCAGAGAGTTCCCGTCGTGCGTTAATGTTTTTTCACGTTCATAGGTCACTTTGATTGTATTTATTGTACAATATCCTTCAGCGAGCTCAAAACAAAGCATACCTTTCCTTGTGCATTGAATGTATTCCATTTGCAGTGTATAATACAAAGCGCTGCATGCCGCCAACACGCTCTATCTCGACCAGCGAATTGAAATAGTTAGAGCAATCAAACATGCAGTTACGACGGCAGTTCACGCTAACTCCTTCTACACTTCACTGGTGCCATCCAAACGACGTTATTGTGCGACAAAGTTTTGAAATTTGGGCGTTGCTAAAAGCGTACGCGTGTATTCGTTTCGCTATCCTTGTTTTGATCGCACTGATGAAACCTGCAACATCTGAGTGCAGGGAATTGCCCACTGTTGGAGTCTGATCATGGCTGTGGCAAAAGTGCCACTTAATGGGAAATTAAATGCTTGTGTTCTGTTCAAGAAGCAGCTGCATGATGCTTATAGTGGCGCAAGTAATGACAACGGCGTAATATGTTTGCAAACCATCGCTATACGGTAAACATTCGGTCCTGTGCAGACGCGACGGTGCGCTACTTGCTAGTGGCCTACTACTGCGGCAAATCTTCCCGACAAGATCAGCACAAATGATCTCGGAGTGCCGTTCACTTCATACGTGAATACAAGTTCGTGCAGTTTTTAGTAGCACGCACAGGGTTACACAAAGCATCGTTAACGATAGTACATGGTCGATGAGCTGACACCACCACCATATGCACTGCAGCGAAAAATGACGTAGCGAACATTCAGCAGTTCCTATTGGTTGGGAAAGTACTTTGGTTCGATATACATTCATTCGACGATCAAAAGTTTATCTTGTGAAAGTGGCACGGGGAGTACGCTTACGCGCTCTATCTTTTCTCATGCGAGTTCACGGGTTGATCATCCTTCCGCAGCCATCTTAATTTGCTCGGCATGCCACCTATAGGCCGTGGGGATTGCGAATAACCTGTAAAATGTTGAGTCGCCTTTCTCGATATAAACACTGAAAATAGACACGTCCAGCACGTTCAACTGGGGCTGCGTCTCCGCTTCAAGCACGGCTGGTGCCGTCATTACTTGTTCAAGTAGGCGGTGCAGAGAAGCGCACTTACGAATTATGAATAGGGTCCATTAGACGCACACTCTTGCCGGATGTCTGCGGTCACCGTTATCGCTATAATGCGTATACACTCCCAATCAGTTACATCGTCTTGCACTCAGCTTGTTCTAGCTCTGAAAACGAGTTCGTGAGCACTGGTCATGAACGCGGCTGAAACAGAGACGAAACAAACAGGCCATCTTCCGCGCACGAAGGGCACAAGTGATTACATTACGCGCGTGCCAGACCTGCCATCAATAGATGCTCAAGCAAAACGAAAAACCCACCCTTTCGTCGGGCGTACAAAGAAGCATGCCGGGAGATCGGTGGTGATTGAAAGAGGAGGATGCTTAAATTGAACACAATATCTCGAAAGAAACTAGGTATACGGCTCGTAAACCATTTGACCATCTGCCCTCCTGCCGCTTGGCATGGAGACGTTGGACAGTGCAAATGCCGCTTCTCTACCTGAAGCAGCCATATGCTTTTCTTTTACACTGGTGTTTTGTTCTGTCATCCGAGATCGGAACGAAAAGATTGGTGAACCTAACTTCGTATGACACTTCAGTTTGTTGCTATCACCGTCCTTACTAAACGATTGCTGTGAAACTGTGATTTACTTTATGATCAGTGAGCGTAATTTGACGACGCTACGGAAGAGCCTACTCGAGTGTATCTACGCAATGAACCTTTCACAAGTTCCCATTCACACACGTCCACTTACAACTTATTTCAATAAGGTAGCCATTTACACTACTTTTTTTTTTTCAATGTAGCTATGCACTGGAAACTGTTACAGGTGTGAGAGTAACTGGTTCAGCTTTGCAACTTTGCGCCAATGTTCTCAATTGCCACTTTATTAGAGGAGACAGGCACAGTAAAAAAATAATACGTATGAAGGGAAGGCCGTATATTACCTACACCAACGACGCTCTACCCTTGCGACTGCCAGAGCTCGTTATGCTGCGTGAATGATGAAGTTCTGGTGTTACCATAGCACCGATAAGCCCCTCAAGGACTATACTTCACGCCCCGTCGCGCCTTTACAAATGAGTTTGGAGCTCAGCGAAAGTGCCGGGAAGAGGCGAGGGAGAAAACGCAGACGGCCTCTGGTGGCTTCAAGCCAACTTTGTACGACACGACATCTGGCAAATTCGAGTCACTAAGGTCACCATTACACAATAAATGAATGATACAAGCCACTGCTCTAAGAAAGGGTACGCAACAAGGCCCTGAATACTTACGCTTACATTGTGCGTAGCGCGAGCCTTTATAAGACTGGCAGTGGGCGTCAGAAAATCATCGTTCCAGCAATAAAACGTGTTGCACTGCACTATATATGCTGTCAACTCATTGGTTTTTTCCCGCCTCGTGTTTTAGAATTCTCCACTACATAAGATTTTGACTATTAAATTATTTAAAATGCTTCAATGAGGGTTTTCTACTAGTCAGTGACTTCTGAAATAATAGTGAGGCACGTCCGTCCAACTATAAAGACAGATTCTCCGTAAACTTATATGATAGTAGTTCATAATACGAAAGTTAAACGCGCCTCCAGACGAGTAGTGATCTTTGAATAATTCCGCCGAAAGATTTGTGTCCGAGTAAGTCCACCTCAGCCGTGATGATTGATCTTGAAGCGCTCTAGTGAACTACCATTCACAGTGTAGTGAAACTGCGCAAAGGCATCAGTGCTGCTTCACCTCTGACTACGTCAATCTGTGTGGCGCTTACCTTCCCCTATTTGTAGGTTCCCTTTGAAAGTATGAGAGTTACCAGAATTAACGCTCAGCTAAAGCTATTCATCCACGAAGCTTCAATCGACTTAGCCAGTTAAGAACGATCTTCCAAAGAGTGGACTCCCCGAAGCACAGATAACTAATAACGAAGGAGCAGGGAAAGCAAGACGCTAAGTAAACGAGATTGAGGATAAACGAGTAGTTTATTGGTCCCCAGAAAGGGACAATTGCTTGCAGCACGACAGTCGATAATGCGATATTGTTCTTGAAAAGAAGTTAGGCGCCTCGATGATTGTTCTTTCTAATGTTGTAAGTCCACCGAAAAACTATGGCGATCCCTCGCTACAAACGAAAACAAAGTGAAGTAATCATACCGGAGAAAGAGAAAAGAAAACGCGACCACGTGCCATTGTCCTACGAGGCTGCTGCAGACGCTGCCCGAAGCAGTAAATCCTTGTTAGGTACACGTGCTCCTACGGCGACGACAAACTTCTAGGTCCTCGGCTTCTTTCTTATCTTTCGGCGCACGTACAAGGGCGGTGTGAGAAAGGGGAACGCGGTGAGGTGACTGGAGCTACTTCGAAAGAAATTCCTGCCTCGGCAGTTCGCGGATGGCAGTGAAAAATAGGCGCAAAGTTCGCTAGCGCCGGATGCCCCGGATGCGCACGCATTTTTCTGTTCGCTTATAGATGTTCAGATTATGAGTGTAGTGGTGAGAGAGATTCAGAGAGAGAAAGAGAAAGATGGTGCCGAGTGGTTGCGTGTTGGTGTAGAGTGCGCGGTATGCAAAACGCGTGCGCGTGCCAACTAAAAATGTTGTGATAAAGAAAAAAAAAGAGTATTCCTTCTTTTCGGTATTGGTATAGACAGAAGCCATTTCGAACAGAATATTCAGGGATACGGCTATATGCGAGCCGTCACCGTCTATTCAGAGTATTTAATAGAAAAACGAGCTGTGACTCGTCGTTTTTCGCTGGCTAATGCCTACGTTCTTTTAGGGCACGTACTTAGCTTACATTTCAATTTAAGTCGAAATGAGTGTTTTGTGATTTTGAGAAATGCTGTACTTTTTCTCGTTTTGTCCTTTCATTCAAATTCGAAGAGTTCGGAGTAATCTTTCAAATGAACACGGATTTTTTCCGGGGATGTGGCTTTGCAAAAGAAAAGGACCTTGCCGATTACGATGTCTTTATTGACGTACTCGTCTCTTTTTGCCTCGGTCGCTGTTCTGCTGGCAGAATACGCTAAAATCTCCTGTCGTGTATTATATTGTTGCAAACGTAAGAAGAGCAAGAGCGAGCAAAGCTAGCAAGATGTTCATCGTCAGCGTCTTTAACATCTTATTTATTAAGATTTCAAAAGCAAGGCACCATATAAAGTAATCCATAAAGAAATTGAGCAAAGCTTGAAACTGCACGAACAAAATAAGGTGGAAATGGCGAGACATATGTGCACAAAAACGCAGCAGTTCCACTGATCTTATTGACGGAGGGCAGATTATTTGTAGACACCTCAAAACAACATGACTTCAGAGCGAGGAACGATCACAATGACACTGTTAGAAAACATGCCGCAGATCCCACGTACCTGCATGAGAATCTACGTTATGCGAAGCAGGCGGAGGGAAGGTGACCGTGTAGCAACTTTTTTATTGAGCGACACATCATGAAATTAACATAAATATATGTACAAATGTTGCACGCACAGACATATTTTGAAGAGTTGCAGATGTTTATATTACCAGTTATTAGCACTTGCGCAACAAATAAAGCTAGATTATGCGTATGAGCAACACCGGAAGCTTGATATGATGGGCCGATGCTCGCGACGATGTAGGCTTCGGGACAATTCTAATAAAATCAACTTCAGCGCATAGCAAGTAACCACAATTGACGTTGATCTGACGAAACGACTGTATCAAAGGAGTACATATGTAATGTTTATGAAATTTGGTAGGCAGCACTGCAATCACTATTGACGTTTCACGATGCTTAGCGTCAATTTCAAAAGTAGTTCGGAGACCTGGCGTAGCTCTGCGGTAAAATGCTTCATGGCCACGCAGCATGCTTGTGTTTGATTCCAGCTGGGATCTTGATATTTATTCTTTTGCATTCGTCAGATCCACGCTACTGATTTATTAACGATCATGCATTAAAATTGCCCATCTGTTTTCTCGTCGTTCCTGGAAACATCCCAAGTGTCAATCACCTGTGGCACATACCCGCACACCAGCGGCACATACCCGCCCGTGTTTATGTGTCACTGTCCGGGGGAAGGGGAGAGTGTTTGACCACGTACTCGATGAGATTCTGAAATTATTCACGTTTTGACCAGCGCGTCATATTCGTCAAACCCTGTTACCCTCACATGCTAATTTTGCTTCACACCAAATTAAGGGGGTGACCACGAGCGCCCAAACGTAAGCGGATAGATAGATAGATAGATAGATAGATAGATAGATAGATAGATAGATAGATAGATAGATACGCTCAAAGTGGCCGAATCTCTCTAAAAATGCTTCGCATTTAAAACAATCAAGAGCGTGTATGCATCCGGTACGTGTCAGTGGCCTGGGGTGTCCATTTAAGCCTTATATTTCATTTCTTGGTGGCGATATCGGCCGAAGCTTTTTATAACGGCACCTGTTCGTCCCTCGTAGCCGTTGTAGTGTGTAACAAGTATAACACTTTGATCTCCAAGGTGGTGCCGGTGAGAGATTTCCTCAGTGCGTTGTTAAACAATAAAAATAGTGCTCAATGTACAAGCCAATGTCTGCTAATCGGGAATGAGAGACAGGAGCATTCGGCTTTTAGTTAACGTGCACGCTGCGATCCCCATTAGGAGCCATTGGCATGTACATTGAGCACTATCGGACAAGAAAGGGTTGCTACGTTATACTCGCTTGGTGTAACCTCCTTAGTTTTAGAAAGGTTTAGTGAGGGTTGAGCCGCAGTGCCATGAATACAAAAAACTAGTATATACCATGAATGAGCTCGAGGTGGTTAAACGTGGGAAGTAGATACGAAGCGCAAGCCGTCAAAAATTAAAAGCCGAATTCTCCTGTCTCTCATTCACCCTTAGCAGCCAGTGGCTTATGCATTGAGCACTATCTGACAAGGAAGGGTTGCTACGTTATACTCGACGGGCATAACCTCCTTGGTTTTAGAAATGTTTAGCGAGCGTTCGGCCGCAGTGCCATGAATACAGTGAACTAGTACATACCATGAACTCGAGGTTGTTAAAGATGGGAAGTAGACCCGAAGCGCAAGCCGTAAGAAAGTGTGCGTGTGCCACCTCTCGTTTAGTCCTTGGAATCTCCGCTGGATCGTGGTGCTTCTATATAGGGAATATATGATGAAAAGACGCGAGATGGTGGTAATTGGAGGGTTGAATAGATAGATGGACGAACGGACACACAGACAGATGCAAGTATGGACGCATGAATGGACGCAGGGGCGGATGCATGGACGAACGCAGGGATGGGCGCACAAACAGACGCATGCACGGACGGGTGGAGGGACGCACGGATGGTCACACAGACGGACACATGGACGGACGTAATCAAGAATGAATGGACGGATGAATGCTTCGCCCCACTCTCCATCATTCACTCCGTGGATATGCTGCCAATATTTTTCTTTGTTCTTCTCGCTTTCTTTAAAAGGCGCAGTCGACGAAAACGAAGTCCTACACATATGAGTCCTCGTTTATGGCACCCGCCAACGTGTAGCCGCGGTAAGCAAAGCTTGACGATAGCGTCCATGCCGCTTCGGCACCAGCTCGCCTACCGCCACTGCCACCACCGTTCGAGGACGCCATCTAGGCCTCCTCTGCGGCTTCTCACTACTTCACCAGTATACGTCTACGACTAGGGATGCCGTCCGCACGTCGTCGGCAATGGATCTAACCACTGTGAATTTCGGGACTACCTTGTACTTCACTAGCAGAACCCAGGGCATCACCGCTGCAGATATTCCTGCGACGGTCCCGTATTTTCATTAAGCCATCTTGATGCCACGGTAATAAACTACAATAGAGCATCTTAGTTTCTCGTGGCCACTAAAAAGGAGATTGCATTGATGGTAGCACACAGATTTCTGCGTTTTACCACGACAATCAGGTATCGCATCCTGTTCTAATTCGCAGGTGTGCTTTGTTACACAAGAATTTTCCTGCTCACCTTGTAACCATGTTATGACCACCACAACATAGTCAATTGCGTTCACCGAAGTGATCAACGCCTGCCTTTCAATGCAAGACGTAATATGGTCGTGACCAGCCTCTTCGAGGCAGCCAATTCCAGATGCCAGAGGTGTCAGTTTTGCCTAGGGTGGTTCATCGCTGAGGTCATCAGCACGTTTTCAACTTTGGAAAGATGACCGCCACCAGAAAGGAGCTAGCTTTTGCAAGACTGCATGCACGCAGCGTGACTGAGTTAACCTAGACGGAACGAACTCGGGCGCGGGCGCGTGTTTGGCTAGCGTAGACAAGTAAGACGAATTTAGAATAAGAACAGCAGGCCCAGCGTGCGGGTGCTTTCTCTTTTATGGGTGAAGCTCCTTAATCTGTGGGTCATGCGTCGGCGGTGTATGAATAGTAAGTAGTAGTAGTATTAGTAGTAGTAGGTGTAGCCACCTTTCGTTTAGTGCTTGGAATCTCGGCTGGATGGCGGTACTTCTATATGGTAAATATACAATGAAAAAATGCAAGATGCCGGTACCTAGAGCATTTACTGGATGAACGGACGCACTGATGGACAGACAGACAAGCTAACGAATGAATGCATGACGTGTAGACGGACAGACAGAGAACAGACAGACGCACGCACAGACGGATGGGCGCAAACGCGCGTGGATACATGAATGGACGCACAGACAGACGCGCGGATGGGTGCACGCACGCACAGATGGGAAGACGGATGCACGGACGGCGGTACTTCTATATGGTAAATATACAATGAAAAAATGCAAGATGCCTGTACCTAGAGCATTTACTGGATGAACGGACGCACTGATGGACAGACAGACTAGCTAACGAATGAATGCATGACGTGTAGACGGACAGACAGAGAACAGACAGACGCACGCACAGACGGATGGGCGCAAACGCGCGTGGATACATGAATGGACGCACAGACAGACGCGCGGATGGGTGCACGCACGCACAGATGGGAAGACGGATGCACGGATGCACGGACGGATGGTTGCACAAACAAACGCAGGGGTGGGTGCGCAGAAGGACGCAAGAATGGACGCATAGACGGCGGACGGATGCACGAATGGACGGAAGCAAGAACGAAGGAACGGGCGGAAGGCGCATGGACAGACTGACGGACACTTCGCCCCTCTCATCGTCTTTCACTCCGTGAATTCGCGGTGATTTCTGTCCCTTTCTTTTTTTTCTCTCTATTGGCGACACATATGTTCTTCTCAAACTGTATGCCTTATTTTGTCGTAAAATAAAAAATAGCTAGAAAGCTGCGCTTTGAATCAACATTAGGCAGTATCATATTCGGAAGCGATCTTTTTAAATGTGAAGCATTTTTAACGAACTTCAGCGACTTTGAGCGCATCTATCTATCTATCTATCTATCTATCTATCTATCTATCTATCTATCTATCTATCTATCTATCTATCTATCTATCTATCTATCTGTCTATCTATCTATCTATCTATCTATCTATCTATCTATCTATTTATCTATCTAGCCGCCTTCGACTTTTAGTTCCACTGGCCGTTTCGATAACGGCATCGATACCAAACTTGGTATGGCATAACGTGACTATACAAAGAACATATTTAACTAGTCAATAACATGAAAATCATGACACATATGTCATAAATGTGATGATTTACCATTCATGGTCCTCCAGCTCCTGCGGTGATTTTGTTCACAAGGCATGTTACAAAACTGGTGGGGTATGACATGAATGCATGGCAAACACAAGCGACAAACCCTAACATGAAAATAATGACATGCGTGTCATGTAACAACATGACTACATGCCACGCTCACGATGCACTTGCGGCCGTTTGCTAGCGTCACATATACCAAATTTTCTATTACAGTACGTGAATGAATGACCAAGGTATGTGACTGGTGCAAACATGATAATTATGAGATGCGTGTGATATAGCAACATGACTACATGTCACGCTCATGATGCGCTGGCGGCCGTTTAGCTAGCTTATTTTATACCAATTTGGTATTGCGGGACGTGAATAGATGGCGAACGTATAATACTGGTGCAAATATGATAAAAATAAGATGCGTGTCATGTAACAACAAGACTAGATGCTACGCTCATGATGCACTCGCGGCCGTTTTGCTAGCTTCACATATGCCAAATTTGGTATTACTTGACGCCAATGGATGACGAACGTATGTGAATGGTGCAAACATAATAATCATTAGATGCTTGTCATGTGAGAACAGGACTACAAGACACAGCCAAGGGACCAATACATTTCGACATGACGCGGTGTGCGGGCTCGCCAGGGTTCATAGATCGCCTCACGCCGACGTTGCCACGCCATGTGGCGGTCCTGCCATATACGCGTACGCGCGCGCCGCGCTGCGTTGTTTGACGCACGTGCCTTTCTGCGCGTCCGGCGTCTCTTCGTCATGAAAAGAGGGAGACGCGGTGTTGTCTGGGTAACGCATTGGCATAGAGTAATGTTACTATATGGCACCGGCGTGAAATGCCGCATGTCGCATATTGCGCCGGTTGCCGTCGGGCCATGCCGACAGACGCTGGTTGCGCCAGGTCTCAGTGCTCGCGTTTTACTAACGTAGCGTCGCTCTGCCCAGCGTACGCGCGCGTCAACGCTGCAGTGGAGTTTATTGGGGCCTTCATTATACGCTCGTCGCCGTTTTGCTGGATCCACATATACCGAATCAGGTGTTACGTGACGTAAATAGATGACGAAATATATGACTGGCAGAAACTTGATAATCCTGACACGCGTGTCATGTAAGAACGTGACAACATACCACGCTCATAGCGTGCTCGCGGTTGTTTTGCTACTTCCACATATACTAAATATGGTATTACGTGACGTGAATAGATGACGAAGGTAAACGGCACATCCAAACATGATAATTATGACACATAAGTCATGTACGAAATCATTTACCTCCACCTCGTAACGTTGTGCTAATTATAAAGTGACATATCAAAAAGTTCTCAATCATCCTTCGCACATCAATAATTTCCACTGTACGTGCAATGTGCATATTTTTTAAAGCACTAGTTGAAGTCATTGGGAAAGTGTAGGACAGGCCTCTCTTTATTCTGAACGAACAAGTTTGGAGATGAAACCAATAATTATTACCGAATCAAAAACATTGAAGTTTTGCGCTTTCAGGGGGCCTGAGCTCTTTCACGGACGCAGGCGAGACCTTGTCTTGAAGGGGTTTCCTCGATCCTCTGGGCGGCTCAGAGTTTGGCTGTCAGGTTTGAGCTGACTAGTGTGGTTTTTCAGCGTCAGCAGATGAACAGTGGTATAATAGGCGTATAGATCGTCACTGTCTGAATTCTCTTGTAAGCCTTGTCACTAGCAGGCAGTGATTAGGCGTGGATACCTCAGGCATTCACTTGTATCTTTTGGGTGCGTGACGTGCATGAGCTTACGGTTTGTGCACAAATCTTTTTATAACGAACTGTAGCATACCACTTGGATCCTGTTTAGCACAGCGTGATGGCATGGGCATACCAGTCTCTTAACCGGGAGTGCGTCTTGATGTAGTAAAACCTGGTCATATGGTCTTCCCTTGCGTCGAGAAGTTGGCCGTTTCCCCGGGAGCTCTCTTAAGGGGCGAAGCTCCTTATAGCGGTACCCGTTCGTCCCTAATATTCGTATTAGTAGTGTGTAACTAGTCCTACATTTTGACCTCCAAGGTGGTGCCGGTGGGAGATTTCGTGTGTGCCTTGTTGAACAATAAAAATTTGCAGTGTGCGCGTTAACTAAAAGCCAAATTCTCCTGTTTCTCATTTCCCCTTAGCAGCCATTGGCATGTACATTGAGCACTATCTGACAAGAAAGGGTTGCTACGTGTTACTAACTGGGCGTAACCTCCTTGGTTTTAGAAAGGTTTAGCGAGCGTTGAGCCGCAGTGCCATGAATACAATGGACTAGTATATACCATGAATTCGAGGTGGTTAAAGGTGGAGAGTAGATACAAAGCGCAAGCCGTAAGAAAGTGTTCCTATGCCAACTCTCATTTATTCCTTGGAATGTCCACTGGATGGCAGCTCTTCTATATGGGGAATATGCTTCTATATCGGGATGAATCAAGTGGCGCAATGGCTCCATTTTCACAACGAGAGTGTTAAATGGCTGAGAAGAGGGTTGCTAGCCGTACATCAACAGGCCCAGATGGCATTCCAATTATGCTGATAAAGACAATAGGTCCGAAGTTTAAGCAAGTTTTGAGAGAGGCAGTGAGTGAAATAATGATCGATGGTGAAGTCCCCGATGGTTGGAAACCTAGCAGGATGAGCAAGATCTATAAAGGAAAGGGGACAAAGGAGGAGGAGGATTGAAAGAGGAAGGACAGGGAGATAAGCCAGTTCTCAGACTGGCTGACTACCCTGTGAAAAGCTGACATAAACAACTAGCGTCCTATAACAGTGACATCAGTGGTCTACAGGCTGGCGATGCAGAATATAAAGAAAAGACTGCAGGCATGGATAGAAGATGAGAGGGTGCTGGGGGAACTGCAGAATGGGTTTTGTAAACACAGGAGGTTGGAAGACAATCTCTTCTTACTGACGCAGTGCATAGAAATAGCAGAAAAGGAACACAGGCTCTTGTGGCTAACATTTTTGGATATCATGGGAGCACACGATAGCGTGGTTCAAGGTGAATTGTGGGTAATACTGGACACACTAGGCGTGGAAGATTGATTTACTAATCTTTTAAAGGATATCTATGAAGGTAACAAGGCAGTTGTAAAGTGGGAAAAACAGGTATCCAAGGCCGCAGAGGTAAAACGGGGGCTTAGGCAGGAGTGTCCTCTGTCGCCCTTGTTATTCATGATGTACCTACAAGGATTAGAGGTCAAAGTAGAGGAAAGTGGACTGTGCTTCAACCTCTCATTCATCAAACAAGGAAAACTAATTGAACAGGCACTACCAGCATTGATGCACGCAGATGATATAGTGCTAAGAAGATTTGCAAAGATTGATGGACATATGCGGTAATATGGGAGATAGGTTAGGTTTCAGATTCAGTAAGGAATACCAGAAGTCATAATTTTTAATGACAATGAAGGTAGTGAGCTTAGAATACATGAGGTCACGCTAGAGATAACAGATAAATACAAATATCTGGTCGTATGTATAAGCAATGAGGCCGAGTACCTAAGGGAACATGAAATATACGTGACGACTAAAGGTAACAGGAACGCAGTGGTGATGAAAACAGGGCAGTTTGGAATTACAATAGGTGTGATGTGGTGAGAGGAATATGGAAAGGGGCCATGGTTCCTGGTCTGACGTTTGTCAATGCAGTCTTGCGCATGAGATCAAATGTTCAGGCAAGATTCGAAATTATGCAACGTGGAATAGGTTGGCTTGCGTTAAGAGCTCACGGGAATACACCAAATAAGGGAGTACAAGGTGATATGGGATGGACATCATTTGAAGGCAGGGAAGCTAGCAGCAAAATAAAATTTGAGAAGCGATTGAGAGAAATGGGGAAGGAGCGTTGGGCTAGGAAGGTATTCAGCTACTTGTACATGAAGAATGTCGATACAAAATGGAGAAGCGAACCAGAAAAGTGACAGGTAAATACTTAGAAGCCAGCAGAGGGCCCAAACCAAAAAGAATTATCGGTTAAGAAGAAGGTGAAGGAAGCTGAGACCAATTGATTGATATGTGAGGTTTAATGTCTCAAAACCACCTTATGATTATGAGAGACGCCGTAGTCGAGGGCTCCGGAAATTTTGACCACCTGGGATTCTTTAACGTGCACCCAAATCTGAGCACATGGGCCTACAACACTTCCGCCTCCGTTGGAAATGCAGCCGGGATTCAAACCCGCGACCTGCGGGTCAAGAGCGGAGTACCTTAGCGACTAGACCACCATGGCGGGGCGAAGCTGAGACCAATATGTGGAGAATTGGCATGATTAAGAAGTCCGCACTAGATATCTATCAAACCTTTAAGCAGGAAAGTGCCAAGGAAAGAATCTATGATAATACTCGGGGTAGTTGGATGGATGGATGGCAGCAACTTCATTTATACGTCCTGTACCAGGTATAGCCACCTGCCTGGCTTATCTCACGTTGGGACTGGGAAGTCAAGCCTCCTAGCCCTGTCGAGGGCGTACCGGGTAGCCAGGACTTGGGGGATATGATCGTGAGACTTTATAATTCCTGTAAACCATTCGCGGGAAATGCCACGGCCAAGTGATGCACATTCCCAGAGCACATGATCAAGCGTGCATACTTTTTACTTACATGCCTTGCAAACAACATCAATCTTTTATATGGTACCATTCTTTTACTAGTGCCGGTGAGTACTAAAACTGTTTGTAATTGTATAAGTGTGACCGCTTGTTCTCTGTTTAGTCTACTGTGAGGGGGTGCAAACTCTCTCCTCCCCAGGTAGTAATGTTTAGTAATTTCATTATATGTCATCAAATTTTCGAATCCAGCAGAATCAAAGCCACCGTAAAAGCGTCCCGGTCCGTAAGTTCGTGGGCAACGCTGTTGGCCTCTTCATTTGGATTCATGGGAATGTCATTGAGTGATTCAAGGTGCGCTGGGAACCAATATATGTATTGTGTATCAATGGCCTGTGTACTAATAATGGCTGGGCTCGACAGCACGGAGCAGTAACCCGCTTACCTTTGCCATGCAGGTATTCACGCTTGCTGTCTTGCGCGTGCTGTTGCCTGCCTTATCGTTCGCCACCGCCGAGACAGCGTCGACATTCCGGTTCCAAGGAAATGGCTGGCAAACTCAAGCTTTCTACCGAACAACGCCCCTTACTCAACCGGAAGCCAGCGCCTCAACTGACCAGATGGCGCTAACCCTGGAACAGTCGGTCCTCACTTCACCGTGAGAGATCGCATCGCCTGGAACATCAACCTGTTTGTCACCTACAAAAGAGCTGCGATCTACCGCGGCACTTCGTGGGCTCGACAGCTGTGCTACAGCACAGAGCAGTAACCCGCTTACCTTTTCCATGCAGGTATTCACGCTTGCTATCTCGCGCGTGCTGTTGCCTGCCTCATCGTTCGCCACCACCGAGACAGCATCGACATGCCGGTTCCAAGAAAATGACTGGGAAACTCAAGCCTTCTACCGAACAACGCCCCTTACTCAACCGGAAGCCAGGACCTCAACCGACCAGATGGCGCTAACCCTCGAACACTCGGTCCTCGCTTCACCGTGAGAGATCGCATCGCCTGGAACATCAACCTGTTTGTCACCTACAAAAGAGCTGCGATCTACCGCGGCACTTCGTGGGCTCGACAGCTGTGCTACAGCACAGAGCAGTAACCCGCTTACCTTTTCCATGCAGGTATTCACGCTTGCTATCTCGTGCGTGCTGTTGCCTGCCTTATCGTTCGCCACCACCGAGACAGCATCGACATGCCGGTTCCAAGAAAATGACTGGGAAACTCAAGCCTTCTGCCGAACAACGCCCCTTACTCAACCGGAAGCCAGGACCTCAACCGACCAGATGGCGCTAACCCTCGAACACTCGGTCCTCGCTTCACCGTGAGAGATCGCATCGCCTGGAACATCAACCTGTTTGTCACCTACAAAAGAGCTACGATCTACCGCGGCACTTCGTGGGCTAGACAGCTGTGCTACAGCACTGAGCAATAACCCGCTTACCTTTGCCATGCAGGTTAGTAAACCGTACGCTCTGTTCTCAAAGAAATCAAGCAACTACTTTTTGCTACAGCTGCCGAGGCCACGGTGCTGCTTTTTAATTGTTGTTGAGTGTGCTGACGTCATTCGTTCCTTGCTCATGTTATCGGGCGACGTCGAGTCAAATCTGGGTCCTAACACAACCGCTATACTCAAAGAATTGCATAAATTATCAGCTGGTCAGTCCAAACTAATTTCAGAAGTAAGTGACCTGAAAGACCAACTTCTAACCACGAATCAAACTATCGCCCACTTGAGTCAGCGGATAAATGATGTTGAAAAACATTGTCAGAGCCTTATTTTGCTTCGCACAGAAATAGACAACATAAAGTCCAACACTGTCCAGACAGCTCACCAAGTATTCGAACTCGAGACACGTCTTGACGATGCCGAAAATCGATCCCGGCGAAACAACTTGGTATTTTATGGCCTGCCCGAGCCTAGTAATTCAGAAAGTTACACCCAAACCGAAGAATTGGTCAATCAGCACTGTCGTGACCACCTTGGCCTTACAATAAATCCAAAAAAAATTGAAAGGGTTCATCGACTAGGCCGTCACCCAATCGAGCACGGTCGCTCCATCATCGTTAAGTTTAGCTTCTACAAAACGAAAGAACCTGTTCTTTCTAATGCTCGAAAATTAAAAGTGACTAATTACAGTATCGCACAGGACTTCTCCCGCTCAGTCAGAAGCGCTCGTAAGCATTTGGTTGCTTTTGCCAAAACTAAATCTGATCGCTTTCAACTGTCTTGCAAAACACTTTCTATTGGCTCAAAGAAATATATTTATGACGAAGTCTTGTAATCTGTCAGAGAATTCAAATAGCAATCAACGGGCTGTAAAAGAAAAAAAGACCCATCATAGCAAAGTTCCTCGGGCTAACCTTACATTGTCTGTAATATTTACTAATATTCGCAGCCCCTTGCCGAAACGTCAGCTTGTATCAAATGTTGTCTTATCATCTACTAGCAATGTGCTCATATTAACTGAAATGTGGCTTCATAGCAACATCAGTGACGATGAAGTTTTAGCCGACCTGCCTAACTTCCATATTTATCGCAAAGATTGCACAGATGGACATGGGGGTGGGGTCCTTGTGGTAGTGAATCTTCAGCTATCAACTTCAGTATTACACATCGATTCGGACATTGAAATATTATGGGTCATCTGTCGCGCGGTACCGTGAATCATACTTTTAGGCGTTTGCTATAGGCCACCCCAAAGTAACCCCAATTTCCCGTGCAAACTGAACAGCATTCTAAACACTCTTACAAGAGTGCATCCAAACGCTGACATCGTTCTCTTCGGAGATTTCAATTATCCTCGCATTGACTGGCATAACTACGCAACTTTTAGCCCACAAGCAACTTACTTTGTGGATGTGTGTCTGAACTTCAACCTCTCGCAGTAGATAACTGAACCAACGCGTGTCGCACAGAGCTCGTCAAAGACCCTAGATTTGATACTAACAAACAACCCCGACTCTATGACATCCATACCACTCTTAAGGGAAATAAGCGACCACAAGGTTGTTCATGCAACCTTTAACTTTGCCCCGCTAGTATGTGAAACTTACAAAAAAAAACAATTCGACTCTATGATAAGGTCAATTATGAAGCTATCAACAGCGAGGTAACCCGCTTTTTTTCGGTAGTTGAGACGCAATTTAGTAATCATCCAGTGCAAGAAAACTGGTTGCTTTTCAAGAGCAAAGTGCTAGAGCTAATTGAGAAGTAAATTTCGGTATGTTGTTTCCGTGCTAACAAAAACAAACCATTGTTCAACAAATCACTGAAGCGACTAGAAAATAGGAAAAAAAGATATTTCCGAGCTGCTAAACAGAGCAACGACCCACTTCTGTGGGATAAGTACTACTCAGTGGAAACCGAATACCTCACGGCACTAAAAAACGCTAAGTACAAGTTTTTAACAATGACCTTTCTTGTCTGCTAACACAAAATCCTAAGCAATTTTGGCGGGTGATTAACCCACAACAAAAACACACGATAACACTAGCTAATGAAAACAATGATGTTATAAGTAACGCAGAATGTGCGGACGTATTTAATACCGCCTTCGCAAGTGTATTTACTAATGACCATGCCATGCCTCCGATTGTTTTAAGATCTCGGTGTATTACCAGCGAACTAGCGAACTACCAATGCCTGACATTGTATTTTCAATTGATGGCATATTATCTTGCATAGAACGTCTCAAGTTAACATCATCAGCTGGTTTTGACGAAATTAATTCGAAGTTTTTACTTCATACTAAGAACATTTCGGCTGCTTTCTTGTGCCTTTTGTTTTCTCAATCCCTTTCAACAGGTCACTTGCCCGATGACTGGAAAGTGGGAAAGGTTGTTCCCATCCATAAATCTGGCAGTAAGCAGTCACCATTTAATTATCGTCCCATCCCGTTAACAAGTATACCATGCGAAATCATCGAACATGTCATTTATTCACAAATCGTGACCTTTCTAGACCTAAATGATTTTTTTTAATCCTTCACAGCACGGTTTTCGCAAAGGTCTATCCTGTGAAATTCAGCTAGCTAACTTCCTACATGATTTACACTTAAACTTAGACTGTAACCAGCAAACTGATGCCATCTTTTTAGATTTCGCTAAAGCGTTCAATAAAGTGTCTCATCAGCTCCTTTTTTTTTAAACTTTCTAGCTTAAACATTAATCCTAACGTTCCTAATTGGATTGCAGCATTTCTGAGGAATTGCTCCCAATCAGTTTTTGTTAATGAGTGTGTTTCTAACCCTCTTCCAGTTACGTCCGGTGTTCCCCAAGGTTCAGTGTTAGGTCCTCTACTGTTTCTAATATACATTAACGACTTACCTTTGCACGTCTCATGTCACATTCGCATGTTCGCCGATGATTGCGTCATTTATCGCACTATTACTAATCCATCTGAGCAGCAAGCACTTCAACAGGATCTTAACTCTATTCAAGCATGGTGTGACCATTGGCTCATGACACTTAACCCAACTAAATGCAAATCATTATCTTTCTCACGTCGTCAAAACCCTTTAACTTTTCCTTACACACTCGGTAATGTTGACTTGGACAGAGTCGAATCTTGTAAGTATCTAGGTGTAACATTGTCATATGATCTAACGTGGTGTGCGCATGTCAGTAACATAATAGCGGGTGCTAACAAATCACTTAGATTTCTGAAACGTCATTTACGCCACGCTTCCAAACACCTGAAACTTCTAGCCTACAAATCTATTATCAGGCCAAAGCTTTAGTATGCGGCTGCCATTTGGAGCCCACCTCAGGCTTACTTAACAAATTCACTTGAGGCACTGCAGAACCGCGCGGTACAATTTATTCATTCATCATATTCATATCATGTCAGTGTGTCATCATTGAAAGAAGAATCATCTCTATCAACTCTTGCACTTCGTCGTCGCATTGCCACCCTAGCTCTGTTCCATAAGTTCTATTACAGCTCACGTGACCGACCGGACTTTATCACCACTCCAGCCTGCACATCTCAACGCACAGGCCATGCCCTACAAGTCACCCGTCCAGGCAGCCACACCAAGACATTTTCTGCCTCCTTCTTTCCACGGGAATCATCTGAATGGAACGACCTTTCCCACAGCACTGCCACCATTACCTGCCCGAGTTTATTTTTACAAAATGTAACACATTGTCTGTCTCGCAATTAACATACATGGTTATCATTTTTTTGTATAATTTCTCTACATTCACCCTTATGTAACACCCCCTAGTGGGGTCTTTAAGGTTTTAAAATGAAATGAAATAAAATGAAATAATTTGAACTGCTTGTGGTGTGATCTTGCCCTTTCTGAAGGCTCTGATGGCTGGTTTTGGGTCGCTGTATATCTCGGTGTATCGATCATTCATCAGGGCCAACGCAATAGCAACCTGTTCTGCGACTTCCGGTTTGGAAGTGAAAACTGTGGCACAGTTGGTACACCTGCCCTCGTGCTCAACTACTACCGCGGCGAACTTATTTCGGTCTTTATATGAGGCGGAGTCTACTAAGCAAGCCCCGCTGCCTTCTTTATCCAACTTCTTCAATAAAGTCTTAGCCCGGGCTACCCTTCTGGTGACGTTGAACTATGGGTGCATATTTCTTGGCAACGGGGCAACGATGATGCTCTCAGCAAAGTCCTGTGGTAACTTGGTGTATATCTCCTGGTCGATGACAGGGTTGATCATGATTCTATCGAGGATCGATCTTCCCGTGCAAGTTGTAGAGAGTCTTGATATTTGTAACCTTTCTTGAGCCTCCGCAATTTCTCTAGTCGTGTTGTGTACCCCTAACTTGAGCAGCTTTTGAGTGCTGGTGCGAAGCGGGAGACCCAGTGCACTCTTGATAACTTTCTTGATCACCGCGTCGAGCTTGTTTAGTTGGATTTGTGTCCAGTTTTACATAGAAGCCGCATATGAAATATGACATAGCACGGAAGAGTTGATGAACCTGATAAGATTGTCCTCTTTCATGCCTTTTTGTCTCCCTGCAAGTCGTCTGATCATACGGTATGCATTCTCTGTCTTGAAGACAATTTTCTTGTGCGCCATGTGATTCCTGCCATTTGAGTCTACAAAAAAGCCCAGTACCCTCATCGTGTCGACTTGTGGTATATTTACCCCGTTTTCGGTTAATATATGTATGTCACTTTCGGATAGTGGCTTCCAGCCCTAGGTATTCCGCCTTTCTCTTTTCTGTAAAGTAATAACTCCGATTTCTGTGGGGAGCACCTGAGATCGTTGGGCTTCAAGTATTCCTCCACCGTCTGCGCCAATTCTGTGAGTGCATCCTGTACCTGTCCTTCACTACCACCAGCACACCATATACTAAGGTCATCAGCATAGATGGTGTGGTGAATGTTGCTGATATTGCTCAGTTCCCTGGACAGGCCGATCATGCACAAGTTGAAGAGGACGGGAGAGATCACCGAGCCTTGAGGGGTTCCACAATCACCCAGTTGAACCACGTCTGAGTTGGTGTCTCCTACCCTTAACCTCGCCATACGTGCCCCTAAGAAAGATTTTATGTAATTATACATTTTCGATCCAAGTCCGATTTCCTCTATCGTTTAAAGGATGTATTTGTGCCTAATGTTGTCGAATGCTTTCTCCATGTCTAGTCCGTGGATGGCTGTGGTAGCTCTAGAGTATCCGTCTAGCATGTCGTGTTTAATCTGCTTCATAGCATCCTGAGTACATAGTGAGGATTTGAAACCTAACATATTGTAGGTGTATATGTTGTTGCCCTCCAAGAAATCCTTAAGCCTGTTGAGCATTGCATGCTCGGCAACTTTTCCTACACATGATGTTAGCGATATTGGTCACAAGTTCTCTAAACTTGAAGGTTTACCCGGTTTCAGTATTAGTATGACTTGAGAAAGTTTCCATTCATCTGGAACTTCACCCGAATTCCATGCTTTGTTAATAAAATCAGTCAGTGATTCAATAGCGAGCCCGTCGAGATTCCTCAGTGACTTGTTGATGACGCCATCTGGGCCAGGGTAGACTTTCTGTTTAACTCACTCAACACCCTTCTGATTTCAGATAAAGTGAGGGTCGATCTAGCTCCGGCTGAGGGGCTCCCCGGTATTGCGATCGTAGAAATCGTTCTGGCTCCTTAGCGACTGGTAGGTATTTGTCTATGAGTTGTTTAATAACTCATGATGAAATAAGTGCAAAAATACACACACTCAGAGAGGACACAGACAAGCGCTTACTAGCAAGTGAAAATTTTATTTCGAAGCGAACACTAATGAATACATCACACGCATGTACGTCATTCCCAACTTCCCCTGTTAGCATAAACAACGTGATATAACAAAATATGCACGCGTCCACAACCGTAAATAAACACGTGTCAAGAACTAAGAAAAGAAAATGTAAAAAAAACAAAAAACAAAAAGCAAAAAAGATAAAAAACGAAAGAAACAAAAAAAAACAAAAAACGTAACACAGAGAAAAACACTTGGTTATGTGACGTTCAAAAAAGCAAATTCCGCATCTGTTAGTAGAACTGACGCTTGGCTGACGCAACTGTCCTCTCTTTTCCTCAATCTATACGCTTCCATTATTTCTCTCGTCGTTCGCTTGTTGTGCCTGTCAATTATTCGTTTGTCGGAAAATTTCGGTTGGCAGGTGCACTCCTTGCAGTGCATCGCTAAGTGTGGGTAAGGGGCCCTCTTTAGTGAACTCTCATGTTCACGAAGGCTCACATTTATGCACCGACCCGTCTGACCAAGGTATTCTTTTCCACACGTGAAGGAGTTCCGTATACAACATCTTTTTTGCACTCAACGTACCTCCTGCCATGCTTTACTGGCGTGCCAAGCGTCAGTTCTACTAACAGATGCGGAATTTGCTTTTTTGGACGTCACATAACCCAGTGTTTTTCACTGTGTTACGTTTTTTTCTTTGTTTTTTTTTTTATTTTGTTGTTTTTTCGCATTTTCTTAGTTCTTGACACGTCTTTGTTTCCGGTTGTGGGCGCGTGCATATTTTGTTATACCACGTTGTTGATGATGACAGGGGAAGTCGGGAATGACGTACATGCGTGTGATGTATTTATAAGTGTTCGCTTCAAAATAAAATTTTCAGTTGCTAATAAGCGCTTATCTGTGTACTTTTTGAGTGTGTGTATTTTTGCGCTTGTTTCATCATGAACCTTTACCAACAAGCCCAACTGACAGTCATTCTAAAAGTTTAGTAACTGTTTCAATGTCTTGATTTTCAAAGGCTGTGTTTATGACCAGGGCAAGACAGTGTTTCTGGTTGGACTTGGTGCCTTGCTCGTCTAGGGGGTGCTTAATAAGTTTCCATGCTTTGTCGTTCCTGATCTGCCCATCAATCATTTCACAAAATTCATCCCACTGTTGCTTACATAGGTTGGTGCAGAGCCGTTCGTTTGTTTATTCAGTTCTGCTATTTTCTTCCTTATTTTACATGTCAGTCATTGAGTCCACCATTTTTAGTAATGGCCTGCTTTGTTTCAATTAAGTGGGCTCGTTTAGAATCAATGTCCTCGACGTTAGCGTCAGTGAGAAGCTTTCTGGAGGCTGATTTGACATCATTCCTGATGGATTCGCACCCCTCTTTGAGGCTTGGTTTGGCAGCATTTGGGTCGCTTTGCGTTTTAATTCTGCGAAAGACATCACAATCAACAACCTCAAATTCTCGAGTGCGGCCTTTCTCAACCTCCAGCTTAACCTCGAGAACATAGTGATCACCGGCCGAAGTTATGACCGGTATTTGTTCGTATGGGATGCGCTACGTTGTCGACAAAGGTTAGGTCGGGTGTGGTGTCTCTACAGAACGAATTACCGATTCTTGTGGGATACCCTTTATCAGTATTCAATACCAGGTCTTGCTCGTCAGCATGATGCCATAGATTCCTGCCTTTGGGGTTTGTAGCAGTATATCCCCAAAGTTCATGAGAAGCGTTAAAGTCCATTAATATGATTAGGGGCCTAGCTTCCGCAAGTTTCGTAGCTTTCTCGCAAATTATCTTTAACTGTTGCTTATAGTGCTTTGGGTTACTGTGAATGTTGAGGACAAATAAGCAGTTGCATCTTTGATATTTGTATGAGACCGGCACTAATACCTCCACCATGAGATACTCTAAGGTCTTGTCCCGAATGCCTAGATAGTGAGAGATGTGTGTCAGCTGCCTATTTACAAACACATATAAGCCTCTACTATAGTTTTTGCACTCTATAGCTCTATACCCAGTGAGCGTGACGTATCCGTACCCAGTTTCTTGGAGTGCTATTATATCCGGCTTAGGTTGTAGTGATTTGATATACTGCTGGAGTGTGGCACGTTTGTTGTTGTACCCCCCGCAAATCCATTGCCACACTCGAAATACTCTTTTAGTGTGGGCCATATTGGATGTTCGTATCCCCTGCCTGGGTAATCATGGGGGCTGCGTGGAACGATGGTCCACACTACGCTCTGTCATTGCCGGACATACTCATCATTAGAAGAGTTTTCACTCTTTCGCTACATGCCCTAAGCCCTTCCGTAGGATCATTTATTGTACTCTGCATTTGTCCTACACTCATCGTCAACTGTGAGACGCTGTCCATGATCATTTTCATTTTATCTTCAAATGAGGCTAGTGTTTGTTTCATTTCCTCAATGTGTGTTTCAGTATTCTTCAGCTTACTTTCGATGGCTCTGCGCTTGGCCGACATGGCCCCGTCACCCACAGGCGCGGAATTTAACGTTTCCTTTGGCGTGTTTTCGTTCTCAGCCTGCTTAGTTTCCTTTAAAAGTTTTTTAATTTCTGCTAATTCTGTAAGCATATTTTTGTTCACTTCCCTTAGCTCTTAGTTTTCTTTCTTGAGCCTATATATTTCTCTATTTTGCTCTGAGGGTGAGTCGCAAGGCATGACACTTACCGGTTCGGTTCGCGCACCATCGGCTCAGGCAAGTCGTCTGTTTTTGGAACATTGTCCTCTGGTAGTTGGCGCCTTGTCCGTCATTGCCAATCCCTTCACTTTGTCGGCCCACGTCGAACCAATGCCTCCTTCAGATTCTGGGTTGATCAATAGACTCCGATTTCCAGACCTCACCACGAATTTAGACCTGGATACACTCCTTCTTCTGGATCTAGATACACTGCTTCCTCTGGATCGGGAGCGATTTCGAGACCTGGACCTACCGTGAGATGCTGCTGTTGGCTTCGAGCCGTCCATTGGAGCTGATGCTGTGGAGTGCAGCTCGGATGAGTGCAGGTTCAACGGATTGTCGACCTGTTCCTTTTCAGCGTTGGCTGCCATTGCTGTTTCACTTCTTCTTCTCCTGACAACGTAGGGAATTGTGTAACGCTGTCTGCACACCTAGCCCGCCGTGGGGTGTGAACAACCGCAAAGTTCACATTTGGGTTGACACCTGTGTTCCTTAATCACGTTTATATCGCCACATCCTCTACACACGGTCTCTTCCGGGGTGGAGCACACGTCAGCTCTGTGACCCAGTCAGCCACAAGCATAACATATATCGATCTTTTTTTTCTGTAGAGTGAACACTTCATCAGGATCGGACCATACCTGACGAAATTTGGAATCTCGTAACCGTTGAAGGCGATGATCACCGTGCCGGTATTCCTAATTCTTTTAGCCGCAAGCGCCAAGGGGTTTCTTGGGTTGACAATATTTCTCTCAAGCTCCGCCGGCCCGTCGGCGATGTCAATGTTTCTTATCACTCCTTTGCAAGTATCGTCTGGTGCAGCCTCAATGGGGTTTACCTCATTGCAACCACCCAGGTCTATTGATCTTATTCTCACGTACCTCTCAGCATTTTCCCGCTCCGGTGTACTCGCCACCATTAAGTTCTGGCTGACGTTCGGGCAGATGATGTCTGACGCTGTCTGATCCAAGCCCAACCCTGCAGCTTCTATGATGGCTTTGCCTACTTTGGTGGAACCATTCTTGCTAATATTGATGCCGCCATGTGGTCACAGGATAACCTTGAAATTATCCTTAGGCATTTAAGGCATGCGGGGCACCCTGGTGACTCTGTTGTTGACCTGATTACCTTTCTCGATTGTTCTAGACGCCGCGTCCGTGTTAGGCCCATCTCCGTCTAAGTCCCCACTAGCAGCGGACTTGGTCGACATTCGCTTGGAAACTGCTGCTTGCCACACGTACTCTTTGCTACACTCATCGGAAGATATGCTCTCCCCGTCCATCATTACTTGCATGTTGAACGCGCGGCCACTCGCCCCCGATGAACGCCACTTGGGGCGCGTCCGTGAGGCATTGACATGGCTCGGCCTAGGCCTACCTCAAGCATGGCGTCGTCGGCACAAAAGGTCTCGTAAAATGACGAAAAGTTCGCCCACCACAGAAAGTTGATGTAGCCTTGTTCTCCTCGATGTTATGCGTCGATTGATGTAATCCATTCAATGAGACACATTGATTAACTGGCGGAAACAGATGCTGAGAGCGGGAGCCGATATTTTTCTTCCTCACTGTTCGGTGCCTGCAGCGTCTCTCCTCGGGATAGTTCTCTACTGTTTGAGGAAAATACGGGAGCACTGTGAATCAAGACATACAGGGCCAAAGATGAAGGGGTAGACACAGTATGCAGTACGTGTGGAGAGAACTAGGAAAGTGCCGAACACTTGATAATGTTCTGTAAAGGGTTTCACCCTATAGTTCAGGATGATGGCGCAGAGTTTTTCACAGCGCTGGGGTTTAGAAACAGGGAGCGCAAGATAGACTTTAAGCGGGTAGAAATAATTAACTAGAAGGAGGATATCCGATTGGAGGCTAAAGTCAAGGCACGAGTGAAAATTAAACCCTTCACTGCAAAGTTCTAATCCTGAAGCTCACTTTGTAAAGGAAAAAAATTAAATCTAGTTTTTCGTTCATTAAGTATTACGGCTTGGTAGCGCTAGCTACCGCGCGATCTAAAGGGTACAGCCATATCTATCCATCCATTCAATATATGATGAAAAGATGCGAGATGGTGGTACTTGGAGTGTTGAATAGACGGACAAACGGACACACAGGCAGATGCATGGATGGACGCATGAACGGATGCAGGGGTGGATGCATGGATGAACGCACGGACGGACGCACGAACAGACGCACGCATGGACGGGCGGATGGACGCATGGGCGGTACACAGACGAATGCATGGACGGGTGGAATCAAGAACGAATGGACGGACGAATGCTCCGTTCCACTCTCCATCATTTACTCTGTGGATATGCTGCCAATTTTTTTCCTCCGGTGATGCACGGTGAGTGAGGTTTCCAGCAACGTGGGAAACAGCTAACGCACGTGCCTTCGGTTATCCAAGTTGACCTCTTCCGTGTGTTACAGGATGTCACTGCAGCATGCACGAAACCTTTTGCTAGGCGTGCCCAGTTGAAAAATTGCGAATACTCATTTGCGAATCTCTTTTCATGCAGATAACCTTAATATATGTCAGATCCTATGGTGTAGCCAATTTCTCTGCCGTTTAGGCGTTTGTCGTGTTAACGGTGGCGTTAATGAGGTATTTGCCTCTATGGTATAGAACTGCTGTTACGAAGCTCTTACTGTCTCTGAAATGGGCTCCGTCCCTGAAAACCACTTCGTCGACCTCTGTGTGCTTGTTTCATTTGTGCCCTGGCTGTACACCCTTTTATGTGGGGTCGGAATGCATGTGGTGAGGCAATGGGTGCACAAATACGTGCTACCATATCGCCACGGGCGAAATAACAGAGACATCCAAGATTTGACGTCTTGTCCAGGACCAGATTATTAAGCAACGATCTCTTCTTTCTCCACTTTGAAGCCAGTTCCTGCCGTAGTAGGTAGTCATACCCGTTTTCATGTGACATTATTCGCTCTCCTTGTAAAGCATCGGCTCGATGCTGGTTATGAGCGTTAAAAAAATAAAAAAAAGACACTACTATGGAATCTAACAACTGCGTCGTAAGGCAAAGGGAATGGCCTGCTGTCACAAAAGTACTCAATAAAGAGAGGAGGTAGGACAAAAAACATATCAAAAAAGAAAAAAAGTATTGAAAAAAAATGGCAGATCCCACGTACACAGACAATCGATCAAATGTGACGAACGAATGAGAAATGTTGGTACGTCACTTTAATATCCGCACTACGTTACGAGGTGGAGGTAAATGATGCCATACATGACTTCCATGTCATGATTACTGTGTTTGGATATGTCGTTTGCCTCCGTCATGTATTCACGTCACGTGATACCAAATTTAGTATATGTGGAGCTAGCGACACGACCGTGAGCCCGCTATGAGCTTGGTAGGTTGTCATGTTCTTACATGACACGCGTGTCAGGAATATTTTGTTTGCGCAAGTCATATATAACGACATCCATTGACGTCACGTAACACCGAATTGCGTATAAGCAGAGCTAGCAGAACGGCCGCAAGCACAACATGGAGGGCCCAATATACACCAATGTAGCATCGACGCACACGCAGGCTGGGCACAGTGACGCTACGTTAGCGAAATGCGAGCACCCTATAGTTGGACACCTGGCGCGACCAGCGTCTATCGGCGCGGCCAGACGGCGACAGGCAATAAATGCGACATGCTGCATTTCGCGCCGATGCGTCACGCAGACAACACTGCGTCTCCCTCCTTTTGTGACGGAGGGACGCCGGATGCGTTGAAACGCGCATGCGTCAAAGCAACGCAGCGCGGCGTGCACCTGCAGGTATATGGTAGGACCGGCGCCTGGCATGGCAACGCAAGCGTGACGCGACAAAATGAACGTCGACGAGCACACGCACCACGTCACGTCATACTCATGTTGTTACGTGACACGCATGTCGTGATTATCATGTTTGGGTGTGTAATATACCTATGTCGTTCGTTCGCGTCACGTAATACAGAGTTTCGTACATGTGAAGCTAGCGAAACAGCGGCGAGCGCCTTATGAGCGCAGCATGTAGCCACGTTGTTACATGACATGCATGTCATGTTTATCTTGTTTGCACCAGCATCATGCCTTTGTCATTTATTCACATCCCATAATACCAAATTTGGTGTGAGTGAACCTATAGGAACGGCCACCGGCACATCGTGAGAATGGCATGCAGTCATGTTGTTATATGGCACGCAACTCCCTATTATCAAGTTTGCGCCAGTCACATATCTGCGTCATCCATTCACGTACTTCAATACCATATTTGGTATATGTGACGCTAGGAGAATGGCCGCGAGCGCATCATGAGTGTGACGCGTAGTCATGTTGTTACAAGACGCGCATGTCATGATTTTCATGTTAAGGTTGGTCGCTTGTGTTCACCATGCAATTATGTCACACCATACCACTTTTGCAACATGCCATGTGAACGTAACCACCGCAAGATCTGCAGGACCATGACATATAAATCATGACATTTATGACACCTAATTTATGATTTCAATGTTATGACTAGTCAATATGTTCTTCATATTGTCATGTTATGCCACACCAAGTTTGGTATCGATACCATTATCTAATCGGTCAAGAGAGCTAAAAGTCGTAGGCAGCTAGATAGATAAATAGATATGCTAAAAGCACCGAAGTTCGCTAAGAAATGCTTCGCATTTAAAAAAAAATAAGTAGTCATAGCATCAAAAGTCAGTCCACGTTCGATTGATGACGCGAGAAATATTGCTTGATTCTTGAAAAGTTCACCGCATCAATTTGTAGAAGCCGACGGGAATATGGAGCCTTCATGTGCGCACGTCTCCGTGTTTCAGGGTGGTGTCAGCCTTTGACGCACCACTTGCCGCCACCCGCTAAAACACAATGTGGCCAGTCCCGGTTTTCGTGGCAACAGGCGCCATGGTGGTTCTTGCGGCCAGGCGTTCCTGCTCCGTCGCACTGCACCAGCTGCATGTTGGCGCGGGTGTGCAAGCTGCGGTATGAGCTTCGTTTGATTACCCCATAGACGTAGGTTCTGCTACGACTCCATCCTCGTGCTAACCACACATAAAAGAACTTTGAAGCCTATATGCCAGGGTGCTGCGTGCCACAATGTAAAACCATCTGGAGACCTTCCCGCTTCCCGACTTGCTCTAGCCAATGGAAACGCTGGGCTTCACAAGTGAAGTGAGACTGCTTGGAGGCGACTACTACTCGCCGTGTTTGTGAGGTGAGTACCCGTTGTATTGCGAGTTGGTTGAGTATATCACCGCACATTTCGTGAAATGGCTGACTTAGCCGTGCAACGAAAAGCAGTTTGAGCAAAGTAAGCACGACAGCGTGCACAGTATAATAATGAATGAGGCTTCGTTAAGCTACGCTGTGTGAGCGGAAGATGATTGAGTATGCTTATTTATCCCTGTAGTCAAAGCGCAGTTCCTCAATCGAACGATATGACTAGTCGAATGTGTGGTCCTGCATGCATTCACTATCTGCACTTTGTCGGTTTCCGAAGCCGTCGCTGCATTCGTCGCGGAAAACGCCAGGCCCATAAACTACCTACAAACGCTCCCGTACGCTTCTTCCTTTTCTAGCAAATGTTCGCAATTCTGCAATTTTACCTTGGTTGCTGAAGAAGGGCATTTGGAGAGGTAGACAGACGAATCGATGAACGCGTTCCCTGTAGGCGCTTGTCTTGCACAGTTTCAATGCAACTAACTTTTTGTGTGGCTTACCTTGAGGTATTCGTTCTTCGCTTCAATGACAAGCGCAACCACACCGCGATTCACTCAATGATTGCAAACAGGACTTCTCTTTAATGACATAGAATGCGACAGATTTACTGTTCTTGTCCTTCCATCCTTCTGTCTATCTGTCGGTACTGCACGGAGCAGTATATGTGCACTAAGCAAGTAGGTTGTCAGCCCATAACTCATATATGCCCTATGTGGTGCATCGTTATTTGTGTTGTCTTTTTGTTTCATAACCTGACACACAGATGATTTGATATCGTAAACTCTGTTTTTATTTAGTGCTTGTAGAGAAAATGTGTATGACTCCGTATATGTGGTCGGAGCCGTGTATTTTTGTCCTATTGCTTTACTCTAGGCCCACTTCGAGGACACAAGCTTCCAGCAAAGGAGGCAGGATGGTTTCAAGACACAAGACCAGATGCCATTTGGATGCTGTTTGCAATAAAATCTGACCAGGAAAAACTTGATTTGTCCCTCGTTGCTCCCCCTAGCTTTTCTCTAGCCTAATAGACAGGCTTGTGGGCATAGGGGGAGGGCAGTGTAATGTGATTGAAAGCCCTACTTTCGGGCAATGCTTACAGCTTGTAAGGTTTTTAATAAGCAGTCATTGTACAGATTCGTTTGCAGGAACTAAACTTGCTGTAGGAAATTGTATTACGGAGAAACGCAATGTTTAGGGTATGAGAAAGAAGCTAGCTGAGCTATTTGGTTTACAGAGAAAATCGCGAGCTACCCGGTTGTTGGTTCTGCCTTCCCTGTCGTTACGAGTTTCATCATATAAACAGCATGGTTTCGAGCCTTGCACTAAGAGGCCTTTAAGGTATCTGCAGTGCTAAGGTGAATACGGTTCATGAATGGCGCGCAGACATTGAAGTCCATTCATTGTGACATCGAGGTTCTCCCCCTTGCAAATATAGGCTTCCTAAATTACCTCACTCCGCCAATACGGTGGGTCTACCAAGTGGGAGAAACGAACTGCTTTAATTGTATTTTATAGAAACTCGAGTCACGAACATGTCTTTCCTGTTCTACCAAACCGCGGCTAACTTCAGAAAACAACCCTTCATCCTTAGGCACTTGCTATATGAAAAATACCCTCGTCTCGTTGAAACCCACGCTGCCGTCAATGTAAATGAGCGACCACTCAGAACCACCATGGCGGCTCGTCAAGTATGGGGGCCGTCTTAGCCAGTTGTAAGCAACCATGATCGGAGTGGTCACCATCCTAAAACACAGAGACGCGCGCACATGAAGGCTCTCAATCAGTCACCATGGGAATGATGGGTAGTGTACACACACTTAGTCCTCGTAATTGCAGATGGCGAATCGTACTTGCGGCTTCGTTTATTGCCGGTTACGGTTTTGTTTTGGAGTTGAGAACGAACCCTTTAGGACTTTGTGACCCGATTCAAAATGGTAAGCCTAAAACAATAAAGTGGTGAAGCGCAACCGCTGAAATATTGTTGATTTTTGTTTCGTGAGAAAACAGCTCCAAGCCGCACGAACACACGCGGAGCCAGAAGCAGGCCAAGAGTACGAGGAATAGACAAATCTGTGTACTGCCCATCATTCCCATGCTCGCTGAAGCGCCATGCATTGCAGCTCCAACAGACACTAGCGCTAGACTTCCCTCTAGTGTATATTAGGAAACTCTATGCTCGCCGGCATTGCCATGACAGGCGCCGGTCCTGCTGCAAACACGCAAGCGCGCACTGCGCTGCGTTGCTTTGACGCATACGTGTTTCAGCTCGTCCAGCGTCCTTCCGTCACGACAAGAGCGAGACGCAGGGTTGTCTGGGTAACTCATCGGCGCGAAATGCAGCATGTCGCATTTCGCACCAATTGCCGTTGGGCCGCGCCGACCGACGCTGGTCGCGCCTGGCGTCAGACTATAGAGTGCTCGCGTTTGGCTAACGTAGCGTCGCTATGCTCAGCGTGCGCCCGCATAAACGCTACGTTGGAGTATATTGGGCCCTTCATGATGCAGTCGGGGCCATTTTGCTAGCTCCACATATACAAACTTTGGTGTTACGTGACGTCAATGAATTACGAGAGTATATGACTAGTGTAAACCTAATAATCCTGACAAGCGTGTCATGTAAGAACAAGACAACATACCACGCTCATCGCATGGTCGTGGCCGTTTTCCTAGCTCCACATATACTAAATTTGGTATCACGTGACGTGAATAGATGACGAAGGTAAACGACGCATCCAAACATGGTAATCATGTTACGGAAGTCATTTAAAGCATCATTTACCTCCACCTCGTAACGTCCTGCTTACTCTAAAGTGACATATATGCCTTTCTCATTCGGGCTTCGCATAGCATCGATTCCTACTGTACGTGGGATCTGCCAACATTTCCGTTGCGGGTATGACTTTGTAATATATGTACTAGCATCACAAAGAAGAAAACGGGAAGAACAAGTCTCGTCAATGGACATCGAATCATCGACGCCTCGCTTCGCATCGCGCGGCGCAAACCACTAGGCCACGGAACACACGTTCTCTTTGCTAACAGGAATCAATATTAGTACGCCATTTACCGATCGGTGCTCCCCAGAGCTCAACAGCTTTACCGCGTTTTGATCATAAGGAGCTACTCATGATCGAAACGCAAACGAAGAAGATTGCATCCTCTGGCACTTTGCTTAGCGTGCACCTCGACGGTAGGGTTGAATTCGCTCGGAGGATTTCAAGCTGGATGGTCGTGCCCTCGCTATCTCCGACGACAGCCTAGCTTCCGCCGACTGGTTCGCCCTCCACGGTCTTCTGACGCCATGCAGCTCTCGCATTGTGGTGCCCCGCGCTTGGACTGCTTCGACCGGATCCCCATTTTCCTACCTCTCCTATTTTCCGTCGCTTGCCTCTCTATTTCTTCATCTATTTCTTCCATTATTTTTATCCCTCCTTCCCCCCACCCCTATGAGGCACTGCGCCATGTCGCCCCTGAGGCAGACAAAAATTAGGTGCATTTTTCCTCTTCCTTACAACCACTCACGGTAGGGTGTTCGCGTGCTCTTATTTCGTGAGTCAGAAGAGCACGAATGTTACTTCGCTCGCTGCAGAGGCCGCGTTTACGAAAGGAGCACGCTGCTCATTCACCATGAAGTAAGAATTGTGGCAGTCGCTTGCGCTCGTTCTGTGTATATTTGTGCGTTCATTTGGTTCGTCTTTCTGTATGATCAACGTGCTTTAGATGTGGAGCTGTGACAGTTGTTAGTCTGGGATCTTCCTCTGTATTCTCAAATCTTGCGTGCCTTCTGCTTCAGCTGCATGCTCTATGTTTAAAGCTGCTTGCCTATCTTCGCCTGACATAACAATTAGTTGCTGTAGCATCCATTACTTCACTCTTGTGGCGAAACAATGCACAGTAAACGCTCAGCTGCCTGTGTAAAGACATATTTCATTTTCGTGGTACACCGTATACGAGAATGAGGGATCGACCACTTTCTCAGACAATGTCGTGAATCATCACAATAAGCAGCCAGTCTTATTGAATTACGTTCGAAAATAAATGCGTGACGAGGTAATTTGGAAAGCTCTGTTTTTGTCATTTCTTATTATCCTCTGAATAACTAATCATGAGTACATGTCGAAAATTTCCCAAAAGTATTTATGATCTTGTAGGAGGGCTAAAGCGGGTTTGTGCCATGGCTTAATTCAAAGATTTTGCAACTGTCAACGCCGTTTCTTAGTGATTCGTATAATTTAGCGTTTCAAAGGTTTCTTAGCGGATACATACATACATACATACATACATACATACATACATACATACATACATACATACATACATACATACATACATACATACATACATAAATACATACATACATACATACATACATACATACATACATACATACATACATACATACATACATACATACATACATAAATACATACATACATACATACATACATACATACATACGAAGGAAATTCCTGGGATAGGACTCTGTTTTAATTAGGTACAACCTTATTTCACGTTTCCATCTCTCGTTGTTCATTTCAGATTGTATTTTAGTTTTACACTATTCACTTTTATACACATAACCAATTTCCTGTGCATATATCGATGTGTCGATTCACATTACCAGTGAGTCAGCACCACGCATTTATATCGAGGCGTCGCAGTATTGTGAAAGAGTACACACAAATGCGGCATAAGCGCACAAATAACTGTGATACACACAGTCTGCGCCGCCCTCTTGTTCTTGTCTCTGGGTGATGCCCATGTATCAAGCTTTCTAGCAGTAGCAATCACACTGGTCCTACGATTTGTACGTATAGAATAGCCCTAGTCAAGATCTGACCAGTAGACGTCCTACGCTCCAGAAAAAAATAAAGAAAATGAGACTCAGTGGTGTAGGCACCTAGAGGGCGGCCCATGCGGCGCATTATTCATGTGACTGCGTGAGCCTAGTGCCATCACTACTCGCGGCGTCGGCATTTCCCTAGAACCTTCTCTACGTTTCCTCCGCTGTCTGTAACCTCCATCATCTCATACGTAGCAATATAACGAGAAATAAACAAGAGATAAATGTAACCGACCTGCGGCGTGGTTACATTTATCACTGGTAAAGCGGCTGGACGCCAAAGTTATTATCTGCTATTTTTCAGCGTCAAAGCCGAAGGAAATGAGGCTCGGGAAAGAAGACAAAATAACGGAGAGAGTGAAGTGGATTAATAGTCGTTAGCAAGCTGCAAATTATCATGAAATTTTCTCATGATTGAAGACATTGAAAGAGGCAGCCATTGCTGAAGATCAAGGCAACTGTTTCGTTTACGAATACACAAGCCATTTAAATGATGAAACCAATAGTTTACGCAGGAGGAGCTGCGGTGGCTTCTGACACAAATATATAGAAACGAAAGCGTGCCACCCATTCGAAGTCTCGGAAACAGGTTAAAAAAGTTTGTTTATACAGTTGCAATTCTAACGAAATTCGATGATTGTGTAGAGCATTACACACGATCTAATAAATTGTTGACAAGCCTAGGGTCGAAGCCGAAATTTTGGGAACACATTTTTAATTTTTTTCTATGTCCATAAACATCCCTTGTAGGTCTTCGTACACTTGATTAATAGCGAGGTTGACGGACACTTGAGAGACAATTTCACAAACAATGAAAAACAGTGCAAAGTGGGGACGAACAAAAGAAAATAAGGAACCCACACTCACTGGCTGTTTGCTTTATTGAAGGAGGCACATGCGTACATTCAAACGTAAACATTCTGCAAGGAGAAGGTGACAAGTTTGCAGCGGCGCCTGCGTCCTGCGGCACGTTGTAGTCATAAGGGATTAGTTTAGGAATTATATATGCATCTTGTCTGTTAGATCTATTGACGCCGCTGTAATAAATTCTGCGTCTTTGTATTTCTTCGCGAAAACCTCTTAAACTTCCTATGCAATCCGCTCCTGAAAACCTTGTGGGCCCTTTTACGAGACTTCCGTTTCAATGTATATATGTGTCGCTTTCAATAAAACAAGCAGTTGCCAGTCATCGCTAGTCCTGTGTATATTTCTGTCTGCGTCTACTAAGTGCTGCTTTAATAGGCCCGCCACGATGGTCTAGTTACTAAGGTACTCACCTGCTGACCTGCAGGTCGTGTGATCAAATCCCGGTGGTGGCAGCTGCAGTTTCGATGGAAGCGATATTGCTGTATGCCCGCGCGCTCACATTTGTGTTCACGGTAAAGAAACCGAGGTGGCTAAAAATTCCGGAGTCCTCCACTGCGGCATCTCTAATTATCATATGGTGGTTTTGGGTCGTTAAACCCCACATGTCAACCAATTTAGCGGTGATTAGGTATGAAACATTTTTATAATTCGAAAGTGTGCTTCTCTGCGCTACAAATTTTTCAAGTTATGACAGCACCTGTCGTGTTTCTAGCGGAGACGCCGTTCTATAGTTGAACGTGCTGAAGCTTGTCGATTCCGCCGCGTCTTCATATCAATGGAACCGATTCTACATTTTCCCATCATATAGCGTAAGCAACTCGCGCTTGAACAGATTGTTTGGAGTGACTAGCCGTCATTAGTTTTTGATATTGCTTACAAAGAAAGCTGGCTCAACAACTTCGAAACGACTCCAGTGGCTCACAATATCTCACTATTAAGACAAGTTCACAGCAATATATATCTGAACTCTCAATCGCTTACTCATGCGTTTCGTGCCATCGTCGTCGTGGAAATTGAGCAAACGTGTTGTTATCAAACTAGCTTGTAGCATGACTCGGAAACAAATAGAGGCATAGTAAAATTACATGACGAACACAAGCGTACTTAGCTTGTGTTGTCCAGTGCTTCTCAGTTCTTGTGTGTTTCCAATCTATTACACAAAGCAGTTCACGATCAACCAACAAGCCCACATTGCTACAATCGGCTTTAGTTCTGTTGATATTGTCGAAGATGGGAGAACACAAACACAGATAATTGGGCGCAATGCATGGATGTGATAGCGAGAAAAACGTCAGAAGAGCGGGGGATTGTGGCGTGTAAGTTCAAGGGGTGAGGCAGCGTAATCGAGTGTCAAAAAAAGAAGCACAGTGTCGTGTCTGCCAAAGCCGCGATGTGGCTGAAAGATCGCCTCAGAACAGTGCGCCGACGTCTGTTCGTTCACGACTTCATCGGTGAAGTGCACTGCGAGTTCATCTATGAATGCCCTAATTGGAAATAAAGTGGCGCAGTAGTAGAAGTCTGTCTTGGCTGACTACTATTAAACGCGCCCGTGCATCAGTGCAACGTGTCATACATACAACACGTACAAGCAATGCTTGCACCCTTATCCTAATTGAAAAACGCAATAGTATTGATTTGTGGGGTTTAACGTCCCAAAACCACCGTATGATTATGAGAGACGCCGTAGCGAAGGGCTCCGGAAATTTCGACTACCTGGGGTGGTTTAACTTGCACCCAAATCTGACACGCTATAGTATCAGCCAGTTCATTCTGTACAATAAGCTATCTATGCAAAAAGTTTGGTTCACAAATCGTATAAGGGCGCACGTCTTATCACCGGTATTCGTGACTGAGAGCCATGCACGAGCTTGAGTGTCAGTAGTTCCTGTATTTCTAGCACACAAAAACATTTTTATGCAATACTGAGCACATAAAAGGCTCCAAAATCACGTTCGAGTTCGCAAGGCAGAGCTGCAAGTGTTGAATGAAGCGGAAGAAAACGTTACCACCGAGAGCAGGCGGGCATTCGCTCCGCCGATTCGGAAACTCGTTAGGGCCTTCGAGGCATACATGCACGTCCCTCCCGTACTATTCACTTCGCATATGGTAAAATAACTGAATGAATCCTGTGAAATGTCACTTCACGAAAAATTCTAATCATACGTGAACTTTTCCTTCAATCATGACTTTTACGTACTTCATATCACTAAGTGAACTGTGTTTTTTTCGCATCCCCTTCTTTTAGCCTATAGAAATTTTGTTTGTCTTGAGAAGAAATGTAAATATCTCATCAAATGAGTCATTTTGAAAATTTTGTTCTATTGAGAAGTGAGTGTAGTTTTTTTTGTTGCCACGCATGTTGCACGAGATCGCACTATGTTGCTGCCCCGTGTCCAAACCGAATATCGCGACACTCCGTGAGTTCCGAAATCTTGTTTCTTTTGCTGCTGATCGACTTTGAGGCTCCATAAAGAAATGGTAAATGTTTCTGTAGCACATGTGTGTTTACAGTTCCTGTATATGTACATAAGTAAGCTTTGCACACATGTCATTTCTCATCATCAAACCTAACCACGATTGTTTCGCCGGTCATAACAATATTGCAGTGAATAGCGCAAATAAGTTTGCTGCAGCAAGCATAAAAAATTCGTAGCGTCCGTGCAAGCACTAGGTCTTGTTCGGCGTAGGCAAGTAAATTTCCCACTACGTAACCTGCGCACAACGGCTCCTTCAGACTCGAAAATATGCGTCGTGAGAACCAGCCTAAGACACTGATGCAATTCTTGTTTTTATTTCATCTGGTGGTTTCTGTACAGCATTCCGATGAAGAACATACTGAACACATCAATATACATCAAAGCAGTCTCTCCTTGTTTCGTCTCTATTTCCATCACCACGTACCTTACCACCACAACGTGATTAGAAAAATAGCCGGCCGATTGCATGTTATAGGGAGCAATGGAGTGCCCGAGCGTTCTTACAGCAGAAAGAAGAGGCGCACCAAGGAGAAAAAGAAAAAGCATATATGACTGCATAACGTGATAGAATAGACTATGCTGCTAGTAAGGCGTCCGTTGGCTTTCTGGGTGACAGCCAAGGCTTATTACTATGCAGGCAATGGTTTGCTCGCTGAGTTCAGGCTGACAAAATGGCTATGTCTTTGACGGTGTGAAAGCTCGTAACGCTTTTTGTTTTGTTTTAGGTGTGAAGCTACTTAGGCCATGGGTCGTTTCCTCCACTGTAGTAGCAGTAGTATGTATAGCCACTTCTAGTTTGGGATTTGTGACAATACATGGCATTGCGTGTACTTGTCTTTGGGAATACTAAACTAGAGGGCGTTAGTGCATTTCACAGCATATTCACGGAGTGAATGATGAAGAGTGGAGCGAAGCATCCGTTCATGAGTCCGTGTGTCCATTCATCCATGCGGTCGTCCTTTCACCCGTCCGTCAATCCGTCTGTGCTTCTCTCCGTTCGTGCGTCCGTTCGTCCATGCTTTCGTACATTCATGGTTTGTTCGTAAATTCTTCCGTCCATCCGTGTGGCCGGACATTCATGCTTAAGTCCGTACGTTAGTCTATTCGTGCGTCTGACCGTTTGTTCATGCGTCCTTCCATACGTCCTTTCGTGCTTCCATTCCTCCTTTCGTGTGTTCGTGCTTCCTTTCGCCCGTGAGTCCATCTGTGCTTCCGTTCATCCGTACGTTCATCTGTCCGTCTTGCATCACCCTGTCCGTGATTTCATCCATCAGTCCTTCTGGTCATGCTTTCACTCACACGTCCGCCCCTGCGTCCGTTCATGCGTCCATCCGTGCGTCCATCTGTGTTTCCGTCCGTGTCTCTGTCCGTACATGCGTGCGGATGGATGCGCGAACAAATGGACACACAGACGGACGGATGGATGCTTTGCCCCACTCATGATCATTCACTTCGTGGATGTGCTGTCATTTCTTAGAGCGTGGATCTTAGGCTTCCAATGCTGTACAGAGCGGCATTGTTGTTGTCGGCGTATTCTACTGAGCGAATAGGATAAAGGCAGCAAAAAAGAGACTGCCCCGAGACATTTTCCATCGTGAAGGCCAAGAAGCCTCTGTGCTTGCATCGGCAAGGCCTCTCATTTCTTGTAACAGCGCATTGCATCCCTCTCGCGCACGGACTCGTGAGAGTGGGTTGACTTCTTGCTAATCCGGCAAAGGCTTGACGAAAAAAAACTGGCAGCATATCCACGGGGTAAATGATGGAGAGTGTGGCGAAGTATCTGCCCGTCCATTCATTCTTGCTTCCGTCCGTCCCTGCGTCTGTCTGTGTGATCATCCGTGCGTGTGTCTGTTTGTGCGTCGGCACGTCCATCCGGGCGTCCGTCCCTGCGTTCGTCCATGAATCCGCCCCTGCATCCGTCCATTCGTTCATCCATCCCTGCGGCCATCCATGCGTACGACCATAAAGCTGTTTGTCTGTCTATTCGTTCATTTAATAAAAACTCCAAGTACCACCGTCTCTCATCTTTTCATCATATATTCCGCATGTAAAACCATCGCCAACCAGCGTACATTCCAAGTACAAAACGAGAGGTGGCACACACACACTTTTTTACGGCTTGCGCTTCGTGTCTACTTGCCACCATTACCCACCTCGAGTTCATGATATACACTAGTTCACTGTATTCATGGTACTGCGCCCCAAGCTCGCTAATCTTTTCTAAAACCAAGGAGATTACGCCCAGCGAGTACGGCGTAGCAACCATTTCTTGTCAGATAGTGCTCTATATACATGGCAATGGCTGCTAATGGGGAATGAGAGACAGGAGAATTCGGTTTAAGTTAACGCGCACGCTGCGAAGTTTTTATTGTTCAAGAACTCACAGGAGAAATCTCCCACCGGCAACACCTTGCAAATCAAAACTTTGAGACATGTTACGTACTACGACGAGGAACGAACGGGTGCCGCATTAAAAATGTTCACCCCTAAAAGGCACTAGTTTCGTGAAGTGTGGGCCCCGCCGCGGTGGTCTAGTGGCTAAGGTACTCGGCTACTGACCCGCAGGTCGCGGGTTCGAATCCCGGCTGCGGCGGCTGCATTTCCGATGGAGGCGGAAATGTTGTAGGCCCATGTGCTCAGATTTGGGTGCACGTTAAAGAACCCCAGGAGGTCGAAATTTCCGGAGCCCTCCACTACGGCGTCTCTCATAATCATATGGTGGTTTTGGGACGTTAAAACCCACATATCAATCAATTTCGTGAAGTGTGTACCTTGTGTGTGTGGTGTGTTCTAGAGTACTTGTAAGGGACCTTTATAGCCTGGCGCAGCGATAGCGACAGCCAACTGCGGTGGAATACGGCTGGACCAAAGTACTACGCTACGTTGACGCGAAAACTGAGGATTCTGGATGCTTACTCGAACCACGATGTGTCACCTTGACGCATGCGCACTGACCGAACGCGTCGCCAAACAAGATCGCCGAAAAATCGGCATTCACACTTTGCTCCAAATGGTAGTATTGTAAATATTCGAAATTTTGTTTTTCTTCACGAAGAGGCACACCAGCTACCTCGTAAGGGGCCCTGAAACGACGGTCATGCAACTCTTGTCAACAACGTGGTAATACAGGAATTCCCTAAGTTCCATGTCGGTTTATACCGCTAAATAGACAGTTTGAGTTGCGTGTCTGCAGCAGCTGTACGAACGCAGCCTGCCAGTCATTCGCAATGGGAGGCTGTGCCTGCACGGCTGCGGCGGACGCGCCACTAAATCTTTTCATTGTCGTTGAGAAACCTTTCCGAAAGCGTTTTCGCAGCCTAGAAGTACAGCGTCAGTTTGTTTTCCAGCGCCAAGATTCATACGATATCTGTGAATCAGAAGAGCTAGTTGTTCCGCAAGAAAGGTCCTTATAGAATACATGCTGTGCAGTATGGTGCACTGTTAGGGAGAGAGAGAGAGAGAGAATTCACTTTATTAAAGGTCCTGAAGGGGGCTAAGCACCCCTTACGGGGGCCAGCCCGGTGGCTCCGCTCATGTGGGGACTGGGAGTCGGAGCTCGCCAGCCACCTTTTGGGCCTTCTGGACGGCCTGGTGTTGAAGGGCCCTGTCGGGGCTCTTGAGGTGGTTGATCCAGTTTTCCTCGGTGGCAGGGGACCCGAAGCTAGCGTTTAGCGCGGGACACTGCCACAGCATGTGACTTAAATCGCACCTTGGATTTTGGCATTTGGGGCATTCTGGCCTTATATCTGGGAAGTATTTGCTGCAGATATAGGGGTTAGGACAACTGTGCGTTTGCAGCAGCCGTAGCGCTAATTGTTGTGCTTTATTTAGTGCTTTATTTAGTTCTAAATAACTTATAGTGCGAGCAAATATCCTGATATGATAGGAGTGGCTCCCGGTGCGTGTTGGTGTCCCCGGCCAGTGAGCCGGACCGCGACACTGCGTGGCACGTAAGATCACGCCCGATGTCGTGGGCCAGCTCATTACCGTTGGGGAACCCTGGTTGAACGTTGATCCCTTCATGACCCGGTAACTAGTGGATGTGCTCGTCTACTGTTATTTGAACAGATGCTAGAATTTTTAATGCCGCCTAGCAAAGTGTACCGCGGCGGTATGCCAGTGCAGCGGGTTTGGAGTCGGTAAATATTGTGTCGCGCTGAGGAATGTTAGGGGGAAGACGCGAGTGTGTGGCCGGTGGTCTGCGGAGCACGAACTGCTGCCGTGATTCTGAAATTCGGCGCATGCGCATCAATTCATGAAGGAGGGGCGTGTCCCGCGCAATCGGCTACTTCTCTGCCCATGCACTCGGCGCGCAAGCCGGCTTTGACCCTTCGCGCTTTTTGTTTTCGCGCTATAAATCAAACGGTATCTACTCGGTGGCCCAAATTAACAAGCCTATATTTCATGGTCACAAAAGCGTGCTTAGAATGTTTCATGCTTTAGACTTCGACGCCTGATCTGTTTTCACAAGCGGCCAGTCTCAGCGAGCAGCCTGTGAAAAATAAGACGGACTTAACTTTTATAGTTTGCGAAAAACTGCACCAACAAATAAAACCATACATTTTTTGTGTGCGATGAGAATCCTTGGAGCAGCAAAACAGTGACAGCTAGATAAATTGCATCGCGAAAATACGCATGCGCTTGCCAACGCTTTCATGCGCGCAGGCAGAGAAATAGCAGACGAAACTGGGTACGCTGTGCTTACGATTCTATGCACATGCGCCACACTTACAGATCTCGCTGCCAGTTTGCACCACGTGGCCCGCCGGCCATGAATTCACGTGTTCCCACTCATTGTGGACCATAGTGTACGGGGTACTAAAATTTATTGCCATCACAACAGCCTAAAATAAGTTTACGAATTACTGGCTTCATGATTTTGTTTCTGTTCCATGTTTCTGTCCATAAAATCTTACCTTGATGCAAGCGAAGCGCTTCCTTCCGATTTATTATGTGTGCTTGCCGTTATTCAATTGGAACTGAACACCAGTAGCGCTGTTAATACTTATGATGATTTCTTTCAATTTGTTGCATTTATGTGCGCTAGCTTTGATTTCAAAGTGGTGCTTGAATGAACCGAAGGTGTACCACTAATGCTTGCATTTAAACGTCTCTGTTTATTTGCTTCTTGTATACTTTGGTAATATCAAATAATGGCTTTCCTTATTTGCTTGTTTTGTACTTTGGTTATATCAAATATTATCGCTTTACACCGTTGTCTCTTCCCTGTTTACTCAAAGGAACAAATTTGCTGAAAAGATCACACTACTCTTCCTTTAAAAATTATACTTAGGGCCTGTTTTGATGGTAACAATAATATTTCTGCTGCTTTATAGACTCGGTAGTTTGTCGGTGTTGTGTTGAAAGATAGCACCGTTTTCTACAGCCTTGCTTCTTCAAAAGCCATTGTTCATTATCTGGCCGTCTTCTCTCTTTCACACGCGACGAAACGGCTTCCAGCTCTCTTATAGTAGAGTACCTGGTAGGCTAAATCGTTACCCACTTTTATCAAACACAAAACAACGCCTGCTATCTATTCGAGAGCCACTTCTTTTCTTTGAGAGCTAGAAGCACGCCTCATTATCTAGCAAAAATGCGGAGGGTGTAGAACAAAGAAAAGCACACACAGATAATAAAATAAAGGCGCGGTAATAGGCGGCCGGCTCTCTAACTCTTTGGATGCGCGACAGCGCCATCATAGCAAAGCTCGACTTGGCAGTTTCCGCAAGAACAAGCTCCGCATTTACGGTAGGGTGGATAGTCTCACTACTCGGCCTATGCCGCTTTCGAAATAAGCATTTACTCAAGGAAAGTGTGAAGACAATATAACCACAGACTGGTATTAAGCTTTAACACCACTCCATCTCAATGTGGCCTTTTCATCTCCTTGCTTTCAGTAGAGAAGCGTAATTTGTCACCTTTGACTTCGTTCGAAGAGCTGTACTAGTATTAATGTTCAAATTGGGCTCACAATACTGTTGAGTGTTATGTCGCCTCTTTTTCTTATTTTATTCCTCTTTACTTCGTTCAGTGAAGCTTATGCGGCGGTACACCAACACATTTCTCGCCTGAACTGTTTTTTCTTCCGCCTTTGTACACACCATTTCCTAGTGTTTTGGCTCACGTGAAACGTAGCGGGAGTGAGCAAGTAAACGTGGCGTGTGAGAATGCTGTGCATAAGAAATTGTTGTTAGATTACATTTTCTCGCTAGCGTAAGCAGCACACTGAAAGGCAGTGTATTGCTGTCAAAGTAGAGCCAAGACCCAGTTCATCTAGCAACAGACTACAAAAAAAAAACGTAATATATTCACATCCCATCCAGCCGTTTTCAATGTATGCTCCTTTTTTTTTCTGATTTGAACAGAAAAATTGAACGTCACTGATGACATTGAAAGGCGGTGAACTAGTGAGGTGTAGCTCTTAAAGTGTGCGATATTGATATTTATTTCCGTTAAGCTCAGATAGAAGAAAGCTACAAGACAATCTCGAGGCGTAAGGTTTCGTGAGCAAGAAACCTGAATTCAAATAGCTTTTGTTATAAATGCTCTGCCACACAGCCGCTCAGCTTAGCGCTTCCATTCAAATTACTTGATATTTGTCATAAAAAAGGACAAAAACACACACATGGTATAATCACTAGACATTGCTAACAGAAGGCATGAAGAATGACTTTTTTACAGATATTCTTATTGGCTCATGTGGGTGTAAAACAGTGCCCCTGAAGTACGCATTTTGTTTTCATGAGCCGACGCGAACGTCCTGCTCCGCTGCGTGATGCGCAACTACACACTTGAACACTGGACCGAACCGGGACGAATACACCGGTGACTTCACAAATGGGGTGAAAAAATGAGATTCTCCATGCCCCCTAAACTGAACCAACACATCTCAAGTACAATCCACCGCATTCGTTTTGTCGTGGCGAACACAAGACGCTACGCACATATCATCGACCGTAGTGACAGTGGTCCCTATTGTGAACACGGTGATGTGCTAGAAACACTTGGACACATATTTTGTGATTGCCCGACATACGCACGTGAACGATAAACACTGACTTCTTCTAATGAACAATTTTGCAGTAGGTGATTGACTGATGAGACCATGTTACCCTTGGCCTGACACCAACAGTGCAACTGTTGTCATAATAGCGGTTATAGTCTTGTGAAAAGCAACTGGAGTATACGCGCGGCTCCAATTTTCTCAGCTAGTAAGAATTGTATGTATTCACTTCTGTATCTTACAGGCATCGTCTATTACTCTTTTTTCCTACCCTTTGCTCTCCCCCGGTGTACGAGTAGTAGGCTATAGAGCATGCTATCACTTAGGCAGGCTTAGGCCTGCCTTTATATACATAAACCGGTCAGTGTCTTTCTTTCTGGATGCAAAAACTGTTTAACGAGGAAGCATTCCACACAATAACGCCTTGCGATAGAAGTGAAGAACTTTCCTAGATATCGAATATCTCAGAGTAATAAAACTTTCAGGAAGTTTTCCACAGAATACCCGTTTAAGTACAAAACACTTCAAACTCCTCAAAATCAGGTGCACGGAAATGAATCACCGCATTGCAATCACCGTATATATTGTCCAGCGTGGAAAAGTTATTGTGCTGTTGAGGTATTCATTTGACCAATAATAAAAGCCACATACAAATACAAATTGCATCTCAATAGTTATTATTTTTTCGATTGTCATTGGTAAATAATCAATAGGTATATTGTATGCATATGCATGCGTGCGTGGCAAGCGGCCGTGGATGTTCAAGGGGTTCCTTTATTATGAACGTTCAAATCTCTAAAATATTGATTTGATTCAAGATGGGGGTTTTAACGTTCCAAAATCACCGTATGATTATGAGAGACGGCGTAGTGGAGGTCTCCGGAAATTTCGACCACCTGGTGTTCTTTAACGTGCGCCCAAATCTGAGCACACGGGCCTCAAATTTCTAAACTATACACTGCTGTCGCTATATGCTTCCCGAAAAGGCTGAACGACTGGCTACGGCTGATAAGTGTTTGTAGAGGACCACATTTTACACAGATCTTATATCGAACGTCGTCGCCGGAATTTTGGCATCGGAAAAGATGAAAAATGATGCGGGTTGCAATAAATATTGATCTGAATGCAATATATGATTAAGCTGAATACGAACGCCAATTGACCTTCTAGAGGTACTCAGGGTAAGCGACTGCTAACTTCAATTAAAATGTCTGCCTTCTAATACGGGTGTCACTAAAGAAACACTTGCGCATTGTAAAGAAAATTAAGTATTTATCAACACCGCCCCATTTTCACAAAAGCCCCTTCTTATTGCTGCAGGCTAGCTGGAACACTTCAACTAAAGTTATGGGACCAGATTCCCTCTTTGCTTCATGCTGACTACTGTAGCGGGCACTTCCACGCAGATGCAGAGGAAGTTCTGCAAACCACCAATAAAAAATTACACCACACTGCAATGATAAAAGAACCTTCAATATTGCTTTGAGGGAGATGAACTAGTGCTTAAATTATCAGAAATGCATACCCTTTGGAGGCGCCCAACGATGGCGTTCGGTTAGCATACTGTGTGACGCACTATGAAATGTACAATCATGAATAATAAAGTGGGTATAAAATACTGATTGGCTTTAGGAAAGGCTTATACTTCAATTTTTATCAATAAGCCAGTAAGGTCAGCCACGTGCCCGGAAAGAAAGTGAATATGTTATGAAAAGTGGAGGCGAAATTAGAAATAACTTAACAGTGGTGAATAACGTCGGGCTTAAATACTGTGGGTGGCAGGCGAGATGGAATGACGCTCTAAGATCACTGTCGAGTGCCCTCTAGAACACTCACGAGGCAAATGGAAGCGCTCTTCCGGCAAACGGCTTGAATTAAGGCGCATTCGGTGGTCTAATTACAGAGTATATACATAGCCAGCGAAAGCCGGAGATTTGGTCACATACCTCGAACGCAATTTCGAGTCTTCGCTGACGGCGCGTGCCCATAATGCGCGGGCAATTCGGTTATTATGCGGCAGTTTCACTCACGTAGTCGGCGGTTGGAGAGTTTGCGTAGCTGGGATGGTTGAAGACTACGGTGACATCGCACTTCGACTATCTTGGAGAACTGCGTGTGGCTAAAAACTCTAAACATGGCATTAGCGCATAGCTAAACTAAGTGCTGTAAGTGGGATAAAGGTGCTGGAAGAATAGGTCGTCGTACCGCGTCTTGGAAAGATTTTTCTCCTGTCACTGTATCCGTCAACCCAAATATGACACACAGCAGGTCTTTGTATAATAAGCAAAAAAAAAAACGAAATATCATTCGAAACATTAGTGAGCTGCCAGATTTGGCAGATCAAAATTTCGCCCCTTTTTCACAAGCCACGAACACATTGGCACCAGCCGCGTGATTTTGACCGCTTCAACGCTGTGAGCAATCATCAAATTTTACACGCGGAAATGTAGACAACGACCAGCACTTATCGCTAGAAAATAAAAAAAAGTATGTATTAGATACAAAGGCCAGCAAAATCAAAGTTTGGCGTTTTGCCCCGCGTCTCAGTTTACCTGACCCTACTCTACTTTACATAGTGATTTCATCAAAATAACAAGAAAGGTTCACTTTGGTGTCCTTGCCTTGTACGCCGAAGATGTGATTTGTAATTCAGATGTGATTTGCTATCACAGCAGCTGCGGCTTCAATATGTGCTGGAATCAATGTAGGTGTTTGTTAAAGCAAGCCGCATGACTTCTCTTGGCTAGCATCATAAGCGGCGTTACGAATGTAATAGACATTTGCTAGACAGTGGAAAGCTGCTGGAGCGATCAGCAATGACCTCGAGCTCTGGAGACGACACGCCGTCTCCCAGTAATTAGTAGTCACTCTGAGTGACTCGGCGCAGCACCTTGCGGCGTATATGCCATATATCATTCCATATCGAGAAGTAAGCCAGAGCTTGACAGGTGACAATAAGGCAGAACATTAGCGCGTATTGCCTAGACTGGAACCCTCTATACCGGTTTTCTGCACACTCGTACGCTAACGACATTGTTGACATGTGGGAATGAAGTGAGTCATCAGGTGGTTAAATTCCCTTTCCCCCTCCATTGAACTCGAGGACGGGTAGATTGGGCATCATGCTAAAAATAAATACTTAAGTATTAGGAAAGACCTTGTCACCGCTGTAGTTATATAGCCAGCACCTGTGAACCAGTGCCTCTTTATCAGTTGTGCAAATGGTGAAATAGTTTTGCTGCAGTTAGTGCAAGAAAGTACTAGGTCATGAAACTCATGTAATGTAATAAATTTTGTTTAATTAGCCAGCGTGATGGCGGCTCAAGAAAGGCATAAATGCAGCACAGCTTTGGGTTGAGTTTAATGATTTGGAAGTGGCATGATTAGGTGGCTTTTCACAACCTAACTTGTCACTCTGACATCGTTAAATATTCTTACTACCAACTGGTTTGCAAATGCGTTGATATTAGAACTGTGGAGACTAGCTTCGTCTAAATTACGCATAAGAATATTGACAGGAACACATTTTATATAAACAAGCTACACTTGCCAGATCAAATCAAATAAGGAACGTCACTGCACCCACAACGTTTTGACACCCAAGAAGCTTTCAACTTCAGAGTCAGTTTGCAATGAACATATTTATCTAAACGATATACATTAAAATATTTCAGTTAGCACGATAAAGTTCTCGTGACATGTAGAATATTTGCAAAGGGATGCACTGCCATGAGTAAAAGGGTACAAAGCGTGGGCATGTAATGTCAAATTACCAGTCACATTTATTTATTATAAATTGTTGTGGAACACTAAACACCATTTTCTCTCAAGGAGACTGGGACTAGATCTATTTTTTTCAGTACGCCTCGTTTTTTTTTACTCTTTCACCAATCTTGTAATTCTAAGACACGCTTCTCTGTAAATTCGCTGTGCATTTGAAATTCTAACGAAAAGTTGAACTTATAACGTTTTCTGTCAAAATTTGTGTATGTAAATATACTTCGCGAATATGCGTTCGTCTACTACCAGTTTCTAATTTGTTTGTTTGTTTGATTTCTGCGTGCCCTAAGGTTGCGCTTCTGCAAAGAGTTCAAAAGTAATGCTTGATGTTTTGAAAATAAACATTCGACAGAAGTTGGTCTGGTTGGGTATGAAACTGGGAGATGATTTAGACTCCAACCAAAAGATTTGAAGAAACCCGACGTTTCGAAACCGACTTGGCTCGTTCCTCAGGGGTGACTGCGGAGACTACGTAGCAGCGGCGTCTTCAAAGCACTCACGGGTCGGATAATTATCCCCCCTTTCTCTCGTTTTGCCGTGGAGCGCAGTCCGTGTGTATACAGTGGGGGAAGGGTTCCGAGTGAGTGGTTGATATTATGGGCTGTCCTGTGTATGTGCCACGACTCGAGTAATAACCTTCTCCTCCAGTTCGGCTCGATTTCAAGGATGGCCGTCGCTTCGAAATTTATCGGTGATCCGACGTCTCAGCATGTCCAGCACGTACTTCTCCTGCAAAGGAACCATTTTCAGGCAGAACAATGAAACAGCGATGGTAGCTTCCATCTCCGTCCCGATGGTGAACCTGACCATAGAGTACATAGAAGAGAAAGCACTCAGCTGCTTCTCGCTGCGACCCAAGCTTTTTCTGCGTTATATGGACGATTGCTTTTGTGTCATGAAGATGTCTGAAGGTGAAAAATTCAGTGAACACCTAAATTCCGTGCACCCAGCCGTACGATTCACGACTGAGTGTGAAAGCGACCACTGCCTGCCCTTTCTCGAAGTCCAGAAGGCAAGAAAGCGCAACGGCCCCGAGTTCTCCATTCATAGGAAGCCAGCGCACACTGGCCGCTACCTTCGATTTGCTTCTTCCCATTCCGCCTGCCACAAGGACTCGGTTGCGAACATGCTACTCGAAAGAGCTAAGAACTTATGCTCCAACGACACAGAGCAATAGAAAGAAGAGGCCCGCGTGATTGCGGACTTCAGAAAAACGGATACCCAAAAAACTTCATTCGAGCCGCCCCCCACAGCGCAGAGCAACAGATGATACGAAAACCACAATCAACCTTAATTGGCAGCCCCTCGAAATGCGTACTGGTTCCATACGTTCAGGCAACCAGCAAGATGTTGGCGTGGATCTTCAATAAGGAAGGGGTTCGCATCACGCACGTGCCTTCGTGTACGCTGGGCCACCTCCTCGCCCGCCCGAAAGACCGGCGAACAATGCACAGGACCCCCAGTGCCGTTTACGAAATTCCGTGGGCCGAGTGCCCCTCTTCGTATTTTGGCGAGACGAAAAACCTACGGGAACAGCTGAAGCAACACGCCAACGAAGTGCGAAAGTTCTGCAAAGAGCGCAGCGCAGTCACCGAATATGCTGAGACGTCGGATCACCGGATGAATTTTGAAGCGATGGCTATCCTTGAAAGCTAGTCGAACTAGAGGAGAAGGTTGTTTCTCGAGTCGTGGCACATATGCATGACAGCCCATAAAATCAACTGCTCTCTCGGAACCTTTCCCCCAACGTATACACATGAAGAGCGTTCTATGGCAAAACGAGAGAGAGAGGAGGTGATTATCCGCCCCGCGAGTGCTTTGAAGACGCCGTTGCTACGTAGTCTCCGCAGTCATCCCTGAGGAAGGAACCAAGTCGGTTTCAAAACGACGGGTTTCTTCAAATATTTTGGTAGGAGTCTAAATCATCTCTCTACTTAATGTTTTATTTAGCAGCGGCGTAGTGAGTCAATATCAACCTTGTCCATTTTTCAGCGAGTGGCAATGTGAACACAACTATTCGCACTAATACACTTCGTTTCTTACTAAGATAACACTCTCACTTAACCACACAATGTATGAGACTAGATAAGAGAGGAAGAAAAAAAATTGGCAGATCAACGTACAGTGCGAATCAAGGATATGTGAACCACGAACGAGAAATGTTGATATGTCACTTTGAAAACAGCACAACGTTATGAGGTGGAAGTAAATGATGCCGTACATGACTTCATTGTTATGATTATCATGTTTATATGTGTCGTTTACCTTCTTCATCTATTAACGTCACGTGATACCATATATATGTGAAGCGCTCATGATGCGCTTCACATAAAAAAGGTCTCTCACTAAAGTTTTTGGTTCAAAAAAAAGGTCTCTCACTAAGGTTTTTGGTGTCGAAGCGTTCGGATGGACTCGCTCTATCCAGTGGTGGTCGATTGCCAGGTATTTGACTTGATAAAACTGCAGAAAACATTCATAAAAGGCTGAGCCGACATGAAGCGCGTTCGCAGCGTTGCGTTGCCCGGCAGCGTCTCCCTCGACCGAGAGACTAACAGCCAGACGGACCAAATTTTTCGCGTCGAAGTACAGCAAAAAAGACGGTCGTGTTTTTTATATTAACGGAAGAGACAGAGAGGTTAGAATAAAAGAAATGGTTTGCTAATCTATAAAGGCGGTGAGAATTGAGGGTCGTAAGGGGAATATAGGGAGAGGACTAAAATTTAAAAAATATGGAAAAAGATACACCTGCACACACAAAGAAGGCGTTCTAATCACAGCTGTTATGAGATACCGGTTGAACGAAGAAAGTGCCGGAGCGCCTTTGCAGCCTTCTTCTGCGACATGAAGTTTTGTTCGTAGTGGGAGATTTTTTCTTCCAAAAGAGTCTGGTTGTCCACTTGGCCTATAACACATTGCAGAGCGACTGTTTCTTCGGGCAGTACCACGGGTATACGTGACAAGGGTCGCATATGACTACGCGGATAACTACGTGGCTCACGACACGGGTCGCATAGTTATCCGCCGCACTGCCGCCGGTGTCCGTAACCACTACAGCGCCAAGCGAGAAAAAAAACTCTGAAAAACACCCAGGACACAATGAAACTTGAACATGGGCGTCCTGCGTGCCAGCCAAGTATTCTACCACGGAGCTACGCCGATGCTTTGATTCCGCGGCAAAGTGACCCAATAGACAGGCTTCATACACACTGAAAACAGTGCCGCATCAATGGCGCCTTCACGTGTGAGATCCTCCAGGGTTGTTACAGTGATATTTTTGTGCTCCGTGGTAGGGTCAAAGTCGAGGTGTTTGTAGAATTGTTTGTTATTTAGTTGTCGCTTGCCTTCCTCAATGTAGTCTGATATATTCAGAACAACAATATATATATATATATATATATATATATATATATATATATATATATATATATATATATACATACATATATATATATATATATATATATATATATATATATATATATATATATATATATATATATATATATATATATATATACTCTCCTGTTCAGATTCACATATAAACGCAATAAAGTGGCTGGAGGGATAACCGCCGTGGTAGCTCAGTGGTAGGGCATCGAACGCGTTATTTGAAGTTCGCAGGTTCGGTTCCTGCCCATGGCAATTTATCTTGTCATCCACTTTTCTTTCCTCAAATTTACATTACAATTTGGTCTACTAACTTTCCTTCTATTTCCTTTGCACTATTGCCTGATAGATCTCGTTAATGTTGTGTCAAAACACGGAAAAACGAGCCCTTAGGTATACACTTCTTTCCCTTATTTGTTAACGAGGGTCTTGTACTGGCCGACTTGGTGGCTTAGGTTGTATACGAAAGACTACTGGTCAGCTACCAGCTCGTAATAAATGCACGTGCTACGTGACGGCAAACAGGCTCATAAAGGGTGTGCCACACTCGCCTCCAAGGCAACAGGTGCCGCTGACTGACACTCCCACGTTTAAATTCACATATAAACCCAATAATGTGGCTGTACTGGCCCACTTGGTGGCTTAGGTTGTATACGAAAGACTACTGGTCAGCTACCAGCTCGTAATAAATGCACGTGCTACGTGACGGCAAACAGACTCATAAAGGGTGTGCCACACTCGCCTCCAAGGCAACAGGTGCCGCTCACTCACACTCCCACGTTTAAATTCACATATAAACCCAGTAATGTGGCTGGGGGGATAACCGCCGTGGTAGCTCAGTGGTAGAGCGTTGAACACGTTATTCTTCGAAGGTCACAGGTTCGGTTCTTGCTCACGGCAAGTTATCTTTTACCCAGTTTTCTTTCTTCACATATACATTACAATTGGTTGAATAACTTCCCCATATACATTCCTTGGCTCTATTGTCTATTGGATCTCACTAACATTATATATATATATATATATATATATATATATATATATATATATATATATATATATATATATATATATAAGGATGTGATGGATGTGATGTGTTTATGTGATGTGATGGATGTGATGGGTTTATTTACACTGAAAATGCCAGCGCTCAACCGTCACTGCCGGATCTCCATCGCTCGAGGGTGTCCTGCCTCTTCTCCTGTCTCGCTCTTTCAGTCCGCGTTACATTTTCCTCCGGGCAAGACGAAGCTCACCGAGCGAGTGGAAGCGATCGGTTGTTTTAGGGCTTCAATCGGGCAATGTGTACAATTTGCGTCTTACGCGAACGCTGTTTCTGAGCTGTCACTTTCGCAACAATGTAAGTGATGTCACTTAGGCACTGAGTAATTACGAATGGTCCTATTTACTTGGAAAGAAACTTCTGACAAAGTGCCTTCTTTCAAACGGGTGTCCACAGCCAAACGAAATCATCTATAGCGAAAGTCACAGGCGGATGTTTTGCATCGTGACGGTCTTTCGCACGAGCGTGGGCGGAAAGAGTTCGGAGCCGAGCAAGTCGACGAGCTTCTTCGGCGTGACACAAAGTCGGCGTGACACTGGCGTTTCGTTCGACGAAAAAGAAAGCATAACTTCAAGTAAACTTTGGGGATGATGAGCATAGAGGAGAAAGAAAGGCGTATAACCTGTGACCTCATGTTTCGCGGTATTAAAGGAGGATGTAACGAAAAGTAATACGGCATCCCAGTTCTTGTGATCCGCTATAGAATGTTGGTGATGGTACGATTGGTGCGCTCAGTGAGGCCGTTAGTCTGAGGGTGGTATGGCGTGGAATTCCGATACTGACACCCACAAAGCCGTAGCAACTCTTCGACAACGTCAGCGGTAAACTGCCGGCCGCGATCACTTATCACCACACGAGGGGCCCCGTGACGGAGTATGATCGAGTGCAGAAGAAACCATGACACATCAGATGATGTGGCTGAAGCAACCACCATCGTTTCAGTACACCGCGTCAGGTAATCTACGCACACAATAATCCAGCGGTGGCCGGTGGTAGACTTGAGAAAAGGGCCCAGTAAATCTATGCCGACTTTTTCGAATGGTGATGTCGGTGGCTCAACCGGCTGCAGTGGGCCGGCCAATGGCGTGGTAGATTTGTGGCGTTGGCAGACATCACAACTTGCGACGTAGTGCTTGGTATTCTTCCAGAGTTGAGGCCAGTAAAAACGTTCTCGGATACGGTGAAGCGTTCGGGTAAATCCACAGTGCCCAGACGTCATGTCACCACCGTGCATGGTTTGGAATACTGGAAGACGCTGGCATTCTAGCACGACGATGGGTAGTATGGAACCATGGCTGGAGTAATTCTTGCGATATAGTAGGGCTTCATGAATCACGAATGGCGTGGTGCGTTTAGAGCTTTGAGCCACATCAATCATTGGTTTCAGCGAAGGGTCATGCTGTTGCTCATGACAAAAGGCGGCCAAGTTTGGGAAGTTGGATGAGATTGCAGCCAGGTAGTTATCGAACTCATCATCATTAGCATTCACAGTCGAAGATGGAAGACGAGATAAGCAGTCAGCATCTGCGTGACATCGACCACTCTTGTAGGTCACAGAAAAGTTATATTCTTGATGCTCTAAGGCGCAACGAGAACTGGTCAGTTGGATCACGTAGTCCGATGAGCCAACAAAGATAATGATGATCTGTGACAATCTTGAATTGACGGCCGTACAAAGAAGGGATGAACTTTTGGACGGCGAAAACAACCGCAAGACATTCCAGTTCGGTGACCGTATATTTCCTCTCCGCCTTAGTTAAAGTACGACTTGCATACGCCACGACGTGCTGGCAGCTGTCATGATACTGAACTAGCACGACACCAACACCAATACCACTAGCATCTGTATGCAGTTGCGTGAGTGCCTTCGGGTCGAAATGGCGCAAGAAGGGACCGGAAGTAAGCAAATACTTCAGCTGCTCGAAAGCAGCCTCACACTCAACGGTCCGTCGGAATGGGGTGTTTTTGCGGAGCGACTCTGCCAGAGGATGAGCAAGCTAGGTGAAGTCTTTGATAAACCGGCGAAAATAAGAACACAGGCCCACGAAGCTATGGAGATTCTTCACAGACGTTGGTTGCTTGCAGTCTCGAACAGTACTGATCTTTTGCGGGTCTGGCCGTATACTCTATTGACTAGATATCCGAACACAAGGGCTTGATGCTTACCAAAATGACACTTCTTTGCGTTCAAAAAAAGACCAGCTTGTTTGACGCAATCTAGAACAACGCTAATCCGATGGTTGCGGTCGTGGAGTGTGTTGCCAAAAATAATTTCATCATCGAGATCACACATACGTTTCTCCCGTTTGAGACCGCGAAGGACGGAGTCCATGAATCGTTAGAATGTAGCTGGGGCAATACATAAGCCAAACGGCATAAGGTTAACTTCAAATAACCCGTCAGGCGTGACAAAAGCAGTCTTCTCTTTGTCAGACGGATGCAAATCAACAGCATCATCGATGTGTGGTAGCGGATACACGTCTTTTTTTGTGACGGCGTTGAGACGGCGGTAGCCTACACAAAATCACCAAGAGTTGTCTTTCTTTTTTACCAATATAACAGAAGCTGCCCAGGGACTGCTTGACTCTTGAATAACGCCTTTATGCCGCATGTCATCGACCTGATCAGCGATCACTTGGCTCTTTGACGGGGATACGCGATAGGGTTTCGTGTGTATCGGTGTAGCACCTACCGTGTTGATGCTGTGGTGCATACGGGATTCGGGCAACGTAGAACAACGCTTGTCTTGAGCGAAATCAAAGACTCCCGCATAGCGTGTAAGCACCTCCTCGAGGACATCCTGCTTGGAAGAAGGCAACGACTTATGGATCATACGTTTTATCTCGGCTGAGTAGTTGGGTGCCGTCTCACTCATGGCTGGAGACTCTGAGACCGTTCTGACGTCAATTGTGGCTTGCTCCTAGAAAGTTCCCAGTTTGAGTCCGGCTGGTAGAATAACAGGCTCTAAGGCTGCATTGAGCGCCCACAAACAAGCATGCCCGTCGATGGCTGTAAAGACAAACCGTGGGACCAGCTCAATCTTGTTGGTGGCGTTTGGATGATCAGGCTCGAAAGGTCCTGTGTAGGGTCCTGAGCGGACGTGAAAAAAGCATACTGGTACAAACACTGCTGTCCGACCAAAGATCGTCACAACTTCAGACAACGAAAGCGCATCGATGGGCAGAGTCGGAAAATCGTCAACTATTGCAGTGCGCAACGTACTCTATAAAAGAATTTCTTCAGTTCCACAGTCAAGCGTAGCGTGGCATTCATGAAGGAGGTCTATTCCTAAATTGACGTCACGAGTTGAGCGAGCAAGTACAGTTAATTACACTCGGAAATTTTATCCACAAGTCGTGAGTACAATTGAGCAAATACCAACAGGGCATAACGCTTCGCCTCCAACTCCACGAAAGGTTTCTTTACGATTCCACGCGAGCATAACTTTGTGACCCAAGAAACGATGTTTGAAATGAAGACTCGTAACCGAAACAGCAGCACCAGTGCCTGAAATAGCAAGAGTATCTACACCATCTATACTCACATGCACTTTTTTCATCAACATCCCTGCAGAAGGAGGAATTTGCGAAACTTATTGTCCCGCGCCCGCACCTCCATCGGTCGCGCCAGCTAGTTTCGCAGCTGATGCGGGGAAGGGGACCGACGACGCGGAGACGGCGACAGACGAAAACAGGTCGGAGGCGGCGTCAGGCTTCACTCGGAGGCGTGGGACTCACTGCGAAATTCGTTAGGCCATTGCTGTCGAGGACGTTGGTCGGTCAAGTGAGAGGTCCAGGTTTTGTGCTTACGAGGCGGGTACGTCGAAAAACGTGGCGGCACAAGCGTTTCGTGCATACGAACGGGATACGTCGAAAAACGTAGCGGTGCAGGCGGCCGGCTGGGGCAGAAGCGCGAAATATTCCTGGGAGACCGCATGTGTAGCAAACGGGGACTTGTCGGCTTACATTAGCAGGTGCAGAGGTGGCAGAAGTACGCGGAGACAGGTCGTGCTCTGCAGGAACATTTCGTGCTGACACAGAGCGTTCTTCTAATAGAGGCCTGGTTGACGACGGTCGGAAGTCCACAGCGGCAAGTCGAGATGATGACATCCGGTGGTGGCTGTGACCCGTCGGGGAAAACGGAAACCGCGGGTTGAAATCTGCAGTTTCGGTGCACGGTCGGTTTTCAACGTGACGCTCTCGCAACCAGTAGGGAGGTGGTTCGGGGCACGCGGCGAACGAGCATTGGTGGTGAACGTCACCTGCTTGAAGGCGTACGAGCACTTCTCGCACTACCCGACGTACGAGGAAAGGAATGTCTTCGCAGGCGGCGACGTCTATACTTGCAACAGTGGGAACATTGTCCAAGCGCCCGAACTTGGGTAAAATTCTCCCGGTCTTCAACGCCTCGAATGTGCGACACTGCTGCCTGGAAATAGGAGTCTTCAAGTTTTCTCTTGTTATCAAAAAATTGTACACGCCCTCGGTTGTGCCTTTAACAAATGACCGACTTTGTCTTCATCAGACATATTTGCGTTGACAATCTCGCAAAGCTTCAATACCTCTTCAATGTAGGTTGTGCACGTTTCGCAGGGCAACTGAGCCCTACGTGACAGCGTTTGCTCACCTTTCTTTTTCATGGAACTCGTGTCCCCAAAGCAGGCCGTCAGTTACTTAACAAATATATCCAGAGAGGGGATGACGTGTTCATGGTTCTCAAACTAAAGCAACGCTGTCCCGGCAATGAGTATAACTAAGTTCACGAGCATCGCTGGCGTGCCCCATTTGTAGTAGCGGCTCACTCTGTCATGGTGTTTTAGCCAAGCGTCCACGTCTTCGTCAGTTTTACCTGAGAAAATTCGTGGCTCAGGTTCCCAGTAGTCTGGTTGTCGAGGTCGACGGCCACCTTGTGCCGTGTTGGGGGCACTGGTAGATGCAGCATCGTAGTACGTCAACGGGATTGCTGAGTCGTCGTTCATGCTGATGCTGTCCGGGGGTAGGCCAGCTAAGCGTCTGCTTCTGTGAAGAATCTCTGCTGTGGGGTTCAGGATGGCAAGTTACCCAGCACCTCCACCAAAGCTTTTACGGATGTGATGGGTTTAATTACACTGAAAATGCCAGCGCTCAGCCGTCACTGCCGAATCACCATCACTCGAGAGTGTCCTACATCTTCTGCTTTCTCGCTCTTGCAATTCGCGTTGCAATATATATATATATATATATATATATATATATATATATATATATATATATATATATATATATATATATATATATATATATATATATATATATATATATATATATATATATATATAATGTGTTTGTGTCATTAGGTTGCGCTGCAAATATTTCAATATAAATGTTGCAGATGGTGGTGAACAGGTTCGCATAACTTTTTTTTTGTAGCTGAAACGAAAAAAATGAATAAAAAAGTGAAGGGTCAATTCTGCTTTTCCTTGATTGAGGATATTGAGAATGTATTGCAAATATTTCAAAAGGAAAGCCAAATGAAGCGTGACTAGCGTTCCTGAAAACTCCTGAGTCTATCACAAGAAATATTTACTTCCTGTAGCTTAGAACCTACTTAGTGCCTCGATTGACACCAGTACATTCTTTTTGTTCAAATGGAAGACAGTCAATGAATTGTCTATACATCCGAATGTATTTCAAAACGTACATTCTCGACCTCAATACGCACCTCACAGTATATTTCGATAAACTAATGCACAGTCATTCGCTATATTTTATGCTGACTATAGGCTCTAAACGCGATAAAGGCATTTGCGTCAGCCTCGTCAGTGTTTCTCCTGGAAGTGGAGTAAAGACTACTGCGTGTGTAGTGCTGATGTCAACGTTACTTTTATTTATTTATTTATTTGTTTATTGTACCCTCAGGGCCAGAGGCATTGAAGAGGGGAGTGGGTTTACAAAAAATGGATTCAGAAGGAGAGTAAAGGGGAGTACAGGATTCAACGTTTACTGAATAATCAATTTTAGCTGATAACAAAGTTAGGACACAAAAGCAGAACAAAAGAGATCTAGTGTACATATTTTAAATAATCTTAGTATACAATTCTAGCTACAAAACACATCAGAACACGCAAGAACATGAAAAAAACGAAAAAGGCACACGTCATAAGTAACCTCAATTTACAATGTTTGCTAGTACAGCGCGAAACAGCTGATAATCAGTAATCACAGCAGTCGCTCCAGGAAGCTGGTTCCAGTCTTTGCTGGTGCGTGGGACAAAAGATTGTGAACACGTTCTTGTTTGGCATATCGGTATACCAACTTTGTGCATACCGGTATACCAACTCTCTCTAACTTTGCTTTTTATTTGGCTGTAACTACCAATGCGATATTTTATTCATCTTAAATTTACTTATATATATATATATCTCCTCCTTCAGCTACTGAATAGCTAAGCCTACCTTCTAAGTAGGGTGACCCCCTTAACTGCATTTGACTTGAGGCAGTTTTATGTAGCTACTTTTGGAAAAACGCTTAAGTATTGAATCAACAGTGCCAGATATCACATAAATGTTTCACAGATGTCAATACGATCACATTTAAAGATTGTATAGAGTGATCGCAAGCGTGATTTATCATTTAGGATTTGAGAATTTCCAACTTATTAGGAAGTTCGACCTCCCGGAATTGACCGAGAAGTTATTTCTGCATGCAGATAACAGGACAGAAGTACAACAATAATGAAATGTTTTAAACTACGAAAGAAACCTACAAGAAACGTGGCGTGAGGGGCGGAAAGGGAACTTTGAGAAAGCGAACCTTGATCTGGTGCGACGGGAAGGCTTCTTTCGAAACGGATCACGCTGCCAACCGAGACGACGCTTCCATTTGGAGCACGGCGACCGGGCGTGCAAATACGGAACTCGTAGTACACTCTGTTCTTATGTACTACCGCGCAGAAACTAACTAGGACATGAAAACGAATGCACACCCGGTCTCGTAGCAATGGCGCCATCAGAACGTTGAGGTAAGCTTCCCTCGCCTTCCGTGCCGCAGGACCCGCGAGATCACGCACGCATCTGCTGTAAAACAGACCTGGTGTCTCGTTATTGCTTCCACTACGTATACACAAGCAGCATCCGTAAAAGATGTTTCCAGTTAGAAGTTGGCCGCAATGGCTTTGGTGGTACACGCTAGAAATATGTATCAAACTATTGATCCTAGTTAACAACTTTGTTATTATATTTAGTTATACGTCTTCTCTCAGTCAGATTCTCTCGTCGTATCGAAGTTTCTGCGATGCCACAAGTTCATGCACGCAACGTCGATCGTAAAGTGAGTGCACGAGTCCTGTAAATGTGCGGAACGGTTTGACGTCACCCGCCCGCATTTGATATACTCGTTCAGACAAAGCTGATGAAATACGGGTGCAATTTCACAATACGAAACCGTGTTTGAGAATAAAACCGGACAGCCGCATGAAAGAGTGAAGCTTTTTTTGCGATGCGCATTGCCGGCAAACATCACACACCCTTCTTTTGATGGCGAAATCACTTATTATGCACGGTGCGTTTTTAGAGTTCTACACAGATATATTTTACGCCATCGGTCGGACGATAGCTAGTTCAAAGAGTAGAATGTTTGAAACAATGTTAAAATGTGGGTGTGCAAATGACCTCAGATTGCGTACTAACAATCATTGAGGAACACTGAAAGGTGCCTAAACGTATGCGGGTATACTCAACAGGTATGAACTAATCTCTTATGAAGTATTATTGTATACAGTTATGTGTAAAACGCAGCGCATACAACGCATAGACTTAGCTTTAGTCTTACTTTGGCTATCACCTCGCGTATTAATAACAATACAGTCTTCAATTTTCGTCCAATCATTGAATCGTTCATGAAGGTTCTACTATGTAAATTCCTGAGAGACGTTTTTATTTAACACAGTTCACTACGGAGTAACTAGACGCACGGAGGAAGCTTAAAACATCTCAAAAAGTTTCTCTGGCACCTAGCATTTCACGTTCGTTATTAATCAATACTTTCCATGAAGCAGATGAAAAAAAAAAGTCTGCTCAGGCGCTTTGTTCGAGAAAGCAACTGTACACTGTGCTCTTACGACGACCAGCACTGTAGGGCCGCACTGTTCCGGGAAAAAGAGAAAGTGTTGCGACAGCGCAAGTAGGGGCTTGGTCGAACAAAATATTTCATGGTCATAAATAAAAAAAGCATTAAATACCCATTTGGAAATTGATACAAGGAACGTTCATCAAACAGAACTAAAAAAATATTTGTATGTTTTGGGGTAAATCAACGGTCAATTCTTTTAGCTCTTTAGATATCAATGCACTGTACTTATATTCATTGTAAACAGAATTTATAGGATCATATTCATTCGTTCGTAAAATTTGAATGCTGAAGCTCATTCAGTGACAGTTACCACGTGTATCTTTTTGTCTAGTTAGAATCTTCATACACTGCATGAAGGCTTTTATGCGAAACACCAGAATTTCAAGAAAACATAATAACAGCCTTCTAAACTTTTTCGAAGCTAAAAAAATTGGCAGCGTATCCATGGAGTGAATGATGGAGAGTGGGGCGAAGCCTTCGTCCGTTCATTCGTTCTTGCTTCCGTCTGTCCAAGCGTCCGTCTGTGTGACCGCCCATGCGTCCATCAGCCCGTCCGTTCGTGCGTCTGTTCGCGCGTCCGTCCCTGCGTTCGTCCATGCATCCGCCCTTGCGTCCGTTTATGCGTCCATCCATGCATCTGTCTGTGTGCCTGTTTGTCCATCTATTCAGCACTACAAGTACCACCATGTCGCATCTTTTCATGATATATTCCCCATTTGGAAGCATAGCCATACAGTGGACATTCCAAGGACTAAACGAGAGGTGGCACACGCACACTTTTTTATGGCCTGTGTTTCGGGTCTACTTCCCACCTTCAACCACCTCGAGTTCATGGTATATACTAGTTCACTGTATTCATGGCACTGCGGCCCTACGCTCGCAAAACATTTTTAAAACCAAGGAGGTTACGCCCAGCGAGTATAACGTAGCAATATTTTCCTGTCAGATAGTGCTCAATGTACATGCCAATCGCTCCTAATGGGAAATGAGAGACATGAGAATTCGGCTTTTACTTTCTTACAGCTTGCGCTTCGTATCTACTTCCCACCTTTCACCACCTCGAGTTCGTTCATGGTATATACTAATGGTATTCATGGCACTGTGGCTCAACGCTCGATAAACCTTTGAAAACTAAGGAGGTTACACTCAGCGAGTATAAGGTAGCAACCCTTTTTTGTCAGAAAGTGCTCAATGTACATGCCAAAGGCTGCTAATGGGGATCGCAGCGTGCGCGTTAACTAAAAGCCGAATGCTCCTGTCTCTCATTCCCCTTTAGCAGCTATTGGACTCTACGTCTAGCAATATTTTTCATTGTTCAACAAGGCACAGAAAAAAATCTCTCATCGGTGCCACCTTGAAAGTTAAAATGTTATACTTGTTACATACTACAACGGCTACGAGGGACGAATGGGTGCCGCAATAAGCAGCTTCGCCCCTAAAAAATACCGCAAAAAAGTAGGCACGGGCTGCTAAGCGATCGTAATAAATCTTGTCTGGAGCACTGACCTATTAGAAACTGCGGTAACTGAAATAAACTTTAACAGCCTTGGTATTGTATTACGACTTACCCGAGTTCACTAACTTTCTTCTGCATATATAAAACGGCACTCAGTGAGGCCTCAATGAAAACAAAGTAGCTGGTTCCTTATGCACCGCAGCACATCCTAATAACGAGAGTTTAACGCGAGGCTTACAAGGTAACGCGCATGTGCGCAGTTCTGTTCACCATTGTCGGGGCTCGAAATTTAATTACGCTTCACGATTGTGGCACCTTCCGGCAGCTCCACAGGCTTCCGGCTTACTCTGTATTAAAGGGAAGAAGCACTTAACGAATGCACGGCACATAGTTCCGACCGTTGACTGTCCTCAAGAGTTCAACATATTTAGAAGTTTTATTGTCACAAGACGCAAAAGGTTTTTCTGGCCATCGATCAAGCCATATTACAGTGACTGGGTGTTATTTCTTCGCAAGGAGCTGTATATGCTCGGAGTGGCGCTTTGTGCGCTGCGTAATTTCGGCGCTAAGAGGCCTATACAGATTGAATAAAAACATTTCCGTCAGATGCTCCTTCATTTACTATTTTCTGACCACCCAATATTCAAAAGAAACAGCGCAAGAGATGCAGTGCAAGAAAATGTAGTAAGAGACATCTGTGTTTCATGGCGCTACCTCGAAGCCTACGTGCATAAAAGCTTTTCTTTGGGAATGATTACTAGTTATATTTTTTTCGCAAAATGCAGACACATTGAATGTAAAGGGCAGCTGCACCTCCCAGATCATCACATTAACCCTTGCACATATGTCGCTACACAAATACTACTCGAACTTTTTTACAGCAACACACTAATCAAATCCAAGCTATTCTCACACCACGAACCCTCATATAGTTCTGCAAGTCTCCGTGTCAAAAAAAAAGAAAAAAAACAGTATCACATAGAAGCTCGCTGATGGGCGGGCACTGCGGATGAATATTGAGTATCTGGGGTTCTTTCATACGCACGCAAATTTAGATGAGTGGCGTCTTTTCAACTTCATATCAAAACGTTGCTGCCATGCTGAAGACGTTCCCATTATCCAAAGGGATAATGTATTTAATATACCAAAGACAGTATCCACCTGTTCATTTACCTTTCTCTCGCTGATTCTAAGCAAGAACATTCGTCAAAAAACATGCGACGTATCACCAGCCTGAAAACGTATCCTGCAAAAACGTAATTACTTGTGATTGTCTAGCACCTACACGTTCAAGGAGCACATGCGCCTGCGGAAAAACAATACGTCATTTCTTGTTGCAGTGCTTACCCACTGAGATTTGTATGGACAAAATACAACTAAAGCTGGCACAATAGCCAGCCCAGTAGCAGGAATAAATGCACAGCACACAGCTCATGCATACGGATACTGCGAATGACTGTGTAGCTATTACGAAACTGTTCGCGGACGATTTACCGCAAGTAAAGAAAATTCGGTACACAACTACATACGCACTTAAGTACTTTTTCAATTGCTCAGTTGTGCACAGAATTCTACTTGCAATAAGTCGTACGTAGGACAGAGTGGCCTCTGCAATAACTTTCACTTAAAGCAGCATAATCAGTCTTTGAAAAAGTGTAACGCATCACACCTTGCAGAGACGGAAAATTTTTCTGGGCATAGTAGCAAAAAATTCCGTTAAGTCAACGAAGCTTTTCACATAAAAAAAGAAAAAGGGAGATGTATGCGTGGGCTATGCGTCAATTTCCTCAACAGACAAGGCGGTTGCGCATCTATTCGACACATGTAAGGTCGAGTCACAGGCTTCGTGTTCTTACGAATGAGCGCGTGTTGACGTGAATTGACACATTTCGCTTTCTTTATTATGCATATGTCTTCTATGCTTGGATTTGTGTATTCTGCTTGTGTAACAGAGAAACCTATTATGAGATCACAACAGGGGTCGTTTTTGCCGCCATAGTTGTCCGCCGCCGCCAGAGTCCATTACTACTATAGCACGAAATCAGAAAATAAAACTGAGTGAATAAAGACTGGAAAGGGCAGAATGAGATACAAACCCGAGTCCTCTGCGTGCCAGACCAGTATTCTATCTGCGAGTTACGCTGGTTTCAAACTCCAATACAAACCGACCCTAAACCGTCTTGATGTCGGGAAAAGAATCGTGGTAATGTGAATACAACTGAAATCTTATAGAATAGCAAAAAAAAAAAAAACAACCAGGCGTCACACATTGCGAATTGCGTAAAGATGGGGTCGTCAATTGCTCCCACCCATTACAAAAGCATCAGACATAATCGTTCATTGTCGTCAGCCACATCATCACAAAATTGCATAAAACTTGTCGCAAGTGTGTAGTGGGTTCCAAGCTTTCCCTAAGAATAAGAAAGGATGCAATAGTGAATGCCTCCCTACTGCACAAAAATTACAATGATTTATTACTTGCTAAGAGACTGGTGTGACCTACTGGACACTAATAAAGTTTTTTCATCCATCTATTCATTATGGCATAGTTGGTACCCTTCAAGTGTGCTTGTAGCAGTTACCCAAAGAGTGCTTTAAAAATCTCTAGAAAGGCCACTATTCCAGCTTTCGTTGTGACTGTGCTGTGCGTTTGGCGCAGGTCTCGTGATTTTTGCACAATGAATATTTTACTTGCGAGAAAGCGTTCGTCCTGTGCACTTTGTTATTTATGTCTTTTCTGCAGAGCTGCGTTAACCATTTAAGTATTCTAATAGCCCACCTTTACATTTCACAGCATGTTGAAAATTTTACAACGGCTGTACATAAACAGATTTGAATAAACCAAAACCTGAGGTAGCAAACACTATCTTGAAATTATGGCCTTCATTTGGTGTGGTATTGCCTGTGGTTGCCAATCATGCACATTCGCTTATGCAGTGAACCCAAAATTCGGAATATGCTTCACCGATAATCTTCAATGCTGATATCTAACCTTCAAAATTTTCGCAATACACCACTCTAGAGCCTCATGTCTTCAGTCGCATATTGACGCGGTTCTATATGCAAGACATTGTTTTCGGGAAGATGAGGTGTGCGCTAATTCTGAATTAGAATGTGTCCTGGTGACAACAACGGGACGATTACACAGATGTCGCAAGGGGCCATGTTTTGGTTCTCTCTGAGATCTTTCGCAATTATGTAAAGCCGCAAAGCACATAAAGAGCTTTCGTTTACTATGACAACTGTAAGGGGCTTGTTCATTGCTCCTTGTAATTAAATTTCATTTAACGAAACGGTAGTTGAAGAAAGTCTGCAGAAGTGTCAACTTAAATATATTTGAATTCAGGCCATATTTTAATGATTCAGGAATACTGTTTTCTTTAGTAGAAACTAAACAAAAATGGCATGACTGAAGAACAGTTAAAACAAATGTGAGAGACACCTTCGCAAACCGTTCCAACAAAATGGATGTTTCTTCATTTTTGATCTTTTAGTGCTGATCGCATTATAAAACCGTTATACATTTCCATATGTAACGAAATTGAGCTGGCGTAGCAAGGTCTCAACTACTCTAGTGTTGCGCTCATTAGCACTAAAACGCCAGCCACATTGGGGGATGCGTCTTTTCACGCCCACCTGTGCCGAATGCCTCATGTGGGGGGCTGGCAGTATTTCTGAAATAAATAAATACATATGCTAACTTTTTTAAGTAGGCACTTCTTATAATTGTTAAACAGCTCACTAACACATCGCTTACTAGCGCTTTATGACAGCTAAAGTTACTCTGTTGCACAGTTTCATTGCGAGAACAAGAATACCGGCGCAAGACCACCAACATTCTTTCAAAAGAAGTGATGATCACGTAAACGAGTATTATTGCGACAGTAGCAGCAATTTCGCTAAAGTGAAACAAACGGAGCACCAGGAAGGAGGATGAGACATCGGCCTGTATTGACAGGAAGCACCGCTCCCGCTCAAGTCTCTGTACACCTATCCCATCTTTCATTTCCTTTTTCTGAACAACCAAGCCATTCCTTTTGTCACTTCTCCGCCTCCCCAAGCCTACATTCTCTTTCTTGCCGGCTTCGCCTCAGGTCCTTTATGCTTTCTCCTAGATAGTTCCAAACGTACTTCCGCGACAGACCCACCAGCCGGACTTCATGGTGGAGAGGTCGCAAACGCAATAATGCCCAGCAATGCCTTCAATATAGCTCTTGCAAGCCTAGGGCGTGTGGCGATAGTACTGTAGCTGCTATGACGTTTTATTTTTTGCCGACCTAAATAGGTCGGTGGTGTCCTCCTCTCTTCCTCTTTCTTCGGCAGTTTACTTCCTTCACGCTTTGTCTTCTCAAGTTTCATCAAGGCTCTGTTTTCGAGCATGATTCATGTATCTTTGCTCCTTCCACTGGCACCTGGTCAGATCGAATGCTGTGAACGGCCACAGTAAAGCCGCTCATGAGGCATTAATATAGCAGGTGTCGCATAAGCCTAACACACTCCATGCAGGGATAGAAACGTCAGGTTCGGGCGCTATGCCGTCTTGCTCCTGCTCATGGAGACAAAAAAAAACAAAAAAAAAACAACCAGTGCAGTTTAAAAGGAAAAATTAACATTTGAGTCGCACACTGGCGTGTTTTTCGCATGATTCATGCTCAGTTGACCACTTTAGTACTGTCCTTATTGACGTCTCGCGAACAACATAGCACAGCGTTCGTTGTCCTTTCGTACTAATAAGGCAATCATGATAACATAAAGTTTAGAGAAGGTACATAACTCGCTTATCCACTAGAAAAACAGATGAAATAACCTAAAATAGGTATTTTACACCTTAAAATATCAACACCAGCTCAGACGTGTACCCGCATTGATATAGGAGTTCGCCGACTGTTTCGAATGGAGTTCTGGGTAGACATTAAGGCCTGATTTCTGCTCAGAAGAAGACATTCTTCAACCCGAACTACAACAGCTTCTGCTAAAGCATAATAATCTATTGCAGTGAGTTACTATAGAAAGCTCCGAAAAAAAGTTCCTGCAGTATAACAACTAAAGACGCAGAGTCAGATTAGGTTGTGTGACAGGAGTAGGCACTTCATCGCAGATAGGAAAACTATGCACACCGAAAGGACCTTCCCTCTAAACACAACCCCAACTGTCTCGTTTTGCATAGCTGCTGCAGCTTTCTCGGTATACATTTCGATTTGAAGAAGAGCATTAAAATGGCTCTTGACAGATAGATCACAACACAACACTTCGTAGAACAAGAAATATGAGGGGCAACCTTACTTAAATGTCTTTCGTTTCGCTAGCTCAGGGCACTTGGCGCGCGACAAGTCTGAGGAGGGTGTTATATAATATTCAATAAACAATTATATCGGGCCAGTGTGTAATAATTCATCTTGGTAGGGAGCACAGTAACGTATACACGGAACACGTGTATAAGTTACAACATATGTTACTCGTTTGGATTAGAGGCTTTTCGAATTTAGCATGGTGAAGTGAACTCCGGATGTGATTTACACGAAGAGATGCGGCAACGTTTTCCAATATGTGCGTTAATCTTTGTGGGTGTGATGTGTGGAGTGCAGTATCATATTTATTTATAATTTGATCTCTGCAATAAAAAGCATGATATTCTAATGAGGGTTGTCTTAGTAAAGGACCCTTGTAGTTTCAATCACCTGGGGTTTTTTATTGAACCAGCAAACAGGCTCCCACCTTTTTTTACACCACCCGATAGCGGTGAAAGACAGAAAATAGAGGTGAAATCATACCTTTTTTTTTACTTCTTCCGAAATCTCTCGATAGTATTGGAAGAGTGAAGCGCAGATTCCGAAGTTCCTGACATGAACGCTTCAAAGTGTCCTTCGCCACACCTGCCCAAGAAAACTTGCCAAAACATCATTCAGCAGACACTTGACTCCCCCCCCCCCCCCTATGATTCGATGTACTTCATTCTGGCAAGTTAAAAACTCTTGAAGCCACACTAATATCCGTAAAAATACATTACTTCATGAGGAGTCAGTCGGAAAATTGCAAGATGGCGTTACCACCAACATTGTCATGCGCATACTTTCGCTTACCAAGTGTGTTCTTCCCCCAATAGTGCTGCATTTTGCACTGTGGAAAGACACTTGACCTTTGAGCAAAAAACGTTTTTACAGACGATAGTCTTTCGTTAGGTACTTTGACGTAAAAATTTGGTCTGTCTGTCTTTTTGTACATTTGTGTGTTTGCCTGCCGTAACGATACCCCAAACGGTCAACCCCATCCGCAGCGCCAACCAATAGTGCTCAAGTTTCAGCGTTCATACTTCAGCGATTGTCAATTGAAAAGCAATTATTGCGCATATCTGAGGCACCATAACAACACGTCAATATTTTGCATGTGTGTCTTTATACGAGAGAAGATATACATAAGTAATTCTAAGGACCGTAGCCTTTCACACGCTGCGCTGACAATGCAACGTGATGCTCAAAAAGGCAAGTGTTTCCAACTGCCCGTCGGTATGCGTTCTACACCTTGTCATCAAAACAGGCGCGCACGCCTTCCTTTGTTTTCAAAGGTAACTGTCAGATAGCACTCGTGTCTAACGTGCCTCGATGCGTTCGTTCACCTGCGATGCACGAATCGAGACTCTCTAAGACAGCGCCTCGAAAATACAATTCACTGATTTTCTCTTGAAGAACATCATATAAACATTTCGTTCAATCTTGAGACGCAAGACTGTTATCGTCTTTCGACGACATTTGTGCTGAAACATACAGCTACAGTGCGAATGTTTTGTTGTTTAGAAAAAAACGTATTGCCACAAACGTCAATAACACTCAACATAACATTTACTTCTTAGATATACTCTAGTTTAAGAGAATTTTATTTCCGGATGTATCATACACAGCTTATGCGCACACAGAAAACTGGACAATGGTGAACAATGCGTATGTACAATGCAAGCTGTTATATACAGCGAAAGAACTTATAGCGTATGCAGTGACGTACAATGCGAAAATCGGTTAACAAAGACAGGACATTTATGACATCGAGATGATTAAACTTAAATAAACAGTAAGGCTATATGAACAAACAAGGGGAGGTCATTCACAGTGTAGCGTGATATTTTGCATTCGCCTGTGAGGACAGTTTGTTCTCGCGCTCAAGAACAATATTTCACAAAAAGGACATGTTTTAAGGAAGAAAAGGAAAATACACACTGTAATTTCACAGTGATACAAGCTCTAGCCCACCTCTTCAATAGGGGAGGAAAGGCATGGACACTCCGTTGTTTTTAACGATAATAAATCGCGTAGTCCAGCATCGAAGGAAAGCCTCCTCTTTCAGCATGACTAGTTCTGCATTAAGATGCATAAGCATTATGTTTCTTAGCCGATGTAGTAGGGGAAACATGGCTCTCTCAGGGCGTCCACTAAGGCAGGCCAGTCCCCTTCGTTTCCATAAGACGAAAGCTCCGATAGCCATTAAGAGTACGACGAAGCTATCCCGGTGGCTAGACTTCCACTGCATACTTATTTGGAACATTCTGGTAACCATCCGCCAAAAGGTGCGCTCTACTATACATTCTTGGAAGACATGGTTCAGTGTTTGGACGCGACCGCACTGCGGGCATATGTGGCGGAGGGCGCCACGCCTCACGCCACAAGGCGGTCGGCCGTTGGTAAAGCCTCCCATTCCCAAAGCCAGTTTAGGTCACGGACTTCGGAGGAGAGAGGCGTGTTCGTAAGAGTCCAACGTCTTTTCGCCCGGCATATCTGGCGTTGTTCCTCAGATAGGCATTTAAATGCTATTAGTTCGCTCATGTCGGTAGGGGACATTTTCATACGTTCTTGAACTGAAAAATCATTTCGCCATTGTTGCAAAGATTTTATAACATGTGTGTAATACACCGGTGGCTGCTCAGCAACTGGTCCGTGTCGTTTGCTAAACGAAAAATATTCTAGAGGTACCTAGCAGATACAGTACGAGTTGCCTGCCTCGATACGATGAGTTCTCTAAGAGTGCCCAGGTGTTTTTGAGAGACAACATGCGGAACATTACATAGAGGTTGGGTACACTGAGCCCTCCCCATTTTACTGGCAGGTGGACCAAGGGTCTAGCGACAGCTTCGGCGTGGCCATCCAAAAAAAAGGAGCCGCACGCAGTAGTCGCTCTCAGCACAACCCGTCGAGGTGGTTGTGCAATTCTGGCTACATAAAGCAGTGGCATTGTTAGGCTAGATTTAATTAGGTAAGCTCTTTAACTAAAAGGTAGTTGAAAGGTTCTGGCGACTTCAATGCGTCTGTTCACTTTGTGTTGGATTTCCTTCCATGTGGAGCGGGCTACCTCACCAGTCGAAAGGTGATGGCGAAGCTCCTTAAAGCGGCACCCGTTTGTCCCTCGTCGTAGTGCGTAACTAGTCTTATGTTTTGACCTACAAGGTGGTGCCGGTGGGAGATTTCTTCTGTGCGTTGTTGAAAAAATAAAAAATTTGCAGCGTGCGCGTTAACTAAAAGCCGAATTCTCTTGTCTGTCATTCCCGATTAGCAGCCATTGGCATGTACATTGAGCACTATCTGACAAGAAAGGGTTGCAGCGTTATACTCGCTGAGCGTAACCTCCTCGGTTTTAGAAACATTTAGCCAGCGTTGGCCCGCAGTGCCATGAATGCAGTGAACTAGTATATACCATGAACTCGAGGTAGTTAAAGGTGGGAAGTAGACACGAAGCGCAAGCCGTAAGAAAGTGTGCGTGTCCCACTTCTCGTTTAGTCCTTGGAATGTCCGCTGGATAGCGGTGCTTCTAAATGCGGAATGTAGGATGAAAAGATGCGAGCTGGTGGTACTTGGAGTGTTGACTAGGTGGACGAACAGACACACAGACAGATGCATGGGCGGACGCATGGATGGCTGCACGGATGAATGGACGCATGGACGGACGCAGGGGCGGATGCATGGACGAACGCAGGGGCGGATGCATGGACGAACGCAGGTCAGATGCACGGATGGACGTGCGGACGCACGCACAGACGCATGCACGTCCGGGCGGATGGACGCATGGACGGTCACACAGACGAACGCATGGACGGATGGAAGCAAGAACGAGTGGACGGAGGGATGTTTCGCCCCGCTCTCCATCATTCACCCCGTGGATATGCTGTCATTTTTTTCTGTTTAGTTTCTCTTCAAGAAGCCTGCTATGTTTTGGAGATCACTTCAGACAAGAATCAATGGACGATCACTGTTCTCGTCGTAAGACCATAAGCGCCACAATAGCCACAACATAGTTTTTTCAGATTAGACGCTTCCATCCCACGTGGATTTTCTTTATCAGCACCATCCGTTCATCAAGACACTCAGCATAAGCAAGATTCTTCTTAAGCGAAAAAGGCATATAGAAACAGCCATTTAAATGTACAGAGAAGAACAGGCCTGTGCATTTACAAACTGCCACAAAGATATCAAACTCAGTCATTAGAGAAGTCATTAGCCACCCCAGCGTATCACGTTAACGCCTATTTAGCTACGCCATATGTTTTCATCCGACAAAACAACAGAATCGTTACCACGTTTCCAAATTTGCTGTTCCACCATGCTTGCTCACCAGCAAAGCACATCACAAGGGAATCAGCCACACTTCAAGCATGCCCGACTGTACTCGCTTGACCCTACGCTATGTCTTCAAGTCCCGTCGAGGCTTTGCCAAGCAGACCATACCCTGCTATGTAGGCTGTGGTGGGGCGTTGCGTTTACCAACGCCTACGCTTTCCGCATTGGGATGGCCGACACCGCAGCCTGTGGCCACTGTGGCAAAGAGGAAACAATCCAACATATTCTTTGTGACTGCCTAGCGTATATTAAACAACGAATATGCCTTCGCAAGGAACTCAACAAATTAGATGATAAACCTCTGTCGGAGCAGGGCATTCTGCAGTATCGACAGGATGCGACTTCACAGAAGAGGGCCCTGAAAGCTCTACTACACTTTTTGCGATCGACTGGCCTTACTGAACGGTTGTAGCTAGGACGCCCTTCCTGTGTGTGTTTTTGTTTTCTTATGAGTGCGCGTGCGTTTTTTTTTCTCTAACTACACCCTCTTTCTTGCCCCTACTTCCCCGGCCCCAGCACTGGGTAGCAAACCAGATGCCAATATCTGGTTAACCTCCCGGCCTTTCCTTTCTCACTCTCTTTCTCTCTCTCTTGCTGTTCCACCATCACCCATTCTCCACTTCAAAGGACTACGTGCGTTTGTCTTCCCTTGTGTACCAGATCAGATGCAGATAGCCTCTACTTTTTTCATTTTTGATATACTGTCACGACACAATCTTGTCTTTTTCAAAGGATAAAGAACAGAACTATTGGCAACATAATTAGTTCGATGACAAGCAGGCTTGAAAAACTGCTCATTACATTGTCGTTATTGTCATCCAGAGAGACAAGAAATATTCAATGAAATGCTGCTGTTGCAGCAAATGAACTAGCGTCTGCTATGAAGGCTACAGTCAGCTATGTTGCTTTGCTTTGGCCTGGCGTATACAGCTTTTTATTCCTGTGTGGCATGAGAGACTACTGCACTTTTGAGATACGTTAGCACTGTCCCGTAATATTCCATGTAGGTAAAAATTGTGCACATAGAATGTGCTGTAAAGCTGTGAAGTGGCATTAGCTCTGAAATGTTATAAGCACGAACCTCGCAGTAATGTGCAATGCACTAAAGAAATAGGTGACAAACTGTGATTTACAACCTTCTTTCTAATCACGTATTTGAAGGACCGTTAAAAACCTTTTATGGTTTGATAAGTGTTTTCCAGTAATAGACAGACCACAACGTGATACTTGTAAACCAAAAGAACAATTATGAAGATAATCTTTGCTTTTTGAGCCATGGCGAAGAGGCGGCAGATTATCCTTCTCAATGCAGCAGATGTGTCAAAATTTAAACGCATCTCGTACAAATTTAGGTATATAGTAAGTGTTGAAAAGAAGGCATTTGTACTTTCATGTTTTTGTCGTTCTTCCTTTGCTCTTTCATTTCTCCATCCAATATACTTTCTGTCAAGGCCTTCTACATTACATCTATATTGTCTCCTGTCTTAACGTTTGATTAATAGTCATTGGGTATGTTTTTTTGCCTCTGCTAACGGTAAACAATTATATTTGATATTGCTTAGTTATTGTTAAAATGGTTCTGGTTCTTTCTCACGTCCACGTATGAGCGCGTTTGTGCTTTGTATGGAAAGGGTGAGAGGTGATTCGGCATTCAATGCCCGGGTGATGGTTCTGTGCAACTTTAAAACTTTCTAGGCGTGGCTGGCTGAAAAATATGTTAACGAACACTTGATCTAAGGGGAATCCTCAGTGACGAAAGCCCTCCAACACCTTGCTATACTTTCCTCTCTCTTCAATATCGCATATACTCTATTTTTGTTTTGGCGATCACCTTCTTCCTCCTATTCCTACATCGCTTCCCTCATTTCTTGCCGTTTTACTACATTGCTTCCTTGAGGTTTCTTTTCCATTCCCTTCATTCATTCTTCTTCTGAAATGCTAGGCTTTTACTGTCGCCTATTCGTGGCTTATGATTTGCTTCTCGCTATGAATTTGCCCCCTGTGCTGATAAGACTAAAACTTGCAACGACGTCGTTGTGAACGTATGTAGATGAACTACGATAGCTGGGTTCTAATACCTTATAGCGCTACCAAGAGTTCCAATGTGTGTGCCTATATGTACACGACGTGGTAAGTTTTCAGGTACAGTGTAGCACTGGAATGCTCGACGACACACCATCAAATCCCAAAAAACGTGGTTGCATTTCTTTAGGGATGAACAAAGCATCTCTGCTTAGATTAAGATGCACACAACCTAATTGTAAAGAGTGCTCAAAATTGTCCTGTAATCTGCGAGTTTGGTGTGCCTCATGGGGATGCAACGCTCATGATTGATACGTATGCGTCGTACAGATCTCTACATAGACATGTATATAGCCCAGCTATACATAAACGAATGTAATCAACGATCCTTTTACTGAACGTACGAAAATGACTTGTACCAACTGAGATAATCTGCAATAATATGAATGATGAATGCCTCAATAGCCCAAACGCATACCGTTAATCATTATATTATTCAGCGATAACAGCCCTCAAAATTGAATGCAGTTTTGTACTTCAAAATAACTGAACACTGGAAATGAGCAGGAAGGTGCTTCTAGTGCAGAGATGAAAGATATAACGAGCAAAACAACAATTATGAATGCAGCTTTCAAGTGTTTTGTCGAAAGCTTTACTGAATTCAGTATGGTTGTTTGCTCTTTGCCAAATTTTTTCGAAAAAATGCGAATAAATGTACAAAAGATGTCCCAACTCCAAAAGACTATGCTCCAGTCGACCATCAGACGACGTTCCGAAAGGTCATATAGACGCAGCCGAAATTCGGAAGCGTACAAAAATGCTCTGCAAATCCATGGTTTATACGCATACGACTAGAAAATTGAGGTAAACGACGATGGCGTGATTTTTTAAGCACGTTATTTGCGCACACACATGTCTCAAGAATTCGGCTTGTAATTCAAATATTTATTGGCCCTGTATCACAGAGTATCCCAGTTCGTGTTCTTGCTGTAGCCTTGGACAAACGGAAAGGTATAGTGGCAGATGAATTTTGTCAATTTATCAGTAGGCGCGCCGCATCACAACGTGCATTATTTGATAATTCTGTCGCGTTAGCCTTCGAGAAAGTTTATGCTTGCTATTCGGCCCAGCATCCTCAACTAGACCCTGTATTTACGTTAAGTGAGCTGCAACGTGCTATAGCGTGATGTCGTCAAAAATCGGCCTCATGACCGGACGGCATTACGTACAATAAGCAATAGAACCTTGGGCCAACAGGCACAACAATTCTATTGGATATTTACAATAATTTATGGAAGCAAGAAAGCGTGCCCGAATGTTAGAAGTTTGCTCACATCATTCCGATCTTGAATCCGGCTAAGACGCCCTTGAGCCTTCAATCCTTCCGCCCAATTAGTCTGACAAGTTGCCTACGTAAGGTGATGGAAAAAAAAAGATTGATGCGGGACTTTAGTAGTGGTGCAACAAAACCGGTGTATTGTCCAACTACTTAAGAGGTTTTAGGAAACAGAGATGCACAATGGATGCAATACTGGACATAGAAACCTATATAGAGCATTAACGCGACTGTGGTAGTTCGACGGTCGCAGTTTTTTTGGATATCAAAAAGGCATTTGACACAGTCAGCCACACTCATGTTCTGCTGAGTATGTTGAAACTCGGACTGTCCTGCAGGTCTTTGCGGTGGATATCCTAATTTTTATCAGGTCACAAAAAACTCATTCAGACGAGCGAAAGAAAGAGTGCGGAACACGACGTCAAACAGAGAGCGCCACAAGGAAGCGTACTATGCCTTTTTCTTTTTAACTATGTTATGGGTGATTTAGCATAAAGACTGCCTTATAGGTAGAAATACTCTATAAATGCAGATAATGTGTGCATTTGGGCATCTGGCACGGATGTTTGGTTAATTCAGATTGCGTTGCAGGACGGTATGAATATTATTAAAAACTTTTTAAAAGAAAGACGAATGGTTCTGTCGCACGCAAAGGCATCTGTGTTCCCTTCACCCTTAAGAAGTTAAAAAAACTTCAATTTCAATTTAGAAGAAGAGCCGCTAATGACTGTGACACAGCATCGGTTTCTCTGAGTAATACTTGAGAGGTAGCTATCATGGGCACCTCACATAAAGAAACTAGAAAACTAGGTGAATATGCTTGTGAATATACTCCTCAGAATTGCTGGGACATCATGGGGCGGATATGTATTATGCATGCTCGCTGTTCACAATGCTTAATTACGACAAAAAGTTGCATATTATGCAGCAGTCTTACACGGTCTTCCCCGCACTTCAGAGGAGCGACTTCAAAGGCTATTAGCTAAGGGACTGCGCGTCTGCCTAAGTGTTCCACGAGCGACTTCCAGCAGCCTTGTCATAACAGAGACTCGACAACCGCCCTTTCCTGTCATGAGAACAATCAAAACATGCCACCAATGTTTTCCCTTACAGACGCAATACAAGGACCACCCATTGGCACTGGAGATTTTACGAAGGGATAAAAGCAATGCTCATAAAGAAACACAGAGTAATGTACATATATTACCAAGAAATGAATTTTGGAGCTCTGAAATGGACTATCTTCTATGGCTGCTTGCAATACCAAGCATTCAATTCTCAGTAGATGGCAATATCAGAAAAACAGACATGTTCATCGAAGCTGTTCAAACACTCGCGCTTTATCAGATACACATGTGGTATCCAGGGTACTATCAGCGTCGAATGGAACCCGAACAGTGGCAAGCCTTTGCGATGGTATAGTAAGTGCCGTCCAGCTTTCAACGTCGAAAGGGACGCGTATATGCGCAGAGCTGCCGAACAGTATGCGCGTGCCTGTCAACGGTGATAACTGAACGGCGCGCACTACACTGTCGAAAGGCATGCCGCTGTTCGGGTTTCATTTGACGCTGATAGTACATAGGCTCGGCAGCAGTTGTGAGAAAATGGGTACTTTTCAGTTACTTCCATGCCGCATTAGGATCACTTTAGAGTACAAACATGACAGCAGTTAGTGATAGTATGACATACGAAACGCTGAATGAGCTCACCAAAGGAAGCAATTCGCAAGATGAAATCAAACTGCAGTGGATACCTGACCATCGCAACAATCCTGGAAGCACAACTGCCGATGAAGTGGCATGACAAGCACAACGTAAAGATGTTAATATTTTTTTACAAATTTCGAAAAATGAATTGCGGAGTATTATAAAGGCTACAACCTTCAGAAAGAGCAATACTGCTTGGGTGGACCAAGGTACAAAGAGCTGTGATTTATATCACATTGGTCCATTCATTGAATTCGAAATTACGCTTCGAAATTGCGGAACCACGTCGATTTCGAAACGTCAGGTTTCTTTAAAACTTTTGGTTGGAGTCTAAATCATCTCCCAGAAATTATGCTGGCATTAGGTAGAAGTATGGAAGTCTTATTCACCGATTGAGGGTGGGCACTGCATAGGCAAAAATTTTTTTTCACAGAATTGTCAGAGCTCAAAACTTCCGAATGTGAATTTCGATTTATAGATAAGACGTATGAGACCTTCTCATAGACTCTGCAGAACATGACACGCCAAAACGCCGTCTTAAATCAGAACTGTTGGCATTAAACCGCAGACCGTTTAGTATGAAGAAACTTGAGCCATGGCCAACTGGAGTTTTACAGACGCACGCTTTAAAAGCATTAACACGTTTCCTACAAAACAGCGGAATTGTTGACAAGTACTAAGAAATAACGAATTTTCAATTGTATAACACATGCCATACTTATTACGTGCAGTATCATATGACACGCGTCATATGTGTGCTGAAGTGAATGATATTTCGACTGTTATGTACACAAGATCAAATACATCTTCATAATTACCAGACGTGTGCTCTGCCGTTTTGTGCAGGTTGGATCTAATATTTTCGAGGGATAAAATAAAGACTTCATTTGTTGACTTTTGAACACATCCTTATCATTTTGTTGTGATATGGGCGTACAAGTGTGTTTTTGCACATGTGTGCCCGAGTGTTCCATTTTACGTGCGCTGCTTTGTATGTTTTACTTTAAGATACGTGCTCAAGTTTCACTCGAGGGCAAATGAGTAGCCGGTGCCATAATTGTGTGCCAAAATCTTCTTATGTATAATATCAATAAAAAACCCCATACTGAATACAAGCTGTGGGTACGCTCGAAAGTGAGACATCGTTTTTAATTTTTCGCTTCATCATGGGGCAACGTCTGAAAAAGAGAAGTAGGAGCATGGCACCGGTTATAATTATTGATTCGACCACAAGACAACATGACTTTTCACAATATTCAGATTGCAAACGTACAGTTTGAGCACGTGAATAATTTGGTCAATCTTGAAAGGCTGATAACAGCTTGATCGATGATTACGCTTGATATGTATATGGTGTTTCTGCGTGGTCCTTATAAACAGGATCAGGGCTGATCTAGGTTCATACATTCTTGATTTACCCGTGGAAAAAAGGCTCCCCGGGGTGCCTGCTCGTTGGCCAAACTTCTTAAGCACACGGGTTTGCTCCGTGTTCACTCTACGATGGCCATGGAATCAAGACAGTGCGGATTGCGTCATAGCAGCGCTGATTAAAAAAGGCTACAGCAATGCGCATGGTGACAGAAACGCATGTGGGGTATCTGCGGTAGTTATCACAGAAACACCGCGTACGTGCCTAGACGTCAGCGCCGCCACTCAATGACACTGTGAGCAGTGCAAGACTATCAGCTTGTTTGTTGCGCTATATTTTGCCAACTCAACACGTGCCTCCAGTAGGCGTGTTCGAGGGCGTTCCTTCTCTTTCAGGTGGGTTGTTTTGTTCCACCTGCAGAATGGAAATAACCACTCTCGATGGCAGCAAGGGTGCCCGCTCCGCATTTTTGCGTTGCTCGTTTTGCTTCCACAAAGTATTTCAGATAAATATAGGAACACGTTTTCATCGGGGGTGCTCGCATCATTGCGGCAATGCAGCTATTAGTGGATACGTCGTGATTGCGGTGAAATAATAGCGATACCTAGTAGCCACGTGAAAATATAACTTTTACTTCCGCGTGCGTATGTGCAAAGTGTGCGCGATAAAGATGGTAAATGAAGAGTGCCGCTGTCTGGCGTTACGGCATCAACAGTGCTCCTCGGCAAGAGCAAAAAGTGGTAGACGAACTTGATATTCGCAGCGGGCGTTTGTAAACCAAACTGACTGACGTGTGAACTCGATACAAACTTGTTGATTCTGAGAAGACCCCACTTCAACTCGCGACTGTGATGGTGCCTGTGTAACTGTCAAGCGCTTGATGTGGATAATGCTATGCAACAGCTTCTTTGTATACAAAATAATTTGGTCATCTTGCACTACTTGTGCAAGGCTGAAGCCACAGAGAATTGTCATAATCTAGCTTTTTCCAACATTTCAATTCACTCGTCTCATCTGCTAGGTCCACTTCAAAGTGAAGGCCGCATCATGGCCGTCTTAGTTTGATTTACTAATTACCTAGGGCTCAATGAACATGGCACTGGTCACTTCTCTCCTAATTGTTAATGTTTCAAATAAAACGGTAATAATCATCTGGGGTGTATATATCAGTCCTCATAAGTATAGAGATATTTAGAATAACATTAATTTGCACAATAATGATTGTCATCATAATTATAAGGTCTAATTAGCATTGTTTTATATAGTGTGCCTATGAATAACGGCACCTTTATTAGCAGGATTTACATAGCATCCAACTAGCATGCTTCATTAAGGACGGTTGCATTTTTACATGGCTTGGTTATTATGTCTTATTAGGGTGCGGCGTAATTACCGCAGTCTTTCTACCTTTGGCCTCATTTTTTGTCATATAATTTCCTGACATAGCTAATTAGGTACACCACCCAGCCATATTGCTAATTAGCCGCATGCACGTGCTCGGGTGCTAGTGGAGGATGAAGGTAACATAGAAGGTGCGCGCCGGCCGAACAGTGCGCTAGAATGTGCCGGTTGACCATGATGATTAACGCGTGGCCTCAGGTATAGCTGCAGTCGCGATGTTGTGAGGCGTTCAGCTGGAGCGATTTCTAGAGGCCACCACGATGATTATTTTACAACCAACCTAAAGCAGGCATTAAGAGCCTAAAAATGAATTTAAACAGCTCGTGTTTTTACAAACACTTCAGGAAAGGCCTCAGACACTTCTGTTGTATCAGACCACTTTTGAACTCAATTGAACGGCAAGCAAAGAAGAAATGCATCTCGTTTGAAAGCACAGCCCAAGTTTGTCAACCGTCCTTTACGCCATGCCGGGTGCCATCGTAACGAATGGAACTCAGCGCGCTCAGGTATAGACCTGACGTTGTTCGTACTGTTGGCTCACCCAGAAGGGATGGAAGCCAGAGCTCGGAAAGATCCCGAGTTTCGCCAAACTAGGGCAATCATTTAGGAATGCATCAGCTAGCACTGCATGCAGTCTGACGCGTTTCCTTTGGGCTATTTTTGTCGAGAACCATCTCCTATATTCCGACTGATCAGATACACAAGGTGGTCAGAAGCAGCACCAATGTCTGACATCATGGGGAAAATGGTTGCTTGCCCTTTTGTGTCTGCCTGGGCTAAACTTTTCGATATTCAGTCAACGTCGAATACTAAAAAACGCACAGTTTCAGTCTTTTTCTTTCTTTTCACAAGTTTGAGCCTTTTCATACTTTTACTCTCTGCAACACTTTCCATGGGATGTGCGCGCATCGGAACCACTGTGATCATGCTGAATTGAATGACATAGTAGAAAGACTACATCGTCATCTCAAGGTAACATTCACCCATATGCGTCATGCCGAAGATTGGGCATGGCAGCTCTTTAGCGTGCTTCTGGACCTGTGATCAGCAGTCCCGCGAGTACTTTCCTGCTCTGAAGCCGAGGTGGTTTGTAGCTTGACGCTCGACAAGCCGATTGACTTTGTCAACCGCGTAACTACGCAGATTGGTTCTGATCCATCGTCATTTGTCCAGCGCCTGTGAAACTTGATGCAAAGCTTGTGATATCACAGACTTCTGCTTACACGACCTCAACAGCAACGGTTAAAACTATATTGTTCATATAATTGCTATCGTATGAAAAAAGCATCAAACTTTGTTTCCACGCACAAGAGCTTTTACAATACGCCTCAGATCATTCTATTATCAGGATTCAAAATATTGTTTTCAGTTTAATGCTTGTAAGGCATCTGAATAGTGTGAGACTCACCAGCAGCAAACAAAGAAACGACATGAACCTCGATTAACAAAGCACATTTATTTCGCATCAAACCACACACGCTTAATGTTCGGTACTAGACTTATTCAAATAATGACAACAACTTTCTGAATAACTCTGGCAACTTCGTGGCCTGAGCATAGGCAGCCCCGAGCAGGACCGGAATCCCTGTCTCTTTACCGCCTCGTGGGCTTGCTGGATTGCCCACAGTAGATCCTGGAGGTTGGACCTGCGCAGCGCAGCTGTTCACCGCACCTCAGATTCATCTGGGAAGAAGGCAAGTTGTTCTGCTAAAACTGCATATTTCCAGAAAACGTACCTTATCGATGCGTGAGCCTAGCCGCCCAATTCGCAAGTATCACCTGGATAGATATCTGGGTATATTCTCTTATAACAAAAGGGGTTGGGGAAGGTCTCGGTTTGTTATTGCCTCGAATCTACTGCTTCAGACCTGTCGAGTTTGGGGATTGGTGAAGGATAATTACGCCTAAATTTTTGTAAAAGTTAGTATTGTCACAAAATCGGGTCATTCTATCCTTCTCTGTCAGCCCTCCACGGTATGTTCATCCCCTAAAGAGGGCCTTTCTACGCGGGCGCAGAGAGCGAGACCGCGCGCTAGGCGATGGGCTTCCCTTTAAGGATGGGCATGGGGGTGTGGGGGGGGGTGGAGTGTGAGCCGGGAACTATAAGATATGTCGTTCTTCTGTCTATTCGGATATTATACAGTCTGCGTTGGCGTTAAGGATAGCCGCGGTCTCTAGCAAAATTTTGTCTTGTGCATATTTTCTGACCGCTGTCTGCGAATGACTTAGGACATATCGGCTATTGTGGCAAACTTTGGCTAGGGCTATCTCCAGTGCTTCGCCTACCTCAGGGTATCTGCTGCGTACATACATGAGCTGAGAAATTGTTCGTCAGTACTGAGGACCGCTGCTGCGAAGGCACGTAAATCTGCGTATTCTGCGGCGTCAACGAAGAGCACTGCCTTGTCCCTACTAAAACTTGTAGTAGAGACTAGGCTCTGCTCTCTGTTTGACCCTGATTTAGTTCGGGGTGCATGTTCTTGGGCAAGCTAGTCACAAAAAGATTTTCTCTGACCAGGCCGGGCAAGAATTTTTTATCGCTGTACTGCCTGTGATGGGCTATTTTGAGTTCATCCAGGATGCTCCTGCCGGTTCGCGTCCTAGTTAGTGTCTGTAGTGTCGAAATTTGGTGTGCCTGCATTACCTCTTCAAGCGTATTGTGTATGCCCAACTGTAGTAGGAGTTCAATGCTTGCGCTGTCAGGAAGTCACAGCATTATGTTCTGTGTTGTTATGATGAGAACGTCGGGGAAATCGGAAAGAATACTTGAACTCATTTTTATTCAAAAATTTCCATAAAGAAGCACCCCTTTGTAAGATGATTCTTCCTGTTTTAACACGTTCTTGCAAAAAATACACTGAATAAGAAAGAGTTCTTCCGTAGGCTGCTGTAGCAGGAATATAAAAGAATGACATCACTTTACCTGCGCTTTTCTGATTCCATTCACCGCCGTGCACTGAACTCTGCGTAATTCTTTTGCGTTTAGACGACTCTTTCTGCGTTTTGTATAATTTTTTTTGCTGGCATCGCGTGTGTAATGTTTACCCTAGGCACTTAAGTATTCGGGTACACAGTTTTTTTTTTTCAAAAAATCTGGTATTATAATTTGAATGGAGCGTGAAAAAAGCATACATATTAGCGTGCAGATTAGATTTTCATTGAAAAAGCATGCAGATTAGATCTACATTGAGGTATAGGGGCTACACTTTCTGCGCTGTGTCTATTCTGCATTCTAAACACACAGCCTGATTCGGAAGCAGCCTTCTGATTGAGAGAGAGGCTTGCAAAGTTGGGAATCATCTAATGAAACAGGCATTGTTTAAACTGATTATATTTCGTTTGCAACCTCCTATAAGAATGCAGGACACGTTCTTCTTCCTAGATGTTGGAAAATGAATATTCATATCCAACCAAGAATAATAATCTTAAATTGCTGATCCGAGAGATGGGAGAGGTAGCTGGCAATAAAAAAAAAGCTTAGGTAATCTATTCGTAAAACACCTCTGTAAAGATCTACATGAGGGTTCACTGTACATTGATATATAAAACATTTTCACTTTCTGTATTTTGGTTTTTGGCCGCAATATCACAGTTGATAACCCTTGGTGGTACATCTCCATCCCGAAGACCAATGTCTGTGGTCAATGAATAAACAAGCCATTGTGGTAGCCGTAGTTGTTAACAGCCAGAGCGCATTCGGAGGAAGAGCTGTGATAGCCACAAAATCGTCTCACATTGATAGCCGAAGTTGAGCCAAGGTCGGGCAGCATGCTCAGCAGGTATTGCAGTGAACCTAGAGGTTATCGGTGTGATGCCAGCTGATGAAACGTTTTAGATGCGAAGCTCGTTATGGTCAAGCTAATTTGTATGTGTGGTGTGAGCACTCTTACCGCGCTTGTGCGCCCCATCTACCACTCTCTCCTCTCGTATACGTTTCTCTGTTCCATCGCCTCGCAACGCCGGTGCAGACAGTGTAGTATACACTCACTTTCCACTCAACGCTAACGTAAGTAGCGTCGGCTAGCAAGTTTCGTAACAAGACCGACTGCTCGCGCTGTACAAGCATTCCCTATCCACCCGTATATATAGGCACTGTTTTTAACCTCCAAAGTAGTGCCGGTCAGAAATTTCTCCTATGCATTGTTGAAAACTCTAAACTCACAGCGTGCGCCTTAACTGTAAGCGAACTGCGGGTCTCTGTGTCCAGTTGAAGTTGTCTCATTTCTGTTGAGCCGCGACTGGCATGTTCCAGTTGAACACATTGGTTCATCACTGCGCGTTCAGCGCCTCCAGAGGTGTCTCACTTTCGCAACGCCGCGATGAGAGCCAGCGCCAACGACGCCACCAGTGCAAGCGTTAGCACCCGCTGCTTTGTATGTTCACATGGTTTCCTTAGCGGGGATGATATATTCAATGCGAAGCATTTCTTAGCGAACTTCGGTGACTTCGAGCGTATCTATCTATCTATCTATCTATCTATCTATCTATCTATCTATCTATCTATCTATCTATCTATCTATCTATCTATCTATCTATCTATCTATCTATCTATCTATCTATCTATCTATCTATCTATCTATCTATCTATCTATCTATCTATCTATCTATCTATCTATCTATCTATCTATCTATCTATCTATCTATCTATCTGTCTATCTATCTATCTATCTATCTATCTATCTATCTATCTATCTATCTATCTATCTATCTATCTATCTATCTATCTATCTATCTATCTATCTATCTATCTATCTATCTATCAATCAATCAATCAATCAATCAATCTATCTATCTATCTATCTATCTATCTATCTATCTATCTATCTATCTATCTATCTATCTATCTATCTATCTATCTATCTATCTATCTATCTATCTATCTATCCGCCTACGTCTTTTAGCTCTCCTGGCCGTTTCAATAATGGTATCGTTACCAAACTTGGTATGGCATAACATGACTGCATGAAGAACGCATTTGACTAGCCATGACATAAAAACGTCATATGTATGTCACAAATGTTATGATTTACATTTCATCGTCCTGGAGCTCTTGTGGTGCTTTCGTTCACATGCCACCTTGCGAAACTGGTATGGTATGGTATGACTGCATGACAAACCCAAGTGACAGACCTTAACATGAATATTATGACATGCGTGTCATGTAACAACATGACTACATGCCACGCTCATGATGCGCTCGCAGCCGTTTCGTTAGCGTAACATACACCAAATTTGATATTACAGTACGTAAATGGATGACGAAGGTATGTGACTAACGCAAACATGATAATCATGAGACGCGTGTTATGTAACAACATGACTACATGCCACGCTCGTGATGCTCTGAAGGGCGTTTTGCTAGCTTCACTTATACCAAATTTGTTATTACGAGACGTGAATGGATGACGAAGGTATGATACTGGTGCAAAGATGAAAATCACGGGACGCGTGTCATGTGAGAACATAACTACATGACACAGTCAAGGTGCCAATACATTTCAACGTGACGCGGTGCGCGTGCTCACCGGCGTTCATTTCGTCGCGTCACGCCGGCGTTACCACGCCAGGCGCCGGTCCTGCATATACATGCAGGCGCGTGCCGCGCTGCGCTGCTTTGACGCATGCGCATTTCTGTCATGCACATTTCCGTCCGGCGTCCTTCCGTCACGAAAAGAGGGAGACGAAGTGTTGTCCTGGTAACGCATTGGCGCAAAATGCAGCATGCCGCATTTCGCACTGCTTGCCGTCTGGCCGCGCCGACGGACGATGGTCGCGCCTGGTGTCAGACTATAGAGTGCTCGCGTTCTTCTAACATAACGTCGCTGTGCACAGCGTGTGCGAGCGTGAACGCTACATTTGAGTATATTGGGCCCTTTATGATGCGCTAGAGGCCATTTCGCCAGCTCCGCATATACCAAGTTTGGTGTTACGTGACGTTAATGGATCACGAAATATATGACTGGTGCAAACATGATAATCCTTACGCGCGTGTCATGTAAGAACAAGACAACATGCCACGCTCATAGCGTTCTCGCGGCCGTTTCGCTAACTCCACATAGATTAAATTTGGTATCACTTGACGTGAATAGATGACGAAGATAAACGACACATTCAAACATCATAATCATGGCACGGAAGTCATGTACGCATCATTTACCTCCACCTGGTAACGTTCTGCTGATTTTAAAGTGACAGACCAACATTTTTCATTCGTGCTTCGCAAATCATCAATTCTAGCTGTACGTGGGATTAGCCAATCTTTTTCTTTAACATCCAATACTTCACATTTTGAAGTCAATTTTCTCAGTGCTCGGATTCCGTGAAGCAGTTTATTGAACAGCAGGTCATTTGCATCAATTGTCTTTGTCAGCTAATGGTGCGGTCAGAATACTATGAATAAAAAGTGCTGGCCGAAAACGTTAATCTTGAAACCATGCTGCAAATGGACCAGCATGTTAAAATGTCCTACTGAAAACGTGCCGTAATAAAATTATTTTATAATATATTTATTGATTTCCTAACATAATCGACGCATGATTGTCTTTACATTCCAAGCCGTGTCCAAGGGTAGTTCTTAAAAACATTTTATTACAGAGTGTCAAGAATGACGAGATGAAGAAAAGAGGAAGAGAAAGAAGTTGTCTTGAATAGGTAATTTAAAATGCTGGAATGAGAGTGAAGAAGAGGAAAAAGAAGAGGGCGCGAGGCGAGTGAGGAACGTGAGAGCCGGGACGTGGTGTTCGAGGGGCCAAGGGCTGCGGAAGTTCGGAATGGGTCGCGCTCCAGGCTCCCGCCCGAGCACCTGACTCGGCGAGCAGCGCAAGGAAATACCGCTGCCCCTGGATGACAATGGTTCTCGCCCGAGCACCTGACTCAGCGAGCAGCTCACGGAGCAACCACTGATCCCGGACGGCAGTTTCCCGCCCGAGCACCTGACTCGGCGAGCAGCTCACAGAGCAACTGCGGATCCTTGGCTGCAGTTTCCCGCCCGAGCACCGACCTCGGCGAGCAGCCCCGGAACCACCGCCGATCCTGGGCTGCAGTTTCCCGCCCGAGCACCGACCTCGGCGAGCAGCTCTGGAACCACCGCCGACCCTTGTCTGCAGTGTATCCCACCCGAGCACCTGCCTCGGCGAGAAGCCACTGGGGCTACCACTGTAGTAGTTCTTCAACATCGTCGCCACCATTGAGAATCGATAGGGCGTGTCATCACGCCTGAGAGGGATTCCCAGCGGACCAGAGGCCGCGCTACAACTGTAAGCGCGAGACTTAGAGAACGCCAACGGAATCGGACGTTGAAACGCGCGTCATTAAGACAGCTCCTTTTCTGTGTTTTTCAACGTGTGCGCATTTGTGTTGTTCCGTTTTTGCGATTGTCATGGTAACGAAGTGATAGTTTTCGTTTCGTACCATCAGCCTCTATGGTTCATTTTGCAACGCCCGACCAGCGAACCAGGCCTCAGCATATACGCGTGACACAGAGAATATACCACAAGAGTTGCGGTATATTGCACGCTTGAGTGGCAAAAGACCATTCCGCGACGCTACTAGAGTTGGCCGCTGCCCGAGCGCGCCTCAACAAGGAGCGCTGATAATCAAAGCTGGAGCAGCCGAGCAGGTACTCTTCCCAAGCCTCTCTAGTTGGAATGGGGAAATGGGATTAAAAATGAAAGAGGTTGGTGGTGCGCAAATTGACGACGTGGCAGGTGTTCACCAGGACCTCGCACGTCGAGTAGGTGCCACTGATTTTCGGAAAATAATTGCTTGCGACCGCCGGACTGAGATGGGTGTTCATGTGGAGGTGGCGTAATATTCGGTCATCCGCTTTCTTTGGACCCCACGTGGGGTCGTGTAGGGGCGGCACGAAGACCGGTAGTAAGCCAGAATTTCTTCGAAGCGCGTTAGATTTGTATTGCCAGATTTCAACTCGGGACTCGGAGGGGCAACAGCCAGGACGAGAAAAGGTGGGCCAGCTGCATATGCCACATAATTTCCGGGCAGGCCCGAATGGTCTGAGGTCCAAATTAGGTGAGCTGCCAGCGGGGCGAAGGAATCCTGATGGTATTCTGATCAGGGGGAGCGCGAGTCTATCAGGATGGTGCACGAGATGGGATGCGAGATGTCCAAAGAAATGGCAACCTCCTCAGCTTGCGTCACAGTGTTGGCTCTGAAGCAGAGCCTATCGACGTGTTTTCTCTATGTGATAACGGCAGCCGTGAAGTGACTCGAAGGAGAGGGGCCCAAGACGTCTACGTAATAAACACCACGGTGATCTAGTGTCGCACCTGAAGGTCCGCGGAACATGCTAGTCTACGGCCTGGACGTAGCAGCTCTAGTTAGTGTTGTGGAGTAGTGGTTACTCCCATAGTTGTTGACGCCAGAGTTTCGGTATGGGTGCCTGAGTGTCTTAGATAGCATTGCGACCGAGTGAGTGCAGCAGACGTCGCCCTGAGGACATCTGCGACAGACGATTAGTTTGGCTTACGCGATGAGCCTCCCGCAGCTCTAGAAAGGAGTCACGTGCCCCCAGTGCCTCGAATAGGCTGTTTAAGGTGGCAATGAGATGGTCAAGTGCACTTTTGTGCAGCTGGCGCTCGTAAGGTGAGGCGTACAGAACGCGACTGGTCACAAACTCATGGGCCAAACGCATGAACTGAGTCCCGTGGAGACCACCGGGCTTAGTAGATACCGACCGTATCATACGGCTCGCCTGTGCGCTGATGCGCATGAGGCTTGCTATTGTGGTCTTGGGATCCAAAGATCATGTGATGTGAAGCCCAAGAACTCGAATTTTTTCGACTGATAGAACGGAACGAGACGGAAGTCAAACCTCTTTATGATTTCACTGATGCTTTATCGTCTATCGATGTTGTCATGACCACAGACAATCACCGTGCTGGTCATCACTAAACCGCACTTACAGAGTACTGCTCACTTAGAAGGTACTAAACATCAATGGAATACGAGGGTAATATTCTTGAGCAAAAATAAGCTATGGGGAAACCGTGGTTTTTTTCGGTAAGCGTCTCTATTATAGCACGCAGTGAAGCATATTTCAATCTACATTTTGACAAACACCCAAGGAAAAGCCAATACGGGGCGGAAATAAGTCACTGAAGTCTTGGTGGACTCTATCATAAAACAATTGTGAGTTAGAAAGAGTACCTCACCCAATGAAACCCTTCTACATAGGCATTTTCTCACTTGTGCACTGAGCGTGTCTTGTTAAGAGTGAATATGTACAAGGTAACAAGAAAATGACATTAGGCATGCAATCCTATTATTTCACAAAAAAATTGAAACAAACAACGAATGTTTTGGGAGAACTTAGTTTGTACAGCTTCCCGAGGCATCAAGCACCAGCAGAAAGAAAGATGAAGAAATGATAGAGGATGACGAAGCTGTGAGCTAACGAGCAAAATTCTGCTACGACAATGTGACCAGTTCCTCGGTAATAATGGAGACACAAGAAGCACCCGTCATCACCTTACTATAAGCCGTTATCATTTTCTGAGCATTTGCTGCTATTCCTTCGGCTATATAATGCCCGCTGCTGTGGTGTCTGCGTCACTGTACAATGCGCACTCGATTAAAAGAAAGCTGAACTCATAATAACTTTGCCTCTATCCTTGAAGTCGGTGTTTCGCATTTGTGTTTGGTCTATCCCCATGCGTACAAAGCCACGAACAGTAAAATTGCTAGCGGGCTGAAATGTGTGATATGGCATAAACAGTAGCAATTTAGGAACAAAATGTGAGATGCGTTATGAGCGGTGCTCAAAAATATACAGCTCCGATGGTGTTTTGTATCCTCTGTCACACTATGGCTCCTTTCTGCGTACGCTTTCATTCATTCAAGACATTCAATTTGTTGCTGCTGCCGCTCTATTGATGTAAATTTTCACCTGAGAGGTTTCCTATTTGTGCCTATGGCACGAGACGTGCAGGATTCTCGGTGATATACCTGTACCCTGCTCAAGGAACTAGGTAATGTTCCTTTCAGGGCCACGAAGGCGCCATATTTGAAAGTAAATAGCTTCCGGATCTCTGATTTCAAATAGAGATTTACTCTCGTTCTTGCAATTTGAATAAAACAAATGGATGAAATGGGACAGCCAGGTAGCGAGGAAAAAAAATCACGAATAATTAAAGTCGTGCCGAGAAGCCGGTTTCCTATAGGATTGACGATATTAATTTCGTGTAAATTCAGGAAATGAAGAACGACGAGTCAATACAACAGTCTGTATTTCAGAATGACGTGAATACCATAATAAATATATGTCGGTATTGCATGCATTGTACAATTTTTTTAAAGGAGTTAGCCGAGAAACTGATGTTCAAGGTATTTTTTCTCAGTATTGATTAAAGTAATGATGCACATGGAGCAGCAAATCTATTGGTCTCTACTTGGATGGTTGAGCTGCAGACAGTTTTATTTGGCCTTACCTTCACAGGCCACTGTCGTTTCGCCATACAATCATCATTACAATCATCATCATAATAATCGCCGCTGAAGCGAACCCTATAGTGTACTCGGTAATTTCAACAACAACGTGGCCGGGGTGAACACACAAAAGTATACAACCTCTCCCCGCTCTGAAGATACAAGCACGCGTGCACGAACGACGAAGTAGAATAGTTCAAAGTGCAGCTGGGGGTGCACGCAGATCGCAACGAACTGAGCGGTGACGTTTAGAGCATGCTCTTCTAAAAACAGGAGAAGCATCGCGTTCGTTTTTCTTCACCACCGCGTGCTCTCGGCGGGCTTCACTTCGTCCAAGGAGGTTTAAAAATTGAACCTCCTTGGCTTCGTCACATGAATTGTTCATCTCGCTTGCCTTGCAAGCGGCTCGACACTCTCGTGGGCATTCAATTCCATGGATAACTGCCTAAATTTCAATGACGTATATATCTTTAGTACAAATATGAGTGACAGAGAGTAACATAAAATCCTTGCATGTATTTTTGTTGGGCCTAATTTAAAAGCCATGCTCAAGGTGAGCTGCCGGCCGATTGGCTGGCTTTCTTTGCACGCAAGCTTGTACTTTGTGAGTTGGCTGTATGACGAACATGAGTAATGTGTGGGAACTTGAATATTGTGAGGTTAATTGTATCTACAACACGGTTTACATGCCACGCTCTTGGTGAACAAAAGACCGGTTGGCTTGCTTGATATTAGGCAAAAATGGTAACGTGTGTGGTTACCATTTATGCCAAGTGTTATGACAAGCAGGAATAATATAAGTGCGAAGACGAAAATTGTGATATGCATGCAAGTGTCGGCGTGAATAACATGCCACAATCTAAGTGACCTCCCGGCCGAACCGCTAGCTCTACATACACCAAAATTTGTAACGCATGACGTGTCGTCACAAAACTTTATAAATGACATGTTGTAACACGAAACATTGCATGAATATTATGTAAGTATTGATTTCTAAGACATACTTATAGTGTACTGGCAGTTTGTTCGCTGCGTTTATATGTATCAAAATTGGTATATATAGCGTGTCGTTACTGAATTACGAAGATGAATGATGGCTTCTAACAAGAAATATTACATGCTTCTTGTGTCCATCTGTAATTCTTGTTCACCGTGGCCGTGAGCATACTGTGAGCGTGACATGTAAATCGTGCCATTCATGTGTTGCATGCCTTTATTTTGGTTTACCATCGGCCGTGCTGGTGTATAGTGGTTAGCGTGCTCGGCTACTCATTTCAAGGTCGCAGGTTTGACCATGGCCGCGGCGGTCGCATTTCGATGCAGTCGTAATGGCAGAGGCCGTGTACTGTGTGATGCCAGTGCGTGTTAAAGAACACTACACTCTAACCCTCAAAGGATGAAAAGTGGTCTGTGGTTCGTCCTTTTGGCGGGTAATGACATTGCCACAGCCATTACTCCCAAAGTATGAACGATTCGTCCTTTCGGGAGTAACTGTCGTGGGACGAACTGCTTAATCCTCGGTAGGTCTTGAGGGACGAAATGTCAAAAAGTAAAAGTTACCCCTGTATGGGAAGAACTGACTGCGTAGGGATGAACTGTTAGTCCTATCTGTTGCTCCTCCTAAAAAATTAATTTATAACAATTTCTGTGTCAATTACCGAGAACTTGGAGGTTGATGAATGCATTTGACGACATTTACAATCAATGCAAAGAAGTAAATCCCGAAATAAACTACAGAAATTTCGCAACGACCACACAGGATTTGAACTCGTGACCATTGGATCAACAGTCGTGTACGCTAACCACTATATCGCACCCCAGTTCATAACAGAGCGAAAATCAACAGGGAATATGAAGGCACCGTCTGGCCACTGCGCGTTCCGCTATATCCCTCAAACTATGAAAGATTACTTATTAGTGTTAAGCCTTCAGTGTTTGGCAAGCAACAATTCGATTATAACGTTCGTGACAAGGTGATTTGCGTTGAGTATGTATTTCTGCGCGCATGGTTCGGGCACATTTATTTGCTTGATGAGTGTATGTTTGTATAAATGTTTCCGTATATGTTGCCGTCGCTGTGCCAAGCTTGCTCGCATCATAGAGTACAGAGCATGGTCGGTAATGTCGTTCAGCGAAATTGTCTGTTTAATGACAAAAAATGACAACGTTTAAAGAAGCAGCCAAGTTTATTCAGTGACTCGTGTCAATTCTGCACCATCCTGCACACACATCAAATCATCACCTTTTATTGGTACAAATTATACACCCTAGGAGAGAAACTGAAAGAAACAATGCCTCATTGGAATGGATGCTGTCTAGCCGAATTCACGAAGTGCAACCACCCAATCGACAGTTGCTGAGAGCGTGTTGGGAAGGCGCAACGCTTTCAATCATCGGTTTCCGGAAAACCTAATTGCAGAAGCATTCATTATTCCACATAGAACTGTTCGTGCACTTCAAGTTACATCCAATCGCGTAAAAATTATACAAAAAATACTTTTTCATAGATACCGACACAATGTGTTCAAAACGTGTTAAACTCCAAAAGTCCGTTCTCGAGTATAACGCTTCAAGCTTTCGCTGCGATACGCGTGTGGGTCCACCTATTTATCAATTAGGCTTGTGCTCTATTTTAGAGATATAAAACTGAAACATACCTAGCATCGCTACTAACAAGCGAAATCACTGACGTGGAACACCGACTGCCTGTGTTAGCGGTGTCAAGCCAAGCTAGACATGCAATGTTAACAGCTGACCTTCCTAAATTAGTTGTTTACCTTATAAAAATGAAATTGTGCGGAGTTTAAATAATTTTTTTAATTGTGGGAATCTCTGATGAACAATGCTTATTTGTGCTGCACTGAAAGAAGAAGAGTTTAAAAACAGCTGTACTTGCTACAGCTATTGGCTACCACGTTTCGATGGCTCATGCACATTTGTAATTCTATTGCAGACGGGCAGTTCTCGCAACGCTGTGTAGCACTAGCTCACTAACCATGCGGTTTTTCTTCGAAAAGTACGTGAGTGTTAAACAAACGGTGCTCGTTTCATACCAACAGTACAAAGGTAAACCTTGCGGAATGATGGCAGTCATGTTTGCACTCACCTTTTAGGTGATATTCCAGTTGGCGCGTAGCATTTGCATAGCGTAGCACTTCATTCCGGTATCAGATCACGTTTCCTACAGCGCAGAGATGATTCAGTGCACCACAAGAGACAGCAATCACCACCACGTAACGATGACAAATCCACAACACACCGCTACACCAACGAGGGCTACCTTGACAAGAACAACACGCCGCGCATTGATGCAGCTTGAGCGAGAACACCCCCCCTCCTTTTTTTTGAGGATGGGAGCTTACGCATTTGCTTATATTTATGCTATATAAATAATATTACTTTGCTCCTGACGTAGGTACCATAGTTCTCACGACCATATACACTAATTGAAACTGCTGACAACTCATTTCTTTTGGGATCTATTTGCTTACGCGCATGCTGACCATCCCTTCGAGGCCACCTCTGTGCCGGCAAGTTCCGCGGGAGTAAGCGTTGCTCCACATTGTCTGACAGTTCCTTCTTCTCGTCTCTCGTCTTGCAGTTAATCCCTCCACGGACTAACTGTTGGTTTCAGGGACGAAATGTGGCAAAATATCACTCCCTTTTCGCTGCTTTGCGGCTTAGAATGTAGACGGTCAATATTTCCAAAGCCCTACACTACGGCGTCTCTCATATCACTTTTTCGAAGCATTAAGCCCCACATATTATTATGATTGTTTCAGCACCATTTTAGTTGTATATCGAGATGGCGAACCGGCCGTGAGCGCACCATAAGCGCGGCAATTGTGTCTTGCAGCACGTGACATCCATGATGTATTTCTCATGTTGGCACTTTTTATTTATGTTTGTGTTACATTCACGGCATGCAGTATTTATTTTAGTGCATTTGGAGCCAGGAAACTGACCGCCACCACACCATTAGCATGGTGACTAATAAGTATATCATGTCCTACATGACATGCAAATCATCATTTTTATACTGCCATCTGTCATTCGCATTTATCAAAAGCATATGTTTCGGCATAGCTATGAGACATAGATTCTTATAATTCAACAGCCATCACAAATCAGATACCACCTCATATGAATCTTGTTGTTTATGCCATACATGAGTAGAACGTTAGGATTAGCTACTTGCGTTCTTCATGCACTCTTGTCGCGTGAAAGTAACTGCGGTTTGTAAAGTCAACGGAGCTGCCACTTTGGCACCAAGGAAGTGGCGTTATATTTGTGCGGTTAATCACATGCATGCTATGATTTCCACGTTATGACTCGCCACTTCCATTTGACATGTTGTCTTCTCATGCCGTGCAGACCCACCGCGGTGGTCTAGTGGCTAAGGTACTTGGCTGCTGACCCGCAAGTCGTGGGATCGAATTCCGGCTGCGGCGGCTGCATTTCTGATGAAGGTGGAAATGTTGTAGTCCCGTGTGCTCAGATTTGAGTGCACGTTAAAAAACCCCAGGTAGTCAGAATTTCCGGAGCCCTCAACTACGGCGTCTCTCATATTCATATGTTGATTTTGGGATGTGAATTCCAACATGCATATCAATCAATGCCATGCACATTTATAAAAAGTTTATTCTGAGAACAGTCAGCACAGCTTGAAGTAGGTAGATAGATTCCTCAAAAGTGCAGAAGGTTATTAGGAAATGCTTAGCATCTTATAAGTGCCTACTGTCGTGTGCCAAAATGCCGCACAGTTTGCATTTACTTATTAATTAATTTGTTTATTTATGTATCCTAAAACAGAGTGCATTACATAGGGGGGGGGTAATAGTATATATATATAAAAACTAACACGAACAATAAAGTAATAAAAGGTATGAAAAAGTAAGTAACAACGTATAAATAATGTACAAAGCGAGGTTGAACATTTAAATGCTAAACAATGCTGATCATAGTCAAGTAAGCGAGATATACAGCGTGCTAAAAAGTGATTATATAAGCACAAGTACATCTGGGTCGGCTTTACTAGGCCATTCAAACACCAATATTAAGCTTTAGTTTGTGAGTAAATTCTTCGTGGTTTTTTATACAGACAATATCGTAGGGAAGTTGATTCCAATAATTAACGGCAAGAAATAATGTCGAATGTAAAAACAGGTTTGTTGGGGCAAATAAAGTTTCTAATTTGAATTTGTGGTCCAGACGAGCAAATATTCCATGAGGAGGTTTAATACGTGCATATAGTTGCAAGTGTTTATGGTAAAGATTAGGAAAAAAAGACGGAAGAGAGAACAGTCTGCGTGACTGCTGAGACGGCAACTTTATCGTAATAGTATGCGTGTACGCACGAGTAAGCAATTAAACTTGGCACTATTTTTTCTTGAGACTGCTAAAGAACAGCGGTATGCTTCATTCAAGGCCGCAGAAGCACACGAAAGGTGTTAAACATGCGTGAATGTGCACAAAATCCACACTGATCCGCGACAGCTTCAGCGGCGCTCTATAATATGACTGTGAGCCTGAGTACAGTGTCTAGAAATATACTGCCTAGTGTGCTTAGCGTGGGCTAGGAGATGACCCCGCAGCTGATGACTGCCGGCAATGCCCGCATGTTGCGCTGCTGTGCGAGTGGGTGCATTTGCGTTCAATGCTTGTGCTCCGAAAGCGCTGCAAAGTCTGCAGGAGGCCGAGCCGCGCGAAGCAAACTATTATTTTTCAGCAATTTCGGAGTGTTTTTTACATGGTTCTTTATTGTATAGGTACTACTTGATTGCTTTCACGGTACTAGCGCTTTGCAATACCAAATGAAGATTGTTTCGAGGCATACATTTCGCCGTCCGCTACTGCCTGCAAGAAAGAGAAAAAAAAGACGCAGATCCCACGTAACTTTGGAATGAATGCTATGCAAGGTCCCTCTGTTGTGATTTTTTAAGTGAAACATTATGAAGTGGCGCTAAATTTATGCAAGAAATTGGATAGTAAACACTGGAAACAGCATTCGCGTTTCATGAACATTTGGCTCTTCATGCAAAATATTTCGAAGACCCTAAGTTAAGAGGGTGATCGTGAGGGCACACAGACGTAGGCGATTCGATAGATAAATAGATATATATATATATATAAATTGATAGATATATATATGGATGGATCGATAGATAGATAGACAGACAAACAGACAGACAGACGAATGGACGGATGGACGGATGGACGGATATACAGATGGACGGACGGAGGGACAGACAGACAGACAGACAGACAGACAGATCGATGGAGCGACAGACAGACAGACAGACAGACGGACGGAGGTACAGATGGATGGACAGACAGACGGGTGGACAGACAGACAGACGGACAAACAAGCAGACAGACAGATGAACGGACGGATGGACGCACGCATATACAGACAAACAGACGGGCGGACGAATGGACGGACAGACGGACAGACAGATAGACGGACGGACAGACAGACTAACGGAAGGATGGACAGACAGATGGATGGACAGATGGTCGGACAAATAGATAGATAGATTGATAGATAGATAGATAGATAGATAAATGCTCAAAGTGGTTGCTGTACGCAAAAAAATTAATTTTAAAAACCATTGACGTATAACCACCAGAGTTATTTTTAAATGCGAAATATTTCTTAGCGAACTTCGGCAACTTCGAGCGTGTCTATCTATTGTTATGCCTGCGAGTCTGCAGCAAACGTCCAGCCTCGGAAAAAAAGAAATCTGTGTCAAGGCCAGCACGCGAGCCCGCCTGACGCGATGAACAGCTCAACGGCGTCAAGACGCGACGGCGCCTTTCTGTCGCCCACGTGCAGTGAGTCACCTCAGCAAGTGAGCCGTCGAGTAAACAACCGGCGTCTTCCTGTCTGGGGGGGGGGGGTGACGCAATGCCTGGCGACGTCACTCGTCCTTGGGTGCAGCCACCTGCAGTGCAGCCTCACCAGATTCGATGAGAAAGATTGACGCGGCCCAGCGGCGACCCCATTGGAGGATTCTAACCTCACGACCAGCGGCGCTTCTGGTTGGACATTTGGATTGGACCCGGTGCATATAAAAGAAGCCCTGCGGCGCGTCGAGAGCAGACCCATTTGAGAAGAGAGCTATGTGTTAGCAGGGCTATGTGAGAGCAGAAATGTGTGTCGCAGTTGAGCTATGTGTTAGCAGACCCATTTGAGAGCAGACCTTTGTGATAGAGAGGAGAGCTCGGCTCTTCGGGTCTCTAAGCTCTCGGCCCCAGTGCCGAATTTGTAACGCCTCTGTATATATGCTGTACATAAAACTTGTTTAACTCACCGTCGTCTCGTCCGCTCGTCTATCAGCTCTGCGCAGAAGCAGTCGCGAGCTGAGAAACCTACTCTACCAAACGGCTGGTGACCTTTCCGGTGGAGTTCGAAGCAGTGGCGCCTTCAGGACCGTGTTAGCGTCGCCGTCTTTTGAAACAGTGGTTGCAGTGGTGAGATTCGTAGCGCCTTTCGTAACGTCGTCGGAGGCGCGCTTCGTAACAGTGGTTGGCAGCTGCGGGTTCGGCCGGCGTCAGCGACATCGATGTGGTAAGTGCCTGATGTTTTCCCCTCAGTTCACCAGACTACTCTAGCTCAGATTATAGTAGTTTAGAGAAGGGCTGTGTGAAGCATTAAAGTGAGCTTCGATCGTTTCAAGCCAAGTCGAAGCGCTTTGAAACCAAAGGTAATGCGGATGGTGTAAACACGGGAGTGTTTAAAATTGCTTGCGCGTCTTCCTAGTAGGCTTATAGTGGGTACGGTAAGTAGATTCTTAACAGGGACAAACAGCAAGAGGCTAGTGTGAACGATGGAGAACCTTAAATTGAAGGAACTCATCGAAATTTGTGAGGAACTCAGCATTACTTTGGGCCGTGCCAAACGAAAGCAAGCGATCCTTGAGATCATGAAGGACGAGGGAGTGTCGGCTGAGGAAGTCGATGAGGCCTGGGTGGATATCAAAGCACGCCGCGAGGAGGCTGAAAGGCGAGAAGCTCGCGAACGTGAAGAAGTTGAAAGGCGAGAAGCTCGCGAACGTGAAGAAGCTGAAAGGCGAGAACGCCGCGAGGAGGCCGAGAGACAGGAGCGCCTCGAGTTGAAGCGAATAGAATTGGCAATCCTACAATGTTCGCAGGCGCCTTGCGTAGCTTCTCCGACGATTCAGGTCAGCGGTTATAGAATTCGGGACCAACTGCCACTGTTCGTAGTACGCGAGTTGACGGAACTTCAGAGAGGAAATTTTCCGTGTGAGTCATGTGAGCAGTCACTCGAGCGGCCCATCGCCGAAGCGACCGGCGCGGCTTCCGTAGCAAGGGGAGACGACATGGAGCCATTGAGTCAGAGCGAGGGGAGTGCAACGCTCTTGCCTGTAGCGGAAAGTGGGAGTGAGCTGTCGAGGGTTGATCGAGATACGCTCATTCGAGAGCAGCGTGAGGACCTCTCAATTAAAGCGCTAATAGAAAGCGTAAACTTGGGAAAAAAGAAAAAGAATGTTTCTTTTTTTGAGAAAGCAGGGCTTTTGTAAGAGAGCTACCCAAATGCGCAAGGTGGCAAGTAAGAGCAGCTCTTGGTGCCAGAAAAATATCGTCACCAACTATTGGAACTGGCGCATGAAAACGCATGGGCAGGGCATCTCGGCATAAAAAAGACCAAGGCTAGAGTTTCCCTTGAGTTTGATTGGCCGAAATGCTGGGAGGATATCGAAGACATTGTACGCTCATGCGACACTTGTCAGAGAGCGGGGAAGTTCGCGGACAAGTGGAAGGCACCTATAAAGCTTTCTGACACCAATTATGAAGGGAAATCAGGAAGGCGGCCAAACAAAATTTACAACTTGATGAAACCATACGTTCAACGTCAAGCGGTCGTAAATCTGCTGTTGAATGCTTCAGCAGAAGAGGGAGCAAAAATTTTTAGTTCTAGTGATGTATTAGAAAGGGGATCGGAGGTAATCTTGGAGCAGTTGAACCTAGAGCCTAGGTTAAGTGAAGTCCAAAAGGAGGACCCGAGAAAGATTGTTTCCGAAATTGGAGATGTGTGTTCGGACCGTCCCGGAGACACGACGGTGATCGAACACGATATAGAGCTAACTTGTGAGGAGCCAATCCCTAGCGAACCGTATCGTTGTTCCCCTCTGCAACGTCGAAAGTATGAGCAGCTCTTGGTACCGCATAGGCATCGTCGCCTAAAAGTAGCCGGTTACTGAGATGGAGCATGATGCTCCAACAGCTCAACTTCGACGTTCACTAAAAAAAGAAGGAAAGCTTAACGCTAATGCAGGCGCATTGAGCCGTGCGTTTAGTTAGTACCTTCTCTACCTTTCGGTTTCTCACTGGCGATTCGGGGCAAAAATTTGACCTCATCACGATCTTAGCTGAGCGCTCTCGTCCAGAGTGAGCTCAAGGAGCCAACTTTATGTTCTATTCTAATTCGTTACCTTGTTGTACGTGGGAAAAAATAGAGTTCTCATTTAAGAGTCTTGTGTCCCACATGTGCCTCTTGATGTAGAGGGAACGAAATTCCGATAGACACATAGCTAGGTATATGTTGTACTATACATTGTCTGGTGTTCTGTCGGGTGACCGAGGGCACTTGCTTGTGTCGTGTGTTGTCTGATGTCGATTCGTTCTTGACAAGTTGCAGAACCATCGACAAGTGCTGAAACCAAGGATCGTCAGAAGAGACGAACGAAGCTGGCCGGCAAGTTGTGGCGACAAGCCAGTGGAGCTGGGATCCGTCCTCAAGAATGGGATGTGTTCCCGGAACAGAGTTTGGAGCTGCATTCTCCCCATGGCCCTGAAGGCGAACCTGGAGGAACCTGGCGAACGAGCGCGCCTGACATCCGAGCCCCGTGGAAGCAGCTCGTCTTTTCGGCGCATTGTCTGGCGGCGGGGGTGCTGTTATGCCTGCGAGTCCGCAACAAACGTCCAGCCTTGGAAAAAAATAAATCTGTGTCAAGGCCAGCACGCGAGCCCGCCTGACGCGATGAACAGCTCAACGGCGTCAACACAAGACGGTGCCCTCTGTCGCCCACGTGCAGTGAGTCACCTCAGCAAGCGAGCCGTCGAGTAAACAACCAGCGTCTTCCTGTCTGGGGGGGACACAATGCCTGGCGACGTCACTCGTCCTTGGGTGCAGCCACCTGCAGCGCAGCCTCTCCAGATTCGATGAGAAAGATTGACGCGGCCCCGCGGCGACCCCATTGGAGGATTCTAACCTCACGACCAGCGGCGCATCTGGTTGGACATTTGGGTTGGACCCAGTGTATATAAAAGAAGCCCTGCGGCGCGTCGAGAGCAGACACATTTGAGAAGAGAGCTATGTGTTAGCAGTCCTATGTGAGAGCAGGCATGTGTGTCACAGTTGAGCTATATGTTAGCAGACCCATTTGAGAGCAGACCTATGTGATAGAGAGGAGAGCTCGGCTCTTCGGGTCTCTAAGCTCTCGGCCCCAGTGCCGAATTTGTAACGCCTCTGTATATACGCTGTACATAATACTTGTTTAACTCACCGTCGTCTCGTCCGCTCGTCTATCAGCTCTGCGCAGAAGCAGTCGCGAGCTGAGAAACCTACGCTACCAAACGGCTGGTGACATTTGCGGCGGAGTTCGAAGCAGTGGCGCCTTCGAAACCGTGTTGGCGTCGCCGTCTTTCGAAACAGTGGTTGCAGCGGCGAGATTCATAGCGCCCTTCGTAAAGTCGTCGGAGGCGCGCTTCGCAACACTATCTATCTAGCCGCTTACGTTTGGATGCTCTCGTGGTCACACCCTTAACTTGGCGTGAAGCAAAATTAGCATGGGAGGGTAAGAAAGTTTGACAATTATGACACGCTGGTCAAGACATGAATAATGTCACATTGTGGTTGCGTACGTCGTCAAACACTTCCCGCTAGACAGTGGCTTACACTCACGGGCTGGTATGTGCCACTGGTATGTGGGTATGTGCCAGAGGTCATTGACACTTAGTATCTACCCAGGACCGACGAGAACACACATGGGCTATTTTAACGTGCGAGTGTTAAGAAATACTTGACATCGGTGGCGTCGATGCAATGATTGCAAAGAATAAATGTCAGGGTCCCAGCTGGAATCGATCGGAAGCATTCTGCGTGGCAAAGAAGCATTTTACTTCAGAGCTACGCCAGGTCTCGGAACTACTTTTCAAATAGGTGCTGATCTTCGTGAAACGTCAATAGTGGTTGATGTGCTGCCTACCCCATTTTGTTAACATTGTATATGTACTCTTTTGATACAGGAGTCACGTCGGGTTAACATCAATTGTGGTTATTTAAAATATGCTGAAGTTGATTTATGTAGCAGTGTCGAGGGCCAGCATCTTCGCGAGCATCAGCGCTTCATATCATCTTCTTGTATTGCTAATACGCATGTCCCAGTTGGCATCGTTGCACAAGTTGAAGCAACTGGTTATAAAGACATCTGCTACTTTTCAACATATGCCTGTGCGTACAGTATTTGTACATATATTGAGCGTCATTTCAGGATGTGTCGCTCAACAAAGAAAATTGAAACACAGTCACCTTCCCTTCGCATGCTTCGCATAACGTCGATTCTCAGGTCCGTGGGATCTGCTGATTTTACTTTTTTAAATGTGCTTTGTTCTTGAGAGCAAGAATTACCACAGAAGACCCTAAAACCGTTACCTCGTAGCCTGCATTTAATTAGGATTCCAGTGAAAACAAAGAATGATAACATGCCAATGAATAATCTGACACTCGCCACATATGATACTCAAAACGTTGTTGGAAAGGGAGTCCGACGTTGACATGGGAGAAAAACTGTGCGAATTAAATTCGTAAGGGTATTTTTGATTTTTGAGATAAATAATAATGTTTGAAATTTTGCCTAAATGGCGATTTCATTCCTGATACCTTTCATCCTAATCCGAAAAGATAGTTCGGTGGAATCACTCTCAGAAAGCTTTTCTCACACGATAGCCTTTGCACTCGGCCTTCTGTCTGCCCTCTTGATCCTACTTTTTCATTCAGGAAACCGTGCTGAACCCGTTAGTGCTGGGAACAAGACACGTTTCTTTGTTCGACTTCTTTGACACAGCGGCACAATACACGTCCTTTCTTTGCATTGCCGCTTAGTTTTAACATCTCGGGGTCTTGCAGTGTTCATATGGCGCCATCGAATTTCACAGTAAATCAGATGGCAGCTGTCACACAATGATTTTAAACGTGGCGAGGCCCCGGCAGCAGCAGGATGAGAGGGATTTCGCCCGTTCGTGCATTCTCTCGACACGCAGCGCCACTTGTGGCCTCTGAGTGCAGTCATCACATGCGCGGCCATCCTCTCTCGTACGGAATGCGCACGCTCAGCACACTAGGCAGTATATTTCTAGACACTGTAGCCTGAGGGTCATGGTACTCGGCCTGTTTCAGTGACTCTATGTTCTGCGAGCCATTCGTTCCGCTTTGCTCGCAGTAGTATGAGAAATGCTTCCGAGCTCTGGGTACCACCAGTGGTAAAGGGTGCTTACGAATAGCTCGCCGTTAGAATTCTGCAGAAGGCAGGTTGTGTGGCACAGTTGCTGCGTGCCACGCGCTGGCGAACAAGAATTAGTGGGTTCGATTCCTAGCAACGCAGCTTGTTTCTAGTCTTTCTTTTGTAATCTGGTAATTTACACTTACCCTTCATATACCTGACGAAAAAAAACGTCAGTGAAATTTTAATGGTATACAGCTTAAAATACTTTCGTGTTAAAAAACAGGGAGTTTTAACTCTTACGCATACTTTTTACGTTAAACTGTAGCCGGATACCGGTTTGTGTTCACCGTCTTACCGTCACGCATATATTTAACTGTTTTAGCTCTTCATACGTGAAATTTTACGTGCAGGGGCGATCAACAGTGTGCAGAACACGGGATCGCGTGGCAGATAACATCGACGTGCCAGCTGGCGATGAGACACGACGAGACAGCTGCTGCAGGGCGCATGCGCGTCTCGTCTTATTGTCTGGCTTCTCATGTCGCTCCGTTGGATGCGGTTACGGTGCTCGTAGCCGAAACATTTGGGTGTCGCTTCCTTTGCTCCATCGAATCTATACCGTTCTTTTACGTAGCGGCTGCTACGGGGCTGGCTAAAGCGCCGGCTCGTGTTGTTATTGATACCGGTTGAATTAGATAAGTAAGCGTAGTGAGCATTGAGCAATCTGCATGTGTGCATTCTGTGCCAGATGCATTCTGTGCATCTGGCAAACCCTGTGCTGCCATTTCAGTCATCAACTGGCTGGCCACCTTTACATGACGTAACCCCGAAAAGCTTTTTTTCTCTTCAATTGAATGCCCGTTGGTTCATTTCCGAGAGTAAAAAATTATCGTGACACAATCGTTACATCGTAAAAGTGTTTCACTTCTGAGATTCAAATACAGTTCTGAAATGTATGTCGATGCACAAATACCGATACTCAAAATTGTCTCTCAGATACTATCGCGATAGTCCTAATAAACAATGACATTGGGCAAGTTGGTTTGAATTCACCTTATGAGGAAGCGTACAACTTTTACACGAAATGAAAGACAGAAGCGCTTGTGTCTCTTCTCTCGTGTATAATTTGTGTGCTTCCTACGAAGAGCGATATTTTATTATCGCGATACTGCCCAGCCCTGCCTCCTACTATAGTAAGTGATTGGCAGTAAGTGTTTATCCTTTCGGATGTAAAAAAATATAGCGACATTGATTAAGCCAGTCAATCAAGTAGAAGCAGAAAATCAATACCTGTATAAAAAATCTTGCGAGATTAAAAAGACAGCCACAAAAAGAAATTGCTGAAGTTCTTGCATGTCTTTGGACCCTCGCAAGAAAATATGCTTTAGTATGAAACGCAATTCTAGCTGCAGGAACGCTTACGAAGTAATCTGATTGTATTTCGTATATACGTTAATAAAATAAATGCCGTAATGAGGCTCAACAACGCAAACACATAAATTGTCAGGGTATTGCTGCGTTTGCTTGCGTAGTATTTCTTATGACAGCAATCATGCCAATACGCATTGCTGTCTGAATACCAATGAGGCTTTCCCAAAGGAAAGTCAACAGACTCGTAAGTAGACTCCGTCCAAAAGTAATCTACCGGGGGGGGGGGGGCTACGCTTCATGGTTCTTAAGAGCGAATCAGTGCCGAGAAAACTTTCCTTTTTTAAAATATTCCCCAAGTACATGATATTGTTACGTGAAAATGACACGAGGCGTGTAAATTTAAAATCTATATTGAAACTGATGCGTACAGCATTGACTAAGATGGGGGACTGCACGCACAACCAGCAGACCACTTCCTCGTTGTCGTCTTCTGTCCACTGATATGTCAGCTACGTAGCATTACCCCCCCCCCCCCCCCCGGCGGTAAAAGCGCCATCTCGGTGCACAATTATTACGGTCTTCAGTAGGCAAGGGTTAAGGTTGCTGCTGCTGAGGTGCACAACATCACTGGGTGTGGTTGCAGGCAGGCTTGTGGTCTCCAATGCAGGAATGCTTTCCTAGGTGACGTCGGTTACCTGGCGGATGATACGGAAAGGACCCATGTAGCGAGACAACATCTTCTCTGATAAGCCAACTCGATGAACTGGGCACCACAGGAGAATGAGAGAACCAGGTGAGAAGTGAACGTCTACATGCCGGCAGTCGTAGGCGGCTGTCTGGGTGGCTTGCGAAGCCAAAAGCTTAGAGCGGGCAATCTGACATGCGTGGTCTGCACGAGTGATAGCGTCGCGTTCATATTCGGTTAACGGCGTTGTAGTCGTTGGAAGTAGGGTGTCGAGTGGTAACGTTCGATCATTGCCATAGAACAAATAAAAGGGTGAATAGCCAGTTTTGTCATGGCGCGCAGAATTGTACGCGAAGGTCGCGTGAGGTAGCGCCAGGTCCCAGTCACGGTGGTCGGAGGACTAATACATCGTGAGCATGTCCGTGAGGGTGCGATTTAGGCGTTCGGTAAGGCCATTTGTTTGGGGATGATGACAAGTGGTCAACTTGTGCTGCGACGGGGAAGATCGCAGAAGATCGTAGATTACTCGGGACAAAAATGCGTGGCCGCGATCCTTGAGAAATTGACGAGGAGCGCCGTGGCGTAGGAGGACATCGTGGAGAAAAAGTCCACAACATCAGTAGCGGTGCTGGTGTGGAGAGCTCGAGTGATGGCGTACCTAGTCCCGTAGTCTATAGCAACGGTGACGCACTTGTTTGCAGATTTCTACTCAGGAAAAGGACCGAGAAGATAAAAAAACACACGAAAGAAAGGTTTGGTTGAGATTGAGATTCGTTGAAGAAGTCCAGTGAGGGGCCCAGTAGGTCGGTTCTTACGTTGACATTTATCGCAGGAGGACACGTAAAGGCGAACGGACCTGGCGTGACCACGCCAAAAGAAGCAGCGACGCACACGGTCGTACGTCTGAGATACACCCAGATGACCAGCAGTTGGTTCATCGTGAAGCTCGAGGAGCATGGTTGAACGCAAATGTTCGGCACGACAAGAAAGAGCTCAGGGTCATCTGGCTGGAAGCTACGATGGGACAGTGTGCCATTCAGAAGGACGTACATGCGAAGCGACGCGTCGTTCAGAGCAGATTCAAGACGGTAAATAGGCCGAACGTCAATAAGTGGTCGCAGGGAAGCATCAAGAAGTTGTTCATCACCAATCCGAAGAAACTAGGACATTGACATGACGCTGAGGCTAGGCTCGATGTCTGAATCGTCGGGCTGATCAACAGGGTAGTGGGATAAGAAGTCGGTGTCTAGATGGAGACGTCCAGTCTTATAAGCAACCGAGTAGGTATACTCCTGCAGACGTAATGCCCACTGGCCAAGTGGTCCAGTGGGGTCCTGCAGAGAAGAAAGCCAACAGAGCGCGTGATGATCTGTGATGACACGAAAAAGGCGGCCATACAAGCAAGGACGAAATTTTGAAACCGCCCAGACAAGAGCGAGACATTCTCGTTTTGTTATAGAGTAATTGTGTTCAGACTTTTAAAGCAGACGGCTTGCATAGGTGATTACACGGTCACTGCCCCGCTGAATTTGCGCCAAAACTGCACCAATTTTGTGACCACTCGCATCTGTTCACACTTCTGTAGGAGCATTTGGGTCGAAATGTGCAAGAATAGGTGGTGTCGTTAGAGCGGTGATTAGCTGAGAGAAGGCGGCAGCTTGAAGAGGGCCTCGACAAAATGGGACGTCTTGTTTGAGAAGGTTGGTGAGTGGTCGTGTGAATGCCGCAAAGTTTCTCCCGAACCGGCCAGAGTAGGAGCAGAGGCCCACGAATCTGCGAACATCATGGACAGAGCGTGAGACTGGGAAGTTTGTTACACCGCGTACTTTCGCCGGGTCTGGTCGTACGCCGGCAGCGTAAACAAGGTGACCCAACGCGGTAATCTGACGAAGACCAAAGTGGCACGCGGAGGAATTGAGCTGCAGGCCGGCCCGTCAAAATATGAGTAGAATGGCCGAAGGGCGTTCAAGGTGGGTTGGCGAAGGTAAGTGAGAAAACGATCACGTCGCTTAGGCAACACAAGTCGACCATTTAAATCCTTGTAGGAGTGTATCCATCATTCTCTCGAAGGTCGCTGGGGCGTTGCAGTGGCCGAAGGGCATGACCTTGAATTGGTAAACACCGTCAGGGGCGACGAAGGCGGTGTTTTCTCGGTCCATGTTTTGTCAGTAGCCAGATCGAAGGTTAAGAGATGAAAAGAAGGCGGCGCCATGGAGGCAATCGAGGGCATTGTCAATGCGTGGTAGAGGGGACACGTCTTTTTTTGGTAAGTTTGTTGAGGTGGCGATTATCAACGCAGAAATGCCATGAGCCGTCTTTCTTCTTTGCTAATACCACGGGCGATCCCCAAGGGCTCGATGATGGTTCAATTACGTTTTTCGTAATCATTTTGGCCACTTCTTTTAAATCACTTCTCGCTCGGACGTTGACACGCGGTACAGCCGACGGTGAATGGGCGCAGAGTTACCAGTGTTGATTCGGTGAGTGACAATTTTAGTCTGGCCCAAGCGACGATCGTCGGTGTCAAAAATGTCACTGTATGAGGTCAAAACTTCGCAGAGAGCGTCGGTCTGGTGAGGCGAAAGCTCCAATCCAATCATGTTTCGAAAAATAGCATCGCCTGAGCTGGATGACTGTCATACTGCGCTTCGATAAGGAGCAGATACACTGACAACACTGACACCGTCCTCTGTAATGGCAGTTAGCTGGGCTAGAGAAATCTGGCAGGGCAACACTTGAAGGGTGAAACCAATGTTAAGGAGCAGAAGGACTACAATGTTATCCGCTATGGTCGCGATAGTATGGGGCACAGTATCACTGTGCATCAGCCGAACGTCAGTAATAGGCGTAACAATATTATCACCATCAGGAGTGGAAGAGGCTGATGACAAAGACACGTACGAGACGGCTCTAGGTAGCAGTCGAACAACAGTGGTTGGGCTCAAGCGGCTGGTGGGCTTTGAAGAGTAGTCGGCAAAGATTGGAAGATCGTGGCTGGGGTACCAGACGAACCGTCAATTACAGCCGAGTGTGCCGAAAGGAAATCAAGGCCAAGTATAAGGTCATGAGGACAACAGGCTAGCACAGCAAAAAGGACCATGGCATGACGACCGGAAATGCTGACACGAGCAGTGCACATTCCGATTACTGGTACAGTACCACCATCGGCAACACGTATTGCCTGCGTCGTAGACTGCGTCATAATCTTTTGCAAGCGGCGCTGAAGAGAAGCGCTCATAATAGACAGGTGCGCAACTGTGTCTATGAGGGCGGTCACAGGAACATGGTCGACTTGTACTTCAAGCAGGCTGTGGTGCATGGGGAGTGTCAGTAGAGAATTTTCGGCCGTCATTGGTATTGCAGCTTCACTTCTATAAGCTGCAATATCTAGTTTGCCTGCTGCGATCGTTCGGAGAAGCTCTGCGAAGAAAAGTGCCGAGGTGGTGAAGAGCGGGATTGGCGACGTTGCGGCGAGGGGGAGCGGTAGCTGCGGCGACCAGACGAAGGGGCGTCAGTGTAGCGGCGACCGTGCAAAGGGGCGTCACTGTAAGGCTTATAAGATGACGACGAATAGAAATTGAAAGGTGCGGCGACTTAACGTCGAGGGGTCGTCGGGTGCATGTGCGTTGATGAAGAGAAGGTCTGACGTAGTTGGTTTGGAAAACGATGGCGACAATAGCGAGAAACGTGCCCTGGCTAGTGGCAAAGAAAACAACAAGAAATAGGCCGGTCGTCGGGTGTTCATCATTCCAAAAGGTTACGGAAGGACATTGTTGGAGGTAAACTGCGAGCGTGTCCTGGGGAGTAAGATTGGACTTCAGGGCGAGTCAAGGGACATGCTGATAAAAGGCCGAGGTTTGCAAACTCCTGCCTCACCACAGCTTGTATTAATGCCACTAACGACTGTTGTTGGTCAGAGGCGAGCGTTGCGAAAACGGGAGGGTGAAGAGAAGTCGGACAGGCAGCTTCAATTTCCCGACGAACAATGCACGTGGGGGACTGGTGGGTGGCTTCACACAATGAGGTCGCGGCCGTGTTGGGCAGCTGGGTGAATCGCTAAATAATACGGCGGCTCCTAGCTTCTTCGAACCGCCACCACTCTTTAATGATGGTGTCGATGGTGGCAACGTTGTTATATACTAGAATAATTAGGGCGTCGTCTGCTATGCCTTTCAGTACATAGGCTACTTTCTCAGACTCACTCATATGCTCGTCAATCTGGTGGCATAGGACGATGACGTCGTGAATGTACGCGACGTACGACTTCGTCGACGTCTGTGCACGAGCCACCAGTTGATTTCGCGCTGCGATCTGCTGCCCAACGGTGTAACCAAAAAGGTAACGAATCTTCTCTTTAATGGAGTCCCAGCTTGCAATCTCCTCTTCGTGCGTCTCGAAACACACCCGCGGTGGGCCATCTGGGTAAAAAAGCACATTGGCAAGCTTAAGAGTCAGGTCCCACCTATTGCTTGCACTGACTCGCCCGTACCGGTTGATCCATTTGTCGACGTCAACGCCATCTTGACCGGAAAACACACCGGGATCACGAGCAGGACGTAGAATGACGTACGTAGAAATCACGGAAGATGCAGGTGTTGAAGACAATGGTTGTTCAACCTGTGGCATGGTTGGACCTATGATGATGCGGCGTTGCGGTCTTCGTGATGAAGACAAGGAAGTTCCCAGCACTTCCACCACAAAGATGTTACGTAAAAATGAGAGGCGTGTCATTTTTACGTTTTACGTTTTACTTCTTTGTTGTTGTCTTCTGACCGCTGATATGTCAGCTACGCAGCAATATGTAGGATTTAATGCAACAATATGTAGGATTAAGGATTTAATGATTGAGAGGGAAAGTACAGGAATTAAGAGTCTCACTTCAGAACAGGTACTCGGCTCCTATAGTGAGGAAACCAACCTTAGCGTAGATACAATGAATGATAATCTGACGAGTATCAATACGGAGTTTGCAGTGGAAGTTGGAGGCCGGGTAGTTAGACAAAGCACTGGCAAGCTTTCCCAGAAAACGAAGAATCTCATTAAGAAGCGTCAGGAGGAGGAGGTAAGTTTATTTACAGAAAGGCAGAGAGGTCGGCACGAGCGATAGCTTGCTCTAGCCTGCTACTCTACACTGGGGGAAGGAAAAGGGGAAAAGAAAGATTAATGGATGACGATGATGAGATAGAGAGGTGAGTATGTAGTGTTCTTTCTAGCTGAGACACATTTCATAGCCGCGCACATAGTCCAGTTGTTTCCAAAAAGGTTATAACTGCTCTTGTGACCACAGTTGCACTGTTGGTGTCTGGCCAAGGGCCCAACATGGTCTCATCAGGTAATGACCTACTGCGATATAGTTCAGTAGAAGAAATCAGTGTTTCTCGTTCACGTGCGTATGCTGGGCAGGCACAAAATATGTGCTCAAGTGTTTCTGGCACATCACAGTGTTCACAATTAGGACCGGTGTCACTGTGACCGATGATATGTGCATAACGTCTGGTGTACGCTACACCAGGACGAGTGCGGTGAATGATACTTGTGAGTTGCCGTTTCAATTTAGGGGGCATGCGGAACCTCATTTCCGAGTCCCATTTGTGAAGTCGCTGGTGTCGCCGTTCCGGTTTGGTCCAGTGCTGAAGTGTGCAGCTGCGCATCACGCAGCAAAGCAGGGCGTTCGTGTCAGCTCGTGAAAACGCAATAAGTACTTCAGGGGCATTGTTAAGACATTTTTAGCTTCAGCATCTGCCTCTTCGCTTCCCATCACGCCGCAATGAGCGGGAATCCACTGGAAAGTAATAAAATGGCCATTTGTTGAAGCAACCTGAATAAGTTCTGTGATTTATATTGCCAAGCTGTAATACGGACCTTGCTTCATGACGCAATTAATGGTTTGCAAAGCGAGTTTGGCATCACAGAAAATCATCCAGGCTCGAAGTCGCTCTCCGGAAATAAATCCTATTGCCTCCCAAATAGCGACAAGCTCTGCGGCAGTTGATGTGGTTTTATGGTCCACTTTGAATCGTTGAGCGATATCCATGTCTGGGATGACAAAGGCTGCGGCGGAGGTGTTTAGCGTGGTGGATTCGTCGGTGTACACGTGCAGAAAATCACTGTACGTTGTATAAATGTGATATAGGGTCAGCTGTCTGAGGCCAACAGAAAAAATGAGCGACTTCTTCGTGATTCCAGGTATCGTAAAAGAAACAGGTGGTTTAGGCAGGACCAATGGAGGCACTGCAGGGGCATTTGGGGGAGAAAACCTTGATGGTATGATGTTTTCATGCCGCGATATTACTCTTGAGAAACTGCAATCTGGGTGAGTGGCGGGTAGTACTGACAGTGGGTGCTGTAAAATCATGAGAGTCTCAGGTACAACAGACAAAATAGAACTGGCAGAGCTTTCGAAGGTGATTAGTAGGCGTAAAGTATGCGATATAAGAAGGTATAACATGAAGAAAATTGGACACGCTCTGAAAAACGGAGGAAGCGTCAAAGCAGTGAAGAGGAAACTTGGGACAGGCAAAAATCGGATGTATGCACTAAGGTATAAACAAGGCGAAATAACTACCAATATGGATAGGATAGTTAAAATAACGGAGGAGTTTTACAGAGATCTGTACAGTAGCCGGAAAAACCACGACCTTAATACTTTGGGAAATCGCAGTAACCCAGATGACACCACTAGTAATGATAGAAGAAGTAGGAAAAGCTTTGAAAAGCATGCAAAAAGGCAAAGCTGCTGGTGAGGATCAGGTAACATCAGATCTGCTGAAAGATGGAGGACAGATTGTGTTAGAAAAACTAGCCACCCTAATTACGAGGTGTCTACGGACGGGAAGAGTACCAAAGTCTTGGAAGAACACTAACAGCATCTTAATACATAAGAAAGGAGATGATAAGGACTTGAAAAATTACAGGCCGATCAGCTTGCTCTCTGTATTATACAAGCTATTTACAAAGGTGATTGCTAACAGAGTAAAAAAAAACATTAGAATTCAATCAACCAAAGGAACAAGCAGGATTTCGAACTGGCAACTCAACAATCGACCACATTCATACTATCAATCAGGCAATAGAGAAATGCTCAGTATATAACCAACCTCTGTACATAGCCTTCATATATTACGAGAAGGCGTTTGATTCAGTAGAAACATCAGCCGTCATGCAGACACTGTGGAATCAGGGCGTCGATGAAGTATATATAAACATCCTAGAACAAATCTACAGGGGATAAACTGCTACCATAGTGCTTCATAAAGAAAGCAACAGAATACCAATCAAGAAGGGTGTAAGGCAGGGGGACACAACCTCCCCAATGCTATTTACCACGTGCTTACAGGAGGCTTTCAGAAGCCTTGAATGGGACCAGTTAGGGATAAGAGTTAATGGAGAGTACCATAGTAACCTGCGCTTCGCCGATGACATTGCATTGCTGAGTAACTCATGGAACGAATTGCAACTCATTATTACGGAGTTAGTCAAGGAGAGCAGAAAGGTGGGTTTAAAATTAATCTGCAGAAAACAAAAGTAATGTACAGCAAACACGGAAAAGAGCAGCGCTTCCAGATAGGTAATAGTGCACTTCAAGTTGTAAAAGACTATGTCTACCTAGGGCAGGTAATATCCGCGGAGCCAAACCACGAGATTGAAGTAACTAGAATAATAAGAATGGGTTGGAGCACATTTGGCAAGCACTCTCAAATTATGACAGGTAGATTGCCACTACCCCACAAGAGGAAGGTATATAACAGCTGTACCTTGCCGGTACTTAGTTACAGAGCAGAAACCTGGAGACTTACAAAGACGGTTCAGCTTAAATTGAGGACGACGCAGCGAGCAATGGAAAGAAAATTGGTAGGTGTAACCTTAAGAGACAAGAAGAGAGCACAGTGGATTAGGGTACAAACGGGTGTTAAGGATATCATAGTTGAAATCAAGAAGAGGAAATGGACATGGGCCGGGCATGTAGCGCTTAGACAGGATAACCGCTGGTCTAACAGGATTCCCAGAGAAGGCAACCGGGTTAAGGGGAGACAGAAGGTTAGCTGGGCAGATGAGATTAAGAAGTTTACGGGTATAAATTGGCAGCAGCAAGCACAGGACTGGGTTAACTGGCGGAACATGGGAGAGGCCTTTGTGCTGCAGTGGACGTAGTCAGGCTGATGATGATGGAGATGATGATGATGATGATGATGATGATTGTTCGAAAACCACGGTATGATTATGAAAGACGCCATGGTGAAAGGCTTCTGAAATATCGATTACCTGGGGTTGTTTAACGTTCACCCAAATCTGAAAACACGGGCCTACAACATTTCCGCCTCCATCGGAAATGCAGCTGCCACAGCCAGGATTCGATCCCGCGACCTGCGGGTCAGCAGCCGAGTACCTTAGGCACTAGATCACGACGGTGGGGCGTTCCCCAAGTACAGGCTTCGGCTGCAGACTAAAGTAGCTAACTTTTGCTCACCTACTCGCAGTTCGAGGGAAAACACTAGGGCACGTCTATTCTTCGCTTGCGTAATTGTGCAAAGTAACTTTCCTACCACAGCCGATACAATAGAGAGGTTATTGTAGGTAGTAATGATTAACCTAGGTTGCGCGTGCTGCTGGCTTCGCCTAACACCTCAGGGCAATGACAGATCTGTTCACAGCGTCACTTTCTTATCCCACACTTGCGGGATGGGCTTGGGTACCTGACTGGTTGCCCCGCCAAATTGGCTCCACCCATTTGTTGCTCCAGCTACCTCGCGAACGTCATCTACCGCTTCGTTCTTCTGATCATAATCAATGTGATTTTCCTAAGAAGCGTTAAGAGGTAGTCGAATTCGCATAAGCTTGACGAAAAAGGAAGTTCACAAATGTTTACGGCTAAGCTTTATACGCCTACGCCAAACAAACTCAACCATCTTATGTGCGCCTTTGTACCTCTTAATGTAGCACAGTAATGGTGTCTGGTCTTCTGCTCAATCTACGCCGACTAAAATTAAACAGGAAAAAATGGAAGGCAATCAGCAATGACGGTTTCTGGAAAAACGCAACCAATAATTCAGAAAGGGAATAATAAAAAGTTTGCATAACTGAGTATTGCGATTTTTATAAAAAAGCCTTATTGTAATATTAGCGTGTAAACAAATTACAGTGCAGCTCCACCGAGTTGTCTAAGAAGACATATTTAATGGCGCGAGTTTGAAGATGTCCCCTAAAGTGGGACAGCTTGTGGCAACGTATATGACGCGACATGTGGCTTAACGTGAGGTGACGCACGTTGTGAAACTTCATGTAGACAATATGTGCTTCAATCCCCAATGCATACGAATCCTTTATAGTTGATCATCTCACTAGCAATGCTTGCATGACCACTTTCTTTTTTCCACATTACAGCTGTAGATTATTCATTCACAAATAATTTTACACTACTTTAGAGATCTGACACCTGTTCTCCTAAATATGCGACTTGTCAAATCGACCCACCATGAAAGTAAGTTGATTTTTTATTTTTCATAAAGCCATATAAATTTCAGTGCAACAGAATTTCTCTTTTTCGAGATACATACACGCTTTTTTGGTCTAATTTCATGACCGGGCGCACTGATTCATCTTCGCGCATTGAAAGCAAAGTAACATAATAAAGTTTGCATTTTAATCACTTATCTTGACATTGATTTACTTTTCTTCCAATTTTACAATGAAGGAGCATGCTTTATCTAAATTCACAGCTAAGATGGCGTAGGCTCGAATTTATTCCGTGGAGCTTTGTCAATCAAGTGTCATCGCAGTTGTTCTTACTCCTATATTGCATCAATCTAGTAGATAGCAAGCATAGTTTCTCTGTATTATGTATAGCTTGGTTTTTTTTTTCAACGAATCTTAGTAGCTGCAACCCCAGCTTTCTCTGTTGTAGGCTCGCTTATTAATGCATCAAGAAAATATCTAAAATATACTGATCGAAAGATTGCACTACACAAAGCGTTGGAAAAATAATGTTTCAACCTTTGTACAAACAAAGCCGTTTGCTGTGATCTCTTTATCTTCATACTCAGAAAGTCATTTTTCTCGTCAAGAATACCTCATATTAAATTTTCACTCAGTGATTTTTTTCTCTTGCCGAGCCACGTAATAGCTCCTGATTTAGCCTCAGATAGAAATGGAGGCAACCATAGGAATTGCATATATACATCCCCAGTGATTTTTTGTTTATACTTGTAATTAAAATGGAATCACTTAGAACATGAAGGGATGCTGAGGGATGTTTAGTGCCCAGGAAGTTATTTTGAGAGCCGTACGTTCCTTATGTTTCATGGAGTATACAAGAGTTCAATTCATTGCATGAAATATAGCCGAAAAACTATAACGTGGCTCTTGCACATCTATTTTTTAAAGGGCACCTTAGGCATTCTTGAAAATAGAAAGAGTGAGCGTGGTATTCTCTGCTGGTGCTGCCAGTTGTCTGCGCACACTTTGTGAAGCCAGCTCGACTATTCATGAGGCGTCAATCAAGGAGAAGTGCTTGACTCCTACTTGTAATATAAACATCAATTAGGAATTGTGTGCCACCACACTTCGTCGTCTAGCCCCGCGCACTTGGTGGTTTAGCACACTCAACAATTGTGTGTCCTCAATGGATGTAACTTACGTTCAGGCCTTTCCAACGGCGCAGGCAGTGATAACAGGCTTTAGATGAGAAACAACAATATCTTGATATGCCTAACGCTGAGTGTTGTCTTTGTTCACGTGTTTGATGAAGAAATATTTGACAAGTAGTGGATAGGGCTTGTTACAAGTGTAGTGAACGCGAAAACAGATGCACTCTCTCTGCTTTTAGCCGCAGTGTTTTGGGGCTTTTTAAAGCTTTGTCTCTGACAAAATACTTTTTGTTGTTTTGCGCACTAGATTATATACCACGTAGCTCGTTGTTTACGGCACGTTTCGCCCGCAAGAAGTGAGAGAAGAATGGAAAAAATAACGCAAATGTAGGCAGATTCATAAAATCACAGCTATTTTGCAACTTTTGGACCATAACAGAGTTTATCGCGGCATCTCACAAAGTCGCGGAGCTGAAAAGATTTTGCAAAAATGCATGGTTTGTTTGAGAATGATAGTTGAAAAGAGTTACCTGGCGAGCCAAAAAACAAGATTCATTTTTGGTACCTTTCTTGCCTAATACGTCGAGATGCGTCGGGATGCTACTGTGTCTGTCACTCCACATATATTTCAATGATTACGGTGACGAGAGATATAAACTGCAGGGAAACTTTTCATCATATAAGTAATAATATATCTCGATGTACTGAAGATAAACTGTGACATATAAATAAACAAGCAGGTTTTGTAAGATAGTATTCACGATCATGTGGTGGTTTTTGGACGTTCAACCCCACAAATCAATCGTTATATTGATTGATTCATTGATTGACATGTGGGGTTAAACGTCCTCAAACCACATATGATTATGAGAGACGCCGTAGTGGAGGGCTCCGGAAATTTCGACCACCTGGGGTTCTTTAACGTGCACCCAAATCTGAGCACACGGGCCTACAACAAATCCGCCTCAATCGGAAATGCAGCCGCCGCAGCCGGTATTCGAACCCACGACCTGCGGGTCAGCAGCCCAGTAACTTAGCCACTAGACCATCGTGGCGGGGCAAATCAGTCGTTTTGTAAGATCACTTGCGCTTAGCCAGATCGATGCACCATACGCTGGGTCGCAATTCGCTCGGTTAGCATTGCTACCTCGACAAAAGATAAACTTGGCGTGGGTAGTATTGATTGAGAGAACATGGTGGAGTTATTACAAAAAATTGTCAAAAGCAGGGAGATCTCGACGTAGAGTAGCGTTTGCAAAAGCAGACCAAGACCATCTAGTATTATGCGGGGTACGTTCAAACATACTCAGACGTCATTTCGCCAGCTCAGCTTTGCTGCGCATTATTTCATTCTCATCAATTTCTTCTGAAATCGAGCACATCTGTTTGCCCAGTTTTCTGCTACATAGGAATAAGCAAAATGAAAAACGAAAGTGTAAAAGAAACGATAAGTGCGCACGCAAGCGTCAAACATTTCGACCAAGTGCACGCATCGCACATTGAAACATTTGTGAAATGCCATAACTCGGAATACACTGATAATTTGTAGTTCAGCCACGCATGCTGTGCCAAGGCAGCTTTGCTCAGGAAGCAGTTGGTCAATTCTCAAAGAGTTCTAGTATTACACGTCTTTCGCTTACACATATAGTATTTGTGAGGACAACTTCTTGTGTTTTTCTTTTTGAAATACCTTCCTCCCTCTCTTTGTATGCCTCCGTTTTTCTGAATGCTTTTATAAAATCACTCGAAAGGCCACTGGTTACTAAAAACGATGTCAGTGAAGACGGCTCGTATTGCGAGGCGTTCAAGAGTGCTGTCGTGACCAGGCTTGCGTAATGTTGCTTCCTGCCTGTGTGCGCTACGGGCGCAAACGTTTGCAAAATTCAACCTCAGTGAAAATTGCTGACGTCGTACAGAGTTGCGTATTTAGAGCCAAAAATGTTGTTTTGAACGATATATACACATTTTCTCTAGATTCACTCGACCCTTCATAGCTTATGTGCGTGTGGATTACTCTGGTAATTTGGTCACGTGTGATTCAGAGAGAGAATAAAAACGGTAAATGGAATTTGATGACTTTAGGTGCGAAAACTATGAACGACAGGATTAGGATGTATGACACAGAGAGAGACTTCTGTATATTTTTGCGACCTTTCAATAGTTACCCTAATGCGAATAGCAATGAAACTTCTGCATTTTCTTTGAATTTATACAGGCTGTTCAACGTAACTTCAGCCAGAGTATAAAATTTGCCAGAACACGTAATTACGACGCGATCAAATGCATGTTGCTCCCTGTCGCCAGGAATTAGTCCGACTATTTTTTGTCTTCCTAAATATTGTTTAATTGGATATGTTAAATTAACGAAATTTCCTAGAAACGAAGATAGATAAAAATTTCATTGAGAAAGCTGTAGATCTGTTTGCAAAACGTCTGATTAGATAGTGTTGAAGTGTATATTGTTTAGAGACTAGTGTTTTTTTTTTTGCTAATTACAAACGCCTGCGAAAGACAAAAAATACCACGTGACAAACTCGCTCGTCCACCAGTGCGCACAATGATTTTAGTGATCCATAACGTTCCGCGTACAAACTACCATAGCATTTGCCCCGTTGTGCTGTCTCGGCTGGGCCACAACGACGGTGATGGCTTTACAATGAACACGTTTTTCAATCGGCCACAAAAAACAATAAACGCTGTGACTGTTTATCGCTGTCATGAACCAGTGCGAGAGAAGCGTGTCGTTCAGACACGGAACGTTAGGGAACGCTAGAATCATCGTGCCCACTGACACGCGAGTGGGTTTTTCACGTGGTATTTTTTGTTTTTGTGGGCGTTTGTAATCAGCAAAAAACAATAATACCTAACAGTTAAAAAGTTCAAAACTATCTATTTGGACGTTTTGCAAACAGATCTACAACTTTTGGATTGAAATTTTTTTCCATCTTTGTTTCGTCAAAATTTGGGTAATTAAAGAGATATATTTAAAGAATATTTGAGAACACAAAAAAATAGTGTGACTAACTCCAAGCAACATTAGGCAACATGCATGTGATCGTTTGTGATTACGTGTTGCGGCATATTTTGAAACTCTGGCTAAAGTTGCATGGGACACCCTGTGTATCATTGCTTACCTTGTTATATCTTATTATGAAATTGTATTTGAATGCATCAAATATTTCTCTATATGGGCTTGTGTTGAGCTGTGGCAAAGGATATGCTAACTAAGAAAGTAGTGCATTAACAGGTACTTCAAAATTGCCATCTAGCTACCTTACAGTACAAAACAGCGACACAATGGCAAGTAGCAACAGCCTGCATTACGTTGCCAGTCACTGAACGGTGTACGTACGCCCGCCTACAAGCCCAACTAACCTTACTGACTGATCTCCTATACAAGTTTTACTTCCTTTATCAACTAAGTGTAACAACGAATGAAAAAAAAAACAGGATTGCACGTTCTGCACAAAAGAAGAAGTTCAGCCTTGTTGATTAGGCAATATTTAGGAGAAATTGAAACAAGATTGAGAAGAAAACATAAAATACGTGCGCTAAATAGCGCACGTATTGTCTTTTCTGTTAACGTTAAATCATTCGGCGTTATGCGCTAAATATTGGTTCACTTTCTAGACAGCTTCCTAAAAAACATTGTCGACTAAGGTGCTTCGCTGATCTATGTTTGTGCTTTACTTATCCGCCGGTTTAGGGCTGTCGTCCTAACGTTAACTACATACGAAAACTGCAACTCTTCTGTCACTGCTCTTCCAGTTCCAGCTGTTCCAATTATCGGTTACGAGAGCTTTTTTTTTACTCCTGCGCAGCACTTGAAGCACAATAAAGGAAGACAAAAAGCGCAGATTTTTATGAGTTCCATTGAAAAGCATACTCAAGCTCTGCGAGTTTGTGAAAAGATTCTCTGCACGGGCACCTGTGAGATGCATGCATCGCCATAGCTGGGTGAGCGTAAATGAAAGAAAACACATAATATTCGGGATACTGCCAACATCACCTTGGCTTTTCGGTGACAGCAGAGAGGCCCGCTGGCAGCCCCTGCAGCATTTGGTGCTTCCAGGATGTCTTTGTGTAACGTTAGCCTATCTTTTTTTTTCTGGAGAGGCAGAGATAGCACTCTCCTGTACTGTGTATATTCCCATAGGCTCTCCCATCAATGAAGCTTGTTCATCGTTATTACGAACAGCGTTGTCAGCGTGCGAGCAACAGGGATAAGAAACGTTCTGAAAGAAAGAAACAAAAGTGCCACAGAGAACACAAGTAGTCGTAGTGTTGCCATCATTTTCCGCACTGTCGAGGTAACCAAGACGACTGCGCTGCTGCCACCACACCCCTGCGGCATTCGATGCAGTACTCGCCATCCAATAATAGGGGCGACTTCAGGCGTCTGAAGACGGCACGCTCTTTTAGGCATGGGGTGCAAAAGAACACATAAACAAATTGAGAAGACCATAAAATGCACTGGCTTTAAGATGAAACCGTGGTATACCACTAGTATGGTTGCACGGCGAAGATCAGAAAGTAAATAAAAGACAGAGTTACAAAAGTTACGGAATGTTCAACTGCTGTGGTGCGGCTCCTTTGAGCCTTCAGATGTGCTACTACCTCTTGTATGACGTAGTTGGCTAGGGACCCATTGAACTTTATTGTTGTGATTCAATGGTGCCCTACAATGTGCTAAAGGCCTCTGGGTAAATGAATTTTCTAAATAATAAACGAGAGGTGCAGTAACAAAAAGAGAAAACCATTTTGCTTCCACAACCTATCAAAGCCCGTTTGAATGTTATGGCAATGCCTTTCAAGTTTCTGATAGGCTTTGCCAGGCATGTCGCGTTTATTACGGCAACTTATCGCCTATTTACTGAACTCAAAAAAGGAAAATGTATTAGGGCAAACCGCCGCCCTGTAGTTTATCTACGTCCGAAAAACACCGATCACGCCATGTTCATTTTCTAATGGCGCTTTGAATGTATAAATAAATTGAGTTTCACTTAAACGAGAAGTAATTGTTGCACTGTCAACAAAAGAGAATGTTTTATCAAGGCCATATTATGTTAATCGACAATTCGCCCACATTATGTACCTGGCCCGTGGTTACTTAACCTCGCTGCCTTTTCTGTTTGTTGCTCTCTCTCCCACTGTCTTGGTTATCGGCTAAGCTGGACGCGAATCAAAAGCCAGCGTGTTGATTGTGTATGCTTATTTGAGGAAGGCAAAATTTTCTAACGACGCTGAGTTTTGTACCTGTGGTGATACCTTATACTACTTAATCTTGTTGTTAAGCTCCTTAGGAATAACTATTATTTCACGAAACACGCACAACGAAAAGAAACGCTCTTTCTTATCAACATCAGTCCTCTTGTACTTCACTAACCAAATATACTTTACTGACGAACGAGTTAATGAAGCAGCGATATCTTTCTGCGAGTCAAGTACGAAGAGTCAATCTCCTACATGTAAAACCCACATAAAGAACACTGAAGTTTCTGAGTGACGAGTTTCATATTGAAGGAGTAGTTTCAACGTGACAGCCTTAAAGAAGTCATTTCGCAGCAATTTCGGTGTCGGCGTCGGAACAAGACGCTTGCATGCCACGCAAGTGGCATGCAGGCTTTTTTTCACACAGCCATGTGTCCTGTGTTTAACCCGCCTTTAAACACATGTGTTAAAGGTGCAGATCGAAGTACAAACCATTGGTTATTGAAGCTCTCTCAGCGCTTTGATTTATCTTCAACTGCTGTATATATATTTTGGTAAAATCACACTTTTGCCCATTTAAATTACCACGCCTTTTTCGCAACCAATCTTCATGCCAATCTTTTGTGTGGCCCATTTACAGTTCGCTGGGAGTTATTACTCAAATTGTAACACAAAATCTAGAAAAAACGAGCTTTGAGACTTGCAGCCAGGCGAGCGAAAAAACAACGCATTTCCGAAGGCGCACGTTTGTCGCTCTCGTTGTAAGGTAGACTCATTACCCCCCGATTATTTTGCGAGAACAGGCGAGCACACTTGTTTTTTCCTGAAGTAGCAAAGCAGCCCCTGCTTGTGTCAGTTCGCATTGTGAGATTGTCACCCCCGGGGTGCATATTTTGTTTTCTGCACGCATGGTAATTTCTCGATAGGCAATGACCTGAAAATCGAGCACAGAGTCGGCGCATGTAGGCACGAATACCACTTTGTTTTGTGTCGCAGCTGCAACGCCTTTTTTTTCTTTGTCGTTGTTTGTCCCCGCCCCTTCCTAGCAATACATTGAATTAAGCTCTGTAATTTGAGGTAAAAGTGATGACCGCAAAATTGTACTGAAACATTAGAAATATACGGACGCACGTGCCCATCAGGCTTTAGTGTCATCCCTGTGATTAGTTTATTATGTTGCATATTTGACGAGTCCGTTTCCAAGTTGCTTGGTCTCGGAGTACACCTAACATTATTCGGCTATTTATCCCAACTGCTCTTTTATGCTTGACCGCACAAATAAAATGCGTAAAGATTTCACGACATTTAGGAAATCAAATTTGACCAACTTTGAAGCTATCCAGCTAACGGTCATCGTTAGGTTGCCTGCAAAGCTATTTCACATGGGGTGATGCCGTTGTGTAGGGCGAGTAGCAGGGGAAAATACAGAGGACTCAATACTAAGTGTAAAGTTAATATGGAAGTTAAGATAAGCAAACAGTGCTGAAGAGCACCGTACTTGAATAATTTTTATGGCGTGTAAGTCAGCAAGCGAATTTAAGATTGCCCTCGACCTTCCACGAAGGCAATCATGAGACATACCGCAGTGCTAATCATGAAAGCGACTTCACAGAAAGTGCGTCGTTGATTTAATTACCTGCAGAGCAGCTCTAGCCAACGCCGGTACAAGAGGCTTCATTTCGAATCTCCACAGCAATTCGGTCTCTGGGCGACGACGCGTGCTCATTATGAGTTGGTCACCAGGCTGCCTTGCGAGGAAATGGTATGCAAAGTGGGCAGCTTGCGAAGATGTTTAGCTGCTGGGAACTTCAAAATAACGTTGCGTTTCAGATACCTATTGAGAATGACATCGGCCCAAAAAGTTTGCAATTGTGGCTTTGTTTTATGCATAATGCGATGGAATATTTAAGTTAAGATTGAAATTTCGCGACATATTGACCGTACTGCTTGCCCAAAACGTCTTCAGCAAAACCACTAAATCTCAATCAACTCACAAGATGTTAGAAAACTTGAAAATTTCTGCGCTAGCGTTAGTGAGTGAATTGTGCCTTTCTTAAGGTTATCCGCTGGGGACTGCTTTTCTCTATACACAATGCAACGGTGTGGTTGACGAAGGCTAGAGGTACAGCTTGATCGGAAATATATCACATTCACAAGTTAAGCGCTAGCTTGTTTGTATGTTATTTTGTGCACAATTGTTACTTTTTGCTCATTGTGACAGTCATATCATTATATATATATATATATATATATATATATATATATATATATATATATATATATATATATATATATATATATCGAACGCGTAATTCGAACGCGTAATTCGAAGGTCGTAGGTTCGATTCCTGCTTACAGTTGGTAATTTTTTCATCCACTTTTCTTTCTTCTTATTTACATTCCATTAATATTAATAACTTCCCCTGTACATTCCTTGGCATTACTGTCTGTTATATCTCATTATTATTGTGTTAAAAAACACGGAAAAACGAGCCCTTAGGTATACACTTCTTTCCCTTATATATATATATATATATATATATATATATATATATATATATATATATATATATATATATATATATATATATGATACCCCGGATTGCTGTCCTCTCCTGTGAAGCTGTGTGTTAACGGAAACTTCCTCGGACTTGGAATGATTTTCTTTTTGACAGTGCTCAGTTCTAAGCCGTGCATGTTCAGTTTTCATTTCTGTTCGTCTGACGCGACTTCTTTCGAGGGAAGAAGAAGAGCAGAATGGAATAAAACATGGGGTATGAGCCAGGCCACGTCTCCCATTCTTCATAGCGTCACACAAGTCGACAGGATGGAGACCTGCCTGCCCCTTCATCAGTCACTCATCATCGACGCAGTTCCTCAGAGGACACCCTGACCATACATTGACTACCGAATCATCGCCTGTAAGGACAACGACCAGCACCATGACAGAACCATCGGCTGACCTCGACATCCCCAAGTACACCGGATCAGCGGACGACGGACCCGTACAGGACTGGTTCGACCTATTCGAGGTCCACGCCGCCGCTGCATCCTGGTCGGAACGGGAGATGATTACAAACTTCAGCGACTACGTCACCGGTGAGGCATTCAAATTTTACCTAATTCACATCTTCGAGAACGATGAGTCTTGGAGAAAGATCAAAGAAGAAATGATCATTCGTTTCAAAGAATACGATGAAGACCTGTTCATACCTCATCAGCGGAAGGCTTTTCAACTGACCCATCACAGTTACGCGAAGTCATCCCGCAGTAAGCCTATTTTCCAAACGAGATCTCAGAGAAATTATACCACCATTGTACCATCACATGACTCTTCTGAAAAAACGTCACGCATTCGAACACCGACTGGTAACGTGCACGTCGCAACAGACAAAGTAAAGCGTCCGTATACCGAAAGGAATCTAGCAAATTTCGCGAAAAAACTGAACCTAAACCCGCCTTTCTCACGAGCAATGAAATCGGCATTTTCAACCTGTTTACTGCACCACAACATTTCAGATTTTACAGAACCACCCAAATGCCTCGATGCATCGTGTCACACACAACGCCTAAACGGTTTCGAGCGTGTGACGGAATTTACGTGTGACGAGCTGGTGAATCCTTGCAATACCAGCCCCCACCCTGACGTTCCCGACCAGGGTCGTTCGACAGACATTGTCAGCCTAACTACGCTGCAAAAAGAAAAACATACGCCATTAGAACCACCTGAAGCCATGTCTGTTGTGCTCTCATCGTCAAGTGACAACACACATGTGAGTCAATGCACTGCAGGAATTTCGAATACACCAACGCCGGCGCATTGTCAACTGACCGAAGCACTTACAATCAAGGATGACTCACAACCATCTTGGGAGCGTTCTCATCAGCCTGTCACGCTGTTTTCATCGCAGGACAAGCCTAGCAGTACAGTGTCGACTACCGACATTCTACTGATCACATCACCATCTAAAGAAAAGCAGACTCATGTTCCTGAAAGAGGCCCATCTGACGAACTTTCACAAGAAGACGAGCAATTTCAACGAAAACAACTCCACGAACTCCAAGAACTGCAACGGCTACTCGAACAAGAACAACGATCAAGTGAAACCTCCTCACGAGTACACTTGTGGCTGAAAGATCATCAGAGACAACATGAATTAAAGAAGCAAAGACGAAGTCGACGCCTAAGCCATCTTCGCAGAAAGCAACGTCGACAAAGTTTCCTGCACCAGTTCTCAACGCCGTGTCTACGGTTCAACAAACTGAGAGAAGACCACAGAAAGCTACGAAAGAGACGTGCAGCTACCACGTGTACAATGAAGGAACAAAGGCATCATACCATCAGCTTCGGTTCTCGCACATGCAGGCTGCAAGCACTCGTTCTGTCTCAGCCACGACACAGAAAGCAGCGTCTACGACGGAGAACTTCGTGCCTACGACATCCGACTCTCAAATGCTACAAGTACTTCGACCCTTGTTCATTCATGACGAGAATCGCTGTGTCATCAGTAATTTCTACGTTGAAGGCGTGCTTCAGTTGGCCAGAACGCAACAGTCAACCTCGCCCACCAGAGTTGCCATAAAATTCATCGGACTGCTCAATCGGCCTTGAAGATATAGTGAGATTGTGGAACTCCGTCTGGATGTGAAACTGTGAATTTGGGCATTGTTTTGTTCATTCACTTCTTTAATTTGTAATAGTTTGTAACCAGTGCCATCTTTCGGGGGAGGGGGAATCGTGTGACGTATGAAGCGATGGTTGGTAGACGCAGAGAAGGAAGAAGTGCTTTTGGAATAAACATGACGTATGAGCCAGGCCACGTCGCCCAGTTATCATAGCGTCACACACACACACACACACACACACACACACACACACACATATATATATATATATATATATATATATATATATATATATATATATATATATATATATATATATATATATATATATATATATATATATATATATATATATATATATATATATATATATATATATATATATATATATATATATATATATATATATATATATATATATATATATATATATATATATATATATATATTTATATATATATATATATATATAAATATAAATATAAATATATATATATATATATATATATATATATATATATATATATATATATATATATATATATATATATATATATATATATATATATATATATATATATATATATATATATATATATATATATATATATATATATATATATATATATGCACCCACTGCTGCCTACGACTTCGCATAGAATTCGGCGGTATTAACGAAATAAATAAATGAAAAAACAAGTAGTATAAGCTTCACGTTTACATATTGAGTCAAAATTTAGATGACCTCTATTATGAAACATTATTCCCTATCAATGTGTACAACCGCCAGAAAGAAATGAATGTCGCCTAATATACACTGCACGGTTACGCTTTAGCCGTATCATGAGTAGTTTAAACTACGTATAACCCTTGCGACAAAAAACGAATGTGCGGGATGGAGCGATCGGCAACAGGCGCACTAAGCATGCGACATCTGTCTTGAGTGACTCTAAATTACATGATGCTGTACCTTCCCACCAAGAAAACACGTGTTTTCTCCATTTGAAAGTACGTAGACAAATTGTTGATAGTGCACCATAAAACAATGTGTCAGTACATATTGCAAGGCAGAGGTACCCTTAGAAATATTGATCTGTAAGAGGGAAGTCAGTGCATTCTTGATATACTTAGACGGTAATTGCTCCCTTCTCCCAAACAAACTCGAGAGAATACGCGCCACCATGCTGACTACGCGTGAGACCTTGATTATTTTCAAGTTCTTCATGTCTGCAGTGCTGGAAGAAGCCAAGATGCTACAATGTGCTTCATTATAACAGTATGATAGGGAGCGGAAATGAAAAGCTATGCAAAGGCCTTTTTATAAGCAAAGTGCGTTGCCCTGTAAACATGAAAAAGTGTAATCAAAGAATGCGTAGCATTTCGTTCCCAACCTAGTTTCTAACGGTTTTGTGATGTTATAATGGCACCACGTTATCGAAGAAACTTTTGTTGCTGAAAATATTTCATAAATGTACCATGAAATATTATCATTTCGATTTATAATTATTTCCACTTTGTTAATGTGGCTGATGTATGTCCAGTAGCACTTAAAAAAGGATTGGCATAATCGCTAACTAAAGAAATGTCCCCCCCCCTTCCCGAAAAGAATCGGGAGCAAATACGAATTAATTTCTTGCGCCGAGAGTACGTGGCGTATATTTAAGGGCGTAAATGAATGACGAGATGAAGATTCGTACTGTAACCATTTATTTACACATTATCAGCAACTGTTTGAGTTGTAATTGTACCTGACGGCCGTAATCTCAGCCTTGTGGTTGCTAAAGTGCACGGTCAATAGGTCTTTGAGAGGCATGAACAACGTCACAGTTGCGGGTAAAGGCGAGATCATTGCAACTTCCGTGAATAGTAGCCGAATACTTGTCGGACTCGGCGGAGCCCACACGCTACAGAAAGACTGGCAGCACAAACGCTACAAATGCGTTTCAAATGCACTTTATTGAGGCTGTAGTGTGTCATGTTCATGTCAAGGAGGTGTGGGCTCCTGTTGCTAGGAGCGAGGATAAGCACACGCGCCAGCATCTGTTGCTACGGGAGAGGGCGGGGAACAGATCCCGATGGACACCTGACTCGCCCGACTAAGAAGTGCATTCGAATTTAAAACTAACCAGTTACTTTTCACTAAAAACGGTAACCTATTAGGTGGTGAAAGCTAGTAAACGTAGAGGGTACCAAATGTAGGTGAAGGATATTCGCTACCTAGTTAGTACGTTATTGGTCTGACTTGAATGATTGCGCCAACACTAAACTATTAAAAACTGCAATGGAAATCTTGTAACTGCATTAACATTGCTGAACTACTAGTTATTTTACGCCCATTTCGTTTATATGTGGGTGCTCATTGTCTTACCAAGATGATTCGATTAAAAAAGTATGTATATGAGAGAGAAACATCGTTGACTCCTCACTCATATGATCGGTAAACGAATTCACGGATTCGCTCGCAGGATTTCAAGCTGGACGGTTGTGCCCTCGCGATCTCTGACATCAGCGTAGCTCCCGCCGACTGGTTCGCCCTCCGCGGTCTCCTGACGCCGTGCAGCTCTCGCATTGTGGCACCCCGCCCTTGGACTGCTTCGACCGGATCCCCACTTTCCTATCTCCTTCATTTTTCTCTCGTTGGCTGTCTTCTTCTCCGTCTATTTTCCTTCTATTCTTTTTATCCCACCTTCCCCCCACCCCTATAAGGCACTGCGCCGTGTCGCCTGAAGGCAGACAGAAATTAGGTGCCTTTTTCCTTTTCATTCTAACCACTACCACCACCAATTCACAGCATATCCACGGAGTGAATGATGATGAGTGGGGCGAAGCGTTCGGTCGTCCGTACATGCGTCCAACTGGTCTTGGAACCATCCGTTCACCCAACCGTGTATTCGTCCGTGCTTCCGACCGTCCGCCCATTGGGACCTCCATCCATTCGTGTGTGTGTCCGTGAATTCTTCTATCTACCCGTCTGTCCGTTCATCTGCCTTTTCGTTCCTTATTCCGTCCTTCCATCGGTGTTCCTGTCTGTCCGTCTATTCGTCTATCCGTCTGTTGAACCGTGCTTCAGACCGTCCATCCGTCCGTGCTTCTGTAGGCTATGCAACAGCCAGACTATAAAAGCGGCACGCATGCAAGCGTGCACGCGTGCCGCTCTGTTAGCCCGGTCGTGGCTCTGCAGACAGCATTGCGCACACATAATGAGAAACAAGATGAGGAATATTTATTTTAAAAAACCTATAAGTTCTATACAAGCTCTGTAGACGATATTGCACACAGGTGTTTCGCATGGCTGCTTCGAATAGGGACTATGGCGAGTCCTGACGACAGCGTTCAGATAGTGTAAGTTATTAAGAAGATGCCCCCCTCAAAAAGTCGTTGCGTTTTGTCGCATCTTTCGAGTTCTTGGCTCTTTAGTTACCTGTCTCCTTCTTTCAATTTTTGTATATAGATATGCTCAAGAGGGACTGTGTTGGAACATTGTGCCTCATTCAATGACATTTAGCACTCTGCACCTTCTTCTTTTCACTTGGTGATGTATTCTTTCTATGGCACCAGAGATTCCAAAGATGGCCTTTCTCTTTTCTTTTAATGCTATAGGAAGTAGCCCTCAAGTGTGTCCAAAACGAAGACACATGAAGTTGGATTGTTTACTGCCTCAAATTCTTTCGCTTGCGCATTGGCTTTTGATGAACTGCGTAAACACGAGGACCACGTAATAAACAACAACCTTGCATACTGGATTTCGCATGACTATCTAGGCGAGCGCTCAGTGCACCTCAAAGACAAAACAATGTGAGCAGTTCCTTGTACACTGCAAGACACAAAAATAACGTAAGCCTTAGAAAGTTGGCTAAAAAAGGGACTTTGATGCCCTCCTGTCTACAATTACTGGGGCTCAAAATTTAATTAGCTGCATGAGTATGACACTTTCTAAGCCTTGTGAGGCTGCTTGTTTACCACATATTATTGTTAAGGTTCAGTTAGCACCTCCATGTCCACGACTACGTTGACTTTACGGGCCTTAAAAGCGTGACATGTTCAGGCACTCAAAACTGTTTTGAAGCCAAAAAGGATTCTCTTTTTATACGTTCGTGGGGACGCTTTCCATCTTAGGTGACTGGCCCAAAGTATACCTAACTGTGCTTTGCCGGTAAAAAACTTCTCCCACAAAGCTACTCTTTACTCATTCATTCATAAATTTATTTATTTTTAGTTAAATTACTTGATAGTGCCCATTCACAACAATTTTGTGCATCTTAATACTGTCGTCAAGACAGTATCGCGAATGAACACAACAACAAAGATACGAAGAGAAGAATTTCGAATACCGGCGCTCTTGTTTCACGTTGACGTAGCAGAGTATATGCGTATTGAATTCTAATACATGATACATTAGGTACTGCAATTCTTCGAGGCCTTCATTACATTATGCAGAAATATTAAATTGCAGGGACGCTTGTACCTCTCACGAGACCTCAATGATGCTTCAGAGAACTAAAGAATCCACGAGAATGATAACGTCGTCTTACATAAGTGAAAAAATGTTGAGTATTTTATAATTTACCAAACATATCTGAATAAAACGCATGCTGTAGCAGCCCATCACTCGTTATTGTTGACTACCTAGGGTTTTTGTACTGTGGTTTGAATAGAAAGGTGTCTTAGGATTAGGCCACTATAAAAACGAAGCCGCCATGCTGAACTATGAATCTTCGCACAAGACTTCCTAATCTTCCTCCTATCCTCTTCGTTTATCTTTCGATTTGGTTCATTGTCTATAAATTCATGTTATATCCTATAAAACCCTGATGGGTCAGCCGCGTTAGTAGCAATGTCTCACACAAAAAAAGGGAAAAATTATTTTGCACTCTTTCTCAAGCATTCGTTCAAAGAGCTTATGTACTTCTGCAAAAAAAAAAAAACGTCAATTCCTTGCTGCAAGAACAATTCACATGGGGGAAGCAGAGTAAAAAAAAAAGAAGCGCAATAAATCAATTAGCTAAGACGATCAATTAATTCACTCGAATCTTGATTCTACGAACTCATAAAGGGCTAATAAATCATTAGAAGTGAAAGAGCTTTAATTTAGGAAAGCTCGATGAATTTTGGACTTACCTAAAACGACACGTGTGAAACAATTGAACACAACGCTGTAAACGCAGATTTATCCTCGTGTTCTTACATATCAAACTAGGCTTAGCTCAATAAGAAATATTACTGGTTAACGGATCTATTATGCGCCTGTTTCCCCCCCCCCCTCACAACCTATAGATGAATACGGCTAAAAGCTTGTTAAGGAGTTACAAACCAGCATCGGTATTTTGCATAAAATAAAAGTAACCACAGCACCTACACCAGGTTCATTGCATTTGGTGGAGTACAGGGGACAGGGGGCACTTTGCCGTTGGCTTCTTATAGCGATCGAGATCTCTCGGGCTCTACTGAGGTCACGTAGCGTCGATGACATAGGCGTTGATGTCAACACTGAGATCCTATATAAACAGAGAACAGGGCAACGTTTTACCGCTTGTCCTCAACTGGGAGAGGTAGTGTCAGAAACAGACTGGTCGTAGGCACCGCAACGTCATTCTATGCATTTTCGGAGCGCCACACGTTTGAATTAACCATCGCAAATGCTTGCCTGTGAGAATTACCGGAAGATTTCTGTAATTAAAGCACACATAACATGGATGGGACTGCAGTGGAAGTTCGAACTTTCCTGAAGCTCAAATTAAGTGCGGTATAAATAATAAGATTCAACTGCACAAAGAAATATTGAGTCATAAGCTTGAGACTATGAAAACAGACTCACTTCTTTAACGCAGTGTACTGGGTATTGTAAAAATGTTATTATCTACTCTGCCTTTTCACTACGTTTGCCCTGTAATAAAACGTGAAGGTACCAACAACAAACAATATTTATGTTTCCTGACAGTTTTTTTGGTTTTAAGCTCTACAGAATAGTACCTGTATTTTAATATTATAAAACAGAAGCAAGGGATGATGTTCGTAATCTCAAAATATTTTTCTTTGTACTAAAAGCACAAAAAACTAACTTGACTACCATTAGCTTCGCCTTTCTTTAGATCAGCATGAGATCAACGTATTTAGCAAGAGATTAAACATGCACAATTTCGTTATAGACATGCATTTTGTTCTTACGCGAGCAAGGCTTCGACTGTGATGAAAGCTTTTGTGTTGGAGTGCACTCTTTGTACTCAGCAAGCAAGTTGCTGCTGATTAGACTCTGGCTGGCTTCCTTCTACATGTCATGACACCCCAGTCTTAAGTGAACACCCTAGCAAAGATAAGAGATGTTCCACTTGAATACAGTAAATATTGCCGCGACAGGTTGGGCTCGTTCAAGTAGCCTGCCGCAATCATTGGTAATACCCGGCTGGCAGGCGCCACGCTTTCATGCGCTCGGGCTACGAGGAAGAGGAAGACAGTTGGATCTGTGCAACTTGACTGTCGGAGTTTCACAGATAAATATGTCGGAGTTATCTCAGTCACACAACAAAAAGATGGGCAAGAAATGAAGATGGAAGTACCGCAGTGCAGCCCATACGTGACGTGACACTCCAGTTTAGGCATGACGTACCATATTCAAAAAAGAGTTGCTCTCGGCTTTACAGTTCGCACTGTGGAGGTCTCCATTGAGCTCGCTGTAAGGTGCTAAAACTACCAGAAATATAGGTACATGGCTAAGACTTGCACGACAACCAAGAGATGCGAGGTATGTGTGGGCGCACATGATTACAAAGAATGCATCTCGAGGCGCAAGCCTAGGTGTGCAAACTGTGCGGGACCATATCCAGCATTGTTTTCAGGCTGCTCTCTAAACCGTTTGCCAGCGGTGGCACGAAGAAAGGAAATCGTAAGAGGGTGCACCTCAAAATACAGAGAGGTCCAGCGCCCTATGCGGATATAGTTGAAGATGTTCCTGCGCCAAAAAGAAATGCAAAATAGTTGGACCGGGACTCTTACTGGTCAGTATTGAGGTGCTCAACACCACAACATCATGTTGGCAAAGACGTCTTGGCCGAACAACATGCTGAAGTGGCACCTTCTGCCGGGTCAGACATAACCAAGGAGTCACACACTACCAAAGTAGGGTCACAGGAGCTTGTTGAAGAACAATAACTCAAGACATGTGATCTTGATGAAGACAGCCGGAAACGACCAAGTCACTTTGCCAACAATCTTTGCGACTCTTAACGCAATTCTACGATCCCTGCCCCAACCATGCTCGTTACCAGAAGTTAAATAGCTGCTAGATTTGGAGCGTCTTATTTTGTAATAATTATGGCTACCGGAGTGTCTAACTGGTACAAAAGAAGTGCAATATTCCAGTGGTACTGCAAAGGTTTGCAGAATAAGAGTGAGGATTTTCAGAAATTCGTCGCTTAACATGAGTATATGACTGTGTATTTTTGAATCCAGAGTAACCTCAAATTTTCGCCTGTCAAATTATTTGTGTACCAAGCAGAACGTCCGGTTGCAAAAAGCAGAATGATGTTTTGTGTGTGACACGTTATTCCACCGACACTGGTGGCTATTTCAAAAACATATGCGTCGGAATTTGTTATAGATGCTAGGTGAAGTTTCGTAACGTTACTCTATTTGTAGTTAGTGTATACGTGCACCCTGAAGCAAATGTTTCATACGCATTATGTAGATCCACTCATGATCCTATATTAATATGTGTTGATTTTAACATGCACCACGAATTGTATGGTAGTGAGCGTTCTGATGTAAGGGAACTTGCTGCAGTAAAGACATATGAAGACCACGGTTACGATATACTGCATGACGATTCGCCGACGTTCCTACAAGGGCATAACTACTGCAGCGTTTTAGACATCACTGTGTATTCCTCTGAATTAGTGGCTCGAGCGAACTGAACTACAGACACTGATGCAAAAAGAAGTGACCCCTTGTCATTGTTCATATTTCACCCAAAGCTGAAGAAAATGAGAGATAACCACACAAAAGAGTAAAAATTGAGCAGTCCTTCCAGAAATACAGAGGCAAAAATTTGAGTCCTATTATGACGCAGAAACACATGCATCGAAGATAAAACATTGTCTAAAGAAAGCTACTCGTGCAGTACCCAATCTTTAAGTGTATGCAGGATTTAATGCCAAGTGTGAGCTGAGTGTGAGCAGACGCCGATCTTAAAGAAGATATCGCTGGTCGGGAAATGGACATGGCAAGGTTACAAGAAGAGTTTATTCTGCAATGCTTAACCGAATGCAGAAACTTGTAATCAAAAGGTGGCAAGACCTATGTGCTTTAAATTCTCCATTTACCACGGCATCTCAACTGCGGAATATGGTACGCGCCTTCCGACAGCCAGTAGTCAACTTGAGACCACTACAGGCTTTAGCGCTGTCTCGGGGAATCAGCGAACATGTGACTGTCGACAAATTTTGCAATCTGATACTGATAAATCGAAAGTCCGTCCAAATGAACAAATATAAATCCTGAGAAGAATTGGCTTCGGTAATCATAGCGAAGTTTTCTGAGCTCAGTTTATCAGATCTGGAGGACAGCGTCACACGCGAAAAGCTCCAATATGCGCTGTCTTCAGGAAAACGAACAACTTCACAAGGACCAGATGGAATTAGATACGCTGCGATTCCTAATTTGTGTGATAAAGTAAAATACACCTGTTGCACACTTACAATCAATGAAAGTTGGCAAGAATAAAAGGTTCCGGAAAGTTGGAAAATATCAAAGGTAGTACATTTCCTAAAGCCCCGAAAGAGGCCTATGGAGTTGATTTTGTTCAGGCTGGTTAATTTCACGAGTTGTAATTAGAAAGTGGAGAAAATGATCAATGGACAACTTCTACGGTGCAAGACATAAAAAAGCCTTACCAGAAAGCATATCCAGCTTCAGGAAAGACGTATTCACAATGGACTGCTGTTTAGACTTGGTCAGAGATGTGGAAAACCAACGTACACGAGGAAACATCACTGTCGCTGCATTTCTTGATGTTCAACGAGCAAACGACACAGTGAGCTACGTTCACGTTCTTGAAGGCCTAGCCTTGCAGCATATTCAGAACAAGATACTGCGTTGTACTGCTGACTTTCTGAAACACCAACAAATTTCTGAGGTTACGCAGGAGGGCCTAACGTCAGTACATCTTGTCAACTAAGGAGTTACACAGTGCAGCGCGCTAAGCCAAACCCTCTTTAATGCAGCCAAGGCGCAGCTCTATTGTAATCTTCTACCTAACGTCAGATGTTCAGTATCTGGTGATGATATAAGTATATGGAAGTCTTGTCCATCATTTTTAGCTGTCCAGCAAACTTTACAAGAAGGATTCGATAATGTAGACTGTTTTCTTAGAAAAAGAGGTATGGCATTGTGTCTGACAAAAAGGGCGATGCGGCCGTTCAAATTAAAAAGACCTGGAAATTTCAAGATGATTCTGCAAAACAAGCCTATTCAAATAGGAAAACCCCATACATTATTAAGTGCGGGTTTCGGCCGGAGACTGACATGGTCGCCTCATATCCAGTTCCTTGAACAAAGAGTCAACCGATCCATTAGAATCCTCCGTAATCTATGCGGGGCTAAATGGGGTGGTACTACAGAGTCTCTGTTGGCCCTACATGTTGCGTGAATGCGCCACATCGAAAATTACTGCCTGGCTCTTCTTCACAGACTTCCAGGCTCCACCAAAGTTAGACTTCACTTGTTATTGGCATGATGCTTGAGAGTTTTTCTGTGGTTGCCATGGTCGACTTCTTGTGATTTTGTGTATTTGCCGTATGCAGAGGCTCGACAACCACATTTGGCAGTACTGCGTGCTAAAAAAACATCTAGAAGTTTTTGTAGAATTTTCACGCAACATGAAAGTCATTCTTTGTCTGGTGAGCTAAGACAAACGACGGACGCAACTACATGATAGTGTGTCATCATTCCAAGCAGTAGTACCAGGATATAAAGGATGGAAAGTTCAAAACCCCCTTGGACGTTCCCAGTTCTCAAGGTTATCTGTGAAGTAGATGGCATACGGAAGTGAGTGAGTGAGTGAAACAACTTTATTGACGATCTGGCATAAAGGGTTCCGGAAGGAGTAGGGGGATTAAAGCGAGACACCAGCGGGCTTGGACGTCCCGGAGCAGCAACCTACTCGCGTCAAACCCGTGGGGGCACCGCTTTCGGCCGCTGGCGTTCCAGGATGCCAAGCGCGTGCTGGACCACGTCTCTTTGGTTGCCTGGCTCTCGGCTGATGGTTTTGCTGCTTATTGCAGTTGGCATTACTTATTGGTTACCTGGCGGTGGTGCACAGTCCCAGAGGAGGTGTCTCTGGCTGGCTCGCACCTTCTTGTAGTGTTGGCATTCATCAGTGATGTAAACCTCCGGGCAAACGTGCTTTGCCCAGACGAAGGTCCATATGGCTTTTACTTGCATCTGCCGTAGTGTGGCTGCTTCTCTGCGTTGTACGTCTTGGTTAGGCGGTGAGTAAAGGCGTCTGCGCGTTCTGTACCACTGCAGAACGTCAGCGTAGGTTGTGATAAAATACTCTCCGTCTTCGGCATCGGGTCGTTGCGGCTCCGAGGAATGCGTTGACTTACCGAAGCACATGCATCCGCAAGTACACCAAGAAAGAAGAACGGCGAGAGCCACGGCCCTCACAAAAGGTCACGCCAACGATCCGCGCGCTTACTAGGTGGACGTGGCGAAGTATCCCCACCGGCCAAACACGTACGCAGCAGCAGTCATTGCAGCAGACACTGGAGTACTCACAACGTCGGGAAGCATACGGTGCAAGTCGCCCACGCAGGCTGAGGAGTTTGCAATCGCACTGGCACTAGTGATCTCGGATCACCGCATGGTCCTCAGCGACTCGAAGACGCCAATAGTCAACTTTGCTACAAAAAACGTCCATGGAACCACTGCAAGAGTATGCTCAACTATAGCAAGACCGAAAACCAAAGTTACCGCAAGTAGTTCCCTGCGCACGCCGGGGAGCTGGACGTGGGCCCAAACCGCAACTAGGAGGCAGATACGGAGGCACACCCACTAACTGGCATACGGAAGAAAGCAGACATGGGGCCTCTATGGGCGGCAAAGTTTGGAAACATCATTTTCATATAATGCACAATGAAAAAATTTAAGGGTGATGAGGAGGACGAAGTGATTCTTTGTAGAACACATCCCGCTCGTCTCGGTGCTTTTCTAGACTTTTCGCTGCAGTTGTGGGGTGTATTGCACCGTAGGTTGCGGTAATGGATGTACAACCTCACGAGGCGACGTCCGACTCCGGTTTGACCGCGGCCACTACCTCGAGAAAGCGAGGAAAGACATCCAGTGAGAGCGATGACACTGCGCTGTACTCCGCATCTTGCGACGAGTCCTCAGACGACGGCTTTCAACCTGTCCTGCACCGCAAGGCCAAGCGACGGATCATCAATCCATCGCCGGTGTCAAGTACAGCCACCGTGAAAACGGCGCCCCAGCGATGGCCCCATTCCATCCTGTTTGTGCCAAAGAACGCTACCGAAAGTCTGCGTGTCCTGAACAGGCAAGCGCTTTCGCTCTATTTCGAGAACACTGTGCCGAACGAGATTAAAGACCTACGGCTTAATGCAAGAAGAAACATCCTGGCTGTCGATGTGCGGCACCCGAGTGCGCTGAGGACGCTGCAACAAGTAACACAACTGGGAAACATTGCAGTTAGGTCCATCATACAAGCCGATGATGTGACCACATCAGGAGCCATTTACTATATTAACACGGAAATCTCAGACGTGCACCTTCGAATGCTTATAAAATGAGCGAGTCAAGACAACGTCTTTATCAGTGTTGGACGCATTGGTAACTCACGCTGTGTGAGAGCAGCGTTGAAAGTTTGCTGTCTTCCCGCATACGTGAAGGTTGGCCACTTTCGTCAACAAGCTCGACCGTTCATTTTCAAACCTCTGCAATGCTTCAACTGTCAAAAGATCGGCCATGTAAAGGGTGTTTGCAGGAGTTCCGCAGCGTGCCCCCGGTGCGCCGAACCACACGCGGAAAACAACTGTGGCGCAACCACACTGAAGTGTCCTAACTGTCACTGTGCTAACAAGGCTTTTTTCAAAGAATGTTCACACATAAAGTGAGAATTTTCTATTCTGAAGCAAATGCTACGAAACAGCTCAACCCACAAAGAAGCTGCTGATAAAATCCGGCGAAGACGACATCGTTGTCGAAGGTCTTCACGTCTGACAGCGCCAGCTTCAGGCGGTAAGTGGACGCATCAGGAAATATTGCGAGCTGCAGTTTGCAGGATGACAAACACAGACGTTGGAAAAGAGCAAAGGGTGGATCAGTCTCTGCTGAAGAGTGGCCGCCTTTAACGCGTACGCAACGCGCAGAAGAGCCGCAGCAGAACCCGTCTTCAACAGAGCAAGCTGCTGCACTAGAGGACTGGCGGAACATAGATCAGCAAGTGATTGCTCTTCTGCGACCCTTAATTAACTTTATTCGCTTATTGTCAGCAAAAAGTGCATTGCCAATACTGGATGCTTTGAGTCCAGTACTCGAAGCGCTGGAGTAAATAATGACTCACTAGACACTGTCTTTCAGAGAAGAGGTCTGAAAGTCAGCGATTCTTCAATAGAATGCCCTGGGACTGAGATCACGCGTCGCCGATGTCCGTCGCTTCGTGTACACCAATAAGTTCCCCATCATTCGCATCTGCGAGCCAAATTTGCCGAACAAAATCAGACTTTCTGGTTATGAGTCATTCATGTCACCTACAACTGCGGACAATAGCAAAGTTCTGATTTTTATTCGCCGCGACCTCACCTACATTCATCATCCGATGTCAACTCACGACGACAATCAATATACAAGTACAACGGTGGTGAAGAGACTTACCGTCACGGTTGAGGGTGCCTACCTCTCTCCGTCAAGCCATTTCGACCATACAAGACTACAAGGTATCCCGTCAGCAACTCCTCTCCCATGCATTATAATCAGTGACTTCAACGCTCATCCTACAATCTGGGGACGTTCGAAGACCAATGTTAAAGGGAGAAGGTGGTGTCCTTCGCCTCCGACGGTAAATTTTTCATTCTAAATGACGATAGTCCAACGTTCTTGCGTGGTTCAAGGTATAGCAGATGCCTTGACTTGGCCTTTCTCTCAGGAGGCCTCGTCAGGCATGCTGAGTGGTTTCCAGACATAAAAACGCATGGAAGTGACCACATTCCCACTTACGTCAAAATCGAAGGATTGCCCCTTGCTAAGATACGCGATAGAATTCAGGTAGTGTACTGGTTAAAATTTCAGTCTTGCATGGAAGAGTAATGTGAAGCAAACAGATCCCTCGACATAGAGGAGATAATTAAAAGCACAATACACGACACTACGTGTGCTCTCACATGCTTTCCCAAAGTAACAAAGTTTGACATCGAGTTAGAACGACTTCGAGCAATGCGACGGCGTGCTAAACGAAGATACCGACGAACGGAGGCAATGGAAGACTTACGAATAGCTCGACGTATACAAAAGAAGATTCAGTGACGGATAAATAATTTTGAATCATAACGTAGGGCAGCTTTTTGTGAGTCGCTTGACCCACGAAAACCTTCATCGCAATTGTGGAAGACAGTACGAGGTCTCCGCACAAAACCCACTCAGTGGTCACCATTCAGGGCTCTTCCACTTTCTGAACAGAGGCGCGGCACCGACGTGGTAGAAGATTCTGTGGCAGAGTATCTGGGCCACTCGCAGTACCCGATAGCCTATTGCCCTCGACCAACTGTCCACAAACACTGGATTCCCGCATGGATATGCCTTTTTCCATCGTGCAGCTCAGAGCAGCACTAGCTTTGTGTGGACGCACGTCGGCACCAGGGCCCGATAGAATTTCTTATAGGGCCTTGTGTAATCTGGGTGAACGCGCGAGAATCGTCCTTTTGGAGTTGTACAACAAATTCTGGCAAGATGGAACGCTCCCGACAACCTGGAAGGCAAGTCGCCTAGTTCCACTTTTGAAGCCAGGCAAGTCACCGTTGGACCTCTCATCTTATCGTCCGATCGCATTGGCCAGTTGTGTATGCAAAGTTATGGAGAGGATGATTCTTGGACGCCTGGAGTGGTTCTTGGAGTATAACAACATCTACCCAGATGCCATGGCAGGATTTCGGCGTGGTCGAGCATCGATTGGCAATGTAGTCGACCTGGTCACTGATTACCAACACGAAAAAGGCCGTAAGCGTCTCTGCGCATCTTTGTTCCTAGACGTCAAATGGGTGTGTGACAACGTTACGCATGAAGCTGTTCTCACCGCTCTCGAAGATATAGGAGTAGGTGGTCGGATGTATCGCTGGATACGTAGTTATTTGTCAATGCGATTCTTCTTTGTGAGCACTGAAGATGGTCCAACCTCTCGACATTACAGCCACTGTGGCGTCCCCCAGGGTGGCGTACTCAGCCCTGTGCTGTTCAATCTTACGTTAATTGCTCTCAGTTAGCATCTGCCAAGCACGGTCAGGCTATCAATGTACACAGATATCTGCGTTTGGGCATCAGCTGTAACACGCCTGCAGTTACGAGGGAGAATTCAAAAAGCTGCCCCTGAAACATTACGCTACCTCAGAAATCGAGGCTTGGAAATTTCTTCCGAGAAATGCGCCCTCGTAGCTTTTACACGAAAGCCTATGGATAAGTACACTATAAGCATCAATGGTCAAACTGTACCATACGTTCGATCACACAAGTTTTTGGGCGTCATAATTGACAGGAATCTACATGGAGCTATCACGTTTCGTACATGAAAAAACGGTTAATGGACATCTGTAATATAGTGAAGTTCTTTGCAGGGAAGACTTGGGGAATGTCTCCAGTGCAATGCTACAGCTGTACAGGGTACTTTTTCTCGGTTTCATGTGGCACAGCTTGCCGCCATTGACAAATGCAAGCAAAACAAGCCTATGAACGTTACAGAGTGTTCAGTCCCAGGCACTCCGGATTCACCTCGGCTTGCCTCGTAGTGCGCCGACAATGGCCACTATAGCAATCGCCGGTGACCACCTCATCACGACACATAATGACGTGGAGGCACTCGGGACACATAAGGCATATTGCTCGGACACCCTGCCACCACTTAGCCTCTTTACCAGAAGACAGACCCCGTTCGTCATTTTGCCAAACGGTAACCACATATCGTGATTCTTTGTCCACATGCTTCACACCCACCGCCAGGCCTTCGACTCCTCCTTGGTTCCTGACTCAGGCTAACATCGGGCTAACTATACCTGGCATCCAGAAAAAAGCAGATATGTCGTCACCTGCTGTTAGGCAGCTTGCTCTGCTCTTGTTATACGAGACGTATCACGGCTGTATACACGTATGCACCGACAGCTCTGTTTTACAGAAGAGCTCAACGGCATCATTTGTTATACCCATAAAAGACACGACTACGACTAGAAAATCCAAGACCTCCCACCTTGCGACATCAGCGGGATCAGAGCTCACAGCTCTTCGTGCCGCATCGGAATTCATCAGCGATCAACAGCCACAAAAATGGACAATTTTCAGTGATTCAAAGGCGACACTGCAATCCCTTTTATCACCTTTACGTCACGGCCCGTACGAACAGCTGGTATTTGATATTGCAGAAAAGACTCACAAATTTATTAAGGAAGGACATGAAATAGCCTTTCAATGGCTTCCAAGTCATTGTGGAATAATTGGCGATGAACGGGCCGATCGAGCTGCCCGTTCTGCCCATTCTGAAAGCGATGAAATATTCATTCCGCTTTCCAGAACTGACGCTGCACGGAAACTCCGCATGCTTGCTCGCAAGCGCACCACATCACAATGGAACGAGTCACATTTCATCCATGCACGGTAAGGTACTTCAGACCCAACCCTCAGTTTTCGAATTTCTCCGGAATTACGCCGACGAGACGCTACTATGCTGTGCAGATTATGGTTGGGCGTCGCATTTACCAATGCGTACGCGTTCCGCATAGGAACGGCTGACACTGCTGCATGTGACCATTGTGGAAGTGATGAAACAACTTGGCACATTCTGTGTGAATGCCCACAATACTGCTCGCAGAGACAGTCACTCTGCAGTGCACTAGATGAACTGGACAATCAGCCTCTTTCGGAAGAAAGACTCCTGCGCTGCCGACAGGACATTATGTCGCAGAAGAAGGCTGTGAAGGCGCTCCTGCGCTTCTTGCGTTCAACCGGCCTGTCCAAACGACTGTGATTGGAACTCCCTGAATGTGTGTGCATGTGTTTTTTTTCCTAATTTATTTTATATCTATCCTCGTTCCGACCCTTTTCTCCACCCCCGTACAGGGTAGCAAACCAGTTCGTCTAGGTTAACCTCCCTGTCTCTTGCTTTTAATTATTTCGCTCTCTCTCTTTAAGGTACATGCAGATGAGTCATGCACAGGAGAAGCGTCAGCTTGTGCGGTCTTTATACTCAAAATTCAAGAAAATAGAATGTACAAGTTATCGCAGAAATTTTCATCAACGACATCAGAATGGGTGGCTATTTTGGAAGCAGTTAGGTGTATCTATGAGAATTCCGAGTCACAAAAGTGGCGGGCATGCACACTTAGCAAACCTGCCCTTCAGCTAATAAAAAATGCGAGGTCAATTTACAAAAAAGCAAAATAGCAAAATGTATTGCAGAAGCTGTGGAATATGCCTCAGCGCAGGGTCAAATTGTTGTGTTGCAACGGATGCCCAGTCACACTGAAATAAAGGGAAATGAAGAGGGAGGCAGCCTCGCCTAGAAAGCCTTGGACGAAGGACGGGATTGTGCAATTTTTATCCCTGGGGCGGATATTTGACATGACATAACGCAAGGACCCAACCACTGTTCTATAGAGAAGTAGCTTGATAGCCCAAATCAAAAGTATCAGTACTTTATGAAGTTGACCCGCACAGAAAGTTTTCAGTAGCGATAGATCTCCCACGACAATTAGAGACATGATTGCACAGACTTAAACTGGAAATAGCACCCACATACAGCTTCCTGCGCAAAATAGATTCATCCAACACCCCGGACTGCCATTTTATTCATGCAAAAAAAATGTTCGCCATATTCTTTTGGAGCGCGTAAAATACGCGAATAAAAAGAAAAAAAATTGAACAAACTAGCAAGTTTGGACAGACGGTTCCTCGCATTGAAGAAATGACTCGGACTGTGGCCTACAGCTGCATCTTCAGAAAAACGTGAACATGTTCTTGACAGAATTCTCCGTGGTATCCGGGCTGAATAAACACCTGTGATAGACAGACAGGGGTTGACATATATGAAATGATGTGTCAGTGGATATACTGAGAGTAGAAACAGAGAGGTGTGCATGTGAACATTTTATGACAGTGTGAACTGCTCCAAGTAAATTGTACATTGGCATGATATTTCAACTGATTTCAGTGGCTATTATGTTTTTTTTGCTGATTGTTCATTTTTGTGTGCCATTATGTAGTACTCTTTCACTTTTTTTGCAGGAGAACTTATTGATAAGGAGTAGCCGAGGCATTTAAGACCTCAACATCTACACAGTGAAACCTTGTTTTGTATCCAGCGGCCATGGCAAAACAGTTAGCACAGACCAGAACAGAAGGCTATCGACATTCTATCGTCACTCTCTAAACGCAGCCCTGTAATGATATAGTGTTCGCAGCTCCCATACATCTAATGGTCATATATTTTTCTGTGTGTGTTAGTGGGCAGATTGTTTTACAGCTTCCCGCTCATAATTGCAGCATATGTGGACGACGCTCGTGACATCGCCTTTGCTGTTTTTTTTTCGGTTGGTGGGGGGACTTACAAAGTAGAAAATTCCATGGAAGAGTACGCAGCATTCCAAAGCAGTTGTCGTGAAACGAAATCTCAAAAAGTCTTTCATTTTTTTTATCTTGAGTGAAACTTCCAAAGAAGCTCTCCGCCTGTCAACTAAGATGGCCGGATGTTTCTAGAAAAAAAAAGTGAGTTACACTGTGGACCCTAAGCGCGTTCACAAAAGACATAATAGAAACAGGTTGGAAGAGAGGATCTCAGTGTCTGAGAAACAATGGGAAACTCCGCGCAACGAGCCGGACACAGCGAAACTATGTGGACGTGAGCTGAGATATGAGGAAGTCATCTGGCAAACAAGAAGATTTAAAAGAAAAAAAGTGTAAGACTACGGAAATTCCAAGTAAAGTGAAAAATCGGCGACAGGGTAGAATTCTGCTTGAAACATTGGGTATCCTTCAGCATTTCTAGACAGTCGCTTCTTTTAGAATGCCTAGGAAGTCAATTCGTAGGAATATATAGGTGTTTCCTGTTCATGAAAAAAAAAGAAAGAGGAGTCAGAAACTGCTCATGTGTTAACAGAGATGATTGTCACACTTCGATGGTCCTTACCGCTCCGACCTGATTTACTGCAATGGTGCAAGCTTTCGAAGGCACACGGCTCTGCTTGCTACAAAACACCCCATATACTTCTGTGGCACCGATAACTCTATCTCTGGGGCGACATTATAGAATGAATAAAACAGGAAGCACGATTAAGCAGGGAGCCGATATGCGAGCCGCACCGTCTAAAAAACATTGCCGTCCTAAATTTTCTACGAATATAACACATTGGAAGCAGCGTAAACCAACTGTTCGCAGAGACACCTTTTTTGGAGAACATGGTGTGCGATCGCTCTAGTAGTTCCTTTTGTGGCGAAAAACATACGTGTATAAACTTAGCTAATCGTAAATGTCAGACGAAACGGGACACAAAAAGTTAAAATTTTATTGTTTAATTTAAACCTTCTGTAATGCAGCCGCTGATTGCTCTTAGCTGCTCATTGACGCAGTTGGATTGATAAGCAGTGGCGGCAATCATTCGACAAGGCATTTTTTTATGATGTTTCAATGATAATTAAATAGTCACCCGATCATGAATATGCTTCAGGTACCAAGAAGTTATGATGGTGTGTTCTGTATTTGAATCTGGTGCCTGAGATATCAGTACTTCAGGCAAAACTACAATTTTGTTATGTACTAGGGCATTCTATTACATTGACTCTAAACTGGACTTGTATTAGCTCTTATTGGTCAAAGTTCTACAAAATACCAACAAAATGTTAATGCTACAAAAGAACTTAAAAATATTGTACTCGTCATCTTCTAGTTTAGCGCACCTAAATAGTGCTTTAGTAAATCATTTAGTTTCTTAAAACAATGTAGCACGATATTCAACATTAGGATCATTGAGGAAAACGCCGTACAGTGATTCACCCCAATACAGCTTTGAGGTCAACGTCATTTATGTTTTGTTTTTTTATTTATTTTGAACCATGAGCCAAATGTAAGACCATTGTGGATTGGTACCTTTATGACAATGCTGGTCCCGAAGTCGGGCCTGGACAACTGGAATATTGTGGTCGTTCGCACAAACCCCAGCATTAGCGCAAGATGCGCTTTTCAAGTGAAAAGCAAATCAACGAACCCACAAACGGAGAAATACTAATCACTAACGAGTACAATCTTCATCTTTAACATAAAAGCAGAAAATCTAGTTCACTTCACAAATATCCAGAAATAAACGAACTTGCAAACTATGACCGGAAACCATAGGTGAAGCTGATCCAAGTTGGCGGAGCGAAATATTTCAACAAAGCCATGTCACTGAACACAGTCTGGTATGCACTCGCCTCTTTGAACAAGTGTACGAATGAATGTCTACGAGCAAGGTCACTGCAGAACTTTCTCTGTGAAGAAGTCTCGAAACCAGGCTCCAGAATTGTTCCTAAAGAGTGCACCTACCTGAGCACTTTGGCGTCTCTACAGCACTAGAGAAGAAGAAGAAGAAGAAGAAGAAGAAGAAGAAGAAGAAGAAGAAGAAGAAGAAGAAGAAGAAGAAGAAGAAGAAGAAGAGGAAGAAGAAGAAGAAGAAGAAGAAGAAGAAGAAGAAGAAGAAGAAGAAGAAGAAGAAGAAGAAGAAGAAGAAGAAGAAGAAGAAGAAGAAGAAGAAGAAGAAGAAGAAGAAGAAGAAGAAGAAGAAGAGGTTTTCTGTCCCAAAATTACGACATAGTTATGAGAGATGCCGTAGTGGAGGGCTCCGGAAATTTCGACGAAGTGATATTTTTTAACGTGCACTGATATCGCACAGTGCTTCGGCCTCTTCAATATCGCCTCCATTAAAATATGACCACCGCGACTGGGATTGAAGCCGTAACCTTCGGGTGAACAGCCGGGCACCGTAGCAACCATTCTACTGAGTAGGACCAAAAAAGTGCGCACTCTACCAAATATTTTAGGTTACCGCTTCTATTCGAACCTTTTGATGATCCTCGCTATCTTATGGCTCACATAATGAGTGTATAGTAGCTGTTTTGAATAGCCAGTCGGCGTAATGCTCATTTTTTGTATACAAATGACAATTAGTTCTCTCTGGATCATTCGCATGTTGATAATGAACAAATTAATGAACAAATTGATCAATAAAAACGTTCATAGGTACATGTGTGCCTTTGAGTATCTCTCATTCCAATGAATGATAACTGCCAATCAGATTGCAAATTGAGGTTTCCAGCTGCCAGCAACGCAGGGATTTTGTAAACGAATTCTACAAAAGTGCAGCGCCCTCATCACTGCAATGCCAGCAGCAGTCGACACAGGTTGAGCCACTAATTACTCTCAGGGATTCAGAGAGTATCACTGGACGAAACAAAAAGAAAGAGTTGGACATTGTACGTGGTCTGGCTTTTATTATATTGGTGCATACCGCGCGACATTGTTATGGCCATCGTAGTTTCTTACTCTTAATACAGATTCGAGTGGCTTGCATTCCTTCTTTGCATAATGATAGAGTCGTGAAAATTGGCAATTATTATCATAATACATGCAGGCCACTACCAAGAGGGGTGCAGCTCTTCTGGAGATGGCACTTGCAGCTACAATGATACAAAAATTTTTTCCTAGGCTTCTGCAGATGAAGAAAGAGCCTGTAATACTTACATTTATGTTTTTTTTGTAAGCATTCATGCATTCTTTTTCCTTGAAGACAATGCAACGAGAGAGGGTTTGCCAACATTGTCGTGTAAGAGAATTCAGCCACCAAAGCGGCAAAAACTAAACTTTAATTCAACCTATCTACGTTGAAATAACAAGGCACTCGTCATTTAAAAAATAAAATAGTGAGCACAGTTTTGGCCCGCCTAAAAAGTGAGCTTTCTGTATTGAGTGCGTCGGCCTTGATACATTCGCTCCAGCTTTATCAGTGGCTGTCTCGCAAGTTGCGGAATACACAAAGCTACTGGCGTCGTACATACGATGCGAGTACAATAGGTCAAGGACGAAACAATCAGAAATTGAGTTGGCAGGGATGTTAAACAGAAAAGTTTCCGGTTGGCTACTCTCCAAGGGGGGATTAGGGAAGGGAAATGAAAAAATAAGTAAGGCAGAGCAGGGAAGCGAAGAAAAAAAAAGCAGACAGAGAAACAGCAAACTCCCTGCAACGTGTAGAATTGCAGCACGAGTCAGAGGGGTTCACAGAAGCTCACCGTACTTAAAAAGGACAAAAAGGCTTTCACTGCCTTGTTCGATGTTGAAAGATGTGGTCGATGTTGTAATATCACCTGCACAGAAAGTGGCCGATCATCCAGTCACCATAAAAGGTTTGGCAAGTACATGTCTCTCTGAGGCGAATCGAAGACAGTGACACAGCAAATGCTCGATATTTTCGTTGGTGCCACAAACATCGCACGCCGCACAGTCAATCATTTCGAAGAACGTGGTATATGATTTCGCGAAAGCAACTCCAAGCCAAAGAAGACAGAGAAGCGAAGCTTCGCGTCGAGGTAGGCCTGATGAAGAACAGAGTTGTAGTGAAGTTTCCGGTTCATGTACTCAGGTACGTTTTATGCACTGTAAAAGTTTTGGGGCTCATACAGAAAGCCCGCCTCGAGTAATAAGAAGTCTAATTAATTTAGATGGTGACGGTAAATTGTAACTGATGATAAAAATAAATCTGTACAAAATTCTCTGCACAGTCACTGCCGAAGCGTGAATAGTGGCCTTTCTAGGTTACATACAAAACTCTCTTGGTGCTACTATGACAAGTGCAGCTGTAAGTTACCCACCACTCCGTAAGTCTGCACAAATTTTCAAAGCACAGAAATAAACATAATGACATCACTCGTCACTTTGGGGGAAGTAGAGGCAGGTATTCCGCACCTTTGATGATTTATCTGCAATTAGTTCAAGCTGTGGCTGATCACGATGATGAAATTACTGAGTTTTTTGGAAGGGGTGGTACCTATAAATAACCCTCTCTGTAGGCATTTAGCAACGTGCTACACCTGGTGTTATTTATTTTTTCAACCACGTTGTATTACATCAGTCAAAGAGATACTGTGTACTACATAACATCTACGTACTATAATCTGCGAATGAGTTTCAAGCGCCAGCGTGGTTTTGTGCTAAGATACTCAAGTGACACTTGGAGGGCCCGTGCTCCACTTCAGCCTTATACATGAACCTATTTTTTTCATTGTGCGTGCTACCGTTTACGGAAGCCGGTGGAGGTGGCAGGTGTTTCAAATGGCAACGCCACCAGAAGTGGGTATTGTTATCGTCAGAATATATAAACTTTGTTCAAGGGTGACATGCGGATTAGGAGCACGACTTAGTGAAGGAATCATCTAGTATTTTGAAAAGTAATGAATTTGAAAAGTCATTGTGGGTGGTTGGTTTTTTTTTGCCTCATAAATGATACAGATAAGGCAATACTCAAATTACTAAACAAAGGTTTCATTATTGAATATTGCCCTTTGAAAATGTTTTTATTTTCAGCGTCAGCCCTTTACCTTCGTTCCCGCTTCGGTTGTCTTATCTCTGTCAACTGACTCCATAAACTGTGAAACATCAACTGTTGGACGATTAAGTATTTCCTTTGTTTATAACAACGGTCGTATGCCAATGCTTGCTTGCCCATAGCTATGCAATTACTTCAATAAAACTTGCAGTGGTTAGGTATGCTTCTGTCCTGTGTGCTCCTTCTTATTGTCTCACCCAACAGTGCGGCTCACTTTCTTAGCTAATTAGCAAAACGTCGCACTTCTACAATACTTCTGGGCGAAGAGTAAAGTGTGTTTCATATTGCCAAGAAACACGCAGCGCAGTTGTAACAGTCTCAACTATGTTATTTCGAGTTGATTTGTGTGTGATAGCTACCACGAAACCTTCAACGGTTCAGGTCTATGCATGAGATGAAACATCAGCTTTAGTGAAAGTGGATCCTGATGAGAAAGCCCAGCAGTTTGTGTACCGGCGCTCCCGACAACGGCCATTATTTTAAGGGTAGGATAGAGTTACAAAAAATACCTTCACAGAGCTCTGCGGCCTACCATGCACAGATTAAGGGCGTGTAGTTCGGATGGTGCTTTTAGCATTTCAGTCATTTAACTTTGAAATCTAGTGTCCCTGCCACATAACGCTGGTAGAGTTGCGTGTCTCGTAAGGATATATACCAGGCAACGTTTACTGAAATATTCCATGATTGGTTTTCTCTCAACCACAACAATCAACGAAGAATTTTTGGGTGACAGAAGAAACTAGATGGGTTCTTAAAAGTAACAATGACGCTCGCGGTAGCTTGGAGATAATATGAGGCCTTATAACGTAAAAATTTAGGCACTTGCACTCAACATGATTCAGCTTCCCCTTCAGTACCGCTTGTACTTAACGGCAAGTGCGTGTTGGTGTTTCAAGCACGTGGTCTGTCTGGCGTCTATGGTGGGAAAAGAAATATTTGTTTGTGACGCAACGGTGGCCCCTCACCTTCCTACTCTGTCTCACATCTATTATAATCACCAATTCGATTCTCAATGCTTTTTCGATGCTCTACTATACACCACAACGCTGCGCATTAGTCGCACCCTTCTTCTCTTTATTCTCTACGCCTCACCACTCTCACTTTCACCCTCAGGTTTCTTTTCAAGCCCTATCTCTACAGCACGATACCCGTCTATCATATGCTCAAACCTCTCCTTCTTCCCATCTTTACTCCTCACATGTGTCTCCCCCACCCCAAATTCTCATTCGCACACATTCTCATTCTGTACTTTACAGGCTTTTCTCTTCCTGACCCTCATTCTTTCTTTCCTCACATACACTTACACGCCCTTTCTGTTTAATATATACACAGCTATGCTATTCTTCATCCTTTCGCATCGTCATTTCCTTCCTCCTCAGCTTCACGCCTCGCCACGCTTCCTTTTCTCCTGGCTGAACTGTACCGCGGATGGATATTCTGTACTGTGCTGTCCCCCTCCTCTCAATTGCCACACCCTGGAATCTCTCCTTCTTGCTAATATTCCCCACCTCATGCTATATCATATACAGACGGCTACAATCACATTTTATGCCTACGTTACACCAAGCGACGACATCAGATGTCATCGTACTATGACAGTGCACAGCAGCCCCCACCCCTAGTGTGCTGCGCGATTAAAAAATTATTGGAATCCTCACGTGCACATGGTGTATCATTCGGGCTATACTGTGCATGGCTTTGGTAATTCGTATTTGGGGATAAGGCATGGCAGTGGGAGGATATGTAATGAGAGGATCGTGTGTTTTTTATATTGAAATGAGCCGAAATTGTAATGTATGCATAAGGGGGTAGAATTTCAAATATTTGAAACGTGTTAAGTCGAATGTACTTATCCAGAAAAAAATACTGCATTTTCTGTGCAACACAAAATGGAAACAGAAAACACACAAACAGAACTTACACAGGAAAAAAAGCACAGAAAAATACATAAAGCAGCTCAACGAGCATAGGTATTACAAATTTCTTACTAAAACAGAATGTGTGTCGTCATGTCATGTTCCCCTTTGAAGTCACCTATATTCATTAAAGATCACCCACATATGTTTTCGCAAGAAAAGGTCACTCGAAGGTGACGAGTCCCGTCATCGGCATAGAATTCCAACTTTTGAGTTCACACTTCATACAAGGGTGGTGATTGATTTACAGCATGAGGTAACGCCCCTCGGGTAGGTTCTAGCAACACCTCTACTTTTCCATAAAGGTTTGAGAGGAAGACTTCAAGCAAGAACGAGATATTGTAAAACGCACAAGTTCGCTCGAAAGTTTTCTAATGTGCCACACTAGCAAAGTGGACAACTAAAGGCGGCTATGTTGTTCTAGAAGTCAGAATTGGTACCACCTACGGCCCTGTTGTAACTGCAACAATTTAAGAGGGAAAGAATAACTTGCTTTCCCTTCTTCCCTTATTCAGCAAATGCGAGTGCTATTGATTAAACTCATGCTATTGCAAATATATATATATATATATATATATATATACAAGATTGCAGCTTTCCGCAACATTGTTTAAGATGGCCAGTTTGAGAATGTGTGAGTGTTATGCACAATGTCGGGAAGAAGGAAGCTATTACTAAACGCAAAGCAATTGAGCTTGAATCTACACAGAGTGAAACAATCACTGAAGGTCACAGTAAAAAACGCCAAAAATGCAGGATTTGTGTTGTTAAGTGCAAGCCAGAACAACAGGAGCAAGGGCAGCATGGCTTGGTTTTGATAGCGCTCAGTGGTTCGTTGGAGGCATGAAATCTGGTGATCGCAAAAAAAAAAAAAACCTTGCGGCACTACAGCGAAAACAACAAATTCGCATAATGGGGCTTCTGCAGTTTTCTTGGTTTCAAATAAAACAAGTGAGACTCTTGAGGTTTATCATGTCTGAAAGGTGACAACACCCATTTTTCGGGGCAAGTAGAGTAAGATTCGCATAACATGAAGTGCGTGAAAATCCGCCTTCGAATGGGTTTCCGAAAGCAAGACGTGACAATCACAGCGGGCTATAAGCAATGTTGCCCCCCCTCTCCCCCCCCCCCCCCAGAGTTAAAAATATCGGCACCAGTTTCTTATGATAAGGACAGGAAAACATTCATGCGCACAGCAGCAGTGCTTGGCAGCACGCAAGAACACAAGCTAAACAGCTCTAATTATTTTTCTGCAAAAAAAAAAAAAATTGCCGTACCAAAATATTGTAAACGCGAGACTGTCAACATTGCGCTTTTACTGCGTAACAGCGACTACAAAAATGGAGATAATTTCTTGTAGCAGGACATGTAGGCGAGCTAGCACGCTTGATTAACTTCATATATGGCTGTACGTTATTACCGTGCAAATGATAAACTTGGAAAACGCATGAGCGTTGGCTAATGAGTAGAGTAGGATGACGTAATCGGGCTTCAGACGCATCGCCTTCTCAATAGCTAACCTGTTTTCTGTTCCCTGTGCATGCCTCAACCGTGTCGCAAGACAATGAATGACTCTGAGCGTAACCGTGACCATTTCAAGCTGTCACGACATGCATAGTCCCCTTACAGATGTTAACTGCCCGCAATGTTACCATTCCTTTTGAAGGACGGTGAAGGACCAACTCGCACCTGTAAGGCGACACGTGAACCTATACAGCTGCATGCTCATTTTCTTGAAGCTTTCACAGCTGATCATAATGAGATAAGTTCAAGCACTTTGTAAAGGGTGTACCTTTGAACTCACTAAACGTGTTTTAACGTCAAGCGCCAGTCACCGCTTCCGGAACGCAATATAATATTTCTTAAAGGCACCCCTTCTACTACATGATATTCATATATCGTTTTTCAAAGCAGTTTGCAGCGTTGGCGTGGCTCTGTAGTAAAACACCTGCTTGTCGAGTGTACGCCTTTGGTTTGATTTTAACTCCACAGAAAGATTTTTATTGTTTAATTTATTTACGCCTTTTTCATCTTTTTGGGCCATAAACAGGGCGACAGTTTTTCGCTAACGACGAACAATGCCACCGCCGACACAAACCACGACATCGACGCCTACCACAGCACTGGAACTTTAGCGAAAAAAAAAGCTCTTCTATGCTCCCTTGTTAATATTAGCATGCAATAATTTTTTGACATAAAACAGCTGTTTTGTCACGTTTGTCTATATATCATAGGTTTTTACTGTTGGCCAGTTGTGATGATTAAACGGTCGTTCGTCACTATGTTTGTTGATAGCGGACGAGAAATCATTAACATGAACTTTTTATTTCATGGCATGGGTGGAACGGCTGACGACACACGCCCGGTAGGCCTCGCCACGAACCTGCTCCCGGCCACTGCACCCAGGCAGGAGCCGTTCAGCAGGCCCCGTCCTTGCACCTTGTACCGGCCGGCGGACTTGACCCCGAGCGAACACGCCGGAGCTCGACCTGGCCGACACGTACGGGTCCCACGTCCGGCTCAGGAACGCTCCCAGGAACTCGTCCTCTCGAGCAGCGCCCTGCTTCCTCTGCTTTCGTGGCCTCAACTCTCGAGCTGCAGTGGCGGAGATGCCTTGACCTGCGCGACCTCGGACCTCGTTTCCAAGCTTTTGATCACCTTCCGGGCGTAGCGGTTCCACGTGCTGGTTCTGGCCAGCACAGAACCGTCTGTGCCGTACTGAAATGCTGCTCACTACAGCTGCGGTGCGGCAGCTCACTCACCGGCGTTCGTCGCCTTGGCCAGGGCACAGCCAGGTACCCTCGGGTGCGCACCTCGTGAGCTCGCGGCCCACTTCCGAGGCTGGTGCGTCGCTCGGTACGGCTCGGCACCACTCGGCGATCCTTGATTCAGCCAGCAACTCCCCTGGCATCTGAATCCTCGGCCACCCTGAACCTCGCCCGGCTCCATGGTCCTCCGTACACACGCCCGCGTCTCGCCCGGCAGAACATCTCGCTCGTCCCTTGCCGAAGTGCGACGCTCTGGTGACACTGGCGCTTGATGGCGTAGGTGCGACTACGGAGCAGTCAACCCGCATAGGAGACGCGATGCTCCATGCGGGGAATAGCCAGCCCGTCCAGCGAAGAGCGTGCGCCGAGACGCGATGCTCGACGCAACCGTGACCATTAGCCAGGCCACGTTCATCGCTGTGTTCAACGGCTGACCGCGGAGACGCCTCGCCGAGATCCGCGATGCCCTCGGCAAGGAAGAGAACAGCAGGCCAGGCCGCGCCCCGAGATGCAGCACTCGTGCCGGCAATGCCGCCCAAGCTGGTGGTTGGACGGCAGCAGCGTGGACGGCCGCGTTCCCTGGCCGGAACCTGGATTGCCTGCGTCCGACGCTTCGGCCTGCTGTCTCCCGTCTGCCGCTGCTCCGGCTCGTCCCCAGCCACAAAGCCCACTGCCACGTAATGGTCGCACGTGGCCCAATCGTGGCACGCCACCTCTATGGGCCACCACTGGTCATGAGCTGATTGGCGCACAGTTGACTCGTAATCGCACGTGCCTTCTTCTCTTCTTCATTTCTTGTTGTCGCCTTCGTGCCACCTGCTCTCCGCTCGTCTTCTTCAGTTCTGGTTTGATGCTCCTCGGCGTCTTTAAGTCCTTTCCTTACAATATCCCCCTGCTCAAGAAAGTTGTTTAAGGGGAAAACAACTTTTCTCACACAACAATAAACAGACGTCGCTCTTCGAGGAGGAGCCTTTCAGCCTCCATGCGAGGTATTTCACGCTCATGTTCCGCCTGTGCTGCTAGACGTGCCTCGTCTCGATCTTTCGCTCTCTGGTTCCTCATTTCTTTTTTGTCAGCGCTCACCCATGCCAGCAAAGCCTCTCCACTCAGTTCCATCTCCTTCCCTAGCTCAACTAGCTTTCTCTTGTCGTCCATTCTCGTCCGCCACACACAAACAACGTGAGGCTCTCAGAGGTAACGCGAGAGCTTGATCCTGGCAGGCTCGCCATTTATTGTAGTGGTTAAACGGACGTTCGTCACTATGTTTGTTGATAGCGGACGAGAAAGCATTAACATGAACTTTTTATTTCATGGCATGGGTGGAACGGCTGACGACACACGCCCGGTAGGCCTCGCCACGAACCTGCTCCCGGCCACTGCACCCAGGCAGGAGCCGTTCAGCAGGCCCCGTCCTTGCACCTTGTACCGGCCGGCGGACTTGACCCCGAGCGAACACGCCGGAGCTCGACCTGGCCGACACGTACGGGTCCCACGTCCGGCTCAGGAACGCTCCCAGGAACTCGTCCTCTCGAGCAGCGCCCTGCTTCCTCTGCTTTCGTGGCCTCAACTCTCGAGCTGCAGTGGCGGAGATGCCTTGACCTGCGCGACCTCGGACCTCGTTTCCAAGCTTTTGATCACCTTCCGGGCGTAGCGGTTCCACGTGCTGGTTCTGGCCAGCACAGAACCGTCTGTGCCGTACTGAAATGCTGCTCACTACAGCTGCGGTGCGGCAGCTCACTCACCGGCGTTCGTCGCCTTGGCCAGGGCACAGCCAGGTACCCTCGGGTGCGCACCTCGTGAGCTCGCGGCCCACTTCCGAGGCTGGTGCGTCGCTCGGTACGGCTCGGCACCACTCGGCGATCCTTGATTCAGCCAGCAACTCCCCTGGTATCTGAATCCTCGGCCACCCTGAACCTCGCCTGGCTCCATGGTCCTCCGTACACACGCCCGCGTCTCGCCCGGCAGAACATCTCGCTCGTCCCTTGCCGAAGTGCGACGCTCTGGTGACACTGGCGCTTGATGGCGTAGGTGCGACTACGGAGCAGTCAACCCGCATAGGAGACGCGATGCTCCATGCGGGGATTAGCCAGCCCGTCCAGCGAAGAGCGTGCGCCGAGACGCGATGCTCGACGCAACCGTGACCATTAGCCAGGCCACGTTCATCGCTGTGTTCAACGGCTGACCGCGGAGACGCCTCGCCGAGATCCGCGATGCCCTCGGCAAGGAAGAGAACAGCAGGCCAGGCCGCGCCCCGAGATGCAGCACTCGTGCCGGCAATGCCGCCCAAGCTGGTGGTTGGACGGCAGCAGCGTGGACGGCCGCGTTCCCTGGCCGGAACCTGGATTGCCTGCGTCCGACGCTTCGGCCTGCTGTCTCCCGTCTGCCGCTGCTCCGGCTCGTCCCCAGCCACAAAGCCCACTGCCACGTAATGGTCGCACGTGGCCCAATCGTGGCACGCCACCTCTATGGGCCACCACTGGTCATGAGCTGATTGGCGCACAGTTGACTCGTAATCGCACGTGCCTTCTTCTCTTCTTCATTTCTTGTTGTCGCCTTCGTGCCACCTGCTCTCCGCTCGTCTTCTTCAGTTCTGGTTTGATGCTCCTCGGCGTCTTTAAGTCCTTTCCTTACACCAGTACATATCCAGCTTGAATTCGGTGAGACGAGTAGCTCGGTCAACTAACTCAGAGCCTCACTATATAAAAAACTAGCTGGTCGTCATTCCGTCATTCTTTACTTTGAGTGAGTTATCAATTGCTGGTAACAGCTAGACATAAAGAGGCGGTGAACTAAAGCTTAGTGGCTGAAGCACTCCCCCCCCCCCCCCCCCACAAAGAAAAGGACTCAAGTGTCATCTTCATACTTTTGAGACTATACTCGTAGTTCTGCCAGTTCATCCGCAAAACACCATCTTGACGGAGCGAAAAATGCTGTAGGAATACATTGTGCCGGAAAAGTTCATAATACAGACAATGTACAACGGAAGCCTTGCTCAGCAGCTTTGTGGGCGGCAGGAAGCAAAACACGAGCTACAATTCGCAGTGAAACTATCCGTCAAGCGTGGGCATTGCAGTAAAGCCAGCACTGCACATACAATGGACGTCTCACGAACATAATAAAAACAGTTCCAAGACGTGGTGAGGTTCTGTGCTAGTATACTTGATTACCACGCAGAGTACTGGTTTCGCTTCCTGATGAAACTCTGATATTTATTTTTTGCATTCGTAAATTAGGTCATTGCTGATGACGTCGGCTTTGTTATAACATCCTTGTGTAAAAAAAAAAAACGCCAGAGCTGCGGGAAAGGCGCAGCACAGTCTATGGAAACCATGCTCCAGAATTGATCTTAAAAAAGTGCAACTACCCGAGCACTTTAGCATCTTTACAAGACAGGAAAGCACTGTGAGCGAGGCGAAAGCAAAACATCTGGACAACTGCTCTGTAAACGAAAACACAAAGAAAAAATAAGCACGAGAAAAAGGAGGAGAAAACTGAACTACGTGAGTTGGACGAATGGCTGAATGTAGGTGACACTTAGGAAAAAATCCATGATTGTCTCGTTGAAGCGTCTTATTTTTTTCCGCCAAGAATATTGCATTATAAGTTGCTTCCTCGGTGTTTTCATGTTTACTTCGGTAGCTCAAATATCCACTTCGTCTCTATATCGGGAGCATGGATGGCCGAACATATACTAGTGCATCAAGTTAGTGCTATATACAAAATATGGTTACAGCCACAGTTGACATTAGGGTTACGTTAAGGATATTAGTAAATATGAGTTTCGCTTTTGTCGGCATGGGTCGCTTTGGTAAGCACATTAGTATCGTTGTGTGAACAGCCATGTTGATAGCTCCTCCGGCTTTATTCAAACCATATATATCACAGAAAATAAAATCATGATATCTACGGTATATGTCTCACTTTTTTTACGACAGCACTTTTTTTTCTGGTGCATGTCAAGACGAGAGTTGAAGGCACACGTATAGCGATATGTTATAGTTCCACGGAAACCGAAAAGATGTGTTGTAAAAAATTTATGGGTCGCGATTATGTTGCCTCCTGAAGTGTTTCATACATATTGGTTTCTAGTAAATTCATGCAATTTGTTTTAGCTCATCCAAATGAATTCCGCATCAAAAGATACGGGGCTTTCTGGTATGCTAGCATACATTGAGAATAAAGACAACGGAAGCCTTGCTCAGCAGTTTTGTGGGCGGCAGGGTGGCAAAACCCGAGCTCAAATTCACAGTGAAAACAATCAGTCAAGCGTGGGCATTGTATTAAAGCCAGCACTGCACACACAATTGACGTCTCAAGAACATAATAAAAACAGTTCCGAGACGTGGTGAGGTTCTCTGCTAGTATACTTGATTACCACGCAGAGTACTGGCTTCGATTCCTGATGAAACTCTGATATTCATTCTTTGCATTTGTAAATTGGGCGACCGCTGATGACGTCAGCTTTGTTATAACGCTCTTGCGTTAACAAAAAAAAAACACCAGGCCTGCTCGAAAGGCGCAGCACAGTCACAGCGAAAGCTAGAAGAGCGGAATTTCAGAGCATTTTCCGAACACACATTGGATAACCGCTGCAGGCCCATTTGCTTATTTGCCACTACGGCCTCAATAATAAAAGTTGTAGCGTAGTAGGAGGGGACTCGCTATGCTAATTTTTGCCATTCTTTTGAGAATGCCGGTATCCGCTAAACTATTGCAAGGAATCTTGTACCGATGGTTCATATTGTGCCTGACGACGATGAATAGATATGCCTGAAGTAGGTATTGATTGATTGATTTGTGGGGTTTAACGTCCCAAAACCACCATATGATTATGAGAGACGCCGTAGTAGAAGGCTCCGGAAATTTCGACCACCTGGGGTTCTTTAACGTGCACCCAAATCTGAGCACACGGGCCTACAACATTTCCGCCTCCATCGGAAATGCAGCCACCGCAGCCGGGATTCGATCCCGCGACCTGCGGGTCCGCAGCCGAGTACCTTAGCCACTAGATCACCGCGGTCGGACTGAAGTAGATATGCACCACATTTATTAGCTGAACAAAAACAAGCTTTTGTAGTCAGTTGGAGCATTAGACGACTCACTCGTTACGTTATTCGCATCGTGCGACGACTGCATGTTGTTTCGCTCTTTTAAAACGCTTTCGAAGTCGTAATAACGCAATTTCTTTTCCAACTTCAAGCCTGCCTAAAGCAAGTTTGCAAACAAATCCCAAGCCCCGGTGTGGCTCAGTTGTTGAATATTGGGCTGACACCCAGTGTACCCGGGTTCAAGCCCCACTGTGTAATTGGTACTACGTTCCTTTTTGTAATTTCGGGCAATGTGGTTAAGGGCACTGGCGGTGGCGGCGGACGACTACGGTGCTGTGCGGCGAGACCCGAGTTGAGATCACATAACAGCTTTCACTGTAAAATACCAATGTCTTGTTTTCGCCTCACTGGGGGGATGCCAACTTCCTATCACCTGCGGCGCATGCCTGCACAACACTCCCCGTGGTGTGCTCGTATGTATCACGCGTGCTTGGGGAAACGTTTTCATGACGTATGCAGCTCGCCACGGTAGTCTATTGGCTAAGGTACTCGGCTGCCGAATCACAAGTCACAGGATCGAATGTCGGACGCGGTGGCTGTGCTAGCTAGATGTGCAGTACTAACACTGAAACTGTACCTGAACAGGCAAAGACAACGCAAATGTTTCGTATGCCTCACCGTCAAGGAAGTAAAGAGAAACTTAAAAAAGTACGTTAAGCACAAGCATACGGAGCCTGCTATTAAGATGCACACTTCCAAATACCGGAAATCCCAATACCAGAAATCATTCTTCATCATCCTCCCCAGATACGTACCCGCAAAACTTCCGTAGGACTGAGTTTTTATGCAGAATTACCTTGGCTTACGTTGCTGCAGCCATAAGTAAACTGCTAGATGATTAAACTGTTATCAATAACACAATGCTGGGATTATTCTATACGGTTCTGGGTGGCCTGCGATTGCTTTCGTTGTCTGTCACCACATCGACCCATATCGGTTTTCAGTTCAAATCAGTTGAAGAGCCTCAACATGAGCCACCCTTTCATCTTAAGCAGAAGCAACAACAAAAAAACAAACAAAAATAAAATAGTCACCGCTCTGCCGCAAAGGCGTAGCAATTAACGCGATGGCAACAAATCGGGAGGCCAAGCAACGAATGGCAAGCATATTGAAACGTGACCTGCGCTTCTCACGCATAAATGGCGCACAAAACGTATTAACAGGTACAGAAGATCGCGAATAAGCGTCTCAGTTGTTACTTCGGTGTGTATGAAAAGCGCGCCCTTTTTGCAAACGGAGACTGCGCAATGATTGCAGGGACCTTTGTTTACCCAGTAACAACAACAGATATGTTCTAGTGCAAGCCCAACGCCAGCGAAGACGTACGATCATCCCAACCGCGATATAGGGGCGCGTGAGCGATCGTCCAACATCTGCACTCTGAGGGGCAACGTACGCGTTGGAGATGAGAATGCGCGCCGCCGCGCGCCCATTGCGCCATCTTGCTGGTATGCTGAAAACGCAATAGCCCCCCCCCCCCCCCCCCAGCGTGCCACCGCGTGATTACTGCGCCATCTTGCTAGTTATGTTGAAAACACGATAGTTACCCTCCGAAATGGTCATTACCAGTGGTAAGTGGTAGATATGAATAGTCTGCCGTTTGAACGTTGTAGGACGTGCTGCTCTGCGGCTCACAGGTTACCGCCTCGCATTCTGATAGAGAGGTTGCACGTTTGATTCCACGCGCCAGGGTTTTTGGGGAGATTTTTTTTACATTATTGCGTTTTTATATATAGATACGTTTATATATACGGTGAGTGATGGCGACGCTGACGCCGGTGGCAAGATTCAGTGGAGAATCTCCATATAATTGCTTCCGCAATAAAACAAAGCCACAAGTCTCTTGCAACCTGGAAGAACGAAGAATATGAAATTCATACACTACCAATTCATCCCGTAGTGGATGAAGAACGGCTCCGTCTGGTCAATAATATAGAGAACGCTTTTGCTGTTGTCGTACGGAGTTCACGGCCCACTCTAATGCCACAAACAATGCCATTGATTTTGAATATTCACCACCCCTCATGCCAGCCAAGGCTGACAGCTATGTGTTTGTTCTCACGTAAGAATTGTCGGTGGCAGAACTATAAAATAAGCGTATAGTTTCCAACAAAGAACAGCTGCTTTATCCACATGTTTCATCGCGGCTTCGTGTGCAGGGTAAGTCATGATTGAAGGATTCGCAGCATCACGGGTGCTATTTTTTACGTCGCCTAGTGGTTTGTAGAACGCAGCCTGTTTGTTGTCTGTTGTGACCATTGTACAAGCACCCAGGTTAGTACTGCACGTCGCGTTAGATTACTGTGGCAGTCCAACGCGAGCCGGAAGCTTTGTGCACGTTTTCTATTAGCTTTTGATGGTCTCGTTGCCATTATGAAGCGTCCTCAGGACCCTGTTAGGCAAGTTGAAAGCCAGTTGGGCACAGTTATTGGGCCATAATAACAGTAGGCTGATGGCAAAGAGAACACTGCGATGCGGAAATGAATAAGTATATAATCCCTGAAAAACTCAATCAACACAAATAAGAATATCTATTCATGGACATTGTCTTACTAGTCTCATGAAACAACATGCTTATTCTTTATCTGTTACTAATCATTATGCGCCCAAATATACAATCTCGCATTAGAGAAGCTTGTGAACCTGCTGAATAAAAATTATAGCCAAATTTATTAAAACTGTTTAGTACAATTTTAAAGTTAATTTCAGTTCTTTTTTCGCGAAAGGCATTGTGATCTTTATCTAGTTGCCGCTTCTAGTGTCATAGCTGGATGGCCAAACCATAAAAAACAAAGACAGCTGAAAATTGCATAGAAGATCTATGAAGAAGTGACAATTTATTTCTGCAATGGTAAATTACAGAATGCCTAAAAAGGGTCTACATGGGTTGTTTCTGCGTTTTGAATTGACGCGCAAGAACAAACGGAGGCAATCAATTTATGAATGATCATATAACGTAGTTTGACGTTATCTGGGATTTTTGAGTGTTTTTCTGGCTTCGCTGTTTATTTCTTGTTGCGAATACTTCATGATGTATAGAAGGGTGCTAACGTGACTTACCTTTACATATTCCGATTACGTGTTTTGCAGCACAATTGCACCATACAAGGAACACACGAACCTTCAACTCAGCCTTGTCTTATCCAGTTGTCCGAACTTTTATGAGATTTCCTGCAACTTTATTTACAGCCTTTCTTCGCTCTCACCTAATTGAACGGTCGCTAAGCCTATAGCACTACAACCGAAAGTACTTTGGACGCCCTAAACTTCGTAGTAAGCTGGATGTTTCATGATATGTGTTCAATATCCCTCAAAGGTAAAAAAAAAACGTAGTATTTGCTCGCAGTTTTAGCAATGCTTTTTTTTGTACGGGCAAACATTTTATTATACTTGAATATATCATTCGGAACAGTAATTAACAAAGTTTACTTGAACAACTTTGTCAGTAGCGGATTTGGGCGGTTAGGTCAAAGGGCTAATTCAGGTCCTTCATGCGAAGAATTCATTCCACTTTTCACATTTCGAAATAGTGGCCTCAAGTAATAATTGCAAAGTAATGCTATTCCCCTGAATTTGATTGTAAAGCCGAAACGAAAAAGTAGACGAGCGCAACTGCCACACTCTTCTGAGATGTCCAAAAAAAATGAGTGGGGTTATACCAATCAAGAATCAACTTCATTGTGCGAGTGCACGGTCTGCACTTGCAGTAATAACACAGATCCTACACATACGTCAACGAACCATGGAGGACTGCACCTCTGTAATTGTTGTATTGAAAAGTGACGTCATTGTAGTCGTCCACTTCCTGCTGTTTCTGTTTTGTTTGCACCGCTAAATTTGCCTCAATTTATTTAAATCAAAACAGCATTTCGACTCCGTCCCTTGTATATTGTAAAACTGTGATGGTTTTTTTTGCGAGAATATTTTCATTTTTTTTATTTGAATGAGTACATAACTGTGCTACTAAAAATCCCCTTATTTAGCTTTCTTAAATAATGTTCCGAATCAGGTCTTCAACTCTCTTAAGATGTCAGCCACTGCTCAAACAGCAATTGGGAATACAGTAAGCAAACAACGCATTGACTTAATTTCAGAAGTTTATTGGGCGCATTTCTTGAAACAAACAGCATACAACATTCACACATGTGCCTTGAAGATCCCATTTCCGCACATCATTTTTTGGAACCTTCGCGAATATTTGCAAGTACTTCTTCACTTTTCCGTGCACTGGTCTTCACTGAGTGCGCTATTATTGTGCATGCTCATTCATTGTCAAATGTAAAGTTGTGGCAATGAAATCACGTATCTCACTCATGAGGATGATTTAACAAAAACGACGTTAATAAAGTTGCCACTTTATCCGAACTGTTTCGAATACTCTAATTTAATCAGAGCCATTGCTTTTTTTCTTACACGGAACCACTCTTTTCCTCTTGTGACAAACCTTCCAATCAAACTAACATTCGCTGCTACCTAACTAATTCGGTGCTATCGAGCACGGTTTAGTGGTGAACGTAAGGGTGTTTTGTACCTATAGTAAAAGGTAGCCTTTATTACAAAATTCTTATTACAAGATACAGAAGTGACTTTTGTGGGCAGAAATTGTGAGCGGAATTGTGAGCGGAATTTCGCCGGTTCCATGCACCGCAGCATTTTTATAAAGCCGGAATTCAAGAAAGTGCATACGCTTAAGCTTAGATATGTGTCTACGTAAAACGAGGGAGACTCATCGGGAGGTGTTCAGTGCTAATGCTTTTCACAAAAAACGGTGTAAATATTTCGTCCACCGTTCTTTGAGTGAGAAAACAAAGCAAGGGACGTGTATACGAGTCTAGAAGTCGAGAGACGTTATCACACGTGCGAAAAGGACGAAAAGAGAGAGAGAGAGAGACTGTCGTTTCGGCTTCGCGAATGCTTGAAATCGATAGATAATAAGGACAATTTTCTGGCCCAGAAGACGTCAGGGAAAGTTTCCGCAAAGCAGCGTGAAATGCTCGCAGAGCATAAAAAAGTAGAGTACGTGTTTTAGGGAGTGACAGCCACACAGAAAGCGAGATGAAGTGTGACTGTCTTTGGATGTGAGAACCGATGCTAATTAGGAGACTTGTGAGTTAATGAGTCAAATGTTCCTTAAATCATGATAATGGAAACAAACGTAGTATTCATCTAGTGAAAGTGACACTAGTGACAGTGAATTCATAATAGTTGATTACCGTTGTCACAGGCCGATATATATTTTTATTTTCTTATTTATATTTGGCAAATTATGAGAAGGTAGCCTACGTTAGAGCCAGCTATCCGAACGTCGTGACAGTAATGTACAAGGTAAATAGCGCACTGTTATACAGTCACACGTGGCGGTTTCTATCTTCTAGTAACCTTGGGCAAACGCCTTCTAACTATTTTTTCTATTTTTGACGAAGTTTCACCAGACGTTTTTGCATTTGGCGTGATTCGAAGGAATGACGATGTATCAGCAATAGGGTGCATGCAAGCACTGCTGCAGTGGACGAGCGGTTACAGCGCTCAGCTACAATCTAGGAGGTACTTGGTTCGATTCGCAGAGTCATCGAGCACTTTTTTTTTTCAAGAGTTTGCCCAGCCTGACATTATGCGTGGTGGCGGGTAGTACTTTTTTTAGAAGGTGACTTTCGCACTTGCTTCTTTCACTTCTCTTTTGACCCAAAAGCGCAGTACCGTGCTACTTCATAAATTACATAACGCAGGGTTCATAATTTTCTCCTCCATCCTCTCTTATCGCAAAAGTGTTCCGTGCTGAAATACCAATATCGTATCTGGTATCTTACTTTTCACGTGTTTGGATATTCGACCAGCGATCAGTCGTCACGATGTTTTGAAGAAAATCTACACATGCAGCGAGCTAACTGCTTGCGGCCAAGTTGACGGCCTTTGTAGACACACGCTTTCGTGCTAATTTGGTGGGCATCATGGCATGCAGCAAGAACAAAGAGCACGGACAGTTAGAGCCGACACAAACAGAGTGATTAGTTTGTGTCTTCTCTCCCGCTATCTGTCATGCTGCGCGCTTCAGTGTAATGTCGCTCTCAATGGTTAAAATGAACTATAGCAGTTAATCAAGTCCTGCTGCGAGGGTCCCCTATATTCGAAAATGGAACAGAACAATGAGAATTTGATTTGTTTCATAGAGAGATACTCTGCTTTTGGTTACTAGAATAAACATTTAAACCGAAGTTTATTTTTTATTAACAACAGTTCCAGTGCAGATGAAAGGTGCATGGACAAAATTCGTGTATTCAGCTTGACTAGGTTTGTGACCTTAATTGTAATTGCCAACCGGCATTACAATATGCATAAATACCACACACATACACAATCACGTGTGATAGCTTGCTTATTCTGATTAAAATTGATATGTTGAAATCGACATATTCGACTAACGCAATGTGTACAAGATATGCCATGTAGAGTAGCTACGCTCTAAACTAATCTTCGCAGGTTCGTTCCATTTTAGCCAATTTCTTGGCCATGACTGTAGATTGGCAAATGAAACTTCTTCGAACACACATATTTTGTGTAAGGTTACATTTATTTTTATGCAGTACAAAACCAATTGAAATGTATAATGGCTCAGAAGAAAAAAGAACTAGAAACATATTCAGCCAAATTATTACCAAACTTACTCACTAATGATAAGCAGATTCTCATTTAAAAGATACATACGTGCATATATACATACATACATACATACATACATACATACATACATACACTCAGGTGTAAATATTCGAATGAATGGCTATAAAAAAACAATTCTAATAAACTTATTTTGAATATACAGAAAGTAACTTACGAGAGAAATCCACCAGCACTGTTATGTCTGAACACGATGTTTCTCGAACCATCTCGCAAAAGCTTGATGCATAGCTTCTGCTGCTTCCCAGTGACAAGTAGTTTTTATAAGAAACACAAGAATAAAGCCCTTGACAATGTCACGCTAAAGAAAAGGGCTGGGCATCAATATTTTGTACATGTCTGCAATATCACTGTGTTTATTTACATAGCTTGGCTAATTCACAACACACTAACAAAGCATGTTAGGACACTTGGGCTGAAAGTTGGCACAGCGCAAAGAAATTCTAGACAATTCATGAATAATACAATTATAAGCTACTAAGCTCCTTGGTGCGAACAGTGTTTATATTGACAGCTATAGGCGCCATTCCATTTCCCAAAAACACTTCTCAAAAGTAGAATCAACTTTATTTAGCTAAGAGTTTCTATTCTGACCCGTCGTGGTGGTTCAATGGGGGAAGTGTGTCTTTCGGCCTGGATTTAGGAATACAGCTGCAGCAACCGGGCGACCTTGATTCCCGAGCCCTGCTATGTACAGGTCTTGAAAGGCAAGCGAATGACATGCTTTTCCGGAGCTGCTGGTGTTTTGTTTTGGCGTTATTTGGATCACTGAAGATACATAAATTGTTTACTGACAATAAAGCGGAAACACTGCCGCCCATATTCAGTAAGCGAGAGCACCGAAATTCCCGTTCCATGATGGCTTATAGAAGCGCATGAAATACAATAAATCCGCGGTGGAACGCGGTATGCCGGCAAGATGAATAGGAGCTGCCCAACGAAGAAAAACAGTGGCTAGAATTTTCGAGTGCATTGCCTTCCTTTTTTTTCTCATAGAATGAGTTATAAATCGCCCGCCTGAACTGACCTCGTTTAACTCCGAAAGCTGAAATATTGTCTGCTTGTTTCCATTTGGGTCACAGTTGGAAGGGATGAGACACGTCCGTCAAGCCCATTCTAAGAGCGGACATAGCGGGATTGTTTTCATGACCTTCGAAGCTCACATTTGGCTGTTGTCTGCCAAAAAAGGTACTCTTGGGTCCATGGCTAAAAGGAAAGCTACAAGCCACTGCAGCGCTTGCAGTCGTTCACGTTCTGGAGAAATCAGAAATAGCTCAAAAGTACTAAAAAAACAAATCTACTTCACTGTTAACCGCGGTATGTTTCAAAACAGTATTTTCGCGTTTCACTATGCTACTTTTGGGAAACCTTTTTGAAAATAGTTCAGTATTTAAGCGACAAGGTCCCCTTAGACATTTTATCGAGCTTTCACGTTTTTGTTTGAACACTTAAATTGGCGTGAATACCTGTGTTTTTTACAAACTCAGTGTGGCGTGGACACATTTCTATGCAGTGTGGACCCATTTCCGTGTGACGTGGACTCTAAGTGTTAAAAAACGTGAACTCATTGTGTAAGTGTTGTGCTATGTACATATGTATAGCCGTGTGTTTGCTACAAAATGTGCGATGTTGACTTCTGTGCAAGAGAAGAGGAGTAGCCAGCACCACGCATTGGCACCAACCTCTCCTTACATACATTTAATTAAAAAAAGAGGAACTAACACACAATATAGGTACGTCATCATTTGTCTATTACGAGGGCATGCACGATGATGACACTTTCTCTGTACTACCGAACCTAACAAAACACACCATATATACGCGGAGTTCATATTTATCCTTCGCAAATAATTTATACCACAGGAACGCCGCAAAACAATAAGTGAACTTGCACACACGCACACACACGCACACACACGCGCATATATATATATATATATATATATATATATATATATATATATATATATATATATATATATATATATATATGCACGCACACACACACAGGTCACAGTTTTACGAACGCACACACCAACATGGACAAATATATGCACGCTCGTGTGTTGTACAACACTGTAACATATCGCAAAAATGTGAGACGTTTGAACGACTGATTAGTGCCTACTTCCTTTTGAATGCAGCTTCCATTTGTTCGCTTTAAAGTGGAATTTGCTTTATTTAGATCTATACCCAAACGTTTATACTTAGTGGTGTATATTTATACTGTAAATATGAGATTGCGATATTTTGACAAAAACAGCTCTAATGAGAGGCAACATTTTTACGAGTAACCATATTGAAATAGGCTGAGCCTAATGCTCGGATGAAAATTAAAACGTTATCGAACCATTGTAGTCCCATTAGAGACTGTGTCTTTGACTTGTGTTAGACATTCAGTTTACTTGAGCGACTCCTATTTATGAAACAGTTCAAATCTATACTTGTATCACGAAATTTGTACTTTATCTGTCTCTTAACGTAAAACGACTGAAAAAATCAGTTAACATCAAGAAAGAGCCACGCAGATCTACACAGTGCAGTAGTAGTAGTAGTAGTAGTAGTAGTAGTAGTAGTAGTAGTAGTAGTAGTAGTAGTAGTAGTAGTAGTAGTAGTAGTAGTAGTAGTAGTAGTAGTAGTAGTAGTAAAAACTTTATAATATACATATAGGAAGCTCAGCGCTGGAAGGGCGATAGCGCTGAGAATATTACAGACAAACACTCACATAAATATGCTGACTTTCCACCTGATCTACGCAGTCCAACATCAGAGGGACACTTACGGGCAGCCTAACAGGCTGGCGAAGCGGCTGAAATGCTAGGTCTTTCAGTCCCGACGTGGGAGAAGGCGACATCGAGCTATAGGACACTACTGCGGCCCATTAGAACTTAAAATATTTATGTCATCCATCCATGCATTCATCAAGATCGTTAGTCAAGTGACAACACCTGTGGTGAAAATTGTGCGCTGCAATTTCAAAAGTGCTAAGATATTTTCTAATATAGTTTTAAGCTTTTTTCGTTAAGTATAGCTTATTGTTATGTTTCGATAGTAGTAGAACGACTGTTCATGCGTTCTATCCGGAAACCACACTATAGCATATTATGATATTCAACTTACCACTGGGGTATACCTGACCTCAGTCCGAGCACATCCCCACAATCTTGTAGAAATATGACTTAAATTTACGGTGCCTTCAGCATGATAGATATTGGTAATGATTATTATCAGTGTAAATAAACGTGTAAACGTGAGAAGCGTTATTATAAATGTACAGTGGGCGGGAAGCAGTACGCACTCGTGTTTGTAAACAGAGACAGTATGCACTATTTCTTTAGAGCCTGCATATGCTAAATTTCAAAACTGGTTTAGTGTTACACATGAGAAGGTACTGTCTTGCTATTCACAGGTTACTGTAAAAGCGCATTTATTCCTCATCAACAATAAAATGTATTTTTTTATTTCAATGAAACTCACGCCTTAGAATATCCCAAGCACATAATGAGAAGCTACACGTGAATATGTTTACAAGAAATGTTTCATGAATTAAATAACAATTTATTCTACTATAGACAGCTGTCCCATGTGTGGGTAAAATCAGTAGCTGCGTAAACACTATACAATCACAGTGATCGATATGGCGTTCTGCAAACCTAGCAGAATCACTGTCTCTTAAGCCTGCGAATACTGATACGCGCCTTTCTTGGAACGTGGCCTCTGTTTATTCGCTGGGTTAACACCACTTATTTTATTGCGCCATTTCTTCATTTCGGAGGAGACACATATGAGAAAGAATTATTGACGAACAAAGGTCACAACAAACCAAACTTTTCCTTCCATATTCTGATTTCGGTATTTTTCATTACTGTTAACAAGTGAACACCGAGGACGACCCTCATAAGATAGTTAACGTATAAGATAGATAACATAAGATAGTTAACGCATGTTTGTTATTCAGAGTTTTCTTTTTTGCCTTGCTAAACATATATGTATTTTCTACTTTCGTTTTTTCGCACTGTGCTTTTTTTTCTTACAGAATATACCGTAACAACTGGATGTTGTATATTTTGTTTCTTCTCCCGTTAACATCATGTGTGGGAGCCCCCCTGACAGTTTCTAACTTTGGGGCTCCTTGTGTGTATTACCAATCCTATACGCACTTTTCTGTAAACTGATATCGCTGTTGAATAAACTTGCAACTTCGTGAAATTGAATCGCTAAAATGTGCGTCCAGTTCGCAGCAAAGGTTTTCCTAAAACATTCGCTAAAAAACTAAGCCAGCTTCACACTAGTGGAGCAAATCATGAAGGAAGTGCGAAGCTGCATAGCCTGCTTCATGTTTCTTCATTATATTTTTCTTGTTTTTGCTTTTTATGTCTTCTCATCCTTTCTTTTCAATTGATCAATCTCTCTTCTCACTTTTTATTTCATGTTGTCTGTTTTGCTCTTGGTTTCTTTCTTGTTCTCACCTTTATTTCTTTCTCTCATTCGTCACTCTTTTCCTCGTTGTATAATACAATCTCTCTCTCTGTATTTTATTCCTTCCCCTTTTTTGATAATGTCTGTCTTCCTTGCTTGTTCTTGTTGCATTTCTATCAATTTCACATATTGCTTCAATACTGTGCTTCACTTTCTTTTATACTCACCTTCATTTCCTCTTCTGAACGACTTTGTATGCGGTACAAAGAACTTCGGATCCTGATAAGTGCCACCCTTTAAGGTGACAAGAGGGGAGGCTCCAAAATTAACACATCGCAGGCTCTCTGGAGAGCCCCAACTTGATTTTGGTATTTCGAGCTGTTGAAGGTCGGGCTACATTTCAGCTTACTATGTTTTTATACCAAAGAGGGGCATTGCCAAAACATGTGACCTAATTCGCATGTTCCCACGCAGTGTGGGCACCGTGAGCTGAAATCACCTGGGAATAGACAGTGCCTTACAGTGAGATTCGGAGAAGAATTAGTGTGAAGCATCATAAGGGTTATCATCTGCAGTCTCGTGAGCTGTTCGTGTGGTGTGGGATATACTCTGCTTCCCAGCTAGAAGTATATCGTGAATTCAATAAATGTTGACAAAGTGTTATGAAACTACTGGAACCTGCACAGTGACAAGGCTTCTCGTCGCGCGCGGAGAGTTATTGTGTACGCATGGATGTGGGCGGTGTTGTTTAGGTCCGTGAGATTCCCAATTTTAGCCTAGGTGTGCCAGGAACCAAGTGATCATGTGCATAGTTATTGAAGTGTTCTTCAGAATACCGTGTGCTTCTTTGGCTAAGAAGCCTGAGACAAGCGTCCCTACTGTTAGTCTAGAGTACGAGATAGGCGTTCTATTGTCACCCACGAGTGCCAAAGCAATAGCAACCCACTCCGCTTCAGATTAGGTGGTGACAGTCCCAGTGGCGAACGAGATGCTGTGATCTCTGTTATCTCTTGCCCCTATGGCAAGGTGAAACAAGCGTCCATGTTGTGCGTATCTAAAAGGGAGGCTGATTGAGAGTCATCCTTGATCTTCTTCGAGGTAGCAATCACTGTTGTCCTACGCATTGCCTTATTGCGCTGCAGAAGCACATTGCGAGGGGTCGGTGCAACGAGAGTATTTTCCCGTTGCTCCACGGCGATTCGATGGCCTCTCTCCTGTGCTAACACTGCATTGACCCCCCAAATGGCAAACTTTTTCTCTCCATCAAACAGCAGAATAGTGAAGGTGACTTAGGTTTTTTGTTTGCTTCTATAATTTCACCCAGCGTATTGTGCACGTCTATTTATTAGAGGTAATTTGTTGTAGCAGTAATGAGAATGCCGAGCACCCTTGTGATGCTTCTCTTAATCAGGATGTTTAGCTTATTTTCTCGAAGTTGTGCCACTTGTGTGCATTGGCTACGTAGATCACTTTGCTCACGGGGAAGGCATGGAAAAACCGGATTAAATTATTGTCTTTCAAGCCTCTTCTTCTGTTAGACATCCTCCTGATCAGTCTGAAGACCATTCTCGTTTTCTTGATAGTCCTATTCAACGTAAGCCTTGCTAGATTCTTTGGACTCGAAAACCATGCCCAAAATGCGTATAAACTCGAATATAAAGACTTGGTTCCTATCACATGCGGCTAATCTGATATCGACATATGCAAGTGGCGTCCATCCCCTGAGCTTGGGACCCAATATGAGGGAATATAAAGCAGGAACTCGGACTTCTGTGGGAGCATTTCTTTTCTTTGCTTTCCAGTTACTGTTTGACCTCATTCACAACCGCTTGGAGACTCGCCTCAATATTAGCTTCGCGTATACATTAATATATTAAAGCATGCGAACTTAGTGTATGCTATTCTAGCCTGCCTGGATGTACGAATGGTTACAATGCTCACAATGACGGAGTACCCTCAATGAATGATTGTGGGTACTCGATCCGGAATCCTGGCTCGTCATAAATTTTTGTTTCTTCTTCTCTTTGTGCACTGTCTTCCCACCAGTTTGCAATGTATCAGATGCCGAAAAATGTAACCACCATGTCCGGGAAGTCAAAGATGAAGGAAAGGCCGAAGAGAGCGCACGCTGTTTCCCGACAACGTTATTTTTGTTCATGCGTCATGGACCAACAACGAGAAAACGGAGCTCTGTTAAAAACATAACTCCGTGAATAATGTAACATTGCAAGATGAAAGTGTTGGAATACAGTGGCTCTTGTTTTGAATGTGTAAGTTTAGTATGATCTTCGAAGCAGAGAATCTGGTGACCAGGTTTAGCATACGACTATATCAATGCTCATACGCTATAAGAAGAAGTATTTGATGGCCTGAAGTCACCACTGTAGTTGCATGGAAAATGCAATGAGTGTTGCTATTTTGACCTACAAATAACTTATTTTAACAACTTCTGCCCCTAACGTGGTTTCGTATCAGTGAACATTCAATGTATTCAGCTGTCACGTAAATGAAATACTTTACTAGTTTTCTGAAAGTACACTGAACGACAACTCACTGTACATTACTGTGGGAGAGCTTTACGCAGCTGTCCCAGACTCATCGTTCTCCTAGTCGTGTTTACAAAAAGAATTTAATAATTTAGAGCACTTCGTACTGTACTATGAAAGGACAATGCGAAACAGGTGCCATCATACCATTGATAGAGTCGAAGTTTTCGAGGCTCGTCTAACTTGAGTCATCCTAAAATCCCGTGTCTTTGATTGCGTCATATTGAAAATTTCGGCCGCCTGTGTTATTAGGCTTACTTGTAAACTAAAAAAATGAGAGGTGCTACTGAAAGAAATCAAGTTTTCTTTATATCCTTAAAGCAAGTTACCGCAATAAAAAGAAAGTGCTTCGAATTTTATTACTCTAATGTACCGAATTCCATATCAAGCAGGGAAAATTTAAGAGTGATAGCCAAAATTAGCTAGAAGTTTATTTCCTATCTACTGTACAAATATAATATACATAGGTATCCACAGAAAATAAGAGAAAATCACAATGCAATCACAGCGTAAGCGCTGCTCATCTGTTTCTGCCTGTTTGACATTTGATTTGACAGGGAGAATCATTCTGGCAATATATAACATCAACTCATGTGATCCAAGTGTTCCGCGTCCATGCTGTTCTACACATAAAACATGTCGAAGATTGTGCTTTAAAATTTGCATAGACCAGCAGCAAGCTTATTTCGCAACAAGCAATGAGTGATGAGCTGACGTATCGATATTGTTCATAGCAAGCTCATCGTCTGGATAACCATTGCCTGTATTTTATTTGGGCATTTCTGGTGACGCTTATAGGAAAGTAGCTTCTGATTTGTTTAATGTGAAGGGTTATTTTATTTTGATATGCGAATAATGAACAGCGAGATCATGCTGGGTCCCGGTAATGAAAACCTAATGAAATGCAGTATAGTCAGGCATATCACGCTGTCTTCTCCTTCGCAGATATATAATAAAAAATGCCCTGTGAGGCGCCTTGAAAGCAATATGTTAGAGGAGGCATATTATGCATCTCGCCTTTTTGCCTGTTGTGCCAGCAAGTAGGGTGTCGCTCTACACCAAACCACGTAATTGTAATAATTACATTCAAGCTCACAGCCTTTTCGGCATCTTGCATAAGTTGTCCAGAGCTTAAATGTCATTATGAAGCATCTACATAGTTATTTAAGAGAGTTTAAACCTGAGGGAGTGGAAGCCATATACCCATTGAAAAAGAATCATTGCGTTGTAGAAAGCATTACTATAGGAAGCCCACACAGCGTGTATATATATATAGACATTGTGTTCTATATATTATTCTGTGCCAACACAGTTGCTTACTCGTGTGTTACTATCTGCATTATTCTCAAAAGCACATGTACCGTGAACCTACTAAATCTGAGGCGCACAGCGAAACTCCTCTGGAAAAACGTCGGAGGTTCTCGTGCATGCTACCAGTTACTTTCAGTTTTATTAGTTGTCTTCTCTTCTTCATATGCATAACGGTCCTTTCGGAAGTGGCCGCTTTGCAGGCCAGAGTGTGGTAAAGACAGAAGAAAATAATTTCGCATGTTTGCCCAAAGGGAAACCTAATTAGCCAGAGCCAGCACTGGAAAACACCACTTAAGTTCTCGCGGCGTGTACCACCGAGTCAAGCTTAGTTTGTGCCTATAACAAACAGAAAACTTTGTTATGAACAATGAACGGTGAATTAAGCACGCGCAGAAAAGATGGTATGCGCACTCAGGAGGCCGTCAGTTTGGCGGCGTCCATGAAGTCTTCCGCGGTGTTTAGTTTACATTATGTGCCCAAGCCACCTCGGAGAATTAGGGACGGCTTACTCGCAATTTAGTTCCCAAAGTTGGGTGACGCCACATAGATAATCCGCTTACGGATTTTCGTACGATGTACAGGCTATTTAATTTCAACGGCAGATGTATAGCCGCTATGGTCAGTTCCTCGAATGCATTTCATGCGCAACAACAAAACGAAGTAAATAAGATTGTCAAGGCGACTATTGTGTGTTTCACTTTTTTTCGAATAATCAATATTTGGTCTAGGCAAACTTTCATTTTTGCTGCTATTACTTCATTACTTACAGGAAGTTGGCTATACGTTGCGTGCGGACATAATATGTGATTCTGCATTCCGTGGTGCATTTGAACTTATTAGGCACAGTAATATTCAACTCCGCGATACCTTAAGCAATCATCTAGAATTTTCAGCCAACACACTACAACTACACTGAAATCATTTCCTCGCTGCCACATAAAGAAGAACTTCTAGCTGTTGCAAGACCTGAAATAAATTGCGAAGCGCGATAGCTCAGGGCATGGAATGCATTGACAAAAAAAAAACTGTGTGGATACCACTGTTTATGGGAATAAGTTTTGAAACTTTCATTGATGACTGCAAATATTGCTTTTTTCTTCGCGTACATTGGAAAGATAAAGATCTGTGTACACACGTCATTACCAAACATAAATTTGTGGTAATCAAAAACGTGAATAGTAAGCATGAGGGTGGCTGAAGAAATGTAACGGTAGTGTTTCTAATATTTCAACTTCCTTGCGCCATAAGACATCACCTAATGAGAGTCTATACTTACCAGAATATACTAACACATTTCAATATTCTTGAGACATAGAACTTCAAATTAATTGGAGATTAGTGTAAATCACAGGAGCCTCACAAACCAAGGTTGCTTTGGGATCTGTGAGGAAGAAACACCTTACTTTTTGTCAGCAAGTAGCCTAGTGCAAGAAATTAAACGTTGGTAGATGACGGATTTCACATAAGCCTGCATAGAAATGAAGTTGATTACGCTACCATTCTAAATGGTTTATTTCCCTATTAAGGTGCGTTGAATTGCCATCGCTAAAGATACTGTTATTGTTTACACAGGCCCCAATTCTTCTTCCTACTAGTATATATCGCAGACAATAATCCAACATAGTAACTAAATATCAAGGAATAAAACTACTAGAGAGATACTAGAGAGCTATCCCCACTAAACAATTTTCGAACAATATGTAGGTTTGGAGCCGAAAATATGAATGCGACGAGCGCTGTCTAGATTACAATCCCCCCCACTCTCAAAGTCACACGTGATTTATTGCTTCGCCATTAAATACTTTATTTTATTGGCACGTTAAATTGCTTCGTCGTACGAAATTACACGTAAGAAATGACGTAAACAACCAGGAACTCAACCTGTGATATTTGCCGAATCCAATTGAGTGTCACCTCTGAAGCCCTGCTGTGTCAACAAGAATTGAACAAAACTTATCTTTCCGAAACTGCTTGGGTGTTTTTGGACGCTATTTCAATCACTGAAGATGAGTAGGTCTTTTTCTGGCAATAAAGAGAGAGCACTATTGCGTTTATTTAGTAAGTAAGAGCACCCGAGTGCCCTACCTTGATATTTTCTAAAATTGCATAATATTGCATGGACCTTCCAGTCGTTCCCCTTCAACCTCAGCCCCTTTTATACTTCATACCCGTAAAAATATTCTCCGGCAGGATACACGTGCTCGCATTCTTCCGTGCGTCTGCTCTCTTCCCCGTTACCTTACTAGGGTGGAGAAGGCTGTGCTTAGGAGGATTGGTGCAGGGGTGGCTCTTACACCGACCTTTGTATTGTCATGGAAGTGGTCGCATTTACCAGTTGGTGATAGGTGTCCGTATTGCCCCACCCCAGCGATGCAAGCAGATACATACAACCTTTAGTGGACCTGTAGAGGACAGCGGCCAGAACGCTCCCGTCACCTCCTTCATGCCGGCCTTCGCTATATACCGCGACAAAGCCAGTTACAACGACTGGATACAGGACAGCACATTCCACAAGACACTATTTCACTTCATACAAAACACCGGCCTGACTTACAACCGCTTGATACATGACACCACATTCCGCAAGCACTACTTCACTTCATACACAACAACGACCTAATGGCGCACATTTAACAAACATATTCGCAAAAATATTATGCCTTAAAAGCAAGTCGCAGTTAAAAAAATTGTGCAACCGAAGTGGAACGCAGAGACTGAGCTCGAGAAAAAGGATGCAGAAGCTGGAAATGCTGGTGGAATTTTGTGGCGACATTGGACTTAAGTTTTCTCGTATACTGCGTTATAAATCACCCTTCTGGACTTCCCTCATTTAACTCTAGAGTTTTAAACATGTTCTTCATGTTTTCATTTCGATGACAGTTGGAACCAACAAGAAACGTACGTCAGCCTGATACGACAACAATGCATAGTGAGATTCTTTTCGTGACCTAAAAAGATGGGAGAAAACAATTTTGTATACCCGTTCGTAAATACAATAAATTTGCGATGATAGAACCTTCTAGAAGTAAAAATTGTTGCATTTTCTCTGGCACGTATAAATCACAGAAAAATTGATACACATCTCACACTCCACTTCCCTTCACACACACACGCAGTGCACACGCTGTTGTGTTTGGAGTTGAGATTATTTTTGACATTTTGCCAAGACTACCATGCTTAGCAGAGCGTATTGCTATCGTGAAAGCAAATCAGATACTTGTCAATTGAGTCCCAACACATTACAGTGAGAAGAGCGAAGGTCCGAGGATTAGTCGTGGAGAAAAATTACAATTCACGCCCCAGCAGGTAGCAACAAAATAACATATATCAATGCTATCATTTTTGTTGTCTTAGCAAGCAGCTCTCACGTTATATAAAATGCTCACATAATGTACATTTACATAATAAACTGTTTATCGGCAGAAATTTTTTCTGAAAGGTCTCTTTTGCTTACTGCTCTCGAGTACGTGCAACAGTGACACATAACACAGTAATAGTTAGATCGTTAGCCATGAGACTAAGCAAGGCAGGAAAACGTGTGACGCATCATCTAGCCACGCTAATGAGAAATTTTGAAGTGCACCGTGCACCATAGATGTGAACTATCTTCCTTCATTAGAATATAACATCTCTTCAAATACACCGACATCTCTATCTTCAACCTAAGACATGAGACTTCATGAAGGAAAACACATTGATTGTCATATTACGCTAACAAGTTCAAAGGCCCATAAAATGGCCAATAACAACGCTACTTTACCGGGACAAGTCAACTGCAGAATATTTTATTCGAAACTTTTGCCAGAGGTAGAAGATTTTTGCGTATATGCAAGAAAGGTAAGATGAGCACTTTTTGTTTCGAGCTTGCATTCTTTCAATTTCACAATTAAACTTTCCAAGAGGTTTTCTAGATATACGCTACCACTTCCGGGCAAAAACCTTTGTTGAAACTATTTATTACATAATCTCTAGTTGGTGGAATAGAGTCGTTCAAATGAAACAATCACTATTCTTGAATTCTCTCGACTGAAACAGGTTTGCATAGAAAGTATAGGTAAACGAGCAGAAAGTTTCTGAGATATCATTATTCAGAGATATTAGTAGACGACTGTACAAGTGAGAGTGTAATCTGATAACGCCCGTATGCCAACCTTGGCTTCACTTTGCGTTTGTATCACCAGATTATTACGACCTGTGTTTGTTATCGTATTATCATTTTCGGAAAAAATGTGCTGAACCGGTGGCGTAACGTCCATGACATTCGTGTGTACACAAAATAAAAGGAGCCACTTGATGTCTCCAAGTCTTTCCCTTGAAGCGATAGATAGATATGTGGGGTTTAACGTCCCAAAACCACCATATGATTATGCACTTGAAGCGCGTGCATGTGGAAACAACTGGTACTAAGGCTTTTCTTTCTATATATTTTGTTGCCAATTATGCCTCAAAGATAGAGATTCTCTATGCAACTTTGTGCCCGCTGCGTTCCCGCGTGGCTAGTACATGCGGGTGCACAACCTACTTCAGTCACCATCACAGACAATGAAACATTCGAACCGATTTCCCGTTAAGAAGCCCGCTGAATGGTCGGGAATAAACCGTTGACGATGTCCTTTTCCGGCATTACTATCCCCCACTTTCCAACGTATTCAATGGCTTGCAGTTTAGAGCCAGCCTTGGGTATGCTTTTGTACGGTGTGCGCAATAGTGATGCTGCACGCAGTTTGATAATGGATGAGAAGCGCCTATTTCAATACGCTGGTCAACTTCAGATGATTGGAAATCCACATTTCATCAGGAAGTGGACTTTCGTCCAACTCTGTTGAAAGACTTATCATCTTACAAATGCTTTCAAATAACGCATGACTCTGCCGAAATGACTTCGGCTTTATGGGGGATCCCGCTGACACTCTAAAATGGCGGACATTCACTGCTCAGCGGAAGGCAGATACGGTGCCTCAGTATTGATCTTTTTAGAGGCCGAACAAATGTGCATATATAGAGACCTTATCTCTGCACTCTATAGTTCTAAGCATGCGCCTTTAGATACCTTCAAAGGTTATAAAATTTGTTCTGTTTAAGCTTCGACGCTTGCCCTTTGGCTTTTTGTTAAAAGTTATTGCAGCTTCACAGCAGCTGCCAAATTTTCGGGGCCTCGCTCTACGCCTTAAGGAAGAGCGCAGCTGGGTGACCTTCATGGTTTGTTCGTTTATCTATTCATTAAGCTGGTTTTCCTTTCTTTGGGTTTCCAGTATATTTTTTTAGAGAAATCTCGCTCTGTATTTAATTTTATATTTGATTCTTGCACTATCTGTTTCAACTTTTTTGTCTGTTTATCTGCCTTTCATTTTTTTATATGCTTCCCGCTTTCTTTCTCTTTCAAACTTTTAAAGCATTTTTCCTACTTTATGACTTAATCTTTCTGGGGGTGTTTGTTTGTGTCGATTTATTTTCTTCTATTTCTCTCTATCTATTCTTTTTCTTACTTCAACGTGTTTCCATTATCCCCTTGGCGAAGCAAACTTTTCGATTAACAATCGCACCTGCTATTCTCGAAAGTGGACTCACTCTGATTTCGGGGTTTTTCTGCAGACACAAAATTTTTTTCGTCGGGGAAAAAAGATTCGCAGTTAAATCTGCCCAATTTGGCTATTTAATGGTGTCCACCTTTTTTGCTGTAGCTTTCACCTCTATGCCATTCTGACATTTTTTTCTCAGATGGCGATTCACGACGTGTCACTGGAGCATGGCATGCTTATATCTGCAAATCTAACCTAGTGAACCAGCGCCAACTTGTCACCCGAGCCCGGGGGTAAGTGAAGGCGACAGACGTCAAGGAAGAAGAAACTCCCCACGTTCGTTAAGTAGTCGACACTTATCAATTAAGATTTATTCTTACCTTCCCTGACTGAGTGTCTTGGTTATTCAGCGGTGTCCGCATGTTTTGACACATAAAAGTAAAAAAAAATTCTACATAAACTTGTGAATAATCTTCTTTACTAAACACAGTACAACATGAAGGATAACGACGTGGAGAAGGACTGGAATTGGCAGCAACGTATTACTTGGCCATTCGGAGGTGATTGACTACACAGTGACCCGTGAGATTAGGTACAAAAAAAAACGACGCTAGAAACATCGTCTCCGTGTTGTCTGGATCGGGAATGCAAACCTAATTAGACAAGTACCCTTGGGTCTGAGAATATCTCGGCCCTAATATGTAAAGACACATTCGCCGATATTCTGTCTGCCTCGATTTTCTATAGCTTCCCAGTGTGTCCGTTTGTCTCAAATGCAGTGTTGTTGGCTAGTTGGTGGGGCAATGTTTTCATGTGTAGGCAGAGGCTGATTTTATGCCATGAAGCTTTTATTAGCAATTTATATTGTCTTCTCACGTTATTCGTTCTAACCTTAGGCAGAGCTACAACTCAGTGAATCACGTGAGAAGAAAACACAACAATCAGAACCATGACATGTTTACCAAAGCCTAGGAGACGAAGAAAAAAATGTCTACAATACAGAACCTAAATGAAGCATGGTGTTTCGGTGTAGTAGAAATTCAGTGGCCAAATGTCAGTTCTGCAACTACTACAGAGCTTATTTGTTACTTTGCATTCGTTCTAAATGCGAATCTATTTTAACTACTGCAAGCAGCTTTGGTGCCCATCTATCTATCTATCTATCTATCTATCTATCTATCTATCTATCTATCTATCTATCTATCTATCTATCTATCTATCTATCTATCTATCTATCTATCTATCTATCTATCTATCTATCTATCTATCTATCTATCTATCTATCTATCTATCTATCTATCTATCTATCTATCTATCTATCTATCTATCTATCTATCTATATATCTATCTATCTATCTATCTATCTATCTATCTATCTATCTATCTATCTATCTATCTATCTATCTATCTATCTATCTATCTATCTATCTATCTATCTATCTGTCTGTCTATCTATCTATCTATCTATCTATCTATCTATCTATCTATCTATCTATCTATCTATCTATCTATCTATCTATCTATCTATCTATCTGTCTATCTACTTAGTTATTTATTTATTTATCTATCTACACAGCCATTTACGCTTAGGTGATTTCGGGATCACCCCTTTCACATGGCGCGAACCAAAATTAGTATGGGAGGTCAAGGTGGTGTGACAAATACGATGCCCTAGTCATGACATAGATAATGTCACCGCCCCATCGTGTAAGTCATCAAACACTTACTGCCGAACAATGGGGCATACTTGCGGGCAGGTACGTGCCACTAGTATGTGGGCATGGGCCTCAAAGAATTAGCACTATACATCTACCCAGTAACAGTGAGCACACTTATAAGTTTTTTTAAAACTCGTCAGTATTAGAAATAATCTGACATCAGCAGCATACACCTGACGAATTCAAAGAATAAATATCAGGGCCCTAGCAGGAATGGAACCTGAGCATTTTGCGTGGCAATCAAGCATTGTACCACAGTGCCACACCAGGTATCGGAACTGCTTTTCAGAGTCCCGAATGTTCGTGAAACGTCAAGTGTAATTGCGATGTTGGCTATCCAATTCTATAAACAACACACATGTACTCGTACGATAAAGCTGTCACGTCGGCTCAATATTGACTGTGGTCAGGTGTCGTCCAATTGAGCCTATTTATGTAGCCGTGGTCAGGGCTAACATCGTCACAAGCACCAACGATTTCATATCAGCTTACCATTTCTGTTGTTGCTAAGACTCTACCTCCTGTTGGCATCGTCGCGCAAGTACAAAGAACTGGTTATATAATCGTCTATATGTTTCCAATATCTCTGTGTGTACAAGCCTTGTACAAGCATTTAGCGTGATTTTATAACGGGTCACTCAATGAAAATCACAAGATCGCCGCCTTTCCTGCACATGCTTCACATGACGTCGAGTCGCATGGAAAGATCTGCCGAATTTTCCTGTCTGTTGTAAAATTTTTATTCCTTTTTGTGTGTTTCTTGCGTCAATTTAACAAAACACCTCTAAGGTTATGATGTGGTTTTAGCAAAATATAAAATTCAGTTTCTTCCCCAATGCATCTGTTTTCATAACTCTTTTTTATTTTGTTTCTGTTATTCATATGTTTTTGATCTGTTTTATTATTACATAGTTCCACTTGCAAGTTTTTTCTCATTTATTGTTGCAACAGTTACACCACAAGGTACGACTCCACTAAAGACACGAATCCGCATATATACAAAAGACGAGTAAGGAAATGCCTCTCCTGCCCATCAGAGCGAGAATAAATCGATTACTTCCTGTGGAGATCGCTTAGATTTTGCTTGATATGATGAGAACACGAGAAATCGCATTATCCTTGGTACAGTTTTAGTGTGCTCAGGAAGACACCTTTCCAGCCATTTTATATATAGATCTAAAAAACGCCACGTTTGTGCGGAAGGCGCAGCACAGCCACAGAGAAGTGTAGAAGAGTGGCATTTCAAAGCCTTTTCTAAACACTGATTGGGTAACTACTGCAAGCACACTTGCTTGATACCCACTAGGTCATTATTATTAAATTTTTGGGGGTAGTAGGCTGGCATCTGCTATGCTATTTTCCGTCGTTCTTCTGAGCAGCGTGGTATACGCTAAACACTTGCTTAAAATATTTCGTCAATTGTTTATGCAGTGGCTGAAGATGATGAGGCATTAAGCCTGAAGTGGGTATGCGCCACAGCTAACAGGGCAACAAGAACAAGCCTTTGTGATGGAATAGAGCGTTGGACGGTCCACTCGCTATGCTATTCGCATTGTGCGATGACTGCTTGTTCTTTTGCTGTTTTAAAACGCTTTATAGGTCGTAATAACGCGATTGCTTTCCCGACATCAAGCCTGCTTAGCGCAAGTTTGACAACGAGTCACAAGCACCGGTGTAGCTCAGTAGTAGAATACTGAGCTGGCACCCAGCGGACCCGGCTTCAAGCCCCACTGTGTCATTGGTGCTAAGTCAAGCCTACCTAAGGCAAGTTTGACAGCAAGTTATATTCGTCGGCGTAACTCAGTGGTACTATGCTAGGATGGCCCCCAGTGGACCCGGGTTTGAGCCCCACTATTGTGCCAGCTGTTTTTTTTTATTTCGCGCGATGTGGTTACGGACACCGGTGGTGGCGGCAGCGGTGGACAACTGCACAAGCCCAAGTTGTTATCTCATAACGGCTTTCACTGTAAAATGTTAAGGTTCAAAACCTCGGACAAATATTTGAATTTGTCACAGTCTAAAATTTGTATACGACTCATAGTTGCATGGCTGAAAGTTTAGGGCGTCAAAGTGGCAAAACATATTTCTAATGTTACGTACTGTGACACCGCTTCATGAAATTATGTGCGCTCTAAACCCCCCACACTCCAAGCTTTCTCATTATTTTGTGTAGCAGAAGTTTTTACAGGGCATGTTTTTATTAGATGACTTGATGGGTCACGCGCAGTTGCATGTTGTCCGCCGCCGCTGGTGTCCGTAGCCACATCACCCAAAATTAGCAAAAAAGAAAAAACCCAGCGCCAATAACGCAGTGGGTCTTTAACCCAGGTTCACTGCGTGCCAGCCCAATATTCTACCACTCAGCTACAGCTGTTCTTGTGACCTGTTGTCAAACTTGCCTTAGGCAGGCTTGATGTCTGGAAATCAATCACATTACTACAACCTATAGAGCGTTTTACAACAGCAAAAGAACAACCAGTTGTCGCACAATGCGAATAGCTTAACGAGTGGGCCATCCAATGCTCCAACCTATTACAAAAGTTTTTTCTTGTTTCCCCATTAGCTGTGGTGCATACCTACTTCAGCCATAATTCCTCGTCGTGCATGCCAAATGGGCACAAAATTGCTTGCAAATGTTTAGCGGATATCACGCTTCTCAGAAGAATGACGAGAAATTGCATAGCGAATGCCGGCCTACTACCCAAGAGTTTATTATTTATTCCTTAGTCGGTACCAAGCTAGTGTGCTCTCAGTAGTTACCCAATGGTTGTTTAGAAAGGGCGCTGAAAGGCCGCTCTTCTAGCTCTCCCCGTAACTGTGCTGCGCTTACGGCACATGCGTGGAGTTTTTTAAATACGCTTTTCAGGGCATCATCTATGTGGAAAATGTGCCACATTACTAAAGTACCCCAAAGACTGCATTATGTAATCTAACAATCATAAAAACGGTGGTTAGCTTATGTAGCGGAATAACTCAACATTTGCAAACGCCAGCTCCACTTTTTTGTACAGTTGATTTATATGTATTAAAATTATACATGGGTATGTGCATGATGTCAACATGCTTCTGCTGAAAGAAAAAGGTAGCTGCAGAAACAATGTTCAAGCTCATGCGCCTTTGATACTAAACATTGCTTGATAAGAAGTACCGAAACCTAAATCGAAATAGATTACCCCAACATTTATTTCCCGTAGCTTGATGCATTAAAACCATAGAACATTGAAAACAGTCCAAAGAAAACTTTCATCAATAATAGGTAGCGTGTCCTGGACATCTTATCAAGCTGTAATAGAAAAAATCAAGCTTGAATGAATGAAGACATTCGATTGAGTATAAAAATAACAGGTTAGCTAAAAAGAGAGATAAAGGAAGAGGAAATGTGGTGACGTTAAACAGACATGTGCTTGGTTGTTTGCTCTGGCCGCAAGGAATAAAATGGGAGAGAGCAATATAATAGTGAAAAACAAAAGTATGGAGTTTTACAGGAATCTGTGCATAGCCGGGTCATCCACGACTATAATGTAAGAACTGCCCCGCCGCGGTGGTCTATTGGCTAAGGTACTCGGCTGCTGACCCGCAGGTCACGGGATCAAATCCCGGCTGCGGCGGCTGCATTTCCGATGAAGGCGAAAGTGTTGTAGGCCCGTGTGCTCAGATTTGGTTGCACGTTAAAGAAGCCCAAATGGTCTAAGTTTCCGGAGCCCTCCACTACGGCGTCTCTCATAATCATATTGTGGTTTCGGGACGTTAAACCCCACATATCAATCAATCAATAATGTAAGAACTAGCAATACCCAAAATAACATCTAACCGCAATGACAGAAGCTGTCAAGAAAGCCTTGGAGAGAAGGTAAAGAAGCAAACCTGCTGGTGTGGGTCAGGCAACATGAGATCTGCTGAAAGACGAAGGACAGACAGAATGCGTTAGAAAACCTGGCCACCCTGTTTAGAAAGTGTCTGCTAGTGAAGAGGGTACCAGAATCTTAGAAGAATGCTAACATCATCTTACTTTATAAGAAAGGGAACGAGAAGAACTTGAACATTACAGGTTGATCACTGGCTCTCCGTCGTATACATGCTATTTACAAAGGTAAATGCTAACTCTATAAATGCAGCATTGGCATTCAATCAACCAAAATATCAAACAGGATTTTGTACAGGCTATTCACAAACGACCACATTCGTACTACCAACCAAGCGATTTAAAAATGTTCAGAATTTACCAAACCACAACACGCACACTTCATAGATCACTAGAAAGCAAGGTAGTTGATTCAGTACAGATATCAGCAGTAATGCAGACCCTACAGATTACAAGGGTCGACTAATCACATATAAAAATCCTAGAAGAAATCCACAGTGGATTGAGTGCAGCCGTAGTACTCCGCAAAGAAAGCGACAGAATACCAATAGAAAGGATATTAAACAAGGACATACCATCTGCTCAACCAAAAGTACGCACTTCAGGTGGTACTACAACTGTTACGTGGCTGTATGTTAAGACTGGAGGCCTAAATAAACATTACCTATATTCTACTTTACCCTCCATTTTTTATTTACTTGGTTGGAATTTTACAGTGCCCAATTATGAAACCAAACAGCAGAGATGACCCGGTGTTCTTTCTGGAACTTGCAGTACAAATTGGATCTTTAATGACACCGCTATGTTCTGTAATTAGAAAACAATTGAAAAAAATCTTTGCTGGCGATTGCTTCCTTCCTGGGACCGCGAAGCATATTCGATCCTTAGATTAGTTCTGGCGGGTCTAATTATGGGCGCGTCAACTTCCGTTATGGGGCGCTCAGTTAGTGTCCAGGTGTCACGGCTTATTTGCATACGTTTTGTGATAATAAGTTCTAAAAAACAAAAAATGCCACGAGCAAGAATGTTCCAATATTGCTTACAGCTAAAACGCTATTATTTCGCTAGCAGTGATAAGTAGGGAGTGGTAAACAAGTGTAATATTTTGGATATTATCACAAAAATTGATAAAATAGTCATATAAAAGCAGTTCGAAAAATGAGGTTTAAAGCAGTGAAATTTTTGTTCAAGTAAGATGAAGCATACTTTCTGGAAAGCCTGACCAACTTGAGTTTCTACCATAGTAGCGTTGGGCTAAACACTGGTGTATTCTTTCTTAAATGACTGTTCAGGTGAGCTCGTTGGTATTTATTCTATCTTCATATCAGCAGTGTCTCAAATACTTCTACCTTTCTTCTCAAAATGGTATAACTTATTTCGGTGTTTGCTTTACACCCGCACGCATGTACTGCTATGACAGAACTAAAAGCATACAGTGGTGGTGCATAAAAGCGTTAATCCGTGTCGTCTTTTTTTCCAGTGTTTCTTGCCAGGATAACGAGAAATATTCACTGATTTCACCAGCTGTTCATTCTATATTCACTCTAGTAATATATTTCAACACGTGAGCATCAGAGCTCGTTTCGTTGATGTTCCGGTGACGGTGCTCCTGTCGACATCAGTGTCGGCGTCGGCATTGGTGTCTTTCGTTGTGAGCGAAAAATTGATGAAGATGCAAAAAAATATTACGTCGGAATAAAACCCATGCAATCCACGTGACAGGTAAGTGTTTTACCACAGATCCACGTTGTTGCTTTGAACGGCTTTACAAATAACCCACCATACGCATGCAACGTAGCGGAAGAAGTCTCCCTAACCCATGTAGCATTGCGTGGCAGAGTCCTTAAATAGCACCCTCCAGGCGCAAATAAATCAAAGCAGCGCTCCAATTACAAAATGTGGAGCAACGCATGGACAGGAGGCACCATACGGATGGATGGTGGGTACTTCGTCATTTCGGAAAAGGAATCATTTTGGCATCATGGGCTCTTAGCAACTGTGCCGAATTTTCCGCGCACAAACATTACTTTTCAAATGGCTTGGTTGAATTCATTGCGCACAGGACGCTTTGGCATTCGATATTGCAGAGGAAGCTAAACGCTCTTCCAGTTGTATACTAATACTATTATGGGCACCACCGCGTCGAGTATTGTACTTTGCGCCGAGCAGTGTGCGCTTTCTCCCCTCTCTGCTTTCAGCATTCTAACTGTCCATCCCATATACCATAATAGATAGCGAGCAGGTGCAGGGTCGTACGAAAACTAACCGTCCTAAAAGCGATTAGTATGGCTAGATTTCAGCAGTGAAACTGTTGTTGAGTTGCTCTGGTAACTATCTACAACCAAAGTTTGGTGAAAACTTGTAACACTCGCAATTTGTACTATGGAAGCAGCATCAACACAAAAACACTCGAATGAACGTAAGAGAGTACCATTATCACTGTAATTAATGCGATCGCTTCAAAAAGGATGCATGTGATTAGGTGACGGCACGCTTACGTAAGAAATGGTCTTCGTGACATACTTGGAGTTAATATATCAATAATAATTCTTACTAATGATGTTTCAAATGACAGGGCTACAATGCTGTCAGTGGTTGTTCATGTTCTTTTTCCTACGGCGCAAAGCCTCGGGATGATGAACGGTTCATCATTCACGACTTTGACGTTTCCTGCTCGCAAGTGCTCTCTTAGAATAGAGTCATTCATTTCAAGTAGTTTCTTTCTGCTGTTCAGATTGTTGACAAGCTTTTCTGGTCAAGTACCGGTAGGTTGTTGCTTTCATGTTCAAAGCTATACTTCCAAACAAGGGCCACTTTACATCTTCCGTTGAGAAATCTTGTGGTTTCCTTAAGCTGTTTCAACGGCTTGTCTGATTCAGGTGGATTGCCTATTGTTTCTGCAATTGCAAGGTTCCCAAAATCAGAAAACGTATTTGGGAACTCATTGGACGTGGTGGATTGAACTTCCAGTACTCACACAATCAATCACAAAGCTCTAGGTAGAGGTATAAAGTGTGATGTACGTGCTTACCTGAAAGGTCCATCTAAGCTTGGAGTTCAGTGTAATTAATGATTTGATGCCTTCGCAGCGCGAAACTTTGCTACCCAGCACATTGTGCATCTTATTTGACCCTATTAGTACGCTCATACCACTTATTTTGCAGACACACGGATGTGTCAACAGATCGGGGACATCTTTCAAGCTCTTTCAGAGACACAACCAAGACGCCCTATTCAATGGCCTTGCAGGTGTGCGGGATGTTGATTGTTTTTAGCACCATCTTGTCGTTAGAAAATTAACTTCCCCATCGTAGTTACACCATACGACGACGCTTAACCACTTAAGCTGATGCCCTGGAGAAATTACTCAGTGCTCCACGAAGTGCTGCCACTCATCTCAGCTGCAGATGCTTTGACAAAGCTTCAGTTATTAAAATTTTATGACACAATCAAAAAATCTTCGTGTGTTATGGCAAGCGTCATTAATTATGGTACACGCTTGGAAAGTGCGGAAAAAGGCAATGGTGATGCGGCATTCATTTTGCGGTCATTTTTCCAAGTAACACGCAAGCTATCGTATTTTCTTTTCGTTGGGTGCACGTTAAAGACCCAAGGAGGTCGAAATTTCCGGAGCCCTCCACTACGGCGTCTCTCATATTCATATTGTTGTTTTGGGACGTTAAAGCCCACATATCAATCAAGCCATTTCTTTTTTGTTCTTGCTGACGTAGTTTGATCTCAGCAAACTCCTGTCAAGGTCACACATGCCGGTGACGTCTAGAGCTTGGCTTCTCCTGCAGGCAATCTTCCTTTTGAAGTACCATGCACTGTGCCTTGTGGTGGTGCCGCAGAAACGCTTTTTATTCTTTGAAAGTAGTTCCTTCTCAAACGTCAGCGGCATAGCTATGCACAATTCAGAATTGTGCTCCCTTGAAGAGCAGAGGGCGCAGTGTTCCTGCTCTACTTCCCACGCAGAGTTGCTGTGGTATAGAGATGAGGTATGTTTCACATGACGACAATATCTAAACTGGCTCTCCACCGAGGTTCTCGCTTTCTGGGATCCTTGAACTCGATTTTATCAATGTATTCCAGCTCAATACACAAGAAGTTAAGCAGGCAATTCAGTCCTACGGGTGTCACCTCTCAAGTGATGTGACACCTGGACGACAGATTATCGATAGCACTGAATGACTACGTCCTGTGGAAGAGCACACTGTAGAATTTCAGAGAGCATGAAAAAAGACAATTACTTTCGCTTTGCCAGAGTCACTGGGCCTCCGATATTGACAACTTGGTCGTGCAAGCTTTTTGGAGTTCTGGTGTCGTTTGAAAAACGAACAGGGCGCAACAATTGTCGTTTCGCAAATAATCTTGGTAAAGGTGTCTATTGTATCAAAGCACTTTTGTAACATGGTAATGACGTCGTTATAGCAGATATCAGTCGATTGATTGATATGCGGGGTTAAACGTTCCAAAACTAACAATCATTATGAGAGACGCCGTAGATGAGGGCTGCGGAAATTTTGACCACCTGGGGTTCTTCAACGTGCAACTAAATCTGAGCACATTGGCCTACAACTTTACCACCTACATCGGAAATGCAGCCGCCACAGCCGGGATCACTTGCTTTTAGGATATAATAAAAACTTGATTCACTAATAAAAACCTTAGCCACTGGACTACCGTGGCGGGACTAGCAGCCATCAGTCGTCGAAAGGCCAGCTATTACTGATGCCCCGTCTTCTTTTAGATAAATTCGTAGGTAGTGAAACATCTCTGTGGCCGTGATGAGGATGTTACATTGAACAATTTGGCAGGAGTGCTCGAAAATTAGGTGTGCTTTTACAGCTTTTCAGAAAAGAAAGCTATTGTCAGTTCAGGTAATCTGACTCCAGTTTCGCGTAATGGCAATGCGACTGTTTGGGCGACTGTTTGGGCAACTGTTTTTTTTTGGGGGAGGGTTAGTGCCGACGATCATCGCATGCCATGACTTTAACAGCTAATCTCTGCTGAAATATGCGTAGCATTATCTTAATATTGTAGGATGCCGTTGTACTCGGCCTAGAACTCCTCACCCGGAATATGATGCTCAGTCTCGTTGTTCAAGTTCTTCAAACCACCAATGTTATTCTTCAGCCTCTATATATTCATGTATGGAATTCAGCTGATCATAAGATGCAGAGTCGTTAGCGGGTACTGCACTTGTCTCATACACAACCTTTGTGTCCTGGGCTAGCCGTGATGCTCGCTTGTATTTTAGCCGATCCAATCCGGTGCAGCTGACTGATAGTCATCAGTTGGTTTCGGATTTTCAATCCCGGTTTTTCAGCAACAAATATGTAAACGTTGCCTTCAAGTCACTGCGAGCAGGCTCAGCTCCGTTACGAAGATACAATGCAATGATAGGTCTTATCCGAATGAGCTTTCAAGCGTTCTGTCTTAATTTCAGAGCATTGTCCTTTCTCGTGCTCATGCACTCTTCTCCTTTATCGGTTGGTTGGTTTAGCCCGCAATGGAAAATAAACCACACAACAGCTCTTAAAAACAAAACACAGAGGATGTAATTTGCCCTCACATGACGACTCGAAGGCGGAAGGGAGCTTTTTGTTGTTTTGGTGAACGAAGTACATTACAGTTTCGGCTACTCAGTATTTCACGTCACCGTCGTGGTCTATCAGCGACGGTTATGTGTCACAAAATGTAGGTAAGCCTCACTGCTCGCAACCTGCCCATATTTTGCACAACACGAGCTAAAAACTAGTCATTGCAACCTTACACACTAGGTTTGGCTAAGCAGGGGTTTCGAATGCCTGACGAAATTCACAAAGGCACTGAAGTTCCTTCTCTGAAAATACATACGCACACGTGCATCAATACAGCAAGGTGATCTAATTGAAACACCGCATGAAATATGTGTGCAACGCAATGGTGTGCTAGGGGTCTGATGGCTAGTAAAGCAGGAGAGGGAAGCTCAAAGCAGAGCTGGTGATGTTCTGTACTATGCCAAATTATTGCCATTTAAAGACAGGAAAATTTTTCATTTTGGGATTTTTTCTCTGCACAACTTGGCGGAATTTCAAGTGAAATTCCCTGCACAACAGTACTAATTTCCTCCCCCAACCACGCACACATGCACATTATACTTTTACGTGTCTCACTTACTGGCGACTTTTGATATCATGACTAGCCCCTCCACGGCTGCGCAACAAAAGCATGACTTTCTTAATTCGTATACTGTTAGTACACTGCACATTGTGGGCTTCAAGTCTAATACCACTAGTGAACTAGAAATCACTCCGCGTAAATATGAGAAACGAATCTCAAAGGCCATGCTAGTGTGGTACATGCGTCAGAACCAATTGAAGCATATGAAGGCGCACTGCGACTGCTAGTTAACTATTACCGAAATTCTCGGAAATATGACGAAAATTTTTTTCCCTTTCGTTCACAACTACAAGTGAAAATTCTCCGAAAAGGGGAAAATTGTCTGCACGGAACGCCACTTAGCATAGCGTGAAAACGTAAAGGCACTGACTACCAGCTTACTTTGTTAGTAGCGTGAACATTTTTAGTGCTAAAGAGCTGCGCACATTGCACGTTTCGCCCTTCCCTAGTTTTCACGTTACTGAAGCTGAAACACCCTTACTTGCTCATTGCGTAGGGCCTCCTTCATTTTGTTTCTTCTCTGTCAACATATGATCCTGTTACGGTCCCCTCCTTATTTTTCTGCACTTAACGTGGTTTTCTACAAGCTCCAATAGCGGATGAAGTTTCTGTGCCTGATTCGATACTGCTCTGCCTCCATGATCGACTCAACTTTGACCGAGCAAGGGGGCAGGTCGAGATGCTATCGTTTGACTTCATGGCATGTGACGTCATACCAAACGTCGTGACGATGTCTCATAGTGCACTATATTTTTTTCATAATGGCGTGCTCGATTGGTGACCTTTCATACCACTATGGTAATGTTGAGAACATGAGGTGCCAAAAGCAATTATCCATTTTGCTGCAACGTATATAAGTCATGGGCAAAATAAATAAAATGCTCCAGTAAATATTTTGGGCGGAAGTAGGTGGAAAGGAACATTATGGGCTGTCGATGTCAGCGTATTATCAGAATTCACTCACAAAGGCTGTCCTCGAATATTATTAGGTTTCATGTACATTTTTTGTTTTGAAATGTGACTTGTAGGAATGAATTTCATAGCATCTTTTTTTATCAGGTTGATTATCACTTATCCCGATTCCTAAAAGTGGCTTGTTTATTCGATCAGGTCCTTATGCCATCACGCACACATTTCTGCTTTTTCGCTTGAAGGGCAACAATACGAACACGTGGCATTGAAAAAAGTTGTAGCTCCCTTTTTATGTACTTCCTTTCTCCGTACGCTGAGCAGTCTTGGAGTCATTTGTTTTTCGCCTCCTAGTATCTTCAACGTTTACATACCCTTGAACAAAACTAAGCTCATGTCAAACTTGTGAGTTAAGGAAATACTAAAAGAATATCAAATTCGCATGCCAACCGTGGTTTCGAAAGTTATCAATCAATCAATCAATCAATCAGTTTTATTGTGTCTTATACGTATAATGGCTGGTTATTATTAAACAGGTAGGACCCCAGAGCCCATGCAAGGCAGTACAGGAGTCCGTTTTTTAACAGTAGTAGGTACTGCTGAGCTACCAACAGATGGTAAGTACATACAAGTGCAACAAAATACAACAAATTCACATATTTGATAGAGAGCAATACAAAAATACATATAACTACAGCAAAATCGGAATAATATTCTTAATTCATGAAATATTGTTGTGAGCTTTGCAGGTGATCGCGAACACATTGATTATACAAATGAAACGATGTGGATGCTGCGATGGTACAAGGTAAAGTGTTCCAGAGTTTTGATGCAATATAAAAAAATCAATGTGATCCGTAGTTAGTTCCTATGTGAGGTATTCATAACGGTTTAGTTAAAGTAGAACGTAAGGGGTATGTGGGCGTTTGATATGTTAATGCTATAGACGGGCATTAAACAGTGTTATGTAAAAGTTTGTAGACAAGTAGTAAAACATGGTAATTGACACAAACTGTGACGGGTTGTATGTTTAGTAGTCTATAAGCATAAGAAGCTGAGTCTGTTTTAGTATGGAGAGAAGGGTACGCACAGCCGTGTTCTGTGCTACTTTGAGAGGTTTAAGGGTTGTCAGGTAGGTCAATCCACAAATTACTATGACATATGTGATGTGTGATTGTATGAAAGAATGATATAATGTTAACATTGTCTTTATTGGGAGAATGTAGCGTAGCCTGTAAAGAATAGGTATTTTTCTGTATATCTTCAGCGTCGTCTCATCTACGTGTGTGTGCCATGAAAGTTGTGCATCCAAGTATACACCAATAAATTTTGTATTACTAACCCTTTCTAGTACTGTGTTATTTATTTCAAGATGATTACTTAATGTAAAGTGGGTGTTTTGGGGGGCAGAGATAATTTAATTACTCTTAGAGATGTAAACGGGTAGTTTGTTTGCATTAAGCCAAGAGTTTGTTTGCATTAAGCATTAAGCCAAGACTTGGCAGCAGGGACAGCCTACGACAGAGACGCTTATTGCTGTTGTTTTCCCAGGTGTTCGAGGCGTACAGTGGCTGAGTATCGGCGTTGATAGCGGAGCGTGCTGCATCCAGCGCCTTGCGGGAGTGCCGCGCCGACCGACCGGCTACTTTTTGCGCCCGGCACCATACCACGTGGCATCGGCCACCCCTGGCCCTTCAAAAAGACAGCTGCAACGCCTCCCTCGATCACTTGGCAGCAGGGACAGCCTACGACAGAGACGCTTATTGCTGTTGTTTTCCCAGGTTAGGCATTTGCCCTCCTGTTTTGTATAGTTCATTCGCTATCCTAGCGCTGTCTCTGTTGCCTATTTTTCAAAGTTCGTACTTGTTTTGCCCACTGTTGAATCTGTAATTTGCCCTTTAATCATGGGTACTGAGTTCGCGACTTCAAACGCGACATTCGGAAAGAAATCAGAGAGTTAAACAAAAGCCTTGAATACATGAACAAAGACTACGAAAACATAAAACAAGAGTGCGCTGAAATTAGAAAGGAAAACGCTGCTCTCAGGGCGTCCCAAGAGGCAATGCAATGTGAGATAGACCGTTTGAGAAAGTTGGTGCACGAAAATTCCACGCGCCTAACTACTCAGGATCAATACTCTCGAAACAAAAATATAGAAATTAAAGGGATCCCACGTACCCCTAATGAAAACCTTGTGCAATTGCTTGCCAAAGTTGGTGACGCCTTGGGGGAGTCAATAAGTGAACAAGACATAGAAATATGCCACCGTTTGCCAGCGAGGAGTGCCACTTCGCAAAGTAACACGGCACCAGACCCAGGTGTTGCAAAGAACAACGAGGTACGCCCTCATGCAAGCGCTGTTCCCGATCGGGGTAGCAAAGCAGGCAGTGATGCCCCCCTGAACGAAAACATCGTGGTTGTTTTCAATCGCCGAGCTAAGAGGGATGCCATCGTTAAGAAAGCAAGGAGAACTCGATTCACAGCTGAGGAACTGGGTTTCACAACTAAACAGTCTGTTTTCGTAAATGAGCACCTTTGTCCCCAACTGAAAAAATTGCTGGGTATGACGATTGCTCGGAAACGGGAAATGAACTGGCGCTTCGCGTGGGCAAGTGGTGGCAAAATATTTGCGCGTGAAACGGAAACATCTCGTGCAGTTCAAATCACATGTGAAGCTGACTTGCACAAAATGCACGCGGCCACTTCAAGCAGCCGCGGGGCATCTAGCATGCCGTAGGCTTATCTGATTAGCACTTTTCGTTTTTTCGGCGCGACCTTTTTTTTTTCTTTTTCTTTTTTTTCCTTTTGTTAAAATGGCGATATTACCACGTGATGTCAATATACCTTACACTAGTGGATATTGCAGTATCATGCACTTAAATGCTCGCTCAGCTCGCAACAAGCACGATGATATAACTACGTTTCTCGACGAATTCTCGTTTAAATTCGACATCATCATGATTTCTGAAACTTGGTACACGTGCAATGATGAGGTACTATGCTTGCCAACGTATAAATCGTTCTTTTTAAACAGGCCCTCTCGTCGAGGGGGAGGTGTTTTGCAACTAATTGCTGACCACTTAGTTTGCAGCCTTCTCTCAGAATTTTCAGCGATTACACCAGACTATGAGGCATTATCACTAGCATGTCACAAGTATGTATATGTGGTAGTTTATCGTCCACCTGACGGAAAAACAGAAGCGTTTTTTCAATTTCTTGAAAATCTGCTTACGTATGCGTGCACTAACAAGTTGCACATTATCATAGGGGGCGACTGCAATATAAACCTTTTACAGCAAACTGAAACCACTCGTAACTTCCAACTACTACTTGATTCCTTTGCGTGTGCTAATATTATTACTGAACCTACACGTGTCACTTTAGATACTGAAAGCCTTATCGACTTACTTATTACAAATGACATAAGTGATTCAACCGTATCTGGAACTGTTATTGCCGATATTAGTGATCACTACCCTATATACATGTTTCAAAATCGCAACGAGTATCTTAATCGTGCAAAAGTATCAACTCCAGAATCATACAAAATACAGGAAATTAGTGACAAAACATTAGACACTTTTAGGCGTGAAATCGCGCAGATTTGTTGGGATCCTGTCTATAAATCAGTTAACGCTAACGAGGCGTATGAAATATTCATGTGCCTGTTAAGAAAAACTTACCATAAGTGTTTTAAATATAAAACTGTCGAAACCCTGAAGAAAGGTCGGAAACAATGGATGACGCGAGAATGTCTGAAAATGATTAAGAAGAAAAATCTTCTGTACGCGAAATTCGTGAAAACAAGACACCACAACGATCTTTCGGAATTCAAGCGGTATAGAAATTTTGTAACGAAGCAACTGAGAAAAACTAAGGATGCGTACTATGAAGCTCTCTTCAAGAGGGTTAGCACTCGTGGCGACGTGCTTTGGCGAGAAATAAATAAGCTTCTAAATAGAAGTTGCTCTCGAGACAACGCACTTGAGTTAAACATAGATAACAAGATAGTAAAGGGTCAAGAACTTGCTAATAAATTTAACGTGTACTTCACAACGCTGGTGTCCTTTGATTTATCAAACCCTTCTCGTGCCTGTAATAGCGATTACAGGGACTTTCTAGGTGTGCCAAACATGAGCACTGCATATTTTTTAAACACAACTCCTGAAGAAGTACTGTCTGTATTTATGTCACTAAAGAACACTACTGCTCGGGACATAGATGACCTACAAATTAGACCTATTAAAGCAGCACTTGATCTTTTGTTACCTGTTCTTACCCATCTGTTTAATGTCTGCTTATCCACGGGAGTTTTCCCAGAAAAAATGAAGCATGCGAGAGTTAGTGTCTTATACAAATCTGGTGACCGAAATATTTTTTCTAATTATCGTCCGATCTCGATACTTCCTGTTATATCTAAAGGGCTAGAGAAAATAATATATCAACGTGTCATGTCTTTTTGTGAAAAGTACTCTATATTATCACCGCATCAATTTGGCTTCCGACGGGGCATGTCCACGGAACTGGCTCTCCTCACACAAAAAGAACTCATACTTAACTCATTTGAAAAGAAACTGTTAACATTGGGTGTTTTTATTGACTATTCCAAAGCGTTCGATAGAATCAACCACGAAGTACTCTATGCAAAATTGCGTCATTATGGTTTTCGGGGAACCCCACTTGACTTTCCGAAATCTTATTTATCACAAAGAAAGCAATCTGTAGTTATAAATGACAGCCAATCCTCCCTACTAACCATAACGTCAGGTGTACCTCAGGGCAGCATATTAGGGCCCCTACTGTTTAATATTTATATAAATGACATAACAAGTGTCAGCAAATATGTGGACTTGATAATTTATGCAGATGACACTAGTATATTTTTTCATGGTAATGATTTAGGTAAGCTTGCAGACTCAGCCAACAACATTCTTAACGACATCTTCATTTGGAGTACTGCAAATTATTTAACGATCAACACAAAAAAAATCCAAAGCTGTGGTATTCGCACCGGTTCAGAAGGCTGTCTGTCGTGGTTTGGATATATATCTCGGGCCCGAAAAAATTGAGGTTGTCAAAGAAGTTTCATCCTTAGGAGTAATTTTTAATGAAAATCTTAATTGGGATGAACACGTTAATAAAGTAACTAGAAATATAGCTAGGACGTGTGGTGCTCTCTCTAAACTTCGACAGATACCTCCAGCAAACATTAAACTTTTACTCTATAATACGTTGTTTTCATCTCACATAAACTATTGTAGTCTAGTGTGGGCAGATACATCTAAAGCAAATCGGAACAAAATATTTTTACTGCAGAAAAAAGCGATTCGTCATATTGCAAACGTACCATACGACGCACATACAAGTCATTTATTCAGAGAATATAAGATTTTACCGATCGATCACATACACAGTTTCAACCTTATTATGAAATACAAACAAAGCTTGCTATCAAACAATGCTTGTTTTCTTAAACTGTGTAACCTCAGGAAAAATACACAATCCTATTATGACATTCGGAAAAGGCCTTCCTGGTTTGTTCTTTATTCGCGAACTAATCACGGTTCGAGAAGACTTGAACACTGTATTCCAGCTTGTTTTAACTTGTTTGAAAATAAAAACATCGACATCTTTAATATACATAAAAAACAACTTAAGAACCTTCTCATCCAAAATGGCGCCGTGTAGTTTAGCATCTTCTAGTTGTCCGGCTACAGTACTATATGTAAAAGAAACACCCTATAATAGTGCTTGTGTAACATGGCATCGTATAATGTTTGCTTTCTTTGACATTTTTTTTCGTTGCTTTTTTTTTACGAGTAAAACATACAACATTTCACTCGTCAGTGTTTCCCTTGTGCATTAAAACTCGTGCTTTTCGCATACCCAGTGTTGTAAACGTTGTATAATCATTTTGTAATACTTTGGTAGCCGTTTAGCAACGTGTGCATTGTTTCATGATTGGCCGCACGCTGTTTTCTTTTGTTTTTTGTTGTTTTTCTCTCTATGTGGTTTGCTTATTTTATGTAAACCTGAAACTGATGTAATTTTGATGCATTTCCTTTTTATTTATTGAAGTTTTGAAAATCGACGTCAAATTGTTTTTTCATGTTTTGTGCTCTGCTGATTCTGTAATGCCAAGTGAAAAGGGGTAGGAGCCTCGTCAAGCTGCTAATATAGCAGCTTTTTGCTCCTATCCTTGCGTTTTCTTTTTCGCAACTCTGTGAAGAAAATGCTCAATAAAACTGAAACTGAAACTGAAACTGAAACTGAATAATAACTTTTGTAAGGCTGTTGTTGCTTTATGGTATAGGCTGTTGTTGCTTTATGGTATCATATATAGGTTTTCAATAAAACACGTCTGAAAGACTCAATTTCGCCTTCTTCCACGAGATTGACCATTACGGCAGCTATGAACAGCTCGTCAAGGTGCTGAACATTATAGCGCGTTATTTATCTTTATTGAGATACTGATATTATCTCTCTACATCAAACTGCTCTAATAAGCGTATCAGCCAAAAGCTGTCCTCTCTTCGAGTTGATTTAAAGCCCTAAGGGAAGCAGTACGCTGCAGAGCAAGAACTGTCAAGCCAAGGGCCATCTGCGAAACGCTTTTTGAAAACAACGTCGTTTTTCAACATTTTTGCTTTGCACTTAGCGCCAAGTTTGGTGTGAAATGCGAAGGAAAGGAAGTCACATTCTGAAAAGAAAACGACGCTAGCCGTTGATTTCGCTGCGGGTAAATGATGTCGCTGGTGCCAGGTTGTCAACACCAGTGATCTGAACGTATAGAAAAAGAAGAAGCTGTTTTGCAAAGCCCACCTGCGATCGCTTCTGTTTACTGAAAGCAAGAAAACAAAGCGGCCAAAGCATGACAGAAAACCAATAAGAGTAAATTGGTCCACCCATTGCGTGGAAGCGAACATGAAGGCTAAGCAACAACAACAATGCATCAGTCCTTCCTGGAGCAGAAACATCCCACCAGATCCACGCCAAAAGTCCTCCCAGTCATCTCATAGCTCCCCATTATGTCATAGTTTTTTTGCGCTTGATGATTTGTTTTTCTTGTATGTGTTTGATTTCTTCCTCACTGGAGCGCATTTTACCTCTTTTCACCACCCGCTTCCTTCTCGCGATCAATGTAATGCCACGGAATTTTCTATTTCTTTGGCGTTTAGCGAAACGCCACAAGTGTGAGCTTTAGAGGGTACGAGTGTTAAAATTTCTCTCCATGGCTCCCAAGTTGGTGTTTAGTGAGAGCAGGCGTAATGCTACATATCAGTACATGTGCACAACAAAAAAGTTCTTAGAGAAAAATGGTGGTGATAAAGTGAGCAATCTGTTCGTAAGATAACACATAACATGACTCCGCTAGACTATTTCCCGTGGACAACTTTTCTGGCAGTATATCTGGTTTGGTTTTGCAGCACGCTTCACAGCTACTTCCCACTGTTTCCCTTCATTCCTATTAGTTCTCGCTTGAGTGCTTCGTCCCTTGTTCTTTAGGCGAGTTGGCAGCACTTAGTAATTTATTGTTTTTTCAACGTGTGAATCTTACAATTGCGATAAACATGATGATAATTGTTACTGCCACGCCCTGCCATGGTAGTATAGTAGCTAAGGTACTTGACTGCTGACCCGCAGGTCACGGGATTGAATCCGATCCCGGCTGCGGTGGCTGCATTTTCAATGGAGGTGAATATTAGGTAGGCCTATGTGCTCAAATTTGGCTGCAAGTAAAAACAAACCAGGTGATATAAATTTCCGGAGCCTTTTACTACGGCATCTCTCATAATCATATAGTGGTTGTGGGATGTCAAACTCCACATATCATCAGATGTCACTGTCACCTCATTTGCCTCTAGAATGTCTTTTTGCCGTTGCATTACCCGGTGGAGCTGAATGTGCGTCCTTCTAGACTTTGATTCAGATGCTGGAGCTGTGGCTCTGGGTTGTGGCGACACCCCTGATTTGTCGGAGGTCAATGATTGGCACTGTGTATTCTACTTTCGCTTGACTCCTTAGAAAACCGAAAAACACGGAATGTATTTCTGAGCCATCCTTACGCTCAATTAAACTAACGCCTGGAATATACCGCAAACGAGCTTTGGTTTTAAAAAAGATCAGGTGGACTCCTTCTGGTAAGTTCTTCAACACGCTACTGGACAAGTGAATGGTAAGAAGAGGTCTGTCGCAAAAAGGTCAATAATATATTGTGAACAGATATTGATCACTGTATACGTTATATTGAACCTAGGTCACCTTTCGAAAGACTGAGATGAACAGCTGCTTTATTACAACATGCATGTTGTACTGCCCGCTCACGAATAAATATTTAAAAATAAAAAAAGAACTCGCGCTTTTTTTTTCTTTTCCAAACTGCTTGTTTTTTCAAGTTGTGCTTGCGAACAAGTCACACTAACCAAGCGTCTAATGTTTCTCGCTGCTGTGCATGCAATCTTGCGAACATACTTTTTGGGCCCAAGGCAATGACCTCACTCAATGTGAAAACGACATGGGTATCACTGACAAAAAGTGCTACGGTCCTTAAAATTACTTATGTATGCCTTTTCTAGTAAAAAACGCGCATGCAGAATATATGTCTGCTGTTATGGTGCCCGAGACATGCGCAATAATTGCTTTTTAATTGCCAATTGCACAAGTATGAGCGCTAAATCTTGAGCAACATTGGTGGGCGCTGCCGATGGGGTCAGCCGTTACAAGTATCCAGTGCCGTTAAGAGTGTACAAAAAGACAAATGTACAGACATACAGACAGACAGACCAAAATTCTTGTGTCGAAGGTCCCCAAGAAAGACTATCGTCATTAATATTGCTTCCCGTGCTCTGAAATATACCCTTATTCACCCTAATTATCACACTATGTGACAAAGAAAAGAGTAAGGCGAAAGAATTTACGTGGAAACAAACACGTCTCTCCAGAGGTCGATTAGGTGTTGCACGTTTCCCACATAGTGCTTGTTCGTGCTGATTGTTTCATTGGCTTGCTCGGAATCTCCATTCTTACTTGAAACAAGCTGACAGTTTTTCTCTAAGATACTCGCGTGATACGAAATATAGTTTTTAAGCGTCAAGAACACGCGCGTAGTGTAAAACGGGTGCCTTGTGAAAAAAGTACAAAAACAAGACTACTTGATGTTCTTCATTAAAATAAAAAAATTACTCTATTTCTTAAGATGAAGAACTTAAGATGCCTGGAGTTTTGACTACGTTCTAGTTAAACATTGAAGTTATTTTTGGTTATTTAGGCAGAGAAGCTAGATTACGTGCTATAGTAAATATATCTCTGTTAAAGCTTTTTTTTTTCTTTGCAGACGCATGAACATAAGGTAATGTCCATCACTCTGACATTCCGCTCGATTTTGTTTGATGTAGCCATTCAGCATCTCCTCCACAAATTCATGACTCTCACGTGAACGTTCATGGTTGTGTCTGTCAAGCGCCTGTCTTGTGTCCTTTTCTTCCTGTGTGCTAGTCAGTTTCAGTGATTCGTCCTTCAATCTTCATGGTTGGTCAACTAGTGCGACACTCCTATCTACTAAAGGCTTTATTGACGCCCAAAACAGAGAATGAGTGTTGACGATGACAAATGGTAATGATTTACTGACTGGTTAACTACTTTACCTATCCATAATAGCCGAACGAGATACCTGGCACCTTGACGTATTTGCTCACTCATAGTCGAGCAAAGCCATAAATATTAATGGGAGTTGAAGCCCGCAACATCGCAGTTAGTTCTCAGATAAAACAAAACTCACATAATTAAAAAGACAATTTCTTCGCGAAGTCAAAACAGTTAATGTGATAGCAACAACTTGTAATGTAATGCTATAATGTAATGTAATGTAACGTGCAACACGCTGTTCACACACCAATGATGCGTGAAAAGAACGAACACGCAGGAATAGAGCGAAGTACCGACGTTTGCAGTTCGACACATATTGTGCTCTTTAAATGAAAACCACTAGTGAGATGTAACCGCATAAACAGATGAGTGCAAACTAACAACTGTAGCAGTTGTTACTTCGCTTTGTATGAAAAGCTTGCTTTTCTCGCCAACGGGGCCTGTGGGGCGAGTGAAGTGACCTTTGTGCACCCGCCAACTACAACGCAATAGTTCCGGTGAAAGCCCAATGCGTATGACTCAACTGCACCGCGAGGTAAGCACGAACAGGCACATGCATCCACCCCAGCGGGTCAAAGAGGGCGTGGGAGATGAGTGCATGAGCGCGCGTCGCCGCGTCGTGACGAGCTGGGCGCCGAGGGCACGCTTTGCGCCATCTCGCTGGTAATGCTGAAAACACGCTGACATTTAGCCTGCGATTGTAACCGTCATCCTTAAGTTGTGCACATAAATAGCTAACCTTTTGAACGTTGACCTACGAGCATCTTCTTGGTTCAGTGGCTAACGCCACGCGCTGAGGATTTATAGGTCGGATGTTTGATTACGCATGCTGGGAAGTGTTTTCCTTTATTATTTTTCTGTCTAAGGCTTCTTTATGTAGAGATACGTACACATATACAGTCAATGACGACGGCGACAAACGCCAACGCCGGTGGCAAAAACCAGCCGATAGTTTTCTTATAATTGCTTGCGCAATATTAAGTATTAGGTGAGAGAACCACCACGCACAGCGTTCTCCGAGAATGATTGGTGTCAGTCTTAGGAGAATTGAGACCTACAAGGAAATATGTGCACTTAATTAATGCTAGAGCACAAGCGTATCAATTTTGTTATTTCCCTGTCTATACGATGCTCCGCCGCTTGTTTCAATTGTCAACGTTGCTTATACCAAGGCGGTCGAGCTTACATCTGGTAGTTCTAAGCTGCAGTGGGAGACTCTGGCTAACACAAAAGCAGTTCATATTGCACCATGCTTTTTTCCAGGCTTTTCAAGTAACGACCATGCAAGTGGCTGTTGCTGCTCCCTTTTGCCTTTTCCTACTTCTGTAGCCATACGCACAGTCCTTCATTAGGTAGGGGGTGGAGGGGGTGAAAAAGTTTAACTTTGAGGCAACCCACTCCTCTTATCTCCATACGACAGGGACCCTCACGATCAGAAGCTGTACATCAGAAAAATATTAAGGGGGTTCCCGGCTCCCGTATTCCGTACAAGACTGCAGATTATGCCACAAGTGCTTCAACGAAGCGAACGTATCAATATTTGAAAATTAAAATATCAAAAAACGCCAGGCCTGTGCGCAAGGTGCCTAACAGTCACAGCGAAAGCTAGAAGAGCAGCTCATCAGAGCCTAGTCTAAACTCTCATTGGGTAACTGCTACAGGCACACTTGCTAGGTACCTACTACGGCATTTATATAACAATTTTTGGGTAGCAGGTTGGTGCTATGCTATTTTTCGTCATTCTTCTGAGAAGCGTGATATACGCTAACCACTTGCAAATGATTTTGTGCCAATCGTTCATGCAGTGGTTGACGATGAAGAGAAATTATGCCCGAAGTCGGTATGCGCCACAGTTATTAGAGGGTCAATAGCAAGCCTTTGTAGTTAGTTGGAGCGTTGGGCGACCGCCTAGTTAAACTATTATCGTTGTGTGACGACTGATTGTTCCTTTGCTGTTGTAAAACGCTTTATCACTCATATTGACGCCATTCCTTTCCCGGCACCAAGCCTGCCTAAGGGAAGTTAGCAATGAGTTCCAAGCACCGGCGTCTCTCAGTGGTAGAAAACTGGGCTGGCACGTAGCGGACTCGGGTATTGTTCCCATTGCATCCTTGGTGTTTTATATTTACTCAGTTTTGTTGTTTTTTTTCTTGAGATAGTGGTTACGGATACCAGTAGTGGTTGCGGCGGACAACTACGGTGCCACATGTTACCCGTGTTTCCATCTCATAACAGCTTTGGCTCAAAATGGGTGGCTTGTTTTACTTGCCGCGGCCTTCTATGCGTTTCTCACAGGCTGCTTGCTTCTAAGCGACGTTGATGCAAAGTTGCATTTACCTACGAACCACAGTGCTCTCACACGGCACTGCTTTTTGTGTTTCTCACCGCGATTCTAATCACCACCAAGGCACCGTGCTCCTAGAAGCCTCTAATGAGCTCTTCAGGAACTGGATTTACATGCACCATATATGGCGCGGTCAATGACAAGGCGTTATCTTCGTTTATGTTTACAAATTCCCCCATAGGCTATTTACTAATTCAGTCCTACAAGCTGTACTTCTTGCTTGTAGACCCATTTGGTTCACGGTTCTCGCTCAGGCACGATATTTAATATATTTCGCGTTACGTAAATGCAAAAAAAAATAAAACATGAACACGGACTGCCAAAGCTCTCAATGAGTATGTGTACGGCCCATACCAAGTTTTGCAACACAAAAAATAAGCAACACAAACAAATTAAACATTGCACTGTGCGCTCACAAAAGCGAAAAATTGCCAAGTGTTGCCAAAAATGAGAACCACATTTCAAACAACGCGGCTTAAAGTATAAAATGAGTGGCTGATTGAAGTACAGCACTGATTTGTGTGCAGTGTTTGTGCTGCCTAAAATGTCACAGATTATTGTAACATGACTGCATCCGATTGAAAAATGTTCGAAAACCTGCTATGGCATTGCAAGTTTGTTAAAAATGACATTCAAAGAGAAACAGTGAGGGAGCGTGTTTGCTGGATATAAATTAGGGTAATGAACATTCCGAATCATTATCCTCACCCAGTAGCTTCGTTTGCGACAAATGAAGAAACTTACATATCTTTATAAAAGAATAGTGCAAGCCGATTATCAAGAATACAAACATTACACAATCGGATGCCGTGCTGGACATGCCACTCCAAGGGCCGCGCCAAGCATTTCAAACTTCGACAACGCACACTGAAATGATGATGCCATTCACATTGAATCACATGCCAAGTTCGCAGTACTCAAAACCACCGACGCATCCTTGTTTCCTAAGCTTTGTCCCCAGAACTTTCAGACTGTGATTGCAGGACAGCGAACTCCGCGGCGAATTTGCCACTGGTCTGCTAGCAACCAGCAGCATGCTTGTCTCGTACGATGCTCTGGACATCAATATTTCAAGCACTTAGCTGTAATTAGATTTAGAACTTGGAACTTCTTCGGGCCGGCTGTAATCGCGAAGCAAGCAAAATGAAACGCCATGCAATTTAAGCTACCTACAGGAGAACTTCCTCTAAGGAGCTGGTTGGCTTTGAAGAAAACTTCTTAACTTCAGTTCTAAGAAATGTCCTCCGAAAGAGCGGTCTTATTTTCTTTTCATATTTTCGGTACGCGGAGACAAAAATTTTCTCATCCGGCGAAACGCAACTCAGCAGGTGTACTAGCCTCGAAGTTTTAAAAAGATTAGCCATCCACATCTTTCTGTTTTATGTCCCGGTAAATGTGCTTACGACTTTCGAAGCAGTGGCCATAAGTTTCTGTTCACACTTCTTTTTTGGTGAGTTAACTTTCTCGGAGAAGCCCAGTAGAACATCAGAAACATGATTTTGTAGAGTTACGTTGACAATAAGGAAAAATTGTTCAATCCCATGGGAACAGTGAGAACTGACAATATCCAAAGCATGGTTGAGAAAATTTAATATGTCATTTCAAATCACTACAACGTAACGAGGCGCATGGATGTACTATACAGCAAACACAAGTGGAAATATTATGTGCACTCAGGTGTCTTGAAAGATGCAAGTATATCGTACATAGTCACGTCAGGACTGCACTATTAACGTTTGCAGTACCAGCCCTAGCAGTGCTAGGCATGTAAGACATGCCGTACATGACTTCCATGTCATGATTATCATGTTCGCGCTTTGCATTTGTGTTCACCATCCATACACGTCACGTAATACTAACTTTGGTATATGTGAGGCTAGCGAAATGGCCTCGAGTGCTTTATAAGTGCAGCATATCATCATCATCAACATCAGCCTGACTACGTCCACTGCAGGACAAAGGCCTCTCCCATGTTCCGCCAGTTAACCCGGTCCTGTGCTTGCTGCTGCCAATTTATACACGCAAACTTCTTAATCTCATCTGCCCACCTAACCTTCTGTCTCCCCCTAACCCGCTTCCCTTCTCTGGGAATCCAGTTAGTTACCCTTAATGACCAGCGGTTATCCTGTCTACGCGCTACATGCCCGGTCCATGTTCATTTCCTCTTCTTTATTTCAACTATAATATCCTTAACCCCCGTTTGTCCCCTAATCCACTCTGCTTTCTTCTTGTCTCTTAAGGTTACACCTACCATTTTTCTTTCCATTGCTCGCTGCGTCGTCCTCAATTTAAGCTGAACCCTCTTTGTAAGTCCTCAGGTTTCTGATCCATAGCTAAGTACCGGCAAGATACAGCTGTTATATACCTTCCTCTTGAGGAACAGTGGCAATCTACCTGTCATAATTTGAGAGTGCTTGCCGAATGTGCTCCACCCCATTCTTATTCTTCTAGTTACTTCATTCTCGTGGTTCGGCTCTGCGGTTAATACCTGCCCTAAGTAGACAGTCTTTTACAACTTCATGTGCACTATTACCTATCTCGAAGCGCTGCTCCTTTCCGAGGTTGTTGTACATTACTTTCGTTTTCTGCAGATTATTTTAAGACTCACCTTTCTGCTCTCCTTGTCTAACTCCGTAATCATGAGTTGCAATTCGTCCCCTGAGTTACTCAGCAATGCAATGTCATCGGCGAAGCGCAGGTTACTAAGGTATTCTCTACAAACTCTTATCCTTAACTGTTCTCATTCTAGGCTTCTGAAAACCTCCTGTAAGCACGCGGTAAATAGCATTGGGGAGATTGTGTCCCCCTGCCTTACACCCTTCTTGATTGGTATTCTGTTGCTTTTTTTATGAAGCACTATGGTAGCAGTTGACCCCCTGTAGATTTCTTCCAGAATGTTTATATATACTTCATCTACGCCCTGATTCCGCAGTGTCTGCATGACGGCTAATATTTCTACTGAATCAAACGCCTTCTCGTATTCTATGAAGGCTATGTATAGTGATTGGTTATACTCTGAGCATTTCTTTATTACCTGATTGATAGTATGAATGTGGTCAATTGTTGAGTAGCCTGTTCGAAATCCTGCTTGTTCATTTGGTTGGTTGAATTTTAATGTTTTCTTTACTCTGTTAGCAATTACCTTTGTAAATAGCTTGTATACTACAGAGAGCAAGCTGATCGGCCTGTAATTCTTCAAGTCCTTGTCATCTCCTTTTTTATGTATTAAGATGATGTTAGCGTTCTTCCAAGACTCTGGTACTCTTCCCGTCAGGAGACACCTCGTAAACAGTGTAGCTAGTTTTTCTAACACAATCTGTCCTCCATCTTTCAGCAGATCTGATGTTACCTGATCCTCACCAGCAGCTTTGCCTCTTTGCATGCTCTCCAAAGCTTTTCTGACTTCTTCTATCATTAGTGGTGGGGTGTCATCTGGGTTACTGCTAGTTCTTATAGTATTAAGGTCTTGGTTGTCTTGGCTACTGTACAGATCTCTGTAAAACTCCTCCGCTATTTTAACTATCCTATCCATATTGGTAGCTAGTTTGCCTTCTTTGTCCCTTAGTGCATACATTCGACTTTTGTCTATTCCAAGTTTTCATTCACTGCTTTGACGCTTCCTCTGTTTTTCAGAGCGTGTTCAATTCTCTCCATGTTATACCTTCTTACATCGCATACCTTACGTCTATGAATCAACTTCGAAAGCTCTGCCAGTTCTATTTTGTCTGTTGTACTTGACACTTTCATGATTTGACGCTTCTTCATTAGGTTCTTCGTTTCCTGGGAAAGCTTGCCAGTGTCCTGTCTGACTACCCTGCCTCCAACTTCCACTGCACACTCCGTAATGATACTCGTCGATTATCATTCATTGTAGCATATGGTCTTCTTTATATGACACGAATATCATTATTGTGTTTAGACGTGTCATTTACCTCTGTCCTGCATTCACGTCACGTAATACCAAATTTCGTATATATTAAGCAAACAAAATAGCCGCTAGCGCGTCATGAGTGTGGTATATAGCCAAGTTCCTACATGACACAAATGTTATGTTTATTATGGTTGCAACAGTCATATACCTTCATCATCAATTTACTTCACGTAACAAAAAATTTAGTGTATGTGACGGTAGCGAAACGGCCGCGAGTGCATCATGAGCTTGGCATGTAGTCATGTTGTTACATGACAAGCATGTCAGAATTACATTTTTATGCCAGTCATATACCTTCATCATCCATTCAGGTCACCTAATACCAAATTGGTATATGTGAAGCTAGCTAAACAGCCGCGAGAGCGCTATGAGCGTAGTATGTAGTCATGTTTTACCTAAAACGCATATCATGATTATCGTGTTTAGGAGTGTGATTTACCTTTGCCGTTCGTTCACGTCACCTAATACAAAACTTGGTTCATGTGAAGGTAACAAAACCACCGCGAACGCTTCAAGAACGTGGCATTTAGTCATGTTCTTATGATACGCATGTCATGATTATCACGCTTGTACCATTCATTCACCTTCGCCATGCATTGGTATATGTGAAGCTGGCGAACGATCGCGAGCGCGTCATTAATGTAGCATGTAGTCATATTCGACTTAACTCGATTGATTTTCATGATTATCCCAATTGGACGTGTGATTTGCCTTCGTTGTTTGATAGCGTCACGTAATACCAAATTCATTATTTAATTTAGTAACCTAGAGAAGCGACCGCGAGTGTAACATGAGAATGGCATGCAGTCGTGTTCTTAGATGACACGCATATAACTATCGTGTGTGCACCACTCATATACCTTCGTCCTTCATTCACGTCATGTATATCATATTTAGTAAATAAGGAACTATTGAAATGACCACGAGTGCACCATGAGAGCTTAGTGTGTATGCATGACTTACATGACATGCATGTGATGATTTACACGTTAGGACCTGTGACCTATGTTCAACAAGTAGTCTTGTTACACTATACCCGTTTTGCAAAATGTCATCTGAACGAAACCACAGCAAGAGCAGCAAGACCTCCTTGACGTGTAAATCACGACATTCATAGCGTATACATGTTACGATTTTCATGTTATGACTAGTCACTTACGCTCGTCATAGTCATGTTACGCCATAAAAGTTTTGGTATAGATCGCACCATCTAAATGGCCAGGAGAGCTAAATGTCATAGGCGAATAGATAGATAGATAGATAGATAGATAGATAGGCAGATAGACAGATAGATAGATAGATAGATAGGTAGATAGATAGACACGCTCAAAATAGCCATTGTTTGCTACGAAATGCTTCGCATTCAACAATAAAGCCTAACTTTATGTTCGAAAGAAGGATACGAAGAAGAAAAAGAGAGCCACGAACAGCATCGGATTCACGCTTCTTGAAGTTTCCGGTGTAGTTCCTCGTTTAGTAGCTTTGTTGAATTTTGAAGTTGATAAACTCGCATACTACAACTCGGTGAGCAGACGCCGTAAAAACTTTGAGCAGACGACACGGCGCGAATCAATACATGTGGAGGGGCTAAGCGCACTTGCTTTTGGCTGAGGGGCCTGTGGTCTACACAGTGCTGAAGGGAACTTCTCGGAGTATAGATTGTAGCGTCAGTTAGGCTTTCAGCAAAAGTCGCACACTACAGCAATGTCGCAAAAAAACAAGAAAAAAGGAACGAGCGCCGCTAATCTGCAAAATTTTCGAAGGACCCATCAGTCACAATTATATTGCGAGTGCCCGGACGCATTACTACCACCGCTCAGTAAGTGGCGTCGGAGTTCTGCTGCACTCACTCTTTTTGCATTGCAGTACGCCGCCTTCTCATTCTTGTGTGTATAGATAATAATAAAAAGAAGCCCTCGTTAGCTCTACCTGTTGCACAATTTGCTTACGCAAACTTATTGCTGCCTCTGCTATGGTTACATCTATCACTGGTGAAACATGTGGTTGCCGAATTTCTTTTCTGCCTCTTTTCTTTGGCGTCAAGAACCAAGGACGCACGCGCTGGAAAGACAAGCGGCAATAGAGGAGAGATTAAAATTTACCTGTAGTGGGCAGAAAGTTGTACACTGGTAAGAGACTTTATCATAAGTACAACAGGGAGGATAAAAAGTGTTGCCATTCAAGCTTCCCAACGCCTTACAAGGCAGATGAGAACACGACATCTCGGAAGCATGCTTTTCGGATGGTGCGCGCTTCTGCATTAGGTTGTTTTGTAATGTATTAATATTGCTACTTGTTTGATAATATACATGATCGTCCTTCCCGTGTCTGTGGCACTAGTGGGAAAAATAGATAAAAGAAACACCAACATCACCTGAGCACCTAGAAACGAGGAGAGGTGGAGAGGGGGGTGTAGACATAGAAAGTAGTTGTAGGCGGAATAGGATTATCCCTAAGCGGAAATTCCAATTCCGCACTTTCCAAGCACCATCGGGAGTAAGTGCCCGTGTTTGAAGCTTTCATATCAGTCCAGCAAGAGAAGCATGTGGCGATAATATGACGTGGGCCTTCTGAGAACATCATGAAAATGAAGGAGCCGCTACCACAACAGCAGATCAGCTGTCACAATTAGGGTCAAGAACAAACCAATAGAATATTTAACTTCGCATCTCCCCTAAATTAATATAAAGTTACAGTTTAAATTTAAGGGTTCACTTTCTTTGTTAGACACAATCATAATTAGAACACACAACAGCGCCAGTGAAAGTATAGGGGAAGTTATCAGAAGTAATGGTAATGTATATGTGAGAAAAGAAAAGTGCATGAAAAAGTGACTTCCCACTTGCAGGATCTAAACCTGCGACCTTCCAATAACGCGTCCAATGTTATACCACTGAGCAATGGTGGTGATCTTCCCCCGTCCACCTTATATGGTTTATACCTACGTTTAAACTTGTGAGCATCCGTGAGAGACACCTGTTGCGATCACGGTGAGGGAGAACATTGTTTTTTTTGGCTTTTCAACATCGCCTAGCACGTCATATAATTATGAGATGGCAGCTGACCACTGAGCCATCGCATACCACCTCAATGCACCGAGTCTGCCAGAACAAGACCCTTGCTATGATGCGAGTAAAGCGTAAATATAAAAGACTATTTTCTTCGTTAGACCAAACGATATTTAGAATTAACAGGATATAATAGCAGGAATGAGCTGTGGTGCCAGTCATGACCCGTTCTTTTAGGAGCAAAGCTCCTAAATGCGTGGACCTGTCCATCCGTGGTATTTATGTACATGACCACTTATAGTTCCACCTTTGCAACTGCCCACTACGTCGCCCTTGCAAACATCCCACAACGCTCCATCACCGATCCACCACTTCACCGACTTTAGAGGGTCCCAGAGAAGGTTTTAGGGGCGAAGCTCCTTATAGCGGTACACGTTCGTACCTCGTAGTCGTAGTCGTAGTGTATAACCACCGTTACATTTTGACTTGCAAGGTGGTGCCGGTGGGGATTTCTCCTGTGCTTTGTTGAACCATCAAAAATTCGCGGCATGCGCGTTAACTAAAAGCCGAATTTTCCTGTCTCTCATTCCCCATTTGCAGCCATTGGCACGTACATTGAGCACTGTCTGACAAGAAAGGGTTGCTACGTTATACTCGCTGGGTGTGACCTCCTTAGTTTTAGAAAGGTGTAGCAAGCGCTGAGCTGCATTGCCATGAATACAATGAAATAGTATATACCATCAACTCGAGTTGGTTTGAGGTGGGAAGTAGATACGAAGCGCAAGCCGTAAGAAAGTAAAAGCCTAATTCTCCTGTCTCTCATTTCCCATCAGCAGCCATTGGCATGTACTTTGAGCACTATCTGACAGGAAAAGGTTGCTACGTTATACTCGCTGGGCGTAAACTTCTTGGTTTTAGAAAGGTTTAGCGAGCGTTGGGATGCAGTGCCATGAATACAGTAAACTAGTATATACCATAACCTCGAGGTGGTTAAAGGTGGGAAGTAGACCCGAAGCGCAAGCCGTAAGAAAGTGTGCGTGTGCCACTTCTCGTTTAGCCCCTGAAATGTCCGCCGGATGGCGGTGCTTCTATATGGAGAATATATGATGAAAAGATGCGAGATGGTGGTACTTGGAGTGTTGAATAGATGGACGAACGGACACACAGACAGATGCATGGATGGACGCATGAACGGACGCAGGGGCGGATGCATGAACGAACGCAGGGACGGACGCACGAACAGACGCATGCACGGACGGGCGGATGGACGCACGGATGGTCACAAAGACGGACGCAAGGGCGGACTGACGGGGCAGGAATGGACGGACGAATGCTTCGCCCCACTCTCCATCATTCACTCCGTGGACATGCTGCCATTTTTTTTCCCGAGTCTGCCAGAACAAGACCCTTGCTATGATGCGAGTAAAGCGTAAATATAAAAGACTATTTTCTTCGTTAGACCAAACGATATTTAGAATTAACAGGATATAATAGCAGGAATGAGCTGTGGTGCCGGTCATGACCCGTTCTTTTAGGAGCAAAGCTCCATCATTCACTCCGTGGACATGCTGCCATTTTTTTTTTCACTTCCAGTTTTTGATTAGACTACTACAGGGGCAAATCATTGGCACCAAAGTTCAATCAAAACAACCAATATTAACGGAGCTACGAATGCTAAAAAAAGTACCCTCCTCATCCGCTCAGCCTTTTCCCCTAAACTCTTGCTTCGAGCGCTCGGGACTAAGCTCCACCTTCACAGCACCTGCCTCACGATGTGGCTGAGAGCGCATACGCGTAAATCCCGCTGCCAATCCGATACCGACAGTTTGTGCTGCACATTCCACAGCCAATCAGACCAGCTGGAAACAACGACGTCAGTGGGGCAGAGCGTGTCGCTTGGTGTATAGGTGGTTGAAAACGCGTTTGACCGAGTCGCAGCGATCTGCAGCGATCTGGAGCAATTCGCAGCTTTAAGGGCTCTAATATATTACAAAGTTTACGCAAAGAGCTAAAATGTGTCCCTAAGTTGCCCTTGGAACTTGGTCTACCAGCCCAATTTGTTTGTAAAAAAATCGTAAAAGTTGTTTCAGGGTCCAGATAAAGCAAATACTGTTGAGAAGTTGCCAATAGAAAAATGCAACACGGTCGTATGGTCATCCCCTACAAGTGGGCCGTGGTCATCCCACCGCCCACTTTATAACATCGGAGCGTTTCTCAGTTACCACCGGTTGCCATTACGGAGAGTGTGGAAGATACTTTTTTTCCTTGTTTGGCGTTACGTAGTACGTGATCCTATCAAGAGACAGCAGCTGGCCTCGTGAACCACCTGAAGGCATCAAGTTTGCTTGGACGACACCTAATCACATCTTATATACTTTTCCAGCGTTACTTAATGTCTATTAGTTTTCATTAAAGTTTAGCTGTTTATCTTGAGCACCGGCCTTTCCGGTTCGAATACGGTTAGAACCCTGGTATAAGATATAGCATTACGGGAAGGAGCACCCGTAAAAAATATTTTATAAACTCATCTATGCAGTTACATACATTGTTACTCTCAATAATGGGTGTGCCTAATAGGCAGTATATTTAATTATATCTCCTAACTAGAACACAACGACAGTGTAGGAATCCGTTTGCAGAACGCAATCTTTCAAGCATAAAAAAGCTTGGAACATGAAAATAGTTTGTACACTGCAGGTAGCAGGCATACTTAGGAACGACAACTAAGAACTGTTAATATCCTGACCAAGGATCTCCTGCTTACTCCACAATAATTTTATAATAATTAAGCTAGTGCCACACAATATTTTACTTATGATCAAAACACGTGAAAGAGTTGTCAGTTTGAGCAGACATTTCAAAAGATGACAGCCGAAGGCAGCAGCTGCTTTTTGCGCAAGTGTGTTTATGCATCCCATTCTTTGCCTGAATATAAAGGTGCAAGGAGGGCGATAGAATTCGCTGTGATAAAGTTGCCGTGTCCAACAAAATGAATTCAGTGAATAATATTAAAAAATTACACCATCTCGTTTCACAAAGCAGTACCAAGATGTCGCATAACGAAAGCAATATTTTTGCTTTGCAAACAGTATACCACACTCGGGCTTAAAACAATTTTCTTTTGAGTTATGAAACCACATCGACAAAAAAGGAAGTGAACGTGCAGCGCATAACAGACAGAATTATGGTGCAGTGTTGCGGAAACTGATACATGTACGTCGCTCTTAAGAAAAAAAAAACAATTCCCTAGGGCTTTCTTGTCAATAGAGCTTTTTTATTTCATTTCATTTCATTCCAGTTATTTCGCCCTCAAAGGCCCGAAGGCATTACATAAGGGGAGACAAGTAACAAGATAGGGTACAATGTTCAACAGGATAAGTAAATAAATAAATAAATGAATAAAACCAAATAAGTTTACACAGGAGACAGGAATCAGAAATCACATGAACGAACCAGAACAAGATAAAAACGAATACGCAATGCTTTACATATGTTAAACGATTGCAGAGCAAAACTAAGTACAATTCTAAAACGATTGGCGATAAACACAAAGTAGTTGAGATTATCAGGAGAGAGGCTTGAATAAATGTTCGTTCAGTTGTGCGCGGAACGTTCCTCTGTCGGCGCATGAAGCGGAGTCATCCGGTAAAGCATTCCAGAGGGCTATTACATTAGGAAAAAATGAGGTGATAAATGCTGTCGTCCGGCCATTTATGCGTGCAAAGGGCCTGCTGTGATTTATGCGCGATTAAGTTCTGTGAGCAGATTGGAGCAACTGATGTCTTGAGCGTCGATGATAGTAGAAGCGGTGCAGAAGGCATAGACGGGTGATCAAGCGGCGGGATTCAAGAGTTGGAAGGAAAAGAGAGTGTTTTAGCTCGGTAACGCTGGTTTTGTGTGAGTATTGCGAAGATATGAAGCGAGCTGCGCGATTTTGGATGGATTCTAATTTAGTTGTTAGGTAGGCTTGTGAAGGATGCCAGATTGCTGAAGCATATTCAAGTTTAGGTTGTTCGAAGTTGATGAAAGCTAGTTTTTTTACGTCGGAGGATGCGCACTTCAGGTGGCGTCGAAGGTAGCCGAGTGTACGGGATGCTGTAGAGCAGATGGAATCAATGTGGGTGATCCAGGATAGCGATGAAGTCAAGTGGACGCCAAGATATTTGTAGCATGATACGGAAGCTATGAACACGGCGTTAAGAGTATATATGTTGGCAAGTACGGCACGCTTACGGGTAAAGGATAATGATTTGCACTTATCTATGTTTAGGGGCATGAGCCATTTATTGCACCATGAAGCAATTGATTCGAGGTCGCGTTGTAGCTTATTAGCATCGGCAGGGCTATTGATGACGGTGTAGATGACGCAATCGTCAGCGAAAAGTCGGATATTAGATTTAATGTTAGCCGGCAAGTCATTAATGTAGATGAGGAACAGAAGGGGCGATAAACCGGCCCCTTGCGGCACGCCGGATATTACCTTAGCAAATGCTGGTTGACAGTTATTAGCTGACGTGAACTGCATGCGTCCCGTCAAAAAGTGCCTAATCTAGCTTAATAAATTCGGAGGAATACCAAGAAAACTTAGCTTGCGAATCAGGTCATTGTGAGGTACGTAGTCGAAGGCTTTTGCAAAATTCAGAAAAATGGCGTCTGTCTGAAGTTTATTATCCATGCAATTAAGTAAGTCGTGCGTAAATTCGGCAAGCTGGGTATCACAGGAAAAATGTTTGCGAAAGCCGTGTTGAAGTGGATGGAAGAAATAATTGATTCAAGATGGCTCATGAGACTAGATGCTATAATGGGCTCAAATAAGTTAGAACAAATGCACGTTAAAGAAATTGGACGGTAATTAGCTAGGATTGACCGGTTGCCTGACTCAAAGATCGGTATAATCTGGGCTTTTTTCCACTCGTCTGGAACGGTGCCCAGCTCTAAGGATTGCAAGACAGAGAGAGAGATAAAAATGCAAAGAAAGGCAGGGAGGTTAACAAGACGCACATCCGGTTTGCTACCCTGCACTGGGGAAGGGCTAAAGGGGAGAAAATGAGGTGCAGTGAGATGAGAAGGTACACACAATCACGAGCACACTCGGGGAGCACACACAGTCTACAGGCGGTCGCTCAGGTTTGTTGACTTTAGGTAAAGTAGCAGTGCTTTAGTTGCTTTCTGCGCAACTGAGGCAGATGCCCAAGGTCCTAGTATCTTCTGCACACAAAATGGTCCGGGGTCAAGTTGATTCAAAACCATCCGGAGCTGGCATCGCTGTGTGTCGTAGCACGTGCAGATGCAGAGGACGTGTTCGATGGTTTCTTCATCTCCGCAGTAGTCGCATGTAGGAGTGTCTGCCATACCAATGCGAAAGGAGTACACCTTTGTGAATGCAACACCCAACCAAAGGCGGCATAACAGTGTCGCATCGGAGCGGGAAAGTTGTGATGGTAGCTTTAGCTTTAGCGAAGGATCCAGTTTATAAAATTGACACCTTTGGAAGCTGGTAGACGACCAGAACGTGCGTGTGAGATCTCGAGCCAGGAGGTAAAGTTGTCTTGCTGCATCATTTCTTGATAGAGGAATCGGGACTACACAGGTTTCTTCATGAGCTGAGCGGGCTGCATCATCGGCTAGTTCATTTCCGGTAATACCGATATGTCCAGGCAGCCACTGATATATAATATCATGCCCTCGTGCTAGAGCTTCATGATGGCAATGTCTTATTTCTTGTACCAATTCGTCATGACTCCTCCTACGCATGGCAGACTGCAAAATCTGAAGCGCTGCCTTCGAATCACAGAATATGACCCATTTTCCTGGACGTTCTTGAACGAGATATTGTAAAGCAGCCCTTATAGCAGCAAGCTCTGATGCCGTAGATGTAGTCATATGCGACAACTTAAACTTGATTGTCATAGCTGCAGCCGGAATTCCAGCGGCACCTGATGAGCTGCTGCACGAGACGGACCCATCAGTGTATATCTGCGTTCGGTCTAAGTACAACTCATGTAATAATAGCAGTGTTGCTTGCTTCAATGCTACTCTGGAATGATTGCTTTTCTTTTTGATTCCCGGAATTTCTAGACGTACTTGCGGCTGGTCGAGGCAACACAAAGGACATGCCATTCTTGCAGCTGGCGTATATCCTAATGGAATGCTGTTTAGGTGCTTGGCTATGACGTCTGGAAACGTAGCACGTGGTCTTCCGGAGGGTAGAAAGGCCAAGTGGTGGTCGGGGACCCGGCTAGCATGTAGAATGTGCGCTCTGAGGCAATCCACAACTCTATATGTCCTGACCGGATGGTCTTTGGCAAGCATGATAGTGGCATAAGTAGAGGCACATCGGGGCAGTCCAGAGAAAGTAATAGGCTAGAATAATGGACAGTGTTTTTCAAGAGCTTGGTGGTGATACAGTCACAGCCAGCCGATGAAGAAGATTTAAGATTATGAATTAAGTTAGAAATTCCATCAGGATTTGTGTCGAATGGCGAGAGTTCTCAAGGGGAACTGAAAAGAGAGGGTGAGACGGCAGTGCTATTGGCGGGGTTAAATGTTGATGCAAAGTAGCCGTTCAGGACGGATGCGCAATCCTCACTGTTTATCGGTTGACCTCCTGAATTAACAAGTTCGATTTTGTTGCTACTTGACTTTGGTGAAAGGAAACGTCCAAAACTTATTAGGATTCGATTTTAGGATAGATAGTAGATCCACTGAGAAGTATTTAGCTTTTGCTTCAGCTACCTCTTTCATGTACTGATCAGCACACAGGCAATATTTTTCCCAGGCGCAGGTATTGTAGCGTAGTTTCGCTGAACGGTATAGGCGTTTTTTTCTGTTGAGTAAGGATTTTAGGCGTTTAGTGAACCACTGATTGAGTGAGTCGGTTTTGATAAGAATAGTAGGGATAAATTTATTTTTGAGACTTATGAGCTTGTTTTTGAACAGTTTCTAGTTAGCATTGACGGTATGGTTTTGGTAGGAATGCCGGAAGGTTTCGTGGAATTGTGCTAGTTCCATAATTATGGCATTGTAGTTTCCTCTTTTGTAATCTGTGATCGTTTTAGTTTCGGGTGACTTCTTTATGAGAGGCAAGAATAAGCAAATGTGCAAAACGCTATGATCACTGATACCAGGTAACACCGTTACACTATTTACATCATCAGGGTTCGTGGTTAGTAAAAGATCTAGTGTGCTGTTCCCTCTAGTGGGGCATGATATGACTTGGTGCAAGTTAAAGTCTAGAGTAAGGTGTATGAACTGATTAGCTTTGTTTGTTGGAGAGTCGTTTGGAGTGGAGAGGAGGGGCAAGCTGATTGAAGGGTAGTTAAAGTCGCCGAACAAAAAGATAGAGGCATCGGGAAGGTTTTCTTTGACTTCAGTTAAGGCGCGCTCGAGTAATGAACCGAAAGAATTCGGACTGTCGGGAGGCCTGTAGCAGATACAGAATACAGCCGTAACTGTGCGGTTTCGCACACAGATCCATGTTAGATCGAGGGTGTCGTCGTGGAATAAAAAAGTGGAGCACAAGGTATTGCGGACAGCAATGAGAACACCACCCCTCTCCGGTTCAGCCGGTCATGACGATATATGCTAAAGTTCAGATTAGATGGGAGTATTTCGTTATCACTAATGTCAGGATGTAGCCACGTTTCTGTTAAGAGTACAATGTCTGCATCAACGTCTTCGATTAGGCTATGGAGGTGGTCAGGTTTGGGGGTTACTCTGCAACAATTCGTGAAGGCGATGTTAAAAAGATGGTATGTTAAGGGCCTATAGCGTGGCAAGGTCGTGGACGCCTTCACATTATGTCAATCAGTGATAATTCTTGCATTTGTAGATGATTCAGTACGTGAAGGTTCAGCAGAGACATTTTGGGTGCATTCTACAACGGTATCACTGACACTATAGTAATAGTAAACACGTTTACCTACGAGAAGTTTATCAAGTTTCAGTTTAAAAGCGCATTTGGCGGGACGTATGTACTTAAGAAGCTTGGAGCGGGCCAAGCGAGTGGCGGCAGCGAAATCTTCTCTAATCGCATAATTGGTGTTTTTCAGCTTGGGTCCACAAGATAGAATCCCGTCTTTAGCCTTGAAGCTGGAAAATTTAACAATAACAGGACGTATTTTGCTAACCGTAAAGCTGACGATACGGTGGGCTCTCTCGATGTTGCTTGAAAGCAGAGGAAAGGAGAGCTGCGTCGAACAAAACGCTTTAACTTTATCTTCCGATTGCTGCCATGTTTTCTTGGGTTCGTCATCAAGACCAAAAAAAAAGAAGATTATTCCGACGCATGCGATTGCTTACGTCGATGTTAGCAGCTCTAAGCGTGGCAATTTCTTGCTTTAGCTGGCCTGTTTTAGCATTAATTAAAGGCGTGGGCGAAAATGGTTGTTTTGTTTATAGTGCTGTAACGCGTTGGTCAAAAGATGTCATAAGAATGGATTGTTGATTGCATGCTTCCTTAAGCTGGTTTAGTTCAGTGCGCAATGCTGCCGGTTCGTTCTCTAGTTGCCTAAAAGTGCTCAAGACATATGGGAGATCAACAGCATTTGGGGGTCCGGGGTTAAGTTCTATGTCGCCGGAAAGCAGTAATATCAAATCAGAAACAAAAGACAGGTGAGCATGTCGCAGCACAAATGAAAGTTGACAACGTGTTGAGTGTTGCCGGGGCACAACACCAACACGAGAAAACGATCGCTATAACGATACTGTTTCGAACAGTCGAGGTAACTAACCTGAAAGGTTAACAGAGCGTTGAGCATCGTGTGGCATGCGGTGTTGTGCCCCGAGCAGACGGCGTCACTTGCAGGAATATATTGCGTTCTTTCGGGCCTTGTGACCGATGACGTTGAAGCCGGTGGTTGTTTCTATGCAAAGCGGGATGCAGCCAAAACTGGATTTCTGGGCGGGTTTGGTGAGTTCCAGAGAAGTTCGAAGCTCCAGGATTGAAGCTCACGGACCGGTCCAGGTACCCGTGGTGGGTTGGGAAACACCGGGGCTTCGGCAGAGAGCCAGGACACCATCGCCTGAAAGGTTAACAGAGCATTGAGAATTGTGTGGCATGCGGTGTTGTGCCGCGAGCAGACGGCGTCACTTGCAGGAATATATCGCGTTCTTTTGGGCCATGTGACCGATGACGTTGAAGCCGGTGGTTGTTGCCATGCAAAGCGGGATGCAGCCAAAACTGGATTTCCGGGCGGGTTTGGTGGGTTCGAGAGAAGTTCGAAGCTCCAGGATTGAAGCTCACGGACTGGTCCAGGTACACGTGGTGGGTTGGGAAACACTGGAGCGTTGGCAGAGAGCCAGGACACCATCGCCTGAAAGGTTAACAGAGCTTTGAGCATCGTGTGGCATGCGGTGTTGTGCCCTCTTTGAATAGGAATTTATTCAACAACAAGTTTTATTTCTTTGACCTCAGATGTTTCAGGAGGGTTAATCACGAGTGTCGTGAAAGCACTGCATTAAAAAAAAAGCTGGAGTTTCCATAGGATCAAACAAGAGGAAGCTTACGCAACACTGAAAAAAGATATCAACAAAAAGCAACAAGTTATCAAGAGCGTCTTATTTTTCAATAACGCTGATTTCCAGATTCACTACCTATTTTTCATTTACTTGAAGCGGTCATGTTAAAAAGCACTTGGCCCTATGGCTATCCTCGTAGCTGAAACGTGACGTTTCTGTCATTGCATACGTAAACCGTTCTGTGGTAAACGATCCGTTACGCTTCTGTATGTCAGCGAGTGAAAAAGGTTCTTGACATCTGTTTCTGCGACATGTACATAGATGTGAACCGCTTCTATGCACAACGAAGACGCACTTGTATGTATGTATGTATGTATGTATGTATGTATGTATGTATGTATGTATGTATGTATGTATGTATGTATGTATGTATGTATGTATGTATGTATGTATGTATGTATGTATGTATGTATGTATGTATGTATGTATGTATGTATGTATGTATGTATGTATGTATGTATGTATGTATGTCTGTCTGTATCATCAGCCTGACTACGTCCACTGCAAGAGAAAGGCCTCTCCCATGTTCAGGTCCTGTGCTTGCTGCTGCCAATTTATACCCGCAAGCGTCTCGATCTCATCTGCCCACCTAACCTTCTGTCTCCCCCTAACTCGCTTGCCTTCCCTGGGAATTCAGTTAGTTACCCTTAATGACCAGCGGTTATCTTGTCTACGCACTACATGCCCAGCCCATGTCCATTTTCTCTTCTTGATTTCAACTACGATATTCTAAACCCCCGTTTGTTCCCTAATAATTTCTGCTCTCCTCTTGTCTCTTAAGGTTACACCTACCATTTTTCTTTCCATAGCTCGCTGCGTCGTCCTCAATTTAAGGTGAACCCTCTTTGTAAGTCTCCAGGTTTCGCCTCCGTAGCTAAGTACCAGCAAGATACAGCTGTTATATACATTCCTCTTAAAGGATAGTCGTAATCTACCTGTCATAATCTGAGAGTGCTTGCCAAATGTGTTCCACCCCATTCTTATTCTTCTAGTTACTTCAATCTCGTGGTTCGGCTCCGCGGTTATTACCTGCCCTAAGTAGACATAGTCTTTTACTACTTGAAGTGCACTATTATTTATCTCGAAGCGCTGCTCTTTTCTGAGGATGTTGTACATTACTTTTGTTTTCTGCATATTAATTTTAAGACCCACCATTCTGCTTTCCTTGTCTAACTCCGTAATGATGAGTTGCAATTCGTCTCCTGAGTTACTAAGCAATGAAATGTCATCAACGAAGCGCAGGTTACTAAGGTACTCTCCATTAAATCTTATAATTGTTCCCATTCTAGGCTTCTGAAAACCTCCTGTAAGCACGTGGTAAATAGCATTGGGGAGATTGTGTCCTCCTGCCTTACACCCTTCTTGATTGGTATTCTGTTGCTTTCTTTATGAAGCACTATGGTAGCAGTTGATCCCCTGTAGATTTCTTCCAGGATGTTTATATATACTTCATCGATGCCCTGATTCCGCAGTGTCTGCATGATGGCTGATATTTCTACTGAATCAAACGCCTTCAAGTAATTTATGAAGGCTATGTATAGTGGTTGGTTATATTCTGAGCATTTCTTTATTACCTGATTTATTGCATGAATGTGGTAGATTGTTGAGTAGCCTGTTCGAAATCCTGCTTGTTATTTTGGTGGATTGAATTATAATGCTTACTTTACTCTGTTAGCAATTACCTTTGTAAATAGCTTGTACACCACAGAGAGAAACCTGATCGACTTGAAATTCTTCAAGTCTTTGTCATCTCTTTTCTTATGTATTAAGATGATGCTAGCATTTTTCCAAGACTCTGGTACTCTACCCGTCAGGAGACACCTCGTAAACAGGGTTGCTAGTGTTTCTAACACAATCTGTCTTCCAACTTTCAGCAGATCTGATGTTACTTGATCCTCACCAGCAGCTTTGCCTCTTTGCATGCTCTCCAAAGCTTTTCTGACTTCTTCTATCATTACTGGTGGGGTGTCATCCGGGTTACTGCTAGTTCATATAGTATTAAGGTCGTAGTTGCCCCGAGTACTGTAAAGATCTCGGTAAAACTCCTCCGCTATTTTAACTATCCTATCCACATTGGTAGTTATTCAGACTTCTTCGTCTCTTAGTGCATACATCCGATTTTTGCCTATCCCAAGTTTCCTCTTCACTGCCTTGACGCATCCTCTGTTTTTCAGAGCGTGTTCAATTCTCTCCATGTTATACCTTTACATCGCATATCATACGCCTATTAATCAACTTGAAAAGCTCTGCCAGTTCTACTTTGTCTGTTGTACTTGAGACTTTCATGATTTGACGCTACTTAATGAGAGTCTTCGTTTCCTGGGACAGCTTGCCAATGCTCTGTCTACCTACCCTGCACCAACTTTCACTGCACACTCCGTAGTGATACTCGTCAGATTATCATTCATTCTATCTACGCTAAGGTTGGCTTCCTCACAAAGAGCGGAGCACCTGTTCTGAAGTGAGACTCTGAATTCCTATACTTTCCCTTTCAGTGCTATCTCATTGATTGACTTCTTGCGTATCAGTTTCTGTCGTTCCTTCAAGTCTAGGCGAATTCGAGACCGTACCATTATATGGTCACTGCATCGTACCTTGCAAACCACTTCCACATCCTGCACGATGCCTGGGTGTGCACTGATAATAAAGTCCATTTCGTTCTTATTTTCGCCATTAGGGCTCCTCTATGTCCATTTGTGGTTCCCTCGTTTTTATTTATTTATTTATTTAGCAATACTGCTAGCCCCAACATGGGGCCATAGCAGAGTGGGTGTACATAGTACAACAAAATCAACAGCACAATACTGCAGTCAACACAGAACAAAGCACTTCAAACAACATAAAAAATGTTTCACGTGAAAAAAAAACTGCTCAGATATAAATTTTTCAAATGCCTCGATACTGGCTGTTTCAATAATTTTGCTGTCAATCTCATTCCACTCTTTGGCAGTGCGCGGAAAAAAGGAATACTTGAAAGTATTACTATTGGGCTGGAAAGGAACGACAGTGTGTTTGTGCTTTTGTCTCGTAGAGTAACCGGAAGAGAACTTTAAGTATTCACCTTTGGTACTATTCATTCGACCATTAACTATCTTAAAGAGGAACAACAAACGGAAAGTTCTATTTCTTTCTGAAGTCCGTTTGAATCCCGCTTTGGCAACTAATTCAGAGACTGATGTTGGGCCATATTTCTTGAAAATAAATCGGACAGCCTTGTTTTGGATTCTATCTAGTTTATGGACATTGACATTGGTGTAAAGATCCCAGATAATGTTTCCATAATCCAAAATGGGTTGGATAAAAGATTTGTACGCCAGAATTTTAGTGTCGTATGATGAATAGTGAAGAGAACGTCTCAAGAAATGCAATTTCATCATTGCATGATTAGATATGTAGTTGATATGTCGATCCCAGTGGAGGTTGCTACATATATGCAAGCCTAGATACTTGTACTGTGTTACTCGATTTAGGATTTTTCCATCAGCTGTATAATTGCAAAAAAGGGGGCACTTCTTATTTGTTATCGACATGGCCACACTTTTTTGATAGTTTACACACATTTGCCAAGAATTACACCACTTCATGAGTTTCTCAATTTCTGTGTTAAGCTTAACTTGGTCTTCAACTGTGTGAATAAGTGAATACAACGCACAATCATCTGCATATAATCGTATTTTAACCCTGCAATTATCAACAATATCAATAATGAACACCAAAAACAACATTGGGCCAAGCACAGAGCCCTGGGGAACCCCTGAGCCAACAGGTAACATGTTTGAGGGAGTGTCTTTAAAAACAACGTATTGCTGCCGGGATGTTAGATACGATTTATTCCAGCTACACTTTTTCCTGTTTTTTAATAATGTGTTCAGTTTAATGAGCAATTTAGAATGGGAAATCTTGTCAAATGCTTTAGCAAAATCAAAAAAATTACGTCTATCTGTTTTCTCTCAATAATAGCTGCGGCGAAGTCATGTGTCATTTCAACCAGTTGAGTTACAGTAGAAAAGCCGTGACGGAACCCATGTTGCATTGGTGTTAATATTGAGTAATTTTCCAAGAAGAGCGTAATATGCTTATGAATAAGACGCTCGAGAATTTTACAACACGTGCATGTTAAAGCTATAGGTCGACAGTTAGAAATAAGCTGCTTATCGCCATTTTTAAACAGTGGTTTTATCTTGGAAATTCTCCAGTCATCAGGCAAAGTACCCGTCAAAAGGGATGTACGGTAAATAATTAACAAAAATTTAGATGACCACTCAGCGTATCGTTTAAGGAATGCATTAGGTATATTATCGGGTCCATATGACTTTTTCACATCTAAATTAAGCAAGAGGTTAAATATTCCACTTTCTGTTATTTCCAAATCTTATATCGGAGGCAATGTCTGGAAATTGTCAAATAAGGGTATGATACCATTATCTTTCGAAAAAACGGATTCAAAGTGGGTGTTGAACGCATCAGAAATCTTGGCAGCATCGGATGTGAAATCATTGCCTATGTTAAATGTATTAGTACTTGAGGTCTTCGGTGTGATGGTCCTCCAAAACTTAGCTGGTGCCTCCTTTACCAGCGTGCCTAAACGGATGTTATAGAAGTTGAAACGTTCCTGCTTCATCTTTTTCTTAAGTTAACGAGAGAGCATTGCCACTTCAGCGATACTTTTTTGACTACTGTTCTTCTTAATTTGTTTCCTGGCACGGTTTAGTTTTCTTTATGTGAATGCTATCACGCGTCATCCAAGGATTCGCAGAATTGATTTTTCGATACTTGACTGGTACAAAGAGCTGAATGCAGGCGTGAATTGTATTTTTGAATTTCAGCCATAATGAGTTGACGTCATACACTTCAGTGATCATACTACTGCAAAGTTCATCGTAGGCTATTTCCAGTCTGTCTAATATCGACGTATCATCAGCAGCTGAGAAGTCGGGAAAATGAGATACGTTTACGATGCGTTTCTGCAGTAATGAAGAGAACTCTATTGAAACACATTTATGGTCGGAAATTCTCTCAACTATTTTACATTTAGAATCACCACGAATACTTGAAATAACAAAAACAAGGTCAAGCACAGCTTTACTAGTTCCGTGAACACGTGTGAAGTCTTTAACTAGTTGGGTTAAACCAAATTGAAATGCAATATCAATTAATGCTTCATTATTATTTGCGTCGCTTCTGTCAGCCGAAAGAGTGTTCCAGTTAATGCCGGGGAGGTTAAAATCACCACACAAAATTAATTTATTGTTATCAGTTGTATTGCAATCAATGTACATTCTAAGATTCTCTAGTACTTCTAAATCACTCGCTGGTGGTTGGTATACAACACCAACAATCACATTTTGGCCCTCATGAAACAGCTTACGGAAGAGTGCTTCAACGTCTACAGCATCAGACATTCTGGCCACGTTTAAATTTTTTTGAAGAGAAGGGTAACTCCCCCATTACGAGAGTTGCGATCACGACGATAAACATAAAAATTTGGGGGGGTGAATTCGTTATCATAAACACCACTGTGCAGCCAGGTTTCAGTAAGCGCGATAACATCAGGCTCATGAATTGCCACCAAATGTTCAAGATCAAGACCCTAATTCACTATGCTTCGACAGTTCACATTAAGCAGCTTTAAGGAATTGCAACCGGTTGTTCGTCATGTATGATGGCGTTTATGAACACGAACAATAGAACCACTGGTTTCGTCCCACATGTAAAGAACATCATTAATGGACACTTTGTCGAAGGTAAGCCTCACTCGCTGTTTATTTTTTATATATTCTGCGGTGCAGTCCCACAATTTTGATCTAATATCTCTCACTTTCTGAGAAAAGTCTTCTGTGACATAGTAGTTTGATCCCTTGAACTTAGCGCAGTTTTTTAGAATTGTAAGTTTTTCACGGAAGTCAAGTAATTTCACGATGACAGGCCGCGTTTTATCAGGCCGTTTACTACCAAGTCTGTGACATCTTTCTATTCCTGATATAGTAAGGCCGAGCTGGTCGAGCAAAAAAGTTTGAGCTACGCTCTCCCGTAATGATGCAGGAGTTTCACTAGCGGGTTCTTCAAGATCATGAATAATAATGTTGTTACGACGACCACGATTTTCTAGATCATTAATTTTATCCACCATAGCAACAATCATTTTTTGCAGATTGCTAACTTCGGATTCAACGGCTTCCAGTATGCCTTGCGTCAAGGATAAATTGGCAAGAGCCGATTCCAACGAATCAAGCCTACCCTTACATTTGGTTAGTGTGTCAGATAATGTATTCTGCGCAGCACTGAAGTCATTCATGCGCTTGATAATTGCTTTCTGGCCTGTTAGAACATTGAGTATCAGGTCGCGATCACTTAAACCGGAGAGCGATGCTTTGAACTCGGTTACCCCTTCATCGCTATCAGAATCAGGCCCCGGATTTAGCTCGACATCCCCACATTGTACAATCAAGTCAACAAAAACGCACAAAATGAAACAAACATCATTTAGCACATGAGGGCAAGGTAGCAGCACTAAGCAAACATTATTACTACGAACACACTTGGCATTGGGCAGATAACTAACCTGCACAAGAAAGAAGACGTGCTCGTTCAGCATTGCAGTCAACGTGCTGCCACATTGCCCACTGAAGTGCCAGAGGGACGTCAGCCGGTAGAAGTAGCTGTCAAGTCGTGACGTCACTCCGAAGGAAACGCTGTAGTCAGTAGCTTCCACACGTTCATACTGCATCGGCTCGATGAAATCGCAGATTGTCGAAACAGTGAACGCGTCGTTTTCTTCTCGAACTGCGGCAGCTGGCGAATCCAACCGGATGGAAGCATTTTCCAAGGCAAGCGCATGCTCACCAAAGGCGACAGTCAAAATCTGCACAAGAAAGAAGACGTGCTCATTAAGCATTGCTGTCAATGTGCTGCCACATTGCCCACTCAAGAAGGTATTCAAAATCTGTAAATTATTGCGTTCTGTGAATTCTACTAGTACCTCTCCTCTGGCAGTTTCTAGTACCGTTCATAATCTCCTACTGCCTGGTCTCCAGCCTGCTTTTTTCCTACATTTGCATTAAGGTTTCAAATCAGAATAGTATACTGTGTTTTTACCTTACTAGTTGCCGATTCCACGTCTTCATAGAAGCTTTCAACTGAAGCGTAATCGCGCGTAAGCCTGCAGCACCTTCATCTTGTATCTTTTATTCAGTTTAATTACGATACGTACTACCCTTTCATTAATGCTATAGTATGACTCTAGGTATGCCTCTATGCTTCCGTGAATTAGAAACCCCACTCCCAGTTCTCTTCTGTCAGCCAAGCACCGATAGCAAAGGACGTGCCTATTCTATAGCACCGTATATGCCTCATCTGTCCTCCCAACGTCACTGAGACCTATGATAACCCATTTAACACCATCTAGCTCCTCGAATAGTACAGCTAGATTTCCCTCACTAGATAAGGTTCTAGCAGTAAACGTTGCCAAGTTCAGGTTACAATGGTGGCCTGTACGGATCCAGAGATTCTTAGCACGCACTGCAGCGTTGCAGATCTGACCACCGCGGTGGTCAGTTGCTCCGCAGCTGCTTGGGACTGAGGGCCGCGAGTTAATTGACGTATGCATGTGGGAAATAATGGCCAGATACTGCACCAGGGTGGCCAATCCTTCTCCGGTGTGGGAGTGCGTTACCGGCGGTGGTATCCTGTGAGGCCGCACCCCAGGCCTCTTTAATGCAGTTCCATTACCACGCGGATTTTTTAAAATCCGGTTGGGAACTGCGCGGCACCGGGATTTCAACCACAGACCTTTTGCATGCGAGGCGGTTGCTCTAACCACTACGCCATCGCTGCACTTAGCATGCATGTATGTATGTATGTATGTATGTATGTATGTATGTATGTATGTATGTATGTATGTATGTATGTATGTATGTATGTATGTATGTATGTATGTATGTATGTATGTATGTATGTATGCATGTATGTATGTATGTATGTATGTATGTATGTATGTATGTATGTATGTATGTATGTATGTATGTGTGTATGCATGCATGCATGTATGTATGTATGTATGTATGTATGTATGTATGTATGTATGTATGTATGTATGTATGTATGTATGTATGTATGTATGTATGTATGTATGTATGTATGTATGTATGTATGTATGTATGTGCTCGAAGCGGAGGCAGTGCCATTTTAATAGCTCCTGTTATGCAACAGCAATTCATGTACGAGAAATCACAATAGCCCCGCGAGGGTGGTCTAGTAGATAAGGTACTCGGCTGCTCACCCGCAGATCACGGGATCGAATCCCGGCTGTGACGGCTGCTTTTCAGATGGATGCGAAAATGCTGTAGGCCGATGTGATCAAACTGGAGTGCACGTTCAAAAACCCCAGGCATGCAAAATTTTCGGAGCCCTCCACTACGGCGTCTCTCATAATCATATGGTGGTTATGGCACATTAAACCCTTAAACCCCACATATCTTTATCATCAGAAATCCCAATAGGCATCGTATTTACTGCCACAACAGCAACTTTCGCATAAAATAGGGAATAATTAAAAAGGGGTATAAACTGTTATCGTCCTATATAACGAAAGTGCACACTGTATAACAGTATCGCTCTGTACGTTCATTCGTCAGTCCATCCTTCCAGTGAACCCTCTAAGTACCGCCGTCTCGCAAGTTTTCATCATATGTTCATCATGTGCAACTACGACCATCCAGCGGACATTTTAAGGACTAAAACGAGAGGTGGCTACTACATGCAAAAGACGCACAACCCATGTCTTAGGAAGCTTCGCCCCTAAGTATGTTCAACCTGAACAACCACAAGGTAGTAGGAAGCCTGTATTTTCCTCGCCTTCACTGCATAGCACGTCAGCCCGAGGTTCAGCTGTGGCTTTGCGCCATCGAATAACACATGCCATACAACTGATTGTCACTTATTTTAGTAATCCTGCTCTATATAACATCAAAAGGGTGCAGCAGTGCTTTCTTCATGGAACAGTATTAGATGCGGAGCATCTAATACTCGAGGCTTGTAGTGCGGCGCCGTCCGCAAGCTTCCTCCTCCTTCTTCTACCATCTGTGCATCCCTTCCTCCTCTACACACCGCGCGCGCTTCACTCCTCCACCATCTGTGCAGCCTTCCTCCTCTACACACCGCGTGCGCTTCTCCTCTTCACGAACATTCGCTAGCTGTATAATGTAGCGCGCATGCGCCGTCACGCTTCGAGAACATCGGCAGCTGACGCGCGCGCATGCACCGTCGCGCTTCGAGAACATCGGCAGCTGACGCGCGCGCATGCGCCGTTGCGCTTCTCCCCCTTCTCTAACATTCGACAGCTGACAGTGCATGCGCCGTCGCGCTGTATATATACTCAAGGTCGGCGCTCGCTCGCTCAGTTGCCGCTCGTCGGTTGGTTTGTACGGCGCGTCGACGTCCAAGGTCGCGGTGAAATGAATTCCAACGAATCCACAAACACAATGATCGACGTCCCTTCGACCAGCGCCGCCCTTTCGCATACGTGTGTACGTGTTCACTCATTTAACACCCCCTCCTACAACCACGTTAACCAATTTAGCCATCGACCCAAGTAAGTCGCAATTTAACACCCCATTTCACAACCACGTTAACCAATTTAGCCATCGACCCAAGTAAGTCGCACTTTAACACCCCGTTAACCAATTATATGCTCCGCATCCTCCTCAGTGTTCCCCCGAGGGAAGCTGCGGGCAATTTTGTTCCCCCTTCGGCTATCAAATGGTAGATTATAGTGAACCGCTTCCTATAGTCCCAAGGGGCGAAAATATAATGCAGCCGATGGACTGCATTACAGCAATGGGGCATTCTGTTCGGCTTCTGATAATAATACATTTGGTTTTGATAATAATAAACTACAGAATTGAAGTACATTTCATCTAAGCTGTTTTTATGATGTTTCAGGTATAGGCCCGACACGTGATCGCTGCCTTCTACGTAAGAGATTATTCGGTATTTTGACCACAAATTATACTTCAGTCACTATTTTCGGAACGACTCTAAGCTTTTCATCATTCTCTTCTTTATTGGTCTTAAGGTGCGGAAAATATATCAGGTGAAAGCCCGTCTGCTAATTTAGCCGGGCTTTAAACGTTTTGAACAACTTTGAACCATAAAAAATTGAAACGAATGCTTAAAAACAACCGAAAATTGCAAATTAGGTGGAACTTATGGACACAATAAGGAATCATCTCCAACGTGTGTACCTATTCGTATGTGCGACATTACGAGCAGTTCACCCAGGACTAGTTTGAAACATCGCATCAAAAGCCTTTCTCCGGTGTTTTATACGCTTTTTATTACCTCGCGTATTTTATTTTGATGACGCAACAACAAAGACCTGGAGATCCCCTTTCAGGTCTTTTCCTAAGAGGACGTATAAGCATACTTGGGTAACAGAAGGATGAGCAGGAAGTTTATTCGTCCAAGCACTCCATGGTGGGTTTGTTGTTAGGAGTGTGTGGCACGGACTATTAAGCTTTCATGGAGAAATGTTTTTTGTGAAGCTCGACTGAACTTTAAAGAGCTGACTACTGTGCTTTCGGAACTGGAGGGGGCTTTAAGCTCGAGATTTCCCACCTATTTTGAGTGAGACAGTGGGAAAATATCTTCTTCAGATGACGCAAGATACATTTCTAGTTCACGCACCAGACGCTTGCTACGCCTTCAGTGTTGTCTGCGGTGTGCGTGCGAAACAGTTCAAGCGAAGTTCTAGGGGGGGGGGGGGCTGTCAAGATCCTCGCTGACAACCCAGGCACCCGCGAGCTGCACGGGACAAGGAAAGAAGACGAGGGGCCGGACTGGGAAGAGGAAAGGGACTTCCGGACACAGGCATTTTCTTCTCTAATTTGTTTGTATGTAGGGCACAAGTTCAGATATTGTAATAAAGTCTATTTTTGAGAGGGCTACATTGCGTTAGTACGCAGGGAACGTTTTAAGGAAGAAGACAGACTGCAGAGTGTGCTCTGTTCATTCTGTTTTCTCCCCAAAAACGTTCCCTGCGCACTAAAAAAGCGTACCACTTTCAAAAATGCATTACCAACCAGCCCAAGTCGCCACTCTTTTGCATTAAAGTTAAATTACTAGCTATATATATATATATATATATATATATATATATATATATATATATATATATATATATATATGAAGGGGTCCTCCCTTCATCAGGGGATGAGTTAACTCATCCCCTGATGAAGGGATGACCTCTCCCGAAACTGTTGGGAAATAAATATATTTATCCTTGCTGACAACGCTCCCGTTTTTCCGTATCCCATACCTTCAAGAAGGCTAACTGGCCCATTGAATTATTACTCCCACTTTATATATATATATATATATATATGTATATATATAAATATATTCATATATATATATATATATATATATATATATATATATATATATATATATATATATATATATATATATGTGTGTGTGTGTGTGTGTGTGTGTGTGTGTGTGTCAGACACCGTAATAATGGTGGTGGTCATACTGTAATCAAAGACCTACTTACCTTATTAATTGGTAGTGACAGACAGCAGGGTAAAGAGAGAGTCGTGGACTTTCCTGCGAAAGATCCATCTGCATTTTTATACTGTCATGAAGCGGCCGGATGCGACGTCAGAGATACCGTGGTGAAAAGTAGTCCCGAGGTTACACGACTTAACGGGCGTCACCTATCAGCAAAATAAGAACGTGCTTTTGATTTTAGTTTTTTGCTGCTTCCGACACGTGAACAGGTGTCAGCTCTTCGCATGCTTAGCTGTTTTGTGTTCATCTTAGTGGAAGCCCGAGTTGGCATGGGATAACTTAGTGTGTGCACGTGGTTGCCAATTTTGTATACCACATTGCTCCCGGCACGCACGCCATTGGGTATTTTTTGCAGTATCTTGCCGTACGTACAGAACCATTCAGGTTTCCATCGTCTACGCGCCTCATTCGAAGCACGTATTATATTATTATAGGGACGATGTGACAGGCATGTTCTAGCAGTGTATGTACGTTTTATACCATGGTCTTCGGAGTGGAAGTCTGGACACGCAAGCGGGCTTAGAGCATAAGACGCTCGCTGTGGATTGTATTATTTTGCTACTGTGCTGAAACCACAAGTGATCTGTATTGCAGCACAGTTCAGAGTTGAAAAAAATAACTGTATGCCACATCACCGAGATCAATCTAACCTCGTATGCTTATGAGAAATTTATTTTGGTAATTGGGTACACAACTCTTTTCTTCGATGCACCCTATCAAAAAAACCGCCCGTGAAAATGGGAAAATGTCTCTTTAGGCATCAAGATTTCTTTCATTGAAGCCTTTTATCACGTAGCGAATGCCCCCTAGCAGATTGTCAAAGTCGAAAACTCTTCTTTAAAGCAGCTTGACAATAGGAGAACCCTATACTGGGCACCTAAGTATGAACATCACATATCATACCAGAATCTAATACATGAATATTTTGATTATATAACTACTGACTGCGTGAGAAAGATTGAAACACTGAGAGTCGGTGGTACGGCTGAAACGTATAGAGCCTACAAGAAAAACTCACTAGAAAATGCATATACCTAAATCGTTCTTGTGTATGCTTTGCGTGGTTTTATTTTCTCTACGCGGCCACTCAGTGCAAGAATGGATGATGCAACGCCGATCATTGTTTTTAAATGCGAATTGCCAAGTTTTAAGTTAGAAGAAAAAGTTTGGTAAATCAAATGACAGCGTTTTGCATAACTTTACGGCTAGAACTGTTAGTTAAGGCGAACTTAACAGTAAGGCATAAAAAAGTGTTTCAGGAACACCAGAAAGAAAAAGAGAATATGTGTTGTGTACAAGTTCAACTTCATTAGCTGGCTCAAGATTAAAGTTGTGCACATTAGCACAAACCTGTTACTTAAAAAAAACGCATTCCTGCGCTAACGAAATATACGGTCATTTCTGTCTATCGCTATAGTCACTTACGTCTCGGCGCTGTCGAAGTTGTCCACTGAAGTTCGTGTGCACCACTATATGCACAAATGGACATGAGTGTTCGACGAACACGAATTCAAAAATTACTTTTCTATCGCGTCCCTGATGAAATTCTTCACAGCAGTCACTTGCGGCACTTGGAAAATAGAAAATTCTATCACAATAGCCCGAAAAAGGCCGTTTGACAGAAAATGTACTTCCGCCGTCTCTGGCGTTTTCCACGGGGCAAATAGATACCTGACGCGAAACAAATCACAGCCCGAACCGTAAAATAGCCAAAGCTTAGCAGCCAAGCATTTCACAACCAATCAATAGTAGTTCTCCAAGCTGCTGTTCAAAAATATTCTACATGAGGATAAAGTAAGCAAAATTAATTTTTGGTTACATTGTTGGCTATGGAATTTCGGAACGCAATAGCCCCTTCATATGTGGTACTATTTCCGCAAGCTGCAAGGAAGCGTTGTGCAAATACGCTATGTGTATACGATAGTTAGTCTGGTATGCACGTCATCATGTCCCAGCGTGCGTTCATTTTCCATACAGATAGCGTGACTTTCTAACGTCCGAGCCCACATATAGGAATCAATATGTGGGCATGCTCGGTGAACCTGAGCATGCTTATATAGAGATGCCCACATATACAATCCAGCATCTCGGTGTGCAAGTGGTCCACCAATAGGCGCAAAAACCATGCTAAAACTATACTAACATTCTTACACAGCTTATTCTGCTTGGCTTAAAAATGACGGTTTAGGCCACTACTGAAAGTAAACTTCATATGAAAGTGATTGTTACAATGTCTGATTTTCAATATGATTGTTACTGGTCTCAAAACATGTTTCTTTTGAGTTTGTAACAGCACGTCCTTGAGTGCGCCATCATGAGCAGGATTCAGCAACACCTGAGTCTGAGTTATCCCTAAAAAATATATTTTTTTAACTTTTGGTGGGGAAGGGGGGCAGGAAAGGCGACTAGGAGTCGATTAAGCTCTCTAAGTTCACTCCAGTCACAGCGTTTCCCTCGCTTTGAGAAGCCATGGCCGACAACACTGCAGCTTGAGTTTCGCACTTCAAATCCTAATATAAAATGATTACCTTATATTAGCATGGAATACATGACCTGTGCGTATAAAAGACCATGAATAATTATTGCGTCCAACAACCTGGTATGCGGCTACTGAATAAATTGAATAATGTCCTTCGTGCTACTTTCCGGGCGAATATTTCTGTTTCGGAGGCATTCTCATCCACCCAAGAACCCGAACAGTTAGAACAGTCAGAACCCAAAACAAAAGTTTTATCGACCTCTGCTGGCTCTGCCGCTGGGGCGTTGTTGCAGCGCTGAACAGCGCAACAATTTACATAAGGTTGTAATTATAGCCTGAAAGAGGCTTGTATTCAATTTATTTGAGCACCGTAAGTGAATAGCAGTACCAGTTTAGTACAGTTGCACTACACTTTCTGGAAATTTAGCACACACACTTCCTAAGTACTTGTACTCAGAAAGTATAAAATCTGGTGCTCTGTGCGATTCATACGCACAAAGAAAAACTACACGATCACAGGCTAATATACGAACTCGCGTGGTAGAGTGGCCACTATTTAATTTGTCACTGCTGAGAAAAACGTTCAATCTTACCCCCATATTTGCTACCATACCTACGAGAAAGTATGATCACAACTGTGAGAAACAACGTAGGTATCTCACATTATGTAATCACAGGGCTGAGAAACTGGTGCCTCAGAAGGAAAGCATGTCACTTCTCATTTCGTGTAATCTCATCGTAAGTAAGAAACACAAATTTCCAAACAAGGTACACTTCAATATAAATGGGGTAATTTCGTATGGAATCAAAAGTTCACGTTCATTTCATATTTTGTCCAAATGTGCATTACGAACGGCATACCAATGCATTTTTGTTCCTTTATTTATGGTGGACTGATTGAAAGAATTAGCATTCATTAGAGGACAGCAGAACGCACGTTGTACAAAAATCAGCGCAGGCGTTTCAGACGCAGCGCAATCCTCGAAGCAAGAAGAAAAACAAATGTTGCTAGATTTCTTCGCCAGTTATACACGCGTTTCACTACTTGTACATTTACTCTATTTGTTGCATGCTTCTCAAGCGTGCTGTACCCTCATATTAAACTTAATAGATACACATCTGTGCAGTTAACCACGGCGCATAGGTGTTTTTTTTAATGCTGGCTCCAACAGCGCACGTACATCACATTGCCCAACTATGACAGCCCTTCATGTTTTTTTTTCGTAGTTTCTTGCTTTCTTTGATTTCTCACCCACAACACTCCAGAGGATGAACGATCTGTCAGAGGGTCGTGGGAGAGGACTCAGTTTTCACCTATAGACTTTTTTTCTCAGTCATGCCCTCTTTGCTCTTTAGATTCCTCTAATCCTTTATTGATTCAGCATTTCCTCTTTGTCTGACAACTCAAGTACACTTTGTTCTTGAGTGTCCGGCTTGCTTGTCAAAGTTCCCGAGAGTTCATTACATACTTGGGTTTTAGCAGCGCGACAAATGCACAAAAGACAAGAAAGGGACGAGACAAGCACTGACTTCCAACTAAAATTTTATTGACGGGAAGACCGTTAATATGCAATGAAGCACAAAGAGTGAAAAAATGACGTATTTTAAGATACAAATTATCAACTAACGCCATGCCTGCTGCGCCTACCCTCGCACCTCAAGAAACATATCTCTTTATCTGATAGGGCAACTGAAGGCTTGCTTACGCATGCGCTGCTTTCAAGCTCCATTTGAGCAGCCTCATAAATTATACGCACGTTTTCCTCTTTAATCTTGCATAGAACTGTTGTTTTTTCAAACAGCGGAGTGCACCCACACGTGCGCACGTGTTGCGCTAAGAAGCCATCTTTTCCGCCATGAACATTATTGGCATGTTCCCGTAAGCGATCGTTAAGGCATCTGCCCGTCTGGCCCACATAACATGCACCGCAAGAAAAAGGGGTCCTGTAAACGACGCCTAACGCGCAGTCCACAAACTGCGTTCTGTGCCTCACCATACACCGTTTTCTCATACTCTTTACGGGGCAGGTCCTGTTTGTCAACTGGGACAACTTATCAGGGGCACTGAAGACCACTTTCACATTGAGGCGCTGTCCTATTTTCTTTAGGCGGTGTGACACAGAATGCATGTACGGAATAACCGCTACCTTTTCCCTCTTCTCCGCTGTGGTGCCATCACTGTTGCAATCAGTGCCCAATCGTTTCCTTTTTCTGTGCATTGCTTCCGCCACGGAAATGAGCAAAGTGCGAGGGTACCCTTCTCTTTCTAGGCGCTCCGACTTTCTTGAGGTGCGAGGGTAGGCGCAGCAGGCATGGCGTTAGTTGATAATTTGTATCTTAAAATACGTCATTTTTTCACTCTTTGTGCTTCATTGCATATTAACGGTCTTCCCGTCAATAAAATTTTAGTTGGAAGTCAGTGCTTGTCTCGTCCCTTTCTTGTCTTTTGTGCATTTGTCGCGCTGCTAAAACCCAAGTATGCCATACCAACTAGCCCAGTCAACCGCTCTATTAAGTTCATTACACTTTCAAACAACTACACCGCGTAAGGCTTTGGACTTCGCTTGGGGCTGTGGGCTTTTGAGAGACACGTATTCTACAAGAAAGTTCTACTTCGGGAGGCCAAGTTAGGCGACTTCGTTCCATAGTGTCACAGTAGGCAACTCTCCGACGTTGTTTCCGTAATACTACTGCGTTTCTCTACAAAAACGAAGCAAAGTGAAAAGAAGTGTACGCGCAGCTCAGTGATCAGAGCTTGAGAACTTTTAGTAGATTTACCCGGATAGGAAACAAAGCAGTGTGTTAGCTTACACCTCCTAAAGTGGAAGACGAGTCCGGCTGCTGAGTTGCATATCAACAAACGAGGGCGGCTTGCTTCAGTGCTGCAAAAACACAAAAAGAAAGAAAAAATAGACCGGGTTTACGGTGAACGGCAATATAAGGCCCATTTTTGTAGAGTGAGTTGAAAACCCGCCGTAAAGGTTTAGTATTTCTTTAACGGGAGCTCCTTTGTGGGAATATTTCAAATTGCACTTAGTTACTTTAGTGTGCAGTTACACATTGCAGCGATTTCCGGGAAGTTCCGACCTCTAAACTCAATTACGGTGAAGTTGCCAAACTACTGGTTCTTTGAGCACAGGACAAAACAAGCATGACATTCTTTCATGAACAGAATGTTAGTATAATGATGCGCCAATGAACAAGTTGGGTTCTCACGTTGTATGTTATAGACGCTATATTTTGGGACACCCGACCACCTCAAACCTATTAAAAGTGGACAGTTCTAGCATGTGGTTTACAGGGATTGGAATTGCCATCGTAGTATGTCATATACAGTATTGGGAGGCCTAGTATGGCCTTCCGAGTACTGAGACTCACAGGAAACAATCTTGTTATTGTCTTTCTACACTGCACTTGTCGACTGAATGAATTATTTGTGCCCTTTTTAAGTAAGATAACCAAATTTACCAATGACGGTATACAATAAATGTCATGAACATCGTGGAAGACCTATTTCGCACGTTGATAAGGTTCCTCGATTTTCCCCAACCTTAACGAAAAGCCGATGCAAGACAGAACCGTTCCTAGGAGGAACAGATCGGATACTTTATACGGACAATCATAAACGTGCTCAGGGTTCTCCATAAGAGGAAATGAGGGGGGGGCAAAGATTCACTGGAGCACTCCCCGTGTCTCTCTTTGCGAATGATGGTTAATTATAAAGGTTATTAATAGATCCAACAAAACTACTATATCTTATGCAAGAGCGAAAGTGGAGCAAAAATAATTAGGTGACAATATTTTATTCAAGCATAGTAAAGGGTTACTGGGCAAACAAAACTGCGAGGTTAAGCTTAGGAATGAAACGGCTGTACTATATTTTCTCATTCTGAGCTGGAAGCTGGAATTCAGGAACTGAAAGGCGAAATACAAAATGTTAGGTTTACAAGACATGAAACTGCTTGTTTTGGAGAGTACAACATCGTCCTTTTCCTCCAGGTGCATTGTAGAGGGAAATGTGATATGGTCTAACAATGTGCTTGATTGGGCTGGTTGGTGCTGCATGGTAGACAAACAAGGTGCTTAACAGCGCAAATGACAGAAGGGGTTAGAAGAGACGAGAACAGGGCGCTGAACTAACAATCAAAGCTTATTGCAGACTAACCGCAATATATAGGAAAACAGAATCTGCGAATAACCACGCAACATCAGCGATATCGCACATACATGTGCTAAACAGCCTACCGTATTAAGAGCCGGTCATATAAGTGGACCCTAGATAACTAATTTTACAGCCGCAAAGAAAAATTGAAGGTACGCTAACACAGGAAGCACCAAATTGTTGAATGTGGAAGGCTTCGCTTATCTCGCGTTCGCGCTGATTTTTATATCGCCCCATAATCACACAGTTGTCAAAAATGGGCTGACAGCTACACTTTTTGCAATGGTCTGCCAAGTGGCTGGGAACGAAACCTTTTAGAAAGTAAGCGCGTTCCCCCAAGTGATCATTATTGCGTTGGCCTGTTTGGCCAATGCAACAGAGCACGCATGTAAACATTATCTTGTATACAATCGCTAAAACACATTCAACATCGCGTGTAGCGTGTTTCATAGCGCATGCTTCTTTCTTAGGTCCTTAAATATGAACTTTGCGACACAGCCGGCGAGTTTGTCGCGCGCTCAGAACACAACTCTTACACCTATTTTGCCAGCGACCTTCATTAGCCTATGGGAAACCTCGTGTACGTAAATAACAACAGCCGTGCTGGAATGTGGCTTGTTGAGTAGGCTGTTGCTTTGTCCCTCATCAGGTACTCTTAGAGACGTAAGGAGAGTCTCGGTGATGGAAGTTATCAGGGGATTCGGAATACCTGCTTGGTGAAGGCGATAAACTTGATGTGAAAAACTACATTCTAACACCAACTTCTTCGCCTTCTTCGTCTACCATGATGCACCTTCTTCGTCTACCATAAGGTGGTCTAAATATATATAATAAATGTGCGATCATTCGCGCGCAAAAAATTTCTAAAAAGCAAGACTGCGTCACATTAAAAAAAGAAAGAAAAAAGGCATAGGTTGCGTTGATTGACATCGTGCTGACTTGCAGCAACTTATATTGCGAAAAAAAATAAAATGAACAAGACGCACTGAGGGCAACATACGCTCTCACAGTAGTAGATCACTGTAATTACAAGCAAGATTATTTCAAACATCAAGGAATCACGTGTCGCAACTCACTTGGGGCCAGAAGCATGTACATGTGAAGCTTATATTGAAGTTGCCTGTGGTTCAACTGATCACATGCAAATTCAACTGCGTCAGAGGTGCAGCGAAGTAAGCCCACTGCCCTCTTTCAGTTGACTGTACCACTATCCACGTCGTATACTATGAAACTCTCTAAGCTAGATAAATACGAAGACCATTCGGGAAAAATGTCTTCGATGGTTTCCGATTTATGTACACTGACCAAACATTTCGCACTGACCGGGATACTGACCATGCCGATAAATTGTCCTTCGTTCGTCAAGTTTTCAGCTATCGATGAAGTGTCCCTTACTATCGAAGTCTGATGCCTCTTGTCAGCCACATGTATCTTTGGGAGTTGGGGCCAAGCGTCATCTGCATCGCTGGTAGGGGCATCACTGTCCTTCAAGATGGCTGCGTTCGGACTGGAGAGTCAGTATGAAGTGTCTGCTCCCCTTCTAACAGAGGTGCCTATTATATAGAACCAACAGCGCTTGGCCTGAGTGGGTGAGGTGAAGGTGGTTTTGGACGGGCTTCACGGGGCGATGAGGTATTTAAGGCTTTGGTGCATCGCCGACGACAAGACCGTCGTTGCGTAATGGATCCAGCTGCTTCTCGGTGTGAAATGTCATCGCTAGCCCTTATCTTCAGTATTGTTAGCTACGCTCGAATAATAGGAATCCTTCGAAAAGGCATCGCGGTCTTCAGTATCATGGTGTGGCACGTGTCCTTGTTGTGGTGCCCAGGGCATCAAAAACAGACAGTAGAGTTCGTGCACACACCACTTACGCCACCTAACTTCACGTACTTCCAGCACTGAAGTGGTTTTGGTACAAGAGGGCGAACTGCGTGTTCGAAGTGTCCCACTTCTACGTGTAATGGAAGTGATTCGCCCTTAAATGCAATTCTTACGCATCGTGATGTTGCGATATGATATAGACTTGTAAGAATGACATCTTCCGAAGCCGGCTTAATCAAGGCTGGTTGGTGGGAGTTGGTAATGGCTTCGGCCACATTATTAGTGCTGGGTGTGCTCACTACCCAGTGCTCATTTTTTTGCCCAGCGGTATATGAGAGTGAACTTTCATCCTATTAGGTTTCGTAACTTCGTGCAATCTGTCAAGCCCAGTCGCATGATTGACGTCAATCACTAGGATGTTTTTGCTGCTATTTACTCGGACTTCTTCGTTCAGCACCAGTGCCTCTAGCTGTACAGACACGTCTTGCCAGTAAAGGCATCTCATGTTGTCTCTAGCGAGAAGTGGCATGAAGAGGATGGGTAATACCTTAGTATTCCATGAAAATTGCATGGTTCGCTCACTCGAATCGGGTGACGTTCTCGGAAATTGTCTTTTTTTCTTGTGGTGTCACACAAGCTCAAAGGTGTCGTCCCCTGATTCTTCACTGCTGATGTAGTCGGTAGCGGTGTCATCGCTGTCAGTGCCGCTTTCGGAGCTGTAGCGCTTCCTGGAAGCAACACCAGTTGTCATTTCAGTGTCCCGTAGTCGAGCGTAGGGCTTTACACTCATCGCACACTAGTAGGAGACCCCGCTTGACAGGCGAAATGAAAATTATTCACAACAAACTATAGAACTCAAACATTCTACATTCGGCCAAACTGGCACTACATCGCCGTCTTTGTACAGCTTGTAAAAAACACAGAGATATATAGACAGGGAGCAAGAGTTCATTTGCGAAAAAAAATGTGGGCACACCTGCTCCAATAGAATCCTGGCGAAGTGTAATACATAACCAGTATCTTTGTTTCTCTTTCTGTAGCATCTTTTTGCACCCACGTTGGAGATGGGCTTAATACAAGCGTTTAGCTTGTGTTTCTCTGGCTTTTTGCTTTGGGTTTTCTTCGCTTATTACAAGTTCTCAGGCTTTTAAAGCGTGTTTTTCGGTGCCGTCGGTGAAGTCCGGCACAACAATGAAGGTAGTGCACATCAGTATGTTTCCTTGAACAGCTTCCCATTAGCGTGTGAGTTGGTATGGCAGAGCACACGTTAAGTGGTTAATGAAGGCGTGTACCGGCCTCCTGTTGTCTCCATTCTTCATGGTTTAATTACAGCAAGTAACTCCCCTCACGAGTCTCGCTTTACTCCATGATATGTGTTTGACTAATGCTCAGATCGTTAAAAATTGTAACAAATATCACCGCATTTCAAGCTGCTTGAAAATAATTATGGGGCGAAGCTTTCGGAGGTGATTATTGTGATTAAAGTTGAGATAGTACTGAGACTGATTGTGGTTCGGATACTTATATATTTTTTTAAGCTAAGCGATAGTTCTGAGATCAATTGTGATATGGCGGTGATTCTTGTTTATAGCTGATATGAGGTTCCGAGTTCCGGATTACGTTTTGACTTCATAATCACAGCTTCATTAGCTATCGTCTCAGGTGTAGAATTTTCTTGTCGGTATTGCCACCTTGCATCTGCTTCAAGGTGTCTCAACTGCCCATCAGCTTGACGTTTTCCCACTTACTTAGCCTTTGCTTTCTTAGCCCTAGTCTGTGTTGTAGAACTTTGTTGTCGCCGTCACCGCTTTGCATCCGCTTCCTTCTCTTTTGTCTACGCGGTAGCTTCTCGTCGATGGCGACGCTGATACTCAGCACGTCGCGATTTCCTGCGTTCGTCTTCGTCCACGTGAGAGAAGAGAATGTGTGGTATGAAACATGGTTATATATATCTAGCGTTGACAAAAGCGCCATCACATCTAAAATTAACCACAGTGCCCTCTGTTGCTTATAAGTTGAAGGTTACATGCATGGATGCATGGATGGATGGATGTGGCTGTACCACATCCATCCATCCGATCAGGCGATCAGGCGGCAGCTAACGCCACCTAGCCATAATACTTAGTGAACTAACCATTACATTTATTTTTTTCCCTTTAAATAATGAAGTTGATGATTCGTACTTTGCAGTGAAAGGTTTAATTTTCACTCGTGCCATGACTTTAGCCACCAATCAGATAACCTTCTTCTAGTTAAGTCTACCCGCCTAAAGTCTATTTTGCCCTCGCTGTCCCTTAATCCCAGTGCTTTGAAAAACTCTGCGCCATCATCCTAAACTATAGGGTGAAGCCCTTTACAGAACATTATCAAGTGTTCGGCAGTTTATTCTTCCTCTCCACACGCACTGCATATTGTGTCTGCTCCTTCGTACTTGGCCTGATATGTCTTGGTTCGCAATACTCCCGTTCTGGCGTCAAACAGTAGAGAACTACCCCAAGTATTATCATAGATCCTTTCCTTGGCAATTTCCTGCTTAAAAGTTCGATAGATCTCTAGCGCGGACTTCTTAATCATGCCCATTCTCCACATGTCAGTCTCCGTTTCCTTCACTTTCTTCTTAACCGATAAATCTTTTTGGTTTAGCCACCTGCTGTTTTCTAAGTATTTACCAGTCAACTTCCTGGTTCGCTTCCTCCATTTTGTATCGATATTCTTCATGTACAAGTAGCTGAAAACCTTCCTAGCCTAACGCTCCTCCCCCATTTCTTTCAATCGCTTCGCAAATTTTATCTTGCTCCTAGCTTCTCTGCCCTCAAATGATGTCCATCCCATATCACCTTGTACTCCCTGATTTGGTGTATTCCCGTGAGCTCCTAAAGCAAGTCTACCTATTCCACGTTGCTTAATTTCTAATCTTGCTTGAACTTCTGATCTCATGCGCAATACCGCATTGCCGAACGTCAGCCCAGGAACCATGACCCCTTTTTATATTCCTCTCACAACATCATACTTATTGTAATTCCACAGTGCCCTATTTTTCATGACTGCTGCATTCCTGTTACCTTTAGTCGCCATGTATATTTCGTGTTCCCTCAGATACTTGGTCCCATTGCTTATCCATACGCCCCGATATTTGTATTTATCTGTTATCTCTAGCGTGATCTCCTGTATTCTAAACTCACTACCTTCGTTGTCATTGAAAATCATGACTGCTGATTTTTCCTTACTGAATCTGAAATCTAACCTATCTCCCTCATTACCACAGATGTTCATCAATCTCTGCAAATCTTCCTTGTTGTTGGCCATTAGCACTATATCATCTGCGTACATTATAGCTGGTAGTGCCTGATCAATAAGTTTTCCTTGTTTGACTAAAGAGAGGTTGAAGCCCAGTCCACTTCCCTCTAATTTTGCATCTAATCCTTGTAGGTACATCATGAATAATAAGGGTGACAGGGGCACCCCTGCCTAAGCCCCCGTTTTATCTCTGCAGGCTTGGATACCTGTTTTTCCCACTTTATAACTACCTTGTTACCTTTATAGATACCCTTTAAAAGATTAGTGACTACATGCTCCACGCCTAGTGTGTCCAGTATTCCCCACAATTCCTCTTGAACCACGCTATCGTACGCTCCCTTGATATCCAAAAATGCTAGCCACAGGGACCTGTGTTCGTTTTCTGCTATTTCGATGCACTGCGTCAGTGAGAACAGATTGTCTTCCAACCTCCTGTGTTTCCGAAACCCATTCTGCAGTTCCCCCAGCACCCTCTCATCCTCTATCCACGCCTGCAGTCTTTCCTTTAAAATCTGCATCGCCAGCCTGTAGACCACTGATGTCACTGTTATAGGACGGTAGTTGTTTATGTCAGCTTTGTCCCCCTTTCCTTTATAGATCATGCTCATCCTGCTAAGTTTCCATCGATCGGGAACTTCACCATCGATTATTATTGTGCTCACTGCCTCTCTCAAAGCCTGCTTAGACTTCGGACCTAATGTCTTTATCAGCCTAACTGGAATGCCATCTGGGCCTGTTGATGTACTACTATGAACCCTTTTCTCAGCCCTTTCCCACTCTCGTTGTGAAAATGGAGCCATTGCACCACTTGATTCGTCCTTGTCTATTGTGGTGCATAAAGTACTTCTTTGTTGAAATTTTTCTGTCACCCTTGTTCTTATATATTCAATAGCTTCGTCCCCTTCTAGCCTAGCACCTTGGGCTGTAGTTATGAAACTATGCTCTAGGCTCGTCTCATTTCTTAGGGTGTTTAGATGGTTCCAAAATTTAGATGGTTCCAAAATTAGATGGTTCCAAAATTTAGAAGGTTCCAAAATTTACATGGTTCCAAAAACGATTACTACCAACGCCCTCTGTTGCTTAAAGTTGAAGGTTACTTGGTATTATGGACAGACGGGAGACGGTGGACATCGTGAAATCTTAAGGAGCTTCGCCTCTAAAAGTTAGCACATCCCGCGTATGATTGGAATCGATGATATGTGAAGTACGCTACGACCAGACATTCATATTAGGCACGTACTGATGCGGCACTACACTAATCTATGCGCCAAATGAACGCAGTGAAACGGTCATGAGGGAAAAAAGTGAACGTCATGTTAATCAAGGCGAACACGATGCGCTTGTCTCCGTTTTTATTTACGACCCGGCACTAATGTGAGTAAAACACGCACTGCGCGCAACACCGATTTTGACTCAAATGCGTTAACGAAACGGCTGCGAAAGCACCAAATGTGCGGCATGCTAAGCATGTCGTATATGACATGCATGTCGTGATTCGCATGCTTGGACCTGCTAGGACCTGTAACTCACGGTCGCCATGCAGTGACGTCGCTTGATGCCGAATAAGCTGCATATAGGGCTAGCAAACCGGCCGCAAGCGTACCATGAGTGTAACATGCAAATCCTGTAACACATGGTAAGCGTATCATGATATTCATATGACTACCTGTCATGTACGTTCCTCATAAAGGCACGTCACTCTATACAAATGGTGGTGCACATCAAGCAAGCAAAGTGGCTATGAGCCCATAATGAGCACAGCATGTTAGGCAGGCCGTACATAAAACGCATGAAATTATTCCCATGTTAAGACCTGTAATTCATGTTCGCAATACAGCGACGTCACTCGACGCTTACCAAGGGGTATATCAAGCTAGCGCACCAAATGAAAGAACCCCATGAGCGTGCCATGTAAATTATGCCGTACATGACTTCCATGTCATGATTACTATGTTTGCGCCGGGAGTTTGTGTTCGTAGTCCATTCACGTCGCGTAATCTATATGAAGATAGTGAAACGGCCCCGAGCACAATGTGAACGTAGCATATAGTCGTGTTTCACAAGACACGCATGTCATGATTAGTATGTTTGGCTGTCTCTTTCACCTCAGACGCACGTTCGCATTACGTTATACCGAATTTGGTATACGTCAAGCTAGCAAACGGCGTGAGCACATAATAAGCGTCACATGTAGTCATATTCCTACGTGACACGCATGTCATCATTATCTTGTGCCAGTCCTATACGTTCGTCATCTAATGGCGTCACGTAATACCGAATCAAGGTATATATGAAGCGAGCGAAACAACCGCGAGTGCACCATGAGCGTGGCGTGTAGTAACGACTTACATGACATGCACGTCATTATTTCTACGTTAGGGTCTGTCGCTTATATTCGCCATGTAATAACGGGGCAGCGTTTAAGAGCTCGTTTCGCGGATTCGGTGTTGGCGTTGGTGTCGTCGCTATCAGCGACAACTCATCATCTTACATGTGACTGAAAAACTAAGAACGAAATCTAACCTTGACCTACCCAATTTAACTGTCCGGAGGAAACTGGCGCGACTGCATTTTTTTCATAAGATATTTTTTCACAATCCATCAATGAAGCGAGACCTCATTTCACAACCGTCATACCACTCATCTCGCATTGATCATCAGCATAAGGTTGCCATTCCGTTTTGCCGCACCAAATTCTTTTCAGCAGCCTTCTTACCAAAAACAGCCGCCGTTGGAACCACCTTCCCTCTTCCGTTGTATCAATAACAGACCCTTTGTTATTCAAGACTGCAATTTCTCAGCAATGCTTGTAACTATACGCAGTTTCTATTATCTATCTTTGTCTTGTATGTGCTTGAATTCTTGTACATTTTTAGTTGACTTATGTTGCCTTCCTGATTTGCGCATCTGTTACTTGTTTCTTTATTTTGTCTTTTTTCTTGTGTGTTATATATGTTGTACCCACCCCCTCTGTAATGCCCTACGGGCCGTGAGGGTATTCTAATAAATAAATAAACGATGAAACTAAAATTATTAAATGATAAACATTCTTCGAGCCAAGTGGGGACTAAGCCTGGGTTGTTTGGTTCCAATGGGGGATCGAACCCAGGTCGTTTGCGTGGCAAGCGGATGTTCTACTGCACGACCACGCCTCTGCTCGCAGAAGTAGTGAAAAGAACTTTCTCTGCTTGGAAACGCACTGAAAGTTGCAATTTTGCTTCACAAACACACGCGTCATGTATACATGCTTCACATTGCAACATGGAATATTGCAGTAATAAAGCGTAGTACAAGTGTCTATTGCCAACGTGTGTCAAAATATGTGATAATCCTAATAGCCTTGTGGTTGAAAGCCGGCACCCACTACAGAAGCTACACACGCTGCTGTGCCTCTTCCTTAAACCCACGTAGTATGTGCATAGCGAATTCGAAAAGGTTTGTTTTAAGTACGCTTTAGGAACAGGTTGTCGCTATTACGTTCAACTCCTAAAGGCGAAGCTTTAGGGTCCCCTATTTTTTTAGGAGAGAAGCTCCTTAAGGCGTGGGCTGTGCATCCCCTGTATGTAGCCATCTCTCGTTCAGTTCTAAGTATTACGCTAGCCACCGCCCGATCTAAAGGGTACAGCCATATCCATCCGTCCATCCGTCCATCCGTCCGTCCATCCATCCATTCATTCATCCATCCATCCATCCGTCCGTCCGTCCGTCCGTCCGTCCGCCAATCCATCCGTCCATCCGTCCGTCTGTCCATCCATTCGTCCGTCCGTCCGTCCGTCTGTCCATCCATCCGTCCATCCGTCCATCCGTCCGTCCGTCCGTCCATCCGTCCATCCGTCCGTCCGTCCAAACGTCCATCCGTCCGTCCGTCCGTCCAGCCGTTCATCCGTCCGTCCATCCGTCCATCCGTCCGTCCGTCCGTCCGTCCGTCGGTCCGTCCAAAAGATGCAAGATGTTATAAACTAGACGGCGGTACGTGTAGTTGATTATGAAAGATGCGAGGTGTTATAAAATAGGAATGATGCCACATATGGCGCGTGTCATCGTTCGATATAGTGCGGCAACGTACGCTAGGGGGAGCGTTGCAATAAAATCGAGTGGGCAAAATGTACGGAGGATTCATGGTTTACCAGGTTTACCTCCGGAGCTTCGCCCACTCATCATCATTCACTTCGTGGATATGGCGGCATTTTTTATGCCATACGTTGCCAGTTTTGCAATTCATGTCATGTGAACGAAACCATCGCAACAGCAGCAAGATCATGACATATGAACCAGGACATTCATGACATACGTGTCCTTATTTTCATGTTATCACTAGTTACTTTATGCTCTTCTCACAGTCATGTTGTGCCATACTAATTTTGGTGTACATACCCTTATTAAAATGGCCACGAGATCCAAGGCAGCAAAATAGGAGGAAAAGAACGGCAAGGAGCTTAACCAGCCTATAGGCACCTGGTTTGCTACCCTGCGCATGGGAAGGAGATGGGGGATATGAAAGATAAAGAGGAGAGAGAAAAGAGAGATAAACACAGCACATTAGGCAGCACGCGCGCGCACACTCAGTCATAGAAAACAGGTCCAGCCCATTTAGTTCTTTAGGGGACTAAACGGGCTGCCACTGATTTTGAACCAATTTTGGACTAATTGCGGGAGCAATTACAAGGGTTCAACTAGTACTCCCTTGCACTTACTCCACTCGGTTTAAATGTTGATTCAAGTAGAATGCTCTAGCGGGACTAACAGTTTAACCGTCTGGACAAATGGCAAAAAAATGGCAGCATATCCACGGAGTGACTGATGGATAGCGGGGCGAAGCATCCGTCCGTCCATTTGTTCTTGTTTCCGCCCATCCATGCGTGCGTCTGTGTGGCCGCCCGTGCATTCATTCGCGCGTCCGTGCGTGCCTCTGTTCGTGCGTCCACACGTTCATCTGTGCGTCCGTTCCTGCTTTCGTCCATGCACTCACTCTAGCGTCTGTTCATGCGTCCATCCGTCCGTGCAGCCGTCCGTGCGTCCGCCCATGCACCTGTCTGTGTGTCCGTTCGTCCACCTATTCAACACTCCAAGTGCCACCATCTCGCATCTTTTCATCATATCTTCCTCATATAGAAGCACCGCCACTCAACGGACATTCCAAGGAGTGAACGAGAGGAGGCACACGCACATTTTCTTTCGGCTTGCGCTTCGTGTCTACTTCCCACCTTTAACCACCTCGAGTTCATGGTATATACTAGTTCACTGTATTCATGGCACTTCGGCCCAACGCTCGCTAAACCTTTCTAAAACCTAGGAGGTTACGCCCAGCGAGTATAACGTAGTAATCCTTTCTCGTCTTCTGTGTGTTGTTTAACAATAACAAATTCGCAGCGTGCGGGTTAACTAAAAGCCAAATTCTCCTGTCTGTCATTCCACCTTAGCAGCCATTGTTATGTACAGTGAGAACTGTCTTTTATTGTTCAACAAGGCACAGAAGAAATCTCCAACCGGCACCACCTTTGAGGTCAAAATGTAAGACGTGTTACACACTACGACTACTACTACTACTACGAGGGACGAACGGGTGCCGATTTAAGGAGCTTCACTCCTGAAAACACCAGCCGGCTTGCACGGAACGCTCAGCACTGTCACAGCAAAAGCTCGAAGAGCGGCCTTTGAGAGCCTTTTCTTAACACTATTTGAGTAGCTGCTACAGGCACGCTCGCTGGGTATCCACTACACCATAAATAATCATATTTTGGTGTAGTGGGCTGGCATTCTTTTTGCTATCATTCACCATTCTTCGCAGAAGCGTGGTATCCGCTACACACCTGCTAGGGAATTGTGCAATATTATCATCCAGTGACGGACGGTGAAGATAATGCCTGATCTGGGTACGCGCCCCAGTTACTTGGTGATCAATAACAAGGATTTGTAATGAATGGGAGCATCACAGGACCAACTCGTTACGCAATTCTTATTGTGTTACAACTGGTTGTTCCTTCACTGTTCTAAAAAGCATTATTTCTTATAATGTCGTGATTGATTTTTCGACATCAAGCCTGCCGAAGGGCAGTTTTGAATTTAGTTTCAAGCACTCCCGTGGCTACGTGGTTGAATACTGGGTTGGCACGCAGCGGACCGGGGCTCTGATTTTCTTGTTTTCTTAGTTATTTTTTTTGATATTGAACTTTTTGTTATTTCTTGCAATATTGGTTACGGACACCAGTGGTGGCGGACAACTACGGCGCACGCGACCAGTGTTGTGTTGTCATAACAGGCTTTGCTGTGAAAAATAGCAGTAAGAGAATGTAGGAGCCACAAATACGAATATCATACCAGCTGGAGACGACCACCATCAATTCTGACTCACCAGATCAACTGGACTGCATGGATGCTGACGACGTCGAACCCATGGACAATGTCAGGCCCAGCGACTCTAACCCCAGTCCGAGCGGTGTTGCCGAAGCGTCCAACAATAAATACCTGCGGCCATCCATGCCTCACACTCCATGGTTTCGGGTTATCGACGCTCGCCGAAAGAAGGTTGTTGCCGAGGAGGCCTCCGCGATGCCACCAGCCACATTCCACCAACGCGAGCACCGACATGGAACCGGCCGGCCCCGCCTGCCACGCCTTCCCGTAAAGACCACAAGGTGATATTTCGTATAAGAGGAGGCATATCTCTACTACAAGAAGCGGTTTTACCCTTGCGCGCTGCTATACAAACCGCGCTCCGACCCCTCTTGGCCATGAGCGCGCGGATACGAGTACACAAGGAGCCGAACATCGCCCTAGTCAGCACCTCCGACCCAGACCTCGCGGTTCAGCTGTGCAATGTGCAGACGCTCAAGCTCGGCAGCAGATCGTATGAAGTCTCCGCTTACGTGACTTCCCCAGATAATTCCTGCAAGGGAGTAATCACAGGAGCCCTCCCTATACCCACAGAGACGCCCTTATGAACGACACTGTCACTTATCCCCAAAGTATCAATATTATCCATACGCGACCATTCGGGACGAATGGAGCATGCCTCTACACCTTCGAGGTAAAGCGTGTTCCCCGATACGTTTACTTCCAAGGCGTGGAATTTCAATGCATACCTTTTCGACCAGTCACCCAAGTGTGCCTCTGCTGCCTCATAACTCGCCACCGACACGACATCTGCCCATATCCACAGGAACGCCGGTGTGGAAATTGTGGCATTCTCAACCCAAAAAAACACCACGATGGTCCCGCGGTGTTTAACCTGTGGCTCCGACGAACACCCCACCATCGACCTGGGTTGTCCAGCCTGACAAACGAGACCTGGACCCGGTGTTATTAGAGATGAACGCCAGCACCTAGAAAAGTCCAATGATCCTCCACTGAAACAACTTTCTGAACAGCTGCCACCAAACAACCAACCTCGCAGCCGTCCTCATCACGCCAGCAGCGAAGACCACGGTAGGAGTGCTCGATCCAAGAGCTCAAAAACCCCAAAGCATGGAAAGCAGACCTCGCAACCTATTCAACCCGGAGCACCTCCACCTATCCAGGCATCTGCGCATTCATACAGGAACTACCCACCGCCTTCTTCGCAGTGCAGTGTGAAAAGCAACAATACGTGGCCAGCACTCGCGCAACGAGAGCCACCCATGAACCTGGCTTGGAGGCCAAAGCAGCAGCCTCAAGTTCATCTGGCTTGGCTGCAGGAGGTCACCTAGATCAAGCCCCACAGTCGCAGCTACAGTGACGGCAGGACCCCCTGGCCGTCCCTGGTAAGTCGCCCGTTGAGCAGGCCTTCCGAAATCCTTCGCAATCAACACCACCCCATTCACCAGCCCTCGTTCAATGGACGTGTTCCCAGTATTTCCAAGACCCAGAATTCCCTCAAGCCCTCACACAACTAGTTCTAAAGTTTGTAAGTGATAGCCTCGAGGCTGTTAAAACACAACTGATTAACGAACAAGGACAGGCCCTCCAGAGAATGGAGACTACGTTTAGTCACCGCATGGAAAACGTTGAGGCTGCAATTAATCACCTGTACGATATGGAAGCTCAATCATCACCAACCCGTAAGTATAAAGAATGCAAATCTGCCGCTGCTTCCTCTCAGCACACGGCGCAGGCGAACAGCCCACAATCGGGAGTTTCCACTCCCACAACGACCCAACATGGTGAATTCTAGTAATCGACAAAATCTCGGAAGAGCAGGCTTGCCTTCTCCATCCGCGAATCAAAATTCATCTGATATCAACATATGGCAGTGGAACTATAGAAGGATAAAAAAAAAACACTCTCAAGTGGTCACCTACATTCAAAACTCTGCTGAACCACCTCATATAGTGGCTCTGCAGGAGACGGGGTCTGTCCCTTTCTATCTGCAAGGATATCAGGTGGCATCGGTAACATCGCGCACCGTTATTCTTATTCATAAAACTCTTCCATTCATAGATCGGACCCCTGCGAGAAGCTCATCAGAGAATAAAACCGAGTACACTGCTCTTGAGGTAATCCCGTCGAATCACACATTGGGTAAAGGACTCTTGGTAATCAACATATACAGCACCCCTAAAGATGAGGGCACTGTCATACCCGAAATTCTTGCTCAAACGCGGTCCACACATCAAATTATAGTAGGTGACTTTAATGCACGCTATACCGCATGGGGTAACATAAGTAGCTCACCCAAAGGTAGCCTTGTACATAGCGCCATGATGCATCACACACTTACCTTAATTACTGATCTTACTGTGCCAACGCAAGTAGGCACTAGCACCGCCAGGGATACCACGCCTGACCTCACGATGGTTAGTGCACATGTAATAGTAAAAACACATGAGGTTCTGCCGGATACATTAGGTAGTGACCACCATGTAATTCGAACTTTCATAACGCCAAATTCTAAAATTTTCTGACATAAAAGGCAGACCCTCGTTGACTGGGATAAACTCCGCACATATTTTGCTACGGGGGATACCACTCCACAATCTATAGAGTCCTGGACTCAAAGGATACAAGATGATGTTGATAGGTCTGGTAAAAAGATTAAAAACACGCCAAATGCGCCTCAAGTTGACCCCCACCTCCTCCATCTGTGGGAGGCCCGACGAAGCCTTTGTAAACGATGGAAGCGTCAGAGGCTAAACAGCAAACATCGCCTACGTATCGCTGCAGTCACAGAGGAAGCCACACAGTGTGCCGTCCAGTTAGCGAAAGCCAATTGGGAAAACTTTTGTGGGACACTGAAAGGAACACTTGGCACAAAACGTACATGGTACATTTTAAGGGCCCTTCAAGATCCCACGTCGACCGAAAACCACATTCACACCGCTACCCAACGGCTCATTTACCTAGAAGAGCAAAAAGGCACAGATATTATGACACACATAAAAAGTTTTTACATTCCTCAGCCCCTACCGGCAGATCTGAACGCACTCCCTTCAACACCCCCTGATCCTGACGAAAACTTGGATTCAGATACCACGCTTGAAGAGGTAAAACAGGCCCTTGCTTGTATTACCCGGGACACTGCACCAGGGCCGGATCGTATAACATAAGATCCTCCAAAACTTAGATGACGTGTCTCTACAGGAGCCCACGGATCTCTTTAACGAACACCGGAGCAAGGGCACACTGCCCTGTGTTTGGAAACATGCACAGATTAATCTGATTTCGAAATCAGGCAAATCACTACTTCTCAAAAATTTACGACCAATCTCGCTCACGAGCTGCGTAGGTAAACTTTTTGAGCATGTTGTTCTGCGTCGACTACAGCCACATTTAAAAGCTAGCAATTTCTTTCCCAACACCAAGTTTGGCTTTCGCCCCAACCTATCGGCGCAGGATGAACGATGAACGCTGCAGGTTAAAAAGACTATATTTCATCCCAAACGGCAGACAGCCCAAACCAGAGCCATTCTCGCATTAGACATACAAAAGGCTTTCGACAATGTAGGTCACGAACACATTTTCAGGACATTGGCCACAACTGGCTGTGGTCGTAGGACCTGGCATTATGTCAAAGCTTTTTTGGAAAACTGCACCGCCGAGGTTAGATTAGGTACACTTACATCCGCCAATTTTCTCTCCCAAACAGGGGTACACCCCAGGGAGTTGTCCTATCGCCACTCTTATTCACTGTAGCCTTGGCCCCATTGGCAAAAGAGGTTGCTGATATTCCTAAATTACAGCGTGCATTCTACGCCGATGATATGACTCTTTAGGTGTGCCATGGCTCTATTGGGGAGGCACAAGACGTTCTTCCAACTGCCATCAACGTCATCGAGCGGTATATTAGTAGAATGGGCCTCCACTGTTCGCCAGAAAAGTCGGAGTTACTTACAATTAAACCCCACATGCACGACCCAAGCATTGACCTGCACGTGCATGGTCAACCTGTGCCAAGAGTACATAAAATCAGGGTATTAGGTCTACAGATACCATCAAACTTAGACGCAAACTAAAGCTTGAACATTCTTGATAAGCAGATAAAGCAAATTTCAGCACTGATCCACCGGATTGCGTCGCGCAATCATGGCCTATCTGAAAAGGACACCATGCAAATTGTTGAAGCTTTGGTGGTAAGTCGCCTCGCTTATCATCTTCCGTATCACCATCTCACTCAAAAGCAAACTGAACGGGCTAACAGTTTAATTAGGCGGGTGGTTAAAACCGCATTGAGGTTGCCGATGCGCACCAAAACTACTCTCCTCCTAGAGACAGGTCTGCATAATACAGTGCAAGAAATAATAGAAGCACAGAGAAGCAATCAGCTTCTGCGCCTTCCTCGGACACCTACAGGGCGGAACCTGCTCCGAACCCTGGGGTTTGAATCAAGCCACACGATGCGATACGAAGAGGCATGGTCGCTTATTCCAATAAGGGTTGCAGCACACATGCAACTAAAACCATTGCCGCGCAACACGGATTCACAATGCCATCGAGGCTGACGCAAGGCACGCGCTGATTACTGCATACGAAGGTACAAAAATCGTGAAGACGACCTCTATGTCGACGCTGCGGTAGGCTCGCTTGAAGGGACGACCACGGCTGCTGCCATGACAGAAGATGGGCGCATTGGCGTTTCCGCGTCCGTTAAAATGGCTCGCCCCAACGTGGCTGAGGGGGTTGCACTAGCCCTAGTAGTGGTGCATGCAGCCGCAGATTCTACGATTACAGAAATTTGCACTAATTCCCAGAGCACTTATCGATACTTCCGCCAAGGCATAGCACCAAAGACAGTCTCACGCATACTGAGCAACATTCCTTCACTTCTCCATCCGGTGACTATCACGTGGGTGCCTGGCCATGAGTGTATCCCCGGGAATGAGCGCGTTCATGCGCATGTCCGAGGTCTTTCCATCCGCACACTGGGGTATCGCTCACCCGAACCCGTGAGAAAACCACAAGAGGAAATCCGCACCTACCATGAGATAACGAGGTATTACCGGAACGGCAGACGTGATTTCCCTGCCCCACACTTCTCCCTCACCCCTAATTAGAGTTCAGTTTGGCGCCAGCTGCAGACAAAAGCATTGATTTCTCCCTATTTGGCACACCTATTTTACCCCACTCTTCACTAACCACAATGCCCCACCTGCGGGGCACCCCGGGCTGATCTTTCCCACTGCTTGTGGAACTGCCCAAAGCCCATGGTGGTAGACCCTATTCCTAACCCTTCCGTTTCCTCGTGAGAGGCCGCTCTTCGGGTCACTGGCTCAGACGACCAGTTGTGGCTGGTGCACCGGGCCTGCCTAGAGATGTCGGCCAGGGCGCTCCCGGACGTCTTGGGGCCCAACCACATTTGCTTTGATTTTTTTTAACTAAAGTTGTATCCTCCTCCTCCTCCTCATACGGGCAAATGCTAGTGCGTCGCTCATTTGGAAAATACGAGTGCTGCATCAAGCGAAGCTACCTCGACGCAGTCTGTGGTTTCAGCAATTTGAGAAGGCCATAAGCGTATAGACGCGAAAGTTTGTGAAACCCATAAAAACAAGTGAATCAGCGAGTGCGTCAAGGCTGGCCCTATCGATTATCCTATACTGATTAATCATCAAGATTTACGTCTCAATGATTAGCCACCTCTTCCTCGAATATGATTGTGAAAGATTTTATATACGAGTCTTTGCCAGACATATTAGAGCTCTGGGGTCCAGTGACAGAGACATGACAGAATGAAACGAGTTTTGAACTGTGTGTCTGCCAAATTTTTTTGAAATAAAGAGAGAGAGAGAGAAATAACGTTTATTTGCACCCATCTAGAATGATGGGGGAGGAGGCTTCGGCCTCTGCCCCCCATTATCCCCCTGGCCATCGGCCGGAATTTCTCGGGACTCGGTGGCAGTCAGGGCGAGCCCGATGACTTGACGCTGTTCTTCGGCGTCACGGCTGTGTAATAAGGCCTCTCAGGATTCTACGTTTGTACTTCGATCATTGTAGGATGGGCAGGTTCATACCATGTGTACTAAACCCGCAGTGCTGTTGTAGTGCGCACATCTGGAGTTGAACACTTCCGGGTGCCATTTAGTGTACAGGTGAGGGTTTGGAAACACCCGGTTCGCAATTTTCGCCACATAATTTCCTTCTTTTCGCTCAGCTGTTTAGCTGCCTCTGGATAAATCTTACGGTGGAATTTACAGTGTGCGGTGATTTCCTGAAACGTTCGTAGTTCGTCTCTTGTGGAGAGGGGCTGCTCGCGCGAAGGCGGTGGGTCAGCGTTGATCGACCGGAAAGTGAGCCCTCGGGTGATCTCGTGCACCTTCTCATTGCCCTTGAAACCTTGATGGGCCGGGGACCATACTAGCGAGATAAGCTCTGCGAGTACTGGTCCTTGTCTTAGAGTTTTGGCGGCTGTAGCAGAGATCCTGTCCATATTGTAGTTTTTAACAGCTGACTTAGAGTCGCTAACAATAACTCGTGTGCCTTTTTTAGCTATTGGCAAAGCAATCACAAGTTCTTCTGCCTCTGTGGTGGTTGTGTTCTTAGAAGTGCAGCACGAGACCAGGTCCCCGCTCACGCGAACAACTACCGCTTTGTATGCTTCCTTTCTTTCGTATTCCGCAGCGTCCGTGTAAAGCACGCCAGATCGACCTTCAAGTTTCGCCTGCAGGGTTACAGCTCTAGCTTTGCGTCTGCCTTCATGAAACACGAGATGCATGTTTTTCGGCAACGGTATAATTTTTAGTCTTGCCCTAGTTGATTTAGGTATGCTAGTGGTCTGTCTCGAACACTTCGCGGCCTCGAACCACAAGCGCTCCATGATTTTCCTCCCGGTTCTACTTCTCAGAAGTCTTTGGCAATGTGACATCATGGCGGCTTCTATTAGCTCATCTAAAGTGTTTGAGACACCCAGCCCAAGAAGTTTAACCGTAGAGATGTTCGGGGGAAGCCTTAGCGCAGTCTTGATGCCTTTCCTTATAATTGTTTCAATTTTACCTTTTTCTGCTCTACTTAATTCAAGATAGGGTGCAACGTATAGTAAACGGCTTATCACAAAAGCTTGAACTAATCTTAAAAAATTGGCTTCCTAAATCCCCGCATTCTCGTTAGAAATGCGCTCAAGCAAGCGGCACGTCTAGTTCGCACTAGATTCGAGTCTCCGGATAGTTTCAGTGTTGTTTCCATTTGCTTGTATGCGCATCCCTAGAATTCTAATACTGTCTACGCGGTTGGGATAGCATTACCATTCACTCGTAAAGCGATGTCACAACCCCTTTCGCGATGGTAGGAAAAGAGCCCGTGATTTTTCTGCCGAGCACTTTAACCCTAGTGGTTCGAGATATTGTTCGTTAGTATCTATAGCCACCTGTAGAGTGCTTTGAATATGTCCGTCATTACCCCTGTTTATCCACAGCGTCACATCGTCTGCCTATATTGTGTGATGCAGATTTTTGATTCCTTCCAACTTCTCAGGAAGTCCAATCATCACTATATTAAGAAGAGTCGGACAGAGTACAGACCCTTGTGGTGCCCCTTTATTCCCCAATTGAAAGTTTTCGAGTGACTGCCCTCCCACGCTGATAGTGGCTGTACGATTTGAGAGAAAGCCCCTCACGTAGTTGTATGTCTGGACGCCTACATTTAGCGCACTTAGGTTTTTAAGTATGGCTTCATGTTTGACATTGTGAAATGCATTGGAGACGTCCAGACCCACAATAACTTTGGTGTCAACAGTATTTTTGTCTATTATTTTCTCCTTTAGCTGTAGCACAATATCGCACGTCGATAGGTGGGATCTGAAGCCTATAATAGTATCAGGGTACAGGATTTATACTTCCATGAACCCAGTCAGTCTTGTTTGGATGACGTGCTCCATCAATGTTCCTACACAAGATGTGATGGAAATGGGTCTGAGATGTTCAAGACTGAGCTTTTTCCCAGGCTTAGGAATGAAGATCACATTGGCCGTTTTCCAAGCTTGCGGTATTTCTCCCTTGTCCCAGCATTCTTGCATATAAGCTGCAAGTTGACGAATAGAGCCGTCCTCAAGATTCCTGAGCATTCTGTTGTTGATTTTGTCCGGACCAGCAGCCGTTTTTGTTTTAAGTCGGTTATTTCAGCCCTGACTTCTCTAACCATGATGGGGCTGTCTAGGTCCGGGTTTTCTGAAGCAGCGTAGTCAGGGAGATTTTGAGATACTGCGCAGCTCAGGTAGCGATCCCTAACCTCTGTTAATAATTCCGTCGTCTGACCTTCATACTTATACACAAGCTTTTGAAGTTGCTGTTGGGCCTCCGACTTGGTTTTTTTCTAGGTCTAATAGATGCCGTAGTAGCTTCCATGTTTTAGCACTGCCAATCTCTCTATCCATCTGATCATAGATACTAACCCACCTTTTCTTGGTAAGTTCCAATGCATAATCTTCGATCTCTCTATTCAGTGCAGCAACTTCCTTTCGGAGATTCCTGTCTCCTCTTTTCTGACAGATTTTTCGCTTTAGGTTTCTATTTTTCTTCCACATGCTTACAAGATGTCTATCAAAATCTTCCTCATCGCCAGCGTCAATCTCTTCGGTAGCGTCTTGAACTGACTAGATCTCACCTTTACTCCAATCGTTAATATGATTTATGGGGTCCTGTGCGGACGACCTGATATTTCTAAAGGTCACCCAATCTGTAGTTTTAACTTTTCTTCTATTGGTCACCAGCGGGCCATTCGCAACAATAATCTATAAAATTCTATGATCACTACCTAGGTCTTCCCCGGTATTGCACCACGTGGCAGCGGTGGCACTGACGACCAGGGTAAGATCTGGCGTCGTGTCTTGAGATACACTATTTCCTTTTTTCGTTGGCTGCATTGGGTTCGTTATAAGTATCAGCTCATGTTGTTGAATTTCGTTCCACAAATTTCTGCCCTCAACTTGGGTGGATTTAAAACCCCATGCCGTATGATGTGCATTAAAGTCACCCAAAATTAATTATAGATCGTTTGCTGAAATAACCTTTGATTTCGCAAAAAGATCACCAAAGTTGATTTTGCGCTGCCTGGGGGAACTATACACATTCAGGATAAAAAGACTCTTGCCTTTGCGCTTGCGAGGCACGAGTTCGACTAAAACATGATCGATCTACGAATTTTCCGTCTCGGGCTGCAATGTCGTAATGTTTCTCTCTACAAAGGTCGTAACTTGGGTATTACTACCCGACCCAGCAAAAGATTTGTAACCTGCTAATTTTGCATTTTTCCCACACTCCTGGATCGCAATAACCTCCGGTCGATCGGCGTTGGTATGAAAAGATTGTAAAACCGCACGTTTGCGCGATAAACCCCTACAGTTCTACTGCCAGATCGTATTACTGCAAGGGTGCAGAGCCATCATGCTTTAGCTTGAGCGCTTGGCATAGCCATTCTATCTGTCGGTTCTTGCTAGAAAATTCAGTCTTAATTTGCTCAATACCGTTGCCTACTTGTTTCATCTGTTCTAGTACAGCTTGGAGCATACCTGGTAATGACCTTGTTTCCACCTCAAGCGCTTCAATTCTTGCTCCGTGATTTTCTTCAATTTCGGTTTTCTTAGTCCTGTTCTTCTTTAAAGGCGGTTGGTTTGCTACCTGAGGTGTTTCCAGCGCCTGCCCTGCTTTACTGGTTAGATGAGCGTTAATCTCATCAAGCTGTTTGCGTAATTCCGCATTTTTTCCTTGTAATATCCTGTTCTGCTCTTTAAGAACATTAATCATCTCTGTATTAGCATCTTGGGAGACCTTAGTTACCCAACCCATCTGTGGTCCAGTGGATTTCGACTTCTCCTGGGCACAATCACCACAATCATGGGGGGCCTTGTGAGAAACTTCCGGCTTCTTCATCGGTGGCAATCGGGGAAAGGATTCCGAGCACACTCTGAGATCTACTGCGATGCTTGGATTTGCGCTTCGAACAATCTTGGACCCCGTCTGTCCTGCTGTGCCGCTGCGTGTTCTCTTCGGCCTTGCGTCGTTTTTCTTGCTCCCGCGCTTCTTCAAGCTTCACTTTCCACTGTCGCTTCTTCACTATATAAGGTGCCCGAAAAAGTTCTTTGCACCTTTTGTCTCTGGTCACGTGCTCCTTGCCACATAGATCGCACCTCGGTGTACATTCATGATCCTTGGGTGGGGAGGCTACCCCACAACCTCTGCATTTTTTGTGCGGGCTGTCACATACGTCGGATCGCTGTCCCAGCTCACCCCACCTGTAAAACACTTCATATCTCTTTTGTAGAGAAAACATTTCATCGGCGTCCCAAAGCAGATCATCCATCTCGGCACGTAGTCGTCAACAAAGGTGATGATTACCGAAGTTGAGTTGCCCATCCTTCGCACAAGAAGAATAGGACGATTCTCTTCGTGTGAGAAAGCCGGTTCCAATTCCCTCTCAGAGAGTCTGATATCAAGTCCACGTACCACTCCTTTGCCACAGCTTTCAGGCGCAACCATATATGTCTTCACCTCGTACACCTTGCCGTCAAGCTTTATGACTTTCAGATCCTAAATTTTCTTGGCATCATTCTCCCTGGGCGTGCTGTATATCAATGTTCCTTGCTTGTCGTTGACAACGCTCCTGTCCACCTCCCGACTTTTCTGCCATGGAATGCCTGCTGCCATCCTTACTGCTCTACCAATCACAGGTGCCGAGCGTCTGGTGAGCGCCAGTCCTTCTTTGGGCCTGATAATATTCTTGTGGCCTGCGTTCGGAAGACGCGGTGGATGACACACTACTGACCACTCCGCGAGCTATTTTTCCCGCTGCTTTATATAAGGGTCTCCCGCTTACACCATGCTTGCACCGTTGAAGATGGCTGGCACCGTCCGGTCTTTTTTCCCGCATCCACTGCTGGTAGACGCCGCCCTGGTGGCGCCATCGTGTTCTCGTTGTTGACTCTCCTGGAGCTCCGCCACACGTTTCCACAGTTTAGTCATCCAGTCCAAGCTTGCCAATTCTTCTTGATCGGAATGTGTACCATTAACAGTCACTTCCATCGTCATGCGCCTCCACAGACGCTCTGCGAGCCGACGCCTGGAGCCTCGAACGCCGATCTGACCGCCTCGGCGCTAGGCCGAATGGTGGAGTTGGGGAGACGCACAATGTGGCCGAACACTAAAGGCGCAATAAAATCCTCTAAAATCCACTTACAGTCTTCAGAATTGTAGCCACAGCATCCTGAGCACGTCCGCCAACACACACAGCACTTTATCAGCTGGGTGTTGTCCTTTCCGCGTGAAAAGTGGTCATTTCACTGAGCCAACGCAGAGCCGTGTCTACACCTCCTTCGCGCTCTGGGCCATCTTGAAATAAAGAGTGTGCAGGAGGTGCTCACGCATCAATCACATTTTAGCGTAGAATATACAGTAGAAGTATATACAGTCATACTAGAGCTGGAAAGTAGAATGCGTCCTGTTGAAATACAATATGCGAGCAAAGCGTTGGAGAGACGAAATAGGTGGAATTGTGATTAACCAAAATAAAACGTTCCCGCGGAGAAAAGTTTGAATATTCCTCATACACTCTCAGAAAACAAACAGGATCATCACACGACAACGCTTTTCGGTTGTTCATTTGACCCATCTTGGTAAGTAGTCGCCAAAAGAATAGTCGCAATTTTTACAGAATCCCCAGAACTTCTGTGAAGCATGTTTTTGTTGGCTTCAATGAAGAAGGTGCCACCGTATGCGCCATACATATCACGCATTTGCCGTTTCTTGTGATGGGTGCATCCGCTCGCTTGACTCGCTCCAGCGCTTCCACTCCCCTCTCCGTCATTTAAAATGCGTTGCATTTCTTCCACTGATGTGGGGTCACATGTCTTGTATTTTTTTTCTAGTTCGAGCTATAATGCGCATCTGTTGTGGTCGTCAGGCAGGGATCGTGCTCGAAGTGATGCTTAGAGTGAGGAATACTGGAGGAGCTGCGGACACGGACAAAGCGCGCCTGTTAGCGATAAGTGTACTGCTTTCGTAGGTACTGAATACAGAGTGCTAGCTTGGCGTCAACAGCAGCTTTGAGGAAGTAGGATGCCAGCTGTTTCCAACAGTAACATGTGCCTGCGTTGCAGTTGGAGATGCCCCATTACAACTGTCACTCAACGAATGGAGACCGCTGTGCGCGTTCTTGTGTATCTGATTGAATCGCTCATGAAATGAGCGATCACTTATCGAAGGCGATTACTTGCTAATAGTACGTTGTGTCTGCCTTGCTCAGATTGCTTCATATCGTTTTGTGATGCAGTTTACGCTACGTCATAATAACACGACTCTCAATATTTGGGTGTAGAGCGTGCTCCTTCACGTAGAAACGTGAAAAATAAAAAAAAAGAGTATACGCACTACAGAGACGCACTCTGTATAATACTTTAATATACTTTTTGTTGGATTAAAGAAGGTAGTTAGAGCTACAGATACAGTACATGCTACGCGACTGCCACTTCCATCTTTGGGACACAACTCGCCACGGGCGATGCTACGTGACTGTCAGGAAAATCTTTAGGACGTGTCTCGCCGGTAACGGGATTAGCGGTAGTCTTCCAACAGCGCGAGCTGTTGGGGCTGCTATCGTGCACTTTTTTGCCTCGTTTATTTTTTGTCTTTGCGCTTTGCCTAAACCTGCAATGATGCTCGGTGCTATAACTCAATATAGTTTGTCTATGGGACCTTGGGAGCTAGATTAGGCAATTTTAGCATACGCCATGTGTGATGGTAACATTGACGGCGTGCGCACGCGTTGAAGTCGTTCAGGCATTTGTAATCGCATGAATTGAACCCAATAACGATGGGTCTCGTTTTTAAACCACGCGGTCAGTAATCGCCGTTGGTGTGTTCTGTACCGCTGTAGGATGAATTTGGTAGTCAGAATATGCCGGCGCGCAGCCGGGTTTATTCTGAAAGCACTTTTACAAAAAAATGTGTTATGAAATTGCAACAAGAATCACGTGCGGCGCCTTAGTTGTCCGCCGCCGCCACCACTGTGCCCGTAATAACCATGGCACGAAATAAAAAAAACGACGTACATAAAAAAACTTCAGGACACAATGGGACTCAAAACCTGGTACCCTGCGCGCCGGTCCAGTAGTCTACCACTGGCCTAAGGCATGCTTTATGTCGGGAAAGAATCGGGTTTTAATTAGTATAATTAAACGTTTTAGAACAGCAAACGAACAGCCAGGCATCAAACAATGCGAATTTCGTAAGGATAGGGTCTTCCAATGTTCCAACCCATTACAAAAGCTTGTTTTTGATCCGCTAATAACTGAGGTGCATACCCACTTCAAGAAGAGTAATTCTTCATCGTTGTCAGCTGATACACAAAAATTTTGCACTAAACTCCTTGAAACTGTGCAGTATATACGACGCTTCCTTAAAAAATGACGAATAATATAGTAGAAGGAATTCGCGCCTACTTCACAAAAATGTGAATATTGATAGCGTAATGGGCATCCAGCCAGTGTGCTTCTAGCAGATACCTAATGAGTGTTTAAAAAATTCTCCCGCTGTGACTGTGCTGCACGTTTTGTGCACACCTGGCCTTTTTTCAAAAAAGTGATTTCTCAGAAATGGAGCTCTTTCATTCACGCGAAACCATAGCCCATTGCGAAACGACGTTCCCACCTTATTTTATGATTCCTCATTTTCGATGATAGCTTGGTTGTGCTTGTGCCTACTTGAGCAGGTGGCGATGAACAAGTTACATTATGTACATTACATTTGGCCAAATCACACATATGTATTTAGGCTGATCCATTGAGACGTGGTCTTCTTAGAACATATGGCGACGTGGAGCGGTTACAAAAATAAGAAGCCAAGTGCTCGAAGGTGAAGGAAAAAAAACATTTTACTGACCCTAAATTATTCTATCAAAAACATTATTCAGAACAAAAAAAGCATTCGCTCACTTCTTTAGAATTATAGTAGAATTAGCAAACATTATTAGGAACCACCGCCGAAACGGGCGAAGTTGTGTGCCGGGACTAACAGGATTTGGCATTAAGATAACCAATATAGGAGTGGAGTTCATGGTGGAATCTCTCTATTATTCCGAACGCGGAAGAGAGATATATTCAAAAGAAATTCCGATCTCATCCGATAGCTTGATGGTTCTTCACTCATTCCATTCAATTAACAATACTAAACTAAATAACCTGAAGAAAAGAGGTTGCTCCGGTCCCACTTGGCACATTTGTTCATGTTTGCATTTACCAATACTTCAAAATATCCATCAATTAACTGCCGCTCTCTCGAGCAGCATAGTTGCAGAAATGGGAATAATAAGCCTTCTGAATGTGCATACTGCAATCACTATATATTAATTTTTCGATTCAATCAACAGTTCACCGGGCCCCAAGTAAATTTCGTAATGTTATTTGTGACTTTACAGTAGAATCCCTTATAAGCTGGTATATCGAGTAAAGTGCAAGCTATCGAGGCGAAATAAAAATTTACTTCTCTTTGTAACATTCTATGAACACAAAATTAAAGTCTTATGAAGGACATAGCACTGTGCACCAATGGATATTGAAGCAGCTTGGGAGGTGAGTCCACGACAGCCATGACTTAAAATATTTGATGTTTTCAAACATACGAATTATACCTCTCCATACATTCACCTTCAGGGCACCCCATCCTCATCTTTAATACTTCGTAGATTGTGAGTAGTGAGCTCTTACATGTTCATGTTCGATGAGGCATGGGTTCAATGAGGCATGGAAGTAATGGGTTCTTGCATGTGAGCAACATGTTCTTACACGTTAATGTGAAATCAGTAAAAGGAATAAGAATCCTTGCGTCAACACCCGCCTCTACAACAAATTTTTTCATCCTTATTTTTTCGTCCGTTTTTCGTTGAAGATGACAGAAATACGTAATGGAATGAAAACTAAGCTCTCAAAAGGAGAAGGCGTTTCAAAATAAAAAAGTGCTGAATGCCATGAGCGTACGTCAGGACAGACACAAAAGCCGTGGTCTGATGTCACAACACTCTCTCCAAGACGTCAAAGTGCCTAAGTTATATTTATTTCGGACGTATTGACGTGCTGTTCACCTCTAACAAGATTTTCCCAAAGCCAGCAAAGTTCCTCGTGGACGTCTCTTTGGGTGGTTTGAGCGATGACAGCAAACAATCGATAGAAAAATGTGAGGAGATTTAAACGTTATTTTCAGTGGGCACCAGAAGAAACTTCTTGAGCGTCGAATATCTGCTGATCCCTCGAGAAGCACGTGTGCAGATGCGGAAACGGGGCAAGGGAGCCTTCCAAAGGTGAAAACTGCATTCATTATATATTGTTTTTTTATTGCCGTGATTCTCTCACATTGTTTGACGCCTGGTAGTTCTTTGGCTGTTCTAAATTGCTTTATCAATCATATTAACGGAATCTTTTCCCGACATCAAGCCTATATTCGGTCACTAGAAAGCTGGGAAGACTAAAGACATGACCGCGACGGCAGCAACAATGACAACTGTTGTGCCGCAGCCCGCGATCGTCATGCAGGAGCTAAGGGAACCACCAAATTTCTGTGGGTCATCATAGGCACACCCGAATAACTGGCTGGAGACCTACAGCCGTGTGGCCATCCTCAACCACCGGGAGACGGAAGCGAAGGTTGGTGGCTTGTTCTCCTTCCTGGAAGACGCCACAAAAACCTAGCCCTAAAATTGGGAGTCTGCATTTAAAACCAGAAATCTCTTCTGCGGGAAATTCCTGAAAACGTTCACGAGCGCTGCCCGCAAAGAGAGTGCCGCTGCTTTGCTGAAGACCTTGGTGCAGCTTTCAAACGTAAATGACACCATTTACACCATTTTTACGTAAGAATCTTCCAAGAAACTCATTTCGATTTTCGAGCATCTTTGGTATTAACATATGTGTTCGTGGTAGTTTTATATCGTGTATAACCAGAGTGCTGAAGGAGAGAAAGAGAGATAAAAACTTGAAAGAAATACAGGAAGGTTAACCAAAATGGTGACGTTGGGTTTGCTACACTGCACTGAAGAGAGGTGGAAAGGAGCGAGAAGATGAGAAGGAAAATGGGCATGTGTGCCTTAACGTCCTAAAACCACCATATGTTTATAAGAGACGCCATAGTGAAGGGCTCCGGGTATTTCGTCTCCTGGGGTTATTTAACGCACACCCAAATCTGAGCAAACAGACCTACAGCATTCTCGCCACCATTGAAAATGCAGCAAACGCCACCGGAATCGTATCCCATGACCCGCAGGAAAGTATAGAAAAAAGTTGACGCACGAAAAAAAATAACGGTAGCATTGTTTCTATACAATAGGCCACTACCACGAAAAAATTTCAACATGGGTTTGATTCTTTGAGAAAGTTGTTCAATATTCAGCAAGAAAGCACTGACGTTTCTTATTGATGCAACTGATGCAACTTATGGTGTAAAACACTTCAACATATAATACGTGTCTGTCGTTCATCGAAACTTTTTTTTTTTACAAGATGCAATTGTAGAGTGTGGCTCAATGTCTAGTGGGTTCACATTGTTTCGAACAGAAGGCACATGGACTGCTTAGGAGACTTGAACATAAGGGACATTTTAAGTTATTTTAATACTAATGAAGTGTTAAGTTGAAGCATATATTCAAGCAAAAAGTGATGCCTTAACATCACTAGCGAGTGCGTTGCCTCTAGAGTGTCTATATAAACCGTCAATATGTAACCGAGACAGGAGTATTGCGAATAATCACAGTCTCGAATACTAAGAGAATATTTTTCATGTGACGCTTGCAAACATAACACTGGTGAGCATGACCCATATAAACGCCAACAAAAACAGCTGCTGGTGGCTCTCCCCATTTCGCTTGCTCCATTTCGCTTGTTCTATTCAAGTGGTATAGGGACCTACTGATATCTTGACTAGAGCTAACCACAAAATACATGTTCTTGAAATGAAGAACTCTCCAGCAAGTTTTTCACACAAATTCAGCTTAAGCTTCATTTCGTGCCTGCTCGATAAGACAAAAAAATAATGGCTACACATGGCCTGTGAGGGGCTCGTTACACAAAAATGTGTTGTCAATATTTGCGTACTGAAATGACTTACCCGGTATGCCTCCAATGGTTTGATGAAAAAAAAATATTTGCTCCCACTCTGTCAAAGGGAAACTCCCGCTCATTGTTTGAACAGCAAAACCTAAGCCTGACTAAGGCTTGAAACTGATGTAAGGTAAATTATTTGAACTGAGCTGAGCCTAATAAAAATTCAAATTTAGTGAAAGAGCACGTACTGACAATACACGCTTGCGCGCTGCAAAATTCGTCTTTGAGCGTGGCTCACACAGAACTCTTAAAAAAATTACCTTCTGCTTTTTGTATACATATATAGGACATTTTTGGAGAAATCAAGGACCTGCCTTGTTTGCTCAAAAATGCGAGAATGCGTTGGCTATACATATTAATCGAGTCTTGAAAGCAATAAAGCAAATATTCGTCTTGGGTAATTCATTCGTTTCTTCTCCCGCATAAAAGATGAAAGCCTCGAATGAGGATTGCTTTTATATGCGAAGCATTTGTTAGCGAACTTCGGCGACTTTGATCGTATCTATCTATCTATCTATCTATCTATCTATCTATCTATCTATCTATCTATCTATCTATCTATCTATCTATCTATCTATCTATCTATCTATCTATCTATCTATCTATCTATCTATCTATCTATCTATCAAGCCACCTACCACTTTTAGCTCTCCTGACCATTTCAATATTCGTATCAATACCAAACGTGGTATGGCATAACATGACTGTATGAAGAACATATTTAATTAGTCAAAACAAGGAAATCATGACATGTATGTCTTAAATGCCATGGTTTACATTCCATGATATTACAGCTTTTCTGGTGGTTTTGTTCACATGGCATGTTGCAAAACTGTACGGTATGGCACGATTAGACGGCGAGCACAATTGATAGACCCTAACATGAAAATTATCACATTCCTTTCATGTAACACCATTACTACATGCTACGCTCATATAGCGCTGGTGGCCATTACGCTAGCGTAAGAAATACCAAATTTGATATTACAGTATGTGAATGGATGAAAGTTATGATACCGGTGCAAACACGATAAACATGAGATGCGTGTCATGTTACAACATCACTACAATCTACGCTATTGATGCACTCGTGGCCGTTTCTCTAGCTTCGTATGTACCACACTCGGTATTACGTGACGCGAACGGACGACATAGGCAAAAGGCACATCCGAACATGACAATCACGAAATGCGTGTCATGTAGCAACATGACTGCATGCCACACTGATGATGCGCTGGTGGCCCTTTCGCTAGCTACACATATCTAAATTTGGTATTACGTGACGCCAATGGATGACGAAGGTATGTGACTGGTGCAAACATAATAATCATGGGATGCGTGTCATGTGAGAACATGACCACATGCCACAGTCAGGACGTCAATACATTTTGACGTTATGCTGTGCGCGTGCTTGCTGGCGTTCATTTTGTGGAGTCACGCCGGCGTCGCCACGCCAGGCACCCGTCCGGCCATATATATACTCCCAGGCGCACGCTGCGCTACGTTGCTTTGACGCATGCGCGTTTCCGCGCGTCCGGCGTCTCTCCCTCACGAAAAGAGGCAGACGCAGTGCTGTCTGGGTAATGCATCAGTGTGCGATGCAGCATGTCGCATTTCGCGGTGGTTGCCGTCGGGTCGCGCCAATGGACGCTGGTCACACCTGGCGTAAGACTATATAGAGTACTCGCGTTTTGCTTACGTAGCGTCGCTGTGCCCAGCGTGCCCATGCGTCAACGCTACAATAGAGTATATTAGGCCCTTTACGATGCACTCCCAGCCGTTTTGCTAGCTCTACATGTACCAACGTTACTGCTACGTGACGCAATGAATGACAAAATATACGACTGGTGCAAACTTGATAATATTGACATGCTTGTTATATAAGAACAAGACAACCTACCACGTTCATAGTGTGCTCGCGGCCGTTTCGCTAGCTCCACATATACTAAATTTGGTATCACGTGACGTGAATAGTTGACGAAGGTGAACGACACATCCAAACATAATAATTTTGACACGGAAGTAACTTACAGTGTCATTTACTTTCACCTCGTAACGTTGGCCTGATTTTAAAGTGACATATCAACATTTCTCATTCGTGCTTCGCATATCATCGATTCCTACTGCACGTGGGATCTGCTAATTTTTTTACCATTTTAATAATTCATGGTAAGGGGGGGGGGACGGTAAAAAAGCGTAAGAAGTTTTAAAAGCCACGGAAGCGGCAAATTCCTGCAGCTGGAGATTAGAATAGAACTGAATCAATTGCGTTTTCCTGACGCAGTGCTTCATTCTCAATACTTTTGTTATATGTTTACGAAACTTGATTAGAATGTGCAAACAGGTACTTTGGCTGCTGGCACTCCTAATGAGGCGGCCTATATTAGAGCTGCGTTCTGTCGAAAGGAAAGCAAGTTATGGAAGAGAATGATGCAGAGTGACATAACAGGAAGGAGCCGTATAAAAACTCTGTACGCGGAGGGTTTTCTTATTAGATAATCATTGCAAACAATTACAAACGTACTGAAAAAGGCTAACATAGACGCTCGTGAAGTTATCTGACCGGAGGAGTTTGCTTCTAAAGAGCGAGTGCAACTGGCACTGGTGGCACAAGTCTGGAACCATCGACAAAGGTCATGCCAATCATTGACTAGGGTTGCTAAGTTTTCGTTAGTAGTAGTAAGTGTGGCTAGCATTCCTTAGGCATGACGTCTAAACAGCTGTTACGGGGTTTATGGGTGGAACAATTCACCTGACTAGCTATTACACCGTGTCGAGAGATTTCAGTCGTGCGAGAAATTACGTGATGCTACGTGATTCTAGTCATGGGAGTAGCTACGCATTGTTACGTGGCCTTTAATCACATGAGTGTAGTTTGGTAATTCAACTTCTGTTACTATTTATTACTTTGAAATACGTCATTTTAGTCAGGTGACTACTTACCACGTAATATTGGCTGATATTAAGTTACCTGACTGTATATGGGTTACGCTAAGAAAAGGCAAGATGGGGAAGATGGAAACTCGAGATGGCGAATTCGTAAATAGTGGCTGTGTGCTGTAGCTGATGTATCAAAAAGAGGACTTGTCTTTTCAAGACAGCAACTCACGCTCTCTTGTAGTCTAAACAAAAGAGGTAGAGCGGGCCACTGTGAAAGTAAGGAACGGGCTGGGGGATAATCAGTGGCAGCTGTGGTGGATAGGGTGAGTGATACAGAAGAAGGCATTCCTTGAATAACAAAAGCATAGTGCATACGCTTGTGGTAGGAGGTGTATGTTGGTAAGTAAATTATGGTTGTCAGAAGAAAGCGCCGCTCCACAGTGGCGAGTTGGGAACTCCTAGAAGATGGGCTGCACACTGGTCGGTACCCGTTGAATACGTAGTGTCCTATACGTGCTGGCTGGCGCATAATGAACTTTTGAATAACATAGGACTCTGTATATTATCTTTCTCTTGGGGACGTTTAGGTCACAAATTCTATTAACATGCTATCCTGAAGGCTTCGTCAACTTTTTGGTAATTTCTAGGTTGTGTTCATGTGACGCCCTTTCAATCTAACATTACTATGTCGTCTTGTATCGCCAATACACCACTTATGACACTATGAACACTCGTTTGTGTAGCAAATGATCCAAGTAATGCATCCAAAGAAAAAGTTTGCTTGATGTGCATAATCCCTTCTGACGCTTTCGCCATAAGCACCACCGTAAAGAAACCACGTGCCGGCACTGTGAGCTTAGCGGCGAAGTCCCTCCTTTTGTAGTGTCTAGCTAATGTTATAATGATGCTGGTTCGAAAGAGAAATTTAATCTAAGGGCTTGTTTTCTTTGTCAGACACAATATTTTGCGAAGTAAATGACAATGATGCCAAGAAAATAAAGACTATAGGGTATTTGAAGGTACTGTACTCTGATTGTGTCTCAAAAATTGTTAATTGATTTCGAGTACTTCGTACTCAACTAAGAGAGAGCAGTGAGCCGCCCCTAATTTGACTTTGTGGCACGGACCGTGAAGAAAAAAGTGGATAAAAAGGCGAATCGCCACTAGCAGGGAACAAACCTGGCATCTTCGAATAACACAACCGATACTCTACTACGGAGCTACAGTGACGGTGGGAACGAAAGCCAGCTCTGTCACTAGCCATTACTGCTAGTGTGGAACATTCTTCTTTTACGTGTTGCTATTTATCCTTTCACACGCATCTTTTAATTTCATTAGCACACATTACTGCAAAGTTCGCGTCATTTAAAAACTATTAGGTACCCAGTTGTCCCGCATAAGTGTGATCATAAAACAAAGTAAAGATGACGTCAATGACGTCAGCTTGAAGAATGGAAGCTGGCCACACAACATGATCCTTCTTTCGCAGGCGCTAAAGCACTATAAATATTTAATCACGCAGTATTTGATAGGAGAAAAGCAAATCCAATCGTGGCGGCAGAAATAGGCGCAGCAACTCAACGCCTGGAGCCTTTCATTGAATTGGACATGCATTAAAAGGAAACTGGCGTGAAGAACAGCCCTGCAAAGGACAATAACACGTCAAACTCAGGTCCCAGTTGTTTGACGGGCAAACGCAGCCCTATTGATTGTTCAAAACGTCCTGACCGTCACAACGACGCAGAAACACTTATAGAAGCACTGGTAAACTAACTTCAATCACGTCAGCGTAGAAGGTGCAGCACGCCATCCTGGCAGCCCTAATAAATGGCCCTACAGTGAGGCACCTCATTCTCTTCATATACTCCCATATCAATATTTTCCTTCCTCTAAGTTGATTGGAGAACAACAGCCCGCGGAACAAAAAGGTGAACGAAGTATAGACGTCAATGACAACAGCTTTGGTAATAACCGTTATCCGCGACCTTCCGTCACCCAAGACAGTATGCGAAAACAATAAACAAACCAAGAGAGCACAAGCTCCACCTACGAACAGAGGAATAATTCACAAAAGCGGAGATGCACATCACTAAACAAGAACTTTGCTTGAGTTTTTCGTAACAAGATGTTTGCTGCGAAATGGTCCCTCAGTGCCTCTCCAGTGTTGTTCCTTCCATTACAGACTCTGAAACGCTAGTGACGTTACTACCACGTAGCAGCCAATGTTGCTGCCACTGTTGTTGCCTCAATATCAAGGAGTATTTTTGTTTTTGTTTTTTTGCAAGAAGAAGGCGCGATGATCCTACAGCTTGTTCCGGCAGAAGTGCGAGGTGTAAGGAGAGACTACGTGAACATGTGGCACGCTATTGAGGGAGAAAGTAACGCTCCTATGCTCATCAACAGAGTGCACGCACGGCGCTCAAGCGGTAAACCTTTCTCAAAGGTAATAGTAACAGAGGGAACGCAAAGAAACGCGGAAAGAGCTTCTGCTCCTTATTGTTGTCTATTTACTCTTCGTGCGCGGCATCCGTGGGAAAGTAGTTCAGAGTAGCTTCAACAAAAGCATTTGAGTGACGGATGGGGCAATCATGGACAATAACTGAAGTCGTTCGTTGTTCAATTACTTGAAGGCCTAGTCCACTTTTGTCGTGCGCGGAACGCATCATCAAAGGAGTAGGGTTCGAGTTAGGCACAAACTGAGGAGTTATGAGTTCACATCTGTGGCCTTCGCGCTTTTGGTGAGAATACAAGCAAAAAGTGGCACACTGAATAGTGAGAGGACGTCTCGACATGAAAAAAATAGCTAAAAATGTTCTTCTTTGTGAGTCAGGTGATCTTCATGAGAAGTAAATGAATATGTCTATGCTAATGTTATATTTACCCCAATAGCTAAGATTTAGGGCGAAGCCACTGACTCGCAATAATACAAATTTGGAAGACTCAATGGCTTGTGGAAATGTCTTTCATGCGAAGCCGTCAGCAAGGAGTTCTCTGTGCAGATTTTTTGGGCTCTGAGCTAAGCGTTGCAAGGTTGCTCGCAGTGCTTTTTAAACGTAGTGGTAGTTTGCACAACACGGGCACATACGGAATAATAAATAAGTTGTTTTGATTGGGCACAGTGGCACAATATACGTAACTATTGTCTACACAGTGGCCGTCATCGCACTTTGATGAATTATACATGCCGCTGCCGTAGCTTAATAATAATAAAAATAATTATATTTTAAGATTAATGTTATCTTGGGTTTTCCTATTGAAAATCACGATATGACAGCTGAATGAGTTGGTGAACGCTATACCAACCCACAAACGTGACAGCCTTGTTTGTAGCTTTAGATCATGAAATATCAGATGGTAGTTGCGGTAGCAGAAACGATTCGAGGTTCCATGGACGTCGAAAGGAGTTAAGTGGAGAATTCAAGCGCGTAGGCATGGCACTATACATAGTGTGACGAAGTTTTCTTTCAATGGTTAACTCTTAGGAATGATATAATCAGTGCAGACACTGCATCATGGGCATGTCAGGCAGCGTCGTCAGTGAGGCGTCAACCACTGACATCACTGTGACCACTTCAGCAGCCATTCAAAAATAATGTCGTGTGATTGATATGTAGCGCGATGACAAATTTCATTGGTCGGAGACACCAACTGATCGTGGCTTTCTCGTCATTGACATCGCACGCGTTAATGAAGGGCTGCCTTGGCATTGCACTATATGGCCCATTTACTAGAGCATTTTTGCATAAGAAATTTCATTGCTGATAGAAGGTCGCCAATTTCGGAGCTCACACATGTGATGACATGTGGTTTTGAACTTGACGGTGATTGGTCAAAATGGTGCCACAAAAGCACCCATTAAATTTGCCGAGACCAAAGCAGCAGTGTAAATATGAGTTGGTTTAGCATACGATATGTAAAAAAATGTTTAGTGAGAGCTGTTTGAGGGTTTCAGATGACAAGCTAATCTTCTTTCGCTTCTTTTTGGGAGAGGGGGGGAACACCTCCTTGATCTAAAGTGGGGGCAGCAATTCTTTTCGGGAGGAGGGACGCCACCTTAATCTGAAGTGGGGACATGGTAGGAAAATACGGTAAAGGGTGATTATGCACTCAGAATGCCATGGCAAAAAACGGGAGGGACAGGGAACGGGTTCGGTGAAAATACCACTGTTTTGCTACGCCACTGCTTCAATGGTACAAAAAGGTCTTCGCTCCAGACTTTGTGATATGTCTGTGGCTTAGAACATTCACGAGTTGAAACACTGGCAGCAAAAACTCTGGAAAATGCCGCCTTCAGCCTCCCTAGTGGAGAGCTATCAGGTAAGTTAGATGCGCGACAATTATACGTACACTAAGTGTCGACAGTTATATATGTCGTAATCAGACATTGTTTCACAATACGAATCACTGAGACCGTGTTACCACACTTAGGTAGTTCTAGGCAACACCTCCTAGAAAAACAATGTCTGGAACGTCGCTCTCTTTTCGATTGGAAGCCTCCGGTCAACACGCAATCTCGGAGGCCATGCCTCCTGCCTCGTGTTGCGACCGGCCACCGCGTGAGACCGCTCGCCTCCGTACCGCTCAGTCACGTGACATTACCGTACCGCTCTGTCACGTGACATGACGGCTGCTTGGAGGCAACTGTGAGAGCAGTGCTGTGTTCGCAGGGTGCGGCCGTCAGATACTCTCGCCTTCGTACCGAAGGAGGACGGTAAAATCACAGGGTTGGCAGTGCGTTCACGGCCCACGTTCCAGGCATATTTTTTAGGAGGCGTTGCCCTAGGAATATGCGATAATTTCGCAAGAACCGAATGTTTCAGAAGTAGTGGATGTTAGTCTTCACGGCTTTTGAAAACGTGGGCGTGCTGTACCACGAATACCTGACGAAGGACGCTCTGGAAGGTTCAATAATAGCTGATACAGACTTGCGTCACGTTTAACCGGTGAGATATCCCATTCCATGGATGATAGAGGTAGGGCGCTTTTTCAAGTGCGAGATATGAACACTCCACGAAAGATAATTGTCGATAATGACGCCCAAGAGTTGGTGCATCTCATATACAAAACTACTACGTTGGCGATAGAAACGGGATCCTATTTCAACCGTTTTCCTGTAAAATGCACAAATTTGGACTTCTCGGTAGAAATTATGAGGGCTGTAGCAGGGATGCACTTGGACTTAATCAAAAGTAAACATTTTACAGAGTTCTTTCTAGTTGAGATTGAAATGAGGCAATTAGAAAACTCGAACCAAGGTGAGAGTTTTCTTATCGCTTCACTGCGGCTTGATTCTGCATTCGTTTGTGGAGCCGTGAAGGTACCTGAGATCGTGTCCCTGCCAAAGCTCAAATGCCTGTATCATCAGCATATACAGAAAGCGTCACAGATTGAGGTAAAACTTCAAGTCGAATGAATGTGAGATTATTCAAAGTACACCGCTCCAAATGTCAATGCCGGAAGAGTCCAGTGCGTATCCAGGCGTTGCCTTGTCGAGCCGTTGCTTTCTTCCTCCGACCTTTAGATCGCATTCTAATCTATTTGCGTAGCTCCCTTCCGAACATACCTGACGAGAACCGCTGGGTGATTATCGCGATGCGTGACTTGACACGGTATGATGAGATTATGCTGGAGGTCACATTGTGTGAAGTCAAATTATTCATACTACAAGCACTTTTATGTGAATGCATTGTTTTGCTTCGAACGACCTGCACATACCATCTACAAACCAATGACATAACCTAGCGCTTCCAGCACTATTTACGCGACAAGCTGCCGATGTACGTCTTCGCTGACCACACAGCTCAAACCGCATACTACCATTTCTTACGTACGCTAACGAAAACGCCACTTAGTCTACGACAATATTTTCTTCCTTCTTTATTTTTTTGCGGCCATGAACCCTCCATATTTATAGACACCTTCTTCTGTATCACTCGTACGCTTCAGGGTCCACAACTCTATCTGAAGTTGCTACTTAAGCCATGGAATACCAACAGTTCGCAAGCGCGGTAATCACTGAATACCAACGACACTAGAAGCATCATCATGGCTCTAATCTGCCTCCTTAGTCATACTCGCTCTGAAAGTTGGTGTGACTAGCAGTTCTTTCCTAAGAGTCTGCCCTTTCCACAAAGTTATTGTCTAAGTAAGAAGACCCCTACCACTCCCTACATCAAGCATTCCTGGTCAGCTATAGTGTCGAGCCCATTAAACCATCCACAGACCCCAGTCGCCGTGGCAATGAGGCTATTCACGTCGTCTGCCTGAGGCCGCACTATGACCTGCTAACTACATCTGTTCTTTAGTTCTTCAGTATGACTTGTACGTCGACGTTCGGCAAGGTTGGAAGGAGACGAGGAGGAAGAAGAAGTTAGAAATTGAGAAGATGGCTGACATCCCAGCCTAGTACTGTGTATTATTACAAATTGGCGCAGCCGCGTATACTTTCTGTGCGGACATTCAAGATGTGGGTGGAATTCCCCATTGGAGCATATCAATGCGGTGGCATCCGGATCATGACCACAACGCCTCAAGATCAAGAGGAACTAGCACTTCTGGAAGCAATGAGCACTGACGCATTTGTTTCCTATATAAGCACTAAAATGAAGCTCACTCCAGACCACTTACTTGCTAAAAGAACGGTGATGATCATCGTGAAACTTCAGGATTATGAGAATTCCGTGCTCACTCCAGTAGGCAACGACGTGAAGCCTGCTACCGCTGCTTCACATGAGAGATTCGTCGAGCTCATCAACAAGTTTCTTGAACTGCACCAAGAACAGAATAGGCAGCAAAATGATTTAATGCGCTTGCTTGTAAACGCGACGGAAAGATTAAGCAGACCGAGTCGCGAACACGTGAAGCCAGACATGTTTGATGGAGAGTCTAGTAGTCTCGAGCCCTGGTTCACGTTTTACGAGTATGCGTGCAATGAGAACTAGTGGCACAGCGACGAAGATAAAGTAAAAAACATGCGACTATTCCTATCGGGCATAGCAAAGAGTCGGTACGAATGGCGTCTCAACGCTCATAGCAACAAACCATGGATAGAGTGGAAAGCAAGCTTTCTGAGCTCCTTCTGAGAGAACAAGGTGTTGCTATGGGGCAAAGCAATCACGTTCAAATACAGGTCTGGATCTGCCCTCAGCTACTTTTATGAGAAAAGGCGCTTGCTACAGCTGGCGGACTCATCTTTGCCTGAGGCGTCTGTGGTTCTGCTTATCATTCATGGTTTAGGTCTGGACCTCCAGAAGCAAATACAATTGCGACAACCCAAGACGGTCAAAGAACTTCTGCAGGGAATGCGAAACGTCTACCTCCAGGACCTATGAACCCAGCGTCAACCCATGACACCTGCCGCAAAAAATACCGCGGCCACACGAGCTGAGGAATGACGCCCGCTTGCAAGCTGGAGACCTACTGCAACACCCGTATCCTTTTTGACCGCGCCGGGAGGCTCGGGCCATGGCGAATAGCTGGATGACGTAATAAAAAAACTAAATAGAGAGGGTCTCGCCTTCCACCCGATAACATCAAGAGAAGCTGTTCATTTGTCTCATACAAGTCTATTGTACATATCCGTTTTTGTGGATGGAAAGGAACGGAGGGCGTTAGTTGACAGCGGAGCAACCGTCATGGTTATTACCGCAAATATTGTTGAGAGGGCGAAAGTAGAAGAGGGAAGACCAGTAGAAGTACACGGATACGATGGAAGACGAGATGTTCACGATAAGTGGACTTGTATAACCATATCGTGCCTCAGCAACACTATCACTGCGCAAGCACTGGTACTCGACGGAGTTCTGTATGAACTACTGCTTTCACGTCCAGTCTTCCGTGCAGTTCACCTTGATATCTACTGGACAGGCGAAATTACCACAGAAGAAAAGCGCCACGCTATCAGCGCTGCAGTTTCGCCTTCAAGGACTCCGCGGAAATCATCGTCAGGTGAAGATGTTAGGACGCTTTTCCCAGAATTGCTGTGCCTAAAAAGATATCCTACAGGAACTACGAAGTTTGAGGTTTTATTCCAGCTCAGTGATACGACAGTGGTGAGAAATAAGCCCTATAATATGTCACGAGAGAAGAAAGTGTGGCTTCAGAACGAGATTCAAAAGATGTTGGATGCGCAGATTATCCGTTCATCCACGTCTACGTTCGCTTCACCCATCACCATTGCACCAAACGAAGATGAAAGTCTTCGACTCTGCATGAACTACAGACAAATTAATAAGCAGACTTAGCTTTTTTCGTTTCCTATGCCGCGTATAGATTCTATCATAGATGACACGGGTGGCTGCAGAGTTTTCTCGCGCATTGACCTATGTAAAGGATTTTGGCAAGTTCAGATTTATGAAAAGTGCAAGAAATATTCTGCCTTCATCACACCTTTTGACATCTGCGAGTATAACCGACTTCCATTTGGAAGAAAGAACTCACCCGCTTGATTCCAGAAAATGATGAACGACGTCTTGCGACCGTTTATTGGGAAGTTTTGTAACGTCAACATAGACGATGTAATAGTATACTCCCGCAACTAGGAAGAGCATTCAAACCGTCTGGCTAGTATACTTCAAGTACATTGTCACGCCGAGCTGAAAATTATTGACAGAGTGAGTTTTTTTAAAGTAAAGTGGTGTTTCTTAGAAGAGTATTTGACGGCAAAACCAAGACAACAAAACGGGATTCAGTCGAATGAATCGCAAAAATGCAGAAGCCATATGACTTGCATTCTTTGCCGGTATTTCTGGGTCTTGCAAGGCGTTTCCGGCCATTCATTAGAGATTATGTGACCAAAACCATGTGCCTCACAGAAATGACTAAGAAGAATGTGCCATTTCAGTGGACAGTAGAGTGTGAATTTTTTTATAACAGCCTTGTGACCATTATTTCCCCGGATACGGTCCCGACTCTTCCAGACTTCAAGTTGCCCCTTGAACTGAACACCAATGCTTCTTATTTTGGCACAGGCGCAGTGCTTTACCAGAGAGATACCGACTCTCCACGGAGCCGTCAACAGAGGGTCGTCGGGTACTATTCGTACACCTTTTCGAAAACTCAGCTGAACTACACGACTACAGAGAAAGAAGCCTTGGCAGTCTTAATGGCCGTGTGCCATTTTAGACCTTACCTGCATGGCAGGAGCTTCAAGCTCTTTACGGATCACCAAGCCTTAACGTATATCCTTAACGTCGCCGAGCCACGAGGAAAAATTGCTAGGGGGGTGAGTGAACTCCAGCAGTTTACTTTCATGGTCCGCCACAGGCCTGGAGAACACTCCAAGGACGCAGATGCGCTTTGAAGACTTGCGGTAATTCCTGATCATAAAAATGTCAACGCAACGTTGTTGTGGGAGGGAACTGAAGAACTTAAGTTCCATAACGAAAAGTTCACAGTCCCAGAAACAATGGTGCCTCGAATTTTAGAGCTCTATCACGGCTTCCCGCACTCAGGTGGACATGACGGCTTTTGGAGGACATATCACAGGGTTCATCAGCGTTTCCAGTTGAAACATATGTTCACAAAGCCAAGTACCTTCAGAGAACAGACGAGATGGTTTTGCCTCAACATTCCGACGTACTATTTGAAGTCATTCATCTGGATTTCGCAGAGCTCAATAAGAAGGCCACAGGAGTAAGAAGAGCGCAGTCTTTCCTAGTGGCAATAGACCAGTGCACAAGAATAGTGGCTGCACGGCCGGGAAGGGAAGACGCAAATAGTGTGATCACTCTTTTGAGCCGAAGGATGTTCAAGAATATGAAAATAGTAATATCAGACAATGGGCCAGCGTTTCTCAGTCAGCGTTTGCAAGATTGGGCGAAGGAACGAGGAGTTGTATTGCGACGCTGCGCTCCGTACCATCTTGCAGGAAATAGAATGGCTGAAAGAATCATTCGGGATTTGAAGCAGTTCATTTCAATGTATCCAGGTTTTCAGGGTGGATGGAAGTGCTGTTTGGAGGCAGCTGTCGCTCATCAAAATCGGTCGCACACTGCGAGCATCGGCTCTAGCCCATATTTTGCAGCTTTTTGAAAGGTACCAGTGCTTCCTGCTGATCAAGAACTTTGCATTGCAGACCGCCTGCAACTGTGCGAAAAACGAAAAACTTCAGAAGCCTACCAGCGATACCGGGAAAGTATGAAGAGAAACTTTGACCGTCGCCAAAAGACGCGGATACCTCAGATACAACTGAACGATCTGGTGCTTGTCAGAAAAAGCCTTCCCGGCACAAAGCATGTGTACATGAGACCTTATCGCGTGGTGAAGATTGCAGTACAACAAGGCGTTCTCAAAAGGGTCGGTTACACCAACGATGATGGTGTACTGGAGTTTGCGACCATTGGAAACGTTTTCATGTATCACCCCAGGAGAGATGAGTCTTCAAAGAGGGGGAGTGTACGTGGACGTTCGGCAGGGTTGGAGGGAGACGAGGAGGAAGAAGAGGTTAGAAATTGAGAAGATGGCTGACACCCCAGCCTAGTACTGTGTATTATTACATGACTTCTTTTCTAAAGTAGAGTGATTTGTAGAATGGATAGTGCGCGAGCAGCTGTCCAAGCGACAGGCGAGGATGAGGAACATTGTTGACTCAATTGCTTCTGTCATTTCCGACCAGCGATCGCTTCACCTTTGCAAGTTTTTAATAAACCCATGACGGACTCAACACAAAAACGCACTATCAAAAGTAGTGAGGAAAACCCCGCTCAGTGGAATGCCCCGAGAGTTGTGATGGTCACTGGTGTGAGTTTCTGAGGTTCGACTAAAAAAATATCTGCTCAATACTGAGCTCCAAATTCACCGAAACATTTCTAAACCAATTCCAATATTCTCCGAAGCATTTGGAATAGCTCCAAATTCACCGAAACATTTCTAAACCAATTCCATTATTCTCCGAAGCATTTGGAATTGTTTAGTGTGCGATGTTGACGTAGGCCCCATTCTCAATTAGGGACATTGCGGCAGACTGGTACCGTTCCCAGGCATGAAAGTCAAGTCGCGTCATTCCACTTCTAAAGGCTGGTAAATCTTCTTTGTATATTGCCTCATACCGTCCTATCGCACTTGCCAGTTGTGTGCGAAAAACGATGTAACGAATGGTATTAACGTGAATGAAGTGATATTTAGAGCACTACGAAATCTATTCAGTATCCATGACCGGATTTAGGCGCGGCATTTTGTCAATCGACAACGTTGTTGATCTGGTGACATATGTTTGACACCAGAAAGCCTGTAAGAGTCTGTGCGCCGCCCTGTTTCTAGACGTTAAGGGGGCTTACGACAATGTCACCCATGAATCCATGCTTAGTGTTTTGGAAACAGTAGGTTTTGATGGCAAGATATGTATGTGGGTGTACAGCTACTTACAGCTGAGATCATTTTACGTGATGACAGCGAATGGCCCAACACCTGATTATTACAGCAGCCGGGGAGTTCCTCAGGGAGAAGTGCTAAGCACTACACTTTTCAACCTAACTCTCAATGGTCTAGTCCAGCAGCTACCTAGCTCTGTAGAACTTTCTGTCTATGCTGATGACATCTGCATTTGGACATCAGGCGTGACAAGGCCTCAGATTTGCGCCCGCCTTCAGAAGGCTGCTACAACGACGTCATGCTACCTTCGTAAACCAGGCCTCGAGGTGTCCTGCGGAAAATGTGCAGAGGTAGCGTTCACGCGGAAACCAATGTCTGCTTACAGCATATCGATTAATGAAGAATATATATCGTTCAGCAGAAGCCAGAGGTTCTTGGGAGTCATAATAGATAGAAACCTGTCGTGGACTGTACACGTGAACTATGTGAAGAAGCGGCTGATCGCAACATGCCACATGTTCGAATTCCTTGCAGGAAAGAATTGGGAAGTGCCTATACCATCCATGCTACAACTGCACAGAGTGCTGTTTATCGGATTCTTGTGGTGCAGCTCACCTGCAATATCTAACACCGGCAAGACGAAGCTGCGCGCAATTCAGAGCATTCAAGCCCAAGCACTTAAGATATGTCTTGGATTTTCCCGCAGTGCTTCAACGGCTGAAACCATTGCCATCGCTCAAGATCACTCAATAAAGACGCATATTATTACCGAGACAATGCGCATGCACCTCAGACATTATGCCAGGACCCCTTCTCACCACCTGGCGAGACTAGCTGCTGAAAGGCCCCGCATGACATACGGCACTATTGTCTACATGGATCGTTCATTGTTTGCTGAGACATACGCACCCGCATCAAAGCCACTGCTTCCTCCTTGGAGCTTGAGCTGGCCGCGAATTCACTTAACGATTCCAGGGATGAGGAGAAAATCAGACACACCGACACATGCCCTGAAACAACTGAGTCTATTCCTAGTGGAACAAAACAACAGTAACCACGTGCACATTTACACGGATGGCTCTACTATGCCGTCTAGTTCAGGTGGAGCAGTGGTTATACCCTCACAAGGGGTAACTCTTTGTTTCAAGACTTCACAGTTTAGAAAAAGTTTATTTACAGCATGTACAGAACACAAAGGCTTCATACCATTCCAGTAACAGGGCACATACACTTCGGCACATCTATATTTCACGACTAACATCACTACGTTACAGTGAAGACATTTGCTCTAATATACATGATTATGTTGGCATACATGTACACAAAAAATCATTGTGATATCACGATACAAGGGTATAACGATACAATGACTTCACATATGACAACGTCAACGACGACAGAACTCGAGGCTCTGCGCATTGCACTGGAACTGATCAATTGAGAAGAAAGACCAGGTAAATGGACTGTGTTTTCTGACTTAAAACTAGCGTTACAGTGCCTGATATCAGGTCTCCGACGCGGATGCCACGACCAGTTGACCTACCAGACCGTGAAACTTCACCATCTTTTAATACAAAAAGGCCATGACGTTGTCGTTCAGTGGTTTCCTGGGCATTGTGGTATAGGCGGCAATGATTCTGCAGATCATGCTGTTTGCACGACACATAAAGAGGGGAACAGCGTTCCGATTCCGCTTTCAAGAGTGGATGCGACGAGGCAGATTCGTCAACTGGCCCGCAGTCTCACCCTGACTGAGCAGAACACAGCAAACATACGACGTACAAGACAGCACGAGTTTGACCCTTCACTACAACTCCGGCCTCCACCCGGCCTACATCGACGTGCAGCTTCGCTTCTCTATCGCCTTTAGCTGGGAGTTGCTTTCACGAAAGCCTATACCACGTTAATCTTAATTACTGACAGTGTGGCGTGCGATGTTTGCGGCCCCGACAAAAATATCGAACACCTGCTGTGCCATTGTCCTTGATTTGCCTCAGATAGACAAGTACTTGCCAACGCAATGCGGCGACTGGATGATCGGCCTCTTTCTGTGCAGGTGCTATTACAGCAGCGTCCACATGCCTCGACAGCCCACAAGGCAGTTAAAGCCCTGCTGTGTTTCCTGAGAAAGACAGACTTATGTGAACGCCTGTGACATGCGGTAGGGTTCTACACGCTGCAGTGAAATTACTGTTAGTCTCTCCTCCACCTTTTTCCCTCTCTTCTCTCTTTCTCGTCTTTTTTGTCCCCTTTCCTAACCCCCAGTGTAGGGTAGCCAACAGGATGTCTTTCTGGTTAACCTCCCTGCCTTCTCCCTTTTGTTGCTTCCTTCCCCTTCCTTCCTTGCAACAGGTATGCAGTGTAGTTTTCTTTTTCAGAAATGTCGTAGGACCGGTGACCTTGTGTATAAAAGAGTGACCTCGTGGGAAAGTAGCCATAGCTTCCAAATGCACATTGTAGTGATGAAAGTAATCGGGAAGTGTTTGACAACGTACGTAACGAGATTGTGAAAATATTTTAATCCTGACTAGCGCGTTATATTTATTTATTTATTTATTTACTCAATCATTTCTTACTACTATCAACCCTCTCTTGAAGGTTCTCACAGGGAGACTACAACCAAATACAAACAACCAGTGTACAGCTATGTAAGGTGCCATGGCAATCAATTATTACATGTGCAACACTTTATCATATCGGAAAACACAGCCTGCATTTACAGCAATGCCTGGCTAAGCTTTTCAAGGTATATTCACAGCTGAAAAAATAGAAAACAAAGAAACACAAACCAAGAAAACGTGTAGGTATATCACCTGGCAGCTTACTCACTCCAATACTAGTCCAACAATTTTTCGAATTGGCAAAGATTGCTTGCATTTACTACAATGCATGACAACCCATTCGAAAGCTCAATGACAGCTGCAAGAAAACGAATAACGATACACATCACTGCGACGAGGGTATGGCACTTAAACACAGACGGGAATAACCCGACGGCCTCGTTTCCCTTGCACCTTTAAGTACATAGATTTGTCCATTTTCAGTTGTCCTTGCAGTATCCCAATATATTCGTGAAGCCATCTTACCCCCCATACTGAGTTTGGTCTACGCCAAGTTGAGGCGCTGATTACGAGAGGACCCAGGCGTAAGTGGCTAGATAGATAAATAGATAGATAGATAGAAAGATAGATAGATAGATAGATAGATAGATAGATAGATAGATAGATAGATAGATAGATACTCATGTATACGCCAAATGTGGTTTCAGTACGCAAAACCATGCTCTGCATTTAAAAGCGGCCGAATTCAAGCTCCCTCTTCCCCGAACAGTTGCATAATAATGAAAGCAATACAAATAACACAACACAAGGATAAATAAATGATCGAGGCTAGGGTTAGCTGCACTCTCAATACAATACAACTATACAATTTCGTTTGATGGGCAAGGATTAGTTCTTCCTAAAATGCTGTAGGCACGTGTGCTCAGATTTGGGTGAACGTTAAAGAACCCCAGGTGGTCGAAATTTCTGGAGCCTTCAAGTACGGCATCACTCATTTAATTTGGTGCTTTTGGGGCGTAGACCTCATATATCAAATCAAGGATTAGTATTTCGTGGTACTTTTTGTTTGCAAGAAACGAAATTCTGTATGAATATGAACATGAATTCTTTAAAAAAGCCATAAATGACCTACTGAACGTTTAGTAGATTCGTAAAGCCTGGTAAACATGTAAATTTTTTTTCATTGAATCCGAAATTGCAACGTAATTGGAATGAGTGAAAAGGAAAACTTCCGATTTAATTTGTTGATCGCATATCTCATTCGCACAGTTAGGGACACCATTTCATGACCATATATGCCTACAAGTGCCTGAACTTGTGGGTTGTAACATATATTGTGTTGTTACCAAGAAAGAGTTCTAGTACGTAATTAGTGTTTCTTTGAGGTCGAGTGGGCTCCTCAACCTGTTGCATTAGATTATTATATAAAACAAGGTCAACAAGTGCCTTGGAAGCACTGCAGAATGGCTCTGGAAAATATTGACCTCAGTTTATTAAAGACATATTGAAGCCGCCGGCTATAGCAGCAAATTGTACACATTGTTTTTATACCGGCGCCAAACTTTGTTTATAATCTTACAAGGAAAGTGGCTGGTGCAAACACGATAAAAATGAGAAGCATGCCATGCAACAACATGATTACATGCGACACTCATGATGCGCTGGCGGCCGTTTCGCAAGCTTAACTTATACCAAAGTTTGGTATTACGAGACGTGAATACACGACGAAGGTGTGATACTGGTGCAAACATGATAAAAATGACATGCGTGTCATGTAACAACATGACTACGTGCTACGCTCATGATGTGTTCGTGGCCGTTTTGCTAGCTTCACGTGTACCAAACAGGGTATTACACGACGCGGAGGGACAGCATACGTAAATGACACATCCAAACATGATAATGACGATATGCGTGTCATGTAACAACATGACTTCATGTCACACTCGTGATGCGCTCACGGCCGTTTTGCTAGCTTCACATATGCCAAATTTGGTATTACGTGACGTCAATGGATGGCGAAAGTATATGACTGGTACAAACATGATGATCATGAGATGCCTGTCATGTGAGAACATGACTACATGCCGCAGTCAAGGGCCAATTCAACGTGACGCGGTGAGCGTGCTCGCCGGCGTTCATTTCGTCGCATCACGCCAGCGTTTCCGCGCCAGGCACTGGTCCTGCCATATACTCGCAGATGCGCGCCGCGCTGCGTTGCTTTGACACATGTGAGTTTCAGTGCATCCGGCGTCCCTCCGTCACAAAAAGAGGGAGACGCAGTGTTGTCTAGGTAACGCATCGGCGCGAAATGCAGCATGTCGCATTTCATGCTGGTTGCCGTCGCGCCACACCGACAGACGCTGGTCGCGCAGGTCGCGCCTGGAATTATACTATAGAGTGCTCGCGTTTCGCTAACCTAGCGTCGCTTTGCTCAGCGTGCGCGCACGTGAACGCCACGTCTGAATATATTGGACCCTTGATTGATTTGTGGTGTTTAACGTGAAGGTGTTAAGGTATAGAGGGACGGCATATAACATCTAGACCATTTTGTGGTGATTGAATCACCATTTTGTGGTGATTGATTTGTGGTGTTTAACGGTGAAGGTGTTAAGGTATAGAGGGACGGCATATAACATCTAGAAGTACGGAAGACGACGTTACAAGAGCATCCCGCGATGCCGCCTATTTAGAGTGCGCGATATGGCATTCGCGGCAGTGTATATATACTGGCAGCTACAATTCGATTCTTTTCCTGTTCGCCAGTTCCAGTTCACTCACGTTCGCTACCGGGAAATGTTCATTCCGCGGATCATACAAAGAACCTGCACAAACGGCGTACGCGTCAGCTTTGACGGCGTACGCGTCAGCTTTGACGGCGTTGCGCAGTTTTAATTCGCTGCCAAGAAGTGTGGTGGTTTGGGCTAGTTGGCATGGCATGATGATAGTTTTAGCGCGAGAACAGAAGAACGAGAAAGTCACCGTCTTGTTTTGTTGTTCTGTACTCGCGCTATAACTATCATCGCTGCCAAGCTAGTGACAGCTTGTCCCAGACACCTTTTGCTGAGCGTTGATTGATTGATATGTGTGGCATAACGTCCCGAAACCACCATATGATTATGAGAGACGCCGTAGTGGAGGGCTCCGGAAATTTCGACCACCTGGGGTTCTTTAACTCGCAGCCAAATCTGAGTACACAGGCCTACACCATTTCCGCCTCGACCAGAAATGCAGCCGCCACAGCCGGGATTCGATCCCGCGATCTGCAGGTCAGCAGCCGAGTACCTTAGCCACTAGACCACCGGGGCGGGGCGATATACTGGGCCCTTCATAATGCACTCGTGGCCGTTTTGCTGGCTCCAGATAAACCTACTTTGGTGTTACGTGTCGTCAATAGATGACGGAAGTATATGACTAGTGCAAACATGATAATTCTGACACACGCGTCATATAAGAACATGACAACATACCTCACTCATAGCGTGCTTGCGGCCGTTTCGCTAGCTCCACACTTATACCAAATTTGGTGCCGCATGACGTGAACAGATGACGAAGGTAATGGCACATCCAAACATAATAATCGTGATACGTAAGTAATATACGGAATCATTAAGCTCCACCTCATAACGTTCTGCTAACTTTAAAGTGACATATAAACTTTTCTCATTCGTGCTTCGTATATCGTCGATTCCCACTGTACGTGGGATCTGCCAATGTTTTCGTAACGAATTCCATTTAAAAAAAGTGGTTGCCATGGATTAGAGCTAAAAGTTTTGGCCGACTGTACATGCAACGAATAATGCAACGTTAGCCACAAGCGCTTTTTGATGTTTCATAGTTCTCATATGGTGAGCTCAAATGAAAGAAAATGTAACCTGCGTAGACAAACGACAAAAGTCGGTGGTTTACAGAATCCAGAAATGCACAGGAAACTAATCGCACTTCCCGTAACCAAGCCCATACCTCGAGCACCGAAAAAAGAAAGTTACGATAACATCATGCGCACAAGCGAATCAGTGCACTTTTCCGACGGTCACCTTCTGGGACTAAATCTTACCATCACTCATTTGCTCCACCGAGCATTCATACTGGCATTCGAGTTCACAAACTTCTCGTGCTGCTATGTGTAGTTTCTTCACAGTGATGTTCATAGATTTCTTGAATCACGACACAAACACGAAACAAAGCAACAATTGGCGCAATCAGAGAGCGCTACTTCACATGCAAAATTGACAATCCTTACAGACATTGCAGATGCAACAGTCGCGTGGATAAATACAGTCAGCACCAAGACTGGTGAGGTATTTGGACGGCCATTGTTGTGAGCAAATTACGTAAAGCTTACTGGTTACCGAACTTCGAAGTCTTCGTGACCACTGATTCAGTCTATACACCAGACACCTTTATACTATTGCGTGTTCCATTCCTTATCTCAAGTAGAGGTGGTATGCGCAAGCCGCGTTCAAATTGTATAATTATCCGCGGTTTGTGCAGGCCCGTGCATGCATTGACCAAATGACACGTGCTTTACAAATCGTTCACAAAACTCATTATAAAGTAAAATTTTTAGACAGCTTTTGTGTGGTGCCCTTAAAACGACAAAAATCGTTTAGAATCGAATGTCTTGAAATGTCTCTTTGCAAGACGTGGCACGAAGGATGCTAAAAGGTGCGTTCCAGTCGTAACCAGAAATCATATAATTTACGACTTTTCCGTGATATTATGAAATGTCGAAAAGGTTTGTAAGAAGGCAAACGTCGTTACGTGGTCTTCAGAAAGTGTGTTTTCCAGACGACACCGAAAAGAGATATAACACGGCTTTTCCGTGAGGTTTTCAAAACGTCGTAAATGTTTTGAATTTGATTAGATTGATCCCTAAAAAACGTTTTCTAGAATATGTGTGCTACCTAGAGTGGTGGTTCTCTAGGCCGATAACGAGCGGTAGATTTCAGAACTTAATAAGAGATCGCAAGGAAAATGTGGAGCACTGATATGATATCATCGCCTCCCGAGCACCACGTACAGATGGGGTTAAGCAGCGAAACGGAAACATGCGGTCAAAAGCAGCTGAAGTCATAATATATCAAACTTGGAATACTTGCTCGCTGCCTTCCTAGCTGTTTTTGTTTTGCAGGAGCAGGAACGTAAGGCAGATAGAGCAGTGTTCAAGTAAATAAAGACGCAATATACATCATGAGTGAAGAGAGGTGGCAGAGTCTGATGGGAGAGCTGGAGACTTTCCTGCATGCGAAAAGGCTCAATGCTGTTTTGAGATTTTCAAGACGTGGTCGATGCTGCGCTGTTAAGGTGTCTGTGCTAAAAGACAGTTCCGAGATGAGACGACATAACGGACGTGACCTATCCTCAAATAAGCCTATAAGCTCTTATTCTTTTTTCACTTCTACGGACATTTCAACACGTGTCAGCTTTTAGTATGCATAGCTTTCTTGTGTTCATCTGAGTGAAACAATGAGTTCGCTTCGTATCATGAGTGTAGCGTGTGCACATGTTGCTGGATTTGGCACGCCACAGTGCATGCAGGCACACGTCGGCGAGTAATATTTGTGGCATCCTACCTAAAGCGTTCAGGCTTTCTTCTCACAGGCATCGCATTCCGCGCACGTACTATATTGTGGCGCGTATGACGCGACAGGAATGTTTTACCGTGCGCATATTTTCTACTGCGAGTCTCAGTAGTTGAAGGCTGGACACGCAAGCCTGCCTAGAACAGAAGAAAGATAGTTGGTATACTATGCTCTGTACATAGTAATATGTTACCTGTATAATAATGCTGCTTGTTACCAGTGATACCTCAACGTTCAAAACATAAATACCAAGATATATATTTCGTCGTTTGGTTCATGACTTTACTTTGCAGCACCTCGTCGGCTTGTCTTCAAAAAAATTGCCCGCAGCTTGCCTCGGGGGAACACTGAGGAGGATGCGGAGCTCGACCGGCAATCAACGACTGCTTGCACGTAGCACACACGACGTAGTCGGCATAGTCGGTGCTCTTTCCAAACGTATCGCAAAGAACCGACAACGCTTTGGAGTTGTTCTGAATGTTGCCGATCCGAGTTAAGTTGTTATCGAACCAAAGACGATCACACACCTTGCAGGTGTGGCCGAAGCTTCGGTCGAGGAAGTCGCGCTTGAAGCGAGCGTTGGGCGTGGCATACTGCTTGGCGCGCCACGCCGCTACCTCGGCGCGCTTGCGCTCGCGGGCAGCATCGGGATCGGCCTCTCGTCGCCGACGCTTGCACTCGGCTTCCCGTTTTCGAAAGTCCGGGTCCTCTTGTCGACGCTTACGTTTCAAAGCGGCCGAATCCGGTGCTGCTGCTCGACGCTGACGTCTCTCAGCGGCTTCACGTTCTCTAAGTTGAGCATCTTCCGCTCGACGCCGACGTTTACGTTCGGCGTCGCGAGCTCATCTCCGCGCTGCCTTGTCTTCGGACGACGACTTGGTTGCGGTTCCGCCAACACTTTGGCCGGCGCTGGTCGAAGGGACGTCGATCATTGCGACCTCGGACGTCGACGCGCCGTACAAACCAACCGACGAGCGGCAACTGAGCGAGCGAGCACCGACCTTGAGTATATATACAGCCCGACGGCGCATGCACTGTCAGCTGTCAAATGTTCGAGAAGGGGGAGAAGCGCAACGGCGCATGCGCGCGCGTCAGCTGCCGGTGTTCTCGAAGCGCGACGGCGCATGCGCGCGCGTCAGCTGCCGATGTTCTCGAAGCGTGACGGCGCATGCGCGCTACATTATACAGCTAGCGAATGTTCGTGAAGAGGAGAAGCGCACGCGGTGTGTAGAGGAGGAAGGGATGCACAGATGGTGGAACAAGGAGGAGGAAGCTTGCGGACGGCGCCGCACTACAAGCCTCGAGTATTAGATGCTCCGCATCTAAAAGTTATCTTTGTGACTGCTTTGCAATAGGATGAAAATTGTTGATTTAAACATACTTTTTTTATGAAAGAAACGCAGAAGCTTGCCAAATGATTTCTCTGTAGACGTCTAGATTTTACTCATTAAAGCCATTTGTTACTCAGTGGTTGCCTCCAAACATGGCCGAACCCTCTTTACTAATGAGGCTAGGCATGAGGGAACCCACATACTCGGTTGTATAATATAGGAAAGGCGCACCGTAGCCACATTCTGATTCATATAGATATTTTACATAATATAGCTGTTGTTTTATACGAAAGAGCAAAAATTTCTCGAGTCCCTTTTAGTAGTATACCAGGAGCATTTAGAGAATACAGAAAAAAAGTACTAGTGCATGCATTGTGAAATGTTTTTTCGTGTCAGCGTTGTGTCGATTCTTTTGGCCACGTTGACACGCAGTGCAACAAGTCGTGTTGTAGTGCCAAGTAATATTGTTAATTGTGGGTCACCAGGTTGCAGTTATCAAGAAGATTTTGTTAAATGAATCGATTGTTATTCTTTAGAGTAACTAATTCAGAAAACATTAGGGCTTCAGTCGTTCGTTGAACACCGTAATAGTAAGACGTGGTAGAAGACGGGGGGGGGGGGGGGGGGTTCGAGACAAATGTATACGTTGGCTACATGTTTCACTCCCATAGCTCGCTCATGATTACAATTACTCACGCCTACACAGGTTACTAATTTTAAATGCGATGTATTTCTTCGTGAATCAAAAGCACTTCCGCAGTTTCTCTTTTTTGAACCGCCTGTGCCTTGGTGCCCTCGTGGTCATTGCATGAACTTCGTAGACATTAAACATGGTATAGGAGGACACGAGGGTACGACAAATATGGTTGGCTGAGATGAATAAACTGACTTCCCTGCAGTGTGCCTCAATACATAGATTACAACCACGTCACGGACATTAAAATCTTAACATAGTTGCGTGAACGAACCTGTGGGGCAGAAAATTTATGTACGCTAACTGCAGCAATTTTGATTTCGCAAAGTATGCCGATAGAAGACAACATCACTGCTCGAGCTGGAATATAATCCAGACTTGGTGCTAGGTACTCTATCACAGGCAACGCCAGTGCTTTAGGCTCCTGCTGAAAAAGATCGTATACAAACATGAAGCGAGCACAATTCCTATTTGGAAGCATTGCTTAGCGGAATTTTATGGATGTAATATTGAGAGATGATTTAAAAGAAGGTAGAGAGGTAGACCTGAACCAGTTTGCTATAGCCTGCTACTCTGCCCATGAATAGAAGGACAGGGGAAAAATTACCAGATCCCACCTACAGTGGGAATCAATGACGTGCGAAGCAAGGATGAGGAAGATTGATATGCCACTTTAAAATAATCACAACGTTACATCACAGAGTTAAATTATTTCGTACATGGCTTGCATGACACGATTATTATGTTTGCTCCGGACATTTGTGTCCGTCGGCCATTTACGTCACGTAACACCTGATTTGGTTCATGTGTAGTTAGTGACATGACCATGAACACACTATGAGCGTAGCATGTAGTTATGTTTTACATGGCACGTATGTCATGATTATCATGTTTGGATGTATCATTTACCTTTGTCGTCCGTTCACGTCCCCTAGTACTAAACTTGGTTTATGTAAAGCTAGCGAAATGGCCGCTATTATGAGCGTGGCATGTAGTTATGTTCTTACATGGCATGCATCTTATGATTGTTCTTTTTGCACCAGTCGTATACCTTCGTCATTAGTTCACGTCTCTTATTACCAAGTTTTGTATGTGGCAAGTTAGCGAAACGACCGCTAGCGCACCGTGAGCGTGACGTGTAGTTATAACCTACATGACATTCATGTCATTATTGCCGCGTTAGGGTCTTTCAAATATGTTAGCCATACAGTGATGTCATACCACACGACTTTTTCAATAGGTCATGTGAACGAAACCACCGCAAAAGAAGCCAGACCATTAAACGCAAATGATCACATTCATGACACACATATCGTGATTTTCATGTCATGACTAGTCACTTATGCTCGCCATACAGTCGTGTTAGGCCACGCCAATTTTGATGCATATATTTCACAAAACGGCCAGGAAAGCTAAATGTCATAGACAGCAAGACAGATGTATAGACATTTGGGAACATAGTTGCCAAACTTTGCCAAGAAAGCCTCACACTGAACAGAAGTCATGAAGAGGGATGCTGGGGAGAAAAACAAGTTATGCGTATATACAATAACGATGTAGCACTGTGGCTTCGCTGGAGTGTAGTTTCCACTCTAAAAACTCTAAATACTTCACTCTAACTTCACTCTAAAAACTAAAACGTTAAGAGCAGAATACTACTCTTAAGAGTGGTATTCGGCTATCGCGAAGCATCAGATAGAGTGAAACTCATTTTGACTCTTTAAAAATTGAGAGTGAAACTTTTTTCTACTTTACCTCTGTTTGATATTGGGATCTGTGTAGTAAAATAAGCCAGTACTATCTTATTCAATCAGTCACGATCGAAACTGAAGGCAGATGGCTAGAACATTCTTCTTATATTAACGTTCATGTTTTCGCTACGACCATCGCTCACGGTGGATGCTCCCGTGAGGCGAACGTACGGTACGGCTACAGTGAAGTCTTGTGGCTTTAGTCGTAGAACGTAAACAAAAACGTGAAGAAAAATGGCTGAACATATGTCCAAGGGGGTAAAAAAACTAAATTTTTAAGTGTATACTTCAGAAGCGCGATGTTTCGTGCGCCAAACAGACTAACAACTTAGCATGACATTCCAAAGGCCGTTCATATTGTTGCTGAGTTTTATTCCGAAGCGACGGCCATCGAAAGAACACTAGAACAGCGCGCTCGGCAGTACAACCGGAATGTTAACTGCGCATCTGCACAGCTATTCTCTGGAGGCGTGCGAAACGACGTTGAAGCCCTGCGAGAGCTCATTAGATCAGTTATTCGGGAAGAACTGAGCAGACTGCAAATGCCCCAGACTTCAACTGCGCTATCCGTTACAGACGTTGTTCGTGACGAACTGAGGCAGGTCATACGAGAACCAGAGCGTGAGCTGCAGCCAGTTCGACCTATCCGAACGTACTCTGAAGTTCTCCGACAACCCACAGTACACAACAATGCAGCAGTTGCGATGGCGGCGACTCCTCTCCCATCTACAGCACGCAGCGCACCTCGTCCACGGGAACCAACGGCTACCTATCTGCCCCCAGGAGCACGTAGCACGCATCGCTATGCGGATCCTAGGCCCAGGAAAAGTGACGTCTGGCGTGATCACGAGCGCAGGCCTCTTTGTTTCCATTGTGGCGAAGCGGGTCATTTGTACAGATTCTGCCCTTACCGACAGGCTGGATTAAGAGGCTTCCCGTCGTATGCACCGTGCCCCCGAAACGGCGAGCGACCAGCGGAGATTGAGGAGTACTTGGCCACGCGCCAGAACTCGCCACCTCTACGCCAACGTCGGTCACGGTCACCATCGCCTATGCGCTACCGGTCATCCAGCCCACGTGCACCTTCAAGGCAGCCTGGTCATCGCTCACCAAGTCCACTCCCGGAAAACTGAAGAAAGCGACCTGTGGAGGTGAGGCCGCTGATAACATCAATTACGAAGATCCTCCAATATGGATTGAGGGCGACGACGGTGTATTTCCGGTAAATCGGTGCAACCACGAAAGCGTTACTTCAGATTTGCGGTTGAGAATAGAAGGATGGGAGCTGAATGCCTTAGTCGACACCGGTGCTGATTATTCAGTGATAAGTCACAAGATGGTGAAGAAGCTAAACAAAGTTGTGACACAGTGGAGTGGATCGCAGATACGCACGGCAGGTGGTCACATTATTACGCCCCTTGGCATATGCACCGCAAGACTTGAAATACGGGGCTTTATTTACGTTGCCGATTTCATTGTGCTACCAGAATGTTCAAGAGACCTCATTATAGGAATGGATTTTTTGCGAGCTAATGGCGCCGTAATTAACCTGCGTAGGTCCAGCGTGTCGTTTTCGACTGAACGAGCTATACCTGTAGAGGAATCTGAGGGACGCCTAACTGCTCTACGCGTTGTTCATGATGACGTAACTGTGCCACCACGCTGCAGCATAATGGTGCTCGTAGAGAATGACGCATCTTACAACCGCGAAGGCATAGCGGATACAAATGTAGGGCTGTTTTTGAAGAAAGGTGTCTGCGTAGCTCGGGGTCTTGTTCACTTGACGAATGGCCGTGCAGATGTCCTACTTACGAATTTCTCCAATGAACTTCAACACATCGCTCAAGGCACGGCTATTGCCTATTTACACGACTTCTGTATGGCGACAGAACTATGCAGCTTAACCACGTCAACCACTAGACCAGTGGCCTGCAACATCGACACATCCGTGACCGTCAACCAGAGCCTTCCGGACAGTCAAAAGAAACAGATTTACGCCTTAGTAAAAGAATTCTCTGATTGCTTTTCAATTGCCTCGAAGGTCCAGCGCACGTCAATTACGAAACACAGAATTATAACGCAAGACGACACGAGGCCTATATGCCAGCATCCATATCGAGTGTCACAGAAAGAACGGGAAATCATTAAGAAGCAAGTGGAGGAAATGCTTTCGGATGATGTCATCCAGCCTTCGAATAGTCCATGGGCGTCCCCCGTAGTGCTCGTTAAGAAGAAAGACAACACGCTTAGATTCTGTGTCGACTACCGAAAACTCAACAGTGTAACTAAACGAGATGTCTACCCCTTGCCACGTATTGACGATACACTAGATCGGCTGCGATCCGCAAAGTTTTTCTCCTCCTTGGATCTGAAAAGCGGATATTGGCAAATAGAGGTAGACGAGCGGGACCGTGAAAAAACGGCATTCGTAACACCAGATGGCCTCTACGAATTCAAAGCGCTTCCATTCGGCCTCTGTTCCGCGCCAGCGACGTTCCAGCGAATGATGGACACTGTCCTCGCGGGATTGAAATGGCAGTCATGCCTAGTGTATTTGGATGACGTGGTGGTATTCTCTGCAACGTTCGACAAACATCTAGAGCGACTGCGCACTGTATTACAAGCCATCCGGTCAGCAAACTTGACAATAAAACCCGAAAAATGCCACTTCTGCTTCGAAGAGCTGAGATTCCTTGGACATGTCATTAGTTCTGACGGTGTTCGTCCTGATCCAGAAAAGACAGCCGCTGTTCAGAGGTTCCCTACACCCAAAGACAAAAAGTCAGTGCGTCGATTTTTGGGTTTATGTGCCTACTATAGGCGATTTGTGGAAAACTTTTCAAAGATTGCGGAACCTCTTACAAAACTAACGAAAAACGACGTGCCCTTCACATGGGAAAGCGAACAACAGAAAGCTTTTGATGAATTAAGAAAACGGCTACAGGGTTCACCAATACTTGCCCATTTCGATGAGACGGCTGACACTGAAGTCCATACCGATGCCAGCAATGTCGGCCTCGGCGCCATCCTGGTCCAGTGGCAAAATGGTCAAGAGAAAGTGTTAGCCTATGCCAGCCGCAAACTCTCAAAAGCTGAGGCAAACTACTCTGCTACTGAAAAAGAGTGCCTTGCAGTCATCTAGGCAATAAATAAGTTTCGACCCTACCTTTATGGTAGACCGTTCAGAGCTGTCAGTGACCACCATGCTCTATGCTGGCTAGCAAATCTCAAGGATCCGTCAGGTCGACTAGCCAGATGGAGCCTTAGGCTGCAGGAGTATGACATTACGGTCGTATACAAATCTGGAAGGAAACACAGTGACGCCGACTGCCTGTCACGCTCTCCCGTCGATCCAAGTGTACCAGAAGCGGAAGACTTCCCGTTTCTAGGCGTTGTCGACGCATCCGAAATCGCTCAACAACAACGAGATGACCCGGATTTGCTGGCGCTTATACAACACCTGCAGGGTCTCGACGTTCAAGTACCTCGCATATTCTCCAGAGGGCTCTCCACGTTCTGCCTTCGAGGAAGTGTCCTTTACAGGAGGAACTTTGAACCTAATGGCGAAACGTTTTTACTAGTCGTGCCCACAGCCATGCGACAGGAAATTCTGCATGCATGCCACGACGAGCCAACATCCGGCCACATGGGTGTGAGCCGAACATTCGCAAGGATTCGCCTGAAGTACTATTGGCCTAAGTTGCTCGCATCAGTGCAGCACTACGTGAAAACTTGTCGTCAATGTCAACGGCGCAAAACTCCAGCCGTAAAACCAGCCGGCCTTCTCCATCCAATAGACCCTCCGGATGCCCCATTCCAAAAAGTTGGCATGGACTTTCTAGGACCTTTCCCGACATCATGTGCAGGCAAGAAATGGATTGTGGTAGCTACGGACTATCTGACCCGTTATGCTGAGACTGACTCTCTGTACAGTGCGACAGCTGCCGAAGTCGCCAAGTTCTTTGTGAACAACATAGTGCTCAGACATGGTGCGCCCATCGTCGTTATTACGGATCGGGGCACAGCATTTACTGCAGACCTTATGCAATGTCTGATGCGCATGACAAATACCGATCACAGAAGAACAACGGCGTATCACCCTCAGTCGAATGGTTTAACCGAACGCCTCAACAGAACTCTGACCGACATGCTATCAATGTATGTCGATGTTGAACATAAACAGTGGGATGAAATATTACCCTACGTAACATTCGCATATAATACCGCCGTTCAAGAAACAACCCACGTTGCCCCTTTCGAACTAGTATTCGGCCGAAGAGTGACCACCCCACTGGATGCCATGTTACCCCTACAGGACGAAAACAGCTATCCACCTGACTTAGATGACTTCTTGCAACGAGCCGAAGAAGCACGACAAATGGCAAGATACCGAATACGCCGTCAACAGCGCGTCGACTCTAGTCGGTACAACAAGCGACGCAGTGACGCACTTTATCATCCCGGTGACAAAGTGTGGATATGGATCCCAGTGCGCCGCCGCGGACTCTCTGAAAAGCTTCTTTGTCGATACTTCGGCCCTTATGAAGTACTCAACCGTATCAGCGACGTCACTTATGAAGTCCGATCCGCGGGACACGTGAGCTCAAGACGCCGCAATACCACGGAAGTGGTACACGTAGTCCGCATGAAGCCCTATCACGACAGATCGTCGGAAAACGAGTGAGAGGGCACATGTATCATTTTACTCTCTCAAGCATCGGGACGATGCGTCTGAGGAGGGGGATAATGCCGCGACAGGTTAGCCACGTCCAAGTAGCCGCCGCAATCATCATGGCAAGAGCACCAGCAAGACCCGGCTGGCATGCGTCACGCGTTCGTGCGCTCCAACAACGAGAAAGAGGAAGTTGTTGAATCTGTGCCTCTCGTCTACTCGGACTCGACGACGATAGTCATTAGGCTTGTGGGCACAAGTTCGCCCTAATAAAGTTGCTTGTTTTTTAGCCTGTCTGCCTCAGCATCGCTACAATATGATCGATTGCGCTAATAATCTTAAGAGAGATGCCGTAGTAGAAGGTTTCGGAAATTTTGACCACCTGGGGTTCTTTAACGTGCACCCAAATCTGAGCACACGGTCCTAGAACATTCTTGCCTCCATCAAAAACGCAACCTCCACAGCCGGGATTCTATCCCATGACCGGTGGGTCTGCAGCCGAGTACCTTAGACACTAGACCGCCGTGGCGCGGCTGGCATGAAGAATTATACGGTGGTGCACTGTCTTTCAGTGTGGTGTAGTAGTTACCGTATCGGGTTCGCTATGTAGAGTGCGTCTAGAGCTCGTAGGTTCTAGACTTACTTGTATATTTTATAAACATTTTTTGTCGTAGTGCTCGGACAGCCATCCTTACGATCTGCGCGCGAGGAAATCCGTCAAAGGCAATGAAGAGCCCGATTCAGCCACAGTTCTGATTTTTTTTGATGATGTGTACATGCTACTCGCTTCGGTGGGGTCAAGTTAATCGGCTTCATGCAGCGTTATGTTACTATGTGGAAGGGGAGTGCTTTTATCTGTCCTGGCGGAATCACTGTAGTCTTTCTGAACAAGAGGTCATTTACTCTGAAAAAAAATGAGTGAATATGGCACAAAAAGTTCAATCCCAAAGAGAGTGGCCAGCACTCACTTAGTTTATATAGTGTGTAATTTTTAATATAGATACCACAGTTCTTACAGCAGCTTTCGATATTGTCTCATTCAACATTGCTGATAAAATGCCACTTTTACTAACCTTTTTACCCATTCCCGCCAACGTTGAAGTCAGCATTCTTCTTAGAGACATGTAAAGTTGGCAATAACAAAAAAATATGCTCCATCATTTTGCACACTCGACAATGCTCACAGTTCAGAATGTGCGCAAGGCGGATTAGGTGTGCGTAGTGGCAAGTCAACGCAAAATACTCAGGCAAATTTGGTGCAGCGAATAGGAGTCACCTTTTTTCACGCAAACAGGGAGGTGAAAAGTGTTCTCAGGGTATGTTGCACTTAGACGCCCGTATCAATGGTCTAGCTACGACCAATGGGTCGTTGTGCACTTTCGCATGAGCGTTCTCGATAAAAAGTTTACGTCCCATTTGAAACATGGCACTTTTACGTCAAAAGGACTGCTAAAAACAGGTGTTCCTGCTTCAGTATCAGGAAGCTTATTGTAAGCCAGCCCACCGTGTCCAAGGATCTATTCCAATGTCACTGTGCGACCATTCCTTTATGAGAGGTCAACTACATTATTCATTTATAAAGCTAATATAACGCTTGCTGCTCTTTGAGCAACAATAAATGGCTTGTGATGCAGATTTTGGGTCAGATAGTATGAACTATTTAGGTGGTGCCTGGGTGGACACAAACTGGATGGCTGCCCGTATTGCGACAACTTCTGCAGCTGTAGAAGGTTATTTATTTTCTAACTTGTACTTCCGAGATGTACCCAAATGTGCGATCACAGAGGCTGCAGACAAAGCGCATGAAGTCACACATGCATCGGAGTATAGAGCAATAAAATCGTCCTATTGTTATAGTTTAGTGCCTCTCTCACAAGGAGTTGCACTCTCACATGGCGATGACAAACAAGGCTGTAACAGTTGTTGCGAGAAGTTCTATCTGGTCTGTTTGATTATCACAGAAATATTCTAAGTTCCAAAATGTTCGAATATGCTCAAAACCGAAAGTATACTTGCTCCAAAATTCTCCAAAACTAAAATTTTCCTGCTCTGAAGTGCTCCAAAACGAATTATATAGTGACTGCTCCGACAATTGCTCCAAATTGGCAGTCCCCAGTGGGATCACTGGAAAAGACTCTATTGTGTATTCTTGTTACAGAACATGTACTTTATGCAGTAGCAACAATACTCAGAATACTGTGTTTGAAAAGTTGAATTGTTGTTTTGATAAATGTGCTGCAATGTCTTTTTCTGGAATAACTTTCTGCAGTCCTTTGAGGAGTAATTGTGGCCAATATTAAGAGTTATTTTTCGAGAAAGAAGTTCACCAACACTATATTTCGGGACTGCATTAAGAGCCTTGGGGTGTGGCCTCACCGGTGACCACCGCCGGTAATGCACTCTCTCACCGAAGGAGAATTGGCCTCCTGGTGCAGTATCTGGCCACTACATCCCACATGCATAAGTCAATGAACTCATGGCCCACAGTCCACAGCGGCTGCGAAGCAACTGACCACGGTGGTGGTCAGATATGCAACGCAGCAGAGTGTGCTACGAATCTCTGGATCCAGACAAGCCGCCATTGGAACCTGAGCTTGTCAACGTTTAAGCCTAGAATCTTAGATAGCGAAGCAAGTCTAGTTGTACTATTCGACAAGCTAGAGGATGCAATAGTGCTCAGTGAGGTTAAGAGGACTGATGAGGCAGTGCTGCAGTGCTTCAGAATGGGCACATAAATTGCTATTGGGGCTTGGCTGACAGAAGAGGACTAGGAGTGGGGTTTCTTATCCACAGAAACATAGCTGGTAACATAGAGGAATACTATATCATTAGTGAAAGGGTGGTCAGTATCGTAGTTCAACTCAATAAAAGGTACAAGGTGAAGGTGGTGCAAGCTTGCACGCCTACATCCATGATGACAAGTCAGTTGAAAGCTTCTATGAAGACGTAGAATAGGCAATGAGTAAAGTAAAAACATAGTGCACTATACTGATGAGAGACTTCAATGCAATCGTAGGTAAGAAGCAGGCTGGAGACCAGGCAGTAGGAGATCATGGCATCGGTACTAGAAATGCCAAAAAATTGCTACTAGTAGGATTCGCAAAGTGCAAGTAAGAACGAAATAGACATTATAGTGAGTGCACACCCAGGCATCGTGCATGCTGTAGAAGTGCTTGGCAAGGTACGATGCGGTGAGCATAGAACGGTGCGGTCTCGAGTTCGCGTATACTTGAAGAAAGGACGACAGAAACTGATACGCAAAAAGCCAATCAGTGATCCAGCAGTGTGAAGGAGAGCACAGGAATTCAGTCTTGCTTCAGAACCGGTACTCGATCCTCATCGAGGAAAGCAACCTTAGCGTTGACGTAATAAACGATAATCTGACGAGTATCATTGCAGGGCGTACAGTGGAAGTTGGAGGTACTGTAGTTAGACAGGACGCTAGGAAGCTGTCTAAGAACTAAGAAAACAAAGAATCTCATTAAGAAGCGTCGAAGCATAAAAGCTTCAATTAGAACAGACAAAATAGAGTTGGTAGAGATTTAGAAGTAATTATTAAATGTAAGGTATCTTTATTCTTTATTCAAAAAAACCTTACAGGCCCCAGAACAAGGCATAGGGTAAGGAGGGGGAGGAATCGGAATGGTACAGACAGGTAACGTTTACAGGCAGGATCAGTGCAAAAACAACGAAAAACTATATATATATATATATATATATATATATATATATATATATATATATATATATATATATAAATGAGATCACATTTTAGGCTATACAGGGCGAGATAAATTTGAGGGAATACAGCACTTGTTGATATGAACATGGCGACAGAGGGATACATTTTAAAATAAAAGACAAGGGGAATATAAAGCACCGTTACGCAATGCACTCAGAATACAAAAACAGGGTCACATGGTGAACAGAGTGAGTAGCTGACGGTGAAGTGTATCGGGATTAGATATGGAGTGCAAGATATGGAGTGTATCTGATGTAAGATGGTATAACATGGAAAGAATTGAACGCGCTCTGAAGAACGGAGGAAGCGTCAAAGCAGTGAAGAGGAAAATTGGGATAGGCAAAAATCAGATGTATGCACTGAGAGATGAGGAAGGCAAAATAACTACCAATATTTATTGACTAGTAATAAACTCTAGGTTCTTTGCGATGTTGTAGAAACCAACTCTACCCACTCGGCGCCCGAGACGCACCACCCGAGGGGGTATAGCAAAGTAGGAGAAGAAATCGTGCTTCCGCTGTTCCAATAGCGGCGATTGACTTGCTGGTCTCTTGAAGATGAAGCAGAGCGGCTGGAGATGTTTTAGTATGCCGCGAAAAACTTGTAATAACAGACTGTATAAACGGTACTAAGTATGGAAACAACTTTACACAGAAAAAAAGAAAAACACTTTCGAAATGAAGCGATTTTCTCTACGGTGACCCTATGAAATTCGACAGGGCCGACGGTGCCTAACACCTCGCTGCCCAACACCACGCTCCGACTGAGTACATTAAAGCAATGCTGCCTAACAACGGCTAACCTGCCTCCCCCAGCTTATACGGCACAAATAACACTAACTGCCGCGCAACCAATTATAACCGCGGTCCTACACCCCCCCCCCCCCCCATCCAAGATTTCACAACAACTTGCTTACAGTGTTGCCGGAGTAAACACAACAAAAACGAACCGCGCTCAACCAGTGGGTGTAGAGCAGGTTCAGAAGCGTAGCCAAACTGCCCGGAAGGAGTGTCCCCCCTATGCGCGGTGGTCGCGCTGCAATTGGCCGGCAGCAGCATGCGCAAATGCTATCCTGCAAAGGGAGTGCACAAAGTGCCCTACTTTCCTTCTCCCTTTGAGCCCAAAAAAGAAAACAACGAAATAAACTACTTTCCAGCGCCAGCTGACATGATAAACATAATTAATCAGATGCCCCACTCTTTGAAAATAGCAAACCTTTGCAAAATATTATGCAGCTGTAACGTGCACGGTAGCTAGCAGACCTGAACAAACATGTCTGAGCTCAAACTCTTATAATGCATTCGACATCTGGCACCAACGTAAGAATACTAAAATTCACGCTGCAGGCAATTTCTTACCACAATACAACAGTTTTCAAGAAGATGACACTCATTCCAACACATGTCACGCAAGTATCGGTTGCTATTGCATCATCTACCATAATGAAAAAAACGCAAAAAACGTCGTCACATAAAAGCAGATGGTCACCATTCGCAGTTCGCACGAGTACACTGGGTAATTGTCATACACTGTTGCATGATGTCCAATGGTTTCACCGCCATTGACGAGCGTTCTTCCAGACATTGCACAACTTATGCATCAAAGTCACTCCCATGGTACATGGCACTCGTTATTTGATAGGTACTCACTGCAGTCACGGTTACTGCACGCACTGCACATCACACGTACAAAGGTGGCCGCTTCGGCTTCCTTTTCTTCACCCTGATCGCGCTCGAGCCTCAACATGGGCTTGGTGGCATGGTGGTACGAGTGGGCTCGGTGGCACGATCGCTATGACACCAATTCACCGCACGCCGTTATTTTTTGCGCAACTACTCGTCGTGGCCTGCTACCGCTGTGGTGCCGTCATAAGTGTTTCCAAGACAAAGACTGCTACCAGAGCTTGCCGCTTCAACGGTGCCATGGCTGCTCCACTGTCGTCCTTCCAGGATGCTTTGTCTGCGCGTCCTTTCAGGAATACCTTGAGTCTTCATCGATGGCACCCTCTGTCCGACCCTCGGCTTCCGTTCGACGACATTGCTGGTCGGTGGCTACGCGCCTCAAGGACCACCTTGGCAGGCGTCAGCCCTGCGTGCGATTCCGAGCGTCAACGACAGTGTCCAGCTCCTCCTGCCTCGCCTGTGCAGCCACCCTCGCCGCTGCGCATGCTCCGTTCGGGACCACACCCTCAACGTTTCTACTCGTGACCGCACCAATAAAAAGCACCGTGACATCATCACTGCTTTCAGTGGGCTCGGTGGCACGATCGCTATGACACCAACTCACCGCAAGCCATTATTTTTTGCTCAGGTAATACGTCGTGTTTTCTTGTTTACTAAATCCACAAGTTACCGTGGTCTCTTAGTGCTGCCGGGCCCGCACGCAGCATTTGCTATTCTTTGCGATTGCGTGATTATCACTCAGCGTCTCTTGATACAGTGTGGGAATGTTGAGCTCAACCCAGGACCTGCCACTCGAGCCTCTGCCAGCGATGAACACTCTGATGTGTTGGCAGCTTTACATGAACTAAAGAGCGGCCAGTCAACACTGCTCAACGAAATAAAGAGTATTCGAGAAAAACACTCTGATAACGATAAAATTCTCAATGACATACTAGAGAGACTCAAGAAAATTGAAGGGGAGTGCCAATCCCTGACGGCAATCAAAGCCGAGGTATAGAGTGCGCATGAGTTTGCAGAGGCAAACGTGCACCACATTGAAAAAACAACTGCGCGCACAGATGACGCAGAAGACAGAGCAAGGCGAATTAGCTTGGTGTTCTACGGGATAGATGATGAGTGAAACAAAAATTGGCCAAATCCAAGGAAAAATTATTAGGTTTAAAAGCAATCGCCTCAAATTACCTATTTCCCCGAAAGACATAGATCGCGCACACAGGCTTGGAACCTATTCACCTAATAAAACTAGACCAATTTTGCTAAAGCTCACTCATAAAGTAAAAGTACTTCTTGCTAGAAGAGATGACAAACACCCATTCATTAATGTCGAGCAAGATTTCTGTCCAGCTACCTGACTAGCCAGAAAAAAAACAACCGGTCGAGTTAAAAAAAAACAAATTTTTTCCAGCAGCCTCCGTCACAACAAGCTTGTAGCAGGAAAGAACATCTACGTATATGACCAGTTGGGCAACAGGTCGCTCTTCGCGGCCCCTAGCAGTTAGCCAGTAATGGTGCCAAGGACTATTTTTCGTTTCTTTTTACTGACATCAGGATCGCACTACCAAAGCGTGCTATCATAGCCAGCCTAATACATTCTGCTGATTCAAACGTTATAGTACTAACTGAAACGTGGCTCAACTCTTCAATCAATAGCGTCAAAGTGTTTCCTTCTCACTCTGATTTCAGTGTTTTTCGTACTGACCGTGACAGCCGGCGTGGCGGTGGCGTGCTCATTGCTACTCACAGAAACCTTAGCTGCTTCCACATCAATATACCCACCTCACTTGAATTGGTGTTTGTGTGCTGTAAAGTCGCTCATCCCCATGAAATATTAGGGGCATGTTATCGCCCACCAGATTCTGACAGCACGTTAATTCCCATGTTTCTTGACGCGCTAGAATCCCTGAAGACTGAATTTCCTAATTCCACAGTTGTCCTATTCGGCGACTTTAATTTTCCGAACATAGATTGGTCTGATCTCGTCTTCGTCACATTGAAACACAACATTGAAAGTAACTTTGTCGATAAATGTTTAACGTTGGCCTTAACTCACATTGTTAATGCAACAACAAGGCAATCCAAAAAGTCAGCCATATACTCGTTCTCGTATTAACCACTCATCCTGACAGAATCACCTCACTTTCATATCTCAATCGAATCGGCGATCATAAGGTCATTCATAATTTCTTCTAATGTAGCCTGAACCGGCCCACAAAAGCAAGCAAAAAGCTCATCCTATACAATAAGGGCGACTACATCATCTTCGATAAAGAATTAGAAATATTCTGGCTATTATTATTCAAAGATTTTAATGAAAGATCCGTTACGACGAATTGGTTCACGTTTAAATTCAAAGTGCATGAGATAATCAGTACTTACATCCTAGTCATCACAATTCATGAACGTTGCACCTCCCGTTGGTATAATTTGCAACTTAAGAGGCTTAAAACAAAAAGAAGCGACAATTCCGCTCCGCAAAAAGCACAAACAATGTCGTGGTGTGGCAAAAGTACGAGGCCACAGCAAAACTGTACTGCTCTGTTGTAGATAAAGCGAAACGGCTCTTTCATGAAACCACCTTACCGAATTTACTCCGCACTAACCTAAAACAATTTTGGAAAGTGATTAACCCATGATACGAAAACAAATTCATATCAATATTGTATGATACTCGACAGCCTATTGCCGATAACTGAAGCACTAAACCTTACTTTTATTCTGTCTTTACCAGAGAACCAATGGATAACCTCTCTGTGTATCCCCCTTGAACTACCCTCCCATGACCGATGTTAAATTTTCTCCTCAAGGCATCCGGCAAATCACAGAATCGTTAAAGCTTTCTTCATCCTGCGGCATCAATCACATGAATGCTAAGGAGCCCAAAAACACCAAAGGAAGTAGTAGCGTCATTCTTTCTCACACATTTCAGCAATCGATCTCATCCGACATTGTTCCTAGAGACTGGAAAGGGGGTAACATCGTTCCAGTTCCAAAACCAGGTTCTTCTGGTTACCGACCCATATACCCTAACAGCATCTGTTCAAAAATATTGGAACATATAATTCATTCACAAATTTCTAAATTTCCTGTCCCAGTTAAATTTTTCACCCTAACCAAAATGAATTCCAAAAAGGACTCTCATGCGATACTCAGCTTGCATTATTCATCCATGACTTAAGCGCTAGTGTAGACCTTAGCATACCAGCTGACGCCATTTTTATAGATTTTGAGAAAGCTTTCGACAATGTTCCCCACAGCCATCTACTACTAAAGTTCTCCCAAATAAACATCAACGACTTGTCTACGATTAGAATAAGGACTTTCTCACTAACTGTCAGCAATTAGTAGAAGCTAATGACACGTACTCATCCTTTTCTAACGTCATTGCCGGTGTACCACAGGGTACAGTTCTGGGCCCTCTCCCCTTCATAATTTGCATAAATTACTTACCCGATATTATTTCATCTAACATTCACCTTTTTACTGATGACTGTGTAATATACCGAACCATTACTAACGTTTTTGATAGAGTTACACGCCATTATGACCTGAAACTTGGTGAGTGGTGCTGCAAATGGCTCATGGTTTTAAATACAAATAAAACTGCTCTTGTTTCATTTCACAGACGCCAGAACTTTGCCACTGCTAACTATATAGTTAATGGCTGCACAGTTTCTCCCCTCAGCTGTATTAAATATTTTGGCGGTTATATTTAACAGAATCTAAACTGGTCTTCTCATTTAAGCAAAATAGCTAACAATACTAACAAAGCTCTTGGTTACATTCATTGTTACATACATCTTGCCCCTCCTTCAGTAAAATTACTAGCCTACAAAGCTCTAATTCGCCCTACACTAGAATGCGCATCTGCCATTTGGGAGTCACCACAAAGTAACCTGAGTAAATTCATCGAACTAATTCAAAAGCGTGCACTTAGATTCATCTATTCTGATTACCCATATCACACCAGTGTTAATACCCTTAAAAGTAAGACAGGTTTACCTAACCTTGATCTACGTCGTAAGATTTCTAGACTGCCACTAAATTTCTAGACCACTAAATGTATCATGCGTTTCAATATAACTTCCCCCTTCAACCAGCACATCGGCTTCAGCCCGCAAAAGTCGCCACAGGCCGCCTACCTTTTTCCTGCTTGCACCACAGTCCACCATCATTTCTTTTTCTCTCAGGCAGCCAGGGACTGGAACGATCTTCCCTCGAGCGTCTTCGACCATTCCAACACAGATACATTTAGGAATGCCATAGAATCGTTGTTTTTTCAGGTATATACCGTTTGCCCATTCCCTCGTGTAAAGCCGTCTGTTGAGGGCCTTTGAGTCATATTAAATAAATAAATTACTTAATTATCAAACATGGAAAACTTCTGGCTGACGCTTTAAGAATTAAAATGCGTGAAGTCTGATAATACCACTAGCATGCCCTCATTTACTTCACGCCAGCCAAATGACCACTGGTGCTGAATAAATTCATTGGCCGCCAGGGTCAACTGTGGCAATGCGAAATTCAACTGAAACAATGCGACCGCCGGCCACAATTGCCTGCATGACCGTAAACCCAATTGAGTAACCTCTCGGTGCGTAGATAGCTGTAACTAATTGCCCATCTACCGTAACGCCACCGCTACCAACAACGCCATGAGACAGTGTAGTTAGCCTAACACAATTTTTAAATCCTACAACTGCTATGACGGTGACACAGAGCGAGTCTCTGTGTTTTGCGCCCCTGCGCTCTACAGGATTCAAATCCTGCTGAACAGCTCGAAACGCCTGTCCTTCGTTGGGTGCCGGTACTGCGATATTCTCACTTGGCGACTCAACCGATGGACCAACAGCAATGCACCAGCAATACACCAGCAACCCCTTACGCGGAGATGCCACTGCAAATTCCCTGCCAACAACTCTCACTGCAGCGAAAGATTCCTGGCCACCAACGCCCAGGTGCCATTCCTCTCCGCGCAGTACTCGCTCTTTCTCTGAGCTAACCAAGCCACCTCCGACGGCTTCCGATACCGTAATATCCTCACTGAGTGACTCAAATGATTGAGCCATGACATTGGGACAGACGACACGTGTCGTTTCTAGATCAGCGTCTCGTAACTGTGCCGAGGGGCTCAATTCAACTACCTTGGAGCTCTGCGATGACGCGGCTGTCGTCAGCCCATCGCTGCCAGGATTACTGTGTAGCAGAGGAACGTGCGGCTCTATGCCCTGCAATTCGATTCCGGAGTCCCCATCGTGAGGTTGCCTAGGAGAGTCACTATCGCACTGACATCCCATATTCGATCGGAGATGTCGTTAGGCTCCACGACCTGTGTTGCCATTTCCCCACCCAGTGCTTTTGTCTCGAGTTTCAACTCGTTCGCCTTTATTTCAAAGTTTAGCTGCGCTTCGAGCACCCTGCGGCGTTGTTATGCCAACCCGAGATTGAGCTCTTTTTGCCATGTAAGCCAAAATGAACGCCACGTCGGAGACCACATGTGTTAAATACGGGGAGTCAGCAAACAAGTCGGTGGAACTCTTCTGCCAATTTCGCATTGAGTTCCTTCAGCCATCTGTGCCATTCGCGCGTTAATTCTGCGTAGCAAACTCTTCCCATTAAATACAGTGCGGTGGTACTGCGGACCGATCCTGCTATCACCAGCGACATTTTTTTGGCCCGAACACGATCACAGGAGTGAAAAAAAAAGATCTAGAAGCAACTTACCCCATTTTGCTGCCGACGTTCACTGCCAATGACCGTGCTTCGAACATGCTCAATGACGAGCGGTGTTGCTGGTGGTAATTCGTCGAGAGCTACTTTAGACCAGTCGCTCCTTGTTGTTTTCCTGGAGGACAAGGCTCTCTGCCTCGTCCAGCTGCCGCAGCTACTTGCTTGGTGTTTGTTTGTCTGGTGCCGATTAGCAATCAGCATCTTCATCTGTACTTCGTCCGTCATCTTAGGCAGCTTCCTCCGCTCTTCGTTAACTCCAGGCGAATCCTGTCGGCTTTGCCAGTAAAATCCAGGTTCCCAGAAACCAACTCTCACCGCTCTGCGCCCGAGACGCACCACTCAGGGTGGTATAGCAAAGTAGGAGAAGAAAAACGTGCTGCCGCTGTTCCAATAGCCGAAAATGACTTACTGGTTACTTGAAGATTAATCAGAACAGCTGGACAAGTTCTAGTAGGCGGGAAATGTTTTTATTTACAAACTGTACAAAACGTACATATTTGCACACATCAACGTTATACAAAAAGAAGAGAAAATAACACTCTGGAAATGAACCGGCTTCTGTGGGGAGACCCTATAGGAATCGGCAGAGCCGAAGGTGCCTAATACCTCATGCTCGGTTCAGAACCCTTGGCTGAACTTCGCGGCTTCTTCTTATCCCAGTGCTCCGCCCTTAAAAAACTCTCGGCGAGTCGTGGCCTGTTTGTCCCCTGTTAGGACAGTACACACGGTCGATCAAAACCTTGCCACAAGAACGCCACCTTCGTGCACGCAAAGGGCTCTTACACCTCTCCCCAAATAACACAACAGCTAAAATGTAAATGAAACAGAACTGAAAAAAAAACAGTCCTAGAGACGTGGGAAAGCTCCGCGGTGTGCAGTTATTTAGAAGAACCTACACGTACTGGGATTGGTGGCCATAGGACCGCTTCTCTGTAACACTTTGACTTGTTGACTACGGGACAATACACTGCATGTGCCCTGTGTGCTGTAAGAGGAACTGCAAGCTGCTCGCACGTAGTTCTACTTACGAGCTCATCTGTCAGGATAAACGTGGAAGCAGCCGAAGATATGCCGATTCCAGAATAGGCACCTCAGGCACCGCCCTGTCTCGAGCCCGCCCACTTCCGAAAGCTACCTCACCGGACCAGAACGAAAGATTCGTGGCAATCACTGCAGCTTCGCAATGTGCGCTACCGATTTTTCAGGCGCGCCAACAGCGCAAGGCCGTGCCATACGCCGAACCGATGTGAGGAGTCGCCACGGTGTGCTGGGTCCGGAAAGAGGCCCATTGATGCGACGGCTGCCAGTGCCGTGAGGGAATTAGGGGGACATCACAATGACGTTTAAAATCCCACTCCTTTTGTTACCCACGTGGCGGTTACTTTCCTCTCCCTGAGTTAGCACTAACTGGAAACGCCCGACAGTATCTGGCGCTGCCGAACTACGAGGCGTATCATGCTGGCGCCCTACTGTCTGCGCGGTCACATCAAATCCTGTCGAACAAGCTCTGACTGAGTGCCATTGCAGCAATGCTTCCTGCCAACGGCTGACCAGCCTCCTTAAGATTAAGCCACAAAACAAATTACTGCCGCGCAACCAATTGTAACCGCGGGCCTACAATAGTTAAAATTGCGGAGGAGTTTTATAGAGATCTGTACAGTAGCCGGGACAACCACGACTTTATTATAAGAATCAGGAGTAACCTAGATTAAACCCCACCAGTAATGATATTAGAAGTCATAGAAGCCTTGGAGAGCCTGAAAAGAGTCAAAGCTGCTGGTGAGGATCATGTAACATCACATCTTCTGAAAGATGGAGGACAGATTTTGTTAGAAAAACTAGCCGCCCTGTTCACAAGCTTTCTCTTGGCGGGAAGAGCACAAGAGTCTTGGAAGATTGCTCACATCATCCTAATGCATAAAAAAGGAGATGACAAGGACTTGAAGAATTACAGGCCGATCAGCTTCTCCCCATAGTATGCAAACTATTTAGAAAGGTAATTGCCAACATAATTAAGGCAACATTAAAATTCAATCAACCAAATGTAGAAGCAGGATTTCGAACACGTTACTCAACAATCGACCTGATAGTATCAATCAGGCAATAGAGAAATGCTCAAAATATAGACATCCACTATATATAGCATCCATAGATTAGGAGAAGGCGTTTGATTCAGTAGAAATATCAGCAGTCATGCAGGGACTGCGGAATCAGGGCGTCGACGAAGCAAATATTAACATTCTGGAAGAAATCTACAGGGGACCAACTGCCACCTTAGTGCTCCGCAAAGAAAGCGTCAGAACACCAATCAAGAAGGGTGTAAGGCAGGGGGATACAATCTCCCAAATGCTATTTACTGCGCGCACAGGAGGTTTTCAGAGGCCTAGAATGGGAAGAATTAGAAATAAGAGTTAATGAAGAGTACCTAATGATGTGCGCTTCGCGGACGACATTGCATTGCTAAGTAACTCAGTGGACGAATCGCTACTCATGATTACGGATTTAGATAAGGAGACCATAAAGGCAGGTATTATAATTATTCTGTAGATAACAAAAGCGATGTACAACAACCTTGTGAGTGAGCAGCGCTTCTAGATAGGTAATAGTGCACTTGAAGTTGTAGAAGACTATGTCTACTTAGGAAGGGCATTAACCGCAGACTGAACCACGAGATTGTAGTAGCTAGAAGAATAAGAATGAGGCGGATCACATTTGGCAAGCACTCTCAAATCACGACAAGTAGATTGCCACTATCACTCAAGAGGGAGGTACCTAACAGCTGCATCTTGCCAGTACTTAAATACGGAGCAGAAAACTGGTGACTTATAAAGAGTATTCAGCTTAAATTGAGGACGACGCACTTTGCGTCGTCCTCAATTTAAGCCGCGGCAGCCGGGATTTGATCCCGCGCCCTGCGAGTCAGCGGCCGAGTACCTTAGCGACTAGACTACCGCGACGGGGCTTAAGACACAAGAAGAGAGCTGAGTGGATTAGGGAACAAACGGGGGTTAAGGATATCATAGTTGAAATTAAGAAGAGAAAATGGACATGGGCCGGGCATGTAGCGCGAAGAGAGGATAACCACTGGTCATTAAGGCTGACTAACTAGATTCCCAGTGTAGGCAAGCGGGTTAGGGGGAGACAGAAGGTTAGGTGGGCAGATGGGATGAAGAAGTTTACGGGTATAAAATGGCAGCAGAAAGCACAGGACCGAGTTGACTGGCGCTACACGGGAGAGGCAGTTATCCCTCAGTGAACGTAGTCAGGCTGATGATGATGATGATGATGATCGCCATCATCATCATCATCAGCATCATTGTCCTCGTCATCATGAATAGTGAGCCAAGTGTAGAAAAATGAGTTTTTTGAGGGCAGCCCAACAAACACAACATGTTTTGGTTCTCAGAGAATTATGTAGGCACACCCCCGGTCTGTTCAGCGGCCACGGTGGCACCTCGGTATGGCCGCAGGTACAAAGTCTGAAGGAATGACGTGCCTATGTGTGTCTAGGTATCGTAAGTAGGTGCAGCCTGGTCAGTCGGTCTGTAGCAAAGACAAGGGATAGTTTGCGTGTTGCGCCAACACACGAAGATGTACTCAAAGTATATCGCAAGATAGATCAACCTCTAAAGAAGAAGTCCACGACTTCTCTATGGTGTCAAATGTGAATATACACCTCTGTAGCTCTAGGCATATTCTCAGCGCACACTCTTGAAGGCCATTCTAGGGACGAATGCTTGGTACACTCATACCCAAAAGCACAGGTGTGGCGTATCATGGATGGCCAACAAACAATTCCAGGTATAACTGCAGGAGTCTTTTCTCAGTATGGGCCCATCTTATTCCTCCTACAACTCAAAGAACATCTATACCACTAACAAAATTAGTTCATAGCGCAGCGATACGCTTCATACAAAGTATACAGCTGGAATCACTGCATCGTCAGTGAAGATAGCGTGCAGCGCCACTGATTTCTTTGTGAACGTCGACGCAGCACACTTGGCTATTGAAAGCTACTGGCCTTTATGGCGCAAGTTCTGTGAGGTTACTGGTGTCGCAAAATGTAGTCTTGCTCTCAATTGCGGACGCGTTGCTCGAGATGCCCATATGCGTACATCGGACGCATAGGCACTTATTTCGACAATGTTAGAGAGCTTAGCAGCAAGACCAACGAGCGTGGTGTTGAGGAGTATGGGGATGAGCACCGCACCTTGTGAAACTACATGACTTACGCCGTGACGGCCCGTCTCACCAACAGGCGTTGACATGAATATGGCACGTCCTGTTAAGATAATTGACTATCCACGCATGAAGACGGCTTCCTACGCCAATGTCTTCAAGCGCATCATGGCTTGCCACATTAAACATGGCACATGTTCTACTATCCCTCCCTAAGCTGTAATGAAGCGTTACGCGAGTACATCTATGACAGCTACTTCTCATATGCAAATCATTGCACTGTAGCGTGCATTTCTTTGCGATAAAAACGGTGCACCTTTCTATTGTTCAAGTCAATCTATAGTGAGGTCATGAGTAACCCTTTACAGGCCACTGTGCTTGGCGTGACTAATGAGCGCACAGTATGCACTAAATTGCACTATTTTTATGAACCCGTCGAACCATCTCAATACGCTTAACTAAAAAATGGCGGCTTCTTATAAAAGCGCATTCCACAGAGCGTGTGATCTGACAGATATTCAGAGCAACAGGGGCTGGCCTCGAAGTGTGTAGCCTTCGAGTTTGCGTCAGTGTGCGTCTGAGGGCACCTTGATACGCAAGATTTTGCGTGATTCGTGTACAGATGAGCCCTTACCAGTCCTTCTGTTTGTATGGTGGGGGGGGGGCAGTAGAGAGAAGAAGCGGAGTGAGTGAGAGTAAATTTTCCGACAGACACGACGTGTGCAAAGTTTTTTCACTACTTTAGGAAGTCCTGGCTGGAGACGACTGAGCTTGGGTTTTGTCCATAGGCTCCTAATACAATGTCATTTCCTGATATTTGGATTGGAACACATGAACAGTGTTTACGATGGAGCGGTTACATTTTTTTAACATACAGTCTGTCATGCGGCTACGCAATGAATCAAGGAATGTCCTATGTGGTGCTTTTGAGTTTGAATATTCCTCGTTCAGATGCATTCTCATTCGCCTAGGAGTCAGGTTACTTGCAGCTACCGATATTGTAAATTCCTGCTTCTTTACTACTAGCGTAGCGTAGCCTGTAACCAAAGAAAGTGCTAGATGCTGGCTGTGGTGCTGGGGGCTTTCTGACTTTGCTAAACTGTGCCACAACTTACGTGACATTGCTTTTGTAGTCCGGGGGTTCAAATAGAATGTATTTGAGCGATTTTTATTGATTTTAATATCCACCTAGTAGCGTAAATTGCATTTTTAGGGAAATTTCGCGCACGGACTTGCTCGTATATTGTACTTTAAAAGACTAAAAGTGAAGCCGTGCGTCATTTCTAACCCCAGTGATCTGATTTACCGCTTCACTTTCATAACACATTCTGTCGACATGTGTAATATGAACAACATACCAATGCATCGATTTCTGCTTCCTTGCCTGCTCAACATCACGGTAAAGCCTAGCATCCATGTGAAAGGTTCTGTCGTCCACGATCTCCGACGCCCAAGTAGCTTTCGCCGATCGGCCCGCCGTTCATGATCTACTGATGTGTGTAGCTCTCCCTGATCAGTGCCCCATCCTTGGACTCCTTCAACCATGCCCCATCTTGCCGATCTCTTCGCTCCCATCGTTTCAAATGTGTGCGGCGAGCGGTTTGTATTCTTTATATATCGCTTTCTGCTATTCTTTGTATCCCCTTCCACTCTCCATACAAAGCACTATATAGTATACGCCACGCTCCCACAAAAATTAGGTGCCTTTTTTCTTTTTCTTTAAAGGCCAACTGCAACAGAACTTTCCTTCGGTGGGAACGGGCATAAATACGTAGTATCCGTACGGTAAGTTACGATAATGACAGCGAAAAATCTTGCAGTCGCGTATGTAATTCATAATTTGTGCTCTGATTACCAGCTAGCAGACGACACAGAACTCTAGCCGTGTGCGCAGGCAAATCGGACAGAACCGATAATGACGATTACTACTGAATGTCGCCGTGTCGTTCTTTGTGAGCAATCCTTCCTGCCGCTGAATCGTTTTGTGCGTGTGTACTGCATTGCACCGCCTCAGGAGAGCGCGTTCGAAACTTGTTGGTGCTGCATTGAAGTAGATGGCAAGTAAAGTTCAAGTTAAGCAGCGTTTCTGAGTACGCGCGTTACCCCCATATTCAGATACACTGCTTGACTTGAACTTGACATGTAAACACCTTCAAAAGAACGCGTTTAAAACGCCTCATTGCGTTTATGTCGCCTTGGCACTGCCCAAAGACAGCGCGTTCGAGACGCGTTTGGGGCGCATTGAAGTCGGTGGTAAGTCAAGTTCAAATCAAGCAGCGTTCATGAATACGGGGGTTAGACACTGCGAACCCATCAGTGGGAAACCTGAACCAGCGTTCGCTAAGAAGTTTATGACATGAAAAGGATGACGTGTATGTCATTGATGTCATGATTAACATTTCATGATCCTGCAGCTGTTGCGGTGGTCTCCTTCACATGACATGTAGCAAAACTGGTATGGCATGAAGTGATTGCAGGGCGAACACAAGCGACAGACCCTAACATGAAAGTCATGACATGCGTGTCATTTAACAACATGACTACATGCCACACTCATGATGTGCTCACGGCCGTTTCGCTATAGCGTCACATATACCAAATTTGGTATTATGGTACGTGAATGGATGACGAAGGCATGTGACTGGTGCAAACATTATAATCATGAGATAGCATGTTATGTAACAACATGACTACACGCCACGCTCAAGATGCGCCGGCGACCGTTTCGCTAGTTTCATTTATACCAAATTTTGTATTACGGGACGTGAAAGGATGACAAAGGTATGGTACTAGTGCAAAAATGATAAATTCGAGATGCATATCATGTAACAACATGACTACATGCCACATTCATGATGCACTCACGGCCCTTCCACTAGCTTCACATATGCTAAATGTGCTAATATGTGACGTCAATTGATGACGAATGTATGTGACTGGTACAATCATGATAATCATGAGATGCGTGTCTTATCAGAACATGACTACATGCCATAGTCAAGGCGCCAAAAAATTTTAACGTGATGCGGTGTGCGAGCCCGCCGGCGTTCATTCCGTTCCGTCACGATGGCGTTGCCACGCCAAGCAGCAGTCCTGCCTTGGATTGGATGAACTTTTATTTGGTCCTCCAAAACACAGATCACTGTGTTGCGGGCAGCTCCCACGTGGGGACTGAGATGCCAAGCTCCTCAGCCGCCTCGCGGGCTTGGTGGACAGCCCAGAGCTGATCTGCCGAGGACGAGCTGCGGATTGCCGCGTCCCATCTGGCAGAGGTGATGTTCGATAAATGAGCGAATTTGGTGCACTGCCAGAGCATGTGTTCTAATGAAGCTATTTCCCCACAACGTGGACAAAGATTACTTGGGTATAGGTCAGGGTACATGATGTGTAACATTTTCAAAGTAGGGTACATCCGCATTTGCAAAAGCCTTAATGTAAGTGCTTGGGGCCAGGTTAGATTTTTGTGAGGTGGAGGGAAAATCCTTCTAGACAGGTAGAAATGTTTAGTGAGCTCGTTATATGTTGTAAGAATTTCCCGATTATCCCCTTCACCGGTAGAACGCATCCCCGGGGAGGCGGGGTTGGAGAGTTCTCGCACCGCCTCGTGTGCTGCATCATTGAGATTGGGAGGGGAATCGTTGATTTGCCCAAGGTGAGCTGGGAACCAACTCAGAAGATGATGCGTTATGTTCTTGCCTTGCAGTATTCTCAGCGTTTGTTCAGAGAACGTCCCCTTGGCGAACGCCCGTAGTGCTTCCATGTAATCACTGTAGACGACTTCAATGTTATCCATCTTGAGTGCTAAGGCGATGGCCACCTGTTCTGCAATGATTGGGTCTTTCGTCCTGACCGTCACTGAGTTGACGACATGGCCAGCCCCATCGACCACCACTGTCACAAACGCTTTCCCATTGACGTAGGAAGCCGCGTCAACAAATACGACTCCTCGTTCCTTGTTTGAGACTTGACGAAGTATAGTCCTGGCCCTCGCTACACTTCTTCCGACGTTGTGTTCTGGATGCATGTTTCTTGGTATAGGAGACACAGTGATATTCTCCCTGATGTTGTCGGGGATATCATTGTAATTGCGTCTGATTGCCATTGGGTGTTGGCCCAGCTCCTGCAGGATCATTCTCCCCGACCTTGTTGTAGATAACTTTGCAAACTGTGCTCTTTCTTGGGCTTCTGCTATTTCTTCGAGCGTGTTGTGAGTGCCAAGCTCAAGCAGACGCTCGGTGCTGGTATGTATGGGTAGGGCCAGGACCTTCTTAATAACTTTTCTGAGGAGCACATTTAGTGTCTCGGACTCTGCTCTTGACCAGTTGTGCATTGCTGCCTCGTACGTGAAGTGGCTTAGAACAAACGCATGCATCAGCCTGATGAGGTTATCTTCCTTGATCCCATTTCTTTTGTTGGCCACTCTGCGTATGAGGTGCACCGCACTGTCTGTTTTCCAAATTAAATTGGCTATTGATTTGCTGTTGGTGCTGCTAGACTCTATCAGCATGCCCAGGACTTTGATGGAGTCGACCCTCTGGATGGCAGCCCCTTGATTTGTATGGAGGTGGATGTCTATCTGGTTTAACGGCTTCCATCCCCTGGGCTTCGGTCTCCGGCGTGCCGTCCGATACAGTAAATGTTCTGACTTACTCGAGGAGCACTTGAGCCCAGAAGGACTAAGGTACTTTTCTACGATGTCAATCGCCTCTTGCAGGGCGCTCTCAATCTGCCCCTCGCTTCCACCTGTGCACCAGATGGTAATGTCATCTGCGTAGATGCTGTGCGTCAATCCTTCAATGCTCGATAATTTCTTTGACAGTCCAATCATGGCAATGTTAAACAGCATTGGTGAAATCACTGCCCCTTGCGGCGTGCCCCTTGCTTCTAGTTCGATTGCTGCGGTCTTCCATATCTGCAATCTTCATCACGGCTTTCCGATCTGTAAGAAAGGACCATGCGTAATCATAGAAGGCTTTCCCCAGACCGAGCTTGGAAGTTGCTTCGAGTATGAATGAGGGGTGGATGTTGTCAAATGCTTTTTAGAGATCTAGGCACAGAATGGCTCTCACGTCTCTGGTTTCATTGTCGATGACCTGGTGTTTGATAAGCTTCAATGCACCTTGTGTGGACAGCCCTGCCCCGAATCCAACCATATTGTGTGTATATATGTCGTTATCTTCCAAGTACTTGTTTACCCTGTGCAGTATGGCATGTTCTGAAACCTTGCCGGTACATGATGTCAAGGATATTGGCCTCATGTTGTCCAAGGTAGGGGGCTTTCTTGGCTTAGGAATAAGGATCGTCCTGGCCAGCTTCCACTGCTCTGGCACCCTGCCTTCTTTCCATGCTGCATTGATCATATCCTTCAGGGTTTCAATTGAATCGTCATCAAGGTTACGAAAGGCCTTGTTTGATATACCGTCGGGCCAGGGGCCAACCTGCCGTTGCGATCATGCAAGGCTCTTCTGATATCCTCGATGTTAAAGTCGCCCTCAAGATCTGGATTGGGCCTGCCCTGGTACTGTCTACTTGGTGGTGCCACTCCTCTTTTGATTGGGAGGTACTTATTCACGAGTCGCTGCACAACTTGCTGTTCTGTAGTGCGCCCTATCTCTTTACGCAAAATTCGAGTGATAACATGCTTTTGATTTGTTTTGGTGGTGTTTTCGTTGAGGAGATGCTTTAACATATTCCATGTCTTGCCATTGCGCGTCTGACCATCGACGGAGTTGCAGATTTCGTCCCATTGCTGCCTGGATAGTGCGCGACAATGTTCCTTGACTGATCTGTTTACCTCAGCTAACTTCTTACTCAGTCTTCGGTTCAGGCGCTGACCCTTCCAACGGTTCAGTAGTGCTTGCTTTGCCTCAAGAAGAAGAGTGAGCCGGCTATCCATTCTTTCAACCGGAAAACTTGTGGTAATGGTGGAGGAGACGGATTTGATGTCATCTTTAATCTGTTTGACCCACTGCTCCAAGCCTTGTCCGTGGCCATCTTGTTCCCTTTCCATCCTTATCTTCCTGAACTTATCCCAGTCTGCGAAGTGGAATTCTCTCTGCTTTTTATGCTCCACCGAGAAAGTAGTGGCAAGAATGCAGTGGTCACTCCCTAGGTCTACAGCAAGGTTCATCCACTGGGCCTTCTTGATGTTCCTTACAAATGTAGGGTCCGGGGTGGAATCCCTGCAGCAAGATGTACCAAGCCTTGTTGGTAGGCGGGGGACTGTGATTAGGGTGAGATCAAGTTCACTGGCACTTTGCCAAAGTCGATTTCCTTTCCAAGTGTTGTACTTGTAACCCCACGTATGATGAGGGGCATTGAAATCACCTGCTATGACGAGTGGGCATTCCCCGGCGATATCTACAGCTTTCTTTAAAAGCGTCTTGAACCCTTGCCTTTGTTCCTTTGGACTGCTGTATATATTAAGAATGAGAATGCTCTGACGGTTGCTGGTATCTGGCACGATCTCTACCATGACGTGTTCCAACCGGCCTGCTTCCATCTTGAGGTCGTGGGTTACGTGCGTTAGTTTGTTGCATACGAATGTGCAGACTCCCCTCCCTTCAGTATCCCCTATTACAGGTCGGAATCCCGGCAACGTTGCTTGCGGAGAAAGGGTCTCTTGTAATAATATAATATGAGGCTTTTCTTAGCTGCTCCTGATATACTGTTGTAGGGCTGCCTCCTTTTTAAGGTAACCTCTACAGTTCCATTGCCAGATACGAAATGCTTCACGTAGCGCTGCCATCATGGTTATTACATGGACGGCCCGAGCCTGATGCTGCGCCTGTCGACAGGTTTGGTAACACTAGTATTGGTGGCCGAAGGGGTGAGTTTGGTGCATGAGGAGGCCTTGCTGTATTCTGCAGATATGCTTCGACCTTTAAAATGCGCAAAGTCATATGCTCTTCCAGTGCCGCCACGCTTGACTGTAGCCTACCCATCGGCTCGCTAAGATTGGCTACTACTTTGCTGAGCGTGTCAAAGACCTCTTTCATATCTGACATGGTCGTTTGGTTGGCTTCCACGTGTTCTGCCATGACTGCCCTCTTTTTTGTGGTTCTCGAGTCCCCCCCGTTTTCAGCCACAGGGACATTTTTATTTCTTTTATCTCAGCTGATAGCCTCTCATTCGATTTTGTAAGTCTCGCGTTTTCTTGCTCTAGCTGTGCAATTCTATCATGCTCTGGCAGCTTACCTGTCATCACCTCTGCCGCGCCGTTGTGCACTCGCTCAGACCAGCTGCCTTTCGATGTAACTGCAGGCGTCCTCCCCGGGTGTGAAGCCATCATCTCGAACCGAACGCTAGGCAGCTGGCCATTCGGGTGCCGCCCAGGCTGATCCCGAGCCTGATGGTGACCTTGAGAACTCGAGCACCCCCGTGATTGGGAGCGGGCCTTGGGTCTAGAACCTCTTCTAGAACGCGATCTTCCCTGGAGTTGGGCCGCCTTTCCTGTTCTTGTGTAGTCTGGATGCTCTGGGTCCCGTAGGCTGGAATAAGCTGCTTGTCGTTGATGTCTGGACTCGATGTGATTGATGCGTTCCGGGCTTCTGCGGCTACTCGCGATCTTTTCCAACGTCTGTGTCTGACGACGTATTGCACTAAGAACCTGTTCTTGCACTCCTTGTCTGCCGTGTGATGGTGACCGCCGCACAGCCTGCATCTTGGATTGCACTGGTGCAGGCTATCTGGGTTCTTGATCTCGCAGCCTCTGCAGATGGTTTCAGCTGGGTTCGGACAGACGTCAGACCGATGTCCCAGCTTTCCACAGATGTAACATATATCGATGTTCTTGCGGTAAAGGGAGCACTGCAAAAGTGAAGGTCCATATCTCACGAATCTGGGCACCTTGTGTCCTTCGAACGCTATGATGGTTGTCCCGGTGTCCTTGATTCTCTAGGCCTGCAGCGCGAGCGGGTTGTTCGCGTTCACAATCTTTCGGGTCAAAATGTCCTGAGTATCGCTTACGGGGATCCCGCGAATCACTCTTTTACAAGTATCGTGGGGTGCAGTGGTGTACGCGCTAACGTCGAAAACTTTGCCTCCAATGTCACTTTGCTTGATCTTGAGGTATCTTGAAGCTCTGTCTTGGTCCGGAGTGCTTGCCACCATAATGTTCTGCTGCAAGTTGGAACAGATGATGTCCTGCATGGCCTCCTCCTCTTTAATGCCGGCCGCCAGTACTATCGCGTCTGCCACGGCTCCAGTGCCAATTCTCGAGATATTTAATCCTCCACGTGGTCGTAGCACAATCTTGCTGAAGTCCTTAGGTAGTGGCGGCATACGTCCAGCTCGCACGATTGTATGCTTGGTGTCATACCTACTACGACTGGCTCGAGCGTCTCCCGCAACGCCAGCCTTGGTCGAACCCTTGGCAGCAGGATTGCTAACCGCGGCTTGCTTATTCCTTGGGCGTCTTGTTTCGGCTTCCTTCCAACCCATGTCTTCCGTGCAATCCTCTGGAGAGCTGTACTCTCCATCTACTTGGTATTCCATTCTCAGTTGCAGGTCCTGAAACGCGCAGAGCGTTGAGTCACGTTGGCGCTGGGTCGGCGCATCGACGACAATCGCCTCCTTGGTTAGGCTTAAATCCCCCGGTGGCGTTGCCGTGTGAAAATGTCCCCAAAAAGGTTTAAAAGTCCACTCACCAGCACAAAGGTGGTATCTGCTGATTTCTTGAGAACTTAGGCACACGATGGGACTGCAAACTCAGCGACAAATTCGTGAATACCACAGGAAAGCATTCTTGAAAGCAGGAGCCGATCTGCGCGCGTACGCACTGGTCGGCATCTAGAGCGTCTCCCCCCAGTCCTGCCTTATACTCACAAGCGTGGACTGCGCTGCGTTGCTTTGACGCATGCGTGTTTCAGCGCGTCTGGAGTTCCTCCGTCACGAAAAGAGGGAGAAGCAGTGTTGTCTCGGAGACGCATCGACACGAAATATACCATGTCCCGTTTCGCGCCGGTGGCTGTCAGGCCGCACCGACGGACGCTGGTCGCGCCGGTCACGCCGGTCACGCCGGTCACGCATATAGAGTGCTCGCGTTTTGCTAACGTAGCGTCACTGTGCCCAGCGTGCGCGCGCGTCAATGCTACATTGGAGTATAATTGGCCCTTCATGATTTGCTCGCGGCCGTTTTGCTAGCTCCACATATACCAAATTTGATGTTATATGACGTCCACGGATACAAAATTTATGACTGATGCAAACAGGATAATTCAGATCCGCATGTCATGTAGGGACATGACAACATACCACGCTCATAGCGTGCTCGCGGGCGTTTTGCTAGCTCCACATATATTAGGTTTGCTATCACGTGACGTGAATAGAGAACGAAGGTAAACGACACATCCAAACATGATAATGGTGACATGGAAGTCATGTACGGTCACTTACCTCCACTTCGTAACGTTGTGTTGATTTTAAAATAAATAATAACCTTTCTCATTCGTGCTTCGCATTTCATCGATTCCCACTGTACCTGGGCTCTGCCAATTTCTTTTTTCTAAACATGATATGTGTCACGTGGACTTGTTGTTGCGTATGTCTGCGACTTCACGTAGCCCACGGGATAGCTTTATGCTTTCCCATAGAAGAGTACCTTGTACTCTAAATCATTACCCAGTTCTTCTAAACCCACATGTAAACTTATATTTTCGTAACAATGTTTGCTGTGGCTGTGCAGGCGTTCAATCACAAGGTTTTTTTGGATTGTAATTTATGTTAACTCTTCGTAAAAACAAATTTCTTGAAACAGGACGCTCATCACTAGTCACGTGTTAATGATAGAGTGCTAAGTACTGTGAATCATTAAACACTTTATCTAAACACACAAGGCTCTCCCTTAGTTTAGTGTGTATAGACCCTTTTTCTGTTTACACACACAGTCCCTTGAAAACATCCGGTTTCGTCCACCGACGTGCCTTAATAGTATCGGTGGGCACGAAGAGCTATATAAGATAGCTTGACAATTTGCTACACTTTATTTCATGAAATCTATTCATACAAATGTAGCTTTGAGGTACATGAAGATTTAAAGATATTTTCTTGAACTATACGCACGTCCATTTTATCTTGAAAACTTGAGATACTTTCCTTATGCTTGAAAAAAAATTGAAAATGTACTTTTAGTTCAACGTTAGAAGAAGTTGATTGAGGTGACCGGAAGGTTGTTGAAGTAGAACGCTTGCAGTTGTGAAACAGTCTATCGTGTTCCAAACCGTTCACAAACTATTTTGTACCCAGTTTTTTGCTCTCAGGAATCAAATTGCTTCCTCTGCTTTCCTAGCCAAAATGTCCCGAGAATACCAAATGAGATAGAGAATTTTTCGCCCTCGGAAAGGCACGCAGTTTCTCCTTACCGACCTTTTCGAAGGGATGTCATCTTCGCTGAGTCAATTTTTTTGAGCTTTCGAAGATTTAATATATTGTCTGTCTCACAACTCAATCACGTGCACGTTGTTCTTGAGTGTCCGGCCCGTTTGTGAAAGTTTTCTAGACTTCATTCAAATTTTCAGACCCTTTGTTTAGCAGGGAGCGTGCGTGTATCCCACATTGAAAGACTTCTCAGCAGCTACGCGTAGGGCTGTAGGCTTTGCGTGTTGCTGTGAGTTTTCAAGACACGCGCATTTTCTTGAAAAAAGTTCGCTCCGGGAGGCCGAGTGAAGCGACTCCATCGTTCCATGTCGCAGTAACCCCCTGACGCTCTGTTCCGCGTTAGACTATTGCGTTTCTCTATAGTAGCAAAGCAACATAAAAAAGGAAGTGTGCACCATGTTCAGTGGTCACTGCCACGAGTTATTTAAGTACTTTTGCCCGGGTTGAAAGCAAAGAAGGATCGTAGCATAAGTATTTTAAATGGGAAGACGACTTCCTGCTGTATTTCATTTTCACAAGCGAGAGCGCTTTGTCGGAGCTCAGCTAAAGCACCGAAAGAAAGAAAAGTAAACAGGGGGTTTTGAAGTACGACAATTGAGAGTACAATTCTGGTAGATTTAGTGGCAAATGCTCTTTAAATGTTCCGTGGCTTTTTAGCGGGCGCTCATTCTTGTGCGTGCCTAGAATCGCGTTGAGTTTTCGAGTGTGCACCTTCACGTTCCAAGCTCTCAACGTAAATACAGTTAAAAGCTGGAACTACTGTCCTTTGTAGCACAAGACGGGACAATCCTGCTACTCGTACATGAACATATTTTCAGCATGGTGCTTCTCAATTTCTTTCGTTAAAGTCTCGCGTAGCAGGCTATAGATGCGAAATCATGGGAGACACGAAAAAGTCTACAGAACTTGCATGCGGTTTGTAGGGATGGGCATTACCAAGAAAGTATGCCACGTCGACTACTGGGAAGCCCAGCGCAACCTCGGGAGCGATCAGCCTCACGGGCGATGTGCTTGTATACTGTTTCTCTCCACTGCATTCGCTGCTTCGTTGACGAGCGCAGCGCAGAGAAATATTTCGGGGTTCGCCTGTAGTGGCATATATCGATACACCTGAGCAGCGAGCCGCCCATGATGTCCACCGTTTTTTTCTCTTTGAATGCTACTTCAAGTAGATATGAAACGTCATCACTAGTGATTTCAGGAGTTGTATTTCAGAGCTACTCGAATGTTAAATACTCGCTGACCCTTAAACTGACGCAAACGCTGCACAAGCTTGCACTAATCTAGTTTCCTCAATCAGTGGTGTTGCATTGTGGTCCACCGTTCATGGCAGGGGTTTCGAACAGACCTCAGCTGGCGCACTCCACTGACAATATCAAGTAGCACAAAGGCCACTAGAGTCGAGGTGGTTTACCATCGCTCGGTAGAGCAGAGTCCAAGAACACGTTAAGGAAGAGTACGGGACGATTAGCGCTGTATAGAATAGAACTCAACCGCTTTTTGATCTTTCAAAGATGGTTATGGCAAGATGTGAGGGGGTGAAAAGAACATCTCGTAACGCAGACATTTGAAAGGTAATATTTCCGCGCCTCGCATACGAATCAGTCGTATGAATGGTATTTGCCGTCTGGTTTCGGGAAACATATCAATACTGTTTTACGTATGACTGAAATTTGGACGCTGTTGCTGAGCAGAAGCGAGCTTGCTCACGGTTACGTTTTAACACGAATTCATGACGTAGGGTGCCGTACGAAAATGAATACCAATGGTTGAGATAAGTCCCACCGCCGTAGAGTACCGGAGTAATGCGTTGTTGCTCGCTATACGCGATTAAGTATTGCGAATTGCATATAGAAAACTTCTAAATATTTCATTTTTCTGAGGTCACGTGTCACAAGAGAAAGGGCTGCAGGCACCTGTTTGAGACCCCTGAAATATAGAGTCTCACTATATAAGCTGGGCACGTTGCCTTACTGGTCCTGAAAATGTTTTTTCTAATAAAGCAATGCTTAAAATTAGACGTGCCGAACCCTTCAAGGCGCCCACAAAATTGATTTATTGCGTACGCACACTTGCTTATAGCTGTGGAAGTTAGTGACCACGTTTTAATCTATTCATTTGGGCGAAACGAATGTCAAGGGAACTTGAGACTTTGCGTGAACCAGGAGCACCATGCAAACCGAAAATTGGCGCATAAATGCAATGTGAAGTCAATCGGAATTCAGGTGCAATTAAAGTACCACTCTGTTGGTAAACTTGACCATCAACAACGCCAAGTCGTTTGTCGCTTTGTAGTACGTATGCAGGCATTCTGAAAGGGAAAATATACTCATGCTATACACAAACAAATTCAGCCTTTAACAAGGCAGTGCCCGTCTTCCCAAGTCCCACGACATAGTACTTGCTGTTCACATGAACGTCCTGATCATCACATCATGTTATTTCCTGTGTGCTGGAACACTGACCTAGTGCTGATGATTGGGCACATGAATTGTATGAATTGAGGCGCATGACATGCCCTATGTCGACACGAGCGTGAACTGTGGCAAGATATCCAAGCGCGACTTCGCATGTGACATCGATCATGGAGTGTGTGATTTGAAGTATGTGTGTGCAAATTGTTTTGTTCAGAACGTTCATTAGGAGCTTTTAGCTTGCCCGTATATTTTAATGTGTACATGCGCAATTTGAGCATGCGTGGGCCTCTGCAGAACAGAGACTTTTGCAGAATGTGAACTACTCGCCGCATACGCACTACGTTTACGTTCCTATCTCACGAACCTACTTTCGTTTGTGGCTACTCGTGATAAGCTAATGCGGAGGCTTCACCCATGCAGCTCATTAAGCCGAAGTGCGAGTGATAACTTTAGTACAGTTGCATTACTGAAAACAGAATGACTCGGAATACCATGCCGTACTATGAAAAGCCCAACCCCCGTATTCACAAACGCTCTACGACTCGTCTTCCACCCTTCACTTGACAGAGTTCAGCCCTCCGCCACCACTCAGCTGGAAATAGCGCTGCGCCATTTAAGAATCGCAGCACATAATTGCTGATATGCAGTGAGTTGCCGTGCCTTGAGACGGCGCTCCCATCGGCTTTCTTAAGTGAAAATGAAGCGTTGAGTGAAATGACGTTCTAGAATAGGGAAGAAAGCCCCTGACGAGTTCGATAGGTTGCGCCATCAAGCGTGTCGAACGTGAATCAGGCAACCACAAAATTGTTATTGCAGAAAGCAGACCTCTGCACAGGTCAAAACTTAGAGCCCTAGCCAGGTCCGGGGCACTGACAGCGTCGAATATTCACCCGAGCCACACGATAGGGGGTTGCGAGGCCACCCGGCCCAACGGCGAAAAATCTATATCCCGGTTTCGTCCCAGTCCGGCTTAGTCAGCTGCGGATGCGATATGGCATTTGCTGATAATTTGGCATTTCTTTAAACTTATGAAACTAAAACACGAGTACATGACACAATACAGTGATTGCATGCATCCATTACAAGTTGTGAAAAATAAGCAGTCCAACAATTTGGGCTTCAGTGAATCGCGGCGCTCCCGACGTCACAATGCCACCTATCGGCAGGTCCGTTCGCGGCTTGCACTACTGGCTGGGACAGCCAATATCCTTTGCGCAAACGTTGCAAGCTTGGATATTTAAACTGTTTTCCTTTTTCAGAAATTCAGCACCTGAGAAATAGGTTAAAAGAATATTCCATGTATAGAGAATCACGAATTTATCTTCAAAGGTTTTATTCTTTATTTTTGCGTTTAAAGTGGCCGAAAGAAACGAGAACCGTGAAATGGAGAGGCGGAAGGGGGGGAGGGGGGTCATGGCGAAGGCGTGACGTGGTGAAAAACAGTTCAGGCAGACCATTTTATTTTGAGCTTGATTTAGCTTTCAATCTGGCATGTGTCCTCCAAAAAATGTAGCCAGAGTCCTGCACTGGCTAGAGATGAAAGGATGTTGACCTGCCCGAGCACGGCCTATGGCTGCGCTGCCGAAGACATGTGAAAAGAACCGACGCAACTCCATTGCTCAGAGGGCTCATGCATTAATACCATCCCGAGTAAGAGGCTGGCAGTCAATTGACACTCAATCAAAAAAGAGTTGATCCACCTATTTTTAACGAGCATGAACGAGTGTGAGAGATTGTGGGGGGGGGGGGGAGGAAATGTTGCCACTGTAAACATTCACTTTACGGGCGTGGTCACGATCACTAGCGTTCGCAAAATTGTGGCAGGTATAACAGACAGCCATTGGCCAGTCATAGCCTCCTATGTTGCTTTGCTGTGAACGCGAAGAGAGAGGAAAAACTGTTTTGCTGCCTCGAGAGGTCGCATTTACATATATCAGCGCATCCAAGAGTTATGCGGTGTCGAATACAAAAGAGTCGGCTTATGTCATGTAATATTGGTATTCGTGGCTATCGAATTCATGGATTCACCGTTGTAGTGAAAGTGTAATATTTTCACTATTTTTTAGACGTCCCTCATAACCGCTATTTTTACTTACGTGTGATAGCTAGGAGTACAATAGGAAACCCTTAAGTAGTGAGGCTGCTAAAAACTGACCTCCTGCAAGAACCAGTATTTCATCCTGCTTTTCATCGTACGCTTACGCGCAATGTTTCAGCTCCAGTGCAATAATTGCAACCCAACCTGCCACTCAAAGGAGCGTGCTTTTCACTCATAACGGCCGCATATTGCTACTACGCAGCAGAAACCTGGAGGCTTACAAAGAAGGTTCAGTTTAAATTGGGGACGGCGCAGCGAGCAATGGTGTAACCTTAAGTGTAACCTTAAGAGACAAGAACATAATATAGTGGGTCAGGGAAGAGACCGGGGTTAAGGATTCAATAGTTGAAATTTAGAAAAAGGAACAGACATGGGTCGAGCGCGTAGCGCGTGGACTCGCTCGCTGGATTCCGTGCCGACTGGTTGTGCTCTCGCGATCTCTGACGACATCGCCACTCTGACCGACTGGGTTGGTCCTACGCCACCTCATGCCGCCGGTCCCCTACGACAACATCCGTGCACCTCTGGCCGACTGGATTAGCCCTATGCCATCTCCTGTCACCGACAAGAGCTCCCGCAAGTGGTGCCCCGTCCTCGGACTCCTGTGACCGTGTTTCCAACGTTCCTATCTTTCTTATGTCATCGCTCGCTGCCTTAGCGCATCTCTCTCTCTCTCTCTCTCTCTCTCTCTCTCTCTCTATATATATATATATATATATATATATATATATATATATATATATATATATATATATATATATATATATATATATATACCTTTAATATTATCCTTCTAATCCCTCCTCACCCCCATCCCTTGTGAGTTACTGTTGAGGTGTCGCACGCTGATGCGATCTCTGACAGCAGCGCCGCTCTGGCCGACTGGGTTGGTCCTACACCACCTCATGCCACCGGTCCCCTACGAAGACGTCCGCGCAGCTCTGGCCGACTGGATTAACCCTACGCCATCTCCTGTCACCGACAAGAGCTCCCGCAAGTGATGTCCCGTCCTTGAATTCCCGAGACCGTGTTTCCATTATTCCTATCTTTCTTAGGTCGTCGCTCGCTGCCCTAGCGCATCTCTCTATCTATATATATACCTTTAATCTTATCCTTTTAATCCCTCCTCACCCCCATCCCTTGTGAGCTACAATTGAAGTGTCGCACGCTGATGCAGACAGTTACGGGCCCCACTTTTCTTTTTCTTCTTATAACCACAATCACGTTGCGCGCAGTCAAAATAACTACTGGTCATTCAGTGTAACTGGCTAGATTCCCTGAGAAGGTAAATGCACGAGCTGGAGACAGAAAGTTAGATGGGTCAATGAGATTAAAAAGTTTGCAGGTGTAACATGGAAGCAAAAAAAAGAGACAACAACGGGTTGATAGGCGCATCACGAAAGAATACTTTGCTTTGTAGTGGGCGCAGTAAGGCTGATAATGGTAATGAAGCAAACGTATTATATCACCAAACCTGCATTACTGTCACATGTCTTTGCAAGGTCAGCTTAAGCATGCCGATATTGTTTCATTCTGGTGCTTTAGAACTACCTGTCTCACGTAGACATGACTTATGCAGCGATCAATTCTCTGCGTAGCCGTCGCCTTGAGGTAACGTAGCGTCCAGGACAAAGAAAGCTTACGAAATGATGTTTGCGGCAAAAATGATGTTTCATACACTCACTCAATCTAGTAATAAGCAGGGGTTGAATATTCACTTTTACATTATAGAATTGAGAGTTTATTTGAAATTTTAGGACGTTCTCTTCTTTTCAATACGTCTATTCAGTAATTTACTGTCTCGCGATTCCATGCATACACCTGGCAAAGACAAAACGCTGCAGACATATAAATGCACTCATCGTCCTCACAAACCGTTGATAAACAAGTAGTACAAATCGCTGCTGACAACCAGGATTGCTGCTGTCCCCGCTGCATCAGCATTTTTCAGGTTATCTGCCAAAGGATCAGATGATTTCATAGCTACATCTCAGTAAGATAACAGTGAACCCGAAGAGTGTTACTTTCTTATAGCCGTGAAACTAATTGCCGTGAACCTAATTCCAATTAGGTTATTTGAAAAAAAAACTCATGATCAGTAGTTTTTCTCTTTTTCGGTGCAGCACTCGCAGCATGAGCGTTATTAGAGCGGGTTAAAACAATCCATACCTTTTACTTTCTATCTTCAGCTTGCACCGAAGTTTTAAAGAATTGAGCGAATAAAGAAGCACAAAGCCTGGTATATCATAGAGAAAACCAAGCAATTAGACATGTACATACATTGAATCTAAGACATTACCGTGGGAACTTCGTCTCAAGTACTGAAATAAATTAGTGTAATTTTTGTGCACACAACACGGTAACCAGCCGACCATAATCAGGAATGAAGACGTGCTTACGAGGCAAAAAAGTTGCAGCCTTAAACACGCAAAGTTCCACGATGTGACTTTTCTCCAGCGTTGCTTTGTACCGGGGATAAAATAGCCTAACTTAGATGATAAATCATGGGGTGCTCAATTTCTCGGTCACACTGAGACTAATAGTTTGGTACCATTAGAGTTTTTCTGGATCGTGGTGTCCTTTATATTTATATATACAATGACCTATGTTCTGCGCAGATGATTCAAAAGGGGAGAAAATGGCACATCCCACGTACAGTGGGAATCGCCGATATGCCAAGCACGAATGAGAAAGGTTGATATGCCACTTTAAAATCAGCACAGCGTTACGAGGCAGAAGTAAATTATGCCGTACATCACTTCCATGTCATAATTATCTTGTTTGCGCCTGGAATTTTGTTCGTCGCTCATTCACGTCACGTGATACTAAATCTAGTATATACGAAGCTAGCAAAATGGCCGGGTAAGAGCGTAGCATGTAGTCATATTTTACATAAAAAATTATCACGACTATCATTTATGGACGTGCCATATACCTTCGTGGTATGTTCACGCTACGTGATACCAAATCTCGCATATGTGAAGCTAGCTAACGGCGACGAGCACGCCATGAGTGTAGCACGTAGTCATGTTTTTTATGACACGCATTGCATGGTTATTATGTTTGAATGTGTCTTCTACCTTCATCGTCTATTCACGTCAAGTAATAGCAATTTTTGATATAGGTGAATCTAGCGAAATTACCGTGAGCGCAGTATGAGCGTGATATGTTGTCATGCTCTTACATCACACACATGTCATGATTACCATGTTACCACCAGTCTTATACTTTTATCCTGCATTCACGTCACGTAACACCAAATTTGGTATACGTGGAGCTAGCGATATGGGCGCGAGTGCACTATGAGCGTTGCATGTAGCCATGTTTCACATGACATGCATGTCGTTATTATCCCGTTTTAAAGTGTCATTTACCATCCCATTCCGTTCGCGTCACGTAATACCAAAACTGATATATTTGAAAGTAGCGAAATGGCCGTGAGCGCAACTTGAGCGTGGTGTGTATAGTGTTTTTACATGACATGCATCTCATGATCAGTCATATACTTTTATCATCCATTTATGACCCATAATATCAAATTTGATATAAGTGACGCTAGCAAAACGACCGTGGGCGCACTATAAGCGTGGCCGGCAGTCATGACTTACACGACATGCATGTCATAATTTACTCGTTATGATATACAACTTATGTTCCCCATGCAGTCATGTCATACCATACCAAATTTTTGCAATATGTCATGCGAACGAAACCACCGCAAGAGCAGCAAGACCATAATATGTGAATCACGACATTCATGACATACATATGTTGATTTTCATGATAAGGCTAGTCACTTATACTCGTCATGGAGTCATGTTATGTCATACCAACTTTGGTATAGGCACCATTTTCGAAACGATGTGGAAAGCTAAACATCGTAGGCAGCTAAGTGAATAGACAGACAGATACGGTCAAAGTCGCTGAAGTTCGCTAAGAAATGTTTCGCGTTTGAATTAAGCTTGAGGGGATAATATCGGTATTGATGTATACAAACGACCATGAAAGTGTTTGCTAGCCACAGGCTTGGAGATGACGAATTGATCAAAGAGCTAAGGTTTAACATCTCGTAGTAATCGACGACATTCACTTGGGAAGCTGTACAAGGTGGTCATTCATTTTTTGTCCACTCGTGGATGATGCAAAGGCACTCTTCGTTTCTATAACGCATAATTGCACTTAAAGCACGCTAGGGAGACCAAACGAAAATTTAATGAGGCGTGTACTGGCTGATTCAAGCAACCCTTCTTATATTGAACAGCTCCTCACGTCTGCGCATTTTGTAAGGCAAATAATGGTATGGTTTACACGCTGCATTTTTTAATGCATGAACATTCTATGGCTACTTCTGGTGCGAAACTACGCGAACTCCCCCCGTAGCATAACATCAACTTGGCTGACCCTAGAGGTTGTGGGATGATGTGAAAACGATGTGGCAACACAGGCAACAGATTTCCTTTAAGGGATTTGCAATATCAGCATTGCAGTTACACTTATGTCCAGCCTGCTGACAAAACTGTTACTAATTAGCTTTTAAGCTTTCACCTACGGTACTAAATAATATGCCACGTCAAGTTCCACGCAGTCTGTGATTTACTGCTGTTGCTTTCAATTTACATGTACAGATGAACATGTCAGTTAAGTGATTGCAAATAAGGGTGTGCATGCAACTACAAGCACCAATTTACGGTGTCGTCTACCGAACTGCATATTAAAAATAAAATCACCTCGAATTGAAATGAAAGGTTCACTTAGTCTGCCTTGGTATAGTGATATAGATTTTCTACACCTGTGCTGAACCTAACCATCAATAGCTATGATACTACGCACTGTACTGCATCTTGTTATGAGTCTTGTTTGCGGCGGAAGCTCTTAGTGTTGCTGCTATTTAAACAAAGCCTTGCCAAAACGCACAATAGTGATTTATAGAGTATATTTTTGACGGCACCAAGAATGCTACTAATAAATATGAGTCTACGGCCAGCTAAAATCTGACTGTTTTGTGACAGTTGCAATAAATTAACACTTCGCAAAGTTGTGCAGATCACGGGCGACTTGCTGGATGATGTGAGCATGGGCCTGTGCACCCCAAGCGTAGGCAGTCGAAGAGTCGGTGTCAGAATGAAGCACGATGTCAATAAGTGAAAACCGGGTCGTAACCAAACTGTAGGTAAAAAGGTAAAAATCCAGCTGTGTCGTGACGTGAATTGCTTGCGAAAGTAAGGAAAGGTAAGTGTATGTTGAAATTTCGGTGGTCCTCAGAGACGTACATCGCTAATAAATTTGTCAGCGTACGCTTCAAGCGTTCGGTGAGGATGTTTGTGTGTGGGTGGAACGCTGTATGGAACTTGTGGTGCGTGGATCAGCATCGCAGTAGGGCCTCGACTACTTTAAATGGAAAACAGTGGCTGTGGTCTGTGGTCAGTTTACTATGCGAATAATTTTTTCAGAAAGATTGAAATCAGCTACATCAGAAGCACAGATGGTGGAGAGTGCTCATGTAATGGCATACCACGTTTCATAGTCGGTATAGTGATGGTAATCTACGTATTAGTGGTGGGCGCCTCGGCAAAAGGTCCTATAGATTATGGCTTACTCAGAAAAGTGGCTTATCTGGCATTCCGATCGAACTGAGGCAGCCATTAGGCATCTGTGCAAGTGTCTTGCGCCACTTAATGAAGTCGCATACGGCACCATATTGTCGTGACGGGAGTTGTGTTCGGACTGGCACGGTGGATGGACGTGTTTTTGAGCGCTCCGAATTGACTGCGCAGATAAGTGGGTTCGCATGTTTCGAGCTTGCTTTTATAATTAATAAGGCAGCACTGAAAACCTTTGGAGCACTTATTACATTGATCGGATTTTCGGGGGTAAGTCACCAGGTATTTACTAGCTTGTGTGTGTGTGTTTGTGTTTTTTACTCTTGCCACCCCCTGGGGGAGGTGCACATACACCGAACACGCAAACTTTTAGAGAAGAGCTTACCCATTTTCGTAGGGAAGGGTTGATCATACGCCGTGGTTTGTAATTATCGAGTGGGACAATTCATAAGGACAATTGGCGTGAAAAAACATGGTTAAAAAAGCTGTAAAATATTTAGGATGCGGGGTAGGTTCGAAAATGAGCCCAAGTGCCGACGCGAATGGTCAAGAGACTGACGAAAAATGTAGACAACGTGAAGTTGACAAAAAATGAAGAAAATAATGGTTGATTTATTGATTATATTTGGGGTTTAACGTACCAAAACCACCATATGATTATGAGAGACGCCGTAGTAGAGGGCTCCGGAAATTTCGACCACCTGGGGTTCTTTACCGTGCACCTAAATCTGAGCAAACGGGTCTACAACATTTCCGCCTCCATCGGAAATGCAGCCGCCACAGCCGAGATTCAATCCTGCGACCTGCGGGTCGAGAAAATGATGGTTGCCCAGAGTAAAGTGCTGATGAGAATCACTGAGCTGGAGACTGCGTTGTCGACATAGCAAGAGAAAACGAGGGCTGTAAAAGAAAGGCTCTAGTCCGCTGAGGAGGCACTAGCGAAAGTGAACAAAGGAGCAGCCGACGGAATACGGTAGGGCACCGGCAACCACAACGCCGGAGAAGAGCAAGCAAGTTTGGAAAAAATCAGGTTCAGCCGGTTCAATGGTCGCAAGACTCCGCTTCAGCGAAGTAGTCGTGAGGCTGGGAGGGTACAAAACAGCCGGCGTCACAGGTGCAATATACCCTTAGGCGCAGGACGCTCCAGCTGAAACGTCACAGCACGTGATAATAGCTGGGGACTCGAAATTAAATTGATGCGCAGACGCAATCAAAGAGAGTGTAAGAGGTGACAAGAGAGTTGCAGTAGGAACGTTTCCAGGAGGCAAGCTGGAAGCAGTCATGAGGCAAGTGAGCGCAAAGCTCAGAACTACAGCTGATGGGCAAAAACTCGTGATAATTGCAGACAGTTTAAGCAATGTCTTAAATCAAAATACGGCAGGACTAGTGACCACAATGGAGAAAGGGGTCGACGACATGCGCGCCATTTCTCCTCATGTTCAGGTGCAGGTAATGATATGCACGATACTGGAGGTAGCGGTGCGGGACGGCAACCTGCAAAGAGCGGTTGTCAACGCAAACCAAGAGATATGGCGGATGAGTCGAGAGAAAGGCTTTGAGGTGGTGGAAATAAACAGATAGGTGCTTAGGAGGGGTGGTTTTCAAAGAGACAGAATTCACTGCGATGGGAGGCTACGTCATGAGGTGGGTTGGCGACTTGCTGGACGCACAGTAGCTTTTTTGGAGGGCACGCCGGCCCTTCGGGGTGCAGGATAGCTAGTAACGAGGAAAACAACCAGGAGGACTCTGACGGGTGGTATCGACAGATATGATTCCAAAGTGACACCAAATCTTGGATGGTGAAAAGCGCTACAAATTTTACCAATGCGACCGTGATTATCAGTCTGGTGGGGGTGTTCTGCTGGTGGTTGCTGATAATCTTGCTTCTCACATTATTCCTGTCATGCCTTTACTTGAACTTGTCTGTGTCCGCATGCTTATTAACTGTTGCGTAATAATACTGTGTATTTCTGATTGGTCACCAGCTGCATCCTCATCCTCTTGCAATGACCTGCACGATATTGTTAATCAGCTGTTTATCAGGTACGCAAGATCACCTTTGTTCGTTCTTGGCAATTTCAACTTTCCCGCCATCATGTGAAAAAAGACCCGGTTACAATAAAGCACAACTCAACTAAAAGTAAGGAATTTTTCAATTTTTGTCATGACTTTAGTTTTGCCCAGCTTGTTGACTTTTCCACTCGCGTTACCCCTACTTCCTTAGCATATTAGACCTAGTACTCACCACTACACCAAATCTAGCTGCACCTCTCACTCATCTACAGGAAATTAGTTATCATTGTATGACTAACTTTGCAATAAAAGCACAGCTTTTCGTCAAGAAAACAAAATCTTGAAGACTATAGCAAAGCAGATTTTGACGGAATGAATACAGAGTTCCAATCTTTTGTTGACAGGTTCTTTGCTGGTTCTGAGCAGGGATCACTTGAACAGAAATGGTTAGAATATAAGAACAAACTGCTAGGTCTAATTGACAGATTTGTACCCAAGAGGACAGTTTCATCTAACCCTCATTCTCCGTGGTTCAATAGGAAGTTGAAACTCATGCGCCATAAACAGATGCGGCTATACAGACGCGCGAAATCAATAGCCAGAACAGACCATTGGTCTTCCTATTAGGCAGTTAACAGAGGATTCTGTGCTGTGCTTTCGAAAGCCAGAAAAGACTTTTTCAATGAAACTCTTCCTTCGCTACTGCACTCTAATCCACGTAATTTCTGGAGCATCAGTTAGCGGAACTAAACCACAATATATCCAATTAGTTCAGTCTGATATTTCAGTCGCTTCTAGCAAGTGCTTTAACGTTCTAAGCAATTTATTTGCTGCAAACTTTCATAACAGCATTTCCACCATGTTTCCACATTCAATAAGCGCCGATTTTTTGCCAATGGGCGCCATTATCATTGATGCAGTTGGCGTCGAAAGACTCATTGTAAACTTGAAAGTGTCATCATCGGCTGTTCCAGATTACATTTTGTCAAAAAATGTTGAAGTGTGCCCAAGTCTATTCTCTATTCTTCTCTATTATTGTCAAAAAATTTTTGAATAGTCATTACTAATGTCCACGCAGCCATCTGACTGGAAGGCTGGGAAAATGGTCCCTGTGCGTAAATCTGGTGATGCACCGTCCCCCAATAACTACCTGCCCATATCGTTGACATTCATTCCAGTAAAAAGTTTAGAGCATGTCATATACTCACACCTAATTGAATTTCTTGAATCTTATTCCTTCTTTAGCAGATTTCAGCATGGTTTTCCAAAAAACAGTTCTATGCGAAACTTATCTGCTGTGTTTCATTAACGACTTGTTTAATAAGCATATCTTGAACTTAATACTGAATGCATATTCTTAGATTTTGCGAAAGCATTTGACTCTGTTCACTACTCATTTTCAAACTTGCTCAGCTGAACATCGATCCTATTGTAGTTATATGGATTAAGAAATTCCTCTCTAACCGCAGCCAGTACGTGACAGCAAATCATTTTTGTTCGCTTCATTCCACCGTAACATCTGGTGCACCGTGAGGGTCCGTTTTAGGCCCGTTGCTTTCCTCCGCTCGTACGGCAAAACGTACGAGCGGAGATGCACAGGAACAACGAGAAAAAGCTCAGCATCATCAAGACGGGTGTGGTAACGATGAAAGGGTTAATTGTGGACGAAAATCTGGAATGAATGGTCTGGGTGGGAATATTGCAAACCATCGATAATAGGGTGCAAGGAGAAGCCGTAGCGTTTTTTAGCAGGTATGTTGGCGAAGGCTCTAATTAGGAGAATGAAGGCTTCATGTTGACTTTCCATCTTTTCAGGGGGATTGACTGGGTGGTAAGAATGGGTGACGAGGTAATCGGCCACTAAGCCGAAGGTCAAGGTTTTGACTCCGGCCACGGCTGTCGCATTTCGAAAGCAGTGACACTCTGCAGGCGTGCGGACGGTGCGTGTTAGTGCACTTTATAAACACCGAAGGGTCACAGTTTCCAGAGACCTCTCCTAGACTCTCAGTCAGGTGCCTGATAACGGGCGGCATATAGGTGGCGCGCTTCTACGTAATGTCTATCATCAAGTCTGTTGACAGCCCGGCGATGAGAAACATACGTAATTTTTTATATGCAGCCTCGAGCTTGAGAGACGCCGCCTATAGGAAGCCATAGCAACGCATAGTGGCACTGCGACCCTTAACAGACACAGTCATCTTTGGTAGAAAAGTAGAAACCGGGGAGTTATATAAATAATTTATATAACTGCTTTGAGTATTTGACATGAAAGGTTTTTATTGTTTTACTCAAAGTGCTACTTCTTTATATATGTGAAAGTCTCACTTTCTTTTTGGCTTTGCTTACCATTGCAATGTGTTGTATGCCTAGCGTTTTTTAAAAGAAAACAAAGACTTTTTTATAGCGACATGTTTACATTTTTCTTATTTAGACGTTTCTATATAAGATGAATAAAATCTTTTGGGAGCAAACGAAGAAACAATATTGCCAAAATATTGCGCCAAGGTTGGGAAAAAAAGCCATTCTTCGCATACTACAAATCCTCCTCTGCACATATTCAACTGCAAATGATCCTATTATTTAGGATGACGAGGCATTTGGTGAGCAAATCAAACGTCAGACACTGTGGTAAACAGAAAAGAATGCGATTCCTAGTTTAGGGCTTCAGTGTTTGGATGCAGAAGGCGGCAGTGTGATTGTATGCACGTAAAAGGAAAATATAGTTTAAATCAAAAGTACGCAGCCTTGCAGTGTCAGCATAAAGAGTCGGTGATTTATCATTGCTTCGAAACAACCGCTGCATTGATTTGCTTCACTTATTTTCAAGACGTGGTCATGCCTGTTTTCCGCAATCTCAACTTTCTGTGATTATTTTCCTTTTGTTGCGTACACGTGAAATGAGTTGAACCGGTTCTGAAAGATTAATGAAGACATCGGGCATTAGTCGGGTAATTGCCTTAAGGGTGCTTTTTCTTCGCTGAAGATAAATGAGTAAACGCTGCGGAATCAGGAGCGTATTGACTTTTAAGGAAATTATGCTTACTATTTACATTTTAATTTAGCGGCACTATCGCTTTGGACATTATATCATTTAATTTTCATTGATACTTGGCTGCTGCGAGCCTTATGTGCGACGTTCTTACACAGTATACTGTTCTTCCAATCAACCAAAAAAATTTTGAAATAAGCAAGCTTGATATAGAATGAAAAGTGATTGATTTTGCTATTCAACTATGTATTGATTGAGCTTGAATTATTTATTTAGGGTAATACAGAATCCATCACTCGCTCACATTGGTCTAACGTTCCAGTGGTTACGTAATAGCTTTGCTTATGTACCTCAGTGGTTGCTAAAAGCATGTTTTCACATTTATATTACAATTAATGTGTCATGCAATTAAGGCATATGAGGCTGGTATTGATTCATCTAAATGAACTATAAGCTTCCTATACCATAAACTGAAAAATTGCATGAAGGTTTTAAATGCAAAAATTGAGGACTACTGAACGCTCCTCGCCAAATTTTCAAACTGCTTGCTTTTTTTTTCTTCGCTGTATGTTTGTACTTTCTCCGTTTAAAAAGTCTCCTTTCATTTTTATTTGCTTTTCTCGCGTAAGCAAGAAATACCTCGGAGCAGTTTAAAAAATGTGGACGTTTTCGATTGGCGTACCGCAAGTCCTTGTGGTGCAGTCATTGCCACTGCGCACGAGTCATAACGCGAGGCACTGTTCGCGCTTGTGGTTCACTCGCATAAAATCCGAAATCACGTGTTGCCCGCAAAGAGCTGGTGTCGAGGCTACTGTGTACCTGTCATTGTGCGTTCAGATTTGTGGTGCGGGGGGGGGGGGGGTGTCGAACGCTATTCTAAATCTCCTATTGCACCCATACGCAAAGGCAATGTCCACTGCTGCTATTTTAAGGCTTCCTATTGAAGTAGCCCAAGCAAAAATATGGCCACATTGGACGTGTGGTGCGTGGCTGAAGCCTTCATCTGAGCTTGTGAGCACCTAGCTTCCCCCAGTCTTCTTTGCAGCTACGCGTCAACTAACTCGGCTCGAGTTGTCTCAATGTGCTTCAGGGTGAAGACTGAGTCAAACACGTTCGAGTTCACAAGGACAGAAGGATAGGCTAGTGGACTTTTGTTCACGATATCAAATTTTCAATTGCAAGAACATAGTAAAAATCGGTCTGAGCAAAAAAAAAAAACTAATGTCTACAGGAAGAGCGACGAAACTGTACACGTATTGTGATTTCATTGTCGATAGTTTTTGACGAGGGCTTGCTTTTATCTTTCGTATTTATCCTGCGGTTCTGTGAAATAAACATCAGTTGGATTGATCGCTCTTTTTCCCAGAATCGAAAGTTGGGCTAGTTCGATATGCAAGGTATAACTGTCAGTTCAAGCGCAAGAATAAACGAAAGCGCTTGTCCTTTCTTTCTTTCTGTTTATTGGTGCGCTTGAACTGACAGTTATACCATGCTTTTTTCTACTCTGTCTCAATTTTTTTTTCAATTCTCGTGCTGTAAAATTCGCTATCATAGGAGTGCTAGGGACTAACGTCCGCGGGCCACCATATGATTATCAAAGATGCCGCAGTGGAGGGCTCCACGAATTCTGTCCACCTGAAGTTCTTTAACGTGCACATATGTCTAAATAGACGGTACTGAAGCATTTAATGCTGTATTGAAAATGCGGCCGCCACAGTCGGTATTTGATTCTGACACCTTCGGATCAGCAGTCAAGCTCAAAGTCTACTGGACTACCATTGTGGGTGAGAAGACACGTCAGCGTGGTCTCAAATGTCATGTCATTAGTTATGCTGGTCTCAAATGGTAAAGGCTTAATGAACGTGTTATAAATTATCCCAGTGATAACAAAAATATCGCAATAAGCGCTTACTTCATTGGGGGATTTTAATAACTATACCATTATTAGCCATCATTTAAAAATTTAAATCACTTCTTTTTGTAGGAACTTAAATTCAGTCTTAAATGATTTTTTGTAAATACTCTCAATGATTAGGATCTTCAATAGCTAAGCCTTCGTATGACATGGCTTAATAAGCGAGGCCTTAATGGCGTAGTCTAAATATTCATGTTTTGGGCAAGATGTGATTCAATTCACTCGCCATTAGCATGGCTTGATTTATTTATCTTTGTCATTCCATGCACAAGCTCAGTAAGCCAGGCCTAACGCATCTGATTGGTGCACGTTTTAGGGGTACGGGCAGAGGGCTATGACGCCAATGAACAGAACACGTGTCAACCGAGACACGCGCAAGAAGCTACAGCCCAATTATAATGATGATAGTGTTCTGCTGACACCAAATTTCATTACGAAAATATCAGCTCTGCAATAGATATCTTTCTCCCAGTTCTCGTGAACATTAATAAACTTCTAGCCCCGCCGCGGTGGTCTAGTGGCTAAGGTACTCGGCTACTGACCCGCAGGGCGCGGGTTCGAATCCCGGCTGCGGCGGCTGCGTTTCCGATGGAGGCGGAAATGTTGTAGGCCCATGTGCTCAGATTTGGGTGCACGTTAAAGAACCCCAGGTGGTCTAAATTTCCGGAGCCCTCCACTACAGCGTCTCTCATAATGATATGGTGGTTTTGGGACGTTAAACCCCACATATCAATCAATTAATAAACTTCTAAATTAATGAAGGTGGATAAAAAAAGAAGTGGGTGCCAAGTATATCATTTTATTGTAAAAGTACGTTAACAAGTGAGCTGAATGAATCGCGGCAATTTAAAAAGTTAGAAACAAAACTGGAAACAGCGAGAAATCGAACATAAATTGTGTGAACTGCATTGTCCTCGGCGTTCGCATCGTGCAAAGTTTAGCGCCTGGTGAGAAATCCCATATAGAGGTGCGCAAATGCTAATTTCCCACGGGATCCCCTCCAGACATCGGCGAAGTGTAATTTTTCAAACAAGGACATCGCTTCAGCACACCCGCTTCCCATCTCGATAAATGTCTGCTAGAGTGCTACTTCAAGTACTTAAATATTAATAGCTATGGTGTATCGTTAGAGTGTGCTTTTCTTAGTGCTCCGGTGATTCCAGGAAAAAAAAAGAATAACCTCAAACTCTTATATAACGGGAGAGATAAGCCAAAAGCAAACTGTACTGGTAATCTGGGCCCGAATTCACAAAGCTTTCTCTTTGGCTACGCATTTTCTTAGCCAAAAAGTCTCTTATCTGGAGGGATTACTATAGCGCGGGTATGAATTTAACTTATTCGGCACTTAAGAGGGCAAGGAGGACACACGATAGCCGATGAAACGACAAGGAAAGAAAGAAGTGTGTGCCGATAATATCAAGGTAGCACGCAAAGCGTCTAGCATCGAGAGTATACGATGATAGCCAATGATTTGCTGCATCTAAGTTTCAGTTCCGCGAGCGTCTGCTACAGCGCTTACGGGATGCCGCGTACGTTGTAATAGACGTTTTGGTGGGCGGTGCAAAGCCAAGCACTCGCCTTTAATCAACGACTGTAGCTAAAAAAAATAATTGCTTGATGGCCTTAAGCCACCGAGCCATCCATGCACTATCTCGCCAAGTACAAGTAAACAACACTCCAGGTGCACCACATAAATAAAACCACACATAAATCGATGCATGCAATGTTTGAAAATGTGCCTTGAATGTCTTCCCTTATTTAAAGCGACCACTTACCTTACATTTCATTGAAGCTGCGGTGCTACCTAACTAATTCGGTGCAATCTACCACGGTATAGTGGTGAACGTAAGGGTGTTTTGTACCTATAGTCAAAGGTAGCCTTTGTTACAATATTCCTATTACAAGACACATGAGCGACTTTGGTGCCTGCAGACGAATTGTGCTAAAATAGATAACAGCAGTGATCAAATGAAATTGTGAGCGCAATTTCGCTGGTTCCATGCACCGCAGCATTTTTATAAAGCCAGAATGCGAGAACGTGCATACGCTTACGCTTAGGTATATGTCTACGTAAAATGAGGGAGACTCGTCGGGAGGTGTCTTAGTGCTAATGCTTTTCACAAAACACGGTGCAAATATTTCGTCCAGCGTTTTTTGAGTGCGCTAACAAAGCAAGGGACGTGTATACGAGTCTTGAGGTCGAGAGACGTTATCACACGTGCGAAAAGGATGAAGAGAGAGAGAGAGAGAGAGAGAGAGAGACTCTGGTTTCGGCTTCGCGAAAGCTTGAAATTGATAGATAATAAAGACAATTTTCTGGCCCAGCAGACGTCAGGGAAAGTCTCCGCAAAGCAGCGTCAGATGCTCGGAGAGCATAAAAAAGGGGAGTACGCGTTATATGGGAGTGACAGCCACTCAGAAAGCGAGATGAAGTGTGACTGTCTTTAGATGTGAGAATCATTGCTAATTAAGAGAGTTGAGTTAATGAGCCAAAACTTTCCTAAATAACGATAATGGAAGCAAACTGAGCATTCATCTAGTGAGAGTGACACTAGTGACAGTGAACTCATAATAGTTGATTAGCGTTGTCAGAGGCTGTTATATATTTTTATTTTCTTATTTATATTTGGCAAACTATGAGAAGGTAGCCTACGTTAGAGCCAACTTCTTCGAACACACATATTCTGTGTAAGGTTACATTTATTTTTATGCAGTACAAAATAAATTGAAATATGTAATGGCTCAAAAGAGAAATAACTAGAAACAAATTCAGCCATATCATTACCAAACTTACTCACCAATGATAAACGGATTCTCATTTAAAAGATACATACATACATACATACATACATACATACATACATACATACATACATACATACATATACGCACACACACATATACATATGTTCACCCATACATACATACATACATACATACATACACACACTCAGGTGTAAATATTAAAATGAATGGCTATAAAACAACAATTCTAATAAACTCATTTTGAATATACTACAGAAAGTAACTTACGAGAGAAATCCACCGGCACTGTTATGTCTGAACACGGTGTTTCTCGAACCATCTCGCAAAAGCTTCATGCATAGTTTTCCGCTGATGCCCAGTGACAAGCACTCTTTATAAAAAACACAAGAATAAAGCCCTTGACAATGTCATGCTAAAGAAAATGGCTGTGCATCAATATTTTGTACATGTCTGCAGCATCACTCTGTTTATTTACATAGCTTGGCTCATTCACAACCCACTAACAAAGCATGTTAGGACACTTGGGCTGAAAGTTTGCACAGCGCGAGTAAATTCTAGACAATACATGAATAATACAATTATAAGCTACTAAGCTCCTTGGTGCAAACAGTGTTTATATTGACAGCTATAGGTGCCATTTCGTTTCCCCAAAACACTTCTCAAAAGTATAATCAGCTTTATTTAGCTAAAGGTTTCTATTCTGGTGCGTCGTGGTGGCTCAACGGCGGAAGTGACTCTTTCGGCCAAGAAAACAAAGACCAATTATTTTTCCAGTTCGTGAATTCACCCCAAGCTAACATTGGGGCAGCTGGTAGGAGTGCTTTTGGAGAGAGGAAACCACCACATTCCCACCAGTTGTGGCCTTGGGTAGCTACTTCACTTGGACAAAAATGATGAAAAACACTCCTCAAGAAGACTTCAAAGTTTGCACACCAACACAGTTCCCATACAGCTGTCTATTAGTCTGCTTGAAAAATATTGAGTTTACTGGTGGGCAAAGACTGCACACTATGTGAGGTGATGCTCCAGTGCACTGCATGTATGTCTTGCTCCTGGCCTCAACTGCGATGTTGCTCAGCACATATGTGTAAAATAACAACTAATACTATGCCACTGCAAAGTAATTATGTGTCATTTGCATGAAACAGGGACCACAATAAAAGAACATAACATTTGCCTTCACAACGTTTAAAAACTGTAAATAAATTTCCACAGAGTTTTCACAGTTCATCTGAGGATAGTAATATTGGTTGTAAACACATTCTTACTTCCACTAACAAACTATTTTAAGATGCCGGATTCAATATTAGAGTATACCAGCACTTTTGTAGGGCTAAACAATTGTACATGCACCTAGAAAAACGCAAGTGAATGCATGCTATAGCTACATATAAAAATAAATACTTTTATTTCTAGTCTGAGTAGAGCTGCATAGATTATAAGTCACTTGCATTACATTATGAACAAACCTATCCGAGCAAAGTGTACATTTAAAAAGTTACACTTACACAGTAGATAAGTAGACTGTTGAAGGACGGACAGGCAGTGGGATAATACCCAAGCACTAAAATCTACTGTTAAGATATACTAGGAGTAGTGATGATCCTCTTCCTTCCAAATAAAATAATCCACATAGATTCACTTCCCAGAGCCTATACAATCATGGCATCATTGGTGCTATACAAATGAGTGTACACTGAAGGATTACATCGACTAAGTACATGATTACTGCATCCATGGCTTTACTTCTTGTACTACAAAGAATGCAAACACAGTTACCATTGGCGACCATGGATGGTGTGATTTCTGGCATGCAAATGTAGAGGCACGCAGGCACTTAACACACATGTTAAAAACTTCAGCTCAAAAATTTTTGCCCACTAACACTACAGCAGCCTTTAAATTAGTGTCATAGTTTGGTATCTTCCATGCAAAATTTAAATAATTTCGAATGCAAGCAAAGGAACTGCTGAATAATGCACTTCTAAGAAGTTAAGCAGCAGCTGCTCCTGACATCACAATGTGCTCTTTCTGCTGTTGTAAACTTTGAGCAGGAGAACAGTCACTGGCAGTCCCTTTATACTTGTTGGTCTTCTGTGCTCTGTTCTTGATACACTGTACATGACCGTGGAGCACCGAACCCCTTGTTACTGCTGGAACTTAAAAAAATACAGATCATTGTTACAACCATGCTACATGCAAGAGTGTATAGCTGTCAATTATGTGCTTATATTTACAGATATTGTATTTTCAGAAGCCAATGACAAGCCTCAACACACACACACACAAACAGTGAAGGCTGAAAATATATTTAATATGATACAAGAGCAAAACCACAATGTTATAGATGAAGGCATGAAACTTCTGACAGGCATAAAAAGCCAATAGAGTTTCTTTTATTTTGACTTTACACTAGGTGCAAGAAGTAGACCACAAATAAGTTCACTAAGAAACACAAGTTAGACTGCATTACAACACAACAGACAATGTTGATAACTTTAAGGCTGTCTAACATAGCCAGCTCACCATACCGCATATAGGAGCAAATGGGCAGTCTAGAAGACACAAAGAACTTGTGGATTATGAGTGTGCTTGTTACTGACATCTATTATTCTAATTGAAGAAAACCTTTCAAAAATGCACTTCATCAGGGGAAATAATCATACGCAACAAACACAACGGGCTCCTACAGGTGCTACCAACACTCACCATTATTGTTGATACCAGTGTCTTGCCGGATGGATATGCTGTGTCCTGCACAGAACACCAAAGGAGCGCTCGATGACTTGGATTGCATGTGTGCTAGCTGCATCGCTCTGCTGCTGAAATAGGCTAGCCACAGACAGAGAAATGAGAAGCCATGGCTTTGAAACACACTAAACGTCACCTTTAGAGATCAACAATGCATACTTAGGTCAGGTACAATTTGTAGAAAAATATATATCACTATGCAATCGTGGTGAACATGTTCGGCTGAAACACAAGCAACAGCACTGAGAGAGAAAAAGCTACATTAGGTAAAAGATGCAGTTACTGGCCCTATGTCATCTGAGGCTTCTTCAATAGGTCCTTTCCTTGCAAGTTGTGAATAGCCAGGCAATTTTCACCCACTTGCTATTTACTTCCAGAGCACTTGATCCACAGAGGGAGTCACAAGCTCCAGAGCTCAATAAGGAATCAAAGTATTTGTGCTCGTTTCAAAGCACAAGCTTTTCAGTCTCAGATTATTGGAGTTTCATTCATAAGCTGCAGGCTTTCAGCTTTCAACATTCTCAATTATCTTGCAATTTAGTTCTATAAATGTTGAATAAGAACTATGTGTAAGAATATTACAGGTATTCACTGAAAGCAATCATGCTTGGGTTTTCAATTTGTGCACAGTAAGTGGTGTTCACGTAATCGTTTGTATTAAAGAAAAACTATCCTTGCAGCCAGCCGTAGGCAGTTTTGTGCCCTCGAAGCTCCCAAGCAGATTGCAGTCCTTCAAGATGAGGCTGCCATGCATGCTTCCACGTCACATCCGCTGAATGATAACAGTCCGAGCAGTGACATAGGCTTGCACAGTTAGGGAGCACGTGTCCTTCCTATTTTTGTACAGGTGCTCCAAGTAATGATGAGGATTGATGTGCCAGAATGTGCAACCAATGCATCACAGGACCTTAACAAACCAATCTCTGCGATCTGTGAAGAGCCAAAAACGAGATATTTAAAAACAATCATTAAAAGCACTCGCTTCTAATACTTATTTGAGGAAGCTATCACTTCGTTAAAGTGACCAAAGTCTGCTATAATCACTTTGAAATAAACTGAAGCCTCATGTAAAATTTACGTACCGCAATATATATGTCCTACTGAAGTATAGTACTACCACAGTGGTAATAGTCTATAGAACTAATTTTCCAAAATAACATAAATTTTCAAGTGCAACCTGGCTCCTGAAAAATAAATTCACATTAACTTTCCAACTATCAAACGTGGTCAATCGACAGGCCCAATCTCATAATCAAACAAGAGCTCACTTGTATCAAATCACAAAAAACTTGTTATGTATTTGCTCCATAATATATGTATGTATATAACAGTAGTAGTAAATTTTTCATGCTTCAACTTACCAAAGAGAAACATTACATCTGATGGGCTTAAAAACTTGCACACGTTATAGAACTGCGTGAATTATAGTACCGGTGAAATTTAGTTCTGCAAGGTGAACTCACCGATGGCAGCATTTAGTGGGCGTCGGTGTCATAAGGAACCAAGTACGGCGAACAGGCAAAGGGCATCTGCAGACTGGAAGCTGCCAATGACAGCAATGAAGGGCTGGCCAGGCGTGCACGTCCATTGATAAAGTGTAAGAACTGGCCATGACCGGCTGTTGTCAAGGCTCTAGTGCCGTGCAAAACGATGGCCAGACGAACTCGGAAACCTGTAGTTAGGCGATATTGGCCTACAACTTCATCCAAAGCAAGGCACCGGTGAAATCTTTGCTTTTTTGGGGGGCTGGAGGGAAGCTTGACGTTCACGGGCTCTCGCTGCCACATAGAACTCTCAATTTGTTACCGAAGAACAGTCTAGGCGCGCTTCCAAAGTAACACGATCCACAACAAAATGTAGCATCTCGCAGTTTTGGTTGATCACGTCACAGCGCTAGGACTATGGTTATCACAAAAAGGAGAAGTGACGACTTAACAAACAAAAGCGCCAAGCTGCCCACCACGACTTCGCAGGGCAAAACAGTTATCAACGCTGTCTTTCAAGTTTCGGTCACACGAGCACAGCTTGTTCACAAGTCTTGGAACGTCAACACAGCACCACTGTTCACAACGAACATCGTTTCACTCCCGAACAGTACATTGCTCTCAAGTAAATAGAAGCGTGCGGGCTAACTAGTGGCGAAGCAAGAACCGAGCGCGTAGTTCATACGTTTCCGTACGTACTTGGGGTCACTCAAGTAACGTGTCAAAACGCTGTCAATCCGAAATGTCGCACTGCACCAAACTGAGAGACTGGAAAGTCAAGCGAACGAACTGTTACCGGCACACAAACACACATTGCAGGCTTCTCGAGTGCCAGTTGTCGTCAATACATCGACGCCGATCCCCGCTTGATAACCACACCGACGCACAGGCTTCGCTGCGCTTCACCGTACACCATTGCACTGCCACAGCTTTCCGCACTGCTTACACGCACCGAAAGAGCTGCTGTAATCACAACACATCCGTTCAAACGCTGAAGTAACTCGTGCGAGAAGCGTTTGCTGAAAGTCGCACCGACCGATATGCTGTTTACGACGCCATGTTGTTTTCGACAACTGCGCAGCACACAAGACGATAAGAGAGCTCTTAGAAAGTACTTGCACTATTTTCACGGCGTGAAAAAAATTTCTCGTATGTGCGAGGGGGGTGATATGACGAACAGGACAGGCGTGCCAGATGAAAGAAGTGTTTTGGCAACGTCACGGAGTGAGCTGATGTAGAGGGTATTGCTTCACAACCAATCACAAGCTGTGCCTGTCGGCCAAGCCGTCGTCTGCTCGCGTTTGTCGTCTGCTTCGATCAGAGCATGCGACAGGGGATTCGCCTTCACAACGCTATTATTCTCAGCTCAAGTGGTCGCTACGGCGCACAAAATACTTGTCAGTGGCTCGCTCTACCTTTGAATGATGTTTGTGCGCCAAGTTAAATGGCTGGTAATTGACGCAGGGATGAATTCAGCCAAGGTTTGCTCTAGAATCGTGAGGGTTTGCATATTTTTGGTGTCATACAAACTTACTAGGGTCATTTCATTCCAATTGCTTGCCATAATATCACGGTCCATGTCGGTGTCTGAACAGTGAAGGTGAAGATGCATGATTTGTTTGTAGTTCCATGCGTAATCATGCGCACCCCTAATACGCTTTGGTTTACAAAGTACGCTTTGTTGCAGATCGTCCCAAAGTGTATAGACAGCTGTATTTCAGAGATCGCAACCATTGGGCTGTTAGAGCCAATGAAAGTACACTAGAGCACAAACTTTAGGAACCACTCACTGAAAACTTCCTCTCATTTTTATTTCCAATAGCGTGCAAAGAATGTGCTCCAATTAACCTCTTTGGTGGTAATTTCCACCAATGAGGCAAGGATCTCGAGTCGCACTTTTAATTGGATGAGATGGGGCGCAACGCAACAACATAACAAATAAGGTTGATCCTATGCCATGTCGCGTTCGAATGCACCGACCATTCACGTATAACATTGGTTTTCATCCAACCACAAATCTTTACATGCGTAGTTTTATGCCATTGACGCCCAATAAAATTCTTCAATTACTGCGACTTCGAACTTATTGGACGATGGTGGTTGTCAACACCATCCACTGCGTACAAGGGAAACAACACGCGAAGCTCAAAGCGCCGAAAGAAATAAAAACGCACCAGCAGTCATCAGGCAGCCCTTGATGGGCGTGAATTAACTCAAAACCAGCCAGGGCACCAAAGTATACCGCTGCGGCAGCAGCTTCTAAGCAGCCACATTGTTCCTAAGAGTGGTCCGGACCACTCTTGGGATTTTCTCTCAGCCATGCTGTTTTTACGCACAATTTCGCTTCGTGAATCCACTTACGAGCACTTTTCGGTGACGTAAGCAAATATAGCAACTGCATCACCATCGCTGACATGTTCCCGGGCAGTCACAGCGCGCTTTATTTGCAGCGGCCGATGTGACAACTATAGCCTCTTACGACGTTTTTTCGTTTCGTGAATCGACTTACGCAAGAAAATTTCTCTTGCGCAAAAATGTTTTCGTAAGTTAGTTTTGTGAATCCGGGCCCTGGTTATCTTTTTGTCGGAAGGGAGCTGGCACATTTCAATGGAACAGAGTAGGAACTTTTGTGTTTCGCGCTATGCGAGGATGCACCGCTTATCGGTACGTGTGGCAGGGAGGTTAGCAAATGGTTCCTTACGAGCACATGTGGCGGTAAATTGGCGGACGCAAATTGCCTGTGCTAGTGAATAACACAGAATAATTATAAGAAATATGAAAGTTGCTGCATGTAGTGTGGGTGTGGCGTCTTAATTTTTATTGTTGGGCATCAAAGAATTTTGCGTGTTCGCGAGCATTGTGTTGAGGCTAAGCTAACGCTGCTATATTGATAGCCTACCTGAGAAGCTGCTATTGCTGAAGTGTAATTACTGAAACAACCTTCGGAGTACAACAGAGCAAGTGTCTGTATTAAATGCAACATCAAGAGCCCGGCAGTATTTGGAGAAAAATATACGCTTACTTGGAGCAGTGGTCGCAGCAGTGATTGCGGCGCTCTGCTATTGCCCGAAATATCCCGGTTTCCATTGTGACCGCAGCAGCAGTATATTTTCAGAAGTCGAGTGCTGCTGCGCAATCGCTTCGATTTAGGTACACAGTAAGAAAGAAAACAGTTTCCCCGCAAGCGTCCAGCCTTGAATGTGACAGCAGCTTAGCAATAAATTGTAATGTTATGCGACGTAAGGCTGATAACCAAATATTTTGGATGCTACCTCGCACAGCTCTGTACAGGATGCAAGACAAAACACCTACTCTAGGACGAGATGAAGCTTTAGCGTGGTCTCTTCGCGTTTAGAGCGCAACAAGTACAAGCTATAGGCCGGCCACCCTCGGCCAGGTAGCGCTGCGCCGTGCGCACTTCGCTGCTTTTCTAGACAAAACCTGGTCACTGGGTGCTTCGCTTACGCTTAAGGCCCCTAACTTATTTTATCTTGGGACCTTACTCCCGCCTTCTGTCTGCGCTCTGTCAGCTCACTCACGTTCTCTGCACGCGCTGTTGTTTGGTCGCCCTGCACGCACAGCGTCACCTGTGACTTGCTCCGAAGGTTTGAAATGATTGTAAAACGTTATCACGGTGAGACTTTCACTAGAACCGAGAGCGATTAGTTGACAACCTTTGCGGGACCAAGCGAGTTAAACACAATGTCTCTCAGCGAGTGCTATGTGCCTGTAGATGGGGAACAGCCACAATTCTATGACTTTAGAAGTGAGGTGACAGTGAATTATATATGTATGGTACCTGTCAAACACGCATTTGCTGTGGCAGTCATGCCTTCTTGGAGCTGTCAGCAAACCACAACCAAGTTTTCGTGTGGGTCATTTGTATATATCGTTTGAATTTCAATTGCTTGGATGCCAAGTTTGTCATGCGTCTTTAAATTTATCGGAAGGTCAGTGTGAAGACACTAAACTTATGTCTACTCCGCTTAGTCATTAACACCACTGTCATGCATAGTGTTCAGTTTCATAAGAGTATCAGTTTGGCCGAGGTTTTAATCATATGTTAACTACATTGTAACCTGAGTTCAATGTCACCTTATAATTTTGCCACAGCTCCTTTACAAGCATAATATAGCACACAAAACAGCTTTTTATGCCCACTTCGGCCATGCGTCGTTCCAGCAGTGCACGCTTCATTTCGGATAATATGCATGCTTGATCCTGTGTACGTGCTCACTGATGCGAATGTCGCTTCGGTTGTTTTGAAAGCTCACTTGGTCTCCGTCATATTATACAATACCGTGTGGGACCGAGCATGCAGCAGACCGAGCATGCAATTTTCGTGTCTGCAACAACGACAAGTTTGTAAGTTTCAGAAAGAGAATCTACCAAACAAGAGGTTGGCAGCGGTGTAAGGGCAACTTCTGCACGTGAGCAATCTATGATTGCTCGATGACGCGAAAGAAAGTCCCATCCAAGAATGACTTCGTGGGAGCATGATGCCAGCACAAAAAATTCAATGGCATAAAGTTCACCTTGGATAATGACACGTGCAGTCCACACAGCTGTAGGTTCTATGCATTGCGAGTTGGCCGTGCGGAGCATCAGGCCCGAAAGAGGCGTCGTCACATTTTTGAAGTTGCGGCCTAAGGTCTCACAGACTATTGAAACGGCGGCTCCTGTGTCGATAAGAGCTTGTGCGGCAGTCCCCTCAACATTGACGTCGATAACGTTTTGCGGCGAGAAAGATGGATGCCTTAAGCAGTTCGGATGGTATGCAGCTGTTGCCTCTGGAGCTGCAGCGATCAGTTTCCCTCTTCCGTAGCAGGTCGGTGACGCATAGGTGACAGGGAGCGTCGTCGGGGCGATGGTGACTGATGGTTTGCGAAGGGTCGACGCCCTTGATGACGTCCTAGACGACGATGCAATTGACCTGCCCACGGTGTCAACTGGAAAGGGATCTCGGCGACAGTGGCGGGCGACGTGTCCAGCGATACCACAGATGAAACAGATGGGCCTATTATCTGGCGTCCTCCAAGCGTCTGCGTGACGGTAAAATGGAGCTGAAGATCTCGCGTAAGGATACGGCGCTGCAATTGGGGTTGTAGGCGCGACATAGGGCGGCTGGCAGGTTGAGCATACGGCATACGCTGTTGCGTAAGCCGAGCAGCGACGGCGGCGTACGTGAGAGGCGTAGTGACAGGTGATTGCTGATGCATCAGTGGAATTGCCTCAGCGACTTGGGTTCGAATGGCGTGTAGGAAGTCCAGTGCCAAAGCTTGCGCGGGCTCATGTGTCAGTGGCAGCAGTGACAGCTGGCGTGCTACCTCTTCGCGGACGAAGTCCTTGAATGTCGAAAGCAGCGGCTGCTGATCGGTAGGATGGGCAGCTAGGTGCAAGCTTACGAGCGTGTCAGGCGTCGTGAGAGCTTGATGAGCAATTGCGCGCTGCCTACGCAACTCATCGAAACTCTGACAGAGAGAAACGAGCACAGCAATTGTTGGGGGATTTATCGCGAGCAACATCTGAAAGGTGCCGTCGTCAATGCCTTTCAAAATGTGCCTGATTTTGTGTTCCCCAGACATGGTAGATTTACGCGGTTGCATAGATGCAAGACATCTTCAATGTAGCCCGTGTACGTCTCGCCTGGTTGCTGCGCACGGTGACGTAAACGGTGCTCGGCTTGAAGCTTGCGTGCCGCAGGTCGTCCAAAGACATCCGTAATAGCAGTCTTGAATGCAGACCATGTAGGAATGTCAGCTGCGTGGTTATTCAACCAGAGTTGCGCGGTGTTCACAAGGTAGAACGTGACGTAGCCCAGCTTACTTGGGTCGTCCCATTTGTTACTCGCGCCGACTTTGTCGTACCTCGCCAACCAATCTTCGACATTCCACTCAGTGGAGCCCGTGCACATAGGAGGGTCTCGTTGAGGATACACGGCGCCGCAAGTGACGTGGACGGTCGAAGGTCCCACCTGGAGAGGCGTCTCGGTGGCCATGTTCGTGTCACGTAGAGGGGGAAGCTTACGGGAGCGAAGTTACAGGTTTGTATGGGAGTCCACACACCTCCACCAGATGTCACGTAGTTTATTTACGTATAGACCTACTGGAAGGCCAAGGAACGCCAGAAGAGCAAGGAACGTCAACAGGCCGAAAATACAAAACAAGCGCAAGCTCGGGTCGCGCGTTTGCACCAACGCTGTGGCTTGCCGTTTCGTGCTGCTTCGTCGTCGTTCGCATAGTTCCCTTCTCTCTCTCTCTCTCTCTCTCTCTCTCTCTCTCTCTCTATATATATATATATATATATATATATATATATATATATACATACATATATATAACGTAAGAAAGTAGCGATGGTTAGGAGTTAGAACTGGATGATGAAGAAGTGGGAAAGGAATAAACATGGCGTATGAGCTAGACCACGTCGCTCTTTCATCATAGCGTCACATATATATAGTTAAATACTCTTTTTTAAAGTTGTAACTGCTGCGGCCACTCCAATTTCCTAAATCAAGTACCTGGATAATTAGATTTCCGTCAAGATGTTCACAATAAAGTATCGCCAATATCTTCCGTTTCGGAAAACTTCCGAAGGGTATGTATAAATCTTGTATGAAGTCCATGTGATCTGACAGCAATCATTTGCAATATGAAAAGGCAATCATATGTGATCATCGGATTCATGAGATGAACAACTCAATGAACGTGCGGCACAAGCATTCGATGCTTATGTGCATACGTCGACCACGCCCTGTCTCTTTAACCATGTTTGTCTCTTACATGGTGCCTGAAAAAATTTTTCTTCCAAGACGCGTCAGTGAAAATTTTAATAAATAGTGAATGAATAACGATTCCTTTCTCGCAACTTATTCTCTTATGTCGCTATTCCACCTCAGTCGAATACCTAAGCAGAAATAATAAGAAAACCCTAAATGCATTGTTTTTTTCTCGATTGCTCCCTAGTCGCTGCTACGTACAAAGCTATTATTTTAGAAACATGACAGTAAGGGTGCTGTCGAGGTGCATTACAAAGCACTGTAGAACTTCGGACGTGCTTGTTTAAATAGTGGTGATGTGGTTCATATTTATTCTTCTTAAAGTATTTGAAAGCCTATTTGATAGCTCGCTAAGTGTGCTACAATTGACCAAAGCTTGCTGTTTCAAAAGTAACATATAACAAGGCAAGCGGGAACGACAGTGATTGAATGAAATATGGAGTATTTCAGTACACATGCTGTACCTTGTGCACCTACTTCATAAAGATGTCTGGTGGTCTTCGGGAACAAGTAAACCTACCAGAAAGCAGGATCGCAATGTTGCGTGCACAATAGCCGCTAGAGGTGGAATACGTTTGATCTTTGCGAAGGGAAAGTTCTAAAACCATTGCAGAAGGTGCTGCGGGAAGTGGCAGAGCTAGTATATTGAGAATGGCTAAATTTTTATTTATTACTCCTGCAGTTTCTGTTCGCGCAGAACATGCGTGAAGAGTAAAAACTTACGTAGATGGTATGAAAAAGTTATATAGTGCATTGAAACATGTTTGCAAGAGTATAAGACATTCTGCATAAGTTTTCGCGAAGTATTCAAAGTTTGTTGTCACGGCAACTTGGAACTCCTAACCCCCTCTTTCCTATTTCCAAGAAAACATTCAAATTCTGTGAGCAGGCTATGAGATTGCAGCATGGCATGCGTGCAGGTGTGACTGTGAAAAAGAGAATACGGTGAAAAAGTGAAAAAGAAGATAGATTCAGTCATGAGAGTTTTTTTTTTGTTATGAAGTTGGATGCAAGTAGAGTCAGGGGTATTTCCCAAGCAGCATCTCCATCACAAACTTTATTTTATATACTAATGAGTTCCATACCAACCTGTAAGAATATCTATGTTTTCGTGTATGCAGATGATGTAGCATTCTTTGCAGCTGACAGTGATATTTACATTCTACAGCAAAAGCTAAATTTCCAAAATAACATGCTGCAACTACGGCTTCAGTTGATTTCAGTGGCGTTAAAACTAAGAATAATGCTCTCCTGGCGTTTCTTATAGGGTATTTGCTTTCAATCTTTTTTTTCACATGAAAAAGAACTCCTTTCTCAAGTAGACTCTCTCTTACATTTGAATGTTTTCAACAAAGAAAAACTTAAGCAGAGTCTGCATATAGAATACAGAGCAGCTAAGACTCAACAAACTTTGGGCTTATTGCGCTGAACAAGCAGTGGCAAATGTCCTGTACCTCGGGGCAGTATGGTAAAGCGGTAAAGATGTATTTGCATATAAATTTATAATTTAGATGTGTGTTGTTTCCGGGAGCACTGCTTAAAAAAGTTAAGCCCGTGATTACCTTGGACTGGAAAGCTATGCGCTTGTCTTGGGCTCCCTAGACTTGCATTGTTATTTTTTATGATTGTTGTAGCTATATTTCAGGAAGCGCGTTCTAACACCACCAGTAATATAAGTGCAAAAAAAGCCGCAAAACATAAACGTCAGCATCAGAGAGATAATCTAAAAAATAAATCAATTTCTCATGATAAATATTGATGAGAGTTTTTCTCCAAAATTTGAAGTGCAATCCCTCAAATTGTGAGAAGAAAGGTTAGATTCCCTGGTACGTGCTCAAACACGCAACATAATATCCACATATGCTTCCAGGAATGAGGAAAGGGCAGGCGTAGATATTGTGTGTCGACGCTTGGCTGGTAATTTAACTTGAGGCTACCTGATTTCACTCCGATTTTCGAAGCCTAGCTCATGGTTATCATCATGGCACTGCGAAACTTTTATTGGACGAAGACAGGGCGGTAATAATCAGGAATGCATTCTCCGTGCGCTCCGCTCAGCTCTTACGCATTCACATAACCTTTGGTCCCTTAAGAGGTTACAATATTTAGTTCTGTATCAGCTGGAGCATCTAAATCAGTGTTGACTCGAGGTCACTGTGGGTTAAAAAAAGAAATGGTTGATGTTTCAGCACGCGTGTTGTAACAACTCCCAATAGTTCCAATTCTTTCAGTGGCAGATTACTTCCCTGCCATTAGATATACAAAAAACTAGGAATTCACACAGGTAGTTTCGACTCAGTAATAACGTGGACAGATTACAAGCACCTAAACGTCTCTTGGAATGACGATAGTTATAACGCGAGAAGAGACCGATGATAAAGAGACAAGATGGACAGAAAAACACTTGTATTCTTGTCTCTTTGTCATAGGTCTGTTGTCGCGCACTAACTATCGTCATGTAATACCAAGAAGCCCAAGCTGCCACAGTTTTCTTGCAAGACTCATTGGAGCCATTCTTGGCAATCAGAAGTTATCATCGTCGCGTCCTCCATTAAACCTACACATGCCTGTAGGACTGCAAGCTGGGCCTGGCGGTTTGGATTCATCGTGAACTTGGTTCACAGCACAACACTAGACACAAAAACACAAAAAACAGTCTGCAGTTGCTATATATATATATATATATATATATATATATATATATATATATTAAACTTTGAAAATGGTGCAGTAAAGAAGAGAAACGAAACAAACGGACTAACAAGACAAACGATAGACAAGAAGAAGACGAAGAAGAAATAAAGAAGAGGAAAAAGAAAAAGAAAGGAGTTATAAAGAGCCGCTGGAAGTGGGCCGGTAATCCAAGCATTGTAACTAGGGACCTAGGGGTAGATGAGACGCAACGCCAGAGGAAGCGACCAATGAAAGGGGAAAAAATTGGCCTCGTAACTACATGCTATGCGGCAAATTTCGTCGAAAGACGATAGTGTCGCGTCTGGATAGAGTGAACAAAACGTTTATATGATATTCTGCGCAAGAAAATCGGTGATTGGTATTCCGAAGGTGCTGTGTTAGAGTGCCTCGAGCGTGCAGCAAAGGCAAAGGAACACATCAAGTCACGTCACACGTGAGACATGAGCGCCATCTGGCAGTTATCTTGCAAAACGAAGCACGAGCGTGACGTACGCGCCCGTCTCGGAGGTGATACGTGTAAAATGAAAGGCGACGGGTAGGTGCCACCACCGGATCGTCTTAGCAAAGCGTTGGAAACACTTGCCTTTCATGCAAGCGTTGCATGGTCAGCGCAGCGTGATAAAGGCTACGGTCCTTAGAATAGCTTATGTATGCCTTGTCTAGTAAAAGAGATACATACAAAATATTGAAGTGTTGTTATGATGCCTCAGGTATGCGCAAGATTTGATTTTTTAATTGACATTTGCACAAATATGAACGCTAAACCTTGAGCAATATTGGCGGGCGCTGTGGATCGGGTCGGCCGTTTAGGGTGTCTGCTGGTCACTCCAATGCCTGTTAGGGTGCCGTTAAAGGTGGACGTCCTCCCACGCTGGTCCACGTGATTCGTTATTGTAAAAAACACCGGAGTGTCCATGCCTTTCCTCCCCTGTTGAGAAGGTGGGCTAGAGCTTGTACCACTGTGAAATTGCAGAGCGTATTTTCTTTTTCTTTATTAGAAAAATATCTTTTCTTGTGCAATATTCTTTTTGAGCACGAGAGCAAATTGTCCTTACAGGGGAATGGAACATCACCTTACACCGTGAATGACCCCCCTTGTTTGTGCATATAGCCTTACTGTTTATATAAGTTTAATCATCTGGATGTTCCTGAATGTCCTGTCCTTATTGTACATTTTTTTGTATTGTACATCACTGCATACACAAATGTTATTTTCGCTGTGTACAACTGCTTGCACTGTGCATACGCATGATCATCATTGTTCATCTTTTTGTGTACACATTAGCGGTGTAAGATATATCTGGAAGTTATATTCTCTTAAACGGACATACAGACAATTGTACAGACGAACAGACCAAATTTTTTGCGTCGAAGGTGCTCAAGAAAAATAAAAGTGAAACATATAGCCGCTTTTGCGCATCCCACGCATAAATCGAGTTAAAGTTCGCTCGGTTCGGCGGCTCGTCCGAGGCGTCGGGCCATACACACACAAGAAACACACGACCCACTCCAGCTTTAGGAAAACATTGGCCACGATGCAAAGCTAAATGGGCCCTCTCCCCCTTCCTCCGTCTCCCCTCTCTTGTAAGAAAGTGTACAACCAGTCATACTCAAAATAATGAATGAATATTCTTTAAGAGATGAAGATACAAAAAACATAAACAAAAGAATAAAAAGTACTTCAAAAATAAAAATAAAAACTATTAATACTAACTTGCGCCGGTAGATGCACGTAGCATCGAATTTGTTTTCGTTTATTTTCACGCGCTGGATCGATCATCCTATGTGTGTGAATTCAAACATGTTTAAATAAATTATTTGGTTTATTCACTTTCTGTGTGTGATGAAACTTCGCGGAGGCACGTGAGTCGCCCAGGGCTCGTTGATTCTGTGGGTAAAAGATCTGAATTTTCTTATGAAAAATGACTCGCGCTGTTCGCGCTTCTTTGTGTTCTGGAAGCCGAAATGTAGGTATGTGATACTTACGCGTTTGAAACAGTGGCCAGAGAGGTCAATATCTTTGGAGAACGACCAATTGGTAAGGCCCTTAACGTGTGCTCTGTGGTTGCGGAAGCGCAAACGAAACGTGGTTTCCTTGTGCCCAATATATTTTTGTTCGCACACCTCACAGAGATATTTTATACCACAGTGGCTGAATCACAGTTAAGGTCGTCTTTATTTTGTACACAGAGTCTGAAGAGGAGGCTTCCCCCGTATCTGTGGTCACCATTCGTGTGCACACCCTGCAGCAAGGTTTCCCGCATGGTCTACAGCCGTGATAATGATAAGTCAGATTTGTGTGTTTTCGCCCCAACCAGTAAGTCTCTCAGTTTTTTATTTTATCGGTAAGCTACTTTGAGCGGAGTCTGAAAAGCAGCAGATATCGAGGCGACTACTCTGTTTAGGTATGTTGAAGTGGTCGCCTTGTATAGAATTCACCCGAGGGGCAGCGGTAGAGTATGTGAAGATGAATTTCTTACTAAGCCGTCACTTACGATCACTCGATTTGTTATACTCTATGAGCTACATTTAACTGCATGGTACAGTTCCCACGAATTCTAATGCCGTGTCATATATTAGTATTATGACAGGTACCCGAAACTGCTGGAAGTAACCGCGTAATGTTGCAACGGATATGATCACTAAAGGTAATGATGGCTCTAGTCTACATGTTCGAGTCAAAACCACGCCGACATAACCCGAACTGAGGTCGGTGAAAAGGAAAGTATGTGCATTACTTGACCTTAAATAGTAAGTTTTTAATACGTGAGTGTGGTTGATCGTGAGTGGGTAACACAGCCTCGCCGAAGTAGTTACAAGCCACGAACTTATATTTTAGTATATGGTACTTGTATTAATATTGATTGTTACCACGGCAGATAAAGAAGCGTGGGAGGAATGGAGAAAATAAGCATCCTGCGCATGCGCGAAGCTTTGGTGTGACGCACTTACAAGAGCTTGTGAAAAAGTATGTTTTATGGGAAACGTAAGGTAGTAGAGCTTTTCAAATAATTTACTTCCTAGCGCAGAGTCACCAATGTGGTGAAACAGTCCCGAGGCAATTTCCAGAAATTGAACATTACAATACAATGGTGTTAACAACGAGAAAGGCGCTAAATTTAGCGTCTTTTCATTCGTTCTCGCGACAACTCTACCTCTCTGGAGTCTTGGCGACTTTCTTGGACACTTACAAAGTTTTAGGTAAAGTTTTCTCAAACAAATATTAAAAGTTAGAAAACTGTGAGAACAGTCAAATGCTCGTAACGAGCATCAATGAATGAGGCGAAAGCGTACAGGATTAAGGTGCTTGTGGCACTCACCGGCTCACAGTGGCGTAGCCATGCAGGAGGTAGCAGCGCAGTTCCATTTCAATCGCCGCAACAGAAAAAGATTCAAAATATTGCTTAAAGAAAAATTATCTCTTCACGCACTTTATCGAGTCAGAAACTAAAACGCAGAAAAATGTATCATCTTCATTATCATTTAGCGACCTTTGGTTTATAACGGCGACATTTCGGAAGTGTAATAGCACCTTCGCCAAAAAAGTGAACACCACTGTTACAATGACGACAATGATGATGATGGATTTTTTCTCAGCGGGAAACGTTGCCGAAATTGCGGCTGACCCAAAAGGCAACAATATTTTAGACGTTTTTAGTGTTCATTGAGCACCGCATCAAAGATCGCGAAGCTACTTCTCGGTCAAACCTTGGCTAGATGAGCGACGAGTTTTGTCGCTGATGTGTTTTGATTGATAGATATGGGGGGTTTAACGTCCCGAAACCACCTAATGATTATGAGAGACGTCGTAGTGGAGGGCCCCAGACATTGCTACCACCTGGGGTTTTTTAACGTGCACCCAAACTTGAGCACGTGGGCCTACAACATTTCCGCCTCCATTGGAAATGCAGCCGCCACACCTATGATACGTTTTATTTTTGTGGTTTGAATTCTAGTAAGCAGAAGAGAATATTTGTCTAATGTCTTAGAATGAATCATTTTTTTACTTCTGATATCACTGCAACTATGAACACATTTAATGAGTGACGATACGTCGTTGTAAAGTTAAAAGTTCTCTGACAGCCACATTTGTGCTACTCTTTATGCTACTTTAATGCAATAATATTGGTAGATCTTGTGCAAACTGTTTTCTCTTTCATGAGATATCATCAACATTTTTTTTAATTATGTGTGGTTAAAAAATTGGAACAAAAAAGTTATTTGTTTTTTTTTCTGGTGGTAACCTGTTTCACCCTTTGACAGCGCCTAAAAGACGATGTTTCAGAAATCATGGGTTTTCTAATCACAGCTGTAATGAAGCTCTTATGATTAATTAAGCACCAGTGTTTATTACGCAGTGCGTCGTATACTCTGTCAAGTTTCTTCGCGTGAAGGGAGAAATTACGCCTTATGATAGGCTGACCTGACTTCCTTCTGACAGAATAATAACGCCGTAGATATATGACCACACAGAAAGGCATGATTAACGGTTCCAGCCCCTTCCAATATGTACTAACGCGCGCCCTTAAGGTAGGGTGTCGTAGTCAGGCTTACAGACTTGCTGGTGTGTAAGGGTAATATGGCTTGTCCACTGGAAGGTACAACACCGTGTCTTTAGAGTCACTAATAGTTACTGGCAGATGGCGAGAGGTCACCAACGAAAACGCCTGTTGCTGATCATTGCACGGCATTCTCTCAATATCACGTATGGTTTACGCACTCTTAAGGCCAACTGGTAATGCCACTGAGTCTTAGAAGTGATTTTCGCTATGGCAGCCACCCTACTTCTCTTTTCACGTCTGTGCACATTGACAGTAAAGAAGTTTGGAGAATGAAGCCACTCTGAGTCAGCGCTATGTCAAGGCAGGAATTCATATTGCCTATTATATTTTAACCATAGTATCATGGTGTCGTGAAGCTCACAAATTTAGCTGTTGACGTGTTCCAAAAGAAAACTATTTTTTCGGGTGAACTGGCGGCCGTAAAACAATGCCTTACTGCAGTAATAAACGCCGTACACGGACAGCGACTAGCAAAATGTCAGCCGCCAAACAATCTGCCAGGTGTTGGAGCCCGTCGGCCTTTATACATGCGCTATCAAATATTCTAGCATTACCGCTAGCAGCCGTGTTAGTTCCTAAACTAACGCTAATATTTTGTTTGCGCACGTATTATCATTAGAAGGCTGTTCGACTACATAAATAATTCTCAGAAATTCGGGCGCGGTTTGCGCACGGTAGCAGTCGCAAGTGTAAGGCGTGCGAACATAATAATAAACGGAAGGGGGTGTGTCTATATAACAATGCTGTACATCTAAATGTGATCAAACACATCACTGTAATGCTCATGTTGTGATAGTTACGAGCACCTAACGCAAAATAGAAGAAATAAAGTGATTTCCTAATGTATCACGTCCTATCCATAAAAGTCCTATCCATCCTTTTCATTTTAACGCCGTCTCAAGTCCAACAAAACCCTGAAGAAATCTTAAAAACAAAGCTATTTTGGTGGTCATAACAGCAATGCCACCTCACAGGCAGCATACTTTGCAAATCAATTGGTCGCATAGCAAGCGATGCGTTTGATGAGCACATGAAATTAGGGACAGTCTAAATTGCGTTGGAGATTAAAAGCGAAGGCTATGGCGATTTTGGCGGTCACAGCTGCTCTGTAATTAAACCATTTAATGCGCGTTCCTCCAAGTCACTTTCCTGAGTAGAGGTTTTTTCTGTCTCATAAATGCACTCGCAAAGCGTCCAGAGCAATACTCGAAGTGCCTAACTTTCCGCCAACAATCCAGAGCTTTGACGCTTACCCTGTGCTCAACTTACGATGTGTGCCTCCTACAAAAGTGCTGCGTACCATGTGATCTTTCTCCTCAAGGCATTCCGCACTCTGCTACGCAAAATTTGGAACCAACTAGCCCAACAACCAACCGTTGCAAAGCAAGGAATCGCGTACAATAATGGTCCAGAACTATTAGGATAACTCAGCCTCGTTGAAAATGGTGTGCAAGAGTAGGCTCTATAACAACGTTCGTGAATATGATGGGTTCTAAATGTTGGCACAACGTTTTGTTAATTGAAATATCAGTAGTTGTCAGTATATCTGCGAGGACAATTGTTGCTGGTGGTGCGCTTGCAAATTTATCACATTCAGAGAAGCGTTTTTTTCAACTCGAATCATTTTTCATCTTTTCTAACGCCCTGCTGTCGAGAAAGGGCGATACCATATTTACTCAAAATTTGGATTCACGCAAACTAGTCAGGCGCTGCCCGTCGCCCTGCCTAATACAGGAACGTGGAAACGGTCAAGAGCGTAGGGTGTAAATTGCAGTGCTGAATAAAAACACGTGCCTCATGCTTAAACGAAAATTTTCAAAACAAGCCACGGTTGCACGCGGTAGCTCTTCTGAATAATTAGCGCGGATAAGTGGAAGTTGAATGAATTTATAAAAGCGAGGCTTTAACCACTGAGCCACCCAGGAGAACAAGTAGAATACGTTTCGCCACGTGCTTTTGATCACTCTAAACGCTTTCAATATTTGCAAATGAGAACCTTAATGCGGCAGTAATGGCTACTCACAGAAGGATATATTTGTAATATTTGTTATTATACAGCTATTAAGTGGCTAACTTCTTTTTTAGAAGGCTTGGAACTGCACAGAAGACAAATAAGTATTTTCAATTTTGAGATAAAAAAAGGCTTATATTCCCAGATGTTGACCTTATTGGAAACTTTTCAGTTCCAATCAGAAACAAAACTTGTAATATTTCCCAATGTATTGTTGGGATGCATAAGTACACAAAAGCTACATAAATGCAATACAAATTTGATTCGTAATGTTTGGTGATTACTATACGTTCATTTTTACATGCTTTTTTGAAAGAAGTTGCTCGTGACTATCACGAAAGTTCAATTCTATTTTACGGCTGCCTGGTACAAAACTTAAGACAAAAGCTCATGCAACCACAATTATGTTTTCTAATCTCCGTAAAAAGAACAATGTGCGTGGCCTTTTCATGTTTAGGTTTATCTAAAATAAAAATGAGCCCTTAGTGTAACATGAATAACGTCCTACTATTCAACTGCCTTCTGACGTTTTCAATCACGTTTAAATTTGCATTTAAGATGTTGATTCGCGCATCTTTTCATACGTTTTGTTAATGCTTACCGAAAAGCGCACGTACGCCTCAAAAATAAATATTTAGGTGTTGAAAAATTATGTTGTTTGTAGCATGTTACTTAACAAACAGCATCAATGCTGTGCGACGCTATCTCATTGCAAAACTGTTCTTTTCGTCTTGGTTTTTTTTTGGAGGGGGGCGTGGGGAAGAGGATGGTAAAGGGGATGACCTGCCTGCACCATCGCGTTAATTTATTACAGAAAGATGCTTTAGGACCTCTTGTACGCCATACATTTGTTCACTGCTGCTACAGCTCGCTTGAACGTGACATTGGAAAATTGCGTGACAGAGGGAAGAAGTAGGACATCGAAGGCCTGATGTGGTGGTGATTATTGTGGTAACAATAAAGGGATTGATCGAGCGGGAGAGGTGACAACGGTGAGGAAAAAAAATTGCCCGCAGCTTCCCTCGGGGGAACACTGAGGAGGATGTGGAGCATATAATTGGTTAACGGGGTGTTAAAGTGCGACTTACTTGGGTCGATGGCTAAATTGGTTAACGTGGTTGTGAAATGGGGTGTTAAATTGCGACTTACTTGGGTCGATGGCTAAATTGGTTAACGTGGTTGTAGGAGGGGGTGTTAAATGAGTGAACACGTACAAACGTATGCGAAAGGGCGGCGCTGGTCGAAGGGACGTCGATCATTGTGTTTGTGGATTCGTTGGAATTCATTTCGCCGTGACCTTGGACGTCGACGCGCCGTACAAACCAACCAACGAGCGGCAACTGAGCGAGCGAGCGCCGACCTTGAGTATATATACAGCGCGACGGTGCATGCACTGTCAGCTGTCGAATGTTCGAGAAGGGGGAGAAGCGCAACGGCGCATGCGCGCGCGTCAGCTGCCGATGTTCTCGAAGCGCGACGGCGCATGCGCGCGCGTCAGCTGCCGATGTTCTCGAAGCGTGACGGCGCATGCGTGCTACATTATACAGCTAGCGAATGTTCGTGAAGAGGAGAAGCGCATGCGGTGTGTAGAGCAGGAAGGGTGCACAGATGGTGGAGGAGTGAAGCGCGCGCGGTGTGTAGAGGAGGAAGGGATGCACAGATGGTGGAAGAAGGAGGAGGAAGCTTGCGGACGGCGCCGCACTACAAGCCTCGAGTATTAGATGCTCCGCATCTAAAAGGACGGCGAAACTCTGTAGTGCCATGTGTGGATGATTTGCGCCAGAATATAGGTTGCTTTTTTCGGAAATTTAGAAAGCGTGATTGTTGACAAAGTTCCTCGTTTAAACGTGGAAATAACACGTTGTAAACAGTCAAGCTTAAAACCTGTTTGCGGTAACATCACACTCCCACTTTTCTTACTTTTGGAATTTCGCAGCGAAAGCTGTTATGAGATAACAACTTGCATCATGCGCAACGCCGTAGTTGTCCGCCGCCGCCACCGCTGGTGTCCTTAACCACTTCGCAAGAGATCAGAAATAAGATCCCAGTACGAAAGACACAGTGGAGCTGCGTGGCAGCTCGGTATTCTACCACTGAGCCACGGTGCTGCTTGGTGTCTGGAAGGGAATCACGTTAATATGATAAATAAAACGTTTTATAATAGCAAAAGAACAACCATGAATCACACCATGTAAATAGCGTAACGATAGGGCCGTTAAATACTCTAACCCATAACAAAAGCTTGTTCTTGATCACCTAATAACTGTGGCGCATACCCAGTTTAGGCATAACTCCTCATAGTCGTCAGCCAATGAATAAAAATTGTCACAAAATGATTTGCAAGTGTTAAGTGGATACCACACTTCTCAGAAGAATGATGAAGGACAGTATAGCAAATGCTAGCCTACTACCAAGAATTTGTCATTATTAATGCCGTAGTGTGTACCCAGCAAGGGCGCTTGCAAACGTTACCCTAAGAGTGTTTGCAAAGGCTCTGCAAGGCCACTCTTCTAGCTTTCGCGGTCACTGTGCTGAACCTTCCGTGCAGGCCTGGTGTTTTTTCTCGAACTACGTAAGCTGCTTAGCCAGACAACCCACCGACCCTTAGACGCTCAGTTATTCCTGCAGAAAATGTGCCAACTCCAGCTGCGCCATTATCACGGTGTTGCGTACAGAAAGAACTTACGAGGGGCTTGTGAGAAGGTGGTTTATTTTGTTTTTTTTACTATGCGTTTGTTAGGTAACTCTAGAGTCTTTGCGTGAGCTGCTTACTGAAAGAAAATGAGGTGTGCTTCTCTTACATGAAAAAAAAGAAGCTGGTTCTTGGAAAAATAACCTGCATTCATTGAGACATTGAGACAGTTATGCAACAATCGTGGAAAGGAGCACGTGGGAAAAAAGCATATATCTTTTTTCCAGCACAGTGGATTACAACCGAGTAAAGAAAATACTGGAAATGACAATGATAGGTAAAAACAGACCCATGAAAATATTTTTAGAGGGTGAAAGGCCTGTTCTTTTGAAAAATTTTTTTTTACCTGAGTGAGACAGACAGCAGGGAGGCAACACAATGTTCGCAGTAATATGTTAAAAATGTATAGTGAAGTTTAGAATCGGCAAGTCGGTCACATCACTGGTAAAAGTGTGCAGCGTGCACTTTGTCAGCATTCACTTCTTCTGGAGCAACGTAGGTAAGAAAATTGGCAGATCCCACGTACAGTGGGAATCGATGATATGCGAAGCACGAACGAGAAAGGGTGTTATGTCACTTTAAAAATCAGCACAACGTTATGAGGTAGAGGTCAATGATGCCGTACATGACTTCCGTGTCATGATTATCATGTTTGGATATGTTGTTTACCTTCGTCATCTATTCACGTCACGTGATCTCAAATTTAGTAAATGTGGAGCTAGCGAAACGTCTGCGAGCACGCTAAGAGTGCGGCGTGCTGTCATGTTCTTACATGACACGCGTGTGAGGATTATCATGTTTGCACCAGTCATATATTTAGTCATCTATTGAGTCATGTAATGCCCAATTTTGTGTATGTGGAGCTAGCAAAACGGCCCTGAGCACATTATGAAGTGCCCAAATACTCCAATGTAGCGTTGACGCCCGCACACGCTGGGCACAGCGACACTACGTTAGCAAAACGCGAGCGCTCTATAGTCTGACACCAGGCACGACAGCCGCGACCAGCGTCCGTCGGCGCGGCCCGAAGGGTACCGGTGCGAGATGCGACATTCTGCATTTCGAGCTGACGCGTTACCCAGACAACACTGCGTCTCGCTGTTTTCGTGACGGAAGGATGCCGGACGTGCTGAAACGCGCATGCGGCAATGCAACACAGCACGGCGCGCGCCTGCAAGTGTATTGCAGGACCGGCGCCTCGCGTGGCAACGCCGGCGTGACGCAACGAAACGAACGACGGCGAGCGCGTTTCGGCATCATTTACTTCCACCTCGTAACGTTGTGCTGATTTTAGATTTGCATATGCACAATAGATAGCAGTCTCTTTTTCAAGTACGCAAAATGTGGGCTCCACGAAAGGCTTCTGTCGATTATTATGCCCAGGAAACGATGCGTCCGTGCATATTTGACACTTTGCCCATTGATGTAAACAGGGTATGGTGTCATTGGTTTGCGTGTAAACGCCATCAACGCGCACTTCACAGTTCTTATAGTTAGGCCTTGTTTCTGAAGGTAGGCTGTTGCGAGGGTTGCTGCCCACTGTATTCGTGCACGTAGCTGAGGGCGAGTAACTGCAGCACTCCAGAGGCAAATATTATCGGCGTATATGGATAGGCACACCGACTTTGGCAGAACCTTCACCAGACCAACGAGGGCAACATTGAACAATGTGGGGCTTAAAACACCTCCCTGAGGTACTCCGCAGTAGGTGCAATGTTCAGCAGTTGTACCCTCATATGTTTGCACAAAGAAACCCCTGCCAGTTATATAATCTTTTATCCATTGAAACATTCGTCCACCAATGCCCATTGCTGCGAGAGAAGTGAGGATGGCATCATGAGCTACATATTGCCGCGAACCATGCATTAAGTTTGTTTATTTGTGTTTTGTTTTTTCGGCCTGGCTGCGCCGGCCTGTGCTATCGCCGTTTTCACAGCGTTTCGAACAAACGCTACCACAGCGTTTCGAACAAACGCTATCGAACAACGCTTCAGGCGTTGTTTGTTAGAAGCGCTGTTCGAACGAACAGCGTTTCCAACAAACGCTATCACGGCGTTCTCGATACAATTCGACTATTCGAGAAACCCTCGCGCCGAGGAATATAAAGTCCCGCACAGCCGATGCCGCGTCATTCGATCGCCGACGCTCACTAGCGTGCCCGTCGTTTTGCTGGCCGCTGCTTCGCCGCCTGTGTATTTTTTCAGTTGTTAGGGGAGCACAGGTTCGCTCCAATAAACTTGCTTTCCTCATAGACAACTGCGTCGTCCTTTGCTGCGTGACATCTGGTGGAGGTGCGGGGTACATGAACCCTAAGCCAATGCCAAGCCGACAAGCACGCCCAACTCGTGTCAGCCGCCGACAGCAAGGCCTTCAGCCAGAGTTTGGACCGTTCCCAGATAAAAAATGGAAAGAAGACGTAAAAATCACGATGATCAACTCAGGCACCGTGGCCAGCGCTACCAACCCTCCCGTCGTTCTGCAACAACCTCGTGAGCCCCCATCATTCCGAGGATCTCCTGGTGAAGACCCGGAAGACTGGCTGGAGAAGCTGGAGCGCATCCACATCTTTAACAGGTGGGATGACGAAGAAGCTTTTCGTCATGTCTTCTTCTATTTGGAGGATGCAGCTCGAACGTGGTTTGAGAACCATAAAGGCTCCCTAACTGACTGGACTGTCTTTAAGAGCAAATTCCTCAAAACATCCGCTACGGTTGTGCGGAAAGAACGAGCCGCCCTTTTGTTGGAGACGCGAATGCAACACCCTAACGAAGGTGTTGTACTGTTTCATTTCATTTATTTCATTTATTGCATCCTTAAAGGCCCGAGGGCATTACATAAGGGGGGGGGGGCAAAAAAAAACGCTGTGAGTGTGTATAATTCAAGTTGAACAAATTATTATAAACAGTACAGTTCTAATATGGTAGTTTGGTCAAAAATGACAACAGAAATGAATCAAATAACACACAAAAGAAACGCTTTGGCTGGATATTAGAGTACAAACAACTAGGCACAAGCAAATTATACATACAGTACGTTGGTAGAATATATTTACAGCCACGGGTTAATGGGTGGAATCAAAGTGGGATTCCAATTTTGCGCGGAATGATGTGCGGTCAGTTGTGGCAACAATGGTGTCGGGAAGGTGATTCCAAAGTGTTATTGCTTGGGGGAAAAAGGAGTCGTTCCTTGCGGATGTACGGCCGTTGATTCGTGCAATGGGGTTTGAATGGTTAATGCGGGAAGAAGTTCTGTTTGGGGGCGGTAAAAGTTCGTGTCTTGATTGGGGTCGAAAAAGAAACTGTGGAGGAGGCAAACTGTTCGCTGAGGAGATGAAGATGCTGTTCCGGAGAGCTGACCCCGAAATGGCAGAAGAGATGAAGGTGCCCTTTCTGATGTGGGGAGTTAAACAAGAGCTCTTCGCTGGACAAATCCGCAACCCCCCTAAGACCGTCGCTGAGTTCGTCACCGAGGCTTCGATGATCGAGAGGACCTTAGATTTGCGTTCGCGGCAATACAATAGACCACTCAACACCCTTTCGGTGAACCCGGTAAACGCCCTTAGATTGGCGACGGAAGACTTGCGGGAGACCATCCGCGCCGTCGTTCGCGAGGAACTGAGGAAATTGTTCCCAGCAACGCCGCAGCCCCCAGTCGCCTCCCTCACTGACGTCGTCCGCGAGGAGGTTCAGCAAGCACTGGGGAATTCCACGCCGTCGGAAGCATCTTGCGAACCACAAGCGATGACCCACTCCGCTGCTGCTCGTCGACCCCGACCCGTCCCAACCCGTTATCAAGAGGCCCCACCGTACCGCCACCCAATGTCGCCTGCCCGATCCCCTGTAACCCGAAACCAGGCGCCCAGGAAGACCGAGGTGTAGCGAACGCCAGATAATCGTCCGCTGTGCTACCACTGCGGAGAGGCCGACCACGTCTACCACCGTTGCCCGTACAAGAGGCTGGGTTTGCGTGGATTCTCCGTCAACGCACCCCGCCCGCGAGCCGGCCAGCGCCCTTTTGAGATCGAAGAATACCTGTCGAACACCAGCCGTGGACCATCCCGTTTCAACCGTTCGCCGTCGTCCTACCCATACCAATCCCCCAACCGTCGCAGGCATGCTGACTTCGCCTGTGGAAGGTCCCCCAGCCCACGAGGGGGAAACTAAAAGCAGCAACTTCTGGAGGTGAAGTTGCACAACGGCGAGAAAATGAAAACCCTCCAACGACGCAAGACCGTGACTCACGACATCCCCTCATCCCGACGACCCGACGACACCCTGACGAGACCCCCGAAAACGACGACAGCTACGCTGCGCGACGCGTACCCGAAATGACGAAGCCTGCCGCTGAGAAGACGACGATGACGACGCATAGTGCCCGACCATCAACACGTGCAAGCCGCGTGCAAGCCGCGTTAAATTCGAGGAAAGCCCAAAATCCGACGTCCAGTTGTCCATCGACGGCCTTGACGTACTCGCCCTCATTGACATGGGAGCCGACTACTCGGTCATGAGCGGGTCATTTGCGTCCAAGCTAAAAAAAGTTACGACCAAATGGGACGGTCCGCACACACGTACAGCAGGAGGCCACCTCGTGACCCCAAGTGGAAGGTGCACATCGCGCGTCACCATAGACGGCACTACGTACCCTTCAGAGTTCGTCATTTTGCCTAACTGCTCCCGCGACGTAATTCTCGGAATGGACTTTTTGACGGGCAATGGCGCAATAATTGATCTGCAGACCAGGTCGATAACGTTTTCTTCCGATCACTCCACGACGCCGCAGCCGAAGCTCGTACACCGTGCTGCTGTAAGAATCGCCGACGATCACGTCACCCTGCCACCCCGCGCAAGCTTGATGATCGCCGTCTATTGTGAAGATGCTGCTCTTGACGTCGACGCTATCGTGGAGACTGACCAAAGGTTGCTTTTAGACCGCGGTGTGTCTGTCGCAAGAGGCATTGCGCGGTTTAAGCAACGCAGATCTCACGTTTTGGTCACCAATTTCACCGAGGAGTACCAGCATCTAAACAAGGGCGCTGCAATTGCGTTCCTCGAATAAACGCAAGAAGCGAGTCAAGTGATCGCGGTCGCCACCTTTGAACGCGCACGCGCAGATGCTTCCAGGCTGCCACATCCTTTCGACGTGAACCCGGCGCTGTCGCAAGAAAATCGGGACAGATTACTGGAGTTGCTCCGTCGCTATAGCGAGTGTTTTTCCTCGAACTCGAAGTTACGTCAGACACCTTTGGCGAAGCACCGGATAATAACCGAAGATGGAGCCCGACCTACCAGACAGTCACCGTACCGCGTTTCCTCACACGAGCGCGAAGCCATCCGGACTCAAGTTGATGACATGCTAAGCGACGACATAATACAGCCATCAAAAAGTCCGTGGGCTGCGCCGGTTGTACTCGTGAAGAAAAAAAGATGGCACTTTGAGATTCAGCGTTGACTACCGGAGACTGAACAAAATCACCAAAAAGGACGTGTACCCCCTGCCACGAATCGACGACGCCCTCAACCACCTCTGCCACGCCAAGTACTTCTCATCCATGGATCTGAAGACCGGCTATTGGCAAATTGAAGTGGACGAGAGAGACCGAGAGAAGACTGCACTTATAACCCCGGACGGTCTATACGAGTTCAAGGTGATGCCGTTTGGGCTGTGCATGGCGCCCGCAACGTTTCAGAGAGTCATGGACACTGTGCTAGCAGGCCTGAAGTGGCACACATGCCTCGTATACCTCGATGACGTTGTCGTATTCGCCCGGACTTTCGACGAACACCTCACAAGGTTGGAATCTGTACTCGAGGCCATTCGTACGTCGGGGTTAACGCTGAAGCCTGAGATGTGCCGTTTCGCGTACGAGGAACTCAAGTTCTTAGGTCACGTCGTGAACGCCGCGGGAGTCCTACCTGACCCGGCAAAAACATCAGCCATTGCGAACTTCCCAAGGCCGAAAGATAAGAAGGGTGTGCGAAGGTTTCTCGGACTGTGCGCATACTACCGGCGCTTCGTCGCAAACTTCGCACGCATTGCAGAGCCACTCACGCGCTTGACGAAAGAAAGCACCCCTTTCAGCTGGGAAAACGACCAAGAAAAGGCATTCTGCGAGCTGCCACAACGCCTGCAAAATCCGCCCGCGCTCGCTCATTTCGACGAAAACGCCGAAACGGAAATGCACACGGACGCCAGTGATATCGGTTTGGGTGCCGTCCTCGTCCAAAAGCAAAGCGGTTACGAAAAGGTAATCGCCTATGCAAGCCGTGGTCTGTCGAAGGAGGAGAGAAACTACTGTGCCTCCGAGAAAGAGTGCCTGGCTATCATATGGGCCATTTCGAAATTTGATTGATATATGGGGTTTAACGTCCCAAAACCACATATGATTATGAGAGACGCCGTATTGGAGGGCTCCGGAAATTTAGATCACCTGGGGTTCTTTAACGTGCACCCAAATCTGAGCACACGGGCCTACAACATTTCCGCCTCCATCGGAAATGCAGCCGCCGCAGCCGGGATTCGAACCCGCGACCTACGGGTCAGCAGCCGAGTACCTTAGCCACTAGACCACCGCGGCGGGGCCATTTCGAAATTTCGCCCATACGTCTATGGTAGACCGTTTTAGGTTGTGACAGACCATCATGCGCTGTGTTGGCTCGCCCATTTGAAGGACCCCTCTGGCCGTCTTGGGCGGTGGAGCTTGCGCCTGCAAGAGTTTGACGTTACAATATTCTACAAATCCGGCAGGAAACACTCCGACGCCGACTGCCTGTCCCGCGCCCCCGTCGACCCACCACCACAGGACTCCGATGAAGACAGCGCGTTCTTCGAAGTCGTGACAGAGAGCGACCTAGCCGCCCAGCAGCGTGCCGACCCTGACCTCCGCGCCATGATTGACTACCTCGAAGGACGCAACGTCGCCGTGCCTAGGGCGTTCAAGCGCAACTTACCAGCATTCAGCCTCAAAAACTCCATCCTAGTGAAGAAGAATTTCAACTCGGAACGAGAACGAATTATCTACTTGTCATCCCCGCAGACCTTCGTGACGAAATTTTGGAAGCGTGCCACGACAACCCGTCTTCCGGACATCTCGGAACAGCTCGCACGATTACAAAAATCAAGGCGAAATACTTCTGGCCCCGCATTACATCCGATGTCACCTACTACGTCCGGAGCTGCCGTGACTGCCAGCGACAAAAAACACCACCGATGAGACCAGCCGGACTTCTGCAGCCGATTGCCGTCCCAATGAGGCCCTTCCAACAGGTCGGAATGGACCTTCTGGGCCCGTTCCCTACATCCCGATCCGCGAACAAATAGATTGCCGTAGCGACAGACTACATGACGCGCTACGCAGAGACCACCGCTCTTCTTAGGGGAACTGCACAAGAAGTTGCAAAGTTCTTTATTAACCAAATTGTGCTGCGACATGGAGTTCCTGAGGTCCTAGTCACGGACCGCGGAACGACCTTCACTGTGGAGCTCATGCAAGGAATCTTACGCTACAGCAACACAGATCACCGAAGAACGACGGCGTACCACCCCCAAACGAACGGACTAACGGAACGGCTCAATAAGACAATCGCGGATATGCTGTCTATGTACGTCGACGTTGAACATAAGACGTGGGACGAAGTCCTCCCGTACGTCACGTTTGCGTACAACATGGCTATTCAAGAAACCACGCAGATGACACCGTTCGAGCTCGTCTACGGAAGACGGCCGACTACGATGCTCGACGCCATGCTTCCGCACGTAGAAGACGACGACCTCAACGCCGACGTCCAAGGATACCTCCAACGTGCGGAGGATGCCCGCCAGCTCGCTCGAGCTCGCATAACGGACCAGCAACTGGTGGATGCCCGACGCTACAATCTCCGACGCCGAGACGCCGAGTACCATCCTGGAGATTGTGTGTGGGTTTGGATTCCCATTCGACGACGTGGACTCAGTGAGAAACTTCTACGACGCTATTTCGGACGCTACCGGATTCTACGACGTGTTGGCGAACTAACGTACGAAGTGATCCCCGATGGGGACTCCCGTACATTACGACGACGCACGCGGCCCGAAGTCGTCCATGTGGTTCGCTTAAAACCTTACTACGGATGATGACGAACTTTTATTTTAATTTGTGTGGACTGTCCCTTATGTTAGCATCGGGTCGAAGCACTCTTAGAGGGGGGGTAACGCCGCGAACCATGCATTGGGTTTGTTTATTTGTGTTTTGTTTTTTCTGCCTTGCTGCGCCGGCCTGTGCTATCGCCGTTTTCACAGCGTTTCAAACAAACGCTACCACAGCGTTTCGAACAAACGCTATCGAACAACGGTTCAGGCGTTTGTTCGATAGAAACAACGCTTCAAGCGTTGTTTGTTAGAAACGCTGTTCGAACGAACAGCGTTTCTAACAAACGCTATCACGGCGTTCTCGATACAATTCGACTATTCGAGAAACCCTCGCGCCGAGGGATATAAATTCCCGCACAGCCGATGCCGCGTCATTCGATCGCCGACGCTCACTAGTGTGCCCGTCGTTTTGCTGGCCGCTGCTTCGCCGCCTGTGTATTTTTTCAGTTGTTAGGGGAGCACAGGTTCGCTCCAATAAACTTGTTTTCCTCATAGACAACTGCGTCGTCCTTTGCTGCGTGACAATATAATGAAATTCATGTGCGGGAAAGCATGAGGAACTTCTGTGGCCTCCATGCTACAGCTGTAGAGGGCCCTATTTCTGGGTTTATTGCGCTACAGCTTGCCGGTATTGACTAACACTTGCAAATCCAATACTCATTCATTGGAGAGTTTGCAGGGTCAGGCACTGCGCATCTGCTTAGGACTGCCCCGATGCGCTTCCACTTATGCCACAATCATGCTTGCCAAAGACCATCCGGTCAGGACATATAGAGTTGTGGATTGCCTCAGAGCGCGCATTCGACATGCTAGCCGTGTCCCCGACCACCACTTGGCCCTTCTACCCTCCGGAAGACCACGTACTACGTTTTCGGACGTCATAGCCAAGCACCTAAACAGCAACAATCCACCAGGATATACGCCAGCTGTGAGAATGGCATGTCCTTTGTGGTGCCTCGACCAGCCGCAAGTACATCTAGAAATTCCGGGAATCAAAAGGAAAAGCAATCACTCCAGAGTAGCATTGAAGCAAGCAACACTGCTATTATTACATGAGTTGTACTTAGACCGAACGCACATATACACCGATGGGTCCGTCTCGTCCAGCAGCTCATCAAGTGCCGCTGTAATCCCGGCTGCAGCAATGACAATCAAGTTTAAGTTGTCGCATATGACTACATCTACGGCATCAGAGCTTGCTGCTATAAGGGCTTCTTTACAATATCTTGTTCAAGAACGTCCAGGAAAATGGGTCATATTCTGTGATTCGAAGGCAGCGCTTCAGAGTTTGCAGTCTGCCATGCGTAGGAGGAGTCATGACCAATTGGTACAAAAAATAAGACATTGCCATCATGAAGCTCTAGCACGAGGGCATGATATTATATATCAATGGCTGCCTGGACATATCGGTATTACCAGAGATCACTTAGCCGATGATGCAGCCCGCTCAGCCCATGAAGGAACCCGTGTAGTGCCGATTCCTCCATCAAGGAATGATGCAGCAAGACAACTTTACCTGCTGGCTCGAGATCTCACACGCACGTTCTGGTCGTCTACCAGCTTCCAAAGGTGTCAATTTTATGAACTGGATCCTTCGCTCAAGCTAAACCTACCATCACAACTTTCCCGCTCCGATGCGACACTGTTATGCCGCCTTTGGTTGGGTGTTGCATTTACAAAGGTGTACTTTTTTCGCATTGGTATGGCAGACACTCCTACATGCGACTACTGCGGAGCTGAAGAGACCATCGAACACGTCCTGTGCAGCTGCGCTTGCTACGACACACAGCGATGCCAGCTCCGGATGGTTTTGAATCAACTTGACCCCGGACCATTTTGTGTGCAGAAGATACTAGAACCTTGGGCATCTGCCTCAGTTGCGCAGAAAGCAACTAAAGCACTGCTACTTTACCTAAAGTCAACAAACCTGAGTGACCGCCTGTAGACTGTGTGTGCTCCCCGAGTGTGCTCGTGATTGTGTGTATCTTCTCAACTCTCTGCAACCTCTTTTCTCCCCTTTATCCCTTCCCCAATGCAGGTAGCAAACCGCATGTGCGTCTAGTTAACCTTCCTGCCTTTCCTTGCATCCTTATCTCTCTCTCTCTCTCTCTCTCTAGATTTGCATATCAACCTTTCTAATTCGTGCTTCGCATATCATCGATTCCCACTGTACGTGGGATGTGCCATTTTTTATTCACTGGAATATTTACGCATTATTGTGAGGTCGAGATTACGCTGGCGAAAACTGCTTGGTGCGAAATGTCAGAACGCTTAACAGGAATAGTGCGATAGATTTTGTCAGCGTCATTTCTTACATTCTCTTGAAAGTCACATTTTCTGGAAACATTCTCTTGAAAGTCACGAAATCTATAAGCGGAGGGCACGACATCGCTACCAACATGGGCTCACACCCTTTTTTTGTACAGGTCCTGGCATGCCTGACTGCAATCGCCCGACCGATGTACAGCGCTACGGATAACCAGTCACCACCGCCATTTCCTGCAAACCACCGCATCAAGTTTACGGGTGTCAAGCAAGCGGTACTGCCCTTTCATCCCTTCCTGGATACGTGTCATACATCGCCAGGTTTGGCGTCGACGGCGTTTTCTACCTGGAAACCTGGTACAGCGAGCGACACCCTTCGTGTGACACGAGTACTTAACCACCACTACTCCGTCGGACGCGCGGGACACGACATCGCTACCAACATGGGCTCACACCCCTTTTTGTACGGGTCCTGGCATGCCTGACTGCAATCGCCCGACCGATGTACAGCGCTACGGATAACCAGTCACCACCGCCATTTCCTGCAAACCACCGCATCAAGTTTACGGGTGTCAAGCAAGCGGTACTGCCCTTTCATCCCTTCCCGGATACGTGTCATACATCGCCAGGTTTGGCGTCGACGGCGTTTTCTACCTGGCAACCTGGTACAGCGAGCGACACCCTTCGTGTGACACGAGTACTTAACCGCCACTACTCCGTCGGACGCGCGGGGCACGACATCGCTACCAACATGGGCTCACACCCTTTTTTTGTACAGGTTAGTTACTTACGCTCTGCTTCATGTTACCGTACCTCGAATAGATATGTTATTGCGTTGTCGTGCCCTGATACTGTATTTAGTGTGCCGCTTCTATCAAGAGACGGTGTTTTTCTGGTGTTGAACGTATGCTTATGTGTCTTGCCCGTATGCTGTTAATGGTGTCGGGAGATGTTGAAAGCAACCCTGGCCATAACGCTGACACCCCTTCCGGCCCTCATGACAGCCAATCTTCTCAATACAGCATTGATGGCATCTTTGAAATTTTAAAGCGGTTGGAATCAGGGCAAGTTCAGTTTTTTCGCGAACTAAAAGAAGTGAAGGACCAACAAGCTGCAATGCACAGCTCTATAGAAGGTTTGCTGGCCAGGGTAACCGTGGTTGAGAGCGACGTTAACTCGTTGAAACAAACTACGCCTAGTGCATCATCGGAAAACAATCTTGCTGGCTCCCTAACCCGAGACATCGCCCAGCTAAAAGGACAACTAGAAGTCGCCAATAACAGAACTCGCAGAAATAATTTAATCATACATGGAATAACTGATACTGTAAACGAAAACTGGGCTGATTCGGAAGAAAAAGCACGCTCTTTCTTTCGAACACAATTAGGCAAATGCGTTAGTCCCAACCGTATTGAGCGTGCGCATCGAATTGGGCGATTCTGCGAGAGTAAGAACCTTCCGATTATTGTGAGGGTTTCTAGTTACAAAGATAAGGAGCGCATCCTTTCCTGTGGGGCTAAGCTAAAAGGGACTGATTTCGCAATGCGCAATGATCTTACCCCTGCTGTTAGATTAGCACATACGAAACTTCTACAACATGCCCGTACGTTAGAATTACCGTACAAACTGAGGCATGACAAGCTAGTTATCAACAAAAAACATTCTTCTACAATTCCGAGCTCGACCAAGTAGTCGAAACAAAAAGATAGCTAAGCGGCACGCAGTTGTCTCCGCAACATGATGCATGCGGTCGTAACTCTGTTTAGACAGCATTACATATTCCAGAGTTTACTATCCTCGTAGTAAATTGCCGTAGTATAAAAAACAAAGTTGACGAATTTGCTACGCTCACTTCAACAGCCAAGCCCCACATTATCATTGGCACAGAGTCTTTGCTTCATAGTTCAGTCCGGGACGCTGAAGTTTTTCTGCATGGCTTTGTCGTATATTGTAGTGACAGAAATACCCAAGGGGGAGGCGTTTTTCTGTTTGTCGATGCCAGCTTACAATCTACTTCACTAACCTTATCGTTGAGCTGCGCAGAATCGGTATGGTGTAACGTTCACTTAAACAGCGGTCGAGTCACCACTGTCGGGTCATATTATCCTTCACCAGCATGCGCTGATCCGGAAGCCTTCAGGTCTTTATCAGACTTTCTGTCAACATTGAACCACGATTACATAATTGGAGGTGATTTTAACATGCCGGACGTTCAGTGGTTGGATCAAAAATGCATTCCCACCGACTCGTGTGCGCTGCCTGCCAGTTTCTACGATTTGATACAAGCAAACGATCTTTTTCAATTTGTAACCGAACCTACCAGGAAAGGAAAAGACCGCGGCTCCGTTTTAGATTTGCTCTTCGCAAATAGGCCCTCACTTGTCCGAGATACTGTCGTTGTCCCTGGAATTAGTGATCATGACTGCGTCGTTGCCTATTTACCACCAATTAGATTCAAAACTATGCACAATAACCCACGTAAGGTTTTCTTTTATAATAAAGGAGATTATGTCTCCTTATCCAGGGAACTTGCATCATTTTTACCAGAGTTTAATGAAATGAGGCGATGCTCTAATTGCAACACTCTATGGGAAGCTTTCAAGAACAAACTACAGCAATTAATAGCAAAATGTGTTCCTAGCAAACTAATATCCCGCAAAAGGCGTGCCGACAAGCCGTGGGTGTCCCGTGACGTACGTCTACTTATCAACAAAAGGCGCCGTCTTTTGCAAACTTATAGAAAAAAGAAAGACCAGAGCGTAATGGATGCCATAAGACTCCTCGGCAAAGACATAAAGATACGGAACAAAATTGCTAAAAACAAATATTTCTGCTTTTTGGGAACTTAGTTAAAGGAAAATCCCAAAGAATTGTGGAAATTTTTGATATCCCAGGGCAAGGAACATACAGGAATACCCTGTCTTCAGGTTAACGGCACAACTGTCTCTGAGGACCATGAAAAGGCTAATTGTTTCAATCATTACTTTCAGTCTGTTTTCTCTCCAACGCATTGTGAAAATGCTCCGAGTGTCTCAGAACAAATAAATGAACAAATGGATCCCGTCACTGTGACCTATAATGGTGTACTCAAACTACTCCAGAATGTTAAAGTTAATTCTTCAGGCGGACCTGACGGCATACCCAATTACGTCCTTCATGCCTGCCGTGAGACTATTGCCCACTTTCTCGTTACTCTGTTCTCCAAGTCGATCGCTTCGGGTTACCTGCCTGAGGATTGGAAAATCGCTAACGTTGCGCCCATTCACAAAAGTGGCCCGAAAAGCAATCCTGAAAACTATAGGCCCATATCCCTCACAAGTGTCTGTAGTAAAATCCTAGAGCATATAATATATAGCGCCATAATAAAACATCGGAATCTAATAGATATTTTACTAACTGCCAACACGGCTTTCGGGCAGGTTTTTCCTGTACAACGCAATTAATGAAATTTAGCCATGATCTCTTCTCATCATTTGACGTAAAAGAACAAACTGAAGTGTGTATTTTTGGATTTTAAAAAAGCATTTGATTCTGTCCCGACTCGTTGCTGCTCCATAAATTGTCTTTTCTTGGCCTACATCATGATGTTGTCCAGTGGATAACAGGTTATTTGCATAATCGTACCCATTGTGTCCTGATAAACGGCTGTAAATCAGGTGCTGTGAATGTTAGTTCTGGTGTTCCGCAGGGGTCTGTTTTAGGGCCCCTGCTTTTCCTTGTATATATTAATGATATTGTAAGTAATTTGTCCTGCAAAATACGCCTTTACCCAGACGACTGCGTTGTTTATCGCAGTATCAAAAGCCCACTTGACATGGACTATCTTCAAAGCGATCTCGACCATATCCAAACGTGGTGTGCAAAATGGAAAATGACTTTGAATATTGCGAAATGTAAGCACGTCTCCTTCACACGCAATCGCAGCCCTGTTTCATCAAAACACACTTCCGGAAGTACGCATTTTGATACAGGGCTAGATTATAAATACCTCGGCGTCTATTTTTCATCTAACCTAACCTGGAAACGTCAGATTGAACACGTGTCCTTTTCTGCTTCCCGCATGCTCAACTTTCTAAAACGCAACTTCAGTGATGCTCCTCCAAAAGTTAAAGAACTTTTATATTTCACCAACGTAAGATCCATTACGGAGTACGCCTGCGCCGTGTGGGACCCACAATTTGAAAATTTATGTACACTGCTAGAACGCGTCGAGAACCGCCCCGCCCGATTTGTAACTAAAAATGATAGTTTTCGCACTAGCATTACATTACTTAAATCGAAGTTGGGCTGGGAAACACTAAGTAAACGCCAGTTGCATCACAAACTTGAACTAATATATCGTATTTATTTCAATAAGACTGGTCTTGATCCTAAAATTTTCTTACTAACCCCGCACTTTGTATCTAAGCGACGCGACCATGAATGGAAAATTCGTGAAATTGATTGCCGTACTGATGTGTACAAGGGTTCTTTCTTACCCCATTCCATTGAGGCCTGGAATAAAGTACCAGGTCATATTGTTAATTGTACATCTGATGCTTTGTTTCACACGTTTTTGTCGCACATGTAAATTTTTCATTGTGGCACTGCTTGTACATTTGACGCGCTATTGTGCAGATTTGTACCACTTATTCTCATGTCAGTTCTCTTTTTCCTTTTCTTTTTTTTCCCATATGATGAATCGTATTCATGTATTTGCATATACACCCCTGCTGTAATGCCTTGTTGGCGCTGCACGTAAAATGAATAAATAAATAAAATGAATAAGCGTACCTCGTCAAAGAGGCTTTTTTTCCAGACACGCCAGGCACATGTATGCGGCTATGCACCACAGGTTTTCTGAATTTTTATATCTGCCCTGTAATAGAACATACCTTGGTAGTACAATTGCGTGAGCGTTAAGAAAAACCAAAGCCATCAGCCTTGGTCTGACGAATGCCACGAACAAAAACCCACATCCAACAGGAATCAAACCGTAGCATTCTACTTGGCAATCAGGTAGACAGAGCTATGCCCAGTCTGAATCCAACTTTGGAGAAGTATTCTATGTAGGCGTATTATCCGTGAAATTTCTATTGTGTTTGCAGCGCCTGCTTTCTAATTTTATGACAAAGCACTACACATTACATGTATAATAAAGCGTCCTGACGGGTTAACGCCAGTGGTGGTTGCAGTGCAGGCGCTGCTTTTATAGCTGTCTAATAAAGATAACGCCTATTTGACAGTATTCAATCACCTGTATTCAGGCGTAGCTAGACCAGGGAGGAATTCGTAAACAACAGTTAGGCATAACACCCACACCACCACAACGTAATGTGCTATTTGTTTCGACAGTACTGACGTCTGTGCTTTAACGTGAGTGCTGGCGCCATGTCAGACCAAAGGACACCCAGTGTAGTCACCAGTAGACGTAAGCGTAGTGGTCATTTCTGGTAAGCCCACGATGTGCGCACAGCTGCTGCACTCGACAAAATTACACATCACAATGCCTGCCTCAAAAGCTAAAAAAAAAATTGAGCTTATGTTTCAGCATCACGCTTCGCGTAACTGGACTAATACAAGAACACTGCACGCTAATAATGCTGGCACTGGTAGTGCGAGTGTCGGTGGTGGCGTCTTTACGTGGCTATGAACAACTAGCTTGACATTGACTTCTTCTCTAGATAAGTGAACGCGTATAAAAGGTCCGCTTGTTTTTTCTGACTACTTCATCTATCCACCTTTTATTGTTACAGCCAATTTAAAAATGCCACACAGACACATTCTTCATACATATTTTGAATGCCCTTATTTCACAGGTAGCTTGGCAGGTGCCGACTTTTTATATGTGTAGTTTGCTGCTGGTAACCTTACACAATGGTGCACAACGACTCTATAGAAAATTTTAAAATAAAACAAATATTGATCAGCATAACAAGTGAGGTTGACCATGCGTTTCCTACGCACGGGAAATCATAACTTGCACTTAGATATTGGGGCTGATAGACGAGGCTCAATTGATTAAGTAAAAAAAAAAAGCGGAGATAATGGCAGTTGGTGTGACAGTGATGTCATGAGACGAAAGGAAAAGTAGGGCTTAGTGCTGAAAAATCGTCAGACCAATCAGGTGTACAAAAACACTTCGAACAAGCTGGTCATTTTGGCAATTACGGTTAATAATAAACTTCACTACCGCTCATGTTAAACGTGTCTTATCGAGTACGGCTTTGTGTTACATTATTCACCTTTTTATTTTTGTAGTGTCAGCGTTTTTATGTCAGCCTAATATTTAGTTCCACTCATTGCGTAGTGAAAATCTAACGACAGCACAAAGTGACAAGTGGTCATTAAGTGCAGGTAGCCTGGCAGTGATGAATTTTCTCAAATTTCATTGTGGGCTCTTACCTGGTAGGGACAGGTTTGCAATCATAACGAATACCTAATGCTGGAGCGAACTCAAGCGGCGCACTTTTAAATATATTTGACCAAAGGAACCGTACCATTCTGCAAATAATATTAACCAATGAATGCTCTTCGACTCGTGTAAAAGTGGCTACGACTGCATGTCTCTCAGGAATCAACAGGAGTTCAAACGTCTGTTAGGTACCAAAATATCGCACTTATAGCATGACCTTTATTATTTATTGCAAAAATGCACTTTTAAGTTATGACATCCTATCGTTTGAATTTGAAAGATGTGAAGTACAATGATCCCCCACAAATGCGGCCTCATTGTGGCACTTTTTTTTTGCTCACAAGCTTGAAATATAGACTAAAACCTTCAAATAATGCATTCCTACCAAAGATATGAACTGCTTTTGCTTTTTTCAGCTAAATATTCTGCTGACCTTGTCAAAACAAAAGTGACAAGCAGTGCAAGATAGACACAGCACATGAAAAAAAACTCACAAATATCCTCGTGTTTTAATCCTCATGCACTGTTTGTGAACTCTGGCTTTTTTCCAGCCCATACCAGCCGTCTAAACTTTGAAAAGAAACTCAAAATAAAAAGTATACTAGATGGTTAGTAATTAAGGATAACCAGGTAGAAGTAAGGAGCACTGCTTGCCGAAACCACTTTATTTACTGTTTTAGCCAGTTACAATTCATAGCCTGCGCATCAGATAGCTTCTGTTGGAAATCTACAGCAGAATGATCACTCTATCAGTGAAAAAACTATCGTTTGAGGAAAGTGACTAATGAGAACACTAAAGGACTGCGAATGTACCTAAGTACAACGAGAGTGCAATTACTGTGTTCACAGTGTTTTTTCTGTTGCTATATATGTGAGGAGGAAAACAACAAATATAGATTAGATGGCGTCAAAGCTAAAAGTGGCTCTGTGTGCTCCATATGAATCAAGATTAGCTTCAATTTCTTTCGAATTACACTTCAACAATATTTTAGGGGTCCTAATCGAATGAAAGAATCCGAAATACTGCTCTCTATACGTAGACCAGATGTTAGCAATGGGTGTGTGTGAAGCTGCTCTTCGAATAATTATATTTCCTGAGGCAGACGCAGAACCATAACTTGATCAGTGTTGCATACATTGCTATGTGCAACGGGGGTCTCACTTGTACCTGCGCCGTAGTTCTCCACCACCGCCGGTGACTGTAACCAGTATTGAGAAAAGATAGAAAAAAAACCATGTAATACCTCCCCGCGGGCCACAAGATGCCGACAGCTAATGGAGAGCGTAGTCGTGTATAGTGTAGAAAAAGGGAGGAAAAGACCAGTTACAGGGAAGAGGAGCGAAAAAACGAGGAAGAGGGTAAAGCATAGCATAACCGAATATTGAGAGTATGCAAGGTGGTGCGAAAGGCAAGGAAAGTTGGTTAGGAGGGGACGGTAAGAGCAAGTATGTCTCTAAGACCTAAACAAAAGAAAGGGTACCGGTGCCAGAAACGTGACAAACTTCAACATCACCTGCTTCATTCTTGCCTGCTCAGCGATCAGCCTTGGCGGCTACCCAGGACAACTGCTTGTATTCCGCTACTACGCAGCTCCATGTAAATAAGAACCACGTTGTTTCACCACGTGACACTTTCCTGCTGCACAATCCTCGTCGAGTTTGCAGGTTATCTTCGTATACTTGTTATCAACGTCATATTTTTCTCATAGTTGTGAATAAGATACCGACCCTCCGCATTCCTTCTTTCATCGTTTTCTGCTGCAAGTAATCATTTGCTCAGTTGGGCTGACAAACTACTACATCTCTCGATGGGCGTCCGAAAGCTGTGCTCTAATAAAACTACAATTTTTTTCCACTGACGCGTCAGTCCGCATAAATTTGGGTCAAATGTTTGTAAAGATGCATAATTAGGCATGCCAGATAACTATCAGACATTCATAAAAGAACGAGTCTCTTTCTACAAGTGAGGTGCTGATACAAAGCTTACCAGATTTGTTAAAACCATTTTCAACACTCCTATCCCCGGACACATTTCTGACAACATGTGGGGTTATTTCGGTTTGAACTCAAAACATTGCCATGTGGCGACTTCACTACACCTAAAAGATTTGCTGAGGTGAAACCTAAATCTGAAAATGATTGACTTTTTCCCTCCGTATACTACTGTACGTTCTCTGCATATTGTCTACTCCATCCATAACAAAGGTATGTGCACTCGTAAACTAAAAAGCTGCCTGCCTGCTAAAAAAAAACCATCCTGCCTTCAGTGTTTTCAGCTACGAAGCTACGAAAATCATTATTTTCTGCTTGCCAGCAACTATACACATGCTTCACACTCTCCTATATTTCTTTTTTTCTCGAGCCTACGTTTCCTTCAGTCCTGACGCTGAAAAATGGCAGACATTTATTTCGTCGTCCAGCCGTGTCACCAGTGATAAATGTAACCACGCTGGAGGCCAGCGCAAGCTTGCACAAGGTTGCTGCATTATGGCCACAGCAGACGAAGGTCTCTTCTCGTTACATCACTACATATTGAAGGGTGAGTTTGCAAATGGCGCAGGAGTGGTAGCGAAGGTCCTGTAGGCGAGGTCGCCACTTTATGAGTACTGGTAGAACTAAGTTCACGCAGTGGCATCAAAATATATTCCACAAGAGTCGTTTTTGAAGACCTTGCCACGCCAGACCTCATTTTTGTTCTTTCACGAAAGCTATGCTGGTCAGTTCTTGCCGAACACTACAGTACATTGTCGCTAGAAAAAGTCATGAGAAGCCTCAGCCCCGCAGGCTGCCTTTCTCTGTTTCTCCTGCGTGTACTTGTGCCACTGACACCAGAATACTCAAAGGATCATCATCTGTGGTTTGGCGTACAGGTCAGCAGGATGGCTACCGTGGCTGTCGTCGCTGCGGGGCAGGAAAAGCGTGACTGCTTTTGAGATGTTTTTCAATTACCTGCACGTGCTCATCATAGCCTGGATAACGGACATATTAGTGGAATCTCTGTAGGCCTATTTGTCGGTAGGAACAGTCACGCCACACGTGTCCAGGTTGCAAAAGGTTCCAGAGACGGGCTTTCGGGCATTCAGAGCATGAAGTGCACTTCGAGGTGACGTAGTTGTCATTCCGTAGAGAAGTGCCTAGTAATCTTTTACCCGCATTCGTTGAGTGTACTCCATGGCGTGTGGTGCCCAGCTCAAAATGCTCGCTCGTAACTTCTCTGAACCGAATGCGTTCAAACACTATGACTAGTCTGGGGCTTGAAAACAGATCGTTGCTTGTTTAAGTCAGTAACAGGGGAGTCACCATGCTTTTTCATACAAAGTGGGCCTTGAACGTTTCTTAAATTTCTTTCTGTATATCCATTTATCTGTTTTTGTTCGGTACGGGAGAAAATGTTGCACACAGGTTAGGTAAACCACTTTACTATTTTCTTTGTACTCCATCTTGTAAAAAAAAGAGCACAATTGCACAGTGTTTACAACTCCTTTGTGGATTGGCTATACCCTCCAAGTTGAAAATCTGGCTCCAGCATTATTGATACCGAGCTGAGAAAGATACCGAAGGAACACCCAATGCCAACTACTAGTGATACAATACCAACCACTGAGCAAATCTTTGCAGTTCAGTAGGAGAAGGAGGATCTTGCAGCGTGTCTTTGAAGCTCCTTTATGTTAGTTTGAGTATGTACCATGTGTTGTCCTAATGTCCGTATTCATTTCTCAATAACCTGACATGGGTTGCTGAAGTGTTTTTTTGAAAGATTTTCAGTTTACACTTGATTTAGATCTTTGAGATATTTCCGTTACATTTTCAGGACAAAGATTCATACCATGGTAATTCTTGTGAATTGCGTCAGGCTGTTCATAAAACGTGGTGCAATGTTAGCTGAAGTAGGTGCAAATCTCATTTTCTCTCGCACCGTATTATTATATTGCATGTAGTAGAAACGTTGATATCAGACATTTACCTGCCTGAGTCAAAGCTCTTTGAGATTCAGCTCAAGTACATTGTGACCAGAAGTTTCTCTTCATTTCGGCAGCATTACGTGTTATACTTTATAATATGTGTGTGACACACATGACGAGCTGACATTATATTACAAGCGAAAAGTATGCATACGTACACCAGAGAGGCGCTAAGGTAGCAGAATATTTATAAAAAGACGCATAGCTTCCATATTATGTTCTCGAATTCACTGAAAAAAATTTAAAAATGCGTACGGCACGGCCAGATGAAAGTATTAGGGAAAGTTTGATGCTTCCGTGTGCTGAACCAAGCTGTCAAAGGCGGGCTGACGACAAATGTGCTTTGAACTTAAAAAGCACGGATAGTTGAAGTGGCAGCGAAAAAAAATGCCGCCATATCCACGAAGTGAATGATGATGAGTGGGCGAAGCTCCGGAGGTAAACCTGGTAAACCATGAATCCTCCGTACATTTTGCTCACTCGATTTTATTGCAACGCTCCTCCTAGCGTACGTCGCCGCACTATATCGAACGATGACACGCGCCATATGTGGCATCATTTCTATTTTATAACACCTCGCATCTTTCATAATCAACTACACGTACCGCCGTCTAGTTTATAATATCTTGCATCTTTTGGACGGACGGACGGATGGACGGACGGACGGACGGACGGATGGATGGATGGATGGATGGACGGACGGACGGATGGACGGATGGATATGGCTGTACCCTTTATATCGGGCGGTGGCTAGCGTAATACTTAGAACTGAATGAGAGGTGCCTACATACAGGGGACGCACAGCCCACGCCTCAAGGAGCTTCGCTCCTAAAAAAAAGACAATAAGATTTCTCGACGTCCTAAAGGCTGTATGTCGGCCCCAAATTTAAAACGCATTAGGTGAACGAGTGATAAAATGCTTATCCTTAATAGTATATGGCCTATTGCACTAACCTAAATGGTGAAGAAGTGTGCTACAGTGCAGCCATCACAGAGACAAGGAATTAGTAGCTAATCCAAAAAGCATACGAGCAAACACTCAGGGTTAGAACGCTTATTTTAGGAGTCAGGTAAGCGGTGAGTTGGGGCGATGATTAAGAGCATGAACTGGCGAAACCACGATGAGTGCCGCTAATGGCTGTGGAGGGGAAGTGTGGCTGGCATTGAAGAGATATTCATGCAATTGTCTGTATTTCAGTAAGCTCGAGATGACATATCAAAGTACTTGAGAGTATTCCTCACTCGTGAAAACGGATTGAAAGGTAACGCTTTCGGTTACTCGGTTAACCAGTAGTCCAAGTGTTGCAGAATCTAAAAAGGCACAATGCACGCTCATAGATAGCAGATGTTCATTGCTCTATCGAGGATGGTACTTTGCCATTACTTAGTGCTGTGGCGTTGGGGATTAGTTTACTGTAACAGAGGCTAAATGGTGTTGCCGTGGTACTTAAGGGAGCCAGGAGGACGGCTCCAATTCATGGTATTACATTGTTGCATATTGCGGAACTCTCTTGTGAGCAAAGTCATTGTTCTTGAAGTGTCGTCGTTGACCGAGAGTTGTTCTTCAGCCCTAATGGTTTTCATTTGAAGACGAAACTTGCACCTATTACCTACTTGCGAAAATTCATCGCGGGCAAAGGCTGGGTTCGGACAGCATGCAAAATATTAAAGCTCTATACGAAACGCGTAACGTGATCTTACTGCGCTGGAACTCTTCCGTGATGTATACAACTTCCAAGAAAAATCTTAGAGCAGTTCGGAACGTGCAAGAACTACAACACGCATATTCTTCAGCCTTCTGTGAAGCACCCCAGCCGCTCAGACAGCCATGATGCCCTCCAGTCATACTATTACTACGTAACACCCTAAACGACACTCTCATGTGCATATTTGCCAAATTTCATATTTGTGAACGAGCCTACTTGTTTGCTTTCCATAACAGCGGCTACAGCTGTCGTCATCCTGTTGTAGTCAGTTATTATGCTGTATTATAAGCCAACGCTACCATACCCTTAGCACGTTACACGTAAACATTATCCTCTTCGCGTGAACCCGGCGCGCCCCATCCCGGGAATGGAAAGTGCACATTTCCGTTGTCTATTATTGTGAAACTTAGGTAGCACTTATCAATTTATTTTATATTATTGCGGTCACCGTCCATGTATTGCTCGTTCAAGTAATTTAGCCCGTTTTCTACTTCCTAATGTTTAATAAGACAGCACAGAAATTACGTGGGAAAAGGGACTAATTTTATTGATTTGCACCACTTCTTCAAAGCGCTCTGCTTCTGGGATTTCTCACCGTTATGAATGCACTTCACGCTTAGTTGGTTGCATATTGGAAAGTAAACAAAAAGTTACTATGCGGATACTGTACAGCACTCTGATGAAGCAACTTTGCGGCAGGAGCGCCATAAAACGAACATGCACAATTAAAAACTTATTTTCAAGGTGTTAAATTTTCTGAGAGCGCTATCTTCATATGAAATTGTACACGAAAGATGTGTGTGCTCCACACTGCTAATTTACATTTTCGTACCAGTAGGTAAGCCCAGAAATGGGAGCAGTGTGTTCAAACGTGCGCTGCAGATTAGTGCAAGCTTCCATAATTACATTTCGCACACTTGGCTAACAACATCTATGCGAGTAAAGTCTAATCCCAGGGTATTTGAAAATGTTTTTTGAAAAAAAAATATTTGAAACTCGTAGCAGTCTAGGTACACTTGGCAGCTGTTTTTTGTCTAAAACTTTACTCAGATATCTGCATACGTATGCTTAAATACGAAAAATTCCTTCAGCGCTTGTCTTCTCCGGCTCAATTGCGGCTTTATCCAAGTACAGTGCGATTATACTTCACCTGTAATCACTTTCCCTGTTGTCGCTAAAATCTTAGCGAATTCAAAACGTTTTTACTGCTAACTTAGAAGGAACATTTTTCGTGTCCTGTGTAGCTCATGCTTTGAAAAAATAAATGCGTAAGACGTCCCTCACCCTAGCCAAAATTTTCAGTGGCTGTTTTTTTTTGTCGGCTTAATTCGAAGCACACACAAGTGTTATAGCAAGCTGAGAAGATTACGGCGTTCATGGGTGCTTACTGGAGTATCTAACTCTTACTCCGATGTATGTGAGTTCAGATGGCATTAATGGTACGGAGGGCTCACAAACGTCCTATCTGTTTTGCAGCTGTATGTCTAGCATTTTTGCGACGCATTCCACGGCCCACGTCGCCTACTATAAAAATGTCTACCCATGGCAAGCAAATACACCTTTCAGGGGAAATGTAAGCGATGCGATCCGAGTTCCGAACCGTGACCCTACTTCGGGCTTACCACAAAACGGGATAACACTTAGAGATACAGCTTGTAAAAAATCAACAATGACATATGGACAGAGAGCGATAGCTCATTTGTGAAAAATGTGGGCAGATACGATCGATCTGAAAGCTGGAAAAGTGAAATACTTCTCTCGCCTTTTGGTTTGTTTTTCCGCAGTCTAATTTTCTTGCGCCCACCCTAAAAATGGGCTTCTTACCAGCGTTTTGCTAGCCTTTCTTTGGCTGTCAGCGTGGGGTTTTTCTTACGTACTGCAAATTTCCAGGCTTTCAAAGTGTCTTTGCCAACACAGTCGCTAAAGTCCAGCACAGCTTTGTATAGAAGGCCTATCTTTATGTTGCTTGGCCTTCATAGCTTCCCATCTGCGAGCGAGTTGGTACGGGAGTGCACAAGCGGAGTAGTAAGTGAATAAGGCGTGTACCTGTCTCTTGTTATCTCCGTTCGTCATGTTCTAACTACAGCACGTAACGCTCTTTTCGGATCTGGCTCCACTCCATTATATATTGCTTAGCCTCGACAACAAGCTGCCCATCTCCCGAATTGACAATCGCAACACTGCGATTCCCGGCACTTGTTCAATCAAGTTTCTGGTCAGCAGACGCGGCTGCCTTAGCACTATTCATCCGAGCAGCAGAAAATGGCCCGAAGTCTGATCATGTTATTACTAATTCGTAAAAGTCTGGCGGCCTTTCTCAGATGTGTTTTCCCAGAGAGTTTTGCGCATACTTGTATCCAACCTCAAAAATAAATAAATAACGGAAACCCATAGTGCACATTTCTCACGAAGGTGTACGAGAATACGAACAGGTGGACAATTTTTACAAAATACTGCTTTCAGTAATAGTTTCACTGGGATGCCTGCAACATGATACCTAGCGCCTTCAGTTTTCACAGCTAGACGAGATAGTCCTAAAACAGGTGTAAAAAGTGTGATGCATTTTGGAAAGGTTCGAGATTGGGACGGTCCACAGAGTTATTGGGGTGTGCATCGCATTGAAAAAAAAAGTAAAGGCTTTGCCAAATTTGGCTAAGCAAACAAATGTCATGATTTCAGCTGATCTGGCTGTCAAAACGTTTATCAAGACGTCAGCAGCACGCCTAAATCTTCATACAGCGGATCACGTGAGAAAGACGTCGTGGCAATCTGTGGCGATGTAGAAAGTCATATTCACTTGCTTGCTGATTGGGATACATGCCTCAATTTAACTGGCATAATACGCCAGCTAGACTCTGAAGAGGTATAGCAGTTTACTAAAGGCACAAAATTGGTAAGTACCTTAGCGCATGAGAGTGACAGGCACAGAAAGGTTTAGCACCCACTCTTCTGCGTCTTTTATTTTGGGATAATCTGTTTTCTGGTTTTTCGTATTTACCGTTACTTCGTGGCTCATCGGGTTGCAAAAATATTGTTTGGGGGTTTGTTAGTATTTACATGGTACCTATGTCATGGTCAGATGAAGTATTCTGCAAGTAATTAGCCTACGCGGCCACAAACAGCCTTTAAGCCCTTGGATAGAGGCGGAAACGTTGTAGGCCTGTGTGCTCAGATATGGATGCACGTCAAAGAACCCCATGTGGTCGAAATTTCCAGAGCCCTCCACTACGGCGTCTCTCATAAATATATGGTGCAGTCGGGACGCTGAACCCCACATATCAATCAATCAAAGCCCTTGGATATGTGGCGGCCACCCTCAGTGAAATACAGCATGTTCTGCACACGTCACTTCACAAAAATATTTTGATTCCTTCTATAAAAGCATGTTGAGTACGCGTGAACTCGTTTAAATTCTTGGAAAGGTATGCTCTTTTGGCTGCGCATAAACGAAGATCGTGAATAAGGACTTACACTGGTGTCGAATACAGCATTGTGCTGGTCTTGGCCGTGCATCAATTGCAGGATCATGCAAACGTCATTGCATCAGTAACATGGATTTTATAGTAGCATACAGTTTACCTTAGTGTCGTCACACGCTTTAAACATATCAGCTTAGGCGCTCTGCATCTAAATCATGCACTATATTGGGACTTGCGTTTCATGTTCGCAGTTCCCATACTCCAACCTTATTCTTCGCCATGGTGCCCATCAGATGAGGCTTGAACGAGTGCACACTCTTACCAGAACTTGGAGAAACGGCGCTTGTTAAAATCGGCTCTTCCCGCTACCACCAATAGTTTGATGTTGGCTAAAAATATACATTTGTTACATTTATTTTCAGGAACACCGAATAGATTTGTTGGATGTAACATTAAGCTGAAGAGACATGTCAGTCAGTATATTATAATTGCATATCTTCAGGCAATCTCACAGCCGTTCATGACAGAGAGAGTCTTTCAAGAAGTCATTCTACTCTCGAATAAAAATTTGTGGCAACCCCTCTTGCGACAACGGTCATAGCGAACAGACATCACAACGCATCTCCTGTGACTAATCTCGCTACAGTGCGCAAAAGCATCTCTAACAGCCGCTCTTGCTAGCAGAGCTCAGAGATAGATAACGGCAAGAGCAATTCTGAAATTTCGTTCTGAGAGGTCATCGCGGGCGAAGCCGACGAAGGGGGTGCTCAATTTCTTGCAGGCAACAACCTGCACCAGCAATTGTACGCTGATTGATTTAATATGACGGTAGAGTCTGACATCGTGCGTGCGTGCTATTCATTCTCCCTGTTTTTATCTATGAAAATTCTTACACCCCTGTGTAGGATAGCATACCAGTCCTTCTAAACAGATTAGATCCTTTCCCTTCCCTCTTGTTTGCTCCGTCCACAAAAAAAAGCAGATCCCACGTACAGTGGGAATCAATGATATGCGAAGCACGCATGAGAAAGGTTGATATGTCACTTTAAAGTCAGCCCAGCGTTACGACGTGGAGGTAAATGATGCCGTCTGTATATGACGTTTGTGTTATGATTATCATGTTTGGTTGTGTCGTTTACCTTCATAATGTATTCACGTCACGTGGTACCAAATTTAGTATATGTAGAGCTAGCGAAATGGCCGTGACCACGCTATAAGCGTGGGGTGTGTTGCATGTTCGTACATGACACGCGCGTGAGGAGTATCGTGTTTGCACCAGTCATATATTTTGTCATCAATTCACGTCACGTAAGACCAAATTTGGTATATGTGGAGCTAGCAAAACAGTCGCGAGCACGTCATGAAGGGCCCAATACCCTCCAATGCTGCATTGACGAGAGCGCACGCTGGAAACAACGACGTACGTTAGCACAACGCGAGAACTCCATTGTCTGACGCCAGGTGCGACCGGCGCGACCAGCGTCCGTCGGAGCGGCCCGACGGCAACCGGTGCGAAATGCGACATGCTGTATTTCGCGCCGATGTGTTACCCAGACAGCACTGCGTCTCTCTCTTATTGTGATGGAGAGATGCCAGACACGCTGAAACGCGCATGCGTCAAAGCAACGCAGCGCGGCATGCGCGCGCGAGTATATAGCAGGACCTGTGCTTGGCGTCCAACAACGCCGTGACGCGACGAAATGAACGCTGGTGAGCACGCGCACCACGTCACGTTGAAGTGTATTGGCGCCTTCACTGTGGCATGTACACATCTTCTCACATGACACGCATCTCATGATTATCATTTTTGCACCAGACACATACCTTCGCCATTCATTGCCGTCCCGTAATACCAAATTTGGCATATGTGAAGCTAGCGAAACAGCCACGAGCGCATCATGAGGATGGCATGCAGTCATGTTGTTACATGACACGCATGTCTTGATTATCGTGTTTGGATGTGTCATTTACCTACTTCGTCTGTTCGCGCTACATAATACCGAGTTTGGTACATGTGAAGCTAGCGAAACGGCCGCGAGAGCATCATGAGCGTAGCATGTCATGTTATTACATGACACGTGTCTCATGTTTATCTTTTTTGCACCATTGTGATACCGTCGTCATCTAGTCATGTCCCGTAATACCAAATTTGGTATATGTGACGCTAGCAAAACGGTCGTGAGCGCATCATGAGCGTAGCATGTAGTCATGTTGTTACATGACACGCATGTCATGATTTTCATGTTAGGGTCTGTCACTTGTGTTCACCATGCAATTATATCATACCATACTAGTTTGGCAACATGCCATGTGAACGAAACCGCTGCAAGAGCTGCAGGACCACGAAATGTTAATCATGACATTCATGACATATGTGTCATGATTTGAGTGTTATGACACGTCAAATATGTTTTTAATATAGTCATTTCATACCATTATCGACACGGCCAGGATAGCTAAAAGTCGTAGGCGGCTAGATAGATAGATAGATAGATAGATAGATAGATAGATAGATAGATAGATAGATAGATACATAGATAGATAGATAGATAGATAGATAGATAGATAGATTCGCTCAAAGTCGCCGAGGTTTGCTAAGAAATGCTTCGCATTCAAAAGTTACTAACGCAGGCATAAATTCGCTGTCAGCTGTGCATAGTATATACACGTCAAAGGCAAAATACGTTTCGCTTAAGGCGTATTAACTTTCAATGGAAACCAGTGTCCTGGTTATTTATTTTATGGCATGTGAATATAATATAGGCATAAACAACTGTTTCAGTAATGCATAGAGAAAAACAAATGAACTCACATGCGCTGCAATCTCATTTCATGCCATAATGTGCAAGTTGTGAACTAGGTACTTTCTGTTGGCAGATAAAAGTAAAATGATCGTAATCCCATACCAGTAAGTGGGTGAGTGAAATGGTATAAAGAAAATAACTCCACAAGCTGGCGCCATGATTCCCACAATGCTGCTGTTCGATTAAAAGTTTTGCTGGGTTCATGACATTATCCAAAAATAAACAAGCGCGTGCGCCTTGCATCCCAAACCAACCTTCTCGGATGCTACTTGCAACCACCCCGCCCCCTCCGGCACTCTTAGCTAAGGTCCCAACTCTTAGTGTACTCCTGTTCATTTTGCATGATTCAGCTGTAAAACTGTACGGTAAAGCTCTTTGCTAGCTTTTCTTACTCTGTGTGGACGATGCCATCTCTTTTAAAAAAAAAGGGAGGGGGGGACTAGGGATCACACCTCAGGCTCAAAGCAAACTTTGTATAGTTATATTTCTTATTTCCTTGCTGTACGCCAACTGTGGGTGAAGAGAGTTTCTGTTGAGTGCATCACCTAATTTTTAGAGGTGAAGCCACTCATAGTAAAGTTTATCCGGTGGTATACGGCATGAACACACTTAATGCGCATGCGGAACAGCTGTACCAAGCACTACATGAACGCACTCACGTGCTAGCACGTTCGGCTTTTTGTAAGGGGCTGAATAAGATGAAGTAGCCTCTCCCCCTTATACTCTCTCAGCAATTATGCCATGTCGTTGGGGAATGATATCCTGTCGGCGCGTTATAAACCAACGCGTTGTAGCTTAGAAAGATCTACATACAATGCTGCAGATTTCGAAACATCAGTAGCATTGTAGGGGATTCCGTATGTATAGACGAACCTGTTGGCGTACGTGGCCAACTTTGACGTGTGGGAGAAGACTGTCTCTTTTAAAAACAATCTTTAGGCAAGGTGACTGACCAAGCCTTGTGTTGTGCTTGATGAGGATGTCGTCTGTAGTTGGCTTTATCAAGATTGTAAAATATTCAGCGGGAACGGAAATGTCCACGTTATAAATGACGCCAACACTGCCCTTACAGTCAGTGGGGATCACTGATTTAACTGTGACTCTGTCGATTTCCGAGATGTTCTATAGGCTTTGCAGTGCACTACGGTGTAGAACATCAACTGCCAGAACATTCTTCCGTGAGTTGATCCTGACGTCTTTAATCTCATTTGGAGCGAGTCCTTCGAGGTATGCAGAGAGGACTTGCCTGTTAAGTCGCCGTAGGTTGGCGGAAGGGTCCACAGCCATGAAGGGTATAGTGTGTGGCCAATGCTGCCCGGTAGTCTGCACGGTGGAGAAACTCGCCGTCGACGATGTTCGTCGCAGTCTCCTTACACACATGGTAATACACACAAATGAAAGGGGGAGGGAGCTAAGCAATACGCAACACATGCACAACTCCTCACACAAGTGAAACATACAAATGGAAACAACAAATGAAAACACACGTGAATTCTGGCACTGCTTCGCATCACCACATGGTTCCCTTTAATGAGAGATAGTGTAACTTTCGGTTTCTACCACGTTCGTTTTCATTGGACACTTGCACCAGCTCAACATGGTTATGGAGTTTGCGCCCTTCCAGTGACACATCCTCAGCTGAAAAGCTAAGCAATACGGAGCACATGTTACAGATAGCTTATGTCACTTCGCTGCAAAGAAAAGTAAGAAGTGCGTGCTGGTTTACAACCATAATTTCTCTACAGCCGACAACGAGGTACGACTGCCTAAATAGCTTTACTCCTAAAAATTTGGTTCGTTCCTGAGTAATTCACCGTTCAGTAAAAACAATAGAAAGTTTGTTGGTACCATAAAACAATTATCTGAAGAAGTATGTTTGACCCTAGCAGTCTGCTCTAAGCAATATGTACCTCTTTAAAACACGCCTTTTGAAGCTACAAGAAGTACTGCGAAATGCACCTTGCACAGCTGCCAAGCTGCTTCAAAAGACTGAGGGCTGCTTGCACCTCTGGAGTAGAAAAAAAACATACTTCCTTCAACAGAGACGTTATATAGCTGGAAAATGCAGTTACACACATGAAAGCATGAGATTTTGGCATGCTGAATACGGCGTTTAGCTCAATAGGATAGTGTAGCTCGAATGAACTTCCTTGTTTCTCAAAGTTAACCTACACAATTATTCGCTCACAATTTCAAGGTATGAATGATTACTATATAAATTTACAGAACACCCAAAGATATTTTTCACAGACCGGATTAATTTCTTTTACCCTAGAAAAACGTAATATAAATAAATCGCTGTGAATGCCAGAATAACCTAAGGTATACGAGAATCCGGCATCGCGTGCTTCTAACCAATAGCAGTCTCACAGTGAAGCCTCGAATCACCGCCACGTGGCACCAGGAAAACTGAAGAACAAAAAACGAAATTTTAAGAACAAAAAAAAAACAAGATATCGAAAATCTGAGTTAAAAATGAGAGAATATAGGAAATGCTTATACCCTCTTTTCGATGAAAACCAGACCTCATAAAAAAAGAAAAATGATTATATCAAAAAAAAGATTATACAAATAGCAATAAAAACAACAATAATTCACTGACAGCAGTGGAGGCTCGCCGATTGCATATCAACACTCAAAGTGCGTGCACTGAGGCCCACATAAAACAATTTAAAACGCGCTCTCCTAGATGGTAGAAATGCACCATGACCAAACAGAGAATCGCTGCATTTTCCCTGACCCTCTCGAAACGCTTCAGAGCAGCCGACTGGCCGAGCCTACGTCGTCGATTATTAATTTTTTAAACAATTCCTGCAATTTATTTTCAGTTTTTTCTCTTCCAGATATATTTTTCCTCCGCATGAGAGAGAGCGTTCTGGTACGCTGCTTTTTTTTCTCTTTACAGTAGCCACGATCGCCCGGAATAAAGACCCTAGGGTCGGATATTTCTTTGAAATCCCCAAAAATAAGCATAAACAAACACAAAGAGGCAGAGAAAGAAAAGTAGCATCAATATTGTAATACCGCAAAAAAATCATCGCGCGTTGTGTAGAAGTGCTTCGCAGATTTCAACATATGCATGCACTGTAGTATAAAAGCGCTGGTGCGTGTGTTTGCATACTGCCTCTCCCCTCTTTCTCTGCTACATCAAAATGTATGTTCTTCGATTTTTTTTTCAAGTTTTTGCTGTGACCCGCGGGGGCCCATTCCACTTCTGTGACGATTTGCTCGCTTGCTGCTGTCATTTCAATATGCTTCACTCTTGTTTTATTATTTGATTTGGTGAGCGAAAACCGGCACTGATAACGCACAGCGCGTAATCGTTAAATATATTTCACAAACATTCCTGCCCCGCCGCGGTGGTCTAGTGGCTAAGGTACTCGGCTGCTGGCCCGCAGGTCGCGGGTTCAAATCCCGGCTGCGGCGGCTGCATTTCCGATGGAGGCGGAAATGTCGAGGCCTGTGTGCTCAGATTTGGGTGCACGTTAAAGAACCCCAGGCGGTCAAAATTTCCGGAGCCCTCCACTACGGCGTCTCTCATAATCATATGGTGGTTTTGGGACGTTAAACCCCACAAATCAATCAATCATCACAAACATTCCTGCAGGATTTTTGTATTCCAGTCTTGTATACTGCATCATTTAGATAAACTACAAACTTATTCCTGTGTTGTACCACGCAGTTTTGCCATTTGTAATATTTTTTCCTCCGTTTTTTTTTCTACGCACAGCTGAACAAACCAGCTGCAAATTGTGGCCAAAGGTTAATCTAGCATCAACTTTGTACTTAATACCCACGTTTTTGATTCCTTGTGGCAGCCTGAGCTCACAAAGAAGTGGTAGTCTGACAATCTTCTGTTTCCTTCTGGCCAGCCATTACTTTTTTTGACACTTTTTCGCAGGTCGTTGTGATAATCCACTCAGGGTAATCTGTTTCTTTGAGTCTTGAAACTTGCTCACTCGTCTGAGCAGCCACATATCTTCTTCTTGTCTTTTTTCACAGCGAGCATATACGAAAATTATTTGTTTTCTTAGGTTTTCCAGATGTTATTTATTCCCCTCCTTTTTGATTGAAATTTAGTTGCGAGTCAGTGCTGTAGCTTGTCTTTTTTTCCTGCCGCAATTTTTGTCGCACTAAGATTTCTTTAGGATGTTCCGAGTTCAGTCGCTATAGAATGCTCCAAAATAATGGAAACGATTAAGTATTCTGTGTCCTTTACGTGGGAGAAAAATGTGGCAGTTGCCCTTACACTTCCATGAAATCTTAATAAACTGGCTTCAAAATCTTACATATACACAGCCACACATAAGGAGGCTTGAACAAAGAGCTAACACCAATTGAAAGCTTTGGAAACATGATCAAAGTAACTGGAATTGGAATAGGGTGAATATACTAATTATTCGAATCATTCTTTTTTCACAAGTGTTAAAGACTGCGAAGACAGAGGAGATCACTCATTCTTAGGTTTCTCGGCCATGCCTCCTCGAGGTAAATGCGCTATACCATTTGAAGAACCTCACTTCATCCGTTTTCGTTTCTTTTTTTACAGTAAACACCAAGCATACAGTTCAGGTCAAAACACAGCTTCAAAATCTCCTTTCTCTTCACCCTTCTATCTGAGGACTTTTCAAATTATACATAAGATAGTGGAAAGGCTTTCATGGGTCACAGACATCAAGAAGTGTACCTTAGATCGGAATCTCCATTCTAATAAGCCGGGTATCTCCGACACGCAGACTGGCACTTATGTATAGGAACTGCTTATACGCCTCTTCATTATATTTTAGCTTTTTGTCCACTTGAAATAATTGCTAAGTTTGATTCACCCTAGATTGGATGTTTAAACCAGTCGCGTGTGAGAAAATGCACAAATACTCTTGCTAAAGAAACCTGCTCTGCCTTGTACACGTGTGCTGATGCTTCTCCTTAGAAAGCCTCATTATGCAGCAAAGCCCATTTCACTGCAGCTCGGTCGCTATCTATGAGTTTCGAATAGCGCCGAGCCCTGAAAGGCACAAGATTATGAGCTCACCGTGTTACTTTGTTAACGAAGTTGCTGGGTATGTTCACGAAGCACCTCAGTTACGTCTGCTAGGGAGTCCACTTGACAGCCGGTTCAGAGTCGAGGCTTCGAGGAGTAAACTAAGCGTGCAGGATTCGTAGCATGGCGTCTCCGCGGTACGCACACCGCATAATTATTCTCGCGCACGTGCATACCTCGTTTATACTTTTATACCTGGCTAATCATCATGTTTGAATCACTTTACTGATAAAGGCAGATTTCACGTCCGTATTTCTCGCTTCACTTAGGCGTTATCGCTAGAACTTTATTATTAACTTTATTATGGAAAGGGAAGGTTGCTCCGCGTTATGCCTTAGTGGTTTTTTGAAGTTTAGTATGAGTTGTCTGCACTTATGGCATGGTATGCGGTATCAGTAATACTTTGTTGCGGAAAGGAAAACTTTTTCCGTGTACCACCTCTTTAACTTTATGAAGTATAGAGTGAGTTATTTAATTGACTACAATTGTTCACAGCATTGAACGCGTGCTTGAGAGAAATATTATAATGACATTATAGGTCATAGCGATAACAAATTGTAGTATTACTAGGCTCTCAACCGAATCGCATGCTTTGCTGACCTGAATAATTAGGGCTTGTAGTTTGAATAAATGTTATCCAAGTAATTTAACTCGAACAAGATGAAGCATGAACAGTAGCATACTTTGTTTTTTCCTAATTATTTATGTACTGTTTTGAGAAAATGAATTGTGGTTGCTCTAACATTTTGAAAACATTTCAAAGCTTGACTTAGGCAGCGCGACGCCTAAAACAGCAAAATGGAAGAATTCTAGAGGCTATTCTGGTATTTTTAAGGTTATTTCTAGGCCTTAGATAGGTATTATAGGTTGCTTATAGGCTGTTACCAGGTTGTTGCTAGGTCTTATTGAGGTGCTGTCACGTCCTTTCTACGTTAATTCCAAGCGCACTGAGGTTCAGTAGCAACAACCCTCCAACCTCCAGAGAGTGAAAATTGCGCTGAAGTCAAGCGCTCCCCACTGATTGATGTACGAGCTCATCGTGTTTCGCATGACCAATCACATCTTTGCGGTCTTCTTGTGTCTGCCATCGCTATTTCCGTTTCTTAGTATTCTCTCGCGTTTCTTATTCTTGGTCTACGTTCATCACCGTCGCTTCGCAGCCATTTGTTGGGCTGAGTGTTGCCTCCTTCGTTTAAAAATAGTGCTGAATAAGGGATGATTGAAAAATCGCAGCCTATCCACGGAGTGAATGATGATTCGTGGGGCGAAAAGTCCATCAGGCCTTCCGTGCTTTCGGCCGCCCAATCGTTCTTGCTTCCGTTCATGTGTCTGTCCATCCATGTGACCGTTGGCGCACCCGTCCGTCCATGCGTCCCTTCATGCGTCCGTCCGCATGTTTATTCTTTCATCTGTCCATACGTCCAGCCATTCGTGCATTTGTTCGTGCGGCTGTCCCTCTGTCTGTCTGTATGTCCATCCGTTCATCCGTCTATCTAGTGAACTCTTCAAGTAATGCCATCTCACACCTCTTTATGATGTATTCATCATATAGAAGTGCCGCTATTCAGTGTACATTCTAAAGACCACTCTTTAGGGTACGTGCCACCGGTGGCTACATAAGGCAATGGAAGAAGGACAGAACCACACCCTAAGGAGCTTTGCCCCTAAAACGTTATTTTTATTGCGTAAAGGGTTCCTGGGGAAGTGGGTTGGGGTCCTCACTTTAGGGCTGTTTCACCCGATTTCTGGGGGAGAGAAAGTAAGTGACTTTTCGTGGAACTCGCCTTGCTCGTCTATGCAATTTTCAAGCTTTTCGATGCACTTGTAGGGTTGACCGACCCATTCACTGCAGTGATGATTGTACGACCTCACGATGCGCCATCTGATCCCAGTTAGACTGTGGGTATCGCTTCGAGGAAGGGACGCAACACATCAAGCGAGTGTGACGACCCTGAGTTACACTTCGCATCGGGCGACGAGGCCTCAGATGATTTAACGAATTAACGCCATTCACTAATTGTAAACCAGCATGCACACAGTGTCAACTAGAATTGCAGTCTACGTACTGGATGCTCTGAGTCTATTACTGGCAGCTCTTGGGTATATATTGGCTCACGAGTCATTGCCTCTCAGGGAAGAAGTGCGTAAGACTTCAAGTTTTCAGTGCGATTTCCGAGGAGTGAAATCACGCATTGCCGATTTCCGATGGTTCGTCTGCACTAATACGTTCCTCATTGTCCTATTGTGCGAGCCAAACTTACTGAACACAATGAGGCTCTCTAAATATGGACTATGTCTTCTAGAACTGCCGAAAATAGCAAGGTTTCAAGGTTTACTCTCCACGACCTCACTGAACTTCATCATCCGGTGTCTCATCATGACGACAATCAATTTGAATGTCCAAAAGTGAAGAAGAGACTTGCTGTCACGGTAGTGGCCGCCTACCTATCTCCATCAAGTCGAGTTAACCGTAAAAGACTAAAAGGCAGCCTGACTTCAATACCCCATCCATGCCTCATCACAGGAGACTTCGAGGATCATTGTACGCTCTGGGCAAGTACATTGATTAACGCCAAAGGCAGAAATTCGGTGTCTTTTGTCTTCAATAATTAACTTTTTTTAATTAATGATGGCAGTCCAATGTTGCTACACTGTTCAACGTGCAGCACTTGTCTTGGCGTTTGTATCACGATGCCTCGTTAAGCATTCTGAAAGGTTTCTAGATATTGCAATGCACGGAAGCGACCACATTTCGACATATGTCGTCTAACGTGCTCTTGAAATTGAACAGCTTATGACATAGAGTTAAAAAAATTTCAAGCAATCCGATGGCATGCCGAACAAAAATATTGACGTACAGAGGCAAAGAAGACTTACGGACTGTTCGACGTCTACGGAAGAAGATTCAGCAACAGATGGATAAGCTCGAACTACAACAATGGACTACTTATAAATTTGAAGCATTTCTTTGTAAACTTCGGCGACTTTGAGCGTAAGGAAAAGTTATTGAAAAAGGACTTGGCTTGGTTCTGCGAGGCTGTGATGCACTCAGCTCCCGTGTGGATGTTTCTCATTGGAGATTCTCGTTTTTTTCTGAAAAGCATTGATTATTATTATCCACATATTTTATTTAGATGCATAGAAAAGACGGGAAACGGTGCGATTTTGAACACAATCAGCTACAAAGTGATATATGGGCTGTGTAAATTTTTCATTGCGTTGAATGTATTCATGGAGTGCTTTATATAAATCTGCTCACGTAATTCCAATACTATGAACGATGGACACGATGGAAAATTCAGTACACAGTGTGACTTTTGGTGTTGAAAAAGACAAAAAGCCCGCCACGGTGGTCTAGTGGTAAGGTACTCGGCTACTGAGTCGCACGTCGCGGGATCGAAGCTCAGCTGCGGTGGCTGCATTTCTGATGGAGGCGGAAATTTTGTAGGCCAGTGTGCTCAAATCTGTGTGCACGTTAAAGAACCCCAGGTGGTCAAAATTTCCGGAGCCCTCCATTACGGCGTTTCTCATAATCATATGGTGGTTTTGAGACGTTAAACTCCACCTATCAATAAGAAAGACACAAAAAGACTGATTCCGAGGAAAGGATCGAACAGGGCAGCAGTGGCACTCTTGCAGTCGGCTTCAACTCATAACAATGAAGAAAATTCGGGCTCTAGTTTCTATACAGATGAATGTTTGTAAAAAAAAAGGAATCGTCATGCATCATGTCAATCTTTTGTTATTGCTGAACCTATGTTTGTTTGCATAGCGTCCAAGCAATATCAGGACTCGTTGACATATTCTGAATACATTACTTTCGACAGCTAGACTTCTTTGAATGAAAGGAATGTGGAAGAAAAAAGTTGTGAAACCAGGAAGAATAAAAATGCACTGAAACTTCTTATTGAACAGTTCGAAGGCTGTGATAAAACCCTCGAATAGATCATAAGTTTTTGTCACCATCGATTAACTTTTCGTTGCTTTTCCGGAAGCTCCCGCTTTTTATAAAACAGTATTCATAGCGTTTTCAACACATAAAATATACATGGTAGTATGTGATGTGAGATCTCAAGCCCAGAACGTCAACACTGTGCCCACTTGAAAAAATCAATTGCAGTTCAAAGTGGTGGTACAAGCGCGAAAGCACTTAGGTGGGAGCGTAGTACTCGGTATACACATCTCATTCTACGTGCAATCCTTCATTCATGCGACATTAAAACCCACATATCGATATTTCTGTTGCTACGAAAAAATATTAGTTTATTACAGTGTACATACCATACCGCACGAAATAACGCGAAACATTTTTTTCAAAATTTTGTTTGCCAACTATTTTTTCACCATAAGCGTCGTTTGTACTGACTTCCTTTCTTTGGTAGCGAGGAACCAGCTTTTGCAATTAGATCAAGATATGCTTCAGGTTAATCCCATTTTTGGTTGTCTCATAGTCGCACTAGCACCTAAGAGTTCGTGTGCCCCAGAGAATTTCTGTCCTTAACTTTACTTTCATTGTTTTCGTAGCTGATCTCAGAAGTCTCGTTGAAAGTAGAGCGTTGTTCACGTCTGGTCCACCACAAGCCGCAACCATCATAATTGCTCACGAGGATTGCATGAAACCTTTAATTATTTTCGTTGACTATAATGACTGAATGCTACTTATAATATGTAAATATACATATAAATATAACACAAACGTAATGTGTTAAGAAAAAATGTTTAACAATTTCAAGTGTTTCGTACTCAACTATGGGAGAGCACTGAGCCGTCCCACTAAAAGCCTAGCAAATACATGCATGAATAGACGTCAAACCTCTAGACTGCGATGAAAATATAATATAACCATGAACTTGATCCGCAAAAATCGATATTGCACTAGTTTTGTTTTCGGAAAGATATTTTTAATGTTGGTAAAACCAGAAGTGCTTCACCGAAAGCGCTCAGAAAAGAAACAAGGGTTTTATTTGGTGCTCGTTCACTTAAGCATTCGGGTACCGAGTGCGTAAACTGATTGCAGTTGGTACGCATTTTCTTCTATTTGAAATCCGACACCCCTTGAGACATTTTATATCAAAATAGTGAAAATCATCGTTACTGGTGTGTGCAACAAGGCCGCACCTCACAGGCAACAGACAGTACTTTTCAGGTCACCGTCTTTAACTTCTTCGCTGTCTTCTGGTTCACCTCTCCCCCTAGGTTTTCTTTGGGCGGATTCTGTCGCCTTCTTCCTCAACTAGTTTAGCTTGCTTTATTCTCCAATTATTATTATTATTATTATTATTATTATTATTATTATTATTTACATCATCACGTAAAAATTAAGCTGGAAAATGCAGTGTAATTAGAAGCTCTCGATTGTGCTCACTTTTTGCGTTGTTAAAATAGCATTCTTGCGGAATGCGCATTCATAACTATCAGCGCACATTGAAAGTAAACAAGTGTGCACTTAGAAATTTAAGTCACCTTCATTTTCAATAAAAGCAAAGCATGCAGCTTATAATCAAACAAAACAACGAGTACTGTCGCTTCTTTTGTCGCCCTAAATGAGCAGTGCTAACACGAAATAAGGTATACGAATGAAACAAGAGCCTGGGTAAAAAATGCAAAGCTGGTTCAGGGAAGCAAGGGCAATAAACGCTCCTTAGTGCCTCGTGTAAAAAAAAAGAAGCAACAGGTTGCTTGCATGCTTTTTTTTTTACAGATAGTTCAGAAAATATCACACAATGAACAGGTTATCAGCACCTCAAACTTCCATGGAAAGCCCAGTGGAGTCCGTAAAAAAACTTGAAATTATAATCTCCAGATTCCGGTGCCGTGTCCCCCCATTTAAATTTTTATTTAAACAGAGCTGCTCTGACACCTTCCGCCGTTTGTCCGTTTTGCGAAGAATCATGAAATATTGAACATTATTTTGGCTCATGTTGGAACTATGGATTAATTAGGAAACGACTTCTAGATATTCCATTTGCGAAGTTAGGTTCGAATTTAACCACAGAAAATGTTCTAACTTTTGGCGCCTGTTTTGAGAAATTGCCGCAGAGATGCATTTGATGCGGTGTGTAATTTTATTCAAGACTCTAAATGTTTTTCAACATAAAGCCCACGTTCACAGGTACTCAAAAGAAAAAACCGGGTCGAAAAGTAATTTTCAAATCTGGATAAATTCGTGACACACAAAATTAATCAGGTTTGGCAAAACCAGCTGTCTGGTCGGCTCCCAAAATCAAGGTATCGCTCTTAGTGTCTACTTTCTTGTTGATTTCTTTTTCTCGCAATCCGAATCTTTGGTTGCTTTCTTTTTTTAATATACTGTCTTCACTCTACAACTCCCCGTTTCCCCCTTTATTGTTGTAAGCAATAGTGCAGTTATCGTCCAGATGAGACTATATGTTCTCTTGGCCAATCCCCCAGAGTGGGTATGAGCCATGGATTCTAGGCTACAGACAGACAGACAAACAAACAAACAAACAAATAAAAAAAATAAACAAAGAAACAAACAAAGAAGCTTGCTTTTGTCAGGTAAATAATGAAAGCCAGCAGAAAACAGGAACGCAACTATATGTAGCCCTTGAGAGAGGTAAGAAAACAGAAAGTGCACGAATGGAAACACCTCCCAGGGGAAGTCTTTAATACGTGCCTTGTCTCAGATGCCTTCGGGAGGAGTATTGTTACCCACAGGATGCGCTTCAAAGCAAGAGAGAAACATGACAAATTACGTGAATCTATGTTTAAAGCAATAGAATAACTGGGACTAGGTCCAAGATACAATGCACTGAGGCAGTACTGCAGTGCAGAATGTTCTGGTGCTTCTATTTCACACAAAAACAAAATCAAGAAGTAAGGTTCTTTCACTGTTATATGAGAATACAGAAGAAATTATGGTGTGGAATAAACTTATAAAACGAGATTGGCACCTACAAACCAGTAACAGCTTGGAAACGACGAAAGGACGACTTCTCAGACGACAATGAAGCAAGAGGGAACGACTGTGGTGAAGTAAATGCCTGGCACGATTTCGTTGCTCCCAGTCCCCGCCATTCTCCTGGTTCCCACACCCAATGCTGCAGTGTCCGCTCAGGTGGAGCGTACAAAGACGGCGAACAGAAAGACAAACCCGAGCAAATTCTCATTCTCCGCAACCCCATCCCGGTTTTCCGCGTTCCTTACTATCGTTACTCGTTCATGCGCAAGCCGGTCTGAATGGATGGCGTAGTGAGCTCTATAAGGGAATGCAAATCACCACGACAAAGGAAACTAGTGGCACACTGTGTAAACATACATAAGGCGGGTCATGCTATACGGGTGTACAGGGGCATACTCTGCTTGTGCCTTGTTTGAATGACAACAAGAATTCCACCAATGCGCTACGTTGCCCTTCTTTTTTCAAAAATTAATTCAGAATCACTCTGTCTATGCAAATTTGCTCGTGCCAGAGATTTCTCAGCCACTCCTTTATGTACGGCCTACAGGAGTTTCACTAGTATTTCGTGCGCTTCCTAAAAAAATGTACGGGAATTCTGCTCACGTTCCGCTATCGTCCTATTTAAATGTAAATAACGTCTTTTTGAACTCTCTCTCAGCTGGCGAATTTGCGCTCGTACTTCGGTCTTGAATAAATAAGCGCGGGATGAACTAGGAGTGCACATCCAATTAAATCAAGCTTAAAAAAACATAGCATTCGATATTAGTGGCCCGATCAAGCAGACAGAGAATGGATGCTTTGTCTTCGTAACTTAGCTTAGCTCCAGTGAACAATAATCAAGGAGATCAGAACTTTTTTGAGTTGTCGAAGAGTGCATAATTAGTTGGGTTAACATTTTAGGAATGTGAATGTAGAGCAATATTTCTTTTTTATAGAGATAGCAGCTGCAGGCTTGAAGATTATTCCAAACTGTTAACAAAGCAGCTATTGACGAATTCAGTTTCAGACTGTTCGTAGGTGCGAGGTAAGCTAATCTTTATAGTGATACCAAATAGTGTAATCTTCTAAAACTGCTCAGACAGAAATGAGGGACTCGTTCTTGTGTAGCGTCCATAGAATACGTCGGAGACACTACGTGAGTAATTAATAATGACGTTCTCTTAGACAGCCGGTTCTGAGCAAGGTGGATTATCTCAGTTACGAGAAGTCGTTGAATAGGAAACGTCACTGTAAGGAAGGATTAGAAAAGGGAATTGTCTTATCAGTACAGCAAATTTCTTTCCCACTAGCCCGGCTATGTGCTCTCTGCTAGCACTCCTCCTTCCTCAAACTTTGGGTTGAGGTGACGTCCGTATTTGAGTCCACGTAGGCGTCCGTCAATCCATTCTTGGTTCATTCGTGAGCCTTTCTGACTACCCATGGTTCGTCCATTATGACATCCATCATCCGTGGTTCATCCATCAGCCCGTCTATCTACCCGTGGTTCACCCATTCATTCGTCCGTCATCCATGGTTTGTCCAACCACCTATCCGTTCATGGTTTTTTCATTCATCTGTGCCTTTCTACGTGGTTTTTGAGCCCGTCTATTCATCTGTAATTTGTCCGTCCGTCTATCCGTGGTTCGCCCATCCATCCATGGTCGCTCTAATTTTAAATACGTGGTTCGTTCATCCATTCATCTATCTGTGATTAGTCTGCCCGTGGATAGTTCGTTCGTGGTTCCATCCACTCAGCCGTTGCTCACTTTATGTGCATCCTGGTATAGCAAACCTAAGCAAGTGATAAAATGTTTTAAGTGCGAAGCATTTCTTTGCGAACTTCACAAGACCTTCATAAGATATTTAAAGTACAGGCACAAGCTTCAAAGGCCAGATGCGTACGACAGTGTTTCATTTACAGAAAGTACTACAGCATAAAATTTATTTGAGAATGAGCGGTGGCTTTGACTTCCTCATTCGCGTGGATCAAAACTCAATGTGGTCAGCTAGTGCACAACAATAGTTTTCAGTATGACAGAACAAATCCAATGTCACTTTATCGTCTACATTCGGTAATAGATACTTCATAATAGACTTTCCTTCCCTGCTTTAGGGAGCTCCCGCTGATCTTGCCCGTAAGATGTTTAAAACATGGTGCATGTTAACATTTATTATAAGAGTACAAATTGTTTTTATTTTGATGCTGGCTCATCTTATTTTATAGTAGTTCTCTTAAATCGTATTGATTCCCAGAGCATCTGACTCAAACACATATCTGAACGTGAGTAGCTATTTCTAAGTTCTATTGGATGCCAATTAAATTTGATGCTTTACCACATACCAAAGCCACAATTGTTAGACAAGATGCTAAACATTTAAACCCGAAATTTAGTATAACAAACTGTTTTGAAAAAAAATGCACTGTTGTGTATAAAATTGGTGCAGTTTGAACTGAGTCAGGTAAGAATGGTGCCAGCAAAGCTGCTGGGTATATTCCAGACTTTCTCATCAACGAACATTACTGAATGCTTTAGCAGTGGTTGAGCAGGGACCGGTTAATGATGATATTTTTTTATTCGTGACACAAGGCGAGTCTCTACTATGACAGCTCTGCTGATGTAATCATTGACAAGAAATGGCAAGAACGTTGACCTTTTATTCAAACTCCATACTCGTAGTACCCTCTGGCTTCCCAAGTGAATCTATGTGCAGTGTCCAGCACAAACCCAATAACTGGATTACTTGATCAAGTAGACATTCACAAAACAGCAAGAACACGACAGCTCGGTATATCTTCAATGGGGTCACAGTCGCAAATTAGACCAGACGTAACGTATGCTCTCACGATTCCTTCTTGTGTTGGCTATGTGCCGGACGGAGCGTGATTCACTTGTCCACTTCGCCTGAATGTATTCTCATATTTTTTCATAACAAGAACATAACTTTCTTTTTTCTGTTCGGTAGCTAGCATGTTTATATGAAAGCTCGCACAACTGTCTTTATTTGGGGATATATTTTTTTCTGTGTCTTCTAGTGAGCCCACTATTTAGTGCACTGCCCTCCAGAGAATATTCATCAGAAAGGCATACCTTATTTTGACCCGGTGCCGTTAGTCTTAAAGGGATGAATGGTTGTGGCAGCCCCATTAGTCCCCAAAAGAACGGAACACACACCCTTTTAACACCCTTTTGCCTTCGAGTGTTGATTCTGCAGCATTCCTTGTCAACAGCGAGAACAACTATTTGTAATACCCATCCCGTAAAATGTGCAGCCTGAGCATAACGAGAGTAGAAGTCGGGCCGAGGCGCCAGCTCTACTACAAAGAGCTCAGGAACACGCCGGTCACTGTTGCTTCATCGGTGCCACCTGTTATTTAGAGGGTAAGGTGGATGCGCTAGTGAGAATCAACTACGAGGGCATTATGATATTATGCTCAACAACGGTCCGTACGACGACGGCTGCAATAGGAGAGCAAGGGGTGATCACGTTGGCTTTCCTGAGCAAAAGGAGGTCCGCAGTTCACAGCAACTCGAGATCGGTGGTGAAAACATTTGCCAAGGGCACAGTATGAAATCCAACAAGGAGATCGAGCCTGGAACACTCCTTTGGTTGCAAGCTCACATGGGATGCATTGAGGGAGCCCCACATAATTTCAACGACTCAGCCCACACAGCTGTGCGAGGACTGGTAAACCACTTCACTATCGGGGGGCGCAGCGCTTATGTTTTGGAAAACCGGGACGATCTGATCCCGTATAATGAACTGGCAAAACATTTTCAGCCGGCGCAGAGACGATGCCTATTCCCACACAGAAAACTAAGCAGACCGCAGACTCTGACATTAGGATTTTTGCACGTCGGGGCTTACTCTAAGCCTGCGTTATCGCGCAAGATTTATCCCGGAATAAAGCCAACTTCTACAGGTTCCTTCCGCAATGATATAGCTAATTAAGGAAACATGATCTGGCAGCGGCCCGCGTTACGCTCTGCTGAAGCCTACAAGCCATCTAAATGGGAGGGTGCTTTTACCAGCTCCGGACTCAAACTGCAGTTATCGGCAGTCCAACAGGCCCACAACTAACCAGAGAGACTTGGTCTTTCTGTTATGACGTGTGAGCGTCGGCCTGGTACGTACTAAAACGCGTTCCTAAGAACCTAATAAAGTCCCGTCCCATCCATCCATCCATCCGTCCATTCATCCGTCCATCCGTCCGTCCGTCAATTCGTTCATCCGTCCATCCGTCCATCCATCGATCCATCCATCCATCCAGTCTCCGTATGCTAACTATCTAAAAACAAGATAGGAAGCTGCAGATTTACAGCCGAGAGCTTCGTTCATGTGTTCAAGTTTCCTGTGGACAGTCAGGTTTGGGCAACGCAACAACGGAGAGCAAGTGGAGAAAATTTTTCATTATAATTGGATCGCTAGACCTCGATTTATAGCATTTTGTTTTAATTTATAGGGTTTAACGTCCCAAACCGCCATATGAATATGAGAGACACCGTAGTGGAGGGCTCCGATAATTTTGACCCACTGGGGCTCTTTCACGTGCGCCCAAATTTCAGCATTCAGGGGAGAGAGAAAATCACCTATTGAATGAAGCTTGTGAGTGAAGGTGGGAGGGTCCGTTATTCCAGGAACCCTCTGGCTTGGGCAGCCTGCCGGGCTCAAGCGATGAGTTAACGCTGCTCGACTAGGTCCGGCTTTGAGATCGCAGCCTCCCAAACTTCACTGAGAAGGTCTTGGTCCACATGCGGTGCTGCTGCTTGTAGTGTTGGGACGCTTACTTTTCACTGCAGTAGGAGGTCTGCCAGAGTGTCTGCTACAATGCAGTGAGAACAGATGTAGCTGTGCAACGTTGGCCTCATGTGGTGCAATAGTACGCCGTGGGTGAACGTGTTGTTTTGAGACGCCTGTAGTCAGTGCCTTCGTCTCTTGTGAGTTTTGGATGTGGCGGAGGGTATGACCTGCGTTCGAGCCGATAATGTTGCAGCAATGCATGATACGTTAGTGGTACGGGTTCTCTTGCCTCTGATTCTGTTGTTGAGTGGGAGGTGCCTCGGGTCTCGTACGGGAATGCCAGGTTGAAGCATTCGCGGGCTGCGGTGTTTGCCGCTTCATTTCTTTCGAGACCTTCATGACCCGGGATCCACATGATGCATGTGTAGGAGTACAGAATTTTGCCTCCATCGAAAATACAGCCGCCAAAGCCGGGATGCTACCCCACGACTTGCGAATCAGCAGCAGAGTGCCTTAGCCACTAGAACACCACGGTGGGGCTCCAGTCATAGCATTGCGCAACTTCGCGCATGCGTACCGCCTAAGAGCATGGGATAACTTGCAAATGGTACTCGGCAAGCATAAGGTTGATTGATATGTGGGGTTTAACGTCCCAAAACCACCATATGATTATGAGAGACGCCGTAGTGGAGGGCTCCGGAAATTTCGACCACCTGGGGTTCTTTAACGTGCACCCAAATCTGAGCACACGGGCCTACAACATTTCTGCCTCCATCGGAAATGCAGCCGCCGCAGCCGGGATTCGAACCCGCGACCTGCGGGTCAGTAGCCGAGTGCCTTAGCCACTAGACCACCACGGCGGGGCGACAAGCATAAGGGTCATGCTTTTTTATTACAAGTATTTTAGAGGGAACATTTGTTAACACTGCGTTTATTTTTTCACACTGCATTTTTCAGTGTTACCTATCTTATTATTCTTTTTGAGCAGATTATTTTGTGTGTGTCATTCTCTTTATGAACCCTTTTGTTCATTATTCGCTATTATTTATTTTGTCTTGGGCAGAGTAGGGCGAGGAAATGTTTCCGTAACGTTTTATTCAATCTCTTGAGCACATGGTTTTCTTTGATTTCGAAGGAGCTGTCGATGTCTCTTGTCAACCAGTACACCTTAGCACTTGAAACATGTCTTTCTACGGAGTTCAATTAAGCTTACTGACAAGGTAGTGAAGATGACCAAGCAAAAAGGCGGGCCTGAGCAGCTTGACAGAAACATGGTCATCTCATACACTGGGCAGCTTCACAGTGGTCGAACAGAAAAACTAGCAAAACAAAAAAAAACAATAATCAATCGTTGTCTTTCATATCACTGTCTCGTATGTTTGTAATGTGGTACTAATATATCGGTGTCTTTTTATTGCTCTTGCGTAGCTCGATTATTTTGTCTTCTTAAGCACCTAAAAAGATTGACCAAATAGAAATTAATTGTTTTCTGATTGTTCAGCTCTGGAGTGTATTAGAAGAGTGTCTTGAAAATCAGTTGCCCCGCCGTAGTGGTCTAGTGGCTAAGGTACTCGGCTGTTGACCCGCAGGTCACAGGATCGAATCCCGGCTGCGGCGGCTGCATTTCCGATGGAGGCGGAAAAGTTGTAGGCCCGTGTGCTCAGATTTAGGTGCACGTAAAGAACCCCAGGTGGTCGAAATTTCCGGAGCCCTCCACTACGGCGTCTCTCATAATCATATGGTGGTTTCTAGACGTTACACCCTAAAAATCAATCAATCAATCAATCAATCAATCAATCTTGAAAATCAGTTATTCATTCATAGCAACAAAAACCTAATATGATATCAGCCACACGTTCCACTGGAATATCAGTAACCTTAGCAGAGGGCGGTTTGTACTAAAGATTCGGATGCCTGCACATTTCTTGAGAGTGGCACTTGACTGACTTCTTTTTAACAAGTCCCTGTCCCAACATATTTGGCTACAATATTTAATAACACTTCACGTGATGACAAACACAAGATGGGGTACCTGCAGAAAGCTCTTGCCTGATGTGCCGCTTCCATAGCGTGCGGTGTTTAACCGAACAGTGGTACAAAAGCATAAAAAAGATGTTAATTGTTAGCCTTTCGCTATCAACTAAAGATATTGATAAAGGACTGTGCAGCACGCCAGAGATGAAATTCGTGCTGATTCTCACCATCTTCCAAGCGTACTCATGGGAAGCGTAACAATGCTGCTGAGGCCTCTTAGCACGGGCATTCTAGAAGAATTGCAATTGTAACAGTGTTAGAAGACGACTGCCTCTGACTTAGCCCTACAGAGATGAACACTCACTTCCACTTTTAGTGAATTGGTCAGCTAAGATCGATAATTGTCATTTGAATTTATTCAGCGTGCAGCCGCACAGCTTCCGTTGTGACGATGTCATCGCATGCCACCCTTTGCGTAATTTGAACAAAAAAGAATAAAGCTCACTTTATATGTTTTTATAGTTACTTAACAGCGCTTTTCCTTTGAGAAAAGTATTATCCTTTAGGAAGAGGATACTGTTTTGCACTTCATAGCAAATTTTCACCAGTGGAAGTAACACACTTCTGACTTTTGCAATGTCGGCAATTCGATCAACCAAACAATGGCAAACACAGGTCCACACCCATCAATGGCTTTCAGAAATAACTTCTTAACAGACTGGTAATAAATAAATGCCAATCAAAAATTTGTTTTTGAAAGCCACGCTGCGTCAGAATCTTCAAACTTTTTCGACATTTCGGATGCGGATGACAGCTGGTCATCCGCATTCGAAGTTTCACGTATCCTAAACTTCACGTGTCTGTTCTTACTCAGCTGAAAGGCCTGTCCTATTTGTCATTTTACGTTTGTATTTTTTACATAAGCCTTAAATGACTAAGAAGAATTTCTACTCTTTTCAAAGCCTTAACACTACAATTTGATGTAGCATTTTCCGCAAGAGCAGAGTAGACAACTCTGGCAAGCACCTTATCGATAAACAAGTTAAAAAACTGCCCACGGTCACCTGATCAATCAATCCAATGCTTTAACGCTGCTCTTACGCGCTTCGCTAGGGTAGCCATTCAGAGAGACCAAACACAAAGCAATACTGTGTGGGCATTCTTTTTCAATTTGCTAGCGCCTCTGAATAGTATATTTTTCCTTTCCGAGAGGACAATTACTTTTGTGTTAAGCGTGAGCGCACTGTATACGAACATAGCATAGCCACCATTTAGCTTTTGAACCAACCACATAATTCTTCTCGTAGTCCCTCTTGACGCTTCCCAATTTTCGGGAACGAGTTGTACGATGACCGCTCGCGAAAACCTTCCTTGATTGTCACGCAGCAATTCCAGCTGTATTGGTTGTTACGCTTCAGTGAAGGCAGTTTTCTTTCAGTGTATCTACTGGAAGGAACAACACGGTGCAGGCGCCTAGGGCCCATCGCGAAACACTCATCTCGTTAGGAGCAACCTAAGCGAAAGATGTTCTTTAGCAGTGTGTTTCGCAGCTTTTGTGAAGTTTTCTTCTGTTCCTGGAGGACATGTTTTGTTGGTATGTTTATTGCTTTCGTATAGTGCTTGGGTCGCTTAAGGACGCTGATTACGGTAATTATCGAGTGCGTTGTCATGGACGCCTGTACTTGGTGGACTTCTACGTTTTCGGAGGATTGTTTCTCCCGAATCAATCTAGAGGATGGAGGATAGTGCAACGGATGTCTAGGAACGATGAAAAGTTTGTTAGTGTGGGAGCGTTTAATGGGGTGGTCCGGAGGGCGTGCGCCTCCTTCGTCGATGTGATTGACGTTAGTGGATGAATGCTTGTATATTTGTTTTTTAGCTGTTCTCACGTTCTGGACGTTTATGGGCTATAAGAAGGGTGAACGGTGCCCGTAAAACAATAGCCGCTTGGTTTATGTTGGCATTGCTCAGAAAACTATTCTATATTGGCAGCTCGTTAGGTTTTTTTTTTCACTTACATACGCCCGCCAAATAATATTGCCGTATATTGAGAGGCTGCACCTTTTCATCACTCGGTTAACTTTGTTTTCACAACCAACCAAGTGTATCACTCACTCAAATCATCCATCTGAGGACCCATGTTCGGCTACCATTTCTCGCAGATGCCTTGTCTATTGCGGCGATATCAATTAGGAGCGCACTCTCAGTTCTTTTTAGCCGGCACGATCATGTCCCGTATATGTATATGCATAAAAATATGTAAAGACACAAAAAAAAGTGTGAAGAAAAAGTTCTGGTAAGCTAAAGCTCTCGAAAGAAGAAGGAAAATGTTTAATGCGATCTCTCCAAACCATCTAACTGAGTAAAATTAAAACATCCAAGTTACTTCCTAAAAATTATTATCCTTTTTTTTCTTTTTCACTACTTTTAGAATATTATAACAAAAACCTTTTTTTGAATGGGTTTTGCGGAACACCTTTACCATACACGCACTGCAACCAGCCCAAGATTTGCCATAAGGCCTAAACACGTTTGCAGTGTGCTAAGTGTGCTTCAAACCACATCTTCATCATTGTTTTTTTTTCAACATCTGAAATTGTGCCCAGACATAGTCTCTGAATCGTTCCACAAGCCTTCTCAAATGCAGCAAACAGATTCAATGAAACATTTAGCCCTGCCTCGGCCGATTCTCCCAGGTTAAAATACTACAATGAATGAAGCCAACCGGTCTATTCATTCATCGTTTAGCACTCATTATTTACAGGAGTTTAAATTAAAAAACGCCGGAGAAATCTGGCTGCACAAAAAAATCTCATTGGCCAACTAAGAAACCATCACAGCGACTATACAATAGATAAAACTAATCCTGCTGTTTTCGAAACAACCTAACAATGTAATACTAAAATAATAAACACATGAACGTCTTGAAAGCATCTCAGTTTTAAAATTAAGAAAAATCATTAAACAGGTACACCTTTCCTGAGAAAAGAATCTATGAGCAGCATGCAAAGCAGCGCATGAGTCGAATTAAAGTTCGGTCCATCACGGATATCTTGCCCAATGTAATGCGTCCACGCTAGTGGTGAACATCATGAATTCACTGCAGTTTCTGTTGCTGTTGGTCATCCCAAACTTTTGCTGGAATACGCCACGCGGGAACGTGTTGCTTCAGCGCGCGTCTGCAGAGTCTGTTTTCCCGACGCCATCGCATCAATGCTGAGAGAGTGTAATAGGTAGAGGCCAGAACGTGCAACCCAGCCCCTTCCCTACACACGCTTGAACGCGACAGCGCGTTCCAGCACATTCTGACTGGAATACAACGCATTGATTAGTCGTGCGTCTCCAGAATCTCGTACTCCGACGCCTTCACATGATTGCTGAGTGTAAAAGAGAGAGGCCACAGTTTCTCATTCAGCCCCTTCCACAGGCCGAAACGCACGAGTGTGTGGGTGCCTTCTGGAAGTGCTTGTCGGGCCAGCTCTTGCGTATGCGGTGTGAGGGTGATTGCATTCACTGAAGTGAACTCCGCCATAAGCTGCTTCACCTCTAAAAACAACTCTCATAACTTCTTCCTGGCCAGAGACTGAGTTCAAGTAACTATATAGTTGCCGCTCCAAGCCTGGCATCGAAAGAGAAGATTTCAGGCTACTTATCCTAACACACGTTCGCAAGGTGAGGCCTGATAATCTTTTTGCAGGTCCTTCAATACAAATTTATCGTGCTGAAAACATACGTGTCTCTAAGAAGCGGCGTGGATTTCTCTTGGGCGATCGCTTCCACAGAATAGGTTCTATATTACTGGGCATCGAAGTCTCATATAGGCTCTAGCAAAGTTCATGAAACCACGCACTCTCATAGCCTCTATACACTTAACGCAGTGCACATGAAAGGCACTTCCTCCAATGTCCCCGAAAAATAACTTTTTCAATCTCCGGATTTTCTTTGATTGATCGATTCATGATACTACTTGAACATGTGAAAAGACTTCGGCGAGGTTATTTGCCGGCTCTAAACAAATCTCGTTACTGGAGGACAGCACGTCAAAATAGCCAAAATGAATCAAAGTTTAGCAAGCTAAGCAGAAGCGTGTGTTGTAACATGAAACAACGGCTTTTATGACTGTCTAAACGTGCGCTAATGGCACGCAGTTTTTTTTATTTTGGCATCCTTCTTCCTTTCGTGATGTTAGGTTTCAGCTTATAGATTTCTGTCATGTCTAAATGAATGAAATTAGGGTGGCCGAGTCTTTGGGCATCGTCAATGGTACGTATAAAAAAAGAAAGACAACAGCTGGCGGTTCTGCGTCGACTACCGCCACCGTAACAAAATCACCAAAACAGGCGTCTGCCTTCTGCTGCGAATAGACGACACTTTTGATTCTCTTCATGGGGCACGGTACTTTTCTTCCGTAGATCTTAGTTCGGGCTGTTGGCGAATTCCTGTCGATGAAAATGATCGGAAGAAGAATGTCTTTATTACATCCGATGAGCTCTACCACCTTTATCTTATGCACTTTGGGGTGTGTAATGCACCAACAATATTTGTGCGCATGATGGAATTCCTACTTCGGGGTTTCAATTAGTGTACATGCTTCTCTTACCTCGACCATGTTGTCGTTTTCTCAATAACGTTCACCGGTCATTGGCAACACCTCTTGGCTTTTTTGAAAAATTTTCGCACCACCAATCCTCAACCTAGCTTCTCCATGTATTGCTTTGGCTGCCCAGAGATCACCGTACTACTCGGCTATCTTGATGACGGTGCTGGTATACGACGTGATCGAACAAAAATACGAGCCGTCACGAACATTCCTATTTGACAATATTTTAAGAGCGTTCGTTCTTTTTTTTTGGCTTCTGCTCATATTGTTACGGGAGAATAACTTTACTTTATAAAACGAGGAATAAACTCGGTGGTGGACAAGATGGCGCCCAGTTGGCTCACAGATCTGACAACATCGTCCTCCTCTTTGTCTTCGTCGTCGTTCTCATCCTACCGTTACATGATTTCCCCGGCGGCTGGAGCACCGACCCGGTGCTAATCAGGAGGCACTGGAGTAATACGGTTTGAGTCGCGTAACATGCACTACGTCAGTGTGAGGGTGAAGGATGGCGGGGTCCGTAGGGGTGATTTCGTATGTGACGTCAGTTACTTGGCGTAAGATACGGTAGGGACCTGAATAGCGTGGGAGTAACTTCTCCGAAAGTCCAACGCGGCGCGAGGGGAACCATAACAGAACGAGATCTCCGGGTGTGAAGTGGACGTCACGATGGCGGGCGTCGTATACGCTCTTCTGATTGTCCTGGGAGTCCAGTAAGCGTCGTCGAGCAACTTGGCGTGCCGCTTGGGCCTTCATTATTGCATCACGAGCGTACTGAGACTTGTCATTTAGTCCGGCCGGCAGGAGGGTGTCGAAAGGTAGCGCAGGGTCACGGCCGAACAACAGAAAAAAAGGAGAGAACCCAGCGGTGTCGTGTCTGGAAGAATTGTACGCGAATGTTACAAACGGTAACGTAGTGTCCCAGTCGCGGTGATCGGCGGAGACATACATGGAGAGCATGTCGGTGAGAGTGCGATTGAGGCGCTCCGTTAGACCATTTGTTTGTGGATGGTAAGCAGTCGAGAGCTTGTGTTTAGTGGCGCAGGAGCGGAGGAGGTCATCAACCACTTTGGAAAGGAAGTAGCTGCCTCGGTCGGTAAGGAGTTGTCGAGGGGCGCCATGATGTAAGATGACGTCCTCCAAAAGGAAATCGGCCACGTCAGTTGCACAGCTGGTTGGAAGGGCCCGTGTGATCGCGTATCGGGTAGCATAATCGGTTGCTACTGCAATCCACCGATTACCCGCAGCTGACGTAGGAAAAGGGCCAAGCAGGTCCACGCCAACACGGTAGAATGGGTCTTGTGGGATGTGCAGTGGCTGAAGACGTCCGGCCGGAGGGGCATTTGGTTTTTTCCGTCGTTGACAAGGGTCGCAGGCTGCAATATAACGGCAGACGTCGCGGTACATGCCAGGCCAGAAGAAGCGCCGGCGAACTCTGTCGTAGGTCCGTGACACGCCGAGGTGACCCGCTGTAGGTGCATCATGAAGCTGGGCGAGAACAGTGTGACGCAATTGAATGGGAACGACGAGTAGTCTTTCGGGGCCGTCAGGACGCATATTGCAACGGTACAATACACCATCATGTATTTCAAACATTCGAAGGGAAGGGTCGGGCCTCACCGATGTGAGCCTTCGGATAATACCGTCCAAGAAAGTATCTCGTCGCTGCTCGATTCCAATGTCATGAAACGCGGATAGAGAGAAAACGTCGATAGGAAGGGTGGTTTTAGAGGAGTCGCCGTCTGGAGGGTCGACAGGATACCGGGACAAGCAGTCCGCATCTTGATGCAGGCGGCCGGTTTTATACAGGACTGAGTAATCAAATTCTTGAAGGCGCAGCGCCCAACGGCCAAGACGGCCTGAAGGGTCTTTAAGGGAGGAAAGCCAGCACAAGGCGTGGTGATCTGTGATTACTGTGAATGGCCGGCCGTACAAATAGGGACGAAATTTACCGACTGCCCAAACAAGTGCCAAACATTCCCGTTCGGTTATTGAATATTTTCTTTCAGCAGGCGAAAGAAGACGGCTGGCATAAGCAACAACACGGTCTCGTCCTTGTTGTTTCTGGGCGAGGACTGCACCGATGCCATAGCCACTTGCGTCTGTACGAACTTCTGTTGGAGATGAAATATCAAAGTGGGCGAGGATAGGCGGAGACGTAAGCAGACACACTAGATTTTGAAACGCATCTGCTTGCTCAGGGCCCCAGATGAAGCCAGCGTCTTTTTTGAGAAGTTGAGTGAGAGGGCGTGCTACGTCGGCGAAGTTTTTAACAAAGCGGCGGAAGTAAGAACAGAGGCCAACGAAACTGCGAACGTCTTTGGTACAGGTTGGTACAGGGAAATCTCTTACTGCGCGTATTTTATCTTGATCAGGGCGAACCCCCACGGAATCAACGAGGTGTCCGAGGACAGAAATTTCACGACGGCCGAAGTGGCACTTTGCCGAATTGAGTTGCAGGCCCGCCTTACGAAAGACAGATAAGATTTTCGATAGCCTTTCAAGGTGCGTCGCAAAAGAAGGCGAAAAAACGATAACGTCGTCCAGGTAGCACAGGCAGATGGACCACTTGAAGCCGTGCAACAGAGCGTCCATCATACGTTCGAATGTGGCGGGCGCATTACATAAACCGAATGGCATCACTTTAAACTCGTAAAGGCCGTCGGGAGTGATAAACGCCGTCTTCTCACGGTCCATGTCATCAACGGCAATCTGCCAGTACCCAGAGCGGAGGTCAATGGAGGAAAAATATTTTGCGCCGTGAAGGCAATCCAGGGCATCGTCTATGCGTGGTAAAGGGTAGACGTCCTTCTTCGTTATTTTGTTTAAATGGCGATAATCGACGCAAAATCTCCAGCTGTTGTCCTTCTTCTTTACAAGTACAACAGGGGACGCCCAGGGACTGCATGAAGGCTCGATGATATTCCGAGAAAGCATTTTGTCGACCTCCTGTTGGATGATGCGCCGCTCTGCATGGGAAACACGGTAGGGTCTCCGATGGATGGGACTCGTATCGCCTGTATCAATCCGGTGCTTAACAACGGACGTCTGGCCGAGTGGGCGGTCGCCAAGGTCGAAGATGTCCCAAAAAGATGCAAGCAGGGAACGCAGGTCGTTAGCTTGTTCTTTTGGCAAGTCGGGGGCAATCATCTTGGTTAACACACTTTGGTCTGATGGAGGAGTAGACGAAGTTTTTTCGGCACTCGGGATGCTGTCATAACTTAGAGTGCAAATATGGCACTCTGCCGCCGGCACGATCTCGGCTAGAGATATACCACGAGGGAGGACTTGTGTACATAGTGAAAAATTCACTAAGGGTAGGCAGGATGCATTGGCCGTAATAGTGATGACGGTGTGAGGAAACGCAACGTTGTGCGAAAGCAGGACGTCAACATTGGGGGACACAATATAAACACCGTCTGGGACAGGTGGAACAGGGGAGACGCCTATGTAAGCTACTGTTCGTTGAGGGAGACGCAGGTGTTCTGTAGAACAAAGCCGACTTGGAGGGCAACTTGGAGGATCAACAACATTAGGTAGAGCGAGTTGCACTATACCGGCAGAGCAGTCTATCAAGGCCGAATGTTCAGACAAAAAGTCTTGGCCCAAAATTATGTCATTAGGGCAGTGTTCTAAAACATAAAACAGAACTGATGTGTGGTGTCCGGCGACGCTGACGCGAGCTGAGCACACACCAATTACGGCGACTTTTCCACCATCGGCCGTTCGGACCACAGGAGTTGGGCCAGGAGTAAGGACTTTCTTCAGCCGTGCTCTAAGGTCAGCGTTCATGATAGACACGTGTGCGCCAGTGTCAATGAGGGCTGTAGTAGGTACACCGTCGACGTCAACATTGATAAGGTTCTGATGTGCGGGCAAGGTCAGTAGAGGATTTTGGCATCGGGTCGGTATTGCAGCATCACCTCCAAGAGCTGCTCCCGTCAGTTTTCCGGAGGTGAACGCCGGAACGAGCTTGGGGACGGCGATCGGCGAGATGGGGGCGAGCGGGAGAAACGGCGTTGTGGCGAAGGGGAGCGGCTGGATCGGGGGCGCGAGGAATTCTCAGGCGTTAGCGGCTCTGTTTTCGGTGATGAGCGTGAATTCCAGACAGGTGGGCGATGGGGCGGAGGGTGAGGCCACGGAGCAGAGCTGGACCAAGCACGGCAGTGACGCGAAATGTGGCCTATACGACCGCAATTGAAGCATATCGGCCGGTCGTCTGGGGTGCGCCATACCGCCGGGTCGCGATAATGTGGGCTGGCAGAAAAACGTCGGTTGGGCGGAACAGTCACGGGTGGATTTGGTGTGGCGTAGTCTGGACGATGAATGGAGCAGACGTTTAAGCCGGCGTTGGCCAGTTCTTGCCTCACGACGGTCTGTATGAGAGAGACGGTGGCGTGATAGCTTTCGGAGTTGGGGGAGGCTGACACGAGTGGAGCTGCGGCTTCTATTTCCCGACGGACAATACGGACAACGTCACCGGGACTTTCCGTAGAAGGCAGGCGAGGGTCTTCGCATGTGGATGTTGCAGCCGTGTTTGGAAGCCGGGCAAACTGGTGGAGAACACGGCGGCTCTTCGCTTCTTCAAAGCGCCGGCATTCAGAAATAATGTCGTGGACCGTAGATGAATTCTTGAACACAAGAAGGTGAAAGGCGTCATCTGCTATGCCCTTAATAATATGGCCAACCTTATCGGCTTCGGACATCTGCGAGTCTACCTTGCGGCACAAAGCGAGCACGTCCTGAATGTACGTGAGGTATGATTCGGTGCACGTCTGAACTCGACGTGCGAGCTCGTTTTGGGCGGCGCGTTGACTTCCCACAGGCCTGCCAAATAGCTCCCGGAGCTTTTGCTTGCATAACTCCCAGCTAGTCAGTTCTTCCTCGTGCGTCTCGTACCAGACCTTTGCGGTACCTCTGAGATAAAAAATCACGTTGGCCAGCATGAGCGTTGGATCCCATCGCATACGTACACCCACTCGTTCGTATGACTTCAGCCAGGCTTCTACGTCAATGCCATCAGTGCCAGAAAAGGTACCTGGATCTCTCGGAGGCTCCAAGATGAGGGTTGACGGTCCAGTTGGAGAAAGCACGGACGTAGTTGGAGAAGGCACGGTAGTCGGGGAAGGGTCGGCATTGTTGACTGCAGTCGCCATGGGGGAGACCACTAGGCGCCCGCTACGAAGCTCCGTTTTGCGTGAAGTGAGTACCCCGCACCTCCCACCAATGATGTTACGGGAGAATAACTTTACTTTATAAAACGAGGAATAAACTCGGTGGTGGACAAGATGGCGCCCAGTTGGCTCACAGATCTGACAACATCGTCCTCCTCTTTGTCTTCGTCGTCGTTCTCATCCTACCGTTACAATATTTCAGCCGCTGTGATAAAGATTTTGCGCAACGCCTCACATGCCGTCTGAAAACGGACGTTCGTTTCTTTTGGGGACCTGACCAATCGTCGCCTTTTGCTCCTCTCGTCAACGTACTCAAGTCACCGCCTGCGCTGGCCCATATAGAATACTCTGCAGCTACCCAAGCACATACAGATGTTAATGTCCATGGTATCGGCACCGTCCTCGGTCAACATCAATGTGGTCACGATTGCGTTATTGTATACTCCAGCCGCCATATCTCTGCATCTGAACGGAGCTACTCAATAACCGAAAGAAAGTGCCTCGATCTTGTTTGGACCGTCGAAAAATTCCGTTCATACCTGTACGGCAGACCCTTTACCTTTGTAAGTCCTTCTGCTGGTTTTTTTCTCTCAAGGATCGCGCTGGTCATCTTCGTCATTGGGAATCGCGACTTCAAGAGTACGCGTTCACTGTCCTCTATAAGACTGGCCGCTTGCATCAAAACACCGAATGCCTTTCCCATAGCCCGTAGACCTTCCAGAACCTTCAGTGAACGCTATCCTTTGATCTGTGCTTGCTATAACAGACGTTTTCAATATTTATGCTGAGTGACGCCGCGACCCAACTCTCGGCCAGATCTTCAACCGCCTCAACTTACCGGCTACCGATTCATCCATTCGTCTCTTTTTGCTACGCGTTGGCACCTTCCATCATCTCAGTTTGTCACCTGTTAGCCCTGAGCTATCGCTTGCCAACAGCAAGGCACCTCGGCGTCTCCTGCACCTATGATCGAGCACGCCACGGGTTCTCCTAGCCATGAATGTATAGGTCGGTACTGCATTACGTGATTTCTTGTGACTTTTGTCAGTGCTGCAAAAAGTGAACACTACCGCGTGATCACCATCTTCAATCAGTCGACGTCCTATATAATTTTTTATTGTGTCAGCCTCAACTTACAATGCTCGGCCTGTTTTCTACCTAGAGCTCGGGGATTATTGGATCAACCTTGCCACGGACTATGCCACGTGATATACAAGTACTCATGCTTTGCCAACCAGCTGCTTGACCGACGTAGCGGATTTTTGTAACACAACGTTATTCATCAGCACAAAGCACCACGGACATGATTTTTTCCAGGGACATGATTCACATCTTGACGTCTTGCTCTACGAAGCATAAGCTAAAAATACATACCATTAACAGATGAATGGCTTGACGGAGTAGATGTAGGATGACAGAGCGGACCATTGCCGACATGCTGGCAATGTACCTGTCAGCCGACACCAAAGATTTTGATCCCGCATTGCCTTCTGCCACGTTCGCGTAAAACACGTCTCGGAACGAAACAGCTTGTGGTTCGCTTTTTTTTTCTTGTTCGGCCGGAATCCAACGTTGCCTATTGACACAATTATGCCTTCTTCAACACACCCACCTACTGAGTGTGCTCGAGAAACTTTTGCCCATGCTGACTATGCAGGACAACTTGGACGCATTCGATTAACAGACTCGCCACTGAGCCAGATAGCTCGTTACGATTGCTGTTACAGCAATCCCTTCTTTCTTCCTCAATCTCTTGTATTTCTTCGGTCTCCAGCACGCCACGTTGGGCTTTGCGAGTGTTTCCATACACCGAATCATATTGTGTACGCCTTCAAGTGACCGACCTGACGTACGAGATCGAATCATTGTTTTCGTACCCGTCGACTCATCCCAACACTGACATCATTCACATTGACCGTCTCGAACTCTACCGTACACTGAACCTTATCGATGCAATTGTATAGTCGCCTTTCTCACTATCGTCTTTGTTCGGTTGCACCAAGTCAGCGCTGCCACCGGCGGAGGGTAATGTTATGTGCCACTGACTATAGAAGAAGGAAGACAAGGAAGGTTGTCTCTTGTTTGTGCCTTCTTGGCAGTCGTTGCCCCAATAACTTTAATGGTGTGAATACTGTAAATATAACCGCCTTCCGTCGTCTCTCCACAACGATTCCTGATTTTTCAGGATCGAACACTACTTGTTATACGCGAAAAAAAGTTAACTTTGATAGGTCCCAGCCTAAATAAAGATATTTATAATTTATACCACTTCCCGGTGCAAGTATTTCCAAATATCATCGCTGAATATGTGTGCAGTACTAGCGAGAGGACATGGCAGAGGGAGTAAGTGCGGAGGAGTATATTTCGTATGCTTGAACGTATTAAATACAGTAGAGTCATGCGTTTTTGTTCTGACTCTTCCACCTGCTTCGATACCACTCATGTACCCCCGTGCCCAGTAGTCGGATTGCATTAAACAAGCACAATTACAGTTTCAATAACGACATCAGTCGAAGCACAATCGACATTGCTATAAAGTTACAATTTCGATAACTACTTTTATAAAACTAACACTAGATAGAAGGATTTATATAGTATTCTGTAAAATTACTGCACACAATACGATATTTATTTCGGGCATGAACGACTCTCACAGAAAAATAAATCTGATAAAATTGGCAATGACCACATTTTGCATCACTGGCAGTATATCAACATACAAAAGACGCGCACGCATTTCTCGTGTTCTCTCATAACGCTGGTTAGGTAAATGGCTGATATTCACCAAGGATACTCAATGTGCGGCACATATCAACACACCCGGAGGTATAACGCGTATTTTGTTACACTTCGTTATTACATGTATATATTTCACTTTTTCACCTTACATGTCGTGATGCAGTGTTGCGTAGCAGGGGGCACAAGGCAAACGGTAACAAAAAGAAGAAACAACAGCCAATGCAACTGACAAAAAATGCATAACATAAAATACAAATAATACAGTAAAACGATCGGTAACGCAATAAACAAGATGCACCAAAATCGTAGCTACATAAATGAAAGCACAAATTCATTAGACAGGTCGGAATTATCGTGTGATACATCTTTATGCCATGACAGTTACCAAAGTTTCTCACGAAAAACTTTCCGTGTGCTTTGGGTCGCTTATTGTCGTTTGAACAAAACAAGTGAAAACTATGAAGCGATTGGTTCATGGTTACATATAGACATGTCTCTCTTCATTACTTGAAATATTAGAGGGTCATCAATTGGAACTTACATCATCAGGACTTCATGTGATGAAACATTGAACGGAAATATGGGGGCGATACTAGCCGTTACTTAGCTTCGGAGCGAAAACCTGGTGACTTACAAAGAGGGTTCAGCTCAAATTGAGCATGATGCAGCAAGGGAGGGAAAGAAAAATTGTAGGTGTAACTTTAAGAGCCAAGAGGATAGCTGAGTGGAAATTAGGGTTAAGGATAGCACAGCTGAAATCAAGAAGAGGAAATGGACGTGGGTCGGGCATGTAGCACGTAGGCAGGATAATCGCTGGTCATAAAAGGTGACTGACTGGATTGCAAGAGAAGGGAAGTCAGTTAGGGGGAGACAGAAAGTTAGGTGGGCAAGTGATATTAAAAGTTTGCGGGTACAAAATTGCAGCAGCAAACACAGAACCGAGTTGAGTGGCGGAACATGGAAGAGGCCTTTGTCCAGCAGTGGGCGTATCCAGGCTGATGATGATGATGATGATGATGATGATGATGATATTTGTGGCAATGGGGCGTGGAGGAAATGGTGTTTTAGCTCCACCAACGCGAAAACTGGGGAAGATCAAAGTAGTAAAGGTGCTCCAGCGCACAACTTTGAATTCTCACTGCTTTACTAGTCCAGTACATTAATGCAACATCATTTTGCATATGTTTCCAAAACAGTTTTTCAAGTGCAGAACTTCACCGCAGTGATGCACATCTGTGTCTAATGATTTAGATAAGAAACTTGAGCACCTTGATCTATTTTGTCAGAAATTATGACACTACTGCTAATCCAAACTTGATGTTTTTAAAAGTAAACATGAATAATTAGGTCACCATATGCATAATACGGTATTGTGGAGGGTATTGGCATTTAGCCATTTTTTTGTGCATGATCGTTCGTCATGGACCTGCACAATGACTTGACATGCCCACGCCTTGATGTGCTTTGGCCCTCAAAAACTGTATGTGTTTTTATACAGTATTTCATGCTTCACTCACAAGCTGTATAACACAACAAAGCCTATTTCTAATGACTGACATCAATTCAGCTCTATGTCCATTATTGGAACACTATTTTAACTCCTAAATGTATTATGTTGAAGTACTCGTACACCGAAAAGCAGATGAAATTATCTTAAAATGCATGTGCTTCACCATACGCGCTGTCACATAGCCGACGACTGTCACAAAATCTGGCATTATGATATTTGTGCAGCATAAATAAGTTATGTGCTTCAATAAATTCAACCAATATAAGGACATTTTACCACATAGTATGCTCGTTTTTTTAACGCGATAGTTTTAAAGTGCTTGCTGGTTGGGAGCGAAGAATAATCTTTGCGTGACCAAAAATTTGAAGAAGATGCATATAAAACAACTATTACAAAATTCTGGGTCTGAGGGAAAGTGAAACCAGGTCGCTCACGTCGCAAGCAGGAGTCCCACCACACAGCCACGCGTCTATTTTTTTCTTTCAGGGTATTTATTACAAACGTATTTGAAATCATAACATTTGCTCAGACGTATGGGAATGTACTCACTCAACGACAATAATTGCACAACTATTGCACAAGCATTCCAAATCTTACATACATAGATACTTATCAAGTCAAGTAAAAGAGGAAAAAATTTGAAATGTTGGCAATTATGAACACCTCCTCGAGATGAGGGGCTAGTCTGATCTGAAATCAAGTTCTTTATAGATCACATATAGATGAAGAGCCATACGCAATAAATGCATACTTGAAGCACTCGTTAGCTGTGCATTACTGTCTTTCATGCGCGTTTTCACAATTGCCTCTGCTTGTGAATAAAATGAAAATACTTTCATCCGCTTCGAAGTGATTTATTTAATGGATATGGGGGGTTTAGCGTCCCAAAACCACCATATAAATATGAGAAACGGCAAAGTGAAGGGCTCCGGAAATTTCAACCATCTGGTGCTCTTTAACGTGCATTCAAATCTGAGTACATTGGTGCACAGCATTTTCGTCTCCGTCGAATTCGCAGCCGCCACGGCCGGAATTCAATCCCACGACCTGCAGGTCAGCAGCCGAGTACCTCAGCCACTAGACCACCGTGGCCGCGCCTCCGCTTGCAAATGCAGTGAAAGTGGCTGATTCTTTATAAACACGCGCGTCCTGTATGCGTGCTCCACAATACAACAAGTAATGGTGCCGAAAGAATACCTCGTTGATATTTATATTGTCATTAGGCTTCGGAACATAGAATCAACATAATGCCTTGATAGTGTAAAGTCAGTCACCCACTACAACAGGCGCACACGTTATTCCACCCTTAAGGACACGCATTAGGTGCATGACAAGTTGGAATAAATTTGATACACTTTCAAGAACGCACCAGGAACAGAATATTGCTGCCACGTTCAACTCTTAAAGTGGAAACTGAAGGATCACCCATTTTTTTAGACATGAACAAGGTGCGCAATGAAAATTTGTTATTAAAAAAGATTCTCAATTATTGATGTTCTGAGCGTCAATGAATCTCCACAGCAGTTACCGTAAATTTTAGATAACTGGAACACTTCGTGATGCCCCATATTAACAATACGCAAAAGTCGGCAATCAGGCTGAGGCTAAGCACAAACAACTCGAATACGACAACTAATAAGAACAATATTTTCAAGCGTTTTACTTGCAATGCCACGGGATGATTTTTAGCACACCGTAATGATGGGTTCACTATAAGTTTCGGTCATTTCGTGTTCTTGCATTTATTTACATCACACAGTACACGAGCGTTTCACATTTCGTAGTGAAAGAAATTCAATTGCCACGGCCAGGATCAAAGCCTCCACTTTCCGTAATGTATCAAATTGGGCTAGTTGGAACATGCTCATCAAAATCAGTGCACAAAAAAGCACAAACAACACAAACAAGTGCCCAACATAAGCGCTGCCTTGTCTTCTTTGTGCTGTTGTGTGCGCTGATTATGATGGGCTACTTTCAGATCAAACACCTCTGAAGTGAACAAGTATGACAATTGAATCAAAGTCGGGCTTAGTGCATACATTACGGCGGGGTGAACAAGGCCTTTTGAGTAAGGGTATACATATTTTTCTAAAGCACGCTGGCACGGTCATGCTGTGAGATAAAAAAATTATACCGGAGAAATCGTCTTTGACAAAGCTCACAGGCATTTCGACGCACTGATCACATGAAGCCTGCGCCTTCGCAAAAGCTATTTAATTACCGATCAGGCACCAAAGAAAACTGACCCTATAGCTTTGCTTTTTCTATTGCTTTGCTTTTTAAAGACGATAGCCTTTCTTGGGGACCTTCGACGAAAAAATGTTGACCAGCCTGCCAGTCTGCCGTCTGTCTGTGTGCCTGCCTGCCGGCTTGCCTGCCTGCCTGCCTGCCTGCCTGCCTGCCTGTCTGTCTGTCTGTCTGTCAGTCCGCCTGTCTGTCTGTGTGTGTGTGTGTCTGTCTGTCTGTCTGTCTGTCTGTCTGTCTGTCTGTAACATCAAACGGCAACAAACGACCAACCACCTCCACAGCGCCCACCAATATTGCTGAAGATTTTGCGTTGATGGTTGTGCGATTGTCAACTAAAAAAGCAATTATTGCGCATATCTGAGGCGCCATGACAACACGTTGATGTCTTGTATGTCTGCCTTTATACTAGAAGAAGCACACACAATAACTCTAAGGACTGTAGCGTTTATCGCGCTGCGCTGACTTGAAACGTGATGCTCAAAAAGGTAAGTGTTTCTAACGCTTTGTCACGACGTTACGGTGGTGGGACCAGCCCGTCGCTTTGCATTCTACATCTTATCACCTCCGAGACAGGCGCGCATCTTTCTCCGCGGCCGCGCACGCCTTCGTTTTCGAAGATAACTGCTAGATGTCATTCGTGTCAAACGTGCCTCGATGAGCTCGTTTGCCTCCGCTACACTCTCGAGGCACTCTATCGCAGTGCCTCCAGAAATACCATTCACCAGTTTTCTTGCGCAAATTATCAAATAAACGTTTTGTTCACTCTCTCCAGACGCAATACAATCGTCTTTCGATGGCATGTGCAGTGTAACTTCCAGATTCGGGCCGTTCTTTCGTTTTTATTGGAGTTTTTACGCAACACAAAGTGCAGAATGACACACCCGAGCTACGATAGGGCGCACAACAAAGACAACAGACGCACCACTTACCAATCACATTCCAGATAGCAACGAATCAAGCCGAACATGCAGCCGCAAGCTCGCTTGAGTCTCCATACCATTGTGAAACAAACGCGTTCACAGTACGGAACCTTGCAGTGCCGTCGCAACACGATCTCGACATCCAGCGCCGAGAACACAGTCATGCACACATGCACACATACAGCCGCCACAGCTGAGCAATCATGAAACGGCGAAAAACAAAAGGGAGACGAAATGACGAAAATCACGAAGGGCCCATTTCAGTACGCATGCCTTCTTCTCTCCCGGTGTTTTTCTTGCTTCGCTCTCTCACTCGCACGTGCATCGTGAGATGCCGCTATCACGTCGTGCTATACTGTGTTGATTGATTTGAATTGTGAGGCTTAACATCCCAAATCCACCATATGATTATGAGAGACGCCGTAGTGAAGGGCTCCGGAAATTGCGACCACCTGTGGCTCTTTAACGTGCACCCAAATCTGAGCAAACGGCTCTACAATATTTCCGCCTTCATCTGAAATGCAGCCACCACAGCAGGGACTCGATCCCGGGACCTGCAAAACAGCAGCCGAGTACCTTAGTCACTAGACAACCGTGGCGGGGCACTATCCCGTGTAGAGCTTACGCTTCGAGGTGGTCTGGCCTACTGTAGACTGAGTTTTTATTCTGTACGCTCTGTGGCGCTGCCTCTTGTGAAGTTATATCTATTGGCTGACTGGAAATTTGAGTGTGTGCAAATATAACCACGTATAATTAATATCCCGGAATATTTGTGCATATTAGCTGTTTCTGGGGCGTCAAGTTGAAAAATAAGACTTTACTATTCCCTAATCGATTCGGCGACAGTCAGAGATTGAAGAATGAACAAACTTTTTTTGCATCTTGGTCAAATTGGAGAGGTGGAAGACGAAATAAAGCTCTCATATTGTAACGTGGTGAAACAATTATTTACACTTTTATAGGATGCTGGTGAAAAAGAGGAATCTTAATCTGTTTTGCCAAGAGGACTGAACAGTTGCATCACTCCTCTCCATTTGTGAAGAAAGTAGAAGAATATTTGGAGGATTATGAAACCTCTTTGACTCCTAGTGCAAGATTTTCATTTTTCATAGTGTAGCCTTGTCGACTAGAGTACAGCAAGGTGGTGGGAAATAAACGTGAGGGACAAGGACAATGCAAGAATGAGGAGGTGAGTAAGCAGCAGAGGAAAGAGTACACATACCAAAGAAAGATAGAAAAAGAAACAAACGGGGAGAGTACGAAAGACAAACAAAATGAAGCTGCCGAAACGCATGGATTACAAGATTAAAAGTTTGAAGCGAGAAGTAGAAGGATTGGTAAAAATAAATGGATGATATAAAAGCACAAAATAGATTGAGATAGATAACCAAATAAAAAAAAGAGTATCGATATGATTAGGGAAAGAGAAGTCGGTGATCAGCTCCTCTTCTGGCTGCGTGTTCACACCACAACTGGGAAGCAGCGCCACCTTCCTTTCTGCTTTTGCGTCGAGCTTTCACAATGTTTTCAAGTGAACCACATGTATGTGCCATCTCTTTTAGGAAGGCTAGCGCGAAGACAAAATGGGTCCACCTAAATGCAGTAAGTGACCTACAAGTCAAATACGATATAAGTCACTTACGTCATCCATCTGCACGAGCTCAAATTAGGCAGCACTAAGCCATCATGAGAAGAGAGGATTGTTGGGCGAGTTTGTTGAGCGTCATAGTAGAATTTAGCGCGAAAATGAGGGACGAATTATGAACCGTAACAACATAGCACAATTGCCCTGTATTCGCGAGGTGTCTTTTTCATCCCTGTTTTTCACTTTGAGTGTAAGTTAACATGACGTGTAAAATATTACGGCAATTTTATGTGAACTTCAGTGCAGAGGACAGATATGTTCGCCTGAACTGACAGAAAGCATTCTAATGCCTTCCGCATAGTCGTAATGTTGGTCTCGTGAAAAGAGGGCACAGTTTTTTATTTTTTGGATCAACAAAATATTTATGCTATCATGGGTAAAAAAGCATATTGTTTGCAAAGATGCGCCTCACTGATAATAAGTGTGGGAATAGCATTTTAGAGGGGCTAATGATTTTGTTGCGCACCAATGCTGGCCCGTTATTCACTTTGTATTTTTATTAAATGTTGTGTTTACGCGTTGATTCCTGCTAATGTAACGTATGACGTACTTCCTCTGGCACCTTACTGAACGAGTGCTGACCGGTGTTTTCCGGCCAAAGCTACAGTTTTGCAGGTTCTCTTGGCAATGAAAAAGATCAACACAGAAAGAAAAATAGTCATTTCCAAGAGATTATATTCTAAAGAAGTCTCTAAAAGCCATAACTTCGATGTGCCAAAGCTTAGCCGTGTGAAGTCACTGGTTGATGCATCTATTTTGCAGCAAAAGCTGTTGTGAGATCACAAGAAAGGTACCGTGTGCCGTAGTTGTCCGCCGCCGCTGGGGTCCGAGACCACTAGTGTAAATAAAAAAGCCAGGCCTGCACAGAAGGCGCTGCACACTCACAGCGAAGGTCAGAAGCGTGGCCTTGCAGAGCCTTTCCTAACAACTCCTTGAGTAACTGCTGCAAGAACACTTGCTGGGTATTCACTACGGCATTAAAATCATTGCTTTCTTGGCAGTTGGCTGGCGTTCGCTATGCTATCTCTCGTCATTCTTTTGAGAAGTGCGGTATCCGCTATACCCTGGCAGTAATATTGTGCCAATTGTTCCTGCAGTGGCTCACGACAATGAGGAATTATGGATGAAGTGGGTATACGCCACACTTCGTAGAGGAACAAGAACAAGCTTTTTTAATCGGTTGGAGCATTGTATGACCCACTCGTTACGCTGTTCGCATTGTGTGACGCCTGGTTGTTCTTCTGCTGTTTTGAAACGCATAATACTCATATTAACGCCATTTTTTCCCCGACATCAAGCCTGCCTAAGGCCAGTTTCCGAGTAAGTCCCTAGAACTGGCGTGGCTCAGTGGTAGAATACTGGGCTGGCGCATAGTGGATCCGGGCTCGAGCCCCACTCTGTCCTTGGTACTAAGCTCTTTTGATTATTTCGTGCTATAGTGGTTAAGGATATCGGCGGTGGCAGTGGACAACTACGGCGCCACGCGTGACCCGAATCATGATCTCATAACACCTTTCGCTGTAAAAAGATACAAATTCGTGTCCTCTGCGTGCCACTCCAGCAATCTACCACTGAGCTGTGCCGGATCTTGGACCTCTGTTGCAAACTGACGCTACAGGCAGGCCTCATCTCGGCAAAAGAATCGTGTAAATATGACAATTAAAGGTTTTGAGTGCAGCAAAGGAATAACCATAAATCAACCAATGCGATTGGGTTAGGAGTGGATTGTCGACTGCTGGATTGGTTGGTTGGTTGGTTCCTCAACACCTTGGCGCAACCCACCTTGGGGGATAGGCCATGAATGGGACGGTGCCTTGCTTTTTAAATTAATTCACTTCTTGAAAGAGAGGGTTGGATTAATTAGGTAATATAGGTAATAATAAAAAGGTGTTACATTTAAAAAAAAGAACCTTGAAAAGAAAACATATAAACATACAAAAAAGGGAAAAAAATATAGATAAATCAACTGAAGTTACCTATTTTTTTTTTAGAATTCCATTCTTTTAGATTTTCGTAAGAAATTTGTAACAGCGGTAAAAACGCTCCTGTGGCTGTATTCAAATGCGACTGTGCCAAATGAAAGAATCACCGGAAGTGTAAAGTTTAAGCCCAACTTTCGTAGGGGTTCGTCCAGTAGATTTTCCCTTTGAGTTTTCAATTTTCGGCATGACAAAAAGAACTGCTTCAAAGATTCCCTCTGATTACAATAAAGGCACAAAGGCGAGTGTGCCAGACCCGACCTGTGAAGGTAAAAGTTCAATGAGGGGACTCGACAACGCAGCCTGGTAATTACTATTTCTTCCTTCCTTGATGAACACCACTTGTTCTTCCAAGGGAACTTTAGCTGTGTGAAATCTGATACAAACGAAGGGGATTTTTCAAAGTTATTGGCCGTTGTGCGTTTTTCAAAGCGTGCTGCTGTTATATATTCAGAAGTAGGCAAAATAGGTAAAACAGGACAATCAAGGGAAGATACAGCTAGTGCATCTGCATGCTCATTTAGAGCTAAACCTCTATGGCCTGGTACCCAAACTAGTCGGACGAGTCGCACATGTGTAGGAATGAGCGAGTAGAAAGTTTCTAAGGTACGCGAAAAAGTTTACAGACCGAGAGACAGTCTGTTATAACAATCACCGCTGATAGATCTTGCGGCACTTTACGCAATGCAAGGACTATTGCCAGTAGTTCTGCTTGGTAAATAGGTGTAAAGTCGGGTAATCGAATTGCGAAAGCCCAATCTAGAGAGGATGATACGATTTCTACACCAGCCTTCTCACCATAAACCGAAGCGTAAGTCGCTATCACAGTGGATGTTTCTAGATTGGCCAAATGATCTTCCAAAATGCCATTTATATACTGATATGGTAAAGTTTTTGCATTCTTGGGATATATATCGTCAAATTCTATCCTAAGTGCATCTACAGTGTTGAGCACAAGTGTTTCCCAAAGGTTAACTCTTAAGGGCTCCAAAAGTTTCTCAGTAAATATTACTTGAGGACACCTTAATTTAAGCCATTGGTAGTTGAAGAATGAGGTCTGCTGGCTAATGAACACATACTGTGCCCTCCGCTGAGGTGATGCATAGATTTTAAGGAATGTACGTACTGTTGGAATATGAAATCTTTTGATAAGAGAAGGCAGGTGGGATTCTTCGTATAGGATATTGTTGGCAACATATTTAGGTAGCCCTAGGCATAAGCGTAAAGATTCGCGTTCTAGCCGAATCAGTGGTCGAACTCTGTAGGCGGGAGCGCCAGAAAACAAAACACAGCCGAATTCTAGTATTGGTTGAATGTACATGCAATATATCATAATGAGCACGTCTCTACGCAAACCGGCACGATAATTACTGAGCCTGCGCAGCATCCCTACGGCACGTGCTCCTTTACCGGCCATGTTTTCTATGTGGGGACTCCAGTTTAGTGTTTCGGTGTAGGTTACCCCCAAGTGCCTAACTGACTCGACCTGAGGTATGGTGTCCTGCCGGTACGTTAGTGAAATTCGCACTGGGTATTTTGCGCGAAAACTATGATTGTACTTTTGTTTGTATTGAGGCATAGGTTGATATCCTCCAGCCACGTTTCCAGACTATTCATGTATGTCTGCAGAATCAGGTACAGTATGTGAATATCCGCCGACGCAGCAAAAAATGCAATATCATCGGCATACACATAGACCTGTACATCTTGCTGTATGGGAATGGAACATAATAGAGTATTAAATAATAAGGGCGATAGTACTGACCCTTGCGGTATACCTCTCGTGTGCCTATATGCTGAAGAGTTGACACCAGATTGCGAGCAGTAAAATTCTCTATCACCTAAGAAAGCATAGATCCAGGCCACAAAGTATTGAGGCAGTCCTAAATTCTGAAGTGAATCTAGCAGTTTAACATGCTCCACGCTATCATAGGCTTTTGTGATATCTAAGGTTACCAAAGCGGAGTATTGTTTCTGATAGCGAGCAAGTTGAATTCTGCTTTCGAGATCTACGTGCGCACACCAAATGGAGCAACCACGCCTGAATCCAATCTAACATGGGCTCAGTGTCAGTTTTTCTGACATCCATCGATCTATACGTCTATATAAAATTCTGTCAACTAGTTTTACTTCGTTCGATGTAAGTGAAATGGGCCTGATATTATCTAAGGTAAACCCAGCGCCTTGCTTTTTTAATAATGGAATCACTTTTGTCATTTTCCAATCAGGTGGGATCCAAGAGCTTCTAAGTGAGTGATTAATAATTTCGAGTAGGCCAAGTGGGAATATTTTATGCACAGATTTTATCACTGATGTCGTCATGTCATCAGGACCAGGAGCCGAATGGGGTAGTGTTCTGACTACGTTTGCTAATTCTGCAGGCGTAACCTCTTCAAAATCCTCAGCCCTTTGGGGGGACTGGGCTTGGTATGAGAGAAGTGTCGTAAAGCGACTTTCTAGGCCCTGAGCTATATCTTCTAGAAGAGCCTTCAGTTCAACTGGTGATGATACTACAGATTCTATATTTCTTTGTACCGGAAGAACATTCTTAGTTCTCAGAAAGCGAAAAAGTGCTTTTCTATTGACCGGCTTTGACAGGAACTCACATCGGTCGTTGTTAAATTCGTCCTTCGCATTAGCGATGGTTCTCTTAAAAATAGCGGCTGCATACTTATAATCACTCCAGTTCCTGGGACACTGGTTGAAGAATAATTTTTTTTCCATGCAGCCTTTCTTAGTCTATAAGCCCGCGAACAGTCCGCATTCCACCAAGGGTTGGTAGACGGTTTAGCGCTTTCAATGGTGAATTTTGATTTATTTAACGACTCTTTTAAAATGTCGCTAATTCCGATGGCGTATAGTTCTGCATCAGTCGTTTTATTAGATAAAGCGCCTCGTAAGGATTTCTCAAAAGCTGGAACCTGCTGGAACTGCTGGAACCAACCACTAAAATTTCGACCAAAATACTTCATCGTCATTACCCACACAACAAGAATTGAAAAAAAATTGGTTACAAATCTGCTTGTTGCACCGCAAATGTCATCGAAAGACGATAGTCTTGCGTCTGGAGAGACCGAACAAAACGTTTATTTCATGTTTTGCGCAAGAAAATCGGTGAATGGTATTCTTGAGGCGCTTCGTTAGAGTGCTTCGAGCATGTAGCGGAGGCGAACGAGCGCATCGAAGCCCGTTAGACACGAGCGCCATCTGGCAGTTATCTTCGAAAACGAAGGCGTGCAGCCCGCGGAGAAAGATTCACGCCACTCTTCGAGGTGATAAGATATAGAACGCAAAGTGACGGGTAGGTGCCATCACCGTGACGTCGTAGCAAAACGTTGGAAACACCATTCTGAGCATCACGTTGCACTGTCAGCGCAGCGATGTAAATGCTACATTCCTGAGAGTTACTTGTGTGTGCCTCTTATAGTATAAATGCAGACATACAAAACATCGAAGCGTGGTGGTGGCGCCTGAGATATGGGCAATAACTGCTTTTTAATCGACAATCGCACAGCTATCAACGCTACACCTTGAGCAATATGGGTGGGCGCTGTGGATGGGGTTGGCCGTTTGGTGCCGTTTGAGGTATCGTTAGGGCGGATCAACAGACAAACCTACAGACAGACAGACAGACAGACAGACCAACTTTTTTTTTCGTCGAAAATCCCCAAGAAAACCTCTCGTCTTTAAAAACACATTTTGCAAGTCTGTAGCGTGTAGCACGCTTCTCTAAAGAATGACAAAGGATGGCATATTGAATGTCACCCTACTACAAAAAAATTAAAAACATTTATGGCAATGTGGGTGCCCTGCAGGTGTGCTTGTAGCATAAATTGGTGTTTTTGACTTTTCACGATAAGTTTCGTAATCAGTAATGTCAAAAATTGGGTTAGTTGGAGATAGTTCGTGATTACTTATGAAGCAGCGCACAACGACAAGCGCTTTTCCTATTGTTCCGTTTGTGCTTGTCGTCGTGCGCTGCTTCATAAATAATCGTAAGCTTTGTATTGATAGAAATTAATACCAATCTTACCCAGAAACTAAGCTCTCGCGTCATAAGCACCCTCAATTTTTTCAGGAGTACCGGTACATGAATGAATGTTGGGATTAGCAGCATATTCGAAATAAACAAAAATAAATAAAAGGCTTCCGGCTTTCACTGTGACTGTGCTGCGCGTTCGCAGGCTTGCTTTTTTTCTTTTTAGTGTCACCAACATTTTCATTTCTACACTTCCAAGGAAAGCAAATACCTTATGAGCTCATGATGATTGCACTTACGTAGTAGTCGCCCCCACAGCTTTGTCAATCCATCCCGACCAAAATACGTTTAAATTAGTGTCTTAGTTGATACAATCTTTCATTTCAGAAGACGGGGCGAAGGGCCCGCGTTGGGCGTGTTCTGGTCGTCGCCCGGCACCCTGCAATGTGCGCGCGCTTCCACAAGGTGCAGTCACTCGGCACGCCCTTCTCTCGCGAATTTAGTGCTTTTTACGTCTTGGACTTGCACCGCCAGCTTGATGTGAAAATATAGTGGCTAAAACATGGCCCCGTATCTGCATGTAATCTGCAAATGTCTAGATAGACAGATATGTGGGGTTTAACGTCCCAAAACCACCATATGATTATGAGAGACGCCGTAGTGGAGGGCTTCGGAAATTTCGACCACCTGGGGTTCTTTAACGTGCACCCAAATCTGAGCACACGGGCCTACAACATTTCTGCCTCCATCGAAATTGCAGCCGCCGCAGCCGGGATTCGAATACGCGACCTGCGGGTCAGCAGCCGAGTACCTTAGCCACTAGACCACCGGGGCGGGGCAATCTGCTAATGTCTTCGAAAGGTGATAGTCTTGTTTGTGAAAAGTGTGAACAAATAATTTATTTGATGTTCTGCGCAAGAAAATCGGTGAATGGTATTCTGGAGGCACTGCGTTAGAGTGGCTCGAGCATGAAGCGGAGGGGAACGAGCACTTAAAGTCACGTCACACGTGAGAAATTAGCGCCATGTGACAGTTTTATTGAAAAACGGAACGCGTGGCTCTGAGACAGGTGTGCGCACCCGTCTCATAGGTAAAAGGTGTAAAGCGCAAAGCGACGGGTAGGTGCCACCACCGTCTTGTCTTAGCAAAGCGTTGGTAACACTCGCCTGTTCGTGCAAGCGTTGCATGGTCATCGCAGCGTGATAAGCGCTACGGTCCTTAAAATTACTTATGTATGCCTATCTAGTAAAAGGCGTACATGCGAAATTTATATGTGTTGTTGTGGTGCCCCAGACGTACACAATAATCGCTTTTTATTCGACAATTGCACAAGTATGAACGCTGAATCTTGAGCAACATTGGTGGGCGCTGTGGATGGGGGAGGTGTTGTGCCTCGCCCAAGTTCCACGTGGTCTTCGCGGCCTGCTGGCACCTGGCAGCTGTTGATGAGTCAACCCTGCACCGGGACGGCGACGGACGCGGACAATCGGGAAAAACCACGTCGCCGGCTCCTCTTGACACAAAAGTCGTTGGCCAAGCTTTTGTCAGCCGACGAGAGCAACACTCCGAAGCAGCGTCGACCCAGCAGCTGTACGGGGTATTCTGCCTTGCTTGAGTCAACCTGGCTGCATCAGGGAGCGACTTTGCGCATGGGATTCCACGTCATCTCACTGTGGTGCCACGCTGGCGCGTGGGGTCTCCCTCACCAAACAGCGAACTGGGCATGCCTTGCCCCCTTTCCTAGGTTCAGAGGGAGGCGGTGTTTGGCTTTCCCTCTTCGGGGCCGGAGAGGAAGACGACGATCTCATTGGAGTATCCTGCGCATAAATTATCTTTGCAAGGGATCTTGGGAAGGCGGACGATGTATAAAAACGCTAGCGCAGAGGCGCTCGTGTGTGATTCTCTTTTCATGTTGTACCACGATACCATGTAAATACTGTATATAAACATTTTTTTCTCCTTCTCCGGCTTCTCTACTCGTCCTCTCCGGGGACTCGGATGGCCCGAGTCCGCACCACGCTACCCAAAGGCGCAACAGTGGCTGGCAGCTTATGGGATTCGCCTGCGTCGGCTGCATCGAAGTGGTGAGTGCCGCGTGTTTGCTCTTCTTTTCGCCAGACTCGTTAGCGCAGATGGTCGGTAACGTGGTAGGGTGATTGTGGTAAATTTTGATTCGCAGACCAAGAATTGGGTGGCTCGTGGGCAAAATTACCTTAGAAGAGAAACGGTGTGCATATCTAAGATGGAGAAGTTTAAGGTCCAAGAACTCCTCGAAATTTGTCAGGAGCTGAATATTTCGGTCGGCTCGGTTAAAAGAAAACAACAAATTTTGGAGCACTTGGGAAAAGAGGAAGTGAGTTTAGAAGAGGCCATTGAGGCCAGAGAAACCATTTTGGCAAAGAAAGAGGAGCGTGAGCGCTTAGCCCGTGAACAAAGAGAGGAGGAAATAAGGAGGGATCGCGAGGATAAAGAACATGAAATCCGTCTGAAAGAACTGGAGCTTCGTATGTCCGTGGGAAATCAAAATTCAGGGGGTGGAGAATCAAAGATAAAGGATCTAATCCACACCTTCAAGGCGGGTGACGACATTGCATTATACCTCGTGCATTTTGAGCGAGCATGCGAAAATGCAGGGTTTAGTAGGGAGACTTGGCCACAAAAACTGATATGCGTACTACCAGGCGAAGTGTCCGATGTTATCGCAAGAATGAATAAAGAGGACTCCGAGGTGTATGACAGGGTAAAGGCTGCATTGCTACGAAAATGTCGCCTATCGACAGAGGCTTTCCGCCTGCGGTTCAGGCACTCTAAGAGGGGCAACGAATCTCATTCAGACTATGCCTACCAAATTAGAGCCAACTTTGAAGAGTGGCTCAAAAGCGCGCAAGTCTATGGCAACCATGACAAGGTCATTGAGTTGATGGTACTTGAGCAGTTTTACCGGGGAATTCCCGAGGAGGTAAGGCTTTGGGTGCAGGATAGGATGAAAGACGTAGACATGAACAGGGCAGCAGAACTCGCCGAAGATTACTGCTCACGCCGTAGTCTCCGCAATACACCACGAACTTCGGAAAAAAATGAAAAGGTAGAAAGCTGGTCGGGAAACCAGGGACGCAAGAGGTTTGCAAGAAATAACTGGAAACCCGAAAATTCCAAGTTATTAGACAATCAGCAGGGAAAGGACAGTGAGGGGACTAAGGCGGCACCTTCATCAGGTTCAAAGGCGCCTGGTGACATAGCGCATGCGTTAGAAGCGCGGAAGCCAGTTGTTTGCTACAGCTGCGGAGAAAAGGGCCACATGGCCAGGAGCTGTAAGAGGCACATGGCATTTGCCACAATTCAGGAGTCAGAGGATAGCTTAAAGCTGTTGAAGCCTTACATGAGGACACTCTCAGTGAACGGCCGAATGTGTAGGGTATTGAGGGACTCGGCGGCCACAATGGATGTAGCGCATCCAAGTTGCGTATCTTCCGAAGACTATATAGGAGAGTGTGCCTGGATTCGGCAAGTGGCAGAAAAGCAAAGCGTCTGCCTACCGATAGCGAGGGTTGTAATCGAGGGCCCTTTCGGCCAATTGTGTACGGAAGCAGCAATTTCAGCCAACCTTCCGGAGCACTTCCCTTACCTATTTTCAAATAAGTCTGAGGAAATGTTAAAAACACGTGGAGAATCATTTGCCACTGAAATAGCTTGCATGGCCCTTACCCGTTCGAAGGCGCGCGAGCTGACGCAACAGCTGAGCAGCTCACCCTCTGGGGAACAGACGTCCGAGGGCAGTGTAGGAAAACCTGAGGTAGTTGCGACGGAAAATGAGTCTGCCATGCGAGTTGTCGAGACGGAAACTGGGGCTATGGTCGACAACAGCGAGGAAATATCTCTAACGCCCGAAAACGAGGACTTGGTGACAGGCTCGGTGTTAACACCCGCGTCCAACAGTTGGTGTCAGCTAGCCAGAACCGACCGTGCAACGCTAGTGGTCGATCAAAAGGCGGATCTCGCACTCTCTATGCTGCTAGATGCCATACATAAGGAAGGTAACTCTAGAAAGAACGTTTCGTTCTACACCCAAAACGAGGTGTTGCATCGCAGGTATGAGAACGCTAAAGGGCGGGTCTACAACCAAGTGGTAGTTCCACTAAAATACCGGCGGAACATTCTCGACCTGGCCCACAGCAACGCCTGGGCGGGCCACTTAGGTATAAAGAAAACGAAAGCTAAGCTGGCTCAGGAGTTCTACTGGCCCGGGTGCTGGAAGGATGTAGAGATGTTTGTCCGTGAATGCGACACTTGTCAGCGGATAGGAAAATCAACAGACAAATGGAAGGCACCAATGAAACTAGTGCCAATAATCACAGAACCCTTCCGTCGGCTCGTGATTGACATCGTGGGGCCTCTGCCTCCATCTAAATCAGGATATCGGTACGTCCTGACCGCGCTGTGCGTTGCCACCAAGTTCCCGGAGGCAATCGCACTGAAAGAGTTGAGTTCAGTATGCGTGGTGGACGCATTGTTGTCTATTTTTTCTCGGGTGGGTTTTCCCTCGGAGATACAGTGTGACAACGGAAGTGTGTTCACAAGCTGCCTTACGACTACATTCCTAGAACGCTGCGGGATAAAAATCGCGCATAGCTCTATTCACCATCCACAGTCGAACCCTGTGGAACGCATGCACTCGGTCATGAAACGCGTTTTGCGAGCTTTGTGCTTTGAGCATAAAAGTGACTGGGAGGGGTGTATACCAGCTGCGATGTTTTCTCTGAGGTCGGCCCCACACGAGAGTACGGGTTTTAGTCCGGCTGAACTTGTCTACGGCAGGAACTTGAGAGGTCCGCTGCACTTGATACGAGAGTCATGGACTGGATATGGGGAGGACCCTAATGTGGTTTCCTATGTACTGGATTTATTGGGGCGACTGGGGACTACACGCGAAGTGGTGGAGAGCAACATGCGCGCAGCACAGGCGCTTTCCAAGGCCCGTTACGATAAGTCAGCTCGAAAGCGAGTCTTCAGAGTGGGCGATGAGGTGATGCTGTTGTGCCCTTCAAGAAAAAACAAGCTGGACGTACAATGGGAGGGACCAGCGACAGTGATGTCAGTGCTTTCAGACACCAACTACGAGGTAAAGTGGGGCCGGAAATGCCCCAAAGTGTATCACAGTAACCTAATGAAACCCTACATGCGACGAAAAGCAGTAGTAAACCTTGCACTCAATGTTCCTGAGGACGAGGGCGCGGAAATCCTTTGTCTTTCCGATGGCACGGTCAGCAGCACATTGTCAGATAGGGTAGACACAGGGAACACCCTAAGTAAGGCTCAAGAGGAAGATTTAGAGCTTTTAGTACAGGAATTCGCTACCGTTTTCTCCGAGAAGCCAGGCAAAACGGATGTGATTAAGCACGACATTGAGCTGACGGTTAACAAGCCGATCAGCTGTAAGCCGTATCGGGTGTCACCTAGACAGAGAGAGATACTAGAGGCCGAAATTCGCCGCATGATCGACCTAGGTGTTATCATCGAAGCAGACAGTGATTTCACCTCGCCTTTGATTTTGGTTGAGATTCCGGGCCGTGATCCAAGGCCATGCGTGGACTATCGCCGCCTGAACTCTGTAACAATCGACCAGACTTACCCTATTCCTAACATTGAAGAGAGGGTAGAGACAGTGTCTAAGGCGAAATACATTTCTACGTTAGACCTTGTTAGGGGGTATTGGCAGGTCCCTTTGACAGAGCGCGCGAGTCGATACGCTGCTTTTATCTCACCCCTGGGCACTTTTCGTCCTTTGATGATGAGCTTTGGGCTCAAGAACGCGCCGTATTGTTTCAGCCGCCTGATGGATAAGGTTCTCCACGGGCTCGAGAAATTTGCGCTGCCTTACCTAGACGATGTGGCGATATTTTCGGACAAATGGGAAGACCATGTTGAACACCTTCGGATGGTTTTGGAACGGATCAAAAATGCAGGTCTTACGGTAAAGAGAGAGAAATGTCATTTGGGCTGTGCTGAAGTAAGCTATTTAGGGCACATTGTAGGAAATGGGCGTCGTCGACCGTCCGAACTCAAGGTAGCCGCGGTGGTCGGTTATCGTCGTCCCAGCACTAAGACCGAGATGAGAGCATTCCTCGGCCTCACAGGTTACTATCAGCATTACGTCCCGAATTACTCCGAGATTGCCAGCCCTTTGACAGATAGTTTACGCAAGACCGAACCTGTGAACATTCAATGGGACTCTAAAAAGGAAGACGCTTTTCAGAAGCTGAAGCACGTATTGAGTGAGAAACCCGTCTTGAGGGCACCGGATTTTGCAAAACCTTTCACTATTCAGTGTGATGCAAGCGAACGCGGTTTAGGAGCAGTGCTATGTCAGACGGACCAGAGTGGAGAGGAGCGGCCGGTTTTGTATTTGAGTCGCAAATTGAGCAGCAGGGAAGAGGCTTATAGCACTTCGGAAAAAGAATGTGCTTGCATTGTTTGGGCCGTACAAAAACGAGGCTGCTATGTTGCTGGCTCTAAGTTTATTATAGAAACTGATCACTCTCCACTAACCTGGTTACACCAAATGTCACCTAAGAATGGTCGTTTGCTCAGATGGAGCATAGCACTGCAGCAGCACAATTTCGAGGTGCGCTACAAGAGAGGTGGCCTTCATACAAATGCAGACGCCCTAAGTCGAGCGTTTTGACTCGTCAAAAGACGCGGAAGGTTTGTTTGATTTTTTTGTTTACCTTTACCTAGTTTATGTGTACTCTTTTTTTTTTCTTTCAATGTGTTACAGTGAGGGCATAGAGAAATTTTTTACTGACTCCCTCGTTGTCCCGAGCTCTACAGTTTGCTTGTTTAGCTTGATTATAATGTTATCTCGATTCCAAATGGAATTACGTATGAAAGAGTTACTGGACACTTGTCCCGATTGGTATGCACATTGTTTCCTTGAGCTTAAGTTATTAAGATAAGATGTTTGCTTTGTAAAATCTGAGGCCTGGCGATGAGAGTGGCGTGCACGCGGTGCTTGTCGCATTGTGTGTGGCTGACAAAGGTCGTTTCTTGGAGCTTGTCACCCACTTTTCACCGAAGCGGGGCGCAGAGGCCAGCTCTTGGAGCATTCCAGTTTGACCAGGCCCTTCGAGAAAGCAAGAGCCTTGCCGGAACGTCGCCGACATCGACCCGGCCGAGCTGCATGGAACAACTCGACCTCCCGATGTATCATCTGGCGGCGGGGGTGCTGTTGTGCCTCGCCCAAGTTCCACGTGGTCTTCGCGGCCTGCTGGCACCTGGCAGCTGTTGATGAGTCAACCCTGCACCGGGACGGCGACGGACGCGGACAATCGGGAAAAACCACGTCGCCGGCTCCTCTTGACACAAAAGTCGTTGGCCAAGCTTTTGTCAGCCGCCGAGAGCAACACTCCGAAGCAGCGTCGACCCAGCAGCTGTACGGGGTATTCTGCCTTGCTTGAGTCAACCTGGCTGCATCAGGGAGCGACTTTGCGCATGGGATTCCACGTCATCTCACTGTGGTGCCACGCTGGCGCGTGGGGTCTCCCTCACCAAACAGCGAACTGGGCATGCCTTGCCCCCTTTCCTAGGTTCAGAGGGAGGCGGTGTTTGGCTTTCCCTCTTCGGGGCCGGAGAGGAAGACGACGATCTCATTGGAGTATCCTGCGCATAAATTATCTTTGCAAGGGATCTTGGGAAGGCGGACGATGTATAAAAACGCTAGCGCAGAGGCGCTCGTGTGTGATTCTCTTTTCATGTTGTACCACGATACCATGTAAATACTGTATATAAACATTTTTTTCTCCTTCTCCGGCTTCTCTACTCGTCCTCTCCGGGGACTCGGATGGCCCGAGTCCGCACCACGCTACCCAAAGGCGCAACAGAGGCCAATTCAAGCACCCGATGCTGTAAAAGTGGACAAACAGACAAATGTACAGACAGACAGACAGACAGGCAGGCAGACAGACAGACCAAAATTTTTGCGTCGAATGTCCCCAAGAGAGACTATCGTCTTTAAAATAGCATGACGGTCCTTTTGCTCACTGCCGCGGGCGTAATTACGAAAAGAGCGCGCTGCTCACACATGAAGTATAGAGTGTGAGAGCCATTCGTGCTCGTCGAGGCGCAAACTTGTGCGTAGGTTCGGTGCATCTTTCTTTCTGTTTGAGCATCGGGAGCTCTGCCAGTTGTTAGTCTTTGCTCATTGTGTGTATGCTGCTTTCGTGCGCATTTTCTGCTTGAAGTTCGAGCTGCGAGTTTCGTACTGCTTGCGGTTATTCACTAGACATTGCAATTTGTTGATGTAGCGTGCATTCCTTGGACCTTGTGGAGAAACCATTCGAAATAAACGCTGAACTTCCTCCGTGAAAACAATTCACTTTCGTGTTATACCTATTCATAGACCGAGAGCTCTTTTGATGACATGCGTACATAAATAGTAAGATAAACAGGGGTATAAACAGTGAGAAGATTACAAGATGAAAATTAGAACACATACATAAGAACGTTTTGATTAAGTTGTGTGCATTGATGATGCGTTTGAAAATCACTGACATTGCACGCTGGCTTTGTACAAACGAATGACGCTTTTACGCGTGATGTGTTACGCAGAGTACTGTTCCACTTTGCCATGAAACATTTTATTTTATGCTTTCAGTTTATATGGTATAACCTTCGTCTATTTGGGCAGTTTTTGTATTACGGGATTGTACTACGTTTTCAAAATTTTACTTCCTGAAAACGCGAAGCGCGAAGCTGAAGCCGTTCTGTCAAAAAACATGTTTTCTTCTATGCGTGCGTGCGTGTAATATATATATATATATATATATGCATCGATTGACTATAGAGAACTAGTTATACTGCCAAAGCGCAATTAAGTGGGTGGTCTAAAACTTCATTCAATATTCTAGAGAGAAGCGAATAGAAGTCCAGAGGCAGTTTTCAGTTTGATAAAAACTATAGGTAACGAATAAATAAGAAGAGTTCCTTACTCAAGTTTATTCCGCTGGACTTCTATAATACTTGCAAACCACTAGACCGTATGTGTGTCCTGCGGAGTTACACTAAGTGCCCAGTTGTTCTTTTTCTTACTATTGCTTTGCTATTGCCATAACAGCTGTATGGACACTCTAGACGTGTTTTCGCTGTCACCGTCTTCATCGCCATTGTTTATGCATAGGTATATATACACAAACACTATTTATAAAAATGTTCCGTAGAAACGTTTTTTGAAGCGCGTGACCATAGATTCGAACCGTCGATTCCTCACACTGCGGCACTCTGCCATAGGCAATTAGGTAGTGCCCTCTTCACTTCCTGGAATACTGACGGCCGCATACAAACTCACGTGGCGTGGAATAAAAGCTTACCTGAGGCAACCGCGGCAAACAAAGCTGAAGGAAATCCAGGCGTGCACGCTGCACGTTGCCCGCGTGGCGTTTGCGTTGTATCACTAGATACCCACGCTCGGAGATGAAACAGTATAGGCATGACATGCCTTAAGCCTTTCCTGACCAAGTTTTCTGAACACAAAATTAGTGGCATTTGTCACGATTATGTTAAGCGTCTTTTAGATGCAGGCTATCTTCGCGTCGCAGTGGCTACTGTCCCTGAACGTGTAAGATTGTTGGTTTTGTCAAGCGCGAACGTGGCTGTAGAAAGTGATAAAAAAGTGTTTTGTTACTCCTGACCTTCAATACATATCTCATATGGTGAAAACAGTGGGAAGTAGATACGATGTCGTTGTTTTTAAAGCTGATAATAAGCTATGGAACATTTCTACCACTATGCAGAAAAGTAATGAGCGAGTAATCGACAAGAACTGGAGTAACACTTGTTTCGCAAAGCAAATAAAAAAATTACCTGCTGCTGTAGCTGTGGTCTTCAGCTGTGGTCGCTTCAACACAGAAAATACAGGCCACTGTATATTGACCAAAGAATATAGGAACATAAGGGATCGCTAACCACCGGATAACCCTTGATAATTGTTTACAATGCCAAGTGCGTAAGATCATGCCGAAGTTTAAGAAATCCGTCATTTTGTACCGGCACAACAAGGAAGAAACACTTGCAATGATTGAAGCTAGACTTTATACTAATAATGGCAACGAATGCACTAGTCAACCGTCTATTAACTTGTATAAAGAAGAAATAGAATGTCTTAATAGTTATCTGATACGTGACCTGCAAGTATGCCTGACTGATAGCTTTGGCTATTGAAAGAGCACGCGCAGATGAGTTTTCGCGTCATTCTGCTTTTCCGCAGCTTTGCGCCTTTGCACTTGTCAGTTGCGTTAGTGGTATCTAGTCTTCTTGGGTGCTTGTTTAACGCCCCGCCTTTTGAGATAATTGCTTGCCAACTATCTCAGATATCTATTAATAATATAATGATTATATTTGATAGCGCTTAACATCCTGAATTGAGAGACGATATAGGGATGGGCGACTTTAAAGCAAAGGTAGGGAAGAAGCAGGCTGAAGACCAGGCAGTAGGAGATTATGGCATCGACACTAGAAATGCCAGAGGAGAGCTACTAATAGAATTCGCAGAACGCAATAATTTGCGGATTTTGAATACCCTCTACCGAAAACGAGAAAACCGCAAGTGGACATGAAGGAGCCCTAATGGCGAAAATAAGAACAAAATAGACTTTATAATGACTGCACACCCAGGAAACGTGCAGGATGTGGAAGTGGTTGGCAAGGTACGATGCAGTGACCATAAAATGGTACGGTCTCGAATTCGCCTAGACTTGAAGAAGGAACGACAGAAACTGATACGCAAGAAGCTAATCAATGAGCTAGCACTGAGAGGGAAAGTACAGGAATTCAGAGTGTCGCTGCAGAACAGGTACTCGGCTCTTAGTGAGGAAACCAACCTTAGCGTAGATACAATGAATAATAGTCTGACGAGTATCATTACGGAGTGCGCAGTGGAAGTTGGAGGCAGGGTAGTTAGACAGGACACTGGCAAGCTTTCCCAGGAAACGAAGAACCTAATTAAGAAGCGTCAAATCATGAAAGTGTCAAGTACAACAGACGAAATAGAACTGGCAGAGCTTTCGAAGTTGAATAATAGACGTAAAGTATGCGATGTAAGAAGGTATAACATGGAGAGAGTTGAACACGCTCTGAAAAACGGAGGAAGCTTCAAAGCAGTGAAGAGGAAACTTGGGATAGGCAAAAGTCAGATATATGCACTAAGGGACAAAGAGGGCAAAATAACTACCAATATGGATAGGATAGTTAAAATAGCGGAGGAGTTTTACAGAAATCTGTACAGTAGCCGCGACAACCACGACCCTAATACTATAAGAACTAGCAGTTACCCAGATGACACCCCACCAGTAATGATAGAAGAAGTCAGAAAAGCTCTGGAGAGCATGCAAAGAGGCAAAGCTGCTGGTAAGGATCAGGTAACATTAGATCTGCTGAAAGATGGAGGACAGATTGTGTTAGAAAAACTAGCCACCCTACTTACGAGGTGTCTCCTGACGGGAAGGGTACCAGAGTCTTGGAAGAACGCTAACATCATCTTAATACATAAGAAAGGAGATGACAAGGACTTCAAGAATTACAGGCCGTTCAGCTTGCTCTCGGTAGTGTACAAGCTATTTACAAAGGTAATTGCTAACAGAGTAAAGAAAACATTAGAATTCAATCAACCAAAGGAACAAGCAGGATTTCGAACAGGCTACTCAACAATTGACCACATTCATTTTATCAATCAGGTAATAGAGAAATCCTCAGAGTATAACCAACCACTATACATAGCCTTCATAGATTACGAAAAGGCAGTTGTTTCAATAGAAATATCAGCCGTCATGCAGACACTGCGGAATCAGGGCGTAGATGAAGTATATATAAACATTCTGGAAGAAATCTACAGGGGATCAACTGCTGCCATAGTGCTTCATAAAGAAAGCAACAGAATACCAATCAAGAAGGGTGTAAGGCAGGGGGACAAAATCTCCCCAATGCTATTTACCGCGTGCTTACAGGGAGTTTTCAGAAGCCTAGAATGGGAACAGTTAGGGATAAGAGTTAATGGAGAATACCTTAGTAACCTGCGCTTCGCCGATGACATTGCATTGCGGAGTATCTCAGGGGACGAATTGCAACTCATGATTACGGAGTTACACAAGGAGAGCAGAAAGGTGGGTCTTAAAATTATACTGCAGAAAACAAAAGTAATGTACAACAACCTCGGAAAGGAACAGCGCTTCGAAATAGGTAATGGTGCACTTGAAGTTGTTAAGGACTATGTCTACTTATGGCAGGTAATAACCGCAGAGCCTAACCACGAGATTGAAGTAACTAAAAGAATAAGAATGGGGTGGAGCACATTTGGCAAGCACTCTTAAATTATGACAGGTAGATTGCCATTATCCCTTAAGAGGAAGGTATATAACAGCTGTATCTTGCCGGTACTTAGCTACGGAGCAGGAACCTGGAGACTCACAAAGAGGGTTCAGCTCAAATTGAGGACGACGCAGCGAGCAATGGAAAAAAAATGGTAGGCGTAACCTTGAGAGACAAGAAGGAAGCGCATTGGATTAGGGGACAAACGGGGGTTAAGGATATCATAGTTGAAATAAAGAGAGGAAATGAACATAGGCCGGGCATGTAGGGCGTAGACAGGATAACCGCTGGTCATTAAGAGTAACTAACTGGATTCCCAGAGAAGGAAAGTGGGTTAGGGGAGACAGAAGGTTAGGTGGGCAGATGAAATTAAGAAGTTTGCGGGTATAAATTGGCAGCAGCAAGCACAGGACCGGGTTAACTTGCGGAACATGGGAGAGGCCTTTGTCCTGCAGTAGACGTTACCAGACTGATGATGATGATGAAAGTGTATAGGGCTCAGCAATTTTGAGCACCTGGGTTTCTTTAACCTCGTGCGTGGTACAAGCGTGCATTGCAATCAGAACTCAGCACATGCGATTATCGTAATGACTTCGTGGTTTAAAGCAGGTGACCCAATACAAAAGGCACACACGCTACTGTACCTGTTCTCTTAAGGCTACGCAGTGGGTGAATAGCAAGCTCAAAAAGGTTTTACGCATTAAGTGTTGGAAGCACGCACTATAGAAACAAAATATCTGTATAACGTTCAACCTTTAAAGGCGAAGCTTAAGGGTTCTGGAATTTTTTTGTGCTGTTTAGTGTGAGCGGACGTGTTATCCTCTTCGTTCCCATTTATTTTTATGTTTGATTAAAGCCTCTCTGGATTCACAAACAATGACCACGCTCGTTTTGTTCGGACTGTTTTTGTAAACACGATAGAGTGTCCGTCGACGCATGACTACTAGCACCTGAGCGACCGAGAGAAAACACTATGTAAGGAAGAATTTAAATTAACGCCAGACATTTGTGACGTTCTTTTATCGAAAAGCTTAAAATATTTGTTCTCTTTAATCTGAAACTGCTGATATTTGTTCGATATAAATAAGAGACAATGTTCGTTTTAATTTAGTATTCACACGTGTCGCCAATAATAAAGAGTAAAAAAAACAATTACGTGCCAGGCTTTAAAAGAGTTTCGCTTGTTGAAAGTGCCGAATAATACCTGGTATGAGGTTGGGTCATGCACACGCACGAAAATCCAAACGTCACTTCTTTTGTTTGCTCGATTCATAACTCCAACGCCTGTAGGATTATCTAACATATGCCATACAAGTAAGGGCTATATTGCGCTATAATGAGGTGTTTCTACTGCACTTCATGTGCTTTAATCTTGTTTCATTACATGTTTCGTAGACACAGAATAAAGTGCAGCCCACTGACACTAGAGTCTCACAGCATTTGCGTACCACACAAATGTGACTAAAGTTAAACTTGTTTGATTTGCATGTCATGAGCTATGCCAGCGGTAGCTGAGGACACGCAAATGACCTCTTCTGCTGCGGTGACTTGCTCTCTGTTTCATGAAGATGGTAGAAAGCTGTCATATAAGTAAGACATAAATTATACGTGATGGTACGCACGAGAAAAAGAATAAAATATTGTGCTGGAACGTGGCCTAGTTCAAGGATGCCGTCCGTAATATAACACCATAGCGAGAGTTAACACACATGCTGGTACAAAGTTTTCACCAAGTCTTCGCTGTTGTGTTCTTCTAACAGAAGCGCCGCATAAATATGCGCTGGTGCTGATTGGGACCCTTTTATAGAAACCGACATGGATCTTTACTAGCCTAAGAACGCCGAACTCGCGAAGTAGGTTCAAGCTTTTTCAACTTCACCTAGCAAATCTTAAAACCCAGATGGGGTGTAAGAACAGTGCAAAGAAGAGACAAGGATTGAAGTAGAGAGGACATGGGCGCTGAATCGGCAACTTGCGGGCCACCAGTTCAGTGCCCGTGTTGTCACCACTTCAGACTTTGTCTACCTTTAGCACTGCATTCACATGCCGACCTTGAATCACCAACAAATTCAACTTTCTGTTCTAGTGCACTTTAAGTCAGGAGTCGTGTATTATATCACACGCACGAAATGCACCGCGAAGGCCAGATTGGGTGTCTGAAGTTCGCCTTTGCTTTGTGACCACCTGGAAATTGACCGCTATCACCATCAGCCTCCCATACGCTCGCTCTTCGAGTGCTCGCCTGTCTTCGCCGCCGCGATGAGCTCCGGGCTGACGATATTGGGCTGACAACTCGTCGCTGTATTGGGAGTCATCGAAAACACGTTGCAGGTTCTCGTAGTGAGCTTGGTTGTAGTATGTCGCTCGCTGTAAGTGCACCAGCACGGGCGGGCGGGACTTTCGCTAGCGTCGGAACTCAGTGAAAATTGGTCGCCATTACAGATGGCTTTCGCCTCAGTCGGTCGCAAGCAGCTCGGCGCCGTCTGTTAGCCGCGGCGGCGGCCTCACGTTTACGCGCTGCTCTCGCTCGAGTGTGTGGAAGAGGGCCGCATTACCATCGATTTCTTCAGTGCCAGCTCCAAACCAGCTCGGCGCTGTTCGTGGCGGCGACCAAGCCTATGCTCGCTCTACTGTTCGAAGTTCGATGGCGGCAGACACTTCGCGTGCAGCGCCGTGTTTCGTCTCACGTTGACTTGCTCGAGCTGAACGACGTCGCTTCGCTCGCTTAAGACTCGCCGACTTGTTGGCGGCAGGTGGTTCGCAGAGTCGTGGCTGCGGTCACTGCACCTAAGCTGTTGCGCTACGGGGATCTAAATGAGTCTGACGATGTGTGTCATCACGATGAAATTATTAGCATGTCATATCTCACGTATGTTGTAATTTTACCTTGCACGTATTTCTCATATGCATTCGTGCTCATCCTCTGTCACGTGTGACTCACTATTTTATATACTTGTTGTGCAGCCGTGGGCACACACCGTGCTGAAGGCTGTGTGCGCTGGCGTCTGCGATGCCTGTCATCCATCTCTTTCTTCAGAGCAGCTTCAGAAAGACTGTGCGAGATGTGAAAATAAAGTTATTTGTGTGTCATACTTTACGAGCTTGTTTTTATATTAACTTGCATGTACTTGTCATATGCGTTCATATTCATCTTACGTCTCGTGCGTCTAAGTATTTTTACTATCTTATTGTACGTACAGCCGTGGGAACACAACAGGCAGAAGGCTGCTTGCACTGGCTTCTGCAATGCCTGTCATCTATCGCTTCTGTCGGAGGACAAGGAGTGAACAAGATGTGACAACGAGACTGGACATGTACACTTCACCATGAGTTCACCTAAAGAAATGGAGAAACTTCATGGGTATGTAGAAAAATAAAAAGATTTCCATGTCTCACTTTTGTCTTTCGTTGTTGTCGTGACTGCGAAATCGGTTACACATAGGTGGCTAACTACTTTTTCGTGTGTTTTTTTCTGCGCTATTTGTTACTCACTGCGCAGAAAAACAGGCGATAACAATATTAGGCCTGGCGAAAAATAAACGAAAAAACGATGTTTGAACTGGGGATAAAAAGTTCATCCGATTGGAGTATTTGAGTGGATTAACAATTCGTCCGGCGAGGTGAAACTGTGAGGACTAACGGTTGCCCGGTAAGGTGTAAGTTTGGGGATTAACAGTTGCCCTCTAAGGTGCAAATGAGAGGACTAAATGTTAGTCCTCTGAGGTGAATTGTGGGACTAACGGTTACTCACTAAGGTGTAAATGTAAAGACTAAATGTTAGTCCCTTCAGCTCGTCTTCGGGAACTAACTCTTAGACCAGGTGCTGTTAGTATTAAAAGGGATAAATGGTTGTGGCAGCCCCATTATTCCCCAAAAGAACGGAACACACACTCTTTTAACACCCTTTTGCTTTAGAGTGTTGATTCTGCAGCATTCCTTGTCAACAGCGAGAACAAATAATTGTTATCCACATCCCGCCAAATGTACAGCCCGAGCATAAGGATAATGGAAGTTGGGCCGAGGCAAAGGCTCTACTACAAAGGGCTCAGGAACACGCCGGTCACTGTTGCTTCATCGGTATCACCTGGCATTTCGGGAGTAAGATGGATGCGGTAGTGAGAATCAACCACGAAGACATTATGATATTATGCTCAACAACGATTCGTACGACGACGTCTGCAATAGGAGAGCAAGGGGTGATAGCGTTAGTTTTCCTGAGCAACAGGAGGTCCGCAATTCACTGCGACTTGAGGTCGGTGGTGAAAACATTTGCCAAGGGCACAATATGAAAACCAACAAGAATATCGAGCGTCGCACACTCCTTTGGTTGCCAGCCCACGTGGGATGCATTCAGAGAGCCCCGCATAATCTCAACAAGACAGCCCACACAGCTGCGCGAGGACTGGTAAACCACGTCGCTATCGGGGGGCGCCGCGCTTATGTTTTAGAAAACCGGGACCATCTGATTCCGTATAACGAACTGGCAAAACATTTTTACCCGGCGCAGAGACAATGCTCATTCCCACACAGAAAACTAAGCAGACCTCAGACTCTTACATTCGGGCATTTTAACGTCGGGGCCTACTCTTAGCCGGCGCTATCGCGCAAGATTTATCCCGCAATAAAGCCAACTTCTACAGGTTCCTTCCGGAAATATATAGCTAACTTAGGAAACATGATCTGGCAGTGGCCCGCGTTACACTCTGGTGAAGCCTACATGCCGTCTAAATAGGAGGGTGCTTTTACCAGCTCCGAACTTTAACTGCAGTTGTCAGGAGTCCAACAGGCCCACGACCAACAGGAGAGACTTGATCTTTCTGTTATGACGTAGGAGCGGTGGCCTTGAACATACTAAAACTAATTCGTAAGAACCTAATAAAGTTCATCCATTTATCCATCCGGTCTCCGTACGCTCATTTTCTTAAACCAAGAAAAGAAGCCGCAGACTTACAGCCGAGAGCTTCGTTCATGTGTTCAAGTTTTCTGCGGACAGTAAGGTTTGGGCAGCGTGACAACCCAGAGCAGGTGGAGAAAATGTTTCATTATAGTTGCATAGCTAGACCTCGATTCGTAGCATTTTGTTTTCATTTGTGGTGTTTAACGTCCCAAAACTACCATATGATAATGAGAGACATCGTAGTGGAGGGCTCCAGAAATTTTGACCACCTGGGGTTCTTTCACGTGCGCCCGAATTTCAGCCTTCGGGGGAGAGAGAAAAACATTTATTGAATGAAACTTGTGAGTGAAAATGGGAGGGTCCCTTATTCCAGGGACCCTCTGGCTTGGACAGCCCGCCGGGCTCGAGCGACGAGTAGACGCTGCTAGACCAGGTCCGGCTGGGAGATCGTAGCCTCCTACACATCACTGAGGAGGTCACGGTCCGCATCTGGTGCTGCTACTTGTAGTCTTGGGACGCTCACCTTGCAGTGCAGTATGAGGTGCGCCAGGGTGTCAGCCACATTGCAGTGAGGACAAATGTAGCTATGCAACGTTGGCCTCACTTGGTGCAATAATACGCCGTAGGTGAACGTGTTGCTTTGAAAACGCCTGTAGTAAGGGCCTTCGTATCTTGTGAGTTTTGAATATGACGTATTGTATCACCTGCGTTCCAGCCGATACTGTTGCAGCAATGCATGATACGTTAGTGGTACGGGTTCTCTTGCCTCTGATTCTGTTGTTGAGTGGGAGGTGCCTCTGATCTCGCACGAGAATGCCCGGTTGATGCATTAGCGGGTTGCGGTGTGTGCAGCTTCATTTCCCTGGAGACCTTCATGACGCGGAATCCACACGATGCATGTGTAGAAATTCAGAATATTCGCCTTCATCGAAAATACAGCCACCACAGTCGGGATGCTATCCCACGACTTGCGAATCAGCAGCAGAGTGCCTTAGCCACAAGACCACCACGGCGGGGCTCCAGTCATAGCATTGCGACTCTACGCGTATGCGTACCACTTAAGAGCATGGGACAACTTGCAAATGGTACTCGGCAAGCATTAGAGTAACGTTTTTTGTAATACAAGAATTCTAGAGGGAACCTTTGTTAATATTGCGTTAATAATCAAACTGTCAGGATATGAGTGCTTCATGTCTTCCATTCACAGAGACTGCAGCAAGGTTATTGTAATTATGCGCCGGGACCTCGATTACGTTCATCACACAGTCTCGCCTGATGAAGAGAATCAGCATGTGTGCCTTACTATGAAGAGGAATAAGGTTACTTTCACGATTCTCGGAGCCTACTTATCTCCATCAAGCCGCCTTGACTGCGAGCACTTACACGGTATTCTGACATGGACTCCATGCCCATGGGTGATCACTGGCGACTTTAATGTCCACCATTTCCTATGGGGAAGCTCTAGGGTCCACTCTAGAGGAAGAAAATTGGTGTTTTTAGCTTCAAAGTACGAACTCTGCGTTTATATTGAGTGAAGCTCTGCATATTTACGCGGATCATCCTATAGAAGCTGCGTGGAGCTTACATTAGTTTCTCACTCACTTACCAGAAAAGTGCGCTGGTTTTCAGATCTGGAAACGCGAGGCTGCGACCATAGTACAACTTACCTGCGGATAGAATGTTTCACCAGCTCCAAGTCCTCAAGAGACCTCAAATACACCGATTTGCCGAAATTCAAAGTGGTAATGGAAGACTGTTGTACCGACGGAGCATCGTATAACCTAGAGGACTCAATAAAGGATGTCCTGAAAAATACCACGCATTCACTTTTGACTAGTCAGAAGTGCTCTGATTTCGACATCAAGCTTGAGAAACTTCGTGCAATACGTCATCGTGCCGAATGTAGGAACCGACTGACAAAGTGCATGGATGATTCGAGGCTGGTAGACGCATTCAAAAGAAACTGCAGCGGTACATGGATCAACTGGCTTGGCGACGTTGGACATCCCTCTGCTAGTCGTTGGAACCGCGAAAGCCCCTATTACAGATAAGGCGAACAGTCCAGGGTCTTAGCACAACCTTCGGTCAGCGAAACTCGTTTACATTTCTGGCACTAACCAACAATGCAAAGAAATTGGTGTCGCAGAATTCTTCTGTCGAAGAATTGCCGGTGATTTAAATTTGCCGGAATCAAGAATAAGAACACTTGTCAACCCACCGCCCTCACGTGATCCCCGTATAGAATGCAAGTTTTCTATGGATGAGCTAGAGGTGGAACTGGCACTGGGGAGACGTTCTTGAGCACCCGGACCTGATGGCATTACCTATCCTGCCCTTTGTTATCTTGGAGACAAAGCTCGGAAGCCACTCTTACGCCTGTACAACCACTCCTGGCAGACTGCTACGGTTTCCCAAGCATGGAAGTCAAGTCGCCTCATTCCACTTCTAAAGGCTGGGAAATCTCCTTTGGACATAGTCTGATACCGTCCTATCGCGCTTGCCAGTTGTGTGGGAAAAACGATGGTACAAACGATTCTAACACGAATGGAGTGGTATTTAGAGCACTACGAACTATATTTGGTATCCATGGCCGGATTAAGGAGCAGCCATTCGTCAATCGACAGCGCTGTCTATCTGGTGACATAAGTCAAACACCAGAAAGCCTGTAAGTGGCTGTGCGCCGCCCTGCTTCTAGACGTTCCGGGGGCTTACGACAATGTCACCCATGAAGCCATTCTTAGTGCTTTGGAAACAGTAGGTTTTGGTGGCAAGATATGTATGTCGGTGTACAGCTACTAACAGCTGAGATCATTTTACGTGATGACAGCGAACTACCCAACCCCTGATTGTTATAGCAGCTGAAGAGTTCCTTAGGGAGGAGTGCTAAGCCCTACACTTTTTAATTCAACTCTCATTGGACTAGTCGATCACCTACTTAGCACTGTAGAACTTTCTGTCTACGCTGATGACATCTGCATTTAGACATCAGGTGTGAGAAGGCCACAGCTTCGTGCCCGCCTTCAGAAGGTTGCTACAACGATGTCATGCTACCTTCGTGAACAAGATCTCCAGGTGTCCTGCGGAAAATCTGCAGTGGTACGTTCACGCGGAAACCAATGTCTGCTTACAGCATATCGATTAATGAAGAACACATATTGTTCAGCAGAAGCCACAGGTTCTCAAGAGTCATAATAGACAGAAACCTGTCATGGACTCCACACGTGGACTATGTGAAGAAGCAGCTGATCGCAACATGTCACATATTCAAATGCCTTGCAGGAAAGAATTGGGGCGCACATACCATTTATGCTACAACCCTACACAGTGCTGTTTATGGGATTCTTACGGTACAGCTTACCTGCAATATCTAACACTGGCAAGACCATCCTGTGCGCAATTCAGAGTATTCTAGCCCAAGCACTTACGATATGCTTTGGATTACCACGCAGTGCTTCAACGGCTGAAACCATTGCCATAGCTCAAGATCACTCAATAAAGACGCATATTATTACCGAGACAATGCGCATGCACCTCAGCCATTATGCCAGGACCCCTTCCCACCACCTGGCGAGCATAGCTGCTGAAAAGCCACGCACGACATACGGTGCCACTGTCTACAAGCATCGTCCATCGTTTACGGAGACGTACGCACCTGCATCAGAGCCGCTGCTTCCTCCTTGTAGCTTAAGCTGGCCGCGAGTTCACCTAATGATTCAAAGAATGTGGAGGAAATCGGACTTACTGATACATGCCCTGAAACAACCTAGTCTATTCCTATTAGAACAACACTACAGTAACCACGTGCACATTTGCACGGATGGCTCGACTACGCCGTCTAGTTCAGGTGGAGCAGTGGTTATACCATCACAAGGGGTAACTCGGTGTTTTAAGACTTCACATGCGACAATTTCCACTACGGCAGTACTCAAGGCTCTGCGCAGTGCACTGGAGCTCATCAATTCTGAAAAAAGACCAAGTGAACGGGCCCTATTTTTTGGCTCAAAATCAACGTTACAGTGCCTGCTGTCTGTTCTCCGACGTGAATGCCACGACCAGTGTACCTTTAAAACCATGAAACTTAAACCACCTCTTAATAAAAAAGGCCACGACGTCGTCTTTCCATGGTTACTTTGGCGTTGGGGTATAAGAGGAAATAATTCTGCAGATCATGCTGCTCGAAGGTCACACGAAGAAACAAACAGCGTTCCAATTTTGCTTACAAGAGCGGACATGGCGAGGCAGATTCGTCTACTGGCCCGTAGTCACAGACTGACTGAGTGGAACACACCAAGCATACGATGTACAAGACTACACGAGCTTGACCCTTCACTACAACTCCGGCCTCCATCCGGCCAACGTCGACGTGAAGCTTCAGTTCTCTATCACCTTTGGCTAAGAGTTCCACGAAAGCTTATACCACGTCAATCGAAATGACTGTCAGTAGGGCATGCGAAGTTTGCGGCACTGCTGAAAATATCTAACACCTGCTGTACCACTCTTCTCGATTTGCCTCAGACAGACAAGTACTTGCCAACGGAATGCGGCAACTGGATGTACGGCCTCTTACTATGCAGGTGCTATAACAGCAAAGTCTACATCCATCGACAGTCCACAAGGCAGTGAAAGCCCTGCTGTGTTTCCTGAGAAAGACGGGCTTGTGTGAACGCCTCTGACATGCGGTGGAGTTCTACACGCTGCAGTGAAGTTACTGTAAGTCTGTCCTTTTTCTCCTTTTCCCTCTCTTCCCTCATTCTCATCTTTATTGTCCCCTTCCCTAATCCCCCAATGTAGGGTAGCCAACCGGATGTCTTTCAGGTTAACCTCCCTGCCTTTTCTCTTTTGTTGCTTCCTTCCTTCCTTTTCTAAACATTAGTAACATAGGTGTAATTGAACAATTTATTGAGCATATACTGTAAAGGGAAAACATTTCTTTTTTTCTGCAACACTTGCAAATCAAACTGGCCACTGTATAGCCGATAGTAACATTGCAGGCACCGGTAACAGCTGTGACGATTTGCGGAAAAATTAAATAGAGTGAACGCAAACGCCGCAGTGATAAAATTTCGGATTCTCTTTTCTTAGCCTGCTAAGCTCTTGAGACAGCATTCTTTATTCTATTCGCAGGAAGCAGCAGATTTCATAAATGCATGATTATGCACATTTGTGGCCTGTCCATGACCTGTTTCTGCATGGAAACACTGAATTATTTTTGTAACGCCAGCTACTCTGCAGCAATTAGGGAGTACCTAACATGTTATCATTAATAACCTAATCATCTCAAGTATTTTGGCGGCCAAGGTACAGACATACTTGGGTATGAGGTATCCGTGAACATCCAGTGTAATATGGGATATTCCCAATACATGAATTTAAAAAAAAAAACGAATGACAGCTCCAGTACGGGGAAACTGATGATGGGCAACAAGTGAGTCGTGTTCGAAGAGCTCCCACTTCAATTATTAACACTTCAATACCACCAATGCTTGAATAAGCATTTTGGGTTCACCTGGAGTGAATGCAATCTTCTCACACACATCGCATGCGTCAACTGCGCTACATCTTTGTTGCACTTTGTGGAGTTCTTGGTTGCCACGGCAGTTTACATACGCGTGGTCGCCAGCAAGTTCCGTGAGGTTTTTTCCCCCATCAAGTTAGCCACATAGTGGCACACGGCTGCGCCTACGTTGCACCGACGTAGAGGCAGCGCAGTGTGAGGGGCGTTCCCTCTATATATATCGCTTCCATAAATAAATGTTTATATACATCATCATCATCCCCACTCAGTGAGCGCAGGCGTCCTCTTGCGCCAGTCCGGCATCGGAACCCTATTGTCTTAAATGTTTCAGTGATAAGTTGAACGATGCAATTACTTTTTCAATAGTTAAGTTATTCATATTATTTTTTACGTCCTCTAATCATTCTAAGAATGAGTTGGGCATTACTAGCTTTGGTACGGCTTGGAATGGGCACTTTACTGTGAGCATCTTCACGCCACAATACAAGTATGAATAGAACAGACGCCAGGCCCTTAAAGCGCTTCGCACGTAAGGAGCCTTCTGGTAAAAATTGTCGTTTCAGAATATTTCAATCATTTGTGTTGTGAGGTATATCAATTGCGAAGCAGCCTGAGAAATAAGAAAGATTTTTTAGTGGCGAAACTCCTTATGTGTTTAGAAAAAAAAGGTTTAACGATTTACAGTACATGATACTGTACTATAGGAGAGCTGAAAGCCGTCCCCGATTATTACATGAAATTCGAACAAAACTCTTTATAGCGGCACCCGTTCGACCCTCGTAGTCGTAGTCGTAGTGTGTCTGCTCGAGAACGCCTGCGCTTGGCGTTCTCGAGCAGATGCGGCGTCTTGCAGCCGAGGTACCGATCACGAGTGCGAAGCACCACGAAGTCGTCCTGCGAACGGGCCACGGTCTCGTTGAAACGCGTGACATCGGCGTTCGAGTAGAAGATGCGCACGGCCGAGGGTGCGCGCTCGGCGGCTTCCTCGACCGTGACGAACCTGGATTCGAGAAGCTTTACTTCTTCGGGCTCGAGCGCGCGGTCGTCCCCAATCTTAGTGAGGACCGCGGAGAAGGTGACGTCGGACTGGCGCACGACTCTCACGAGCGGGAAGTATTCGAGATGATGCCAGGTGACAGTGCTGAATCCGAGGAGACCATCAGCACTGCGGGGCCGCTTGAAGATCTCGCTGGCACGCACGGGCGGCAACTGCCGCAGGTCACCGCAGAGGATGACGTCCAGTCCACCGAAGGGTTCGGTGAGTCGCTGCGTGATCTGGCGCAGACGGCAATCAACCAGTTTGAGTTGGTCGGCGGACATCATACTGACTTCGTCTATGATGACGCACTTGACTCTGCGGAAGGCACACCGGAAGGTGTTCAGGTCACTAGGTCGGAGTCCAGCGTCCCCCATGACTCCGAGGCGGGCGTCCTGTCGGTTTCCACGGGCAGCCCGCACGAGCTTGAAGGCACTGTGGACGGTGGTTTCACCCACAGCAACGGCGGCCTTTCCCGTACTGGCGCAGATCACGTACGCATTTTAGACGGAAGGGACGGATGAGGAGGAGCCGTCTTCCCAGCCAGTGGCACCGCAGCAGTCCGCATAGCGGTTATACACGTCCATGGCGAGCTTGAGCACGAAGGTCTTGCCACAACCTATGGGTCCCGTGAAGAAGACCCGCAGCGGAGGCTGCCCCGGCGTGGTCTGACGGTGCAGAATCTCGCGCAGAAACTCGTACTACTCGGAGTTGGTGCTGCGCATCATCAAAACGTACTCTTCTCGTTCCATGATTCCGCGCCGTTTGCGTACCGCCGCACACGGCGTAATGACCTCCTTGAGCAGTCGGAGCAGGCGCTCGTTAGGCAGCACGTCCGCGTACACACTAGCATCCGCATCTCGTCGTTCGGGGATTTGTACCCGCGCGCAACCATCATCTTCATTATATTCTTCTTCTTGCGTTGTTCTTTCTTCATCCTCCTGTCTCTCTCGCCTGAGCCGCAGCTTCTCGACGTAGTGGACCTCCACCATTTCTTGGACCAGTGCATCGTCATCCGCCGGGTTGTATTCTTTTCGTTTTACCTCGATCAACTGCTTGTTGTTCTCGTAGATGGACACATACCAATTACGATCCAACAGATCAACCGTGTCGCTTCGGAACACGACGTATAGAAGGAAATTTTCCCGCATATACGACTCCACATCGTTACCGGCGTTGTATCCGCGGTAGCCTATCACAGCCGGCCGTACCCTGAGCACGTAACGGCAATCACCCTTCGCCAGCCGGTACTTGCTGGCGAAGTCGGCGAGGCATACGTCGTTGAGGGTAGGCGGCCTGGCCTCGTTCTTTCGCACGAGGTTCGCTTTGCAGACGTCGGTGGAGCCCGGAGGGAGCGCCTCCAACTCGGCCCGCGTTTTGCGTACGCGCACCCGTTCTTCGGGGTAGCAGGTGGGGACGTACACCACCTCCCGGCTCATGTGTGACATGTCCTGTTTGAGCAGAAACCAGGCCGCCTCCTGTGCCGACATTTCAATTTCTTTAAGGATGTCCACACGAAGCTTGCGGATCAAGGCTTCGATGTCGTCGTTGGGATTCGTTTTGAGGATCTCGGCAACGGTGCGTTTGAGGTTCGACATTTCGCAGTCAGACTTATTGACATAGTCCACCACGTAGGAAGCGCACGCGTAGTGATCGAGTATTATCTGCATATCCATATTCGAATCCAAGACTCGGCCTATCCACGCGTTGAATGCATTCACAAACTTCTCCGCCGGGGTCCTTCGATGGAGGACGCAGGGTCGCGAAAGGCCGGCGCGCAGGACATCCATATACTCCTTCTCGGAGTGCAGGCTGAAAGCGCGTAGGAACGAAGCGAGATCCTCAAAGTCACCGGACTCGAGGCCCTCGTGCATTTCATCATACTTATTCTTGAGGGCCTTGAGACGCTGGCGTTCTCGCTCACTCTCCGCATCGTCTCCCTCCGGTGCAGGTGGGAACGGCACCACGATCCTCGTTTCATCACTGGGCATGAAGGGCGCCCCGAACCGGCCCGTGGTACGGCCGTGCTTGTAGCATGTGTGGGTGTGCTGATGCGTCTGCGTGCGCGGCCGCCTGAGGAGCGTAGTGTCGAGCGTGAGGAGTTGGGCCACCATCTCGAGGGTCTTGGGCATGGCACCTTCCTCACCGGTGATCTCGTCGGGCGCCTCTTCGAGCCACAGGATCACGTGCACGTGCGCGCTTCCTCTCTGCTGGAACTCCACCCGCTTGAAGTCATCCCGGATCAGGTGCGGGCTGAACGGCGAGCAGTTTCGGTCGGCGAGCACGTTCATGATGACGTCGAAGATCCTGTTGATGTACATCGCGCAGGCAACGGGGTCTTCGTTCACGAGCTCCACGCGCTCCCAGGCCATCATCTCGGATGCGGGCCGAGGCGTGCCGTCGGGCCCAACCCGCAGCCGCTCCAGGGTCTCGAGCAGGCGCTCCCTGTGGACCTCGGACGCGGACATGATCAGGAACGCGTGCGGCTTGCCCAACTGGCGGATCATTGCAAAGAGTTCACTTCTGCGATCCTGCCAGTACTGGACCGTATTTAGAACGCCCCGCATGAATGCGAGGTCGCGGTACAGCACCTCCTCCAGGAACTTCTTACCGTCACTCCCGAGCTGCTCGCGCGTGATGGAACCAGTGGTCTCGTTGGTGCGAAACATCATGTTGCTTTCCGCAACGTTGTACCGCATCACCTTCGCGGCCATGTACAAGACGTGCTCCGGCGTTGCTCCACGCCGGTCGTGTGCGCCGTATCTCGCTGCTGGCCATGGCGAATGGCGTGGAATGCGGCCCGATGATCTTGCGAGGCACGCCCATGTATATCGTGGGGAAGGCGAGCTCTTCCGCATATGCATCCATGAAGAGCGCCAGTGGGACGCGGTTCTCGCCCGGAGTGAGGTGCAGGCTATGCGAGTGATCGATCAGCTTGTCAGCGGCAGCGGCATCGTCCAGTTCACCGCTTCGCTCCCCATCATCTCTCATCCAGAGAGCGCGCGGTCGTTGCTCACCCTACTCATTAAAGACGATCATCTTTGACATGGCATTGAGGGCAATGGCTAGTTGCACGGGGTCGTCCAAATATATGTTCTCGGCGACAATCTCGATGTCATCCGCGTCGTCTCCCCCCTAGGCGCCTTCACCTGCACAAACGGCGGCATCATCGTCATCGAAGACACCCAGCCGACTCCAGTCGATGCGCACGCCGCTAGCGACATACAACGGCGCATGCTCCAGGTGCTTCAACCACGCCAAGATGTTACCGCGCTTCACCAGTCCGCGCCTGTACGTAGCCGGACTCACCAGCCTCCGCTTCACGTCCACGTCCATCGCAACGTCTTTGGGAACTAGCCGCGGAAGACACTCTACCACGCTCGGAACGTCGATGGGCAGGTTCACGATCTGTCCCTTAATGCCGTACTGACCGTTGCCCCGCGTGAGCCGCCTGATGCTCATGAAGGGGAGTCGAGGCGAGATGAGGCGCTCTTCCACCGGGTTCAGATCGGGGAGGTCCGCGGGACGAGGCGGATACGCGTAGCCGTGGCTCTTGCTCAACGGCGGAACCCGCCCGGCCAGCAGGGACTCTCGGCAAGACGCACACACCCGAAACGCACCGAAGGGAGCCAGCCGTGGGTCTTGCGCATCCATGTCGTCGCATCGGTGTTCGCCCGACCGTCTTCCGAACTCGTTCCAAAGAACCCGCAACGCGTTCAACCTGTTCGTTCCTCACGCCGGAAAATCAGCTCAGGTTGTTATCGAACCACAGCCGGTCACACACGGCGCAGCTGTGACCGAAGCTGCGATCCACAAAGTCGCGTTTGAAACGCGCGTCTGGACGAGCAAAGTCCAGTGCTTGCACCCTCTCCCGCGCGGCACGTTTACTGGCTCGAACGGCTTCGGGAACGTCCACTCGCCGTTGACGATTGCGAGCGGCGTCTTGACGCCGGCCTTCATTGCCCTTCTCCGCCTGACGCGTGCGTTGTCGTTCCGCTTCTTGGGCCGCGTTCGCGGCTCGATGCTGACGCCTCATCTCAGCCTCACGAGCGCGCAGTTCACCATCCACTGCACGCTTCGCCCGCTTGTCCTTGGCCTCGCGAGCGCGAAGTTCGGCATGCTCTGCACGCTTCGCCCGCTTGTCCTCGGCCTCACGAGTGCGCAGTTCGGCATCCGCTGCACGCTTCGCCCGCTTGCACTCGGCCTCGCGAGCACGCAGTTCGGCATCCGCTGCACGCTTCGCCCGCTTACGTTCGGTCTCACGAGCCCTTCGCAGCGCCGCCTTGTCTTCCAACGTCGGCGAAACCACCGCGGAACCGTCATCTCCAACGACGGGTGCAGTGCTGGCATTCGGTTGTACTGCATTCGTTGTTGATGGTAGCGTTGCCTCCGGGACATCCATCGCACGACCCGCTCTCAACAGGAGACTGAGAGAGAAGGCGGGCGCGCGAGAGAGAGGGGTGCGCGCGCAGCTGCAGCGAGCGAGGAGAGTGGAGGAGCGAGCGAAGAGGGAGGGGGGCACGCGCAGCGGCGTTAAAGATATAAGGCGCATTACTGACACCGATATCAGCGTCGCGTCTGTGGCTTATTCGGCAGAGCGTCGCGCTGCGGCCCGCCAAGTCCTCTTTCTTTTAAAGATAGGGAGAAGACTGTGGACGCCGCCGACGGCAGTGGATGGTTTGGGGTCGCTTATAAAGTGTATTCACACTTAAAAGACACCAGATGTTTCTAAAGCAAAACAAAAAGAAGACGCCAGCTGCTTAACGAAAGACGCCAGGTGTTTTCTGAAGCAATGATTTTATAATCACAACTATATCGATACAGGTTTGTAGTTGCCGATGCTCGTTGCCGTCGGTGTGTGCTCATATGGATAAGGATGCCGAAAGGCGGGCGCGCAGGGCAGCGGCGGCGCGCGCTCGCAGACAAGACCCTGAAGTGAGAGCATGTGAGGCAGAAGCGCGCCGGGAAGATGCACGACGTCGCCGCCAATATCTTGCTGTACGGGAACAAGAAGCCACATCAACAAGGCAGCGTCGGCAAGATCCTCCCGTACGGGAACGAGAAGCCACATCAATAAGGCAGCGTCGGCAAGATCCCGTCGTACGTGAACAAGAAGCTGCAGCGGGACGTCAGCGTCGGCAATATCCTTCCGTACGGGAACGACAGGCCGAGGCAGCACGTCAACGTCGTGAAGCAGATCTTGAAAATGTTCGACAATGGGAAGCGGCGAGGAAGTGCGCATATCTACCAGGCAAATTAACGTAAGAAAATTTTACGGTATTACTTCCAGGAGATCCGCCCAATCTCTACATGATTCACCTCGTGTATCTGCCGTCAATTTTTTTTAATTTGGCCTCTGATAGCAAGGTCGAAATGAGGTAACCAGGCCAAGAAATAAAAAAGACATACGTAACAAACGTTTAACATTGAACGGAGTGGCAAATGTAGCGCTCAATCAAAAGACATGAAACACTATTGTTTTGTGAGCAGCGCCGCTGCAAAACAATGTTATGGCCTCAAGGAAAAATACGAGAATTATCTTACGTGATCAAGCATAAACTTTCTTCTGCATTATTGCCTATTATAAACGTAGATTTCATATCAATAACAAAATGCCCGCATATCTGTCAAAGAGTCAGCCACATTAAAAGAAACATCCGGCATTTAACAGAAGTGAAGAACGTGGTCTTCGTCGTTCTATGCTTTGTCACGTGTCATTAGATACATCGCAATGCACTTGATTCATTACTGGGCAAGTGAAAGCTAGCCGTGCTATGGGGGAACAAATAAGGGGTTCGAATCGAAACGAAGACATGATAATTTGACCAAACATAGAAAGTTATTGGAAACAAGGTTTCCCTAGGTAACCTGGTAACCTAATTGTGTAACCTGGCTGCAGCATATAGCCGCATCATGTCTATCGCGGAAATCAAATCCGCACAAAAGAGAAGGAGCGAGCGTTTTCAGGCACTCGCTTGCCTTTTACACGAACTCGTCCAACTTTCAGTTCGAACGCATCATGGCGTTTTTAGTAGACTTATAAAAAGTAGAACAGACTGAGTAGTTGTCTCGCTTTTCATCCAGCATTGGATAAAAAATATAGTGCTGCTGATTTATTTTATTGGTACTATTTTTAACGGCGTCACAATGCCTTTGTTTTTCTTTTGCATGACGTCACCATTACTTCACCTCCATCCCTGAACTAATAAGCGAGGCATGGTTCATATTAACACCAAAATGCAGAAGAGCAGTCTGACATGCTGGAAAAGAAGGGGAGGAGCATACCTCCAGGAAGACGTTTTCTCCGAAATCGACCACACTTACTCCGGGAAGGAACAACGAGATGACCATGGTAAATCCCGCAACAGTAATGCGAAAAGGCTAGTGAGATTGGCGGTAGCACACAGATCTGGCAAAAGAGAGGGGAAAGTCCACCCGCTCACAAATCACCAGCTGAACTGAACCAAATTTGTTTGTTTGTTGGCTTGTTTGTAGCCTCTAATCCGTGGCTAATACCCACTCTGGGGGATAGGCCAAGAGAGCAGATATTCTCATATGGACAATCCCTGCACCATTGCTTCCAACAAAAAAGGGGAAAGAAGTTGTAGAATGAAGACAGTTTATTAAAAAACAAAACACACATTCAGAGAATGAGAAAAAAATCACTACAACAATATACACTAATACCTGTACCTTGATTTTTGGACCCGACCAGACAGCTGCTTTAGCCAAACCCGATTAATTTTGTATGTCACGGATTTATCCACATTTCGAAAATTACTTCTTGACCCCCTGTTTTATAAGTATTTGTTAACGTAGATTTTATGTTAAAAACGCTTAGAGTCTTGAGTGAAATGACACACCGCAACGACTGCATCTCTGTGGTAATTTTTCAAAACAGAGGCACCAAAGTTTAGAAAAATTTCTGTGGTTAAATTTAAGCCTAGCTTCGCAAATGGAATAGCTAGACATCTTTTCCTAATTACTGAATAGTTCCAATATGAGCCAAAATATTCGAATTCATTCACACTCTTCATCGTCGTCTCTGTGTTTTACCAATCTAAGCCCCAACAAGCTCACAAGCTTACCGCGGTATTTCTTCTAGGAGATACATTGTTCATCCAGTGTTTGTCAGTATGTTTTCTTCCTCATCAAACCTCATTCTACTAGCATTACAACTAGTTCTCCATTGTCAGGCTCACCATATTTGCTCTAGCATCCTGCTTCTTTTCGTGGGTTTTTGCTGCTACCTGGATATACCCGTCCATTTCGAATATTCGCTCTCTTTCCAATCGGCAGATAAAATACTTTCCATTGTACGTGACTTGTCTTCATTCTGAATAGCATAACCTCTGACTGAAGCTGTTTTTAACAATCGCCTTCGAAACGCTCATTTCTATTGTGCTTTTTTCTTATGACTTAGCTATTTTGCATCTGCAATATTTGTTTACTAGTGTTGGTCTCAGAGGCGTTAACACCATTTCTATTAGCAATTGTGATGGCTTAAAAGATGGCCCTATTTTCTGCCATTCATATTGCCAGTAATATTTTGCACAAATACTCCATGAATAATGTTTTTCTCCTGCCGCAATACAAAAAGATATATGAATGTTCAGAAAAAAAGCGTTTGCACCTCTAGGCCGGCCTCGCATTTATGCAGATTTTTCATTAAGGTTTATTATAAACAAAAACACAAAACAATGTGCATGAATAAAATATTTTTTTCACATCAACTAAGTGCAGGTCACTGCCACAATAAGAATCTTCTGAACATATTGCTAATCAGAATCGTTTGTCATGAACACCATCACTGACCTCTACATTTGCGAATTTTTATTGCAGTTTAGCTCTGCTGCATCGAACGTACAGCCATACGCCAATTAGGGCAATGTTCTAATTTTGGAGCATTTGCTGTGCTTCTATAAATAGAATTATCCTAGAATAATACGTCGTATATTATCGTACCTTTTTTTGAAATCATGCACATGAACACAATTGCGTGTGAATCCAGGAATGGTTGTTTTTTGACAAGCCAGTACTCACGTCAGAGACAGGGAGAATAAGAATAGGACAAAGCACGAAAGATACCCTGGGCCTCAATAACCCGGGCAATGGAGTTTTGAAAAAATAAAAGACACAAACAAAAAAAGAGAAATGTCACTGTTTCCACCAAAGCAATGATCCCGCGTTTGATATCACAAACAGCTAGCCACAGTTATACGCCTAGCCGCAAAATGGCGTCACACAAAAGCTATGCCAAGTTTGACAGAAGCTGGCAATAGCGTGCCCGATGGCCCACTGATTCTGGCTGAGTTTTTAGGGCACTTTTTGCGATGTCTCCACCCTAACAAAACTGGTCACGTAGGCTGCCTAGTCAAAACCATCACTCAGCGCGCACTGCGTCTGATCAGTGACAATGGAATGCGGCGGAACCACAAAGGCAGTCGGCAAAGTTGGTTCGTGTCCTCAAATCTGAGTTATACCCTTGAAGTTTGTTTTCGTTCTACTGAGTGAATAAGTGCACCCATGCAAGAAAAGTGCGACAATCACTTACTACGCATGTCTGTTAAATGTACTGGCTGTTTAAAGAAATGTTCAACTATCTATTATGTGCTTAAAATAAGTTGTTAAGAATTTAGTGTACGAGGTACTGTACTACGGGAGAGTATAAAGCCGTCCCGTGGGCCTCAAACCAGCCTGTACAAGGCTGGTTAACTTCATGACATCACACTGCTAACGTGTTGCAAGTCTGCAAATGTCTGCACCTTTAAGGATAGTTCCAGCCGAGTATTTGGATCATCAACGCTGATATTAATATCCGAGGCCACTTGTATAAGCACCATGGTCGGCCTGTGCTTTCCGGCACGTTGTTCGGTAATCACGAGCTCTATACTTCCGCTTTTTAATCGTCTCCTCCGTTCTCATGTACGTGCGCCTAGCTTATTAGCTAAGTATTGAGCGTCCTTCTTAGTCATGATTAAGTCAGGAATTTATTGACCAATTTACTTGGACGAACTCCTGCCAGGACCACCAATTAGGCAACAGCTGACCTAAACATGGCGATGAAGCCATGCGAAGCAAAGACCAAGCTAATAAATACTATATCGAATCAAATCAAGTTTTATTATTTCATATCAATAAGACAATGTAATGTTTAGGACCTCAATAATTAGGCATAAACCCTTATACATGATAAGAACTAACAACGCGCTAACTACGATTATGCTCACCATATTCACACAAATAGACGTCTTAGTAATTAACATTTACTTATTATTGTCAGTTTTATAAAAAACAGCATAATGAAACACGGCCATTCAAAATTGCGTAAACAAGTACATTAGTAAGGATTTTAATAAAGACTGTGACGTGCAGTATCCTGATCTTTTTTTTTCTGTAACATTCCAAAGAAGCAAACGAACTTCCCGAGGGTTTCATGCGCAAACTCTTGTTTTTTTTTTGAGAATGCAAATTTTTATATTGTGGGTGGAATGAAAGAACTTCGCCTAAAGCGGAGAAAGGCTTACGCAAAGGCGTTTGGTAGATAATATGATAAATTGATGAGAATATAGCTCTAAAATAATGCTGATGTTATTGCACTGTTGAGAGAGAGAGAGAAAGAGAGTTGCAAGATGGAAAGGTAGGGAGGTGAACCAGTCGAGGATAACCTGTTTGTTACCATACAGGTGGCAATGGGAGGGGAGAGATTGAAAAGAGGAGATGAAACAGAGAAGAAAGACAGAAAGATAGCACATCACACAGCACGTGCACAAGCACCTAGTGAGTAAGCGTCCATCAATGTGGCGTGCAAACGTGACATCACTACCGCAGCCGTTGAGCTGCCCGCAACACAGTGATCTGTGTTTTGGAGGACCAAAGAAATGTTTATCCAATCCAATCGCAGCCGTTTTTCCAGGTCTGTTTTTTTTTCAAAAACTTCAGCACTTCTTTGGTAGCCTTTAGGTGCGATGTGCTTTGTCGATTACATGCTAGAACAGAGCCAACAGACATTTTTCTATTGTCAAGGCGCACTATGAAGGAAGGTAGTGATTGTCCGCGCACAATATAGACCGAACAGACATGGAAATACGATTTTTAATGTAATTCTAAACCATAGACGATAAAGCAGAAATGCCTCTCTTCGGGGGAGCCCACTTGACATACAGTGATACATCAAAGAGCGCAAGTGATGTTGATGATTGGTCAGGTGGGTCTGACAGCTTGGTGGGCATCATATGGGGAGCATGTTTGGCTGTGCAAACCCTCGAAGACTGCTTGCCGTGTGAGACCTACAAAGTTGTATGGTATCCTCAAGTGTGCCGCCAGGAGCAGCCTCCCGAGCTGCATTATCGCCGTGTTCGTTTCTTATGACGCCGTAGTGACGCCGCTGCACTGTGGAAATGTGGGACTGACACGTTCGCACGTAGTGTTCTCTTGAAAACCACCGCAAACGCTACACACGCTTCTGTGACATCATGCCAGTTCTTTCAGCCGTTTTTATGAACGCTGGTGTCTTAAAGAGCTTTCATGTGCGCGCGTCTCCATGTTTTAGGGTGGTGTCAGCCTTTGACCCACCACTTGCCATCGCCCGCTAAAATACGATGTTACCAGACCCCGTTTCCATGCCAACAAGCGCCATGTTTGTTCTTGTGCCAAGGCATTCCTGCTCTGCCACACTGCACCAGCTGCATGTCAGCGCTGGTGTGCAATCTGTGGTATGAGACGCGTTTGACTAAACCGTAGACCTAGATTCCGCTACGACACCATCCTTGCGCTAAGCGCGCCTACAAGAACTTTAGAGTGGTAATGCCAGGGTGCTGCGTGCCGCAGTGCAAAATCATCTGGAGATTGTCCCCTTCCGCACTTGCTCCAGCCGACGGAAACGCTGGATTACAGATGTGAAGCGAGATTGCTGGAGCCGACTACTTCTTCACTTGTTTGTGAGGTGAGTACCTGATGTACTGAGAGTGGACTGAGTATATCAGTGCATATTTTGTGAAATTAATGACTTATTCATGCGACAAAGAGCATTTTGAATAAAGTAAGCACGACAACATGCAAAGTAAAAAAATGGATCAGGCTTCGTTCGGCTATGCCGGATTATACGAGTGAAAGCTTGTTAACTTGGGTGTGCTTCTTTATACTCGTAGTCGGAGTGCATTTCACCAATCGACTGATACGAATAGTCGAACGTGTGGTGCTGCGTGCATTCACTATCTGCGTTTCATCGGTATCCGAAGCCGTCACCGTACTCGTCGCGGAAAACGCCAGGCCCGTAAACCACCAACAGACGCTCGCGTTCATGTCCTCCTTCTGTTGGAAGATGTTCGCGTTACTGCACTTTCACCTCGGTCACTTCGGAAGGACATTTGGAGAGGTAGACAGCCGACCTAACGAACGCGTTCCCTGTAGATTCTTGTAGTCTTACACAGTTACAACACAACTAAATTTTGTGCGGCTTGCCATGGAGACTTTGTTGTTTCCTTCAATGACACGCGGAACCCCACTGAAACTCGCTCAACAATGGCAAAAAAGATTTTGCTTTAATATTATAGAATGCGATAGATTTACTGTTTGCGTCCATCCTTCCTTCTGTCTGTCAGTCTGTCCTTAACGGTGCAGTATATGTGCACTAAGCAAGGTGGCTGTTGGCCCATAACTCAGATATGCTCTATGGGAGATTGGTGCTGCTTCATAATTTTAAGCGTGAATACACTTTATAAGTGACCCCAAACCATCCACCGCCGTCGGCGGCGTCCGCAGTCTTCTCTCTATCTTTAAAAGAAAGAGGACTTGGCGGGCTGCAGCGCGACGATGCTCTATCGAATAAGCCACGGACGCGACGCTGATATCGGTGTCAGTAACGCGCCTTATACCCCCTCCCCTTCTCTCGCTCCTACGCTCTCCTCGCTCGCTGCAGCTGCACGCGCACCCCTCTCTCTCGCGCGCCCGCCTTCTCTCTCAGTCTCCCGCCGAGAGCGGGTCGTGCGATGGATGTCCCGGAGGCAACGCTACCATCAACAACGAATGCAGTACAACCGAATGCCAGCACTGCACCCGTCGTTGGAGGTGACGGTACCGCGGTGGTTTCGCCGACGTTGGAAGACAAGGCGGCACTGCGAAGGGCTCGTGAGACCGAACGTAAGCGGGCGAAACGTACAGCGGATGCCGAACTGCGCGCTCGCGAGGCCGAGGACAAGCGGGCGAAGCGTGCAGAGGATGCCGAACTTCGCGCTCGCGAGGCCGAGGACAAGCGGGCGAAGCGTGCAGCGGATGGTGAACTGCGCGCTCGCGAGGCCGAGATGAGGCGTCAGCATCGAGCCGCGAACGCGGCCCAAGAAGCGGAACGACAACGCAAGCGTCAGGCGGAGAAGGGCGATGAAGGCCGGCGTCAAGACGCCGCTCGCAATCGTCAACGGCGAGTGGACGTTCCCCCCCGTGTGATCAAATTGCGATTCCCAGGAACCATTACACCATAAAGACACCATAGTGTGATTAATAAATATAATAGTGCGAATTAATAAATACCCCTCATAGCATCACCCCGTGCATTCGCACTTAACCATGTTCACTCTCGGGGAAATGCTTGGGAGTTTTTTGTTGTCCTTTTAATTCAGAACCAGCCACAAAGATGATTTCATAACGTGAACTAAGTTTTTATTCAGTGCTTGTAGAAAAACTGTACATGAACTTCGTATATGCAGTCGGCGCCGTGTATGACTTTTCGTCTTGTTGCTTTATTGTAGGCCTACTGCGAGGACACAAAGTTCCAGCGAAGGAGGCAGGACGGTTTGAAGAAATTAGGACAGATGCTGTTTGGATGCTGTTTGCAATAAAATCTGACATAGAAAAACTTGGTTTGCCCCTTGTTGCTCTCTTTGCTTTTCTTCTAGCTTAGGGAGACTTGGCGTATTATATGCAAGATTGCCCTACTATTTTCCGGCAATGCTTACAGCTTGTATGGCTTTTAAGCATTCAAATGTACAGATTAGTTCACAGAAACTAAACTTGCTGCAGAAAATTATGTTACGAAGAAAATCAGTGTTTAGAATATGAGAAACAGGCTAGCAAAGTCATGCAGTTTACAAAGAACATCGCTAGTTACCAGGTTCTTAGATCTGCCTTTTCTGTAGTTATGGGTACCGCCATATAGTACAGCACGGCCTCTAACCTTGAACTAGAAAGCCTTTAAGGTGTCTGCAGTGATAAGTTGAATTTGCTTCAGGAATACTGCACAGATATTGAAATCTTTTACAGTGATATCGAAGTTCTTCTCCTCGCAAACATAGGCTCCCTAAATATCCTCACTCGCTAATGTGATGGGTCTGCCAGGGGAAAAATGAACCTTTTTAAAAGTACTTTATACAAACTCGAGTGACGAACACATTTTTTTCTCTTCTACAAGACGGCAGCTAACTTCTGAAACAACCCTTTAGCTTTCAGAACTTGCTATGTAGAAAAAATTGGCAGATCCCACGTACAGTGGGAATCGCTGATATGCGGAGCACGAATTAGGAAGCTTGATATGTAACTCTAAAATCAGCACAACTATAAGAAGCGGAAACAAATGATGTCGTACGTGACTTTCATGTCATAATTATCACGTTTGGACATGTCATTTACCTTCTTCATCTATTCACGTCATCTGATATCGAATTTTGTATACCTTCAGCTAGCGAAACGGCCGCGAGCACGCTATGAACGTAGCATGTAGTAATGTTTTACCCGACACGAATGTTATGATTATCTTGTTTGAAGGTGTCCCATACCTTCGTCGTCCACTCACGTCCCGCAATACCAAGCTTGGTATATGTGAAGTTGCGAAACGGCAGCGAGTGCACGTAACGTTGACGCGCCCTCATGCTGGGCGCAGCGACGCTACGCTAGTAAAACGCGAGCACTCTATTGTCTGACACTAGGCGCGACCACCGTCTGTCAGTGAGGCCCGGCGGCAACCATCTCAAAATGCGGCATGCTGCATTTCGCACCGATTACGTTACCTAGACAGCACCGCGTCTGCTTAGCTTCGTGACGGAAGGGCCAAGTGCGCTCAAAAGCACCTGCCTCATAGCAACGCACCGCGGCGTGTGCCTGCGAGTATGTGCCGGGAAGATCGGCGCCTGGCTTGGCATCACCAGCGTGACGCGGCGAAACGAACGTTGGCGTGCCCGCACGCCGGGTCACGTCGAAGTGTTTTGGCACCTTGAGTGTGGCATGTAGTCATACTCTTACATGGCACGCATCTCATGATTATCATGTTTGCACCAGTTACATACCTTCGTCATCCATTGACGTCACGTAATACCAAATTTGGCATATGTGAAGCTAGCTAAACGGCCACGAGCGCATCATGAGTGTAGCATGTATGTATAGTCTTGTTGTAACATGACACACAAGTCATGATTATGATGTTGTGACGTGTCGTTTACATATGTCATCTGTTCGCGTCACGTAATACCAAATTTGGTACATGTGAAGCTAGCGAAACGGCCACGAGTGCATCATGACTGAGGAAAGTAGTTACACATCTCATGATTATCATATTTGCAACAGTTACATACCTTCGTCATCCATTCACGTCCCGTAATTCCCTTATCCCTTTTCCCGTAACACCGCTGCCAAGTCCCGTAACACCGCTGCCAAGAACATGCGATGGCTCCGAAAAACTTTCAAAAAGAAATCAAATGTTTTGTATGTGGACGCTTCGAGGTACAATTTCAAACGGTCAGTTGCATCAGTACTTATCAACGACAACTGCATGGTGACATGTGCATCGCTGTACACGTCCTCGATCGCCAAGGCGGAATACTTTGCCATCGCCCTTGCAATCAAAGCGCAAAAACAGAGAGATGAGCCGCACACAACTATCATTTCCGTCTCGCTGGAATCGTGCTGTTTCCTTTTAGAGGCCGCCTTCCGATAAAAATAAGCAAATTCTTAGGCGGCAGATTGACGAACAAATACAGGCTGACCTGGTGTCCAGGACACGCAGGCTTGGAGGGGAACGAAAGTGCCAACGCTTGTGCTCGAGGGCTCACGAACCGAGCAGAGCTTCGACAGCACAAACAATCCTTTGAAACTCTCCAGGAAGAAGCTATCGAGGAGGATAATGACCCATCCAGAATGGCCCCTCGCGAAATTCTTGCTAACCAGCGAGACATGAGACAAAAATACAGCGCCCCCCACAAATCATTAGAAGGGGAGGACGCGATTGACCTCTCCCGAATTCAAACGGAAGTCTCTCCTAATCTTCAAAGATTACACAAAATTTTTCCAGCGCTGTATGGGCATGCGTGTCCGTGGTGTGGCGGCTCGCCATCGCTCTACCACATTTCGTGGGGATGCCTAAAACGGCCACCACATTTAGACACCTTTTTAAGGTCAGTACAAGCTTTGTAATACTTTCAAGCACAGCTCACCAGCTCTGACCCACACGTGCAGCTTGCACTTCTGCGTCACGTCAGGCAGGCGCCGGCAGCCAATGGAGCCCTGGACTTCGGGCCCCACCCATCAAGCTCATGACCCCCTCCCAAACCCTTGCAAATAAAGTTTTTCCTTCCTTCCTTCCTTGCATATATGGACTATGTGCAGTACAGCAGTTACTTTGCCTCAGTCATGTTTAGGGGTATAACACCCCACCTTCTGACCTTAACAAGTTTGCATTCACTAAAACGAAACACATTGCCCGCTGTTTGATTTACCCTGAGAAAAAGTGGAGGCAGGTGCAAAAGTCTAACAGGCGATCACTCCTTTTCTCTGTGAAAGACATCAATATGAATTAAACGCACCTTTACCATGACACGTAAAAAATAGAAAGGTAATATTGATGCTTTATTGTGGCCATCAGGGAGATATTGAACAGTACTGAGTAAACATTTCTACACCCAGAAGGGTGTAAATGAGCTTGTCCCACGGACGACACCCTAACAGCGTCAATTCAGCACCTTCCAAAAAGGGTGCTTTTCTATGCACTCTTTGAATAAGGTGTACATGTAAAAAACTGTAGGGTGTTCCAAAAACACCCTTAAGGAAGGGTGCCTTCAATGTCCTTCACTTTTTTAGCACCTTCGAGGAGGGTGCGAGAAGGGTGCACAAGGGTGCTGAGTGCCCATGGCAGGGATGCCAGTATTCTTTTAGACTGCACTAATAGATATCAGCATGCATTGATTACACACGATTTGAAGAAAGTGGTCCTGATTATCAATGGTGCGCCACCTGTCGAGCTCCATTCATTGCGTGTAGGCAATATAAACACGTGCAATCGTGTATGAACTTCTGCTGGATCTATATATACTTCACAGTGTATGCATAATGAACGTTACAGAAAACTAAGCCTTGCTGCCATTGCATATTGCATTTATTTAATAGGCAAATAAAACTTATAAACTTTTCTTCTGGCACACATTTTTGTCACCAGATGTGTAACATGTTCACATATACGTATACTACACACGCAACACCTCAAATGTTTATTATAATTTTTCAGTTTCACTTTATTGACAATTTTTTGAAACACACAATTACACTGGTTTCAGTTTAGTATACTGCTTTAAGTACATAGAGACTACAAATGAAATACATGCTAATATATCCCTATAATTCTTTCAAGTATCTACAGTGCAGTGGTTTCCAGTTTATTACTCCTTCATGTACACAATCACTTAGTAGGAATGAAATACAGGCAATTATATACTTATAATTCTTTCAAATATATACAATCACCATGATTTCACTATAGACGCCTTCAGGTACACAATCGTTCGCAAAAAGTGATGCACACAAAAATACATACCGATAGTGTTTTCGAATGTAGACAATCATAGTGGTTTAGGCTTTGTATTCCTGAATGTATAACAAATGGTTATGAGAAATGATGTACAGTCAAACATATATAGGTTTTGCACATATAACTTTAGCGAATACTTCAAAAAACCAATAAACATCATCGCAAAATGACCAGAAACAGAATACGCTAAAAACGAACACAAAACTGAATCAGGACACACAAAAAACAAAAGAGGTATTGCATAATTATGGCTAATTACACATCTGGGTCATTTTGTGCCAAATGTCCCAGCCATTTCGGCAACCATCTCAAATGTATTCGAAAAACTCGTGGTGCATTGAAAATAGTGAACTTCTGGAATATTTAGGAGAGGAAAAATATTTGGTCACGTGGCTGCCTTCTGAACTTCCTGGATTGCCGTCTAGGTGTTGTATGTGAAAAATTTTATTTTAAAAGCACCGCTCCTTCTTTCTATATGAAACTCGGTCTACGTGTAACGTAACAAGAGTCTAATGTGGGCGAGTTGGTTCATCGTGGTTGTGTGCTAGTCACAGAGCGTCAACTTCAGGAAGAGACAGAAAGAACAGGAAAGAACACCGACTGTCAACTGAACTTATTGAATGTGCTACGAGCGCTTTTATACGGAGTACAAGAAGAGTGCTCATGCGTGACGACACGTGTGACCACTGCAAAATAATCTTAACTGAGAAAAGAATACTTTCTCTCGGAAAGGAAAAGTGAACGTGTAGTGATGCACTGTTCATTGGTTTACCTGATAAAAAATACTTCTACAAACTTTAAATTGACATTAAGTAAACCTATTCTCGTGACGAATGGTGCAAGATTGACTATTCCTATTGCTGTTCAGTACACACACTTTTAAAAGCTTGCAAGCGGTGGAAAACAACACGTTAATATCATATCTGCTGGCTATTTTTTTTAATTGTGAGACACGTGATGTGGTACAACATGCGAAGGTGTTAGTCATTGTTTTTATGTTGGTCCTGTCTTCTTTAACTTTACTTTCTGCAGAAGCGTTTCGCAAATGGGTGTGATGATTCTGTTGGGATATCCAGCATCTTTTAGTCTTTTAATCTGGTTTTTAAGCCTGACCTCACCCTTGTGCTAACATGACTTCTGAAGGGTGGCCTGAATACATGTGAGGTAAATTCCTCTTTCTACTAATATTGAATTCCCACTATCAAAAGGCAGAACATTCTTAGCACTCCTGGGCTGATAGCACCAGCCAATACCCCAACAGCATCAACACACTCCTTTGCGAAACCCTCCTGCAGAAAGTAAAGTTAAAGAAAACAGGACCAAAAGAAAAATAGAATGACCAACGACCTTTGCATGTTACACGGTAATACGTACATAAAGTGTCTCACAATTTCGAGAAAAGAGCCAGCAGATATGACATTGTTATTTTCCACCCCTTGCAAGCTTTCAAAAGAGCATGTACTTACAGCAACAGGAATAGTCAATCTTGCACCATTCGTCACTAAAATAGGTTTACTGAATGCCAATCAAATGTATATGAGATACCGCTAACATGTGGAAAAGTAAACATAGGACAAACTGGGCAATGCTTCAATGATCGAGCAAGACAGCATGCTTTAAATGTTAAAAAGGGCTATAGTAGTCTCATGGCCGGACACTGTAAAGAATGTCAGTGCAGTCCTAGGTTTCATAAAACACGGTTTTTGAAAAAAAAAATCAAGGAAAAAAATTGAGATATTTTAGAACTTTTTATCAGGAAGGCCAAGGATCAATGCATCAGTACACCTTCGCTTATCTTTTCCGAAAAAGAGTATTCTTTTCTCGGTTAAAATTATTTTGTCAAGGTCACACATGTGTTGTTGCAGATGAGCCCCGTTCTAATAGCACCTTCAATAAAATTCAGTTGACAACGCTCTTTCTTGTCCTTTTTGCGATAAGGTTTTTATTAAAGAAAGAATTTCATTTTGTTACAATTTAGGTGTAATGATGAGTTTTTATTGTATCACAACATGGAGCGAATTGCATCTCAATAGAGACAAAAATCTGAATTTTGTGAAATTCGTGATATTTTCTTCTATATTTCAGCAGCTTGAGAGGTCTAAAGATATTTTTCCTCAATATATACTTTCTGTGGATAAAGTATTCACTGCTCAGATATTCATACAAAGAGCAACATTGCAATAAAAATGCAAATATAACACATTTTGGCTTAATTTTTGGAAGCGAGTGTGGCAAAAAATTGCACTAATAATATTGAGCTTCAAATACCTTACACAAGCACATTTACTTAACATGTAGACCGAATTAGCTCTAGAAAAAATAAGCGGTGGCTTCAAAACGAAAGTTTCCACAAACAGCACACAGACGGCATTAAGCCAGGAAATTATAAGCCAGCCACATGAACAAAACGTTTTTCTCGCTGAAATATTTTAGCAGTTCACTGTTTTCAACGCAGTAAATAAGCACATTTTTTAAATACAATTCAGATGGTCGCGAAAGTGGCTGGGACGTTTGGCATGCAATGGTCCAGCTATATTTAAGGAAAATAACTTACACAAATAACAATATTTTTTTTATCTACCATGACCACACTAGAAAAAGTTGTTCAGGCATTGTGACACTAAAATTTTCAGCGTCGTACTGCCTGAACAACTTCTTTGATAAACTCCAACTTCACGCCGAGAAAAAGCCGTTCTATCACGGTGGTTGTTAAAGACCTTGCAGCCGTAGACAATGAAGAAAATAAAAAAAATCAACTCACCAGTGCTGTCACTCCTTCTTCGTCATTACTGACACGGAAGATATTTCGGTCATCCACGTGGAGGTTCAGGAACTAGGCTTGCTGTAGGCTGGCGCCTGGGTAGACTATGCAGGGCGTCAGCGGCACCCTCACATCCTGTAATAAGAGCAAATATGACTTCTCATAAAATGATGTTCGTGCTGTTCCGGCAGCATCATATATGAAGAATGTGTCGTGTGTATCTTTTGAAATGTCGTGTAATTGACATTACACTGAACTCGAAGCATACAACCCATACCTTCCAATAATTTCATATGATGAAGATAAGATAGTTTTCCAGCATACAGCGAATTCCCGAATTGAGGTGAAGTGTAAGACTACAGCTCAAAAATGGCACTTACAAAAGCCTGAACTCACCTAAGATGCAAAATCCTATAGGGTAATGAGCCAGAGTGAAAACCAATTCTTAAAGTACAACGTTCAGAACATGTAGCATTAATCAAAACGCACAAGAAACTTACCTCTTCTTGTACAAAAAGTGAACGCATCTCTGCGTTCTCTTGTACATGAGAACAAATGATCTTGGGCGTGGCACTAGCGAAGAGGTCGGCAAAAAAAGTAAAAAATTTACTGACTTTATTCATGCCTCTAACAATTTGAGGAATTGTGATAATTCAGCAATCAGTGTAATTCTGACTGCCTCTATAAGGGCATCAAAAATAAACAATTTTCTCGTTCTTTCTAGCCTCACAAGAAGCTCCGTCCATGGCATCTAATCCGAATTTGACGGTGTGCTTCCTATTTGCCTGCTTTCTAGACGTAGGGCTGCGAACAGGTATCTTGTGCACCTAATCTAGCACAGAAATTCGTCATCTATAATGCAATTATCTTAATTCATTGTAATTTGAGAAAAGATGTGATAGCTCGTCCAGTTTTTTAAAGAGTTGCGGGCCTGCAATAGGCCCTAATAGCACGTATGAAAGTATTTCTTTTTTTAAAAAAATTCTTCAAAGCTTGCTTTCAGAAAAAGCATCTGGCATATTTCGACAACCAAGCCCATCCTCTGAAACAATCAGGGGCATGCTATTAGCGATTATTGACCACGGGATTTACAAACGTAACCCGTGTCTAAATACTCACCTAAACACAATCAAGCAAGTAGGAGCGCTCGAACGACACCAACGCGCCCGGACGCCGTCTACGTTGCAGCAGCCATGGCTTATGCTAGAGCTACCGCACATAGCTCCCACAGTCACGTATACTTTCTCGATTCTGTTATAACGCCGAAAGTTATCGAGGATGAAAGCAAAGCACGAAAACAGCAAAAAGAAACGAGTGAAAACAACGCACGGCGATGGCCACAACAACGCGCCTTTGGAAGTCTACTAGATCTTTCCCTGTTGCTGGTGACACGTTTTCTAAATATTTTAAAAGACCAACGCGCACGTGCTGGGAGCATCGCGGCATATCAGCACCTCAAACTATACCGTCTTTAAGCAAAAACAGCCATTTCGTACAGTGCGCCTCTGTACACAAATTTTTCTTTTTCTTTCATTTTTTTACGCTTACATCTACAGAAGCACGTTGCACATTTGAGTATTAATAGAAATGGTATTACGTTGTAGCTTAAAGCACATCTTGAAACAATATCAATCACTTTGAGCAGTGTAGAGACAATGTGCGATCAGCAACTAATCGCGCCCTTGTTAAGTGATCACATCACTCACTGTATGAGTCATGCAGGCACTTACACAACATCGCGCATAGAAGTGTGAACTCGTTAGGTCACACGTTTGATCGGGCATCTGCAACAGGCCCACGAACGCATGCTGTTGTAAATGGCTGTCAGCCTACTTCGGCAGAGCTGCTGCAGGAACCCAGCTAGCGCTGTATGATTACTACCTACTAAAACAGTACACTCACCGTTACCAGGCCCAGGTTGTCCGTGTCCGCCGCTCCAATAATATTCCTTAATCCGAGCTTCACTTTGAACATGGTGTCATGCGTGACCACCATTGATGATGCGCCTGTTCGCTAGAACTCACACAGCGACCAAGACCCCAGACCAACGCAACGCATTTGAAAGACGGATGAGACAGAGAGAGCAAAGTTGAGAGAGAGAAGGAGGAGGAGGCACCGGCGGTGGCGCCGCAGGTGTCGACGCAGGTGTTCTGTGACGCAACTATTCCCTTATCTACACCGCCATTGCGGGGCCAAAGCTGGCCCGGGTGACTGGGGTGCGCGGGAAACCAGCCAGGAGGGCGCTGAAAGGCAAACGCTATAGCACATACGGCGGGCAGCGGTTCGACGCGGAAGGCAATCAAATTGCGCTTCAAGAATTACTCCTTGTAAATGGCAACTCTCCTTTCACCCAACCGCACAGCGGCGCAGGTTATTTAACAGCCTCGGATTCTTTGAGTATTTTGACGGAATGCGGCTGCAGTGGGCGAAAAATCGTGAAGCAAAACTTGCGGAAAACAAAGTGCACCCTGGAATGGCCAGGAACAATAATTATTTCGTACTCGGTGGCATTAGTGGGAGAGCGTCGCTACACCTTTTTTCAGACATTTCCGTTGGAGGCGGAAATGTTGTAGGCCCGTCTGCTCAGATTTGGGTGCACGTTAAAGAACCCCAGGTGGTCGAAATTTCCGGAGCCCTCCACTACAGCGTCTCTCATAATCATATGGTGGTTTTGGACGTTAAACCCCACAAATCAATCAAATCACCTTTTTTCAGAGGAATTTCTTTTCGCATTGTAGGTGTCTGGCAATTCCGCGTATGGTGCCGCAAACACTGAATGCGTAGTCAAAGCTGGAACAAGTTAATCCACAGTCGCGGATGTTTAGAAGGCATGTCACGCACTACGAAACGTGCCGAGGTTGTTATAACAAACTTTTGCTGACCACATGATCAGCTCATAATCCCATATGGTTGCCCAATGAGTTAGCTAAGCCCCTGTAGCAAAGGCAGGGCACGTTCTTGTTAAGTGTTGTTAATATAAACGATGGTTTTGTATAAGTGCAGTGACACTTTCCGTGTGAATTGGTTCAAACCCACGTTTTCGAGCGTAGAAGCACCTCAGCGTACCTAATCAGCTACCACAGGAAGTTTGTAAGCAACGATGAGGTACGAGAATCTGCAGCTGTTTTCCATGTACTGAATATTCCGTGTACAGTGCGTTAACCACCGCCATTCCTTAAGCCACCTCCCATATACACTACCAGTCTGAACAGGTGTGGGACCTTAAACCCTAATAATCAGTGCCCCCCTCCCGCACACAAACACACACATGAAATTCGAGGGCGCACGGGCTGATACACACGCATACTCATTGGCAGGCGCACACACATACACGTATACACACATACGGCCACACACACACGCGACTGTGAACGCTCGCATGCATGGGCGTACACATGTGCACAGGCACGCTTAACACAAGCACGGACTCGCACATACACGCGCACGCACACATGCAGGGGTGTACACACAATCGCGCTTACACATGAACACATGCGCAGGCTCACGCACACACACCCGTTTTCGGGCGAACATTATATTTGTGTATATAATTCATAGCAAACATGTAGCTTATAACCAACGCTAAGCAAAGCTTTCGTAACATGGATTGCAGTAATTGCCTTTATAGATGAAACGCGATTTGCTTATGCTGGCATTCGGCTGTACTCAGAGAGCACCTTCACACATTCTAAGTCAATTATGCCGTCATTTAACGCAAGGTCCGCATATTCGTGCAGTAGCTACGCTGCTCGGCCGCCAATCCGAAGGTCGCGGGTTCGATGCCAGCCGTGGCAGTCGAATCAAGGCGGAGGCGAAAAGATAGAAGCCTGTGCACTGTGCGATATCAGCGCTCATTAAAGAACACCAAATGGTCAAAATCTCTGGAGCTTTCCACTACGATGACCCCCATAATCATATCGAGGTTTTTTAGACGTAAAATCCCAAATATTATAATTATGTGTTCTTCTTATGCTGCGTATTCCATCTTATGAATCGTCACCTTCACCCTTCTCAGGCATTTTAGGGTGCTATTGAGGCAAGCACCCAAACAAAGGTGTGCTTTTTTTCAATCGACCATTTATGGGTGTTAAAGGGTGTTGCAAAAGGTGCTTTCTCGTAAAAGCACCCTTTTTACATACTTTTGGGTGTAAAAATTTTTACTCTGTAGGGGGGCACACTCGAATCTGAGTGTGCTGTTTTTGAGAAGCCGCGATTGAAGAAAAACGAAAGAAGATTTTGGCTTTTTTAGAGATAACTACTCTGTGAAGATTCACCTTTACTATCTCTAACGCTACGCTGAACCCGTCTTCCACAACTTCTCTCATTGTGGACAGAACCTCACCACAGCAACTACTTCTCCTTTGAGGGTGGTGCTGTAGAGATCGCCTTTTAAGAGGGAATCGTCATACAGATACCAACTTTACTCGTAGGTCAGCGTCTCTCAAAGCTGCTGCGAGAGATGATCAGGAAGGAGGACAAAAACAGCTAAATAGAACCGTGGAAGAAAAAAAGGACTGAATGTGGTAAATTTTCTTCTGCTCCTCACTACAAAGACATATTACCCGTAACTGTTTGTGGTACCGCTTCCGTATGAAATCCCGGAAGATCGCAGTGATAAGCATAAAATATTATAAGGAGGTTTTATGGCCTGGCTTGGAAAAAGGCATGTACAGTGTTGGCACTTTATTATTGTGTTATTTAACACAGAGGATTGTCCTCTGAACTCAGAAGAGAATCGTGGAAATTTTCGTATATGAGTTTTTTTTTCAACAATAAGTACTCAACTTGTTTCTGCTTTGCCAGTTTACGACGTTTGTTTCAGCTCACTTAGAATAACAGTTCTTGTGTATAAATATTTGTGTAACTAGGACCGTGCGCTTTGTCCATGTACGACAAAAGTTCCGCTCCAGTATATAAAAGTTAGGGAAGCTTCTTTGAGCTGAGGACATCTTGAAGCCTATCCTGGAGTTCAAGAACACTCACAACAGATTGTCGAATACCCTAAATCTTGACTATTGTTCGGCCCTTATAAAAATTTGCGCAATTCGCATGCCTGCTAAGTCACCTTGATGAGGTCAGTGCTTGGTAGTATAATAGTGACGCAATATTTTGCATATATTGACTTTGAACTCTTAAAGGCAGTAGTCTTTCTTGATATACTTCGAGGCGAAAACTTTGGGCTGCCTGTCTTTCGGTCTGTTTGTACACTTGTCTGTTTGTCCGCCGTAACCATACCCCTAACGGCCCCACACGAAACTCCTAATAGCCAAACTAAGATCCCTAGATGAAACAAGTTTCCAAGGTAGCGTCAATCATTGTTCTCGAGCCGTCCTCTTCACTCTCTCGCTTACACCTTCTTTTCTCTGCCATCCGCGTCTGTTTTGGTGCATTACTTACACGTGATCTTGCAAATAGCTGGTGGTGTTTTTTATTATTAAGCAAAAGGTTCAAAACAAGTACGCATGCGCCGATGGCTCCAGCTGGATTCTGGCCATGACCAAAGATGAAATCTTAGCCAGTGCATGAACTGAAGAGCACGAGCGTTTCAGTGAGCGCCAAGTCGGCCAGTCAACCAAGATAGTTTCTTGGTGTTCGTTCACTACAACATCCGCGTTTT